>NC_064825.1:116971597-118221597 GCF_024166365.1 Elephas maximus indicus
CACTTGGTATACATAGCATTGTAACACAATCAAAGTACGAACACATCTTTCTGAGGTCAACATATAACTAAAGCTAGTCTATTTTGTAAAGTCATTTTGCTAATTTCTGATAGTTCTTTGGATAGGGAAGGGATAACTTGCTGGATTTATGACACTGAATCTTTTAATTTTAATACTATTCGTCTAATACCATTTGCAATCCTAAAGTGTATCTCCAAACCTAAGAATGTGTAGTGCCCATGACTAAAGGAATTATTGCCATAGTCAAGCAGTTTACAAGCTTGTATTCAGTTAGTTCTTTCAAACTTCCACTTAGTTCTGTATCTAAATGAACAATAGTTTGTTCTCCTATTTCTACATCATTGGTCTATATTTCTAACTTTCCCTTCAGATAATTGATTACACTTGGAAACATAAGGAACAGCATAAGTTATGTAGTGAGAACCAGTCCAACATGTGAGTAGAAAACTAAACTATTAGTTTCCTATAGTTTACAAAGAGATGTAAAATTTCTCAAAGACAATTATCAGGCTAGAAAGTGCCTTAGTTCAGTTAGCCAGGAATATCATGAGATTCACTTTCCTTCTTCTTTTCTTGTAGAAATGACACTCTTATTCTACTTGTTGTCCAATGTCTGAGTACTCTTGTTTCCTATATACCTTGCAATTTTCTAGTTCCTTCTGGGAATAACCTATTCTAATTGCTGCATAATTGAAGGGAATATAATCCTGAACGCATTTTGACTGGAAATCTTTATACCCTTATCTAATTTAAGATGGAAATTATGACCTTATTAAATGCATGGCAACCATTTTCTGCATGACGTAAATCTTGAATATTGTGCTTCATGACTAGAAAGGCTTAGGTATGTCTTAGTTATCTAGTGTTGCTGTACCAGAAATACAAGTGAGTGGAATTAATGAAATAAATATATTCTCTCACGGTTTACCAAAAGCAAAACCAAACTTGTTGCCATCAAGTCAATTCTGACTCGTAGTGACCCTACAGGGCAGAGTAAAACTCTCCATAGGGTTCCCAAGGAGCAGCTGGTAGATTCCCACTGGGGATGTTTTTGGTTAGTGGCCAATCTCTTAACCATTGTTCCACCAGATCTCCTCTCACAGTTTAGGAGGCTAAAAGTCCTAATTCTGGGGACTGGATCAAAGTGAGGGTTTTCTCTCTTTGTGGGCTCTGGGTCCTTGACTCTTCTCAGCTTCTGTCCCTTGGTTCCTTGGCCATCTTCATGCAGTATGTATCTTCTTCTTCATTTGTTTGCTTGCTTTGTGCCAAAGGAGGACCGGTGGTGCAGTAGTTAAGCGCTCAGCTTCTAACTGAAAGTTCACTTGGTGGTTGGAATACGCCAGCCTCTCTGTGAGAGAAAGATGTGGCAGTCAGCTTCTTTAAAGATTTACAATCTTGGAAACCCTGTGGGTCAGGTCTACTGTGTCCTACAAGGTTACTATGAGTTGGAATCAGCTGTAAGGCAAAGCGGATGGGTTGCTCTGTGACTAACCCTCTCTTTTCATATCCCAAAAGGATTTCCCTGAAACACACCTTACACTCATATGACCTCCTTAACATAAGAAAACCCTTTTCCCAGATGAGATCATAGCCACATGTGTAGAGGTTAGGAATTACAACACATATTTTGGGGGGATACAATTCAATCCACAACAGGGTTAAAAAAAAAAAAAAAGTGAAAACACTCTGTGGAGGAATGAAAGGAATTTTATTGTGTCTGTATTGCAGCGGAAGAAAGAGGCCAGAGCAGTGGAGGAACAGCATGATTTCAGTGTAGTATCTGATTCTCTCCCCAGAAATATACAATAAAATTCAAGAAAGTATTGATTAGCCATTATTTTTTTGTTGAAATAGTGAATGACCTGAGTAACCTCAGTTGATCAACTAAATAAGTTCAATAAATCCTTAGAGCAGAGCTCAGTATTTTTTGTAATCTGGTTGTATTTTTTTAGGTATTGTCTCATTTTTTGCTCTTAAAAATTTTATGCCTAAAGAGAAGCCAGTGAGTATGACAAAGCAGGAAGTTCAAATGGTCTGTTTTTCCATCACAATCAACCTTGTCAGGTACCTTGGAAAGTAGCACAAGGTTTACATATTTTAACTAGGCTAGATGTCCTCTGAAATATGGGAATAATAGGAGTTAAAAATATGGGTTAAATGATGGATTTAAAAAATATATATATGTATGAGTTAAATGATATATTTATAACACAATATTTACTCCCTATTTTTCTTAAATAATAAATTCAAAGAAAAAAATCCAAAGTCAGGGTGGTACTGGAATCAACTATTTCATCATAACTTCACAACACTTCCAGTTCTACTGGGATTGAGTTGACATCTAATTTTGTTTTTTGTTCTGTCTATAATTCCTGGCTGTGTATGTGAGTGAGTACCTTCACATTATGTAGGTTGCATGGGACTATATAGATCACTTTTGTTTTGTTTCTTTCACTGAATTACCCCTTATTTTCTCACTGGGGAAATTGCAGGATGTGCTAGATAATGAGTAGACACAGCAAGATATTTTTTAAATCCCGTCAAGATGATTTGGGCACATCTACCGAAATGCAGGCTAATTCTTCAGGGAACATCAGAAAGGGGAGGGAAATCATAAATTCTTCCTACCAGAGAAAACAAGAGAATCATTTGAGAAAAGAAAATCTGATACTTTACTCAAGGTAAGTGGATAAGAATTTTCTTTTATTCCGATTGTCATGTGGATTTTGACCATGACTCCTGACTCGTAACTGCAGACACTATTACGGTCACTCAAAAATTACCCCTTTAACTTCACCAAAAACATTCATTTTCTCTTTTGTTAATTAGAATTCCATGGAGATCTATGTTGTTTTTAGAACATTAAAACCTATAAATTAAGAGTGTGCCCCAGCTCTATTTTATTTGTGGAAGACAATCATGGCCTTTGATTACTGCAAATGAAGAGGGAGTTAGAAATATGTCAAAAATTTCATCACCAGTTTAATATAATCTTTTATGGTTAGGCATACCTTGGACATATAATCAGGAAAGAATTCCTAGAAAAGGACATCTTATTTGGTAAAGTAGGGAGCCAACTGGATGGCAAAGTAGATGGACACTTCGATGGGATAGATTGACACAGTAGGCAAAACAACAGACTCAAACATACCAAGATGGCACAGGAATGGACATCATTTCATTCTGTTACACATGGGGTCAATGTGAGTCAGAGCCAACTCAGCAGCAACACATGGAAACAACAAATTAAGGTTAGGATGCCAGATACAGCATAGAACACCAAGATATATTGGAATTTCTCAAAACGAAATATTTTTTCTAGTTTAAATATGATAAAAAACAATATTTGATAAATATTCTTTTAGTGCAAGTTTGCCCAATGAAATATTTGCTAAATAATGCATATTGTTAGTAAAAGAGTACACCAAGTTCATCTGATTTTTACATAAGAATTTCCTGTGAAAACATACAATTTTTGTTGTTGTCAATCATGATAATGATGTTTATTTTTGTTCCGTACTAGTTGTTTACTATAGGATTTCAGAGCATTACAAACTGATGACGTAGACTGACAAATAGCATGATTTTTAATCGTTATAGTGTATGAAAAACTCCCTGCACCTAAAATATTCCTACCTGATATTATCATGTCTCAGGATTGAAAAATCATTTATTCATTTACAAACTTCTATATTCTGTCTGCTTCAGTGACGATCCCTACCCAGAGATATTTAAAATATACACATTTAGCTGTCCAGAACAAATCAGAGATATTCTTTTCCATAAAGGAGAATGAGCTGGAACAAAGAATCCAGACATCTTAAGAGGGAGATAGTAAATGACACTGAACATGTTAACAGACTCAATACACACTAGAATAATTCTTAGAGAACATTGAAGAATTAAAGACAGTAGGGTGGAACTAGAAATTTGAATTTCTTTGCTCAATCTAGAATTCTACAGTAATTACCTATGATATCAGGACTTGTGATGTAGCAAATTTGAGATAAAGTTTTTAAATGCTGTGGGGGAGGAAAGACCTAGAAGGGAGTGTGAAGCTAAGTGCAGAAACAGCAGAAAACCTTTTCTAGGAAGAAGGGGTGAAGGTGATTCACAATCTCCAGTATTGCCCCCCCAACCTCCTGGATCAGGGTAGAAAAATTGAACCAAAAACTAGCAGATTCTTAGAATTACTACCTGTCTCCTGAAAGTTCCAGCCAGCCACAGGATAAAAAAAATTATCCTTAGCAGATATTTCCCTGTAGCTTATGTCAGGACTTCAGCTACTCCATGCCACCATATTCTAAGACCTTGTCAGGGGCCCATAAGTTTCTACCTGATAGTTTCACAGGCTAAACCTGGGCATTCTATTACATTATAATAATTCTAGACTGTATTTTATGTCACTGAGGATTTGGAAATCTACTTACTGTTCCAATCAAAAATCAAGCTTTATAGAATACTAGGTTTTCTTTGAGTGGGCAATGAATTTGAGAAGAGGTTAAAAGGGAATTCAACTGGATTAAGCTAAAAAAGCTTCAGTAACTTCAATTCAGGGCATTTCCATTTTGATTAAATGACTTTCTTTGTAAAATTTTATAAAATGAAGGGACTGGTGTTATCACTAAGACATTTGGAAATCACAGTCCTTTACCCTGTGAATTCTCAATTGTAGAGGTCCAGAAAAAAATTGATAATTTGCGATATATGATGTTATAAATTCAAAAGTACATATTCTAAATGCCTTATGGAGCTTCTCATCTCCACGTCATTATGTTAGAGGAACTGGATCATATACATTTTAAATAGTCCAAATCTCCAAACACTGATATAAACCATCAATTTAACAGGGGTGGATCCAGGTCTTCTGTGTCTTGAAGCTTATATAAATTTGAAGATTTTCATTAAAACAACAAATACACTTATAAATACTGAGACAGAAATATACATAATTACTTAAATGGAAAGGAAATAGAAACAAAATTAGATTATAAACAAACTGACCTTAATGACAAATATTATTAAATGTAGAAATATAAACTTTCTTAAATTAAAGATATGTTTCAGCAAACTGGGTGCTAGACATGTTCTTAGAAGCTGTCCTAACACCAGAATGAAAACATTATTAAATTATCCATGTCAGTGTTTCGAGCCGTAAAGATAGGTCTTCTCAGCCTCAAATAAAGTATCATTAACTCAGTTCCCATTCATTTTGACCCTAGAAATGCCTACTGACATTTTGTGAAGTATAATGGAGAGGAGATTGAAATGGCAAGTGAATGTGCCATTAACTGATAATGGTTAAAATATTCTACTTTCACAACACTAATAAAGATACATCACTTATGTGGATGCATTGCTAAGGTCTTGCTGACGGTCTTGGAAGGGCCCAGAGCAAATAAGGGGCCAAAAAACTTAAGTTTCATTAATTTCATGTTATCTCTTTCACTCTCTTTAAGAATATCAACATCTTACAAATATTCTCAGACAAAAAACAGAAGTGTCCTAAAGTAAAATGATTGTTGCTGTTGTTGTTAGATGCCCTCGAGTCAGTTCCAACTCATAGCAACCCTGTGCACAACAGAACTAAACATTGTCTGGCCCTGAGCCATTCTTACAATCGTTGTTATGCTTGAGCTCATTGTTACAGCCACTGTGTTAATCCACCTCTTTGAGGGTCTTCCTCCTTTCCACTGACCCTGTACACTGCCAAGCATGATGTCCTTCTCCAGGGACTGATCCCTCCTGACAACATGTCCAAAGTATACAAGACGCAGTCTCACCATCCTTGCTTCTAAGGGGCATTCTGTTTGTACTTCTTCTAGGACAGATTTGTTCATTCTTTTGGCAGTCCATGGTCTATTCAATATTCTTCACCAACACCACAAATCAAAGGCGTCAATTCTTCTTCGGTCTTCCTTATCCATTGTCCAGCTTTCACATGCATATGATTTGATTGAAAATACCATGGCTTGGGTCAGGTGCACCTTAGTCTTCAAGGTGACATCTTTGCTCTTCAACACTTTAAAGAGGTCCTCTGCAGCAGATTTACCCAATGCAATGAGTCTTTTGATTTCTTGACTGCTGCTTCCATGGCTGTTGATTGTGGATCCAAGTAAAATTAAACCCTTGACAACTTCAATCTTTTCTCCATTTATCACGATGTTGCTCATTGGTCTAGCTGTGAGGATTTTTCTTTTCTTTATGTTGAGGTGTAATCCATACTGAAGGCTGTGGTCTTTGATCTTCATTAATAAGTGCTTCAAGTCCTCTTCACTTTGAGCAAGCAAGGTTGTGACATCTGCATAACGCAGGTTGTTAATGAGTCTTCCCCCAATCCTGATGTCCCATTCTTCTTCTCCTATTATTTGCTCAGCATACAGATTGAATAAGTATGGTGAAAGAACACAACCCTGACGCACACCTTTCCTGACATTAAACCAATCAGTGGCCCCTTGTTCTGTCCGAACAACTTCTTCTTGACCTGTGTAAAGGGACCTCATGAGCACAATTAAGTGTTCTGGAATTCCCATTCTTTGCAATGTTATCCATAATTTGTTATGATCCACACAGTCGAATGCCTTTGCATAGTTGATAAAACACAGGTAAACATCCTTCTGGTATTCTCTGCTTTCAGCCAGGATCCATCTGACATCAGCAATGATATCCCTGGTTACACATCCTCTTCTGAGGCTGGCCTGAATTTCTGGCAGTTCTCTGTCAATATACTGCTGTTGCATTGTGTAAATAAAATAAAATATAATATTTCTACAGTAGCAAAACTATGTGTTTATTACTAATGAATATAAATAACAAATTATGTTGACCCAATTTAGAACTTAATCTATGCTGTATCAATAAATAATGTGTTTTATATGAATTCCTCATATTTTCAGATGGAGATTCTAAAGATTATTTTAACTTTAAAATAAGACATAGGAATTAATGTTTTTTCACCACACATATGAAGGAAGAGAGCATCGGTGGCTCAGTGGTAGAATGGTAGAATTCTTGCCTTCTGTTGTTTAGTTGGTGCTGTGTGAAAGATAATACCAACCCCTCTTTTTTTTTTTTTCCCGAAAAGATAACTGAACTAAATGGACCAAAAGAACCTAACGGTGATGACTGAATTCATTCTTATTGGAGTCACAAGGTGCCCTGAACTGCAGCTGCCCCTTTTTGGGGTCTTCCTCCTCATCTACATGATCACAGTGATGGGAAACCTAGGCCTGATCACCCTGACCAAGGTGGACTCCCACCTAAACACACCCATGTATTTTTTCATCAGACACCTGGCCTTCATTGATCTTGGTAATTCTACCGTCATTTGTCCCAAGATGCTGGTAAATTTTGTTGTGAATCAAAATATCATTTCCTATTATGAATGTGCCACACAGCTGGCTTTCTTCCTTTTGTTCATTATCAGTGAGTTTTTCATCTTGTCGGTCATGGCCTATGACCGCTACGTGGCCATCTGTAACCCTCTGCTGTACGATGTTATCATGTCCCCGAGACGTTGCCATGTGCTTGTGGGTATTCCATACCTCTATAGTGCATTTCAGTCCCTTATGTTCACCATTAAGATTTTCACTTTGACCTTCTGTGGCTCTAATGTCATCAGTCATTTCTACTGTGATGATGTCCCCCTGATACCTATGCTCTGCTCAAATGCACAAGAGGTACAGCTGTTGATCATAATGTTTTCAGCATTTAATATGATTTCCACCTTGTTGGTTGTCCTGCTGTCCTACCTGCTGATTCTGTTAGCCGTATTTCGAATGCATTCTGCTGAGGGCAGGAGAAAAGCTTTCTCCACATGCGGTTCTCATCTGACAGTGGTGGTTGTGTTCTATGGGACCCTGCTCTTCATGTATTTGCAGCCCAAATCTGCTCATTCATTTGAAACTGACAAAATGGCCTCAGTGTTTTACACTTTAGTCATTCCCATGCTTAACCCCTTGATCTACAGCTTAAGGAACAAAGAGGTGAAAAATGCCTTCCACAGGATCATTAAGAATCCATGAAATCTTTGTATTTAGTATTCAAAATGCGATACTGTTCTGAGGCAGATATCACTGGATGATATTTCTACAATGCAGAATAACATTCTCTTTGGCACCAGAGCTAAGACTAACTAAATGCAGAAACAAATACTTTATATATACATCCAAATTAATTCTCATAATATATACCCCAAATTAAATACCAGTTCTTCCTCATCACAGCTTGCTTCCTATTCATTCCTTCCTTATGTGATTCTGTCAGAACTTAGAACCTCATAGTTCCCCCACGGAAATATTTATTCTGCAACTATTCAGTAAACTATGTGTTTGTTTCAATTGAGTTTTCTTTTCTTTCTTTCTTTTTTTTTTTTTTTTTGACAGGAATCTTTTAAAACTTGTTTTCATGTCTTTTCTGAGACTAATATAAGATTTTAATCAAAATTGGAGACAAAGCATGATCTGTGTTCATATTGACCCCATGAATAGACTATTAGCCTTCTGTCTCTTCTCCTGTGATAATCACTTCTTATCTATGTTATATTCCAACATCTGTGATGTGTGCTAGGTAATTTTGATTTGCTATCATCTAATTTGGCTTCCTTCCTTCTGAGATAACTAGCCCTGCATGCTGATTCTCACTATCCTATTCTTCACACACAGACAGTAGTTAGAAAAGAAAAAAAAGATACTGAAAAATGAAGAGAGACAGGGTGGAGAAGAGAAGGAAGTGAAAAAAAAAGATATTAAGGATGCCTGATGTGAAGGACTAAAGTATTTATTAAAGATAATAATTGTTATAGATTATGAGGATTAAAAAACTATTGTAAAACCAAGAGAAAATATTGACATACTTTCTAATTCATATTTTCAATGTGTTGGAGAATATTATATGTGTACAGAAGGAAGAACAATGTATCAATAGGACATGTTACTCAAGAGTGAAACAATTTTATTGCTGAACACCCACATATTTTACTAAAGGTAAAGTGTGGATATTGTTCTCTTTACTTGTAGAGGATGTAAAGGATGGTTAGCTAAATTCACCTGAATGAATAGCTATTCTACTGAAGTAGTAGTTACTTTCACCATTAATTTCTTTTTTTTCACTAGAAGACTTTGGGGAAAAATATTTATAATATTTCAAACTTTCTTCCCTTCAAACAAAAAATTTTCCTAACTTCCATGTTGTCTTCATCTTCATTAGGTTAATTACAAAACCCTTATCAAGTGTCATAATTTACACAAAACAACAGCGAAATAGTGTTTACTCTCTGTTTTTCCTTGGCATAGACAGGATTCTAGAAAAATACTGAATAGCCCAATAAGATGGCTGGTAAAACAAGAATGTAAAGACATTTCACCCTAATGATGACTGTCCTTACCCCACCTTGATTTTATTCTGGTCTCCACAATGATGCGTTCCATTCATCTAGAGAAGTGCAAACTTTGGTATGTTATACCTAAAGTACATATTTTCTTGGAAATTTTATACTATCTGACGGAGCTAGAAAATATGCATAATACTCAATACTGAACTAAAATGGAAATGTCATCAGAAATGCAGAATGATTATATATTTTGGAAAGACTCAAAATTGTTCAAGAAATCACAACAGTAATTTATGTCAGGAAAGCTACTGTGGTAAAACAGTTAAACAGAAAACTATATATGTAATCATAACACCATATTTAGGAATAAAATTACAGATTTATGTATTTTAATTTGTAGTATATTTTATATGACTTATATGTACATATACGTATATATGTATGATTTAAGACTGTACTGAATCAACAAAAAGGGAAATTAAGAGCTCGAAAAATCAATTTCAGATAAAAGAAACACACACACTCTTATTTATATGTCTACCTTTGCCACGTCAACTTCCAATCATGTTGACCACACGTGTGTCAGAATAGACCTCTGTTATGTCAGGGTTCAGGGGGTGATTATTCATAAGCAGAACACAAAGCTTTTCTTGCAGGTCTTCCTGGGTGGGTTTCAACAGCCAACCTTTTGCTTAACAGCACGTGATTGAGCTTGTGTATCGATATATATGTGCATGTATTATGTACGTATAAAGGCAATGAAGAAAAATGCAATGTCTAATATAAAGTGGTGGCGTAGTGGTTAAGTGCTACATCTGCTAAGCAAAGGGCCGGCAGTTCGAATCCCCCAGGCGCTCTTTGGAAACTCTACGGAGCAGTTCTACACTGTCCTGTAGGGTCGCTATGAGTCGGAATTGACTCGACGACACTGGGTCTGGTCCGGGCTAATACAAAGTGCACATTGAATTGATTTTTTAACACAATCTTTCATTCAATATAAACTTATATATTTATTAAGCCAAATTCTAAATATCTACATCTTGTGAAACTTAAACATTATTCTATATTATGCAGAAAAAATACCGTTCTTAAAATTCTAGAACTCAGAAGAAATGGTTAAAATGAAGAATTTGATCAATAGAGCATTAATAGACAAGAAATACAGTAAAGAGGTGAGAGGTGTATTTATAATTATTTATTGAAGTGAAATTGAACAACACAAAAAATGAACCATTTAAAAGTGTTCTTTCCAGTGACTTTTATTATATTCACAATATTGTGCAACCAACACATTTACCTAGGGTGAAATAATTTATATCAGCCTGATAAAAGTCCTCCTTTAAAAAAAAAAAAATTTTTATGGATTAAGATATCTCTCCTCTATCCGGTTGCCTTCACATGACCCCTGACAACCACTAATCTGCTCTTTGTCCCTGTGAATTTTCCTATTCTGGTTATTGCATATAAATGGAAAAGTTCAATATGTGATCTTCCTTTTTTTGCTTTTCTCATTTAGCCTTAGATATTTCAGGTTCATCCGCATCATAGCATGTATCACTATAACATTTTTTTACGACTGAACAACCTTTCATTTAATGAATATACCATATTTTCTTTATCCATTCATTTGTTGAAGGACATAGTGTTTCCAAAATGATCAGTGTGTACCCTTTTGATCACTGTGTTTCATGTATGCAAATTTTCCTCAATTCTTACACACATGGAGGTCATCAAGAAAGAAGACATGGATAAAATTTTATGAGAAAATATATATTCTCTTACAAATAAATTTGACTTACTATTCAGTTCTACTAAACCTTATCCAACAGTGGTGGTATCCATTGTTGGATTATGTGGTAACACATTGTATTCCAGTAATTCTTATGAGTTTACCATATGAGAGAAAAAGTTAAATATATCAATTATTTAGGGATTTGGGCTAGGAGATAACAGGTGTTAATCTCAAATCCTCTAGTTATTAACTGCCCTCACTATCATTGCTATGTTTGAGTCCATTGCTATAGCCACTGTGTCAGTCTATCTTGTTGATGGTCTTCCTCTTTTTCAGTGACTAAACATGATTTCCTTATCCTGGAATTGGTCCCTCCTGATAACATGTCCAAAATAAGTGAGAGGAAGCCTTGGTCAACCTTGCTCCTAAGGAGCATTCCAGCTATACTTCTTTCAAGACAGATTTCTTTGTTCTTCTGACAGTCCATGTATATTCAATATTCAATACCATAATTTAAACACAACAGTTCTTCTTCAGTTATCTTCTCTAACCAAGGTAAATTAGAGGATATGTCCACAAATATATAAGAATGATTGTGCTAGATTTGTTTTATTATAAGCCTAAGTTCAAGTGGTATGTAAGAATTGTGATATATTCACAAGTAGAATACTACACACCAATACAAATACAATATGGTTAAATGTAAGCACAATATGATGATTCAAAGAAGACAAACTGAGAGTGTTTAATGTACGGTTTGACTCATGTGAATTTCGATACAGGGAAAAGAAATCTAGTGACAGAACTCAGAACTGGAGTTGCCTGGAGATAATATAATGCTAATCCCTTAGTGACATAAGTGGTCATGTGTGAAGAGGGCATAGCATGAAGGAACTTTCTTTGTATTGACAATGTTCTAGATCTTGATTTATGTTGGTACAAATAAAACGCATTTGTCAAAACTCATCAGTGTGTACCGTTCTGATCATTGGGTTTCATCGTATACCACGTTTCCTCAATTCCTGTACATACGGAAGTCCCCAAGGAAGGAGGCATGGGTAAAATTTTATGAGATGAGATATATCTTCTTACAAGTAAAATTGACTCACTATGAGGTTCTACTGAACATTATCCAACCCGGCCGATATGGTAGCTAAGGAACTCCTCAACTTGGACAATTACGTGGTAACTGATTGCATTACAATAATTCTTATGGGTTTGTCATATGAAAGGAAAGGTAAATATAACCTTATTTAGAGGTGTGGGACAGGAAAGATAAAGTTTTAATTTCAAATCCTCTAGTTATTAATATGTAATTTCAGGCAAATTACATGTTTCAGCTGAGCTAAATCTCTTCTGAATATGAGATTACCAGTTGTCTTAGAATAGATTCTGACTATGGCAACCCCATGTGTGTCAGAGACGAACTGTACTGTATAGAGTTTTCAGTGGCTAACTTTTTTAAAAACCAGAATGCCAGGCATTTCTTCTGAGGCTCCTTTCGGTGGACTTGAACTTTCAACCTTTTTAGTTAGCAGTAGAGTGTGTTAAGCACTTACACTACCCAGTAAATATGGAAATAGTATGGGTTAGATTACAAGTTAAATGATGGCTTTAACATAGGTATAAGTTAACTGATATATTTGTAGCAAAGTGCCTTCTACATATTTCTTTTGGTAATAAATTCAAAGAAAAATCCTATGTAATGATGACACTGGCATTTATTATTTCATCCTGACTTTGCAACTGTTCCAGTTTTACTGAGATTGAGCTGATATACATTTTTTCCCCATTGTGTCTATATTTCTTCACTGTGTAAATGAATTAGTACCTTTACATCAGATAGGTTCCATGAGACTGTATGCATGAATTATGCTTTGTTCTTTCATTCAATTACCCCTTCCTTCTTTTCACCAGGGAATATGTAGGTTTTCTTGGATGATTAGCAGGCACATCCAGGCAAATTCTTAAGTCCCTCTGATATTTTGAGCATAATCAATGAAATGCATGCTAATTCTCTGGGGAATATGGCAAAGGGAAGGGAAATCATAAATTCATCCTACCAAAGAAAACATGAGAGTCATTTGAGGAAAGCAAATCTGATTCTCTACTCAAGGTGAGTGGGTAAAATTCTTCTTGATTCTGATTATCAGGTAGATTTTGGTCATTAACTATCACTCCTAACACCTGAATGCAGACACTATTACGGCCACTCACAAATTACCCCTTCAGCTTCACCACATTAATTTTCCCTTTTCTTAACTAGGATTCCATGGAGCTCAATGGTGTTTTTAGGACATTAAATCCTATAAATTAAGAGTGAGCTCCAGCTCCACTTGCTTTATAGGAACTGATACTGGCATTTGATTACACAAGTGAAGTGCGAACTAGGAATACCTGAAAATTCAACACAAAATTAATTTAATGAAATCTATTAATTTTTTTTTTTTTTAAGGTTAGACATACTTTGGACACATCAGGAAAGACAAATTGCTAGAAAAGAACATCACTTTTGGTCAAGTAGAGGGTCAACAAAGAGGAAGGGACTCTCAACTGGATGGATTGACACAATAGTACCAATAAAGTGCATAAACATACCTACAATAATGACTATGGAACATGAATGAGCATCATTTTGTTCTATTATACTTGGAGTCACCATAAGTCAGAGCCAATTCAACAGCAATAAACAACAACATCAAATTAAGGTTAGGATTGCCAGATATAACACAGAATGTCCAGACACAAATGAATTTCACAAAAATAAATAATTTTTATTAGAATTATGCCTAGACAATGTTAAATAAATATTCTTTCAGGAAGAGAATGTGCAATGAAATGTTTGTTAAAAAATGAATATTTTTAGTATAAGTATGCCCCATGCAGCATTGCATAAATTTTGAATAATTTTTACATAAGAATTTTCCATAAAAAACTCACCATTTTTTGGTTATTAATGATGATAATATTGTTTGTTCTTTGTTTTCCCTGCTAGTTTCTTTACTAATGGGCTTGGTGTTTCAGGATGGGCAATACAAACTGATGGAGTAGTCTGGAAAATACTGTTTTTTAAGAATTACGGAGTTATGAAGAACTCCCTGAACCCAAGGTAATTCCTACCTGATATTACCATGTCTGATAACTGAAAAATAATTTATCTGTACTCTTGTATATTCTTCCTGATCACTACTTAGAGATATGAAAAATGTACATATTTTGATGTCTAGGACTGATTATAGATACCCTTTTTCAAAAAGGTAAAATCTAGACATCTTCAGAGAGAGGTAGTGAACAACAATGAAGTTGTTTGTAGATTCAATAACCATTAGAATAATTCTTAGAGAACATTGAAAACTTAAAAGTCATAGAACTGGAAGAAAAAATCTGAATTCCTTACCTCAATCCAATAGTCTACAGGAAAATGCCATGATATCAGGCTTTGCTATACAACAAATTTGAGATAAAGTTTTCAAAAGAACATGGGTTTATAGTTCTTACTCTGTGAGACAGGAAGGACCTGGAAAGAAGATTGGAGCTGAGGGCAGAAATAATAGAGAGCTTATCTAAAAAAAGAAGGGACAGAGGTGACTCACCAATCTCTAGTATTATCCTGCCTCCCAATCTCCTGGTTCAGGCTGGCAAAATCAAATGAAAAATTAGCATATTTCTAGGATTACTGCTATTCTCCTGAAAATTCCATTCAGCCTCAGGATCAAAAGTCATCCTTATCAAACATCCATCTGTACTCCAGCTCTGAACTTCAGCTAGTCCATACTGTAGACTTAGACCTTGCTGGGGGCCCCTGGAAGTTTCTAATAGTTGTGCAAACTAACCATGGGCATTATATCACATAATAATAATTATATCCTACATTTTATATCACTAAATATTTGGAATGCCACTTAGTGTTCCAGTTGAAAATCATGCTTACAGAGCCCTTGGTTTCCATTGATGGGACAATGAATGTGAGGAGAGGTTAAAAGGGAAAACAAGTGGATTCCACTAAAGGAATTCATTAGTTCCAAATGAGTAGTTCCACTTTGATTTATTGACTGTCTTCGTAAAACTTCATGACACGAAGGTACAAAATTTATCACTAAGATATTTGAAATCACTGTCTTAAACTCTATAAATTCTGTATTATAGAGTTCCAGAAATAAATTGGCAGTCTGCAGTATATAATGTAATAAATACACAAATAAATATTCCAAATGCCTTATGGAAACTATCACCTCTATAGCATCATATTAGAAGAAATAGTGCATATACAATTAGTCAAAATCCCTGAATATTGGTAGAAGCCATAGATTATAACAAGTGTATATCCGGATCTTGTATGTTTTGTAACTTATACATATTTGGGGGTTTTCATTAAAAAATGACATGCAAGTATAAACACAAATTGAAGCATGAATACGAAAGTTTAAAAAGAATGAAAACAAACAGGCAAAAAGAAACAAATTTTATTTATAAACAAACTGACCTTGGTCAAAAAATTATAAAATCTATGCATATAATTAATACTCTTATTAACTTTTATAAATTTATAAAATTTATAAAAATTTATAAAATTTAATAAGAGTATTAATTATATTCAACACACATCTCAACATACCAGGTGCTAGGTGAGTTCTTAGAAGGTATTCCAATAACAGAAAGATCACCTTATTAAATGATACTTTCCATTGTCTTTGAACCATAAAAAATATACCTACTAAGCCTCAAATAAATTATCGTTAACTCAGTTCTCATTTATCTGGGCCCCAGGAATATCTGTTGACACTCCATTGCAAATCGACAGTAGGTGAAGTGCAATACAGCACAAGTCAGAATGGGAAGAGAATGTGTCCTCAGTTGTGAATATGGTGGGCAAACTGTGGTTGCAGAGTGGTTAAGTTTTCTGCTACTAAATGGAGAGTTGGTGGTTGGAACCCATCAGCTGCTCTGGGTGAGAAAAGTGTGGCAGTCAGCTAACTTCCATAAAAATTACAGCCTTGGAAACCCTATGAGGCAGTTCTCCTTTGTCCTACAGGGTATCTATGAGTTGGAATCAACTCAGCGGCAGTGGGTTATAACACATAAGTGTCACTAAACTCAGATTGTCCCTGCTTCTTCCTCTAAAATTATCAAAATCCCACAGAAATTCTCAGACAAAAATGAAGTGGACTAAAGAAAAACTTTGATGTAATTTTACAGATAAAATATACTATTTCTGTATTAACAACATTATGGATTTTTGAAGTTAACTTTAGCAACTCCTATATCACAAATCAGGGAGATCCACATAAAACACATTATTCATTGACACAACAGACATTAATTTCTGTTGACTTTCTTTAGAATTTAATCTATGTTATATCAATGAGTAAGGTGTTACACACAGATCTCCTTATTTTTGGATGTGGAAAACATGGTGGTGTAGTGCTTAAGTGGATTCCAACTCGAATCCACCAGCCACTCTTTGGAAACTTTATGCGGCAGTTCCACTCTGACCTATAGGGCCACTATGAGTTGAAATCCACTAGACTGCAAAGTTTTCTTTTTTTTTTTTTTTTGGCTGTAGAAGATTCTAAAGTTTACTTCAACTTCAAAATCATATGAAGAGCCCTGGTGGCACAGTGGTTAAGTGCTTGGCTGCGAACAGAAAGATCAGCCACTCTGTGGGAGAATGATGTGGCAACCTGCTTCTGTAGAGATTACAGCCTTGGAAACCCTACGAGGAAGATCTATTCCATCCTATAGGGACACTATGAGTCAGAAATGACTCAATGATGACAGAAAACAACAGTATGAAGAAAAAGATCAGTGGTTGTTCTCTGGTAGTCTTCTGCATGGGAAACCTGGGTTAAATTTCTGGCCAATATACTTCATACACTACCACCACTGGGTTGGTCAGTAGTGAATTCTGTATTGCTATGATGCTGGATAGGTTTCAGAGGAGGTTCTAGACTAAGGCAGGCTAGGAAAAAACGCCTAGTGCACAACTTCCCCAAATTAGCCAGTGAAAACCCTGTGGTTCACAAGGGTCCAATCCAAAACAGATCACAGGGATGGTGCAGGACTGGGCAGTATTTTGTTTCATTGTGTTTGTGGTCACTGTGAGTCGAGGCTAACTCAATGACAGGTAACAACAAAAAATATGAGGAAAAAAAAAACTTCCATTGCTATAATATATTATAACTTGATTAGAAAATACTACATGAAAGCTAATACCAAACCGTCTGTTTTTTTCCAGAAGAGGTAACTAGACTAAATGGGCCAACAGAATCTAACAATGCCAACTGAATTCATTCTAATGGGAGTCACAAGGAAACCCGAACTTCAGCTACCCCTTTTTGGGGTCTTCCTCATCATCTACATGATCACAGTGGTGAGCAACCTGGGCATGATCATCTTGACCAAGATGGACTCCCGCCTACACACGCCTATGTATTTTTTCATCAGACACTTGGCCTTCATTGATCTTGGTAATTCTACTGTCATTTGCCCCAAGGCGTTGGTAAATTTTGTTGTGGATAAAAATACCATTTCTTATTATGCATGTGCCACACAGATGGCTTTCTTCATTTTGTTTCTTATCAGTGAACTTTTTATTCTATCAGCCATGGCCTATGACCGCTATATGGCCATTTGTAACCCTCTGCTCTACAATGTTATCATGTCCCAAAGACTTTGTCATTTGCTTGTGGGCATTCCATATTTCTACAGTTCTTTCCAGGCTCTGATGTTCACCAGTAAGACGTTTACTTCCATCTTCTGTGGCTCTAATGTCATCAGTCATTTCTACTGTGATGGAGTTCCCGTGTTATCTATACTCTGCTCAAATTCACAAGAAATAGAATTGATGCTCATATTTTCAGCATTTAATTTGATATCTTCCCTCCTGGTTGTTCTGCTGTCTTACCAGCTGATTCTGATAGCCATATTTCGAATGCATTCTGCCAAGAGCAGGAAAAAAGCTTTCTCCACATGTGCTTCTCATCTGACAGTGGTAGTTGTGTTTTATGGAACTCTATTATTTATGTATGTGCAGCCCAAATCTTCTCACTCAAATGATACCGACACAATAGCCTCTGTGTTTTACACTTTAGTCATACCCATGCTTAACCCTCTGATATACAGCTTGAGGAACAAAGAGGTAAAACATGCCTTCCATAGGGTTTTTAAAAATCATTGCCAGCTTTGTGTTTAATATTCACCCTTGTTTTAGTAAACAGTGCAAAAGGCAATGTCACTTAATAATATTTTTAGTAGATATAAATGCATTCCTTTTGGTTCCAAGGTAAAGGCTAATTATAAATCAGATACTATTACATTGTTTATAATAAGACATATTAATCCTATTTTACATCTCAAATTGTCATTTCTTCCCCAACGTTCCTTGCTTCCTATGCATTGCTTACTTACATGATTTCACAGACCCTCATACTTCCACAATGATAAATTTGAATATACTCTTGATCAATAAAACATGTGATTGTTTCTGTCTGTTTTTTTAAGGACTAGCGTCTTTCAGTGTTTTTCCCATTGCATTTTCTAAGCCTGAAGCAGCAGCATAGTGTTACAAAGAGTTGTTGTGTCCTATTAACAGATGAATAATTTATTTGTCATTTTGTTATCAATCAATTCTACTGTGAAAATAAATTCTTAACTATGATGTACTAAAATGTGTGAAAAGTGTGAAGTAAACTAGGTAATTTTGATTTGTCAGTATTTAATTTGATTTCTTTCTTCTCTGCTTTGCTTTGGCATAGATAGTCCCCTAAGAAAATGTTTTAAACTGGTAAATAACAAGCTAGTAAACAAACATTTAAATAAATTCTACCATAATGGGATATCTTAGTCATCTAGTGGTGCTGTGACAGAATTACCACGAGTGGATGGCTTTAACAAACAAAAATTTATTCTCTCACAGTCTAGTAGATCAGAAATCCAAATTCAGGGTGCTGGCTCCAGAGGAAGGCTTTCTTTGTCATCTCTGGAGGAAGGTCCTTGTCATCAATCTTCCCCTGTGAGACAGATAGGGTTAACTCTGCTGGCAGAACAGAAGAGCTGTTAAAAGATTACCATCTAGAAGTTGGGTAAACAGGGACCACACCCTGACAACATGAGATTAGGTTGAAACAACCTGTGAATTACTATCTCCTTCTTAGTGTTTTTCTAGTCCCTTCCTCTTTTACAGGCTCCTCATGCACAGAAGAGCAAAGCACGACTGCTGTTTAACCTTCCTTGGCCCACCAAAGATGACGATGTAATGCCAAAGATCAGTGCACTTATGTTATATCCCACAATAAGTGGTGCAAAGGGCTGCCAAGAGGACTATATCTTGAATATCAGCAGGTTCCATCTTGGATTCCAGATGCATGTGCCACCTAATTAGTATACACTGCCATTCTGAGAAGTACCCATCCTTTGAAAGAAACCCACTAAATATTCATTGCTGTATTGTCTCCACCAAACCCAAATAAGCGCTGGTCTTGCTTCTCTTTTTGAGTCAGTCTTTTGGTGAGGCATAAGCCCCCACTGATTCCTTTTATTTGTCATAAGTAAAATAAACTTTTTAGAGCTGGACCCAAATTTGCCTCCTCTATGTTTTCTTACAAGAGAAAGACAAGGGCCCATTGAGCCTGAACGACCTCCATTCCCTCGGTGGTAACACCTGTTCTAGGAAATTCTCAGTGCAGGGGCTGTGAGTCCAAAGGACACGCACTGCTCCTGTCACTAGATTCTTGGTGGTATGAGGTCCCTCATCTCTCTGTCCATTTCTCTCTGTTATATCTCAAAAGAGATTGACTCAAGACACAACCTCATCTTGTAGACTGAGTCCTGCATCATTAACGTAACTACCTCTAATCCTGCCTCATTAACATCATAGAGGTAGGATTTATAACACACAGGAAAATCACATCAGATAACAAAATGGTGGACAATCACTCAATACTGGGAATCATGACCTAGTCCAGTTGACACACATTTTTTTGAGAGGGACACAATTCAATGGATAATATTGAGTGACATCGACACATCTTATCTCATCTGTTTATTTTGGTTTAGCTTTCACAGACATTTGGACCAAAAAGAGGAATTAAGAAGCAAAATATAATGATATTGGCTTTTATATTTGCTTATACGTTTATCAATTATCAATGTTATTTATTTTTAGGTATCATGTTGCCTTACTATCTATTGTCCTTTCATTTCATCCTGTACAGCTTCCTTAATTTTAGGGTAATTTTATCAGACATGTAATTCTATTACATGTGCTATTTATCCTAGGACTTTAAACATGTAATCCCACTGCCTTTAAACCTCCATGCTTTCTGCTGAGAAATAAACTGTTAATCTTACTGAAATTCCATGTGTATGTTCAGTTGCAATTCGCTTGTAGCTTTCAAAATTCTTTGTCTTTGATAGTTTGATTATAATTTGTCTAAACATGAATCACTTTGTATTTATCACACTTGAAATTAATTCAGCTTTTTGGTAAGCAATTTCATGTATTTTACCCAATTTTATAAGTTTTAAACTTATAAGATGAGTGGTGGTCACAGCAACATGCAAGCCACCACAATAAGACAAAGTGACAGATGAGTAGTGGTGTATTAGCTAGTTGTACCGTGGTAGCTTGTGAGTTGCTGTGATGCTAGAGGCTATGCCACTGGCATTTCAGATACTAGCAGGGTCAACCATGGTGGGCAAGCTTCAACAGAGCTTCCAGACTAAAACAGTAGGAAGAAGAACCGGTGGCCTACTTCTGAAAAAATACTGACAGGTGAAAACTTTATGAATAGTAGTGCAACATTGTCTGATATAGTGCCAGAAGATGAGCCCCTCAGGTTTGAAATCACTCAACATACAACTGAGGAAGAGCTGCTTCCGTAAATCGAGTCAACCTTAATGACATGGGTGGGGTAAAGTTTTTGAGAGCTTTATTTGCTCATGCAGCAACATCCAAAATGAGAAGAAAGAGCTGCAAATATCCATTAATAAATTACAATGTGGAGTGTATGATGTATGAATCTAGGAAAATTGGGAAGTCATCTAAAATGAAATGGAACACATAAAGATCAATATCTTAGGCATCAATGAGCTGAAATGGACTGATATCAGCCATTCTGAATTGTACAATCATGTGGTCTACTATGCCAGGAATGACAAACTGAAGAAAAATGGCGTCACATCCATTTTCAAAAAGAACATTTCAAAATCTATCCTGAAGTACAACACTCTCTGTGTTAGGATAATATCTATATACCTACAATGAAGATCAGCTAATATCAATATTATTCAAATTTATGCAACAACCACTAAAGCCAAAGATGAAGAAATTGAAGATTTTTATCAACTTCTCCAGGCTGAAATTGATCAAACATTCAATCAAGAGGCATTGGTAGCTATTAGTGATTGGAATGCAAAAGTTGGAAACAAAGGAGAAGGATCGGTGGGTGGAAAATCAGGCCTTGGCGAGAGAAACAACACAGGAGACAGCATGATAGAATTTTGAGAGACCAATGATTTATTCACTGCAAATAATTTTTTTCAACAACATAAACGGTGGCTACACATATGGACCTCACTGGACGGAATACATAGAAACTGAATATACTGCATCTGTGTGAAGAGATGTTGGGGAAGCTTAATTTCATCAATCAGAACAAGGCCACTGGCCATCTGTGGAAAATACCACCAATTGCTTATATGTGAGTTCAAGTTGAAGCTGAAGAAAATTAAAACAAGTCCACAAGAGCCAAAATATGACCTTGAGTATATCCCACCTTAATTTAGAGACCATGTCAAGAGTACATTTGACCCACTAAGCATTAATGATTGAAGACCAGAAGAGTTGTGGGATGACATGAAGGACACAATGCTTGAAGAAAGCAAAAGGTCATTAAAAAGACAGGAAAGATAGGGGGAAAAAAATTGATGTCAGAAGAGACACTGAAACTTGCCCTTGAAGGTAGAGCTGCTAAAGCTAATGGAAGAAATGATGAAGTAAAACAGCTGAACAGAAAATTTCAAAGAGCAGCTTGAGAAGACAAAGTATTATAAACAAATGTTGGAAGAAAGACTTAAAAAGAACTTTGCAAATGAAACCAGAATTTAAAGATTTGGAAAATTCTGTTGTACAAACTAAGGAAATGTGTCCTGGAAATCTTTCATCAAAGAAAGTGGCTACACTCTCTTTTGCTAAAGACATTATGTCTGTGACAGATGGACCTAATTAACCATCCTAGCTGAAACCCCTTCAGCTTAGATTGAAAGGGACAGAGACAGGAAAAAAGGAAGGAAAGTTCCTGCCTCCTGAAATTCTACAGAAAGGAAACAGGCCAATCAAGCAAGCTAGTTGCAAATACCTGCTGTCCTTCAAGAAAAAGGCATATTTCTTTTACTATCAAAGATCAGAGGTAAATATATCACGTAAGCCAGTAGACATCATGTTTTAATCTCAAGTCCTCTAGCTATCAATTGTGAAATTTCAGGAAAATTGCATACTTTAACTGAGCTCAGTGTCTTCCGAATACGAGAATACTAGTTGTCTTTGAGTAGATTTTGACTCGTGGCGACGTCATGTGTGTCAAAGTAGAACTGCACTCCACAAAAGTTTTCAATGGCCAATTTTTTTTTTTTTTTTTTTTTTTGGGGTAGAATGCCAGGCCTTTTTTCTAAGGCTCTTCTGGGTGAACTTGAACTTTTAAACTTTTTGTTAGCAGCAGAGTGTGTTGACCATATACATCACCCAAGAAAATAGTAAGGGCTAAATTTAAAAAAAAAAAAAAAATTTTTTTTTTCTTCTTTTTTAAATGTATGAGTTCACTGATGGGTTCAACATATGTATGAGTTAAATGACAAATTTATAACACAGTACCTGCTTTTTTTTTTTCTTTAACGTGCTAGATATTTCTCTTGGTAATAAATTCAAAGAAAAAATCCTATATAATTGATGATACTGGCATTTACTATTTCATCATGACTTTGCAACTCTTCCGGTTTTACCGAGATTGAGCTGACATTCCATTCTTTTTTTTTTTTCTCCACTGTGCCTATATTTTTTGACTGTGTTCTTGAACAAGTACCTTTATATCATGTAGGTTCCATGAGACTGTATAGATCACTTATGTTTTGTTCCTTTCTTTGAATTGTCCTTTCCTTCTTTTCACTGGAGAATATGTAAGATGTCTTGGAAAATTAGCAGGCACATCAAGGCAATTTTTTTAAGTCCCTCAGATGATTTGAGCATAATCAGTGAAATGCATACTAATTCCTCAGGGAATACAACAAAGGGAAGGGGAATCATAAATTCATCCTACCAAAGAAAACAAGAAATTTATTTGAGAAATTCAATCTCATTCTCTACTCAAGGTGAGTGAATAAAAAACTGTCTTTGATTCTGATCATCATGTGGATTTTGGTCATTTACCGTAACTCCTGATTCCTGATTGCAGACACCATTATGGACACTCACAGATGATTCATTCAATTGCACCACAAATACTCATTTTCTTTTTTGTTAACTGGAATTCCATGAGCTCTGTCGTGTTTTTAGAACATTAAATCCTATAAATTAAAAGTGTGTCATAGCTCTATTTGATTTATGGAAGCTTTTTTTTTTTTTTTTAATATTGGCATTTGATTATTGAAAGTGAAGAGGGAGCTAGAAATACCTGAAAATTCAACACCACTTTAATATAAATCTATTAAGATTAGGCATAACTTGGGTGTGTCATCAGGAAAGACCAATAGCTAGAAAAGGACTTCATGTTTGGTCAAGTAGAGGGCCAAGAAAAAGGAGGGAATGCTCAATGGGGTGGGTTGACACAATATTACCAATAATGGACTCAAACTTACCAATGATCATGAAGATGGCATATGCATGAACATCATTTGATTCTGTTATACATAGGGTCACCATAAATTGGAGCCAGCTGCATAGTAACAAATAGCAACAACAAATTAAGTTTAGGATAGCCAGGTATAATATAGAACACCCAGGAACATTCAAATTTCACAAAACTAAATAAGTTTTCTTAGTAGAAGTACAGGCAGTGGTTAAGGGCTTGGCTGCTAACCAAAAGGCCAGCAATTCAAATCCACCAGCCATTGTTAGAACCCTTAGGGGCAGCTCTACTCTTTGCAATGAGTTGGAATAAACTTGATGGCAATGGTTTTGGTTTGGTTTGGTTATACCCAAGACAATATTAAATATTATTTTAGTAGGAGTATGTCCATTGAAATATTTTTTAAACAATGAATATTGTTAACATAAGTATGCACCATGCAACATTTGCTGAACTTTGAATAATTTTTACATATGATTTTCCCATGAAAATGCCATTTTTGGTTGTCCATTTTGATTTTTTTTTTTTGGTTTTTTGTTTCTCCTATTAGTTTCTTTATGAATGGACCTGGTTTTTCAGAATGGTCATTACAAACTGATGGAGTAGACTGGAAAATACTGTGCCTTTTAAGAGTTATGGAGTTACAAAGAACTCCCTGAACCTAAAATAATTCCTACCTGATATTACCATGCCTGAGGATTGAAAAATCATTCATCCATTTACACACTTGTATATTCTTCCTGCTCTGATGATAATAAATACAAAGAGATATTTAAAATGTACACATTTACATGGCCAGGACAGGTTTAAAAAAAAAAAAAAAGCTGTCATTCAGTTGATTCCAACTCATAGTGACTCTATATGACAGAGATGAGCTGCCCCATAGGGTTCCCAAAGGGCTCCTGGTGGATTCGAACTGCTGACCTTCGGTTAGCAGCTGAACTCTTAACCACTACACCACCAGGGTTTCTCCAGGACAGAACAGATTAGAGATATTCTTTTCCAAAAAGGAGAATGGGCAGGGTGAAAAATCTGATCATCTTCAGAGGGAGGTAGTGAAAGACACTGAAGATGCTGATAGAGTCAATAAACATTTGGATAATTCTTAGAGAACATTGAAAACTTAAAAGTTATAGAATTAGAAGTAGAAATCTGAATTCCTTACCTCAATCTAGTGTTCTACACTAAAATCCTATGATATCAGGGTTTACGATACAGAAAATTTGAGATAAAGTTTTCAAAGGGACATAGGCTTATAGTTTTTATTCTGTGAGAGAGGAAAGACCTGGAAAAGAGATTGGAGCTGAGTGCGGAAATAACAGAGAACCTTATCTAAAAGAGAAGGGACAGAGGTGACTCACTAATCTCTGGTATCATCCTGCCTCCCAATCTACTGGATCATGCTGACAAAATCAAACTAAAAATTAGCTTATTTCTAGGATTACTACTATTCTCCTGAAAATTCCATCCAGCCACAGGACCTAAAATCATCCTTAGCGGACATCTGTCTGTAGTCCAGGTCTGAACTTCAGCTACTGCATACTGTAGACTTAGACCTTGTTTGGGCCCCTGGAAGTTTCTAATAGTTGTGCAGACTAAGCATGGGTATTCTATCACATAGTAATAACTAAATCCTGCATTTTATATCAATGAAATTGAAAACCATGCTTACAGAGTCTTAGGTTTCCATTGATGGGACAATGAATATGAGAATAGGTCAAAAGGGAAACCAAGTGGATTAAACTAAAGGGATTTATTGGCTCCAATCAGGTAGTTCCATTTTGATTTACTGACTTTCTTTGTAAAACTTTATGAAATGAAGAGACAGATGTTATCATTAAAATCTTATATTCTATGAATTCTCTATTGTAGAGTTCCAGAAATAAATTGACAGTTTGTAATATATGATATAATAAATGCACAAATGAACACTCTAACTAGCTTATGAAACTGGTCTTCTCCATGGTGTCATATTACAGTCAACAAAGCATATACAATTAAAGTCAAAATCCCTAAATATTGATATAAACCATAGCTTTTAGGAGGAATGTATCCAGATATTATGTGTCTTGAAACTTGTAAAAATTGGGGAGTTTTCATTAAAAAGTGTAATGCAATTATAAATACTTTAATGCAAATTAAAAAGTGTAATGCAATATATAGTTGCATTACACTTTTTAACGAAAACTTCCCAGTTTTTTCAAGTTTCATTTACACAATTGAAACATAAATGTGAATATACATTCAAACTGAAAAAGAAATAGAAATAAATTTCAGTTATAAGCAAACTGATCTTGGTCAAAAAATTTACAAAATCATAAATATAAAAAAATTATTAAATTATATTCAAGACACTTCTCAGCATGCCAGGTGCTAGGTGTTCTTAAAAGCTATTCTAACACCAGAAAGATCTCTTTAATAAATGATACATGCCATTGTTTTTGAATCATAGAAATACACCTACTATAGGGTCATTATGAGTCAGAATTGACTTGATGGCAACAGGGAATAAAGTGTCATTAACTCAATTCCCGTCTATCTGGACCCCAGAAATGCCTGCTGACACTCCAGTGCAAACTGACATTAGGTGAAGTACAATAGAGCAGAAGTCAGAATGGGAAGCGAATGTGCTCTAAATCAATTATGGTTGGGGAGACCTGGTGGCACAGTAGTTAAGCGCTCAGATGCTAACTGGAAGGTTGCTAGTTCAAACACACCAGTCACCCCACAGGAGAAATACGTGGCAGGCTGCTTCCATAAAAATTATAGCTTTCTAAACCCTATAGGGCAATTCCAGTTAGTCCTATAGTGTCACTATGAGTCAGAATCGGCTTGAGGGCAATGGGTTTTACCATATAACTTTCACTAAACTTGCATTACCTCAGCATTTCTCTATTAAAAAAAAAAAAAACTGTTGTCATCGAGTTGATTCTGACTCATAGCAATTCTATAGACAGAGTAAAACTGCCCCACAGGGTTTCCAAGGAGTGCCTGGTAGATTTGAACTGCCCACCTTTTGGTTAACAGAACTCTTATCTGCTATAGCACCAGGGTTTCCTAAGACTAAAAATCTCACATAAATTCTCAGACAAAAATGAAGCAGACTAAAGGAAAACTTTGATGTTATTTTGTAGGTAAAATTAAGTATACTATCTCTGTATTACCAACTCTATGGGTTCTTGAAGTTTAAATAAACTTTAGAATCTTCTATGTCCCCAGATTGGGGAATCCACATAAAACACATTATTCATTGACACAACATAGATTAATTTCTGTTGAATTTCTTTAGAATTTAATCTATATTTATCAATGAGTAATGTGTTATATATTACATTTTTTGGGACGTAGAAGATTCTAAAGTTTACTTTAACCTCAAAGTCAGATGAAAAGCCCCGGGGGCAGAGTGGTTAACTGGTTAAGTGACAGAAAGGTCAGCAGTTGCTGACAGAAAGGTCAGCAGTTGCTAACAGAAAGATCAGCCACCCTGTGAGAGAAAATGGGCAATCTGCTTTCATAAAGATTACAGCCTTGGCAAACCTATGGAGAGGTTCTACTTCATCTTAAAGGGTCGCTAAGAGTCGTAATCAACTCAATGACACACAATAACAACAATATGAAGAAAAAGGACAGTGGTTGTTCAGTGATAGTCTGTGTGGGTAACCCAGTTAGATTTCTGGCCAATGTACCTTATGCATTGCCAGCACTGGTCTGTCAGTGGTAAATTCCTTGCAATGTTGCTGAACAGGTTTCAGAGGGGTTCCAGACTAAGGCAGACTACGAAAAAATACCTAGGGATCATCCTCTGAAAACCAGCTAGTAAAAATCCTATGGATTACAACGGTTCAATCTCAAACAGATCATGCTGATGGTGCAGGACTAAGCACCTTTTTATTTCTTTGCACTTGGGGTCACTGTGAATTCAGCACTAACTCAAAGACGTATAACAACAAAAAATGCGAATTGTTTTTCCATTGTTTCTTCAAATGTTATAATTTGTTTAGAAAATACTACTGTTTCTTCCCAGAGGAGTAACTGGACCAGATGGGCCAACAGAATCTAACAGTGTTCACTGAATTAATTCTAATAGGAGTCACAAGGCACCCTGAGCTGCAGCTCCCCCTTTTGGGGGTCCTTCTTATTATCTACATGATAACACTAGTGGGAAACCTGGGGATGATCATCTTGACCAAGGTGGACTTCCAACTACACACGCCTATGTATTTTTTCATCAGACACCTAGCCTTCATTGATCTTGGTAATTCTACTGTCATTTGCCCCAAGGTGCTGGAAAATTTTGCTGTGGATCAAAGTACCATTTCCTATTATGTATGTGCCACACAGATGGCTTTCTTCATTTTGTTCTTTGTCAGTGAACTTTTTATGCTGTCAGCCATGGCCTATGACCGCTACATGGCCATCTGTAACCCTCTGCTCTATAATGTTATCATGTCCCCAAGATGTTGTCATGTGCTCATGGATATTCCATACCTCTATAGTACTTTTCAGTCTCTGATGTTCACCATTAAGATTTTCATATTGACCTTCTGTGGCTCTAATGTCATCAGTCATTTCTACTGTGATGATGTCCCCTTGATACCTATGCTCTGCACAAATGCACAAGAGGTACAGTTGTTGGTCATAATGTTTTCAGCATTTAATTTGATATCCTCCCTCCTGGTTGCCTGCTGTCCTACCTGCTGATTCTGATAGCCATATTTCGAATGCATTCTGCTGAGGGCAGGAAAAAAGCTTTCTCCACATGTGGTTCTCATCTGACAGTGGTGGTTGTGTTTTATGGAACTCTATTATTTATTATTTATTTATTATTTATGTATATGCAACCCAAATCTGCTCACTCATATGATACTGACACAGTGGCCTCTGTGTTTTACACTTTAGTCATCCCCATGCTTAACGCTTTGATATACAGCTTAAGAAACAAAGAGGTAAATGATGCGTTCCACAGAGTTTTTAAAAACTGATGTCAGCTTTGTATTTAATATTCGATATTCAACCTTGTTTTAGTAAACAATGTCAAAGGTAATATCATTTGACAATATTTCTTATAGATATAAATGCATTCTCTTTGGTTCCAAAGCAAAGACGAATTATAAATCCTAGACGGATTTTTTTTTTTTTAGATTTTACTCAGACAAACCAATCGTATTTTAGATCTCAAATTAGATGTCACCTCCCCAACATTCCTTGCTTCCTGTTCATTGATTACTTATGTGATTTCATAGACCCTCATACTTCTACAATGATTATATTTATTACACTCTTGATTAATAAAATATGTGTTTGTTTCTGTCAGTTTTTCTAACGATAAGGATCTTCTCAATCTTTTTTCTATTCCATTTTCTAAGCCTAAAGCAACCGTGTAAACAATGTTGGAGACAAATGGTTATCTGTGTTACAATTAACGCATGAAGACTTTATTTGTCCTTTCGTTATGAGTCAATTCTGTAGTGAAAATAAATTCTTAACAGTGATGAACTAAAATGTATAAATTTGACTAGATGATTTTGATTTTTTAGCATTTAATTTGATTTATTTCGTCCTTAGATAACTAGTGTCTTACATGTTGATTCTCATGGCCATATTCCAGATTACCGTATAGTACTTATGGGAAAAAAAAGAATGGATAATGCAAAGTGAATTAAAACAGAGAGGATGACAATAGGAAGAAGGGAAAACTAGAACTCTGTTGGGAAAGACTAAAAGATTTATTAAACAGTGTAACTAATGGACAGCATGAAGATGAAAAGTATTATAAGAATGAAGAGAAAATGTTGATACATTTCTAATTCCTGTTTTCAATGGATTGAAACACGTTACACTGGTTAAAAAAAAAAAAAAAAGTAAGGAACGGCGTGTTAAATGGGCACATTATTCTTGGATGAAATTGATTTATTTATTTTTTTATTGCTGAATGCCCATGTATCTTGTTAAATGCATTATGTGGAAGACAGTGCCATTAATTAACAGAGAAAGTATAAAAGGATTAAGCCAAAAAACCAAACCCATTGCCATCTACTCAATTCTGACTCATATCCACCCTATAGGACAGAGTACAATTGCCCCGTAGTTTATAAACAACACCTGGCGATTAGCAGCCAAAAGCTTATCCACTGCACCACCAGGGCTCCAAAAAGACAGTAGGCAAATTTTACTGAAATACATATCATACTAAAATAAAGTACATTTTTTACATTATTTTGTGCTTATTCACTAGAAATAAAATTATATCATTCCAAATTCTTGCTCTCTTCAATGAAACAACAACAACCAAAAGCAAACTTTCTGTATTCAATGGTTTCTTCATCTTAGTCAACTAATTTAAGAGGATAATTACAAGGAAAAATTCTCATCGAGCACTGTAATTTACACAATGCATAGATTATTTTTTTTTCTTATAGATGAAACTCTTTTTTCATAGACAGTGCCCTAAGAAGATATTTTAAACTGTCATATAAGAAAATAGTAAACAAACATTTAAATAAATTTTACCATAATGGCATAATACCAACAGTACTTATCTATTAATTTTTATTTTGCTTTCGCTGACATTTGGACCAAAAAGAGGAATTAAAAACCAAAATATAATAATACTGGCTTTTATATTTGCCCATGCATTTATCTTTGCCAGTTAGTTTTACTTATTTCCTTGTATCATTTTGAGTTACTGTCTAGTGTTCATTCATTTCATCCCAAAGGACTACCTACATTTTAAGATAATTTTCTCAGATACGAAATTCTTGGTTGAAAATTTCTTCCCAGTACTTTAAATACATCATCTCACTACCTTTTAGCCTCCATGCTTTCTGAGGAGAATAAACTGTTAATCTTAGTGAGATTCATTGTATGTGATCAGTTGCTACTCACTTGCAATATTCAAGAGTCTCCTTTGTCTTTGACTTTGACCATTTGATTATAATTTGTCTAAACATGAGTATCTTTGTGTTTATCGTACTTGATTACTTTAGTTCTTGGTTATGCAGATTCATGTATTTTATCCAAGTTTATAAGTTTTGAGTCATTATTTTTTGAAATGTTTTTCTGTTTCTTTTTCTCTCCTTATCTTCTGGGGCTCCCATTATGTACATGCTGGTACACTTAATAGTTTACTACAGGTCTCTTAGGCCATGTAGATTTTTCTTTATCCATTTTTTTTTCTGCTCCCCAGGTTGGGCAATCTCAATCAATGTTTCATTTCATTTCAGTTATTACACTTTATACCTCTATTCTTTCTCTATCATAATTTTGTTGATATTCTCTATTTGTTGAAGCATAGTTATCCTGGTTCTCTTCAGTTTTTTTATCCACAATTTTCTTTAGCTCACTGAACTTATTTAAGACAGTTTATTAACAATCTTTGTAAAGTAAGTCCAACATATGTTTCCTTAGGGATAGACCAAAAAAAACAACCCATTGTCACTGAGTTGATTCCAACTCATAGCAACCCTATAGGACAGAGTAGAACTACCCTGTAGAGTTTCCAAGGAGTGCCTTATGGATTCGAACTGCCAAACTTTTGGTTAGCAGCCATAGCACTTAACCACTAAACCACCAGGGTTTCCTTCCTCAGGGATAGTTTCTGTTAATTTCTTTCTTGCTTTTTTGCCCTATGAATGGGCCATTGTTTGTTTCTTTGCAGGATTCATGATTTTGTTTTGGAAATGAGGCACATTGGATGTTATATTGTGGCAACTCTGGAAACTATAAAACATTGGTGAATGTAATTAAAGAATATCTAATTAAATGGAAAGACATCCTGTCTTCATGGAATGGAAACAATATTGTTAAGATGTCTTTTCTACCCAAAGAAATCTGCAGGTATGATGTAATCCCTATCAAAATTCCAAGACTTTTTTCAGAAATGGAAAAGAGGATCCTCAAATTCAAATGAAATTGCAAGGATTCCTCTCTTAGTTTATCTAGTGGTGCTATAACAGAAATGCCACAAGTAGATGGCTTTAACAAAGAGCAATTTATTCTCTCACAGTTTAGGAGGCTAGAAGTATGAATTCAGGATGTCAGCTCCAGGGGAAGACTTTCTATCCCTGTTTGTTCTGGGGGAAGGTACTTGTCATCAGTCTTCCCCTGGTCTAGGAGCTTCTCAGCACAGCGGCCCTGGGTCCAAGGGATGCACACTGATTTTGGCACTAGATTCTTGGTGGTATAAAGTCCTCCTATCTCACTGCTAGCTTCTGTCTTTTACAACTCAGAAGAGATTAACTCAAGATACAACCTAATCTTGTAAATTGAGTCCTGCCTCATTAACATAACTGCCTCTAATCCTGCCTCATTAACACCAAAGCGGTAGGATTTACAGCACATTGCAAGATCACATCAGATGACAAAATGGTGGACTATCACACAACACTGAGAATCATGGACACGACACACATTTTTGGAGGACACGATTCAATCCATAACAGTCCCCAAATAACCAAAACAATCTTAAAAAGTAAAAACAACATAAGAAGACTCACCTTTCTTGATTTCAAAACTTATACAGTGATCAAAACAGTGTGCTATTAGTTTAAGCATAGACTTATAGGCCAATAAAATAGATTTGAGAATCCAGAAATAAATCCATACATGTATGACCAACTGATTTTTGATAAAATTACCAAATCCATTCAATATGGAGAAAAGAGTCTCTTCAACAAATAGTGATTGGACAACTGATCTCTAAGTGCAAAAGAATGAAGTGGAACCCACACCTCACACCATATAAAAAAATTAATTCAAAATGGGTCAGTGACTTAAATATAAAAATACAACCCTAGAAGAAAAACATGGGGCTTAAATTTTATGACCTTGTTTTTGACGACAGATTCTTAGCTATGATACCAACAGGACAGGAAATAAGAGGAAATAATAGGTTAACAGGACTTCATCAAAAATTTTAAACATTGTGCCATCCTTTGGCATGAATGCAGTGGGGCTGATGGTAGTTTCCTGAGACACAGGAAGCACAGGATGCAGTCCTAAACCCCTGGAGCAATCTCAGCGGAGACCCAGCCAGCACACACAGGCTACACACCCCTCTGGAATCTGAGATAAAACAATGTTCTTGACAAAAGATAAGTGATTTTGCCTATTTTTCCTCACTACTCTCTCCTATCTGTCTGATCCCTTCCCTCCCTGCCCCAGCCAGCTTCATTAACATTCAACTTCTCTGGGCCTGAGATAGAAGTGCCCTGCTTTTTCTGACCCATTCTCCTGGTCTGGGAGAAGCAGCAAATTAACAAAAGGGGGAAAAATACTTTTCTGACTCCCCTAAACTGGAAGATCAGAGCAGAAACAGCTCCAGTCCAGGCATAAGAGATCCACAGGCTTTGGCTTTCACCCCTGCATGGAACCAGGTGGCTATTGTAATGCAACAGCAAATCTGTGAGAGGTATGACTATAATTGTGTCAGCTGAGCTTTGGAGAGGTAGGTTTTGGAAGTCTGATACTACTCTACCTATTAAACAGAACCCTCTTTTACCCACAGCAGGGAACTGAGGGCTGAGGCTCCATCCACACCACCTAGTCACCCGTGAAAGGGGTCTGAGGATAGTGGTGCCTACCATTCTTTACAGGTATAAACATTGATGCCAAAGGTACAGCTGCAGAGCCCACCCACCAGAGCAATTCTAGAGAACAGAGATGCTCCATCCTCACTAGAACTTGGGGGGAGGCTGTCAGCACCCTGCCCTCCTCAGTGTGACCCTCTGCCACTACCAGAAGCCGGTGCCTACAACCATCACCACTACTCCTCTAAGATAGTAGGTAAGAGTCTACACCACACACTAGGTGACCGACTATCAGGATACCTGAGCTGATTCTATTCAAGAACAGTTAGTGGATTCATAGGCTCATATACCTGGCAACAACTCTTACCACCTGGTAATAGGACATTAGTGCTTTGAAGGATCCAGTAATGAAGTTAGCACATTCTAGTAGCCTATCTGGGTATTTTGGAAGCAAAAAACAAAAAAAAAACAAACAAAAAGATAGGACTCAGTGAATAAATATAAAATAAATTATTACAGTAACTTATAGATGGCTTGGAGACAGCAGTTGATATCAGATCACATAAAGAAGCAGACCATGATTACTTCTACAACCCCCCAAAACAGAGAATCAAAATCTCTCCCAGATGAAGATATATTCCTGGAATTGCCAGATGTAGAATACAAAAGATTAATATACAGTACACTTCAAGATATCAGGGATGACATCAGAAATGAAATTAGGCAACATAAAGAAAAAGCCAAGGAACACACAGATAAAGCAGTTGACAGAATTAAAATCATTGTTCAAGAATATAATGAAAAATTAAATAAGCTTCAAGAATCCACAGAGAAACAGCATTCAAAAATTCAAAAGATTAACAATAAAATTACAGAATCAGACAACTCAATAGGAAGTCAGAGGAGCAGAATTGAGGAACTGGAATGCAGAATTGGGGAGATGGAGGGTAAGACAATTGGCACCAATATATTTGAAGAAAAATCATATAAAAGAATTTTTTAAAAATGAATAAACCCTAAGAATCACGTGGGTATCTATCAAGAAGAATAACTTGCATGAGACTGGAATTCCAGGGAGAGATAACAGAAAATACACAGAGAATTGTTGAAGATTTGTTGGCAAAACTTTCCTGACATTGTGAAAGATTAATGGATATCTTCCAAGATACTCATTGAACCCCATACGAGCTAGATTCAAAAATAAAATCACCAAGACATATTATCATCAAACGTGCCAAAACCAAAGATAAAGAGAAAATTTTAAAGGCAACTGGAGATAAATGTAAAGTCACCTACAAAGGAGGATCAATAAGAATAAGTTCAGACTACTCAGCAGAAACCATGCGGGCAAGAAGGCAATAGGATGATATATATGGATCACTGAAGGAGAAAAATTGCCAGTGAAGAATCATATATCCATCAAAACTCTCAAATACGAAGGTGAAATTAAAACATTTACAGATATACACAAGCTTAGAGAATTTTCAAAAACCAAACCAAAGCTACAAAAATTACTAAAGGATAGTCTTTGGTTAGAATATCAATAAAATCAGAAATCAGAACAACACAAGGACAAAGAACAGAGCATCCTGATATCAACTCAGAGACAGAAATCATAAAAATAAAATAAGATTTAAAAAAATAAAACTCAAAACAGGGAATCATTGATGTCATTATATAAAAGATGACAATAATCAATAAAGTGAGACTAAATAGAGGAGGCATAGATCTTCCATATGGAGAGGAAATCAAGGCAATATAGGGAGATACAAGTTAGGTTTATAATTAGAAAAATAGGGATAAATATTAAGGTAACCACAAACAAGGTAGTAGAGCATAGAAAAGGACGGAATACTCCCAAACTCATTCTATGAGGCCAGCATATCCCTGATTCCAAAACTAGGTAAAGACACCACAAAAAAAGAAAATTACAGCTCTATATCCCTCATGAACTTAGATGCAAAAATCCTCAACAAAATTCTAGCCAATAGAATTCAACAGAATATCAAAATAAATAAATAAATAACTTGACATGGCTAAGTTGGATTCATACCAGGTATGCAGGGATGGTTCAACATTAGAAAAACAATTAATGTAATCCATCATGTAAATAAAACAAAAGACAAGAATCAAATGATTTTATCAATTGATGCAGAAAAGGCATTTGACAAAATCTACTCATGATAAAACCTCTCAGAAAAATAAGACTAGAAGGAAAATTCCTCAACATAATAAAGGGCATTTATACAAAGCCATAGCCAAAATCATCCTACATGGAGAGGTTCTGAAAGCACTCCCCTTGAGAACAGGGACCACACAAGAATGCCCCTTATCACCACTCTTATTCAACATTGTGCTGGAGGTCCTAGTCAGAGCAATTAGGCTTGATAAAGACATAAAGGGCATCCATATTGGTAAGGAAGAAGTAAAAGTATCTATATTTGCAGATGACATGATCATAAACACAGAAAACCCTAAGGAATCCTCAAAAAAACTACTGAAACTAATAGAAGAGTTCAGCAAAGTATCAGGATACAAGATAAACATACAAAAGTCAGTTGGATTCCTCTACACCAACAAAAAGAACATAGAAGATGAAATGAACAAATCAATACCATTTAGAGTAGCCCCCAAGAAGATAAAATACTTAGGAATAAATCTTACCAGAGATGTAAAAGACCTACACAAAGAAAACTACAAGACACTACTGCAAGAAACCAAAAGAGACCTACATAAGTGGAAAAACATAACTTGCTCATGGATAGGAAGAGTTAACATTGTAAGAAGCATCTATAGGTACAATGCAATTCCAATCCAAATTCCAACAGCACTTTTTAATGAGATGGAGAAACAAATCACCAACTTCATACAGAAGGGCAAGAGACCCCCGACAAGTAAAGAGTTACTCAAAAAGAAGAACAAAGTGGGAGGCCTCACTCTACCTGATTTTAGAACCTATTATACTGTCACAGTAGCCAAAACAGCCTGGGAGATCCTAAAAGTCAAACACCTGTACTCATCCAAAAACTTCACCAAAAGAGTAAAAAGGCTACCTACAGACTGGGAAAATGTTTTTAGCTATGACATTTCAGATCAGCACCTAATACCCAAAATCTACATGATTCTGCTAAAACTTAACTACAAAAAGACAAATAACACAGTTAAAAAATGGGCAAAGAATATGAACAGGCACTTCACTAAAGAAGACATTCAGGCTGTTAACAGATACATGAAGAAATGCTCAGGATCATTAGCCATTAGAGAAATGCAAATCAAAACTACAATGAGATTCCATCTCACTCAAACAAGGCTGGTATTAATCCAAAATACACATAATAATAAATATTGGAGAGGCTGTGGAGAGACTGGGACACTTATACACGCTGATGGGAATGTCAAATGGTACAATCACTTTGGAAATCGATTTGGCACATCCTTAAAAAACTAGAAATAGAACTACCATACAATGCAGCAATCCCAATCCTTATAATACATCCTAGAGAAATAAGAGCCTTTACACAAACAGATATATGCACACCCATGTTCACTGCAGCACTGTTTACAGTAGTAAAAAGTTGAAAGCAACAAAGGTGCCCATCAACAGATGAATGGATAAATAAATTATGGTATGTTCACACAACGGAATACTACACATCAATAAAGAACAATGGTGAATCCATGAAACATTTCATAACTTGGAGGAATCTGGAAGACATTATGCTGAGTGAAATCAGTCAGTTGCAAAAGGACAAATATTGTATCAAGACCACTATTATAAGAACTGGAGAAATAGTTTAAGCAGAGAGAAAATGTGCTTTGATGGTTACGAGAGGGGGGAAAGAGGAGGGAGGGAGAGGGGTATTTACTAATTAGATAGTAGATAAGTTTTATTTTAGGCTAAGGGAAAGAGAATACACAATACAGGAGAGGTCAACACAACTAGACTAAACCAAGAGCAAAGAAGTTTCCTGAATAAACTTAACGCTTCAAAGGCCAGAGTAGCAGGGGTGGGGTTTGAGGAACATGGTTTCAGGGGACGTCTAAGTCGATTGGCCTAATAAAATCTATTAAGAAAACATTCTGCATCCCACTTTGGAGAATGGTGTCGGTGGTCTTCAATGCCAGTGAGTGGCCATCTTAGATGCATCAATTTGTCTCAACCCACCTGGAGCAAGGAAGAATGAAGAACACCAAAGACACAAGGTAATTATGAGCATAAGGGACAGAAAGGACCACATAAACTAGAGACTACGTAAGCCTGAAAGCAGAAGAACCAGATGGTGCCTGGCCACAACCGATGACTGCCCTGACAGGGAACACAACAGAGAACCCCTGAGGGAACAGGAGAGCAGTGGGGTGCCAAAAAAAAAAAAAAAAATGTATACATCGAGGGACCTTATCAAGAAAGTTGTGAGATGACCTAGAAAATAGAAGAAAATTTTTGGAAATCATATATCTGATAATGGTTTAATAGCCAGAATATATAAAGTACTCCAATAACTCAGCAACAAAAAGACAAAGAACTCAATTAAAAAATGAGCAAATGACCTGAATAAACATTTCTCCAAAGAAGATATATAGGTCCAATAAGCAGATGAAAAGATGTTCAAAGTCATTAGTCATTGTTGTTATATTGTTATTCTTAGCTGTCATTAAATTGGCCCCCAACTCAGGATGACCCCTGCACAAAGGAACAAATCACTGCCAGGTCCTGCACCATCCCGTGACCAATTGTGGATTGTACCCTTGTAATCCATAAGGTTTTCATTGGCTGATTTTTGTAAGCAGGTCACTAGGCCTTTCTTCCCAGCCCATCTTAGTCTGGAAGCTCCACTGAAACTTGTTCAGCAATCATATCAACACACAAGCATCCAATAATCTTATTCTGGGAGCCATTATTTCATTTACTCCTCTATTGTGAGTGTGTGTGTGTCTCTGTGTGTGTAGTGTATCTACAACATAGGTGCATAATACAGTGTAAGATGAGATACTGACAAAGATATATTCCTGAAGTCCAGAGTTTAGTGATGTTTTGTAATTTATTGATTCATTTAGATGCTGGCACAAAATGTGTCTTGCCTAATGAGACTTCCAAAGAATAATTAACAGATATCCAAGACATTCTCCCTGAAGCAATTATATGCATTGTGTTTATTTTTTAATCAGAGTAAAACTTCATCAAAATGAGCCTCAAGAGGATTAAAAAAAAAACAAAAACACTTAAATCCTTCCTTCAACAACCAGTGAGGATTAAAGCAGGAGGAAGACAAAGCAGATCCTCCATTAAGGTGAGCAGAAAACAGTGATCTCTGGAAACTTTCTCGGGACATACACCTTAAATCGGATCATCACCAAAGACTTTGAAGGACTGCAAAACTCTTTCTTCCTTTGCAACGTACTTTTTTTTTTACCAGTTGGATTAATGGGCATGAAAGACTTCTTGTACAGTTGCTGATATTCTGCGCTGTGCGTTGTTCAGACCACCTTAGTTTTCAAATTAGCTTGCTGTGTTAGTCATTTGGAAACCCTGGTGGCGTAGTGGTTAAGTGCTACAGCTGCTAACCAAAGAGTCAGCAGTTCAAATCCGCCAGGCACTTCTTGGAAACTCTATGGGGCAGTTCTACTCTGTCCTATAGGTTTGCTATGAGTCAGAATGTGCTCGACGGCACTGGATTTGGTTTTTTTGTGGTTTGTCAGTCATTTATGTCAACAGGAACCTTTGTCTATTTATTCTATGGAACTCCCATTCAATTCTTCATCTCCTATCTACTCAGGGTGCCCTTAATGGGGAGGCAGCATGCTATTATGCATAAGAGAACATATGGTAAAAGCATACTGTCTGTATTTGAATTCTGACCCCAGCACTTATTAGCTGAGAGACTTTTGATAAGTTTTTCAACTCTCTGTACCTCAGTTTCTTCAATATCGTAAGAGAATGGTGAGTTTACCTCTTTCCCAGGGTTATTGTGTGAATCACATGAGTTACTATATGTGAAGCATTTAGAAAAGTGCCTAGCACGTAATGAGATCTTTATCAGTATTTGCTATTCATTTGTAGTCTTCTTTCTGCTGAGCCTCTTTACATGACTCACCATTAAAGACTCATAATCAGAATGGCCAGGTCCTTTGTGTGCAGAAGAGGTATGTATGATCAGGAGAACATTTAGAAAGAGTGATTCAACAGGCAGAAATGACAGACTGGAAAATGCGTGCTAAGATATTATTAAAAAATTCTGAGTTAAAAATATTATAACATTTATCTTTTGCAATGGGTTAAAAAAAATCCAAATATGTAGTGAGAAGTTTTGAAACAGATATTTAATGGTTGGAAGTTTCCTAATCACTGTGTGATTTTTTTACTCCACCAACAGTTTGGAAAATCACTTCATACCTTTCTACTTTAAAAGCTGTGATGATTGGTAATAAGGTGAGATTTCTGGTTTACGTACAGATGTTGGTTTTACAAAATATTTGAAATTTTTAGAAAGCTGAAATATAATTTATAGCTTTTTTGGGATATGTAAAATGACCTTGGTCAAAAGAAGTAGTCATAGTAAAAACCTATTGCCGTCGAGTAGATTCTGACTCATAAAGACCCTACAGGGTAGAGTAGAACTGCCCCATAGGGTTTCCAAGGAGCAGCTGCTAGATTCGAACTGATGACCTTTTGGTTAGCAGCTGAGCTCTAAACCACTGGACCACCAGGTCTCCAGGTCATATTAGCTGCATCAAAACAATCATTTCATAATATCTTCTCCCTTTTTAATTATACTTTAACAAAGCTTCGATGAACCTGTCTGTGTGTACGGTTTTGGTTTGGTGGAGGAAGGAGTCTCTATTTAAAATTTGTGACAAAGAAATGTCTCTACATCTCATGTATTATGTTTTAAGTTCCCTCAGGAGATAGCATCTCAAGCATAATAACAACTGATGTTATATCTCACACAGGTAACTAAGATGAACCAAATGGAGAAACACAATCATACGGCAGTGACTGAGGTAATTGAATTTATTCTCATGGGCATCACTGACAACCCAAGGCTGCAAGCACCGCTCTTTGAAACCTTTTTCTTCGTATACTTAGTCACGGTGGTAGCCAATCTGGGCATGATTGTCTTGACCCATTTGGACTCCAAGCTACACACTCCCATGTACTTTTTCCTTAGGCATTTGTCTATTACTGATCTTGGTTACTCCACTGTCATTGGTCCTAAAATGATGGTAAACTTTGTAGTACACAAAAATACAATTTCCTTCAATTGGTGTGCCACCCAGCTAGCATCCTTTGAGATTTTCATCATCGCTGAAGTGTTTATTCTGTCAGCAATGGCCTATGATCGCTATGTGGCCATCTGCAAACCTCTTCTCTATGTGGTCATCATGGCACAGAAAGTGCGCTGGTTGCTTGTGCTCACTCCCTATCTCTACAGCACATTTGTGTCCCTATTTCTCACAATTAAGTTGTTTAAATCATCCTTCTGTGGCTCGAACATTATCAGCTATTTTTACTGTGACTGTCTCCTTCTCATGTCCATGCTGTGTTCTGACACACACGAATTAGAATTGATCATTTTGATCTTTTCAGGCTGTAATTTGCTCTCCTCCTTCTTGATTGTTCTTGTATCCTACATGTTTATTCTTGTGGCCATCCTCAGAATGAATTCAGCTGAAGGAAGGCATAAAGCCTTCTCCACCTGTGGCTCCCATCTGACAGTGGTGGTTGTATTCTACGGGACACTATTGTTTATTTACTTGCAGCCTAAATCCGTCCATACATTTGATATTGATAAAATGGCTTCTGTGTTTTATACTCTGGTGATCCCTATGCTAAATCCATTGATCTACAGCCTAAGGAACAAAGAAGTAAAAGAAGCCATAAAGAGAACATTAAGTAACCGATGCAAAATTCTCAATATATTTTAATATTTGCTTATGAAGGTGGGTCCAGCAATCTTTGTTTAATAGTGTTAGTTCAATAATGGTATTAAATGTGAAACTATTTTATCAGTTGTTTTTTGTTTGTTTGTTTGTTTCTGAACAAAACACTTTGTCTTATATCTCCCCATACTCTTCATCTTCACTTCAACAGATATAAATATTGTAGCTAGATAATACCCCAAGTAATTTGTAAAGTCATAATGCAACCCTCCATTATTTATAAATAAGACAAACCATATCAAATTTGGGTTAAATGTAGGCTTACAAAGATAAATTAGCATAAAATAGCCAAAATGGAGCAACATTAACCGGAAATTTAGTATTATATATTTTATAGTGGTCACTGGGTATTAAAGATAAGTAAGGTTGAGCCCTGAAGAATATGTATACTAGACAAGAAGCAGGAAATAGTAACAAGTACTCATTACACAAAATAAAAATTATGTTTCAAGAATCTAGGCTAAATACAGAAACAAAACATGTCCCCTCAGGCTGTGGTTTTCAATCAGGTCGATTTAATATTTTATATCTCAAGGATGGAGTAAGAATCAGGAATAGTTCTCATTACGAGCCATGAGAAAAATGCTGAATAATTCTAGATCAGCCTGGATAGATCCTCACACTATAGTCTCTTCTGGTTTACATGAGCTTCCAAATGAACAAGCTGACTTAAATTTTGCAAACCAAGTTAAGTGACTCACCTGGCCAGTTAAAAAAGTTGTATCAGTATATTTTGAAGTCATTGGCAGTGATAACACAGCAAAAAGATAACTGATACACTCAATCATTAACTGTATTTTCATTGTGACTATATCGTCTACTTCATGAGCTTGTATACACAGCAATCTTACCTTACGTGCACTCTGCTAACACCATGCTCATTTCACATGTATACTTGCTCAGCAAATAAACCATTTCCTTACACTTTAGTGTTTTCCTCATCATTTGAATGGGCATTCTCAGATTTTTTAAATATATTTACTAACTTCATGGAGCTTGTTTTAATCTGCCCTAATATTTAAAGTGAACATTTAAGAAATTGAATCAGAATTTGAACCAGTGACTCTTGATCCCAGACGCATGCTTTTTCTGCTTCTTTTAGTGTACTATATTTTATTAAAAACATAAATCGAACATAATTAAAGAAATACAAAACTACATTCCCAATCAAATCAATTTTGTTTACCATGGTATCTTCAGATCCTATCCCTCAGCATGGTTAATATTATGAACAATTTTTATTTTCTACAGTTATATTTTATGTCATATTGCACAGATTTAACCTGTATTTTTTCCTTCCTCAAATTATATCATCCCCATCAATTTTTACAACCAACACAGAAAGTTAAATATCAATAGCATTCTCCAACATCATCCATCTCAAATGTACTTTAAAAATATCAGACATCAATTTCTCCACAACTTGCTTTTCTTACTTAAGACTGAATCATCATCATCATCATCATCATCATCCTCATTTTTCTTGGTCAACAAATATTAAATATTTTTCATTTTTAACACCAGTGTACAACTGTGGAGCATAGCTCAATCACTTTGTACTTAACCAGTTCTTGATTTACGAATGCTTGATTGGTTGCAGCTTTTCTTCTCTTTTTTTGCTACTATAAAAAACACAAAAAGTTAAAAAAAATGCTCTAATCATCAGTCATGTGCTTATAATGTAGTACATGAATGCTTTTTATTTCTAAAATACATGTGTAAGGACTCTTCCACATTCTAAAGATGTGTTAGTGGGTAATTTTTTTTCACTTATATACATAATAATATAATTTTTTTCAAAAATCCCAGAAAAAAGTGCTACGAATTTTGATTTTATCCAAGTACTATTTTTTTTTCCCATCTTCCACAAAGTAATACTAATATTTACTGATAAATCTTCCTCTTTGTGTGATGGAAAAAGTGTACAGTGAAAATAATAGTGCTTGACATCAGCTACCTAATATCACAGAGTCAACCTAATGGTTCTCAAAGATCCACTTCTTTCTTTCAGGAATTTTGCAGCATTCTAGACCTCATGGGACAAGCTACTGCCCTTTCCTTAGTTGGCATAAAGTAAATATTCTAATTATAACTAAATGATGAACAGTTCAGAAATAATGTTGCCTGCCTACATGGATGGGTATTTGCACATTGTCAAAATGCTTTCCAGCTTTAAAAACTTTAGCTTTCTTTTCATTATTTTCACTCCATATGCAATTGATGTCTTGATTCACGAAGAATTTTTAGCTAGGAAATTGGACTGTATTGTATTAATGCTTAAATAGCAAAAGTTGCAAGGTTCTAATACTGGATTGAATAAACTCAGCCTCCATTCATTTCTAAAAACCCTCAAGGTTGGTTTCTTACATGTGCTATGTAATGAATTTCCCCAATTTGTATTCTCTTGTTTCTTTATTCAGCAGTAAGACATACTCTTCAAGCTATTTTTCTCAAAGTATTCAAATTTTCCATATGGAACAGGGAGCCATTTTGGCTCTAGGATATTGGAGAAGGATGGCATAAAAGCCAAGCTTATCACTTTTAACATTTTAGCTTAACCATGCAAGTGATCCATCCCTAATTTCACACTATAGGGTTGAAACCAAGATATAACTTTTACAAGACTCTATTTTAAGTTAGGGGTAAAATTTTAATACTAAAATAACATAGCTGTTATAACATATAGCTGTTCTCACAGCAGGTAGGCCTAGACTTAGTCTCAAGGTATAAAACAAGCTACTCTACTCCATATCTGACTTGAGGTCTGTTCCCATATTCTAGAGGCAAAAGACTCAGAATAGCTAAACCAAACTTGAAAAAGAACGGTATTAAATACTCATTGCCATTGAGTTGATTCCAACTCATAGCAACCCTATAGGACAGAGGAGAACTGCCCCATAGGATTTCCAAGGAGCAGTTGGTAGATTTGAACTGCTGATCTTTGGTTAGAAGCCATAGCTCTTAACCACTACATTTTCCCTGCACCACGTACTTATGTATATTGTCTTTAAAATTTCAAGGTAGTATAGTATTTTGTAAACATAGATAAATAGTGGAACAAAATAAAGAACCCAAAACATATGGCCTTATGTATGTTCAAATGATAATCACCCAAGAATCTAAAGTAATTCTACGAGATCTAGAATTAATATAAATATCCTCCTAAAATTGATTAAAAAAAAAAAAACGCAAATATATAAAAGATGTGTACAGACACCCTGCAAAAGAAATATTAATGACCAGTAAACATTAAAAAAAAAATTCCAACACTCTTATCCATCAGGGAAATTAAATTACAATGAGATGCCACTTCTTACCCACTAGGTTGGCTAAAGTTAAAAACACTGATTTTACTAAGGGTTGGCTGCTACTTGCAGCTCCTGGAATTTTCATGCATTGCTGGTTGGAGTGTACAGTGGTATAAGTCACCTGAGAAAACAGTTTGCCAATTTCCAATAAAGCTAAACATATAACTACAATGTATCCCAGGACTTCTCCTCCTGGATTCTTACCAAAGAGGAATGAAAAAAATATACCCAGAAAAGAACTGGTACATTAATGTTCATGATGTCTTTATTCTTTATAGTCTAAGCTAGGAATATTCTGGTTGACTATCAATAGATTTTTAAAAAATGAACAATTTATGGTGTATTTGTACAGCAAAAAACTACTCAACAATAAAATTGAATGAGCTTCTGCTACAAAGCCATGTGAAAATTTCAATAATATTAAGCTGTGCAAAAGAAACCAGATACAAACATACAGTATTATTGCATTTGTATAAAGTTCTAGAATAAGTAAAACTGATCAATGGTGAGAGAAACCATATCAATTTTTAAATTTTGACCTGAGACACAGTGTGGGAGGATTTACTGCAAAGAGACATCGAGGAACTGTCTGGGATAATGGAATTACTCCCTTGATTGGAGCAGTAGTAACAAAGGTGTCACACTGGTCAAATCTCAGCTGTGCATATATAAATCTGTGCATTTTATTATACCTAAATTACACCTAAGTAGCTCTGATGGTTCAAAGGTTAAATGCTCTACTGCAACCAAAAGTTTGGTGATTTAAAGCTGCCAGTGGCTACACAGGAAAAAAGACCTGGCAAACTGCTTCCATAAAGATTAAAAAAAAAAAAAAAAAGTATAAAGATTACAGCTTAGGAAATACTATGGGATGGTTCTATTCTGTCACATAGGGTTGCTATGGACAAAACCTTACAAAAACTGCAACATATTGGAGAGAGAACCAAGATGGTGGAATAATCAGATACACTAAGCCACCATGCCGCAACAAAGATCCAAAAAGACTAGTAAAACAGATACAGATGTCAATCCTAGAAACTTGAATCTTAAATGAAGGGAGAAAGTATTAGATTTTAAGTCACTGAGAAAAGGAAGAAACTGATAGAAAATGGGAAAGAATGGTGATAGTGAGTGGAGTTTCCAGATCAAAAAGCATGACTCAGCATTGCCATCTTGAAATTAATCCACCAGCCCACCACACAGAAAGGCACCACCACAGAATTCCCAGTAGGAGATAGAGACTGAGAACCAAGAACGTCAGACAACCATCTGAATACAGGACACACGTCAGTATCAGCCAAATACAGACTTGGGAAGGAACTCTCAATGATTTAAAAAAAAAAAAAAAGATTCAAAACAAGGAACTAGATCATCAATATGTAAATGACAACAATGTCAGAACAGCAAAAGGGGAAATACACGGTGTAGATGTAGAACTTTCAAGTGGATAGGAAATCAAGGTGATATCAAGTAATAAAACACTGGTTCAAACTTAAGAAGATAAGAGTAAATTTCAAGGTAACCACAAAGAAAGTTAACAAACCTGTTCATCAAAATAAACAAGAAAAACATAAAGTCTCTGTTAACACAACACCTACTGTAATGAAAGAAATGAAAGGAAATTTCACAAACAAAAGGAACTCAGCACAGGAGAAAGGGGAACAAAGAGTATGTCAGCATCACCAAAAAAAAAAAAAAAAAAAGCACTACAAAATGACTAATAAACTCACACCTATGGATAATTGCTTAAATGCACTCATAAAGAGACAGAGAGTGACAGAATGGATTAAAAAAAAATGACCTATCAATATGCTATCTACAAGAGACACACCTTAGACACAAAGACAAAAATATATTAAAAATCAAATAATGGAAAAAAATACATGTATCAAGTGAACAGCAATCAAAAAAGAGAAGGAGTGGCAATACTAATCTCAGACAAAATAGACTTTAATGTAAAATCCATCATAAAAGACAAGGAAGGGCACTATATAATAATTAAAGAGAGAGTCCACCACAATGACATAACCATAATTACTAAAGGACATAATTGTAAAGGACAAAACATCTAGAAAGAAACTCAGCAAAGATACAGAAGATCTTAAGGCAACAATCAATCGTCTTTACCTCATAGACATATGTAGAATACTCCACTCGATAGCAGCAAATTATACATACTATTCAAATGCACATGGAACATTCTTCAGAATAGACCACATCTTAGGCCAAAAAGCAACACTCGGCAAAATCTAAAACACTGAGATAATACAAAGCATCTTCTCTGATCAGAACGTCATAAAAGTAGAAATTAATAACAGGAAGAAAAAAATCAAATACATGGAAATTGAACAACACCTTGCTTAAAAACCACTGGGAAATAGAAGAAATCAAAGATGGAATCAGAAATTTCTAGAATTAAATGAGACTGAAAATACAGCATACCAAAACCAATGGGGCACAACTAAGGCAGTGCTAAGAGAAAATGTAAATAAAAAAGATCATAAGAGAGTACTATGAAAAATGGTATTCCATCAAATTTGAAAATCTAGAAGAAATGGACAAGTTTCTAGAAACACACAACTTACCTAAACTATCACATATTGAGGTAGAAAATCTGAACAGACCCATAATATGAGAAGAGATTGAAAAGGTAATAAAAAATAAAAGTAATAAAACTCCTAATAAAAATGTCCTCACGCAGATAGCTTCCCTGGAGAATTCTACTAAAATTCAGAGAAGAACTCACAGCGGCACTACTCAATCTATTTCAGAACACAGAAAAGGAAGGGATACTTCCAAATTCATTTTATGAAGCCAGCATAACCCTGATAACAAAACCAGGGACAGACCCCACAAAAAAAGAAAATTGCAGACCAGTATCTCTCATGACCATAGATACAAAAATTCTAGCCAACAGAGTTCAGAAACATGTAAGAACAAAGAAAAGTAATACACCACGACCAAGTGGGATTCTTACCATATATGCAAGGATGGTTCAGCCTTAGAAAATCAATCAATGTAATCCACCACATTAATAAAATAAAAGAATCACATGACCATTTCAAATGGCACAGAAAAGGCATTCCATAAAGTCCAGCAACCATTCCTGATAAAAACTCTCAACAAGATAGGAATAGAAGGAAAATTCCTCAACATAAAAAAGGGCGTCTATAAAAAAATGACCTATGAAGAACTGACACTTTTGAATTGCGGTGTTGGTGAAGAATATTGAATACACCATGGATTGCCAAAAGAAAGAGCATATCTTGTCTTGGAAGAAGTACAACCAGAATGCTCCTTAGAAGCAAAGATGGTGAGACTACGTCTCACATACTTTGGGCAAGTTATCAGGAGGAATCAGTCCCTGGAGAAGGACATCTTGCTTGGTAAAGTAGAAGATCAGGGAGAAGAGGAAGATCCTGAACAAGATGGACTGACACAGTGGCTGGAACAGTGGGCTTAAGCATAACAATGATTGTGAGGATGACACATGACCAGGCAGTGGTCTATTGTACATACCCTCACTATGAGATGGCACCTAACAATGACAACATAAAAAACCAACAGCAAACAACATTTTCAAGAGAAGAAAGGCAGAAAACATTCCCCTCTGAGAATAGAAACAAAACATGGTTGCCCTTTATCATCACTCCTATTTAACATTGTGCTGAAAGTCTTAGATGGAACAATAAGGTAAGAAATAGAAATAAGAACATCTAAATTGTAAGGAGGAAGTAAAACTGTCCCTATTCACAGATGATATAATACTACACATAGAGAACCCTAAAGACTCCACAAGAAAACTACCAGAACTAATAGAAAGATTCAGGAGAGTAGAAGGACACAAGATAAATGAATCCAAAAATCAGGTAGATTTCTATACACCAAAAAAGAACTATGAAAAGGAAGTCAAGAAAGGAATACCATATATAAAACCAAAACAAATCCCATTGCCATCAAGTCGATTCCCATTCATTGAGACCTTATAGAACAGAGTAGAACTGCCTCATACAAGGAGCACCTTGTGGATTAGAAATGCCAACCTTTTGGCTAGCAGCAGTAGCTTTTAGCTCTTAACCACTGTATCACCAGGGCTTCACTTCTAAGGGCTTCTTTCCTTTCCATATAAAGTTGGTGATTAGTTTTTTTTAAAATGCTACAGATGATAACCAAAAGATTGGCAGTTCGAACCTACCAGGTGCTTTTTGGAAACTGTATTTAATTTAGGGGCTATTATAAATTAAATACCATTTATAATAGACCGTGAAAAAATAAAATACTTAGGAGTAAATCTAACTAGGGATGTAAAAGACCTATAGAAAGAAAACAACAAAACACTACTGCAAGAAATCAGAAGAGAGTTACATAAAATTGAAAAACATATCATGAATAGGAAAATGCAACATTGTGAAAATGTAAATTCTATTCAAAGCAATCTATCAGTACCATGCAAACTGGACTCAACTACCAACAGCATTATTTAATGAGATGAAAAAAACTAATTACCAACTTCATATGGAAAGTAAAGAGACCTTGAGAAGTGAAGCATTATTGAAGAAAACAAAAAAAGTAGAAGGCCTTGTGTTACCTAACCTCAGAACCTACTATACAGCTACAGTAGTCAAAAAAACTTGGACCTGGTACAACAACAGACACATTGACCAAAAAATTTAAATCCATCTACCTATGGCCACCTGACCTTTGAAAAAGGCCCAAAGTCCATGAAATGGGGAAAAGACAGTCTTTTTAACAAATGGTACCAGCAAAACTGGATATCCATCTGTAAAAAATTGAAACAGGACCCATACCTCACACTATATACAAAAACTAATTCAAAATGGATCAAAGACCTAAATATAAAACCAAAAACTATAATAATCATGGAAGAAAAATTAGGGTCAACATTAAAAAAACCCAACAACAACAACAACAAAAATTAGGGTCAACATTAGGGGCCCTTATATGCTGGGTAAACAGCATACAAACCATAATTAACAATACACAAATACCAGAATATGAGGTAGATAAATAGGATCTCCTAAAAATTAAACACTTATGCTCCCCAAAAGACTTCACCAAAAGGATAAAAAGAGAATCTACACAATGGGAAAATTTTTTAGCTATTAAATATCAGATAAAGTCTAATCTCTCAAAATCTATAGGAAAATCTAACACCTCTACAATAAAAAGACAAATGATTCAACTAAATAATGGGAAAAGAATATGAGCAGACACTTCATCAAAGAAGACACTCAGGTGACTAACGGGCACATAAGGAGATCCTCATGATCACTGGCCGTTAGAGAAATGCAAATCAAAACTGACATTGTTGTCATGAATCAAAAAAACAGAAAATAAAAAATTTTGAAGAGGCTGCAGGTTATTGGAATTCCTATGGACTGCTGGTGGGAATGCAAAATGGTACACCATTTTGGAAAACGATATGGTGCTTCCTTAAAAACCTACAAATAGAAATATTACATGATCCAGCAATCCCACTCCCAGAAATATAACCCAGAGAAATAAGAGCTGTCACATGAATAGACATATGCCTGCCCACATTCATTGCAGCATTATTCACAATAGCCAAAAATGGGAACAACCTAAGTGCCCATCAAGCGATGAGTGGATAAACAAAATATGGTACATACACACAATGGAATACTACGCAATGATACAGAACAATGATGAATGTGCAAAACATCTCACAACATGGATGAATCTGGAGGGCATTATACTGAGTGAAATGCCAATCACAAAATTATAGGTGCTATTTGAGACCACTATTATAAAAGCACATGTGTGCAAGGAAAAACACTAGCTAGATGGTAGATAAGTTGTAATGTTGGTGAAGGGTAAGACAGTACACAATACTGGGGAAGTCAGTACAACTTGACCAGGTCAAAGTCATAACAGGTTCACAGACATATCCAAATGCCCTGAGTTCAGGGCTGGGGACCATGGTCTCGGGGGACATCTGGCTCAATTGGCATAACAGAGTCTATAAACAAAATGCTCAACATCCAACTGATGTGAGTGGAGACTAGGGTCTTAAAAGCTTGAGAGCAGCCATCAAATATACAGCTACCGGTCCCATCCCAGCTGGAGCAAAGGAGAATGAAAAAGACCTAAGACACAAGGGAAAGATGAGTCCAAAAGACTAAAGAACCACAACTGCCATAACCTTACCAGACTGAGCCCAGAAGTAGATAACTCTCTGTTACCACCACCAACTGCTCCGGAAGGGATCACAACAGAGGGTCTCGGACAGAGCAGAGAAAAATGTAGAACAAAATTCAAATTCTAATTAAAAAAAAAAAAAAAAAGACATGCTCTGCGTGTTTGACAGATACTGGAGAAACACCAAGAGTATGGCCCCAGGACACCCTTTTAACTCAGTACCGAATTCACTCCTGAGGTTCATCCTTCAGCCAAAGCTTAGGGCCAAATGTGTCTGTCAGTTTGTGGTACTGCTGTGGCTTTTATGTTGCTGTGATGCTGGAAGCTTTGCCACTGGTATTTCAAACACTAGCAGGGACACACTTGGTGGGCAGTTTTCAGCTGACCTTCCAGACTAAGACAGACTAGGAAGAAGGACTTGACAGTCTACTTTTGAAGTGGCCAGTGAAAACCTTTTGAATGGCATATTTCATACTTCGTCTCTCATACTTTAAGCATGTTATCAGGAGGGACCAGTCCCTGGAAAAGGAGATCATATTTGCAGAGTTTCAGGGAAAAAAAGGAAGACCCTCAAAGAGATGGATTGACACAGTAGCCGCAACAATGAGCTCAAGCATAACAACAATTGTGAGGATGGCACAGCACCGGGCAGTGTTTCATTCTGTTGTACATAGGGCAACAATAAGTTGGAACTGGCTACATGGCACCTAACAATAATGACAACATAGGGCCAACAATAAGACACATGAGGGGCACGCTTCATAGTTTAATCATGTATGTGAGACTAATGGGCACACCAGCCCCAAAACAAAGAGAAGGCAGGAAGGGACAGGAAAACAGGACTAATGGAAAAAGAGAACCTAGGGTGGAGAAGGGGAAAGTGTTGACACATCACTGGGTTGGCATCCAGTGTCACAAAACAATTTGTGTACTACTTAATGAGAAACTAATTTGCTTTGTAAAATTTCACCTAAATCACAATTAGAAAAATAAATACCAACAAGTTATACCTTAATAAAGTTGTTTTAAAATAGAAAATTGTAGCTTGATCATCTGAATAATATTTTTATTTTGTTTCTCAGAAACTTTGTCCAAATTTCTAAACAATCTAAACAAACAGAAAAAAAAACCCTGCTGCCATTGAGTCAATTCTGACTAAAAGCGACCCTATACAACAGAGTAGAACTGCCCCATAGGGTTTCCAAGGACAGCCTGGTGGGTTCAAACTGCTGACCTTCTGTTAGCAGCTGTAGCTCTTAACCACTACGCTACCAGGATTTCCAATCTGTATAAAATTTTAAAGACTATATAACGTATATATGTTCATAATTTACTTAATAAGTTTCTATGGTATATAGTTAATATTTTCCCAGTATTTCACTATATTGAACCATGATCTTGTACAGGTTTCTATTTGTATATTTTAGTAACTCGTATTACTTCTGCAAAGCAGATTTCTAGAAGTGGATTTTATATGCTAATGAAGATACACATTTTTTCAACTGTTTTTGGACCTTAGGCAAAAGGTTTAGAATGACTATGTTCCTCAGTTCATGGCACGTTTTCATTATTAGTCCAGGCAATGCCCCTTATGCCTCTCCCTCCTTTATTTTTAATCCCACTTCAACATTATTCCTTTATCCAGTTATTTCTGCCACTACCAAGTAAACATCCCAATTACATTAAGATGGTTGTGTTTGTTTTCTTACTAAATGAACATTACTGTTCTCTTGCACATGAATTTATACTTTATATAAATGGCACAATGCCATATATCTTACCTTCCAGTTTTAAATTTAAAGCCTGCAGTGTCACAAGTGGACAATCTCATGATAAATAAAAAAAAAAAGGAATTATTGTTGTTCAGAAGACTTAAGCCAAGAAAAGAGAATTGTCTCAGTAACAATTCTATTCTCCATAATTCTATTAGCCATGACAGCAATAAAATATATTTAAAATCTTCAGTGTTAAAAAAAAAAAAAAATGAGTATCTCCAGAAATTTAATACTCAAACAGAAGAAAAAAACTTCAATTTTAAATACTGCATTTTACTCTTCTCCAGTAGTTATCTTCTGGATAACTACCTTTTTCTCACCTGAAATACAAGAGTAAAGAAAAAAGAATATTTTTATTAAATTAAGGTTGTTTTTTGGAGATTGTTTCCTCTACTTTAGTTCATTTCTTAAATTAATGATTATGATAATTGTGTTCTTTTAGGTAAAAGAGGGGCAGAAAAATAACATGGAGTGACATAATGAAAATATTATTGGTGTCAGACTGACTACATAGGTATACAGATTAAAAACAAACAAACACATCATCTTTGAGTCATTTCCAACTCATAGCAACCCTGTAGAACAGAGTATAACTGCCCCACAGCATTTCCAAAGAGCAGCTGGTAGATCTGAACTGCCCACCATTTGGTGAGCAGGGCACTATGCCACCAGGGCTCCAACATAGTGTGTTAAAACTTGACTGCTAGACCTTTCATTCCTAGACCTTCTGCACCCGATGTTTGCAATAGTCAATCTCTGAATTCAAATGAGTTACTTTGGGAAATAGACTTTAATCACTGTGTCCCTTAGATGCCATGGAGTTTCACTCACTCAATAATGTAGGCCCAGGCTACCTTTGGGGCCACTTTGTTGCAGGTCTTGTTAAGGAACCAGTCCCTGGTGGTCCCTTCCCCCAAGGAGATCTGAACATTACCTGTGCTTCAGAGATAAGGTCTCAAAGCTTATGCCCACCACTTCTCACTAAGAACCATAAGCAGGTTTTCCATTAGAGGTGGGTAGAAAATATTTATCTCATTTACACATAATGGGCTTTAAAATATCCAAAGCCTATATCTTAACATGAACCTTTTCAATTCACTTTTTGGAAAACACTGGGTATTAAGTATAATTCAATAATATAGTGTTTAAAGTAAGGTTTGTTTCCAGGCTGTGTAACTCTTCTGGGATCATAGGCTGTCAGATATGATACAGGAATACTAAAATCTCAAAAACAAAGGATTGACCCTCAGTGAAAAAGCCTTCGGATTGGTGGAAGAACATATTAGGAATTTTTGGCTATATATAACAAAAATCAAAACTTGAGATAAATGATTAAAAAAATACTGTATCATCACTGTTTTGGATTGAATTACGTCCCCCCAAAGTATGCGTACCCTAGCTGCATAGTGGTTAAGTATGTGTTGTAAAGCCTAATCTCTGTGCCTGTGGTTCTAATCCCATTGGAAATGGGTTGCCTTTGCTACTTAATGAGGCAGCATTAGTGTAATGTGTGTCTTGAGTCAATGTCTTACAAAATAAAAAAGAAGCAGATTAGCAAGCAGAAATGGGGGAAGATAGATGCCAAGGTACAGGGAGATCTCCAAGGAACCAGGCAATAAAAGATGAAGAGACAAGGATCTTCCCCCAGAGCCAATACAGAGAGAGAAAGCCCACCCCTAGAGCCAGGACCTTGAATTCGGACTTCTCAACACCTAAACTGTGAGAAAATAAATTTCTGTTTGTTACAAACTTCCACTTATGGTATTTCCGTTATAGCAGTACTAAATAACTTAGACAATGACATAGATTTAAGTTTCTAAATTATCTACAGTCTAACCACACCTGTGCACTTAAATATTAGCTTCCCTAAATGGTTGCTTGAATGTCTCATAGGCACCCAAAATGTAACATGCTTTTCATTTTGATCAACTTCACCTTAAACCAGTTTTTTCTAATATTCAGAATGTATCATGGCCATTCATCTAGTTGCAAAAGCCAAAAACACAAAAGTCTTCCTTAATCTATCCCCATCTCTCATTCCTTCATATGTCTCTCATATAATTCACTGTATGAATTATGGTAAAGAGGACGTCTTGTTTTTATGCTTCTCTGTCTGTCAAATTTACCTCCTTCTTGCTGTCATCAGCTCATCCACTTTGAACCAAGACAACACTCTTGTTGACCAGCAATCTCATAGCAGTGTCTTGCCTCTTTTTTTTCTCCAAACCTATTATCTTCCTAACTGCCAAAATAATACAGTAAAACCTGCGAAAGTCGAAACGTGTAAGGCGGAAACCTGTCAGAGAAGAAAAACTCAACACCAAAACGAGGTAAAGATTCTTAATAGAGAGCAATGCTAAGCACCCTGTCAAAGGCAGAAACCTCCAAGTCCCAGAAAAATAAGACAGTCCTTCGAGTTCTGGCTTTTGCAAGTTTTACTGTATTACTAAAACTTAAAGCTGATCATTTCACTCACCGAAATTAGAACTTAATTTTAATCATTAGGTAAGAAGGTATGGTGGGACTTCTTTGAGTCTGGTTATCACCTCTGGAACTCTCAATTGTGACTGGGAAGGGACTCTAATTGCCTTAGTTAGGGCAGGTGACCATCCCTGAAATCCACAACTCTAGGAAAGTATTTAGGGTATTATAATAACATGCTGCTTCTTCGGCACATATACGTCATGTGTGAAAAAAAGATCAAGATGCTAAAAATTAAGTTTATTCTTCATATTCATCACACTATGTTTTTATTCCTAATCACTAAATAAAAATAGCAATCCAAAATAAAAAAATAGTGGCAAAAATATAAGAAATTGCATAAACTTGAGAGCAAGAAAAAGGTCATGAAAGAGAAGGAAAAAGTAATGTTACACAGTAAACGACAATGCAAGCTTTACAGAAGTGATTTTAAAAAATTGATAGTTATCATTAAAAAATAAAACTAAGGACAGTATAAGTGATCTGAAAAATAAATCTGAAGACATACCTCCATATATTTTTGTCAGAGGTAATGAAATAAAAAATGAGAAAAAAAAAAAAACATACCATCTATGCATAACAGAATTAGCAAGATCAACATAAATCTAATAGAAATTATAAAAAGATGAAAGACTACAGAGGATGGGTCAGGGTAGTGGTTAGAGTTGTCTATTCTTAGCAAACAGCAGGAAAACTTAGATTAAACATCACAAGGAACCATTAAATTATTTGGAGATAATTTCTCAACCCTTTCTTATATACCATTGGGAGAAATATTAATCGTAGTTTAAAACATTTGCAAGTAAGTAAAATATTCAAATTTTAGTAATAGTGCATGAGTTTGGATCATCTGTTTAATTTCCCATACTAGTAGTTTCTCTGTCCCAAATGATTATGAAAAAGTATAGGATAAAAATAAGTTTATGGTCCATGGGAGAGTAAAGTTGAAACAATGCCTAGATTGTTTTTTATCAGAACTAGAGTCTTGAATTTAGTAACTGACAGAATAATACATGATTGAAGAAAATCTCAGCAAGGAATTATCCTAGCCATCTAACAACAGTCACAGAAAATAATTCCTTGAAGTTTTAACTCCTTTTCCTTTCATTCTTCCAACAGGTGAATTTCCACACTCTTACATGGCTCCTGAAAATCTCACCGGGGTGACGGAATTCATTCTCATGGGAGTCTCAGACCGTCCTGAACTTCAGCTCCCTCTTTTCTTTGTCTTTCTTGTAATCTATGGGCTGACTGTGGTAGGCAACCTGGGCATCATCACCCTCACCAGTGTGGACTCTCGCCTTCAAACCCCCATGTACTTTTTTCTCCGACAGTTGGCTATCATCAATTTTGGCAATTCTACCGTCATTGCCCCTAAAATGCTGACCAATTTCTTAGTAAAGAAGAAAACCACTTTTTATTATGAATGTGCCACCCAAATGGGTGGGTTCTTGTTTTTCATTGTAGCTGAGGTTTTCGTGCTAGCTGTGATGGCCTATGACCGCTATGTGGCCATTTGTAACCCCCTGCTCTACATGGTGGTGGTATCTCGACAGATCTGTCTTCTGCTGGTATCCATAGCATATGTCTATGGCTTTTCTACAGCTATCGTGGTTCCTTCTTGTGTATTCGCTATGTCTTACTGTTCTTCCAATGTTATCAACCATTTTTACTGTGACATGTTCCCCTGTTAGCATTGTCCTGTTCTGATACTTATTTCCCAGAAACAGTAGTCTTTATTTCTGCAGCTATAAATTTGGTTCTCTCTGTGATTATAGTTCTAATATCCTATTTCAACATTATCTTGTCCATTCTCAGGATACATTCATCAGAAGGAAGGAAAAAAGCCTTCTCCACCTGTGCTTCACATATGATGGCGGTCACAGTGTTCTATGGAATGCTGCTATTCATGTATTTGCAGCCTAAAACTGACCATTCATTAGATTCTGATAAAATGGCTTCAGTGTTCTATACACTAGTGATCCCTATGCTGAATCCTATGATCTACAGCTTGAGGAATAAGGATGTGATAGCTGCCTTCAAGAGATTCCTGTCAAACCCATGCTATTCCTTTAAACCAATGTAATTTTAGACTATTTTAGTAAATGATAAAATGTTAATGGAGGTTGCAGGTTATTAGCATAATGGAAATTTTCGTATAAATTGAATCATACAATAATAGTCATTTGTGTCTGGTTTCTTTCATTCATTTTATTTATTTTGTTGCATTTCGTTCATGTTGTAACATGTATCAGAATTTTGCTCCTTTTTAATTTTAATGGATGTACTACATTTTTATTTATTTATTTAGCATTAAATCAACACTTGGATCATTTCCAATTTTTAGCAATTAATGCTGCTCTGAACCTTTGAGTAGCAGTCTTATGTGATTATATAATTTTTCATTTTGCTTAGGTAGATACCTAGAAGCAGAATTGCTAGGAAATTGGTAAGTTTATATTAATTCTTTTAAGAATACACCAGAATATTTTCCAAAGATTCCCCCCAGCATATATGAGGGTTTCAGTGTCTTCACATATTTGTCAACCTGATATTGTTAGTTGTTTTGGTTACAGCCATTTGATTTGGTGTGTAATGATAGCTTGTTGTGGTTTTAATTTGCATTTTGCTGGTGGCTAATGATTTTTTGCATCATTTTAGGTGTTTATTAGTTATGTGCATATCTTCTTTGGTAACATATCTATTCAAATATTCTACTCTTTTCAATTGGACTATTTGTCTTCTTATTACTGAGTTGTAAATGTTCTTTACATATTCTGGATACCAGGCCTTTATCAGATATATGATTTGCTAATGCTTTCTCCCATTCTGTGACTTCTCTTTTAATTTTCTAAGTAATATTTTTGAAAATCAAAAATCTTTAATGTTGATGATGTGCAATTTTTTTTTAATATGGATACTTTTTGGCATTATATCTATAAACTCTTTGCCCAACTGAGGTCATAAAAATTTCTCTCTCACATTTACTTCTAGAAGATTTATAGTTTCAATACTTAATGTTTATGCCTATAAGCATTTTGATTAAAATTATCTGTAAAGTGAAGGCCAAGGCTTTTTTTTTTTTTTTTTTTTGCCTTTGAGTATCCAATTACCACAGGACCGTCTGATGCAAAGACTAAAAATTCCCCACAGAATTTCCTTGCCATTTCTGTCAAAAAGAAACTGCTTATAAATAGAAGGCTTTATTTCTTGACTCTCAGTTCAGTTCCCCTGATCTATTCATCTGTGTTTATGCCAATGACATGTTGTCTTATCTATTCTAATTTCATAAAAAAATTTCATAGCACATTTTAAAACAGAACAGGGTAAATTCCCTCACTTTGGTGAGGTTTACCAAGTTCGTCACCGAGTCATTCTGGAAGTACTACCTTTCCCCGCTCTGGGATATAATTAAAGTTGCCCTTCATAGGACCTTGATACTGCTACTTGAGTGGATTGTTTCCCTTTCCAGTCCTCCCTCCTTACCATCTCCATGATTGTTTTGGGAAAAATTTCTAATAAATTGCTTACACACAAATTTTTGTGTTTGGGGCCCCTGACTAGAGAACCCAAATTAAACATTATTATAATTTCTATATACTATATTATTTTATATTTTCTTGAATATGATGTTGTGATAAAAAATTTAATTCAAAGCATTAAAATATTTTATTGAACACCTGTGAGAATGGCTAAAAGCTGAAAACAAAACAATATCAATTAGTGGTGAGGATGTGGCGCAACAGGAACAATCATTCATTGCTGGCAGGAATACACGTTCATACAGCATCTTTGGAAAACAAATTGGCAGATTCTCTTAAAGCTGAACATAATCTTACTATACCCACTGCCATCAAGTTGATTCCCACTCATAGCAACCCTGCAGGACAGAGTAGAACTGCCCCGTAGAGTTTCGAAGGAGGGCCTGGTGGATTTGAAATGCTGACCTCTTGGTTAGCAGCCATAGCACTTAACCACTACGCCGCCAGGGTTTCCAGTCTTACTATACCATCCAGCAATCACACTCCTAGGTATTCACTCAATTGATTTGAAAACTATTTCCACACAAAAACCTATATGCTAATATTTATAGCAGCTTTATTCATACTTGTTAAAACACTAGAAGCAATCAAAATGTCCTCCAACAGGTGAATGAATAATCAACTGTGACACATCCATAAATGGAATACTATTCAGTGATTTTTTTTAAAAAAAAGAGCTATCAGACCATGCAAAGACATGAATAAGTCTTAAATGTATATTGATAAGTGAAAGAAGCCACACTGAAAAGGGTACATACTCTGTGATTCCTACTACATGACATTCTGGAAATGCCAAAACTAGAGAGACAATAAATTAATCAGTGTTGCCATGGGTGGTGGAAGGGAAAGGTCAAATATACGAAGCAAGAAGGATGTTTTAGGGCAGTGAATCTATTCTGCATAATACTTTCATGATGGATACGTGACACTACGCATTTGACCAAAACCCACAGAATTTTACAGCACAAAGAGTAAATCTTAATGAATTCAAACTTTTAAATAAATCATTTAGAAGGTCAGGGAATCTCAAAATGGAATGCAGAATATGACAAGAGAATCTCACTGTATTATAAACGCATGGACCAATCTCAATGAATTGGGTGGGTGAAAAGATACTGACCAAAGTAAATTTGGAAAGAAGCAGAGTATGTTAAGACTAAAGTCAAAAGTAATTGCATATAATATTGTATTCTATTTTATAAAGTTGTTTCTCATGCAGGTAGAGGTTAACAATTCTGAAACCATTATACATGTATGCTGAAATTTAATGATGAAGTAAGTGGATGGCAGAGGGTGGGGGCCAGGTTTGTCACTGTTAGAATTCTGCCTGTACTAGCTACCAATTAGTTTGAATCATGATTGCTTTGACTCTCTTGTAGGCATAAGCTTTCAGTGTTTCGGGGTGGCAAGGTTTTTTTAACATGGTTATTCTAACTTAATATTTACATATAATATCCTTTTATTCCTCACAACAACCCTTTAAGACATGTACTAGCACATTTTATAGATGGGGAGACTGAGAACTGAATATAGAACTCACCAGGGTCTAGGATTAACATAGCTAGAAAGTAATAGAAACAAATTCAATTCCTAAAGCACACTATTAATCAAGGTCTTTCTACTATGTTCTTCTTACTTTAATTTCCAATGTAGATTTGAAATTTGAGTTTTATATTTATATCCATAATTGTGTCTATATCTATCTATACAAACAGATAGATGTACATCTCTTTGCGATGAGATTGACCTTCACAGAAATGCATCTCATCCTACTAATGCCATTGCAACTATATGATTTTTGTCTACACAGAGCAGATAGGCCTAGACTTAGTCTCATGGTGTATAACAAGCTGCTTTACTCCATGTCTGGCTTGAGTTCTGTTTCCGTATTCTGGAGGCAAAAGACTCGGAATAGCCAAAGCAATCTTGAAAAAGAATAATATTAAAAACCATTTGCCATGGAGTTGATTCCAAATATATTAACCCTTTAGGAGAAAGTAGAACTGCCTCACAGAGTTTTCAAGGAATAGCTGGTGGATTCAAACTGCTGATCTTTTAGTTAGTAGCCATAGTTCTTAACTACTGAGCCACCAGTGCACCATGTATCTGTATATGCCAGGTTTAAAAGTTGCAAGATGGTACAGTTGTAAAAACAGCATGGGAGCAGTATCTGACCTCTTCTCACTTCCCAAGGGAAAAGGAGAATGACGACAAAGAACCCAAGACTGATTTCTATGAAACGGTGGTCAAACATGCCCCCTTTCTCCACCAGCCTTACAAATTCTGACAACAACCTTTCCTCCCATGGCACTTTCTGCTTTTCCAGCTGGATTTGATAATTCATTGCAATGGCCGCACAGAACTTACAGACCATTCTCATGATTATGGGGTTTTTAGGGAAGTAACATGCTACATTTCAAGCTCAGGAATACACAGGATACAGTTTTTCCATCTGGATAGCCTCTTTTCAGTTGTGCTCACAGGTGTTCCTTTCCCTGCTGTCTTATGCTGGATTCTCTAAAGAAGCAAAACTAGTAAAGTGTATAAATATGTGTACAGAGAGATTCATATCACAGAAACAGATCACACGATTGTAGGTGTTGGAATGTCCCAAGTCCATGGATCAGAACAGAGGCTTTTCCCAATTCACAGAGCTGCAGAAGCTGGTGAATGCAAGATCAGCAGGTCAGACAGGGTTCCCACTCACCGGCTGTGAAGGGTGAGGAATCCCAAGGTTGTCAGGCAAGACTGCAGGGTTTCTCCTGATTCATGTAGCTGCAGGGGCTGGTGAACCCAAAACTGGCAGATTATGGAGCAGATCTCTTGCTCGCAGGCTGTGAAGATCATCGAATCCCAGAATAGACAGGTAAGCTGCTAGCTCAAGTCCCAAGAACCAGAGGTCAGACAAGAGGCAGCTGCTGGATGCAGAACAAGCCAACAACTTTCGGAAGGTGAGCAGGAAGTGAGTAGGTGGCAGAAGGCAGGGAGAGGCTGCTGCATGCCTTGCCCCACTGGTACCACTCAGCAGATTCCATCATGGGAATTATCACATATCAAATTTCAGCAAGGAAGTGATCACAACATTGTACAACCGCCACAACCTGAGAATCATGGCCTAGCCAAGTTGACACACAATCTTAACCATCACACTGGCCCTCTGCCTCTGCCCAAAGCCACTCAGCTTTCTCTCTCTGTGGGCTGGGAAGTCTACCATGCAATCTCCTGCTGCCAGATCTCTGCTGCCACTTTTTACTGCCTTTAGTGTTACAGTTCTCTCTCTCTGACTGCTGGTTCCAGGAGCTTCTCAGCACAGGAATCCCAGGTCCAAAGGACACACTGGCTGTTTTTCCTTGTTGGTGGTGGTGTCTTCTCTTTATTGCCTCTGGGATGGCTCATTTGAAGCCCAGTATGATGGCAAAGCTGACCAATCCCCTTAGTGGGCTACCATTAACCTATCACACAGTCTGCCTAATCACTTGGATGGGAGTTTTAAGACCATGCATAAAAAAGGGCACACAGAAGTGACCCATCACCATGCAGGCCACCCCTGGCTTTTCTAGGCATGCTTCTTTAGTATTTGGAGGATAACTTCTCCCAATAGTTTTACCAGTCCAAAACAGTCATCAACAATTAGTCCTGCAGTGGGGCAAAGTATCCCAAGGGTGAGATTACCCAGGTACCAGCATTTAGGTCTGCTTCGGGTTTCCAACTGATCTGGTCAGGTTCTGCAAAAATCATCTTGTCTTCACTCTTTCTGTCCTCTGATAAAATTTAGCTAGAGATTATTCCTTTTCTCGGAGGCTCACAAGGCATCACCATAGAAAAACCTTTAAGGGACTTTATGTTTGTCCATTGTACTCGAGTCCAGTAGTGCCTCTCCCTTAGTCTGCTCTTTCACACTTACAGCTTCAACAATTACAATTTTTATAATCACAATTAATCCTTTTAACAGCCAAACACTCACAACTGAATCATATAACCCTATCAACATCTTCCCCCACCCTCTTTTCCTCAGACCCATCAGGAAAAGAAAAATGTATTCAGTGAGGATCCTCTCTTGTCCCCCTCATTTAATGTAAGTACACCCACAAAATATGTAATTGAGCCTCTTCATGCCTTTATCTCCCATCTGAGATAGCCAATGTTTAAATTGCCCATCCTATCAAGCCAGGAGACAAGCATATTCCTTGGTCTTGAAGAATCTTCTGTTCCAGTTGGAATTTTAAACATCTGCTCCCATAATCAAAGTCCAGCCCAGAGCAAGCCATCAAATTGCAGCAATCTACACCATCTCACAGTGTCAAACATCTTTCTCTTCCTTTGGTAGGACTCTGGTCAGCTCATCCCAAGCTAGGTCACAATGAATAGCAACCTTAGGCTCAAGTGTTCACACACACCTCCCAGTGCTTCAGACAGCTCCTTCACACTCTATCATCCCTAGCCCCCTTGGGCTAGGTCAATGAGTTCAACCTGTAAACTTAGGAGTCCATACACAACTCCCTTTACTTCTGACCAGGCAGACCATTATCTCTCTCATTCCTAGCCTCCATGAGATAGGTCAATGTCTGCAAATGAAACATTTCCAAGCTCAGCCCCTCTCTTCGTTGCTGTACTTCCCCCACTCCCCCTCATTAGGTGGGCCCAGGTGGTCACCACAAGTGAGCAAAGCTATCTACTCACCAGCGCCTTTTAAATTCCAGTCCTGAAAGGGGTTCCTTCTGATGGGCACTGAATTTTCCTGCCTTGATGCATTCAACACAAATTCCTTGCTTAAAATTCAAAAAGCAAAACAGTTGCTTTTTTTTTTCTGTGCAGGTTTTCTATTCTCTCAGAAGTTCTGGGTGGTGTTGCATGTCTTTTCAAATGAAAATCTGGGTAGGGTTCAAGTTTTCAACCTAAGCCCCTACTCTATACACAAGACTACCACATTCAAATGGTATGTGTTTCCCTGGGGCAAATCCTAGATTCCCTCTTAGCATATCCAGTCAAGTATTGGCTGAAGGCAGAGCTACACAATCTTTGTATACCCCAATATTCATTTCTACCATACATTTAGGTCTGCCTTACAGCACTAGGTAGGAGAAAGATTCAGTAACTATAGTACATTCAGATAAACATATTACCTTTTTAAAACACTCCAGTTGCATCTTCTCCAACCCATGACTATCTTTCCACTTATATGCATATGGCCTTGGGCCTCTGGCTGAGTGGAACCAGTAGACCCTGGCCTCCACATCAATCATCCTGCTTATCTGGCCTGGGATGGGCCCCAGGCCACTCCAGGTGGGGTTTTTCTCCCCTCAGCTGCAGCATAACCTTTCCTTCAGCCGTTACAGGCAACAACACCAAAAAACCAACCAGGAATCAAAACTTTCACTTCTCAACCCTCTTCATTCTTTCTCTTACAAAATCCCATGCTTTCATGAGTCTGGGGCCATGACAAAGAATCTCACCCCAACTGCAAAAATAACATGGGGGCAGTGTCTGACCTCCTCTCACTTCACAAGTAGGGAGGAAAAACAAGTTCTACAGCCCAAGAATGATTTTTGTGAGGCAGAGGTCAAACATGGCCCCTTTCTCTGCCATCTTTACCAATTCTGACACCAACTGTCCCTCCTATGACACTCTCTACTGCTCTGCTGGGTTTGATAATGCATTGCAATGGCTACAACAAACTCACAGACCATACTCATGATTATGGAGTTTACTAGGTAAGTAACAGGTTACAGTTCTGGCTCAGGAACACTCAGGATACAGCTCTTCCATCAGGACAACCACTCTTCAGCTGTGCTCCCAGGCACACCTCTCCCTGCCCCTGTCTCTACCCAAAGGCACTCAGCTTTCTCTCTCCATAGGCTGGAAAGCCCACCACACCATCTCCTGCTGCCAGGTCTTTGCTGCTGGCTGTCTACTGCTGGGTCTCTGCTGTCGCTTCTCACTGCCTTTAGTGTTACAATTCTTTCTCTCTCTGTCTCCTGGTTCCAGAAGCTTCTCAGCACAAGGATCCCAAGTCCAAAGGACGTGCTGGCTCTTATTCCTTGTTGATGGTGGTATATTCTCTTTACCACCTCTAGGGTGGCTCATTTCAAGTCTGGCACGATGGCAAAACTGACCAACTCCCTTGGTGGGCCACAATTATCCTAATACACAGTCCACTCAATCACTTGAATGGGAGTTACAAGACCATGCTTAGAAAGGCTACAAAAAAAATGATCCCTTGAGGCGGGGGCAAGATGGCGGACTAGGTAGACGCTACCTCGGATCCCTCTTGCAACAAAGACTTGGAAAAACAAGTGAATCGATCACATACATAACAATCTACGAGCCCTGAACAACAAACACAGATTTAGAGATGGAAAATGAACAAATACGGGGAAGCAGCAACTGTTTTCGGAGCCTGGAGCCAGTGTCCCAGTAAGCGGAATTTTTGGAAAAACAAGTTTCCCAGTGATGGCTCGGAGACAGCAGTCAATATCAAACCACATAAAGAAGCAGACCATGACAGCTTCTACAACCCCCCAAACAAAAGAATCAAAATCTTTCCCAAATGAAGATACAATCCTGGAATTATCAGATACAGAATATAAAAAACTAATTTACAGACTGCTTCAAGACATCAGAAACGAAATAAGGCAAACTGCAGAAAAAGCCAAGGAACACACTGATAAAACAGTTGAAGAACTCAAAAAGATTATTCAAGAACACAGTGGAAAAATTAATAAGTTGCAAGAATCCATAGAGAGACAGCATGTAGAAATCCAAAAGATTAACAATTAAATCACAGAATTAGACAACACAATAGGAAGTCAGAGGAGCAGACTCGAGCAATTAGAATGCAGACTGAGACATCTGGAGGACCAGGGAATTAACACCGACATAGCTGAAAAAAAAATCAGATAAAAGAATTACAAAAAAAGAAGAAACCCTAAGAATCATGTGGGACTCTATCAAGAAGGATAACTTGCGTGTGATTGGAGTCCCAGAACAGGGAGGGAGGACAGAAAACACAGAGAAAATAGTTGAAGATCTGCTGACAGAAAACTTCCCTGACATCATGAAAGACGAAAGGATATCTATCCAAGATGCTCATCAAACCCCATTTAAGATTGATCCAAAAAGAAAAACACCAAGACATATTATCATCAAACTCGCCAAAACCAAAGATAAAGAGAAAATTTTAAAAGCAGCCAGAGAGAAAAGAAAGGTCTCCTTCAAGGGAGAATCAATAAGAATAAGTTCAGACTACTCAGCAGAAACCATGCGGGCAAGAAGGGAATGGGATGACGTATACAGAGCACTGAAGGAGAAAAACTGCCAGCCAAGGATCCTATCCAGCAAAACTCTCTCTGAAATATGAAGGCGAAATTAAGATATTTACAGATAAACACAAGTTTAGAGAATTTGCAAAAACCAAACCAAAGCTACAAGAAATACTAAAGGAAATTGTTTGGTCAGAAAACCAATAATATTAGATACCAGCACAACACAAGGTCACAAAAGAGAACATCCTGATATCTACTCAAACAGGGAAATCACAAAAACAAATTAAGATTAATTTAAAAAAAAAAATGCTCATAACACGGAATCACTGAAGTCAAAATGTAAAAGATCACAATAATCAAAAAGAGGGACTAAGTACAGGTGGCATAGAACTGCCATATAGAGAGTGATACAAGGTGATATAGAACAATACAAGTTAGGTTTTTACTTAGAAAAATAGGGGTAAATATTAAGGTAACCACAAAGAGGTATAACAACTCCATAACTCAAGATAAAAGCCAAGAAAAACATAACAACTCAACAAACATAAAGTCAAACACTACGAAAATCAGGATCTCACAATTTACTAAGAAAAACGTCTCAGCACAAAAAAAGTATGTGGAAAAATGAAATTGTCAACAACACACATAAAAAGGCATCAAAATGACAACACTAAACACTTATGTATCTATAATTACGCTGAATGTAAATGGACTAAATGCACCAATAAAGAGACAGAGTCTCGGACTGGATAAAGAAACACGATCCGTCTCTATGCAGCCTACAAGAGACACACCTTAGACTTAGAGACACAAACAAACTAAAACTCAAAGGATGGAAAAAAATATATCAAGCAAACAACAAGCAAAAAAGAAGAGGAGTAGCAATATTAATTTCTGACAAAATAGACTTTAGACTTAAATTCATCACAAAGGATAAAGAAGGACACTACATAATGATAAAAGGGACAATTGATCAGGAAGACATAACCATATTAAATATTTATGCACCCAATAACAGGGCTGCAAGATACATAAATCAAATTTTAACAGAACTGAAAAGTGAGATAGACACCTCCACAATTCTAGTAGGAGACTTCAACACACCACTTTCAGAGAAGGACAGGACATCCAGTAAGAAGCTCAATAGAGACACGGAAGACCTACTTACAACAATCAACCAACTTGACCTCATGGACTTATACAGAACTCTCCACCCAACTGCTGCAAAGTATACTTTTTTTTCTAGCGCACATGGAACATTCTCTAGAATAGACCACATATTAGGTCATAAAACAAACCTTTCCAGAATCCAAAACATCGAAATATTACAAAGCATCTTCTCAGACCACAAGGCAATGAAACTAGAAATCAATAACAGAAAAACGAGGGAAAAGAAATCAAATACTTGGAAACTGAACAATACCCTCCTGAAAAAAGACTGGGTTATGGAAGACATCAAGAAGGGAATAAGGAAATTCATAGAATGCAACGAGAATGAAAATACTTCCTATCAAAACCTCTGGAACACAGCAAAAGCAGTGCTCAGAGGCCAATTTACATCGATAAATGCACACATACAAAAAGAAGAAAGAGACAAAATCAGAGAACTGTCCCTACAACTTGAACAAATAGAAAGTGAGCAACAAAAGAACCCATCAGGCACCAGAAGAAAACAAATAATAAAAAATTAGAGCTGAACTAAATGAATTAAAAAGAACAGAAAAACAATTGAAAGAATTAACAAAGCCAAAAGCTGGTTCTTTGAAAAAATCAACAAAATTGATAAACCATTGGCTAGACTGACTAAAGAAATACAGGAAAGGAAACAAATAACCCGAATAAGAAACGAGAAGGAAAACATCACAACAGACCCAACTGAAATTAAAGGAATCATATCAGATTATTACGAAAAATTGTACTCTAACAAATTTGCAAACCTAGAAGAAATGGAAAAACACTACCTACCTAAACTAACACATTCAGAAGTAGAACAACTAAATAGACCCATAACAAAAAAAGAGATTGAAACGGTAATCAAAAAACTCCCAACAACAAGAAGCCCTGGCCCGGACGGCTTCACTGCAGAGTTCTACCAAACTTTCAGAAAAGAGTTAACACCACTACTACTAAAGGTATTTCAAAGCATAGAAAATGACGGAATACTACCCAACTCATTCTATGAAGCCACCATCTCCCTGATACCAAAACCAGGTAAAGACATTACAAAAAAAGAAAATTACAGACCTATATCCCTCATGAACATAGATGCAAAAATCCTCAACAAAATTCTAGCCAACAGAATTCAACAACATATCAAAAAAATAATTCACCACGATCAAGTGGGATTTATACCAGGTATGCAAGGCTGGTTTAATATCAGAAAAACCATTAATGTAATCCACCACATAAATAAAACAAAAGACAAAAACCACATGATCTTATCAATTGATGCAGAAAAGGCATTTGACAAAGTCCAACACCCTTTTATGATAAAAACTCTCACCAATGTAGGAATTGAAGGAAAATTCCTCAACATAATAAAGGACATCTATGCAAAGCCAACAGCCAACATCACTCTAAATGGAGAGAACCTGAAAGCATTTCCCTTGAGAACAGGAACCAGACAAGGATGCCCTTTATCACCGCTCTTATTCAACATCGTACTTGAAGTCCTAGCCAGGGCAATTAGGCTAGACAAAGAAATAAAGGGCATCCAGATTGGCAAGGAGGAAGTAAAGTTATCTCTATTTGCAGATGACATGATCTTATACACAGAAAACCCTAAGGAATCCTCCAGAAAACTACTGAAACTAATAGAAGAGTTTGGCAGAGTCTCAGGTTATAAGATAAACATACAAAAATCACTTGGATTCCTCTACATCAACAAAAAGAACATCGAAGAGGAAATAACCAAATCAATACCATTCACAGTAGCCCCCAAGAAGATAAAATACTTAGGAATAAATCTTACCAAGGATGTAAAAGACCTATACAAAGAAAACTACAAAGCTCTACTACAAGAAATTCAAAAGGACCTACTTAAGTGAAAAAACATACCTTGCTCATGGATAGGAAGACTTAACATAGTAAAAATGTCTATTCTACCAAAAGCCATCTATGCGTACAATGCACTTCCAATCCAAATTCCACTGTCATTTTTTAAGGTGATAGAGAAACAAATCACCAACTTCATATGGAAGGGAAAGAAGCCTTGGATAAGCAAAGCATTACTGAAGAAGAAGAAGAAAGTGGGAGGCCTCACTCTACCTGATTTCAGAACCTATTATACAGCCACAGTAGTCAAAACAGCCTGGTATTGGTACAACAACAGGCACATAGACCAGTGGAACAGAATTGAGAAGCCAGATATAAATCCAACCACATATGAGCAGCTGATATTTGACAAAGGCCCTGTGTCAGTTAATTGGGGAAAAGATAGTCTTTTTAACAAATGGTGCTGGCATAATTGGATATCCATTTGCAAAAAAATGAAACAGGACCCATACCTCACACCATGCACAAAAACTAACTCCAAGTGGATCAAAGACCTAAACATAAAAACTAAAACGATAAAAATCATGGAAGAAAAAATAGGGACAACCCTAGGAGCCCTAATACAGGGCATAAACAGAATACAAAACATTACCAAAAATGACAAAGAGAAACCAGATAACTGGGAGCTCCTAAAAATCAAACACCTATGCTCATCTAAAGACTTCACCAAAAGAGTAAAAAGACCACCTACAGACTGGGAAAGAATTTTCAGCTATGACATCTCCGACCAGCGCCTGATCTCTAAAATCTACATGATTCTGTCAAAACTCAACCACAAAAAGACAAACAACCCAATCAAGAAGTGGGCAAAGGAAATGAACACACACTTCACTAAAGAAGATATTCAGGCAGCTAACAGACATATGAGAAAATGTTCTCGATCATTAGCCATTAGAGAAATGCAAATTAAAACTACGATGAGATCCATCTCACTCCAACAAGGCTGGCATTAATCCAAAAAACACAAAATAATAAATGTTGGAGAGGCTGCGGAGAGATTGGAACTCTTATACACTGCTGGTGGGAATGTAAAATGGTACAACCACTTTGGAAATCTATCTGGCATTATCTTAAACAGTTAGAAATAGAACTACCATACAACCCAGAAATCCCACTCCTCGGAATATACCCTAGAGAAACAAGAGCCTTCACACAATCAGATATATGCACACCCATGTTTATTGCAGCACTGTTTACAATAGGAAAAAGCTGGAAGCAACCAAGGTGTTCATCAACGGGTGAATGGGTAAATAAACTGTGGTATATTCACACAATGGAATACTATGCATCGATAAAGAACGGTGACGAATCTGTGAAACATTTCATAACATGGAGGAACTTGGAAGGCATTATGCTGAGCGAAATGAGTCAGAGGCAAAAGGACAAATATTGTATAAGACCACTATTATAAGATCTTGAGAAATAGTATAAACTGAGGAGAACACATACTTTTGTGGTTATGAGGAGGGGAGGGAGGGAGGGTGGGAAAGGGTTTTTTACTGATTAATTAGTAGATAAGAACTGCTTTAGGTGAAGGGAAGGACAACACTCAATACATGGAAGGTCAGCCCAACTGGGCTGGACCTAAAGCAAAGAAGTTTCCAGGATAAAATGAATGCTTCAAAGGTCAGCGGAGCAAGGGTGGGGGTTTGGGAACCATGGTTTAAGGGGACTTCTAAGTCAATTGGCAAAATAATTCTGTTATGAAAACATTCTGCATCCCACTTTGAAATGTGGCGTCTGGGGTCTTAAATGCTAACAAGCGGCCATCTAAGATGCATCAATTGGTCTCAACCCACCTGGAGCAAAGGAAAATGAAGAACACCAAGGTCACACGACAACTAAGAGCCCAAGAGACCGAAAGGGCCACATGAACCAGAGATCTAAATTATCCTGAGACCAGAAGAACTAGTTGGTGGCCGGCCACAATCGATGACTGCCCTCACAGGGAGCACAATAGAGAACCCCTGAGGGAGCAGGAGGTCAGTGGGATGCAGACCCCAAATTCTCATAAAAATACCATACTTAATGGTCTGACTCTGAGTAGAGGAATCCCAGCGGGCATGGTCCCCACACCTTCTGTTGGCACAGGACAGGAACCATTCCCGAAGACAACTCATCAGACGTGAAAAGGACTGGACAGTGGGTAGGAGAGAGATGCTGAAGAAGAGTGAGCTAATTATATCAGGTGGACACTTGAGACTGTGTTGGCATCTCCTGTCTGGAGAGGGGATGGGAGGATAGAGAGAGTTGGAAGCTGGCAAAATTGTCACGAAAGGAGAGACTGGAAGGGCTGACTCATTAGGGGGAGAGCAAGTGGGAATAATGAGTAAGATGTATATAAACTTATATGTGACAGACTGACTTGATTTGTAAACGTTCACTTGAAGCTCAATAAAAGTTAATAAAAAAAAAAAAGAGGAAGTCACCAAATCAATATCATTTACAATAGCCCCCAAGAAGGCAAAATATTTAGGAATAAATCTAACCAGAGATGTAAAAGACCTGTACAAAGAAAACTGCAAGACAGTACTACAAGAAACTTAGAGACCTACATAAGTGGAAAAGCATAACTTGCTCATGGATAAGTAGACTCAACATTGTAAAAATATTTATTCTACCCAAAGCGATCTATAGATACAGCACAATTCTGATCCAAATTCCAATGACATTTTTTTTTATACTTTTTATTGTGCTTTAAGTGAAAGTTTACAAATCAGTTCAGTCTCTCACACAAAAACCCATACACACCTTTCTACACACTCCCAATTACTCTCCGCCTATTTTTTAATGAGACAGCCCGCTCTCTCCCTCCACTCTCTCTTTTTGTGTCCATTTTGCCAGCTTCTAACCACCTCCACCCTCTCATCTCCCCTCCAGCCAGGAGATGCCAACATAGTCTCAAGAGTCCACCTGATCTAAGAAGCTAACTCCTCACCAGCATTCCTCTGCAACCCACTGTCCAGTCCGATTTATGTCTGAAGAGTTGGCTTCAGGAATGGTTCCTGTCCTGGGCCAACAGAAGGTCTGAGGGCCATGACCACCACGGTCCTTCTAGTCTCAGTCAGACCATTAAATCTGGTCTTTTTACAAGAATTTGAGGTCTGCATCCCACTGCTCTCCTGCTCCCTCAGGGGTTCTCAGTTGTGTTCCCTGTCAGGGCAGTCATCGGTTGCAGCCGGGCACCGTCTAGTTCTTCTGGTCTCAGGATGATGTAGTTGTTGGTTCATGTGGCCCTTTCTGACTCTTGGGCTCGTAATTGCCTTGTGTCCTTGTGTGTTCTTCATTCTCCTTTGATCCAGGTGGGTTGAGACCAATTGATGCATCTTAGATGGCTGCTTGCTAGCGTTCAAAACCCCAGGCACCACTCTTCAAAATGGGATGCAGAATATTTTCTTAATAGATTTTATTATGCCAATTGACTTAGATGTCCCCTGAAACCATGGTCCACAGGCTCCTGCCCCTGCTACGCTGGCCTTCGAAGCATTCGGTTTATTCAGGAAACTGCTTTGCTTTTGGTTTAGTCCAGTTGTGCTGACCTCCCCTGTATTGTGTGCTGTCTTTCCCTTCACCTAAGGTAGTTCTTATCTAATATCTAATTAGTGAATACTCCTCTCCCACCCTCCCTCCCTCCCCCCTCTTGTAACCACAAAAGAATGTTTTCTTCTCAGTTTAAACTATTTCTCAAGTTTTTATAATAGTGGTCTTATACAATATTTGTCCTTTTGCAACTGACTAATTTAATTCAGCATAATGCCTTCCAGGTTCCTCCATGTTATGAAATGTTTCACAGATTCCTCACTGCTCTTTATTGATGCGTAGTATTCCATTGTGTGACTATACCATAATTTATTTATCCATTCATGCATTGATGAGCACCTTGGTTGCTTCCATTTTTTTGCTATTGTAAACAGTGCTGCAATAAACATGGGTGTGCATATATCTGTTCATGTAAAGGCTCTTACTTCTCTAGGATATATTCCAAGGAGTGGGATTGCTGGATCACATGGTAATTCTATCTCAAGCTTTTTAAGGAAGTGCCAAATCGATTTCCAAAGTGGTTGTACCATTTGATATTCCCACCAGCAGTGTAGAAGTGTTCCAATCTCTCCACAGCCTCTCCAACATTTATTATTTTGTGTTTTTTGGATTAATGCCAGCCTTGTTGGAGTGAGATGAAATCTCACTGTAGTTTTGATCTGCATTTCTCTAATTGCTAATGATCGTGAACATTTCCTCATGTATCTGTTAGCTTCCTGAATGTCTTCTTTACTGAAGTGTGTATTCATATTCTGCCCATTTTTTAATTGGGTTATTTGTCTTCATGCAGTTGAGTTTTTGCAGTACCATGTAGATTTTAGAGGGCAGGTACTGATCAGAAATGTCATAGCTAAAAACTTTTTCCCAGTCTGTAGTAGTCTTTTTAGTCTTTTGGTGAAGTCTTTCAATGACCATAGGTGTTTGCTTTTTAGGAGCTCCCAGTTATCTAGTTTTTCTTCTACATTCTTTATATGTTTTGTATACTGTTTATACCATGTATTAGGGCTCCTAACGTTGTCCCTATTTTTTCTTCCATGATCTCTATCGTTTTAGATTTGATATTTAGGTCTTTGATCCATTTTGAGTCAGTTTTTGTGCATGGGGTGAGGTATGGGTCTTGTTTCATTTTTTTGCACATGGATATCCAGTTATGCCAGCACCATTTGTTAAAAAGACTGTGTTTTCCCCATTTAACTATTTTGGGGCCTTTGTCAAATATCAACTGCTCATATGTGGATGGATTTATGTCTGGATTCTCAATTCTGTTCCATTGGCCCATGTATCTGTTGTTGGACCAGTACCAGGCTGTTTTGACTACTGTGGCAGTATAATAGCTTCTAAAATCAGGTAAAGTAAGGCCTCCCACTTTGTTCTTCTTTTTCAGTAATGTTTTATTTATCTGGGGCCTCTTTCCCTTCCATATGAAGTTGGTGATTTGTCTCTCCATCTCATTTAAGAATGTCGTTGGGATTTGGATCGGAATTGCGTTAAATGTATAGACCGCTTTTGGTAGAATAGACATTTTTACTATGTTAAGTCGTCCTATCCACGAGCAAGGCATGTCTCTTTTGGTTTCCTGCAGAAGTGTACTGCAGTTTTCTTTGTATAAGTCTTTTACAACTCTGGTAAGATTTATTCCTAAGTATTTTATCTTCTTGGGAGCTACTGTAAATGGCATTGACTTGGTGATTTTCTCTCTGATGTTCTTTTTGTTGGTGTAGAGGAATCCAACTGATTTTTGTATGTTTATCTTGTATCCCGATACTCTGCTGAAATCTTCTATTAGTTTCAGTAGTTTTCTGGTGGATTCCTTAGGGTTTTCTGTGTATAAGATCATGTCATCTGCAGATAGAGATACTTTCAATTCTTCCTAGCCAATCTGGATGCCCTTTATTTCTTTAACTAGCCTAATTGCTCTGGCTAGGACTTCCAGCACAATGTCGAATAAGAGCGGTGAAAAAGGGCATCCTTGTCTGGTTCCCGATCTCAGTGGGAATGTTTTCAGGCTCTCTCCATTTAGGGTGATGTTGGATGTTGGCTTTGTATAAATGCCTTTTATTATGTTGAGAAATTTTCCTTCTATTCCTATTTTGCTGGGAGTTTTTATCATGAATGAGTGTTGAACTTTGTCAAATGCCTTTTCTGCATCAATTGATAAAATCATGTGGTTCTTGTCTTTTGTTTTATTTATGTGGTGGATTACATTAATCGTTTCTCTAATGTTGAACCATCCCTGCATACCTGGTATGAATCCCACTTGGTCATGGTGAATTATTTTTTTGATATGTTGTTGAATTCTATTGGCTAGAATTTTGTTGAGGATTTTTGCATCTACAGTCATGAGGGATACAGGTCTATAATTTTCTTTTCTTGTGGTGTGTTCACCTGGTTTTGGTTACAGGGATACGCTGGCTTCATAGAATGAGTTTGGTAGTATTTTGTCCTTTTCTATGCTCTGAAATACCTTTAGTTGGAGTGGAGTTAACTCTTCTCTGAAAGTTTGGTAGAACTCTGCAGTGAAGCCGTCGGGACCAGGGCTTTTTTTGTTGGGAGTTTTTTGATTACCTTTTCAATCTCTTCTTTTGTTATGGGTCTATTTAGTTGTTCTACCTCTGTTTGTGTTAGTTTAGGTAGGTAGTGTGTTTCTAGGAATTCATCCATTTCTTCTAGGTTTTCAAACTTATTTGAGTATAGTTTTTCATAGTAATCCAATATCATTCTTTTAATTTCAGTTGGGTCTTTTGTAATATTGCCCATCTCATTTCTTATTTGGGTTATTTGCATGCTCTCCTGTTTTTCTTTTGTCAGTTTGGCCAGTGGTTTATCAATTTTGTTGATTTTTTTCAAAAAACCAGCTTTCAGTCTTGTTAATTCTTTCAATTGTTTTTCTATTTCATTCAGTTCAGCTCTAATTTTTATTATTTGTATTCTTCTGGTGCCTGTGGGTTTCTTTTGTTGCTCTCTTTCTATTTGTTCAAGTTGTAGGGATAATTCTTTGATTTTGGCCCTTTCTTCTTTTTGGATGTGTGCATTTATTGATATAAATTGGCCTCTGACCACCACTTTTGCTGTGTCCCAAAGGTTGTGATAGGAAGTGTTTTCATTCTCATTGGATTCTCTGAATTTCTTTATTCCATCCTTAATGTCTTCTATGATCCAGTCTTTTTCAGCAGGGTATTGTTCAGTTTCCAAGTGTTTGATTTCTTTTCCATGCTTTTCCTGTTATTAATTTCCACTTTTATGGCCTTATGGTCAGAGAAGATGCTTTGTAATATTTTGATATTTTGGATTCAGCTAAGGCTTGCTTTGTGACCTAATATGTGGTCTATTCTAGAGAATGTTGCATGTGCACTAGGAAGTACACTTGGTTGCTGTTGGGTAGAGTGTTCTGTGTATGTCTACGAGGCCACGTTGGTTGATTGTGGCATTTAGATCTTCGTGTCTATATTGGGCTTCTTTCTGAATGTTCTGTCCTTCACTGAAAGTGGTGTGTTGAAGTCTCCTGCTATTACTCTGGAGCTGTCTATCTCACTTTTCAATGCTGACAGAGTTTGTTTTATGTATCTTGCAGCCCTGTCATTGGGTGCAGAAATATTCAATATGGTAATATCTTCTTGGTGTATTCTCCCTTTAATCATTATATACTGTCCTTCCTTATCCTTTCTGATGGATTTAACTTTAAAGTCTACTTTGTCAGAAATTACTATTGCCACTCCTGCTCTTTTTTGACTGTTGTTTGCTTGATATATTTTTTTCTATCCTTTGAGTTTTGGTTTGTTTGTGTCTCTAAGTCTAAGGTGTGTCTCTTGTATGCAGCATATAGACGGATCTTCTTTTTTAATCCATTCTGCCACTCTCTGTCTCTTTATTGGTGCATTTAGTCCATTTACATTTGGGGTAATTATGGATAGGTATGAGTTTATTTTTTTTTTGATGAGTTTAGTGCTGTCATTTTGATGTGTTTTTTGTCTGCGTTGTTGACAGTTTCTTTTTCCCACTTGATTTTATGTGCTGAGTAGATTTTCTTTACATATTGTCCTTTCCTCATATTTGTTGTTGTCGATTTTGTTTCTGCTGAGTCTGTATTTTTCCCTTGTATTTTATTTTGATGAGTAGGATAGTTTGTCTCCTTTGTGGTTACCTTATTATTTACCACTATTTTTCTAAATTTAAAACTAACTTTTATTTCTTTGTATCACCGTACCTTCCTCTCCATATGGAAGGTGTATGATTACATTTCTTCTTCCCTCTTTATTATTTTAATGTTGCCTTCTTTTATATAATAACATTGCTGTTACCCTGTTTTGGGCTTTTTTTTTTTTATAATCTTGCTTTTTTTTTTTTGGATTTCCCTGCCTGGTTTGACGTCTGGCTGTTCTGCGCAGTGTTCTAGTCTTGGGATGATACATGATATTATTGATTTTCTAACCAAAGAACTCCTTTAGTATTTCTTGTAGTTTTGGTTTGTTTTTTACAAATTCCCTCAACTTGTGTTTATCTGGAAATGTCTTAATTTCACCTTCATATTTAAGAGAGAGTTTTGGTGCATATATGATTCTTGAAAGACATTTTTTTTTCCTTCAATTTTTTTAAATATGTCATCCCATTGCCTTCTTGCCTGCATGGTTTCTGCTCAGTAGTCCAATCTTATTCTTCTTGGCTCTCCTTTGTAGGTGACTTTTCATTTATCCCTTGCTGCTCTTATAATTCTGTCTTTGTCTTTGGTTTTGGCAAGCTTATTATATCTTGGTGACTGTCTTTTAAGATCTACCTTATGTGGAGTTCGATGAGCATCTTGGATAGATATCATCTCACGTTTCACAATATCACGGCAGCTTTCTGCCAACAAATCCTCAACAATTTTCTCTGTATTTTCTATTATCCCTCCCTCTTCTGGTACTCCAATCACTCATAGGTTATTTCTCTTGATAGAGTCCCACATGATTCTTAAGATTTCTTCATTTTTTTTAATTCTTTTATCTGATTTTTCTTCAAATGTATTAGTGCCAACTGATTTATCTTCAATTCAGAAATTCTAGCTTCTACTTGCTCAGTTCTGCTCTTCTGAATTTCTATTGAGTTATCTAATTCTGTAATTTTATTGTTAATCTTCTGAATTTCTGATTGTTGTCTGTCTATGGATTTTTCCAGCTTATTAAACTTTTCATTATGCTCCTGAATAATCTTTCTAATTTCTTCAATTGCTTTATCTGTGTGTTCCTTGGCTTGTTCTATGTATTGCCTCATTTCCTTCCTGATGTCTTGAAGAGTTCTGTATATTAAACTTTTGTATTCTTCATCTGGTAATTCCAGGAATGCACTTTCACCTAAAAGATCCCTGGATTCTTTGTTTTGAGAGCCTGTTGAGGTGATCATGGTCTGTTTCTTTACGTGACCTGATATTGACTGTTGTCTCCGAGCCATCTATAAGTTATTGTATTAGTTTATGCTTGCTTACTGTGTTGTAGCTGCTTGCTTTGTTTTGTTTTGGTATACCCCTATGGGTTGCTTGAGTGAGCTAGCTCAATTATTTTCACCTTTGGAGCTCTGCTGTCCTGTCCCCAGCTGGCTAGAGCTGTCATCAAGTATACCAATCTGGGTGTCCTTTCCGTTTTCTTGCATGAATTCAGCTCAGGTTTCCAGGTAGGTGATTGTCAAGTGTGTGGTACAGTCTCTGTCCTACAGACTTAGAGGGGCAGGGGTGACTGGCATATGTACCGGCATCTGACTGTAGCAGGGGGTCACACTCTGAACAAGGCAGGGGCCTGAGAACCGACCCCCAACTGTCTCCGAGGAAAATGCATCTCTGTTCCCTAGATCATGCTGGTGGATGGGTTCTGCAGAGGGACCATGGACACCCAAAGTTTTTGGTTGTAAGGACTGGGAGGTACCAGTTACCTTTCGACCCCTGTTGTGGGTGGCTGGGTGACCTGAGTGGAGCTACCAGCCCTTAGGTCCCTATGTGGGTAAGTGAGGACCTTGTTTAATAGGCAAAGCAATGGCAAAGGTCAAACACCCACCTCTCCACCGCACATCTGAAATGGTGTGACCCAACAAGGGCCTATTCTCCCGAAATAGGCCCACACAGGTCCACGCAGAAGGGAAAGGTGCTCAAGGTCCATGGATGGTTTATGCCTGGACAGGAGCCACTTCTGTCCTGAGCTCCCCCAGTTAATAGAGCTAGCAAATTATCTTTTCCCCCAGATGGCTCTAGGTGCTCACCAGTATCTATCTCAGGCCCAGGGATCCAGCCGCTGAAGCCTGCTTGGGGGTGGGGGGGGGCGCAGTAAAATATACGCAAGTACTTAGCTTTTGCCGAGAGCACCATTCCCTCAGGTTCCAGAGGTGTGTATAAGCTGTTTGGCTGGCTGATTCTCCCCGAGGAAACAGTGGTGAACATTAGTACCAGCCCACCGCTGCCACCACCACTGCTCCGGGAATGGTGCCTTAGGGGCTCCCCACGATTTGGTCTGGTAACTCATCCCCGCTTCTGAAGAGTCTCTTCCTCCCCCTGACCCTCAGTTCATTGTCTAATCTTGCCTTTGATGCTCAGGGCTCCCAGCTTGTCACAAATGTACTAGTTTTACTTGTTTTTTGGGGTCTTTGTTGTAAAGAAGGCTCACTGGAAGCATCTGTCTATTCCACCAACTTTGCTCCACCTCCCCAATGACATTTTTTAATGACTTGGAGAAGTAAATCACCAACTTCATATGGATGTGGAAGAGGCCCTAGATAAATGAAGCATTACTGAAAAGAAGAACAAAGTGGGAGGTCTCACATTATCTGATTTTAGAGCCTGTTATACCATCATGGCAGTCAAAACAGCCTCATACACATAGACCAATGGAACAGAATTGAGAATCCAGATATAAATTCATCCACCTATGGGCAGTTGATATTTGACAAAGGCCCAAAGTCTGTTAACTGGGGAGAAAAACAGTCTCTTTAACAAATGGTGCTGGCATAACTGGATATCCATCTGCAAAAAAATGAAAAAAGACCCATACCTCACACTATGCACAAAAGCTAACTGAAAATGGATCAAAGACCTAAATATAAAATCTGAAAGGATAAAGAACATGGAAGAAAAATAGGGACAACACTAGGAGCTATAATACATAGCATGAACAGAATACAAAACAATCCTAACAATTCATAAACACCAGAAGAGAAACTAGATAACTAGACCAAACCAAAAACCAAACCCAGGGCTGTTGAGTTGATTCCAACTCATAGCAACCCTATAGGACAGAGTAGAACTGCCCCATAGAGTTTCCAAGGTGCACCTGGCGGATTTGAACTGCTGACCCTTTGGTTAGCAGCCGTAGCACTTAACCACTACACCACCAGGGTTTCTATATAACTATAAGCTCCTAAAAATCAGCTACACTCATCAAAAGACTTCACCAAAAGAGTAAAAAGACAAACCAAAGGCTGGGAAAAAATTTTGGCAACAACATATCTGCTCAAGGTATAAACTCTAAAATCTACAAGGTACTGCAAAACTTCAACAACAAGAAGACAAATAACCCAATTAAAAAATGAGCAAAGAATATGAACAGTCACTTCACCAAAGAAGACATTCAGGTGACTATCAGATACATGAGGAAATCCTCAAAGTCATTATCCATTAAAAAGAGAAATGCAAATCAAAACTACAAAACTACAATGAGATACCATCTTACACCAACAAGGCTAGCATTAATCCAAAAACACAAAATAATAAATATTGGAGAGGTTGTGGAAAGACAGGAACAGTTATACACTGCTGATGGGAATGTAAAATGGTATAACCACTTTGGACATCAATTTGGCTTTTCCTTAAAAAGCTAGAAATAATACTACCACAGGATCCAGCAGTCCCACTCCTTGGTATACATCCTAGAGGAATAAGAGATATATGCACCTCCATGTTCATTGCAGCACTGTTCACAACAAAAAGATAGAAACAACCTAAATGCCCATCAGTGGATAAGTGGATAAACAAATTATGGTATATTCACCCAGTGGAATACTTAAACCCAAACACAACGATAAAAACACAGATGAATCTGCAAAACATCTCATAACATGGATGAATCTGGGAGGCATTATGCTGAGTGAAATTAGTCAGTGTCAAAATGACAAATATCACATGAGTCCACTATTATAAAAACTCAAGAAAAGGTTTAAACACAGAAGAAAACATTCTTTTGATGGTTATGGGGAGGGGAGAGGTACCCGGTAACTAGATAGTAGACAAAAGTTACCTTAGGTGAAGGGAAGGACAACACACCATAGAGGCGAAGCCAGCACAACTGGACTAAATCAAAAACTTAGAAGTTTCCTGAATACAACCAAACACTTCAAGGGACAAAGTGCAGGGGCTGGGGTTTGGGGACCATGGTTTCAGGGGACATCTAGATCAACTGGCATAATAAAATCTATTAAGAAAACTTTCTGCATCCCACTTTGGTGAGTGGCATCTGGAGTCTTAAAAGCTAGCAAGAAGCCATCTAAGATGCACCAATAGATCCCAACCCACCTGGAACAAAGAAGAATGAAGAACACCAAAGACACAGGGAAATCTTAGCCCAAGAGATAGAAAGGGCCACATAAACCAAAGACTTCATCAGCCTGAGACCGGAAGAACTAGATGGTGTCTGGATACCACCAATGACCGCCCTGACAGGGGATAAAACAGAGAGCCCCTGATGGAGCAGGAGAAAATTAGGGTGCAGAACTCAAATTCTAGTAAAAAGACCAGACTTAATGTTCTGACTGAGACTGGAGGAACCCCAGAAGACATGGCTCCTGGGCTCTCTGTTAACCAAGAACTAAAATCATCCCCAAAGGACAAAGATTAGACTGGACTGTAAGACATAAAATGATACTAGTGATGAGTGTGCCTCTCAGTCCAAGTAGATACAGGAGATTAAATGGGCAGCTCCTGTCTAGAGGTGAGATGAGAAGTAGGAAAGGTACAGGAGCTGGTTGAATGGACATGGGAAATCCAGGGTGGAAAGAGGGAGCGTGCTGTCACGTTACAGAGAGAGTAACTAGGGTTATATAACAATGTGTGATTAATTTTTGTATGAGAATCTAACTTGAGCTAAAATCTTTCACTTAAAACACATATCCACACACAAAAATTATCTCAGTAAAATGTACATAACAAAAAAAGATTACAGTCTAGGAAACCCTATGGGGCAGTTTACTCCATCACATGGGGTTGCTATGAGTGGAAATCTACACAAAAGCACCTAACAAAAACAACAGCAAATTATACTGCCATAAAGTTGTTTGAAAATAAACATTGTAGTGTCGACTTTTCTGTAATATTTTAATTTTGCTTCTCAGAACTTTTGCCCAAACTTCCATATAATCTATGTACACAAAATTTTAAAAGCAATAGGCAATGGGTTTGGTTTTGGGTTTTATATAACATGTAATTTCTTTAATACATTTTTTTTTTTTTATGATATTTAGTTAATTTTTTTCTGATATTTCACCATATTGAAGCATAATCTTGTGCAGATTTCCATTTATATATTTCAGTAACTTGTATTACTTCTGCAGGATAGATCTCTAGAAGCGGATTTTCTACAATAATGAAGATATACATGTTTTCAACTGTTTTTGTACCTAAGGCAGTAGGTTTAGAATGACTGTGCTCCTCAGTTCATGGCACATTTTCATTATTGGTCCAGGCAATGCCCCTTATCCTCCCCTGGCTTTTTTCTTAGTCCTACTTTGTCATTATTCCTTTATCCAGTTATTTCTGTCACTGCTGGGTAAGCATTCCATTTAATTTGATTGTGTTTGTTTTCCTTACAAAATGAACATTACTGTTCTCTGCACATGAATTTATACTTTATATAAATGGCACCCTGCCAGATACCTCAACTTCCAATTTTCAATTTAAGGCCTGTAGTGTTTCAAGTGGACAATCTTCTGATTAAAAAAAAGGAAGTATTGCTGTAAAGGAGACTTAAGGCCCATAGAAGAGAAATTTCTCAGTAACAATTCTTTCTAGATAATTCTATCACTCCTTACATGGAAAAAAAAAAATACATTTAAAACCTTCAATATTAAAAACAATGAATCTGTATCTCCAGAAATTTCACATTCAAATATAAGAAAAGAGCATGCCTTTTAAATACTGTATTTTACTCTTCTCCAGCAGCTATCTTCTAGATTAGCCACCTTTTTTTTTTTTTCCTAGCGTTTTCTCACCTACAAGAGTAAAGAGTAAAGAATATTTTTATTAAATTCAGGTTGTTTTTTGGAGGTTGCATCCTCCACTTTAACTCATTCCTTAAATTAATGACTATGCTAACTGTATTTTTTAGGTAAAGAGGGGTAAAAAAAACAGCAGATAGTGGCAAAACAAAAACATTGTTTACACCACACTCACAACTTAGCAATACACTGTGCTACCAGGGCTCAATAAAGATATAGTATGTTCTAATCTGACTGCTAGACCTTTGGTTCCTAGCCCTATCATGCTCCATATTTGCAATAATCAGTCTCTGAATGCAAATGAGCTACTTTGGGAGACAGACTTTAATCAGTGTCCCTTAGATGCCGTGGAGTTTAGCTCATTTCAAAAATATAGGCCCGGATTACCTTTGGGGCTACTATGTCATGGATCTTGTTAAGTACAAATCCCTGGTGGCCTCTTCCCTAAGGAGATAAAAGACAATTTGTTGATCTGAGCATCGCCTGTGCTGCAGAGATAAGGTCTCAAAGTATTATAGAGCCCACCACCTCTGACTATTGAAGTCATGGAGTGATGCTCACTAAGAACTAGAAGCAGATTTTCCATTAGAGGTGGGTAGAAAATATTTATTTCATTAATATATTAAAAAAAAATGTTTTGTCGAGTCCATTTTGACTCATAGTGACCCTATAGGAGAGAGTAGAACTGCCCCATAGGGTTTCCAAGGACTGCATGGTGGATTTCAACTGGTGACCTTTCGGTTAGAAGCCGTAGCTCTTAACCGCTATGCCACCAGGGTTTCCCATTAATATATACTGGGCTTTAAAAATCCAAAACCTATATTTTCAAATGAGCCATTCAATCTAATTTTTGGAAAACACTGGGAGTTCCATATAATCAAATAATATAATGCTTAACTAAAGTTTTTTTTAACTAAAGTTTGTTTCCAGATTTTATAGCTCTTTTGGGATCATACACTGTCAAATATGATACAGGAATGCTAGAATCTCAAAAATCAAGGGTTGATGGTCAGTGAAAAAGGCTTCAGATTGGTAAAGAACATACTAGGAATTTTTGGCTATATATATAGCAAAAATCAAAACTTGAGATAGATAGCCAAAAAACACTATATCCTCACCATTATGGGCTGAATTATGCCCCTCAACGATATGTGTCGTAAATCCTAAACTCTATGCCTGTGATTATAATCAAATTTGGGAATGAGTTGCCTTTGTTACAAAAAATGAGACAGGATTAGTGTAGGGTATGCCTTGAGTCAACCACCTGCAAAATCACGAATAGGAGGTTAAGCAAGCTGAGATGGGGGAAGATAGATTCCAAGCTACTGGGAGATCTCCAAGGGACCAGGAAACAGAAGATGAAGAGAAAAGTTCCTTCCCCCAGAGCTGATAGAGAAAGAAAGTCTTCCCCTAGAGCCAACATCCTGAATTTCGACCTCTAGCCTTCTAAACCGTAAGAAAATAATAGATTTCTGTTTGTTACAGCCATCCACTTATAGTATTTCTGTTATGGCAGCACTAAATAACTTAGGCAATCACCTAGATTGAAGTTTCTCAAATGTCTATAGCCTAACCACACCCATGTTCTCCAGACTTAAATATTAGCTTCCTTAAACGGTTGCTTAAATGTCTCCTAGGCATCCAAAACATGTTTATCATTTTGATCAACCCCACCTTCAACCAGTTTTTCTAATATTCAAAATATACCATGGCCATTCGTCCAATTACAAAAGCCAAAAACCCAAGTCTTTCTTATTCCACCCCCATCTGTCATTCCTTCATAGTCTTCGTATAATTCACTGCATGAATTATGTTAAAAAGGGCATCTTGTTTTTATGCCCATCTGTCTGTCAAATTTACCTTCTCTGTCTTCAGCTCACCCACTTTGAACCAAGACAATACTTTTGTTCACCAACAATCTTATAGCAATGTCTTGCCCCATTTCTTTAATCTTACAATTCATTCTCTTCATAACAGCCAAAAGAATATAGTAAAGCCTGTGAAAGTCAGAACTTGTATAAGGCAGAAACCTCTCAGATAAGAAAAACTCAACACTAAAATGGGGTAGAATTCTTAAAAGAGAATGACACTAAGCACCCGGCCAAAGGTAGAACTTTTGAGTCCCCCAAAAATAAGGCAATTCCCTTTAGTTCTGGCTTTGGCAGTTTTCACTGTATTTTTAAAACTTAAAACTGATCACTTTACTCCTGTAAATTAAAACTTTACAAGGGCTTGTAATTCACATAGAGTAAAATCTTTCATTTATTTGTGAAATATCTGTTGTTACTGTTAGATGTCATTGGGGTAGCCCCATCTTGGAAGGAAATGGTACCTGATCAGTTGGCATTTCAACCACTGTGATCCCTCTGGTTTTTACTGACTGTTTTTTAGAAGTAGATCACTAGGCCTTTCTTCCTAGAAAATCTTAGCTTGGAAGATCCCTTGAAATCTGATCACCATCACAACACCACACAAGCCTCCACTGACGGAAGGTTGGTGGCTATGCATGAGATCATTGGCTAGGGATCAAATTGTGATTTCCCATATGGAAGGGAAGAATTCTACCACTAAACCACCAATGCCTCGCTGCATCATCTGATCCTACTTTAGCTTTTTAGTTCTCTCAATATAATTCAGTTACCTCAAATATGTAACCATCTCCACAATGTGAAAAAAAAAAAAAATTCTACCACAGAAAATTTTTAAGAATGCACCCCTACTTTTTTTTTTCTAATTTCTTATATAGCTGGTTCCATCTCATTCTTGATTTCAGTTCAAAAGTCACCCTCTCAGAAACTCTTCGTATCACACATAAGTTGCCACAGATTCTCACAGTATATCTTCTTGTTTAATTAACTTATTGCACTATCATAGTCTTCCATTGTCCTGTTTATATATTTCCTTGCCAGCTTTATGTCTGTTGCTCAACATTGGAATGAAAGGTCTGTGAGGTGGGGAACAAGTGATTTATCTACATCTTGAACATTGCCTGTCACAGGGTAGAAACTCAACAAATATTTGATAAATACATGAAGGTGTTTCAAAGAAATCAAGTGAAAGAATGATGTCAAGTTTAAGAAACAGTTCTCAGGTACTTAAAGTATGAGATTTTTTTTTTTTTTTTTTTTGTCTTATTTCTTTTATCCCTTCACATGGCTTTTTCTGTCTTTCTCGCTTCAGAATTAATTTATGTCCAATCCTGTAGGTTGAGTCCTGCCTCACTACTACAACTTCCATCCATCCTCCCTCATTAACATCACAGAGGCAGAATTTATAAGATACAGGAAAATCACACAATACTGGGAATCATGGCCTAGCCCAATTGATAACATGCATTTTTTGGGAGACACAACTCAATCCATGACAAAGGTAATGAAATTAAAAAATGAGAAAAAAAAAATTAACACCTATGCATGATAGAATTAGCAAGATCAACATATATCTAATAGAAGTTATAAAAGAATAGACTACAGAGAATGGGTCTGGGTAGTGGCTAGGATTGTCTATTCTTAACAAACAATAGGAAAACTTAGATTAAAAATCACAAAGAGCCATTAAATTTATTGGGACAAAAATTTCTCACTTTTCTTCTATGCAGCTGGGAGACTTAAGATATCGATCATATCAAATGTTTGCAAGTATCTTAGTCATCTAGTGCTGATATAACAAAAATACCACAAGTGGTTGGCTTTAACCAAGAGAAATTTATTCTCTCACTATCTAGTCTAGTACACTACAAGTCCAAATTCAGGGAATCAGCTCCAGGAGAAGGCTTTCTCTGTCGGCTCTGGAGGAAGGTTCTTGTTGTCAGTCTTTCCTTGGTCTGAGGGCATCTCAGCGCAAGAACCTCAGGTCCAAAGGAAGCGCTCTGCTCCCAGCGCTGCTTTCTTGGTGGTATGAGATTCTCTTGTGTCTCTGCTCAATTCTCTCTTTTGTATTTCAAAAGAAGCTGGCTTAAGACACTATCTAATCTTGTAGACCTCATCAGTATAACTGCCACTAGTCCTTATTAATACATCATAGTGATAGGATTTAAAACATTTGGGGAAATTGCACCAGATGATAAAATGGTAGACAACCATACAAAGGAATCATGACCTAGCCAAACTGACATATTTTTTTTTTGGGGGGGGGGCACAATTCAACCCATGACAGCAAGTAAGTAAAATATTCAAGTTTTAATAATACTGTGAGGAAGTACACTTCTTCAAAACGGTGCATGATGTTGGATCATTTCTTTAATTTACCATACATATACTTTCTCTGTCCCAAATGATTGAGAAAAAGTATAGGCTAAGAATAAGGTTATATAGTTCATGGAAGAGTAAAGTTGAAAGAATACGTATGTTTTTTATCATAACTTGAGGCTTGGGTTCAATAACTGATTTAGAATAATACAGAATTCAAGAAAATCTCACCCAAGGAATTATCTTTGCCATCTAGAAAATAATTCCTTAAAGTCTTAACCCCTTTTCTGTTTATTCTCCAAACAGATGAATTTCAAACTCTTATATGGCTCCTGAAAATCTCACCTGGGTGACTGAGTTCATTTTCATGGGAGTCTCAGACCGTCCGGAGCTCCAGGTCCCCCTTTTCTTTGTCTTCCTGGTGATCTATGGGCTGACCGTGGTAGGAAACCTGGGCATCATCACCCTCACCAGCACGGACCCTCGTCTTCAAACCCCCATGTATTTTTTCTTCCGACATTTGGCTATCATTAATTTTGGCAATTCTACCGTCATTGCCCCTAAAATGCTGATTAATTTCTTAGTAAAGAAGAAAAATACCTTTTATTATGAATGTGCCACCCAAATGGGTGGGTTCTTGTTTTTCATTGTAGCTGAGGTTTTTGTGCTAGCTGTGATGGCCTATGACCGCTATGTGGCCATTTGTAACCCCCTGCTCTATATGGTGGTGGTATCTCAACAGATCTGCCTTCTGCTGGTATCCTTTGCATACAGCTATGGCTTTTCCACAGCTATTGTGGTTGCTTCTTCTGTATTCTCTATGTCTTATTGTTCTTCCAATATCATCAACCATTTCTACTGCGACACTGTTCCCCTGTTAGCATTGTCCTGCTCTGATACTTACTTTCCAGATACAGTAGTCTTTATTTCTGCAGCTATGAATTTGATTTTCTCCGTAATTATAGTTATAGTATCCTATTTCAACATCATCTTGTCCATTCTCAGGATACATTCATCAGAAGGAAGGAAAAAAGCCTTCTCCACCTGTGCCTCACATATGATGTCAGTCACAGTGTTCTGTGGAACGCTGCTATTCATGTATTTGCAGCCTAAAACTCACCATTCATTAGATTCTGATAAAATGGCTTCGGTGTTCTACACACTGGTGATCCCTATGCTGAATCCTATGATCTACAGCTTGAGGAATAAGGATGTGATAGCTGCCTTCAAGAGATTCCTGTTAAACCCATGCTATTCCTTTAAACCAATGTAATTTTAGTCCATTTTAGTAAATGATAAGATGGTTAATGTAGGCTGTAGGTTATTAGTGTAATGGGAGTTTTCATATAAGTTGAATCTTATAGCAGGTAGTAGTTTGTGTCTGGTTTCTTTCACTCATAATTGTGTGTGTGTGTGTGTATGTGCATTTCATTAATGTTGTAACACGTATCAGAATTTTGCCCCTTTTTAATTTAATTTAATTTAAATGGGTGTACTACAGGTCATCTACTTACTCTTTGGTCAGCAGTTGGATCACTTCCAATTTTTAGCAATTACAAATATTGCTGCTCTGAACCTTTGAGTAGCACTCTCATGTGATTATATAATTTTTCATTTCTCTTGGATAGATACCCAGAAGCTGAATTGCTGGGACAATTGGTAAGTCTGTACTAATCCTTTTATGAATATGCCTGAAAATTTTCCAAAATTTTTCCCCAGCTTATATGAGAGTTCCAGTGCCTTCACATACTTGCCATTCAGGCGTTGTCATTTGTTTTGATAAGACCCATTTGAGTGTGTGTGTACTAATACCTGTTCTGGTTTGAATTTGTATTTTCTCGGTGGCTAATGATTTTGTTCATCATTTTAGGTGTTTCGTTAGTTATTTGCATATCTTCTTTGGTAAAATATCTACTCAAATATTTTACTCTTTTTTAAATTGGGCTACTTGTCTTCTTGTTACCAAGTTATAAATCTTCTTTATATATTCTGGATACCATGCCTTTATCAGATACGTGATTTGCAAATTCTTTCTCCCACTCTGTGACTTTCCATTTTCTAAGTGGTATCTTTTAAAAACCAAAGTATTACTGATGATGTTCATTTTTTTTAATATGAGGCATTTCTGATATTATATCAATAGAACCTTTGCCTAAACTGAGTCATAAAAATTTTCTCTTATGAGTACTGACATGTCCTGGGGTTGGCAACCAATTTTACAAAACAGTATGTATATTAATTGTTTAATGAGAAGCTAATTTACTCTGCAAACATTCATATAAAGCACAATTAAATTTTTTTTTCCTGTGTTTACTTCTAGAAGTTTTGTAGCTTAAATACTTAATGTTTATGTCTATGATATTTTTTATTACATTTGTCTGTAAAGTGAAGGCCAGGGTCTAAGTCTTTTTTTTTGGCATACAAATATACAGTTGTCACAGGGCCAGCTGATGCAAAAGATTAAAAATTCCCCATAGAATTTCCTTGGCGTCTTTGTCAAAAAGAAATTGCCCCTAAATATAAAGCTTTATTTCTTGTGTCTAAATTCAGTTCCACTGATCTATATAACTATTTTTATGCCAAAGACCTGCTGACTCACTCATTCTAATTTTATAGTAAGTTGTAAAACAAGGAAAAGTAAATTCTCTCACTTTGGTGAGATTTGCCAAGTTCTTCACAGAATCATTCTGGAAGTACTACCTTTCTCCCCTCTAGGATGTAATCAAATTTACCCTTGAAAGGGCTTTGATCCTGCAACCAGCATGGACTATTTTCCTTTCCAGCCTTGCCTCTTAACCATCCTCATGATTGTTTAGTGGGAAAAAATCCTGATAAATTGCTTTCGCAAAAATTTTTGTCTTTGGGTTCCTGGATGGAGAACCCAACTTAAACAATGTTATAATTTCTACATGCTATATTTGTTTTCATATTTTTCCTGAATGTTGTTTCTTGTGATAAAAATTTATTTTAAAGCATTAAATATTTGATTTTACACCTATTAGAACATCTAATATTAAAAAAAACTGACAATATCAATTACTGGTGAGGATATGGAGCGACAGAAACAATCATTTATTGCTAGCAGGAATACACGTTGGTGCAGCATGTTTTAGAAGACAAATTGGCAGATTCTCTAAAATCTGAACATGATCTTACCATACAGTCCAGCAATCACACTCTTAGGTATTTACTCAACTGATTTGAAAACTATGTCCACACAAGAACCTGTATGCTAATATTTATAGTAGCTTTATTCATACTTGTGAAAACACTAGAAGCAATCTAGATGTCCTTCAACAGGTGAATGAATAATCAACTGTGACACATCCATAAATGGAATACCATTCAGTGATTAAAAAAAAAAAAAGAGCTATCAAACCATTCAAAGACATGAGTAGGTCTTAAATGTATATTGATAAGTGAAAGAAGCCACACCGAAAAGGGTACATACTCTGTGATTCCCATCACATGACATTCTGGAAATGCCAAAATTATAGAGATAATAAATTAATCAGTGTTGCCATGGGTAGTGGAAGGGAAAGGTCAAATATGTGAAGCCAAATGGATGTTTTAGGGCAGTGAATCTATTCTGCATGATACTTTCATGATGGATACATGATACTATGCATTTGGCAAAACCCACAGAATTTTACAGCATAAAGCATAAACTTCAACAAATGCAAACTTTAAAATAAGTCATTTAGGAGGTCAGGGGATCTCAAAATGGAATGCAGAATATGACAAGGCAATCTCACTGGATTATGAATGTATGGGCCAATCTTACTGAATTGGGTGGGGGAAAAGTTGCTGAGCAATGTAATCTCAGAAATGAGAGGAATGTGTTAAGACTAAATGCAAAAGTAATTGCGTATAATCTTGGTATTCTAGCTTATAAAGTTGTTTCTCACGAGGGTACAGGTTAACAATTCTGAAACCAGTATACAAGTGTGATGAAATTTAATGATTAAGTGGATGGCAGATGGTAAAGGCCAGGTTTCTCATTGTTAGAGTTCTACCTTCAGTGTTTTTGTTGTCAGGTGCCACTGAGTCAGCTCCAACTCATAGCAACCCTATGTACAACAGAATGAAACACTGCCCAGTCATGTTCCATCCTCACGATTGCTGTTATGCCACTATGTCAATCCATCTGGTTGAGGGTCTTCTTCTTTTTTCCTGGCCCTCTACTTTACCAAGCATGATATCCTTCTCCAGGGAGTGATCCCTTCTGATAACATGTGCAAAGTATGTGAGATGTAATCTTGCCATTCTTGCTTCTAAGGAGCATTTTGGTTGTACTTCTTCCACGACAGTTATGTTCATTCTTTTGGCAGTCCATGGTATTCTTTACCAACACCACAATTCAAAGGCATCAGTTTTTCTTCAGTCTTCCTTATTCATTGTTCAGCTTTCACATGCATATGAGGTGATTGAAAACACTATAACTTGGGTCAGGTGCACCTTATTCTTCAAGGTGACATCTTTGTTTTTCAACACGTTAAAGAGGTCTTTTGCAGCAGATTTGCTCAATGCAATGTGTCTTTTGATTTCAATAAAACACAGGTAAACATCTTTCTGGTATTCTCTGCTTTCAGCCAGGATTCATCCGACATCTGCATTTATATCCCTGGTTCCATGCCCTCTTCTGAATCTGGCTTGAGTTTCTGGCAGTTCCCTGTATATATACTGCTGCAGCCACTTTTGAATGATCTTCAGCAACATTTCACTTGTGTGTAATATTAATAATACTGTTCGATAATTTCCACATTTGGTTGCATCAACTTTCTTGGGATTAGGCAAAAATATGGATCTCTTTCGGTTGGATGGCCAGGTACCTGTCTTCCAAATTTCTTGGCATAGATGAGGGAGCACTTTTAGGGGCTGCTTCTGTTTGTTGAAACATCCCGATTGATATTCCATCAATTCTGAGAGTCGTGTTTTTTGCCAATGCCTTTAGTGCAGCTTGAACTTCTTCCTTCAGGACCATTGGTTCCTGACCATATGCTATCTCCTGAAATGGTTGAATGTTGACCAATTATTTTTGCTGTAGTGACTCTGTGTATTGCTTACATTTTCTTTTGATGCTTTCCGTGTTGTTTAATATTTTCCCACTAGAATCCTTCAATATTGAAATTCTAGGCTTGAATTTTTCTTCAGTTTTTTCAACTTGAGAAATGCAGAGTGTATTCTCCCCTTTCGGTTTTCTATTTCCAGGTCCTTGCACATGTCATTATGATACTTTACTTTGTCTTGTCTACCTGCCCTTTGAAATCTTCTGTTCAACTCTTTTACTTAATCATTTTTTCCTTTCCCTTTAGTTACTTGACACTCAAGAGCAAGTTTCAGAGTCTCTTCTGATATTCATTTTGGTCTTTTCTCCCTTTCCTAGCTTTTTAATTACCTCTTGCTTTCTTCATGTGTGATGTACTTGATCTCATTCCACAACTCATCTGGTCTTTGGTCATTAGTGTTCAACATGTACTGTTGGGTCTTCTGTGTTGCTGTGATGCTGGAGGCTATGCCACCAGTATTCAAAAACCAGCAAGGTCATCTATGGCTGACAGGTTTCAGCTCAGCTTCCATACTAACAGAGACTAGGAAGAACGATCTGGTGGTCTACTTCTGAAAAGAATTAGCCAGTGAAAACTTATGAATAGCAGCAGATCATTGTCTGATATATTGCCAGAAGATGAGCCCCTCAGGTTGGAAGGTATTCAAAAGACAACTGGGGAAGAGCTGCCTCCTCAAAGTAGAGTTGACTTTAATGACAAGGATGGAGTCAAGCTTTAAGGACCTTCACTTGTTGATGTGACATGACTCAAAATGAGAAGAAACAGCAGCAAACTCCTGTTAACATTCAGAACATGAAATGTAGGAAATATGAATCTAGAAAATTGGGAAATCATCAAGATGAAATGGAACACATAAACATCAATATCCTAGGCATTACTGAGCTAAAATGGATTGATATTGGCCATTTTGAGTTGAAAAATCATATGGTCTACTATGCTGGAAACAAAAACTTGAAGAGGAATGGCATTGCACTCATCAACAAAAAGGACATTTCAAGATCTATCCTGAAATATGATGCTGTCAAGGATAGGATAATATCCATATGCCTGCAAGGCAGTCAAGTTAATATGGCTATTATTCAAACTTGTGCACCAACCATTAAGGCCAAAGATGAAGAAACTGAAGATTTTTACCAGCTTCTGAAGTCTGAAATTGATCAAACATGCAATCAGGAGGAATTGATAATTACTGGTTTATGGAATGTGAAAGGTGGAGACAATACATAAGGATTGGTATTTTAAAAATATGGCCTTGGTGATAGAAATGATGGTGGAGATCAAATGATAGAATTTTTCAAGACCACGGACTTTTTCATTGCAAATACTTTTTGTCAACAACATAAACAGCAACTATACGCATGGACCTCTCCAGATAGAATATACAGAAATCGAATCATCTACATCTGGGGAAAGAGATGATGGAAAAGCTCAATATCATCAGTCAGAACAAGGCCAGGGACCAAATGTGGAACAGACCATGAATGGCTCATATGCAAGTTCAAGTTAAAACTGAAGAAAATTAGAACAAGTCCTTAGAGAGCCAAAGTATGACCTTTAGCATATCCCTGTTTGCACTAGATACCAATTAATTTGAATCATGGTTGCTTTGACTCTCTTGTAGACATAGCTTTCCTTGTATCAGGGTGGCAAGCTGTCTTTAATATGCTTATTCTAGCTTAATATTTACATGTATTGATATGTGATGTGTATAAGTAATATTCTTTTACTCCTCACAACAACCCTTTACCGTATGTACTCACTCATTTCATAGTTGGAGAGACAGAGAAACTGAATATGTAACTCATCAAGGTCTAGGATTAAATAGCTAGAAAGTGCTAGAAACAAATTCGATTCCTAAAGCATGCTATTAATCAAGGTCTTTCTACTATATTCTTCTTTCTTTAGTTCACAATAAAGATTTGAAACATGAGTTTTTTTTAATACATATTGCTCATTCCAAATGAGATTTTTTCACAGCAATGCATCTTGTCCTACTTATGCTATTTCCTCAAGTTTCTCTTTGATCTGTGAAGCAAAATGAAAAGTTTACAGAAGAGAGTATAGGACATCAGTATAACATTTCACAATTTGCAAATTAAGTGTAGTTTACAGTCTGTATTTCTCAGCCTAACTGTGCATGAAGGACTTCTTTTAATTTTCTATTCCAGCAAACAAGCTAAGGAAGATTGAATAATATGACAAAGGTTACTTAATTACTAACACATGACACTATGAGAACTCAAATTTTAAACCCCAAAACCAAACTTGTTGCCATCGAGTCTATCCCAAATCCTGGCAACTCCATGTGTTACAGAGTAGAACTTCTCCATTGGATTTTCTTGGCTGTAATCTCTACAAAAGCCGCTTGTCAGGGCTTTTTTCCATGGCACCAATAGGTGGGTTTAACCTGCCAACCTTTAGGTTGGTAGCTGAGCTCAAACAATTTGCGCCACTCTGGGATCTGAACTTAGACTTCATTTTCCTATTTCTTACACTATACCATTCTACTTCCTTTAACAAAAGATCCCCATTATTGTAATAACATAAAATATGTTAATATACTTGTACGTGCAGTTAATCACAATGTATGGACAGAATGTGGTGTAAAATTATAACACAGCATGAGAGAAAAGCATATCTACTAAATGCATGCCTTCATACTAGAAGTTCTGTTGGGAAAAAAGGCAAGCATCATATAAATTTACCCAAAGGATAATAAATTCCTTGTAGATAAAAATATATTTAATGATTTTAACAGAAATTTCATTATCTATCTGTAAGGATAAGGGAGAATAAACAGAGTTTTATGTTTTCTCTTAATAGATAAGTGCAATAAAAACCTTGGTATTGATCCTAAGTGTAAAAAAAGACAACTACACTTTGTGTCAGAAAAACAGTGAAGAAGATTTCATAGAGGATGGGAGAACTTGCTAGGAGATGGTTATAGGAAGTGGTAATTGAGTTTGTGTTTATGAAGATTTGGCTAGTCTAGAGTGGGGTTTCTTAAAATGTTCCTGTGAGTCATTAAAAAAAAAAAAAAAACAGTGCCATCAAGTAAGTTATTACTAGATCACAAATTAAATTTAGCAATTTTTAATCAGCATTTTTTTAGCACCTTGGCATTTCTGGTCTTAAATGTTCAAGTTTCCTTCAGTTCCATGTTGGACATGAAACACACAAAAAAATTTATCTTTTTCAGGGTTCCATGAGGAAATTTGACACATTTACTTGGGATAAAATTAAATTAAATTTATATTCTTTGAAAATTGTTACTTACCATGCAGTAATTGTTCAATAGACATGTTAATTGAAATAAGAAATCATAATCTACAACCTATTTTGAGACAAGTTGTAGTACAGAAGAGACTTTAGTGAATTTTTAACTCATATTTAATGTATACACTTTTTATTCATGGTTACTTTCAAAAGTTACAAAGAAATGTCTAAGTTTTCTTCAAAAAGATTTTTTAAATTTTTATGTATAAATAAGAAGTGATATTTAGAGAGAAGAGTCTGTCCATATGTGTTTCAATAGTAAGAATCCTTAATTCTATATCTGCTATATCATACTAAGTTAAAATGGTTGTGATTTTTAAATAAATAGTAGAGAAGTAACTGGAGCAACAATAACTGAAACAAATCTATTGGAAACAGTTCTATTTCAATCTAGAAATATATTTACAAAAACGTGAATATACATATTGCTTTCAATCCTATAATTTACACCTTGGAAAATGTGCATTTCATCAGTATGTCAAGCAAAATGTAGAAAAAACATAACTATCCAACAGCAGATTAAAGAGGATATATTGAGAGCAAAATGGTAAAAAATGCTGTACTCCTGAGTCAGAAAACCATGAATGTGTATATCAGCTTTACTGAAGACTAGATGTTTGACCTTGCTTCATCTGCTTACCCTGTTTGAGATTTTGCTTCTTCAACATAGTAATAATTTTATCTTAATGATGAGGTATTAGCGAGTATGAAATAAGGTAAATAAATGTCTAAAAAGCATTTGTCATTGTATCTTCCATGCAGTTATCCATTTTTAGGATTTATATTAACCTAATTTTGAAGAAAAATGTGACATCAGTATTGGAGGAAGACTCATTAACAACCTGCATTATGCAGATGGCACAATCTTTCTTGCTGAAAACCAAGAGAATGTGAAGCACTTACTGATGAAGATCAAAGATCACAGTCTTCAGTATAGATTACACCTCAACATAAAAAAAAAAAGAAAACAAAAATTCTCACAACTAGACCAATAAGCAACAGTATGATAAATGGAGAAAAGATTAAACTTGTCAAGGATTTCATTTCACTTGAATCCACAATCAAAATCCATGGAAGCAGTAGCCAAGAAATCAAAAGCATCACAGTGGGAAAATCTGCCGCAAAAGACATCTTTAAAATGCTAAAAAGTAGATGTCACCTTGAAGACTAAGGTGTGCTTGACCCAAGCCATGGTATTTTCAATCACCTCATATGCATGTGAAAGCTGGAAACTGAATAAGGAAGGCCAAGGAAGAGCAGACACCTTTGAACTTTGGTGTTGGTGAAGAATTTTGAATATACCATGGACTACCAAAGGAACAAACAAATCTGTCTCGGAAGAAGTACAATAAGAATGCTCCACAGAAACAAGGATGGGGAGACCAAGTCTCACATACTTTGGACATTTTATCAGGAGGGATCAGTTCTTGGAGAAGGACATCATGCTTGGTAAAGTAGAGGGCCAGTGAAAAAGAGAAAGCCCCTCAATAAGATGGATTGACACAGTGGCTGCTACAATGGGCTCAAGTATAACAACAATTGTGAGAATGACACAGGACCAGGCAGTGTTTCTTTCTTTTGTATATAGGGATGCTATGAGTTGGAACTGACTCAAGAGGACCTAACAACAACAACAGCTTCACATTCCTTCCTTCCCTTCTCATTGTATTTGTTTCCTACATGTTCATTATTTCTGCCACCCTGAGGAGGTGCTCTACTGAGGACAAATGCAAGGCCTTCTCCAAGTATGGTTCTCATATGCTGGCAGTCACCATTTTCGATGGAACTCTGATCTTTATCTACACACAGCCCAGCTCAAATCATTCCCTTGACATAAACAATATGGTCTCTGTCTTCTACACAGTAATCATTACCATGTTGAACCCCTTGATCTACAGCCTCTGGAACAAAGAGATGAAAGAAGCCCTGAAGAAATTCATAGTGAATAGAAAACAAGTCTTCATGAAAATGAGAAAATGACCTTCATAAGCCAAAAACAAACAAAGGGCAACAAAAACAACAAAAATATTCCTTCATTATCTATCTATCTATATTTACAATTAATGCAACTAGTAGATCATTAAATAACTGTTTATGATATAATAAAATGTATTTCTGGATTTTTTGTGATTTTAACTTATAATGAAATTTCACACATCGAAAGAAGGGACTTAAGAATTACAGCAATTCTCTCAATAACCTCTGAGTAATTGGAGTACCACAACTGGGAGGGGTAACAGAGAGAATTGTTGAAGATTTGTTGGCAGAAAACACCCCTGATATTGTGAAAGATGAGAAAATATCTACCCAATATGCTCATCAAATTCCACATAATGTAGATCTTAAAAGAAAGTCACTAAAACATATTATAATCGAACTTGCCAAAACCAAAGATCAAGAGAGAATTTTAAAAGCAGCTAGAGATAAATGAAAAGTTACCTACAGAGGAGAATCAATAAGCTTGGACTACTCAGCAGAAACCATGCAGGCAAGAAGGCAGTGGGATGACTTATATAGAGCACTGAAGGAAAAAAATTGCTAGCAAAGAATCATATATCCAGTAAAATTGTCTCTTAAAAATGAAGGTGAAATTAGGAGATTTTCAGATAAACAGAAGTTTAGGGAATTTGTAGAAAACACACCAAAACTAGAAGAAATACTAAAAAGAGTTCTCTGGTTAGAAAATCAGAGCATTGGACATCAACCCAGGACTAGAACACTGGACAGAGGAATCAGAAGTCAACCCTGATATGGAAATCACAAAAGTAAATCAAGACAACAAAACACTCAAAACAAGGAACCAGCAATGATATTATGTAAAAGAATACAACCTTAAAACAAAAAAAGAGGGCCTAAGAAATGTAGTCACAGGTCTTCATATGTAGAGGAAGACAAGGCCATATAAAGAAATTAAAGTTAGTTTTAAACTTAGAAAAATAGGGATAAATATTAAGTTAACCACAAAGGAGACTAACAATCCTACTCATCAAAATAAAAATACAAGAAAAAAATAGAGACTCAGCAGAAACAAAATGAACTGCAATGCATAAGAGGAAAAGGGAATATATAAACTAATGGCACAAAAAATTAAGTGGGAAAAAGAAACTGTCAACAATACACACAAAAAGACATCAAAATGACAGCACTAAACTCATAAAAAATTTTTTTTTTTAAACTCATAATTACCACAAATGTAAATGGACTAAATGCACCAATAGACAGAGAGTGGCCGAATGGATTAAAAAAACATGATCCGTCTATATGCCGCCTACAAGAGACACATCTTAGAGACACAAACAAAAACTCAAAGGATGGAAAAACAAAAACATACATCAAGCAGACAACAACCAAAAAAGAGCAGGAGTGGCAATATTAATTTCTGAAAACCAGACTTTAAAGTTAAATCTACCACAAAGGAAAAGGAAGGACACTATATAATCATTAAAGGGACAATACACTAGGAGGCTGTAACCATATTAAATATTTATGCACCCAACAATAGGGCTGCAAAGTACCTAAGACAAACTCTAACAGCATTGAAAAGTGAAATAGACAGCTCCACAATAACAGTAGGACACTTCAACACACCACTTTCAGGGAAGGAGAGAACATCCAGCAAGAAGCTCAATAAAGACACGGAAGATCTAAATGCCACAGTAAACCAACTTGACCTCACAGACATACACAGAACACTATACCCAAGAGCAGGCCAGTGTACTTTCTTTTCTAGTGAACATGGAACATTCTCTAGAATAGACCACATATGAGGTCATAAATCAAGCCTTAGCAGAATCCAAAACATCAAAATATTACAAAGCATCTTCCCTAACCATAAGGCCATAAATATAGAAATCAATAACAGAAAAAGCAGGGAAAAGAAATCAAACACTTGGAAACTGAACAACTCCCTGCTCAAAAAAAGACCAGGTTATAGATGACATAAAGGATGTAATAAAGAAATTCATAGAATCCAATGAGAATGAAAACACTTACTATCAGAACCTTTGGGACACAGCGAAAGCAGTGCTCATGGGTCAATTTATACCAAAAAATGGACACAGACAAAAAGAAGAAAGGGCCAAAATCAAAGAATTACCCCTACAACTTGAACAAATAGAAAGGGAGCAACAAAAGAAATCCTCAGGCAGCAGCAGAAAACAATAAAAATTAGAGCAGAATTACATGAAATAATCAGAAAAAAAAAATTGAAAGAGTTAATGAGACCAAAAGCTGGTTCTTTGAAAAAATTAACAAAATTGATAAACCATTATTCAAAATGACAAAAGGAAAACAGGAGAGGAAGCAAATAACGTGAATAAGAAATGATGTGGGTGATATTACAACAGACCCAAATGAAATTAAAAGAATCATATTGGATTACTACGAAAATTGTACTCTAACAAATTTGAAAATCTAGAAGAAATGGATGAAATTCTAAAAACACGCTACTTACCAAAACTAACGCAAGCAGAGTTAGAACAACTAAATAAGCCCAAAACAAAAGAAGAGATTGAAAAGGTGATCAAAAAACTCCCAACAAAAAAGAACCCTGGTCTGGACAGCTTTACTGCAGAGTTCTACCAAACTTTCTAACACCACTACTACTAAAGGTATTTCAGAGCATAGAAAAGGACGGAATACTCCCAAACTCATTCTATGAAGCCACCATAACCCTGATACGAAAACCAGGCAAAGACACCACAAAAAAAGAAAATCACAGACCAATATCCCTAATGAATTTAGACACAAAAATCCTCAACAAAATTCCAGCCAATAGAATTCAACAACATATCAAAAAAATAATTCACCATGACTGAGTTTTATACCAGGTATGCAAGGATGGCTCAACATTACAAGAACGATTAATGTAATCCATCATATAAATCAAACAAAAGACAAGAACCACATCCATTGATGCAGAAAAGGCATTTGAAAAAGCCCAACACCCATTCATGACGAAAACTCTCAGGAAAATAGGAATAGAAGGAAAATTCCTCAACATAATAAAGGGCATTATACAAAGCCAACAGCCAACATCATCCTAAATGGAGAGAGTCTGAAAGCATCCCCCCTGAGATTGGAAACCAGACAACTTTATCACCACTCTTATTCAACATTGTGCTGGAGGTCCTAGTCAGAGTAATTAGGCTAGATAAAGAAATAAAGAGCATCCAGATTGGCAAGGAAGAAGTGAAAGTATCTCTATTTGCAGATGACATGATCTTACAGAGAGAAAGCCCTAAAGAAACCTGAAGATAACTACTGAAACGAATAGAAGAGCTCAGCAGAGTATCAGGATACAAGATAAACATACAAAAATCAGCTGGATTCCTCTACACCGACAAAAAGAACATCGAAGAGGAAATGAACAAATCAATACCATTTACAATAGCCCCCAAGAAGATAAAATACTTACGAATAAATCTTACTAGAGATGTAAAAGACTTATACAAAGAAAATTACACAACACTACTGAAAGAAATGAAAAGAGACCTACATACATGGAAAAACAAACCTTGTTCATGGATAGGAAGACTTAACATTGTAAAAATGTCTATTCTACCAAAATCCATCTACACATACAATGCAATTCCAATACAAATTCCAACGCCATTCTTTAATGAGATGGAGAAACAAATCACCAGCTTCATATGGAAGTGAAAGAGGCTCCGGATAAGTAAAGCATTACTGAAAAAGAAGAACAAAGTGGGAGGCCTCACCCTACCTGATTTTAGAATCTATTATACTGCCATAGTAGTCAAAACAACCTGGTACTGGCACAACAACGAAAACACAGACCAATGGAACAGAAGTGAGAATCCAGACATAAATGTATCCACGTATGAGTAGCTGATATTTGACAAAGGCCCAAATTCAATTAAATAGGGAAAAGACAGTCTCTTCACAAATGGTGCTGGCATAACTGGATATCCATCTGCAAAAATAATGAAACAAGAGCCATACCTCACACCATGCACAAAAACTAACTCAAAATGGATCAAAGACCTAAATATAAAATCTAAAACAATAAAGATCGCAGAAGCAAAAATAGGGACAATACTAGGAGCCCTAAAACATGGCATAAGCATTATACAAAACATTACTAACATTGCGGAAGAGAAACTAGATAACTGGGAGCTTCTAAAAATCAAACACCTATGCTCATCCAAAGACTTCGCCAAAATAACCCAAATAAAAAATGGGGAAAAGATATGAACAGACAGTCACTAAAGAAGACATTCAGCACTCGGCCCGCTTGGCGCGCCCCTTCCCGGCCACCCTTCCGCACCGGTTTCGGGTTCTTCCGATCTCCCGGCGCCCTTCACCTGCAGATCCCGTCAGTACCGCGGCCTGGCGAACGCCTCCCGTCCCCTGCGGACAGACCTCGCGCGGTGTCCGGGTCCCGCAGCGCCGGACTGACGCGGGCCATGGCAAGCGGCGCCGCCAAGTACCGGCTGAGCTGCTCGCTCCCGGGCCACGAGCTGGACCTACCGGGCCTAGTGAGCTGTCTCTATCCGCCGGGGGCTTTTGTGTCCGTGTCCCGAGACCGCACCACTCGCCTCTGGGCCCCAGACAGCCCTAACAGGGGCTTTACAGAAATGCACTGTATAAGTGGCCAATCCAATTTTGTATCTTGTGTATGCATCATACCATCAAGTGACATCTACCCTCGTGGACTAATCGCCACTGGAGGAAATGACCACAATATCTGCGTTTTCTCACTGGACAGTCCAGCACCACTTTATATACTAAAAGGTCACAAAAACACTGTTTGTAGTCTTTCTTCTGGAAAATTTGGGACATTACTTAGTGGGTCATGGGACACCACTGCTAAAATCTGGCTGAATGACAAATGCATGATGACCTTGCAGGGTCGTACAGCTGCAGTATGGGCAGTAAAGATATTACCTGTACAGGGATTGATGTTGACTGGATCAGCAGACAAGACAATTAAACTGTGGAAGGCTGGAAGACGTGAGAGGAATTTCATGGGGCATGAAGACTGTGTAAGAGGTTTGGCAGTTTTAAGTGAAACAGAATTTCTTTCCTGTGCAAATGATGCTGGTATTAGAAGGTAGCAAATCACTGGCAAGTGTCTTGAAGTATATTATGACCATACCAACTATATTTATAGCAAATCTGTCTTTCCCAATTGTAAAGATTTTGTGACAACAGTAGAAGACAGATCTCTAAGAATCTGGAAACATGGGGAATGTGCTCAAACAATCCGGCTTCTGGCTCAGTCTATATGGTGCTGCTGTGTGCTAGGCGATGGTGATATTGTGGTTGGTGCGAGTGATGGTATCATTTGAGTTTTTACAGAATCAGAGGATCGGACAGCAAGTGCTGAGGAAATCAAGGCTTTTGAAAAAGAACTCTCTCAGGCAACCATTGATTCCAAAACTGGTGACCTAGGGGACATTAATGCTGAGCAGCTCCCTGGGAGGGAACATCTGAATGAACCTGGTACTAGAGATGGACAGACTTGTCTAATCAGAGATGGAGAGAAAGTCGAAGCCTATCAGTGGAGTGTTAGTGAAGGAAGGTGGATGAAAATTGGTGATGTTGTTGGCTCATCTGGTGCTAATCAGCAAACATCTGGAAAAGTTTTATATGAAGGAAAAGAATTTGATTATGTTTTCTCAATTGATGTCAATGAAGGTGGACCATCATATGAGTTGCCATATAATACCAGTGATGATCCCTGGTTAGCTGCATACAACTTCTTGCAAAAGAATGATTTGAATCCCATGTTTTTGGATACAAGTGGCTAAGTTTATTATTGATAACACAAAAGGTCAAGTGTTAGGCCTTGGAAACACCAGTTTTTCAGATCCGTTCACAGGTGGTGGTCGGTATGTTCCGGGCTCTTCATTGGGGCCTTCTAATGCTCTGCCTGCAGCAGAACCTTTCACAGGTGCTGGTCGTAATGTACCAGGTTTTACAAGTATGGGAACTCCTGTGGCTGGAGTTTATCCATTTACAAGGAATAGTGCGTACTGATCAGCTACATCTAAAATAGTGAATATTTACTTCCCCAAAAAAGAGGCTGTGACTTTTGACCAAGCTAACCCTACACAAATATTAGGTAAACTGAAGGAACTTAATGGAACTGCACCTGAAGAGAAGTTAACTGAGGATGACTTGATACTTCTTGAATGTCTCTAATATGTAATAATTCTTCAGAGAAACCTGCAGCCCAGCAACTTCAGATTTTGTGGAAAGCTACTAACTGGCCTGAAGATGTTGTCTTTCCTGCCCTTGATATTCTTCGTTTGTCCATTAAACATCCCAGCGTGAATGAGAACTTCTGCAATGAAAAGGAAGGAGCCCTGTTCATCAGTCATCTTCTCAATCTTCTGAACCCCAAAGGAAAGCCAGCAAACCAGCTGCTTGCCCTCAGGACTTTTTGCAATTGTCTCGTTGGCCAGGCAGGACAAAAGCTGATGATGTTGCAGAGGGAATCACTGATGTCCCAGGCAATAGAACTGAAATCAGGGAGCAATAAGAACATTCACACTGCTCTGGCCACACTGACCCTGAACTACTCTGTTTGTTTACATAAAGACCATAACATTGAAGGGAAAGCTCCATGCTTGTCAGTAATTAGCACGGTCTTGGAAGTTGGACACGACCTGGAAGCCACATTTAGACTTCTTGTGCCTCTTGGGACACTTATCAGTGATGATTCAAATGCTGTACAATTAGCCAAGTCCTTAGGCGTTGATGCTCAAATAAGAAAATACGCCTCAGTATTATCAGAACCAGCTAAAGTAAGTGAATGCGTAGACTTACACTAAACTTGCTGTAGCAGTGGGCGGGGGGCTGAGATTTTAAGTTAATTACTTTTTTCCCTCAGATTTTACATAACTGATAACAGATGGTAAAACAAAATACTGTGGATGAAGTAACATTTCAGATATTGTAAAGGGGGGAGGGGTGACAAAGGAAAAATAAAAAAAAATTTGCACTGATAAAAAAAAGAAGACATTCGGGTAGCTAACAGATACATGAGGAAATGCTCACAATCTTTAGCCATTAGAGAAATGCAAATCAAAACTACAATGAGATTCCATCTCACTCCAACAAGGCTGGCATTAATCCAAAAAACACAATAAATGTTGGAGAAGTTGTGGAGAGACTGGAACATTTATACACTGCTGGTGAAAATACAAAATGGTACACAACCACTTTGGAAATTAATTTGGCCCTTCCTTAAAAAGCTAGAAATAGAAGTACCATATGACCCAGCAATCCTTCTCCTTGGAATACATCCTAGAGAAATAAGAGCCTTTACACAAATAGATATATGCACACTCATGTTCATTGCAGCATTGTTTACAATAGCAAAAGGATGGAAGCAACCAAGGTGCCCATCAATGGATGAATGGATAAATAAATTATGGTATATTCACACAATGGAATACTGTGCATCGATAAAGAACAATGATGAATTCGTGAAACATTTCATAACATGGAAGAATCTGAAAGGCATTATGCTGAGTGAAATTAGTCAGTTGCAAAGGACAAATATTGTATGAGACCACTATTATAAGAAGTCAAAAAATAGTTTAAACAGAGAAGAAAATATTCTTTGAGGGTTACGACAGTGGGGAGGGAGGAAGGGAGAGGAGTTTTCACTAATTAGACAGTAGATAAGAACTATTTTAGGTGAAGGGAAAGATAACACACAATATAGGAGAGGTCAGCACACCTGGACTAAACCAAAAGTAAAGAAGTTTCCTGAATAACGTGAATGCTTCAGAGGCCAGCTTAGCAGGGGAGGGAGGGGGTTTAGGGACCATGGTTTCAGGGTACATATAAGTCAACTGGCATAATAAAATCTATTAAGAAAACATTCTGCAACCCACTTTGGAGGGTGGTGTCTGAGTTCTTAAATGCTAGCAAGTGGCCATATTAGATGCATCAACTAGTCTCAACCCATCTGGAGCAAAGGAGAATGAATAACACCAAAGGCACAAAGTAATTGTGAGCCCAAGAGACAGAAATTGCCACATAAACCAGAGAACTACATCAGCCTGAGACCAGAACTAGATGGTTCACGGCTATAAACAATGACTGCCCTGACTGGGAACACAATAGAGAAGCCCTGAGGGAGCAGGAGAGCAGTGGGATGCAGACCCCAAATTCTTGTAAAAAGACCAGACTTAATGGTCTGACTGAGACTAGAGGGGCCCCAGAGGTCATGGTCCCTAGACCTTCAGTTAGTCCAAGACAGGAACCATTCCCAAAGCCAACACCCCAGATAGGGATTAGACTGGACTATGGGAGAGAAAATGATACTGGTGAAGAGTGAGCATCTTGGATCAAGTAGATGCATAAGACCATGTGGGCAGCTCCTGTTTGGAGAAGAGAGGGCAGAGGGGGTGAGAAGCTGGCCAAATAGACACGAAAACAGAGAGTGGAGGGAAGGAGTGTGCTTTTTCTTTAGAGGGAGAGCAACTGGGAGTATATCGCAAGGTGTATGTAAATTTTTATATGAGAGACTGACTTGGTTTGCAAACTTTCAGGTAAAGCACACTAAAAAAGAAAAAAAAAAAAAAAAAGAATTACAGCAATTCCCTCATCTCTCAAATGGCCTGATAATTACATAACTAAGAACTGGCAGACCTCGGCATAAAAAAAAAAAAAAAAGTTCAGAAGTTTAGAGCCCTTACACCCCTGGTTTTGGATTTTAAAAAGGTGATGACACTATATCCCACAAAAAGGATATATATTTCCTGATTTATGTTAGATGTATAGTATCTTCTGTTTGTAGTCGTTAGGCGCCGTCTGGTCGGTTCCGACTCATAGTGACCCCATGCACAACAGAAGGAAACACTGCCTGGTCCTGCTCCATTTTAGTGGTTCTCTGTTTTCTCCTGTAGCATGTAGGTTCTATTCATCAAAAACTTAATATTAATGTTATTGAATTCATAATTGCTTGTCTTGTCAGCCTGACACATTCATTGTGCTGCAGCTATTCTTTTCAAGAGAATAGATTCCTTTCGGATCTCAAATCCAAAATGCAAATGCGGGGTCAAACTCTTGCTCAATGGAAATACCTCAGGAAGTGTATTCCATCTATGGGTACTCAACAGTATAAAGGAGAAAACAATATCAGCACAAAGTCTGATGTCACAACAACCAAGACAGAAAGTGAGTATAAAAGCATTTGTTTAACAGGAAAAAATCTTTAAAAGCATGTTATTAAAAATATATATACAAAAAGTGAAAATGCGGAACATGTAGAAAGCTATCTACTCAAACTAATAATTTGTGAATTTCAAACAAATATTAAAATAGAAAAAGTATATATTGGTAGGATTTATGCTCAAACTTCATTAACGGTTCTTCTGCAAATGGGTTGTATCCTTCCTGAGTATAAATTCATTCATGAGAAAAACTTTTCCGACTCATTGACCAAATGTGTCTGACTTTGATTATTTCAATGAAATGTCTCCAAAAAGTAGAATGGGAGGGCACAAAGTTACTCTTCTTCTTCTTCTTTTTTTTTTTTAGATGCAAATAATGGAGAATTCGGGCAGTTCTCATGATATACCACAGCATGAGGCCAGGTAGATGACCCTGCAAATCTTTTCGGGTTGGTTCCTCTGCCATGCCCACGTGTTGTTGGTGTTAGTTTCCAAGTCAGCTCTGACTCATGTCTACCCCTCGTGTGTGGAGTAGAGCTGCTGTCACAGGGTTTTCAAGCCTGTGCCCTTTCAGAAGCAGAGCTCCAGGACTATCTTCCAGGGCACCTCTGGGTGGGTCTGAACCACCAGCCTTTCAGCTAGTAGTTGAGTGCTTAACCACTTAATTCTTCAAAAAGCCTTGGCTCCTTTTATTGAAAAATAGTATTTAGAAACTAAAATCTGGATGTTAGATGTGTTTATTGATATTGAAATGCCAACATTTCTAACTCCTTTCAGCCAACATAACCAAGAATTATTGTATGTATACTAAGATATTTAAATACACAATTCTGTATTTCTGTATCTGTTTTTCTATGTCATGAATTTGAGTGCATATCGTTATCTCCAACTTTAACCCAGCATCACAGTGTTTATTCTAGTTTTCTCCGTTGCTTATCTTCAACATCTTTTTCTGACAGTGAAAAGCCCAGCTCTCTTCCCTACAATCTAATTACTGATCTGGTCAACTTGATGGCAAATAGTTTGAGAATTGCCAGTCTATAGTAACCTCCACGTAATTCAAATACAGCTCAAAATACCATCTTGGGACTGTGAAACCCAAAATATTCTATAATACCACCTAGTTTAGTAATTCTCTGACTTTAACTTCCTAAGGAGCATCCAGAAATTCTGCTTTGCCAATGTACTCTTTCTTACCAATACTGTCATTGACATATGACCCAGCCTCTCCCATCCTTAAAAAAGAAAAAATAAGACCTACTAACATTTCAAACTGAGGCAATTTTACCGACTACAGTGTCACTCATGAGAATGCAAGGTGCGTCAGGGCATGAGAAGCATTGCCAGTCAATCCTAAATCCGACACTCACAAAGGAAATGCTGACATATGGCAAAATTTGAGACCTAGACAGCTTATGTTTGTTGGATAAATGATTGTTCTAATAATTTTAAGAGAGTACATTTTATCTTTAATAATTTTCCTAGGGGAAAATTAGATTGTGACAGTTATTATGTGTGGGAGATTTCTTAAGTTATTGAGATGACATTGAATTCACTGGCAGAGTTGGGATATCAGGGATTCCATATCTATTACCATTATTATAAATTAGTTTTTCAGTATGAAGAAATCTCTAAACTGAATAATGTATTTACCTTGTTCGGATAGGCTTAGTCCCAAAGTTCTCACCTAACAATCCCATGTCAAATTCAGGAGGGACTGTGATATTATTAATAGCGTCCCTGTGGAATCTTCTCAGAGGAGATGGCATGCAAAGAATACCTTGCCACAAATATAACAATAAGTATCTCTGTTTGATTGCTTACTTTTTGTTTGATTGTTACAGAAGTTAAATCTATTTTTTAAAAAACCCAAATCTGTATTACTTTCACTCATATACCATACTGTTACAAGATTTTTGACAATTTTAGCATTTTGATGAAAAGAATACTTCATATTTTGAAGACTTTACCTATAAAACAGAGGTAATAATGATAACTACTTAAAAGTTAAAAAGACTTGGTGGTGCAATGGTTAGGTGCTAGGCTGCTAACTGAAAAGTTGGCAATTCAACTCATCCAGAGTCTCTGCAGGAGAAAGACCTGGCAATCTTATTCTGTAAAGATTACAGCCTAGAAAACCTTATGGGGCGGTTTTACTCAGTGTCTCGAGGTGGCTATGAGTTGGAATCAACTCAACAATATCTAACAACACACAAACATTATTAATAGAAAATAAAGATTGATAATTTATGTAAAACGATTAGCATACTGCTTGTATATTTGATAAACTTATTAAATGATTGTCATTACTAAAAAACTACTGCAATAAAAATCTTAATAATGATAATAATGTGGTATGGTTTCGGATGGTAAAATTAAACATCAAGCTTCATCTATACAAAGTAATTCTTAAAATCACAACGAATGATATTTACAATATCAATATAAAATATCAAATCTACTAGACAACACTGACCGTTGATTAAGCTTTATTATTTCTTAATCCAACAAAATTGCAAAACACAGGAGAGTATCCAGTTCAACAAAATGACCAGAGTCTACAGATAAATTTATATATCACATCTTTTCAAAAAATTGTAATATGTATTTAATTTGTGCAAGATAGTGTTCTAGGTCCTAAGAATACAACGATGAATCCAACAAATTTTTCTCCTCTTATAGAATTTCTATTCTAGTGGAAAGATTCGTAATAAATAAACAAGCATATAACAATACTATTAGATAGTGAGAAGCCCTTGTGACTATGGTGGAGAAGTGTTCCAGGAAGAGGAAATAGTAGATGCACAGACATTGAGGTTACAACACAATTGCCATGTTCTAGAAAATGCCAGAATGCCAATGTGGCTAGAGGGTAATAATCCAGGCAGAGAATTGCAGTGGGAAAAGAGGACACTTTTAAATGATAAAACAACTATTATTCTAGAGTCTTAATCCACAACTAATAGGGTCACTATGAGTTGGAATCAACTTGATAGCACACAACAACCAGTTGAATAAGCCTAGGCAAGTCATCAGAACTTTATGTTAGTTCCCCTGGCCATTGATTACCATCAATATGTTGACATATTTCTAACGGGGAACAACATATTGATCAGCAATGTTGTTTTCTGCACCAAGTAAGAGGAGTGTGAAATCAGTAAAATCCTTCCTTAATACTCTTCCTCTGAAATGTCTTCAACTAGTAGACCGATATCAGTAAGAACAGAAGAAACTAACAAAAGAAGCCCTTGACTAGTCAAACGGCTTTCTACGAATTGACTAGGCATCCAAAGGACTATCTTCTAAACCCCTCAACTTAGGGAAAAGAAATATGAGGCATCCTAGAGAAAAGCTTTCTTTGATTAGTTAAGTTAGCATTGTGACAAAGCTTTTAGTTGATACTTGGCATCATAACTTGTTTCCTTTATTTTAGGACAAAATTCCAGATGAATAGCCCTAGTTACAGAATGGGCAACTATAGTAGATGCTTTAGGAAACAGAGGTCACATAGACCTTTGGAATCTTATTTCTCAGAAATTCAGAAAAGCATAATTAAGTATGGAAACCCATGTTGTTGTTTTTTTTTTGCATGTCATTGAGTCAATTCCAACTCCTAGCAGTGGTGTATGGCAGAGTAGAACTGTTCCATGAGGTTTCTTCAACAGTAATCTTTACAGAAGGAGATTTCCAGGTCTTTTCTCTCAGGGGGTGGCTGGTGGATTTGAACTGCAGACCTTTCAGTTAGCAGTCAAGTGCTTAACCATTGAGCCACCAGGGCTTCTTATGTAGAAACTCATAGACCCACTAAAAACAAGAAAGAATATAATTATATAGTATATTTTAGTATGAATCCACTTGTTGACAAATGTTAAAACATTGATATATTAATCTAAACTGATATTCCAAGGGGAAAACTCCTTAATTTACTACATTAAATTTGTTTATATGAGCAGCCAAGCTCTGTTCATTGGGCATGATCTTTATTGCATGATTGTTCATGCCATTATGCACTATAACTCTTGTGTGTGAGGAGATATGAGAGCTAGGAGACTGGTATAGCAGGGCAGCTGTAGTCATAAATTACATATAGACACTTACAGTGGTTGTTACAAATCTGAACGAGAAGCCCGTGAACTTGCATTAAACAAAGTTACAGGTGAAATATATGCAAGATTCACTGTATGAAGTTTCTGAAGTCCTGTCTAAAAGACGGTGGTGTTGGCTTTCTATGACTTCCTACAGAAAGTCTTCTATCACTATTATATCTTTATTTAATTGCTTAACCTGCTACTATATTTTAAGAAACAAGAATTGCTAAATCAAATATAATTTCTAGAATACTTAAATTTAAATTCTTTGGTTCTTAATTGCACATAGGGTCAAACGGCCAGTTCAGGAACAGTACCCATGCCCCTAAGTTGGCTTTCTTGCTTGTTTTTTTTCCCTCTCTTAAGTATCCTACTGGAGTTATTCATTTAGTATATCAGTTCTAGACTACAAGTCATGACATTTTACAACACAGCATAAGTAGAGAGAGGACATTTGACCAAATGGGCCAAATGCATTTGCCAGTCCAAAAAAAAAAAAAAAGTCACTGTATATGCATAGAATAATTATATAATATCAGAAACTTATAGTTCACATATATGTAATTCCCATCCTGATTACCATTCACAAAATAGAACCAGCCTGTGACCTCTAGGCATTGGCTACTTTTTCCTGTTTCAGTGAAAGTGTCACATTTATACACCAAGAAAGCAGAAATGTAAGATTCTGTATTCCTCAGAATTATATTCCAGGTTAGTGTTATGGTTAGAAATTATTTAACAGAAATATAAAGGGGAGATTTTAAATTCATAGCCAGTATATAAAAAAGTTAAGTGCCCCTTTTTTTCTCCACACACTCAATCGACAATCTATTCCACAAGATAGTTCCTACCTGCCTTTCAAAGCCAAATTCAAAACCTAACACTGATATTCAACAACAACAAATGTATTTTTGAAGCAAACTAATAATAACATCTGAAGAGTTAGGGGAACCTTAGGGCAATAGTATCATACTAAAGGTAGAAAAAAAATAAAATTTGGATAAAACTGTCCATCAGAAGTTCTTCAAAAACAGAATCATGTCATCAAATATACAGCCTTCCTTGGAATCCCAGTGGAGTTTGACTGTAATTTTTCTGATAATTTTACTTGCGTCATGCTCTCAGGATAAACCTTTTGGGACTGAAACACTGACAAAACCATGCAGTCTGTTGCCACCCAGACCCATTCTAAGGAGAAATAGAAGTGTTCTCTACCCAGGTAGGTTAAAAGGCTATATTTCAAAATGGCAGACTTTGAGTCATTGGTGGGTTGAAAAAGAAAAAAAAAAAAAGCTATATAAAAATGAAGTAGTGCAATATCATAGAGTGAAATTAAAACGTTAGAGTATATTTTCTTAAATAAAGATAAGCAATGATATTTCCTCTAATTTCAGTTTTGTGTATATTTATGTGTTATGATATAGAAATAGTTCTTATTAGATTGAAGGAAATAAAAATCCCAGTTTATAATCTATGAGGAGGTTTGGAAAAATTAGGCTCTTGATTGACCAGATTACTATCTAGGTCAAAACTCTCCATTCTACCTTTACAATTGCTAGAGATTTTACCCAGTACTAGTTTTTTAGTAGAGGGTGTATTACACTGTGGTCACAAATATATTACTAGTGATATTTCTCAAACAAAGGATATGTTTTAAGAATAAGGGGAATAAATATTAAAGCATTATTACAAAAATTCATCTTTAATTCCCCATTAACTACCATCTGAAGAGAATACATTAAGAAATGAATTTAAAAAAGCATGGCTCTGAACCATAAAATGTCTGCAGTCTACTAGCAGAAGAGGTATGGAAACGTATATCGCTATAAATGTGAGAAGTATAAACTAAGTATGTCTAAAGTGGTTCTAGAACACAAACATGAAAGATGTCTCTACATGGGAAAAAACAAACAGTTCTTTACAGAAGAGGTGATTTTTCAATAGGGTAAATTGGAGTTTTCTCTTCAATTGTCCAATTTTGTTGAGGAGAACACAACTAGGACTGACATAGGCAAAAACTGATAAACATCAAAGGAAGTATTGCAATTAATGGATGGAGTCCAATCATATTGACTGAACCAGTAGATGTCCATTGAGGTTTGGAGAGACTGGACTGGAATTGAGATTATAAAATATATTCAGGGACTAGATTGTGATAAGTCACATACGCTTTTAAATGTAATTCATACTTTCAATATACCATAAAGTAGTTTGTGTGTACAAAATTTTAAAGACATTTGTGTTTTAGAAGTGGAGAAAAATAATTAAAAGGAAGAGATAAGAAAAATAGATAAAGTTGGAAAAACTTTCTTCCATTCCAGTCTGGTCTATTGTTTGTTCTTTCACTGCTCTATCTTCAGCTTCTGAGTAGTGCTTGGAAATTACTAGGTCTCGAAATACACTATTAACTGAATAAACTACAAGAACAGCCTAAGGAGGTAGCAGTTAAGTATACCAAGAGAAATTGTAAGGGTAGAACATGCACAGTCTTGGTCATAAATCAGAGTGGGTGATGATCCTAGAAGCTATTTATAGGTAAGTGTCTTATGCATTTATGCTAGTAAAAATGGTAATGTCTTATGGCGGTCTAGACTGGAGTTTTTAAACTGTTCTGTAACTATGAGTAGATCATAAATTCAATGTATATGATCCTGACCAGCATTATTTGGATTAAATAGGATAAAACAGATTACAGTAGAACACTACAGAACATGCAAGATGAGTACATGCCAGGTATTGACAGTATTGTTTTGGATATGTTTATTAGTTTCATATCATAACAAGTAGTATTTTTTTTTTCCTGTGGTTTTTGGCCAAATAATTTTGAGTCTGAAAGCAAGTAGTCTTAAGAAGAGTGTTGGTCTGAGTAGCCCTATAAACAATTTTTTTTTTTAATCTTTATTTTTCTATTTCCTTATTCTCTTTTTCCTGAAAGTTGATTTTCATTTGTTTCACATGCAAATTAGGTGGTTGCGAGTCATGGGCTTCTCTGTCCTTATTTTCCTCAATTTGCATGTTGTTATCGTTACACATTAGACACCCATCTGTATTAGGGTTTCAGGAGGGAATATAACAATGTATTTAGGATACAATTAAGGTGAATTAGTATTATTTGAAAGTTATAATTTTCCACATAGTAGTTGAATGAAAAAAAAAAAAAAATCCCTGGCAGGTAATTTCCTTGTTAAATTGAACAAGAATTGTAAGTACATAAGAGCTAATAGTAAATACTGACTAAAACCAAAAACCAAACCCTTTGCTATCAAGTCAATTCTGACTCATAACGACACTACAGGACAGAGTTGAACTGCCCCATAGGGTTTCTAAGGCCGTAATCTTTACATAAGCAGACCGCCACATCTTTCTCCCACAGAGTAGCTGCAGGGTTCGAACTGCTGACCTTTTGGTTAGCAGCTAAGTGCTTAACTATTGTGCGACCAAACCAAAAACTCGTCGCCATCGAGTCACCACTCATAGCGACCCTATAGACAGAGTAGAACTGCTCCATAGGGTTTCCAAGGAGCGGCTTGTGGATTCGGACTGCCCACCTTTTGGTTAGGAAGCAAGTTCTTAACCACTGTTCCACCAGGGCTCCACTGTGTCTCCAGGGCTCCTTAAAATCTGAATAAATGTGAGGAAATACATAATCTTATTTCATTTGCAGAATAGGTATCGTTAGTGTAATTTCCAAATTATATAAAGAAATTTATTGAAGTTTTACTAACCAATATTTGTTCTCATTTTTCATGTGTAATGTTGAGAGAGATGTAGAGAGAAAGAAGACAAAAACAGAACCAGAGAAGGAGGAAGGAGAGGTAAAGATACAGCATTTGACATTTGTGTGTTAATAGCAAAAACTTTAGTTCTATATTAGTTACACTTTCCTAAAATAAATTTTACCTGGATAATCAATAATTAAATTATAAAAATCAATTAAAAAGAATTAGAAAACAAAGAAAGACATCCAATTTAAAATACAGTAAGAAAATAAAAATCAGTACACCAAATATAATTCAAATATATGTTTCTTCAGTAAATGGAAAAAAGTTAAAAGTGACAGGTTGATTCAAAGCTCTGAGAAAGCAGATACAAATTTTATGTTAAATTGTAATATACTTAAAAATTATTTTAGGATTTATTTTCCGCATCGTATCAAACAAAACCTGGAAATAATCTGTGTGTCCAACAACAAAATAAATAGGGTATACTGAGAGCATAATGGTGGTATATTTGGACCCTTAGTCAGAAAGACATATATTTGAAACCTGCCTGTATTTTAGGCCAGACTCCTAATATGATATTCCCTACATAAGCAGCAAACTCTGTAAAAAATATTAAGGTACAAAAACACCATTTATAGAAATGGTAAAATAGATTTTTTTTTCTCTTATTCCTCATCTAGATGCCCTGAAGAAACACATGGCTCAGATAAATTGCACCCAGGTGACCGAGTTTATTCTTGTGGGCCTCACAGATCACCAGGACTTGAAGATGCCCCTCTTTATGGTATTCTTATCCATCTACCTTTTCACAGTAGTAGGCAACCTGGGATTGATCCTAGTCATTAGAGCAGATGCAAGACTCAACACACCAATGTACTTCTTTCTTAGCCATCTGGCTTTTGTCGATTTCTGTTACTCTTCTGTCATCACACCCAAAATGCTTGGAAATTTCTTGTACCAACAAAATGTCATCTCCTTCAATGCATGTGCTGCTCAGTTAGGCTGCTTCCTTACACTCATGGTATCAGAATGCTTGCTACTGGCCTCCATGGCCTATGATCGATACGTGGCTATTTGTAACCCTCTCCTGTATATGATCACAATGTCCCCAGGGACCTGCCTTCAGCTTGTAGCTGTGCCCTATAGCTATAGCTTCCTGTTGGCCCTGTGTCATACCATCCTCACCTTTCGTCTCTCCTATTGCCATTCCAATATCATCAATCATTTCTACTGTGATGACATGCCTCTCCTCAGGCTGACTTGCTCAGACTCTCACACCAAACAACTATGGATTTTCGTCTGTGCTGGTATCACATTAATTTTCTCTGTATTGATCATTTGTGTCTCCTACATGTTCATCATTTCTGCCATCCTGAAGATGCGCTCAGCTGAGGGCAGGCACAAAGCCTTCTCCACATGCAGTTCCCACATACTGGCAGTAACCATATTCTATGGGACTCTGATCTTTATGTACCTACAACCAAGCTCAAAACATTCTCTTGATACAGACAAGATGGCCTCTGTCTTCTATACAGTAATCATTCCAATGTTGAATCCCTTGATCTACAGCCTCCGAAACAAGGATGTGAAAGATGCCCTAAAGAATGTCATCATTAATAGAAACCAGGCACTTGTATTCACGAGATTAAGAAAATAACTTAATAAAAGTGGGCTTTCCTTCATTACTTGCTTTTTTTTTTTTTTTCCACCATTAAGAAAACTAGTAGATTGCTTTGGTCTCGTTGATCAATAAAGATCTGTTCACTGCATAATGATATCATTCTCTACTTCCTTGTGAGTTTGACTTAGAGTTATATTTCCTATGTAGAAGGTATAAGAATTAACATCAAATCTATCATTTCTCAAAAGTAAAAATATGTAAGAAAATAATTTACTGGTCTTCTCTGATGGAGGTGCTGGCCCAGATAAACATGCAGACAACTTCAACATCCAGTTCAGAATTCTAAGAGTGCTGCAATAATATATTCAACATTAAAATCCAAGACACAAGTATAAACCAATGATTTCAATTCAGAGTGACATTTCCCCCAGGGAATATTTGGCAATGTCTTGAAACAAGCTTGATTGTACAATAGTTTGATGCTATTGTTATCTAGAGGGTTGAGGCATGGGATGTTACTACATATCCTACAATGTACAGGAAAGCCCTCACACAAATAATGACCTAGTCCAAAACGACAATAGAGCAAAGGTTGGGAACTTCTGCCCTAAATAATTATTTCCTTAACAATTGCTGTTGAGGGGAGAGTTCTATATATTTTTTTAGGGTGAACCCAGTGATAGTGTCATTCAAGCAAGTCTTCTATATCCTCACTGATTTTGTTTACTAGTTCTATCTCTTATTAAGAGTGCTATATTAAAATACCCAGTTAACAATGTTGAATTACATCTTTCACTGTTCTTATATGTCACATTTTATTTCATATATTTCGAGATGTTTTTGTCAGTTGTGCATGAATTCATAATCACTATATCTTACTTGGAAACCCTGATTTATATTTTGTCCTTAACATGTTGTCCATCCTCAGTTAAATACTTGTCTTCCTAAATTATTGGAAAAACAAGAACAAACACCACAGTTGGAAACAGAAAAATTGCCATCCTGATTGCTCCCCCCTCCCCCCCGCAAAGCTTTTTGCAGTATAGAGGATTATTTCCAGTTTCCTCTGAGACATATTATTTCTTATTAAGGATTGAAACCTTGTTCTTCCTGTATACACTTGCTATGGCCAAAGGTAAGAAAACACCCGGGAGGGGTGCTCTTCCAATGAGTTCATCAAGGAACTTAAATAATAACAGAGAGTAACAACCTAAATGAGGAAACCGATGCTTCATGACCGTTTCAAAGGGTAAGCCAAAGATGGAGTGTTATGCCTTACAATATCAGGAATAGATCCTTGGGGATATGGATATTCAGTCCTTTGAAAAGTAAGGGGTAAATATTTTTCGGAAGGTAATTCTTCTTATCAGTCTTTCAAAGACACATTCAAACCCCATCATTAAACAACAACAGCAACAATAATATGATAAATTAAAACAATAAAGAAATAATTAGCATTTCAAAAATGAGGGATCATTAAGGCAATAATGTCATACTAAAGGCAGAGCTACAGATCTATGCTTCTTCAAAACCAGAGGAAGACATGAATTAATCTCCAACCTACCTTGGGCTCCCAGTGGAGTGTGGGATGTAATTTTTCTGATGATCTTACTTGCATCATGTTCTTAAAACCCTTTGGGACAAAGCTGCTGACAAAACTGAGGTGTGTTGCCATGCAAACTCACTCGGAGAAGAAATAGGAGCACCCTCCAGCTAGGCATGTCAGAAGACTATGCCAAAATTGGGGTGAAGATAAGCATTTGTAATAATGAGGTAAGATACAATCAGTGTTTTTAATAAGGTAAAAACATAAAACGTCAGTGTACCCTAGTAATAATTCTGGGTATGTATATCTATATACCCAGATATGATGGTGTCACTCTGAATATGTATATGTGTTTTATGTCATCTTATAAGATACATTTCTTACAGTGGGTCATGGCCAAGAAATTCTGAAAGCCACTAATCTAGAGAAGGTTGCTGGTTTCAGGGGTCCTACCGAAAAGTGCTTAATTTTCTCTCTCTCTCTTGTTTTTCTTCTTATTCTCTTTTTTCCTTAAAAGGACATTCATTTCTTCAAATGCAAATTAAAGCACATGAGAGTTAAGATTTCCTAGATCTATATTTTCCTCCATGCCAAATGTAGCTATCATTAGACATTAAAAATCCATCAGTGTATCGGAATTCCAGGATGAAGTTTAACACATGTATTTAGGATAAATTTAAAGTGAGTAGCAAGCTTTGAAAGTAACTGCTTACCACAAAGTAGCTTCTCAAGAAACATATTAAATTCAAGCAAAGCAAATAATCCATAACCCGAGACCTTTCTGAGATTACTTGAGCCAGAGTTGCAATATGCAAAAGCCATAAAAAAACCCAGTGCTGTTGAGTTGATTCCGACTCATAGTGACCCTAGAGGACAGAGTAGAACTGCCCGATAGAGTTTCCAAGGAGCACCTGGTGGATTCCAACTGCCAACCTCAAAAGCCATTAGTTAATTTTAAAAAGAAAGTCAGGAAATATGAGTTCACATTTTATTTTTATAAAATGTATTCCAAGTTTAATTTCCAGAATGTACAAAATAATATATATGTTTTTCTCAAAATTGTTTTTCATTTTTCGTATGTAAAATAAAAGATAGAGAGAGAAGTATGACATTTTGTGTTTTAGCAGCAAAAATCTCTGTTTTTGTATGTTATCTTGTCCTAAACCAACCTTTATATTGACATTCATATTTCAATTATGAACAACAGTTTAAAACAGAAGGTAAAATACATGAAGATATGCCACTTAAAATAATACAGTAGGAAAACAAAAAATAATTTTAAATAATTCAAATTTATATGCTTTTAAATAAATAATGAAAAAGTTGCTGGAGCCATACAAATTGATATAAATCTGTCAGAAAGCACATACCACTTTTATTTTAGTTAAGCAAAATATTTGAAAAACCTGCTTGTATTTATTTCATTTGATCATGTCAATCCATGCTTTAGATACAAAGAAAGCTGAGAAGCACTGTATCAAGAATCACTTGGAAACACTTGAACCATACTACAATAGAATTAATTGGGTATATTGCGAATGTATCGGTGAACACGAACTTCTGGGTCAGAAAACACATGGGTTTGAATTCCAGGTGTACTACATACTAGCTGTCTGAAGTTGTTTTAGGTACTTAACCTGTCTGAGGCTTCTTATCTTATCTGTAAAATGGACATAATGAGACTATATTTATCATAAGGGGAAAAATGAAGAAAATAAACACCTATGAGCATGATACTGTGTAGTATTTGCATTATTAAGATAACTATGAAGATCGTGTGGCAAGCTATGATGGGTTTTCTGTGGTAAATGACGGAACTAGAATAGAAGAACAGGATTCTATCACTGTCTGTATTGTGTGTGGAGTTTGTATTTGCACAGGGCTGAAGACAGGTCTGTCAGGGCAAGGCCACCACAGAGACTGATCATCCTTTATGTTATTAATATTAACATTTCTACAACAAAAACAGTAGTTTAAATTTTAGAAAAATTAAGTTTCAATTTTAAATAATATAAAGTACAAGATCATTGAATAGAGACGGAGCCAGTATGGACTGACTCCTCTTCCATAGTTTTGTGTATTTTTTTAATTGTTGTAAAAATACAAATAACACACGTTTGCCAATTCAACATTTTTCGTGTGTGCAATCCAGCGGTGCCAAGTACATTAATCACATTGTGCAGCCATCATCAACATCTGTTAGCAGAGATCCCATCGTCATAAACCGAAACTCAATGCTTCCCAAATAATGATTTCCCCTCTGCCCGTCCCTTCAGTCCTTGGTAACCACAATTAAGCTCTGTTCTCCACACATTTACCTATCCTGGGTATTTCATATAAGTGGGATCATGCTGAACTTGTCCTTTTGTGATTGTCTCACTTCACTCGGCATAGCGTTTTCAAGGTTGATCCATGTTTTAGCATGCATCAGGGCTTCATTTTCCTTTATGGCTGTGTAGTGTTCTGTCGGATGTATATGACACATTTTGTTTACATTCATGAGCCAAGTTCATGTTACAGAGTTTTTAACTTTGCATATACAATGAATTTGTGTGGAGAGAAATATGCCTTTCCTACGAATATCTCTTTTTACTTTCTGTGTCATCCCAGACTATTGCTAATATTTTTAATATTGCCTCTTTCATATTGACAATAAAAACTCCATTCAAGATATTACATAAAAAGATCATTTATACAAATGGCAACTTGGACTAATCTCTCTTCTTCCTCATCCAGATGCCCTGAAGAGACACATGGCTCAGATAAATTGCACCCAGGTGACAGAGTTTATTCTTGCAGGCCTCACAGATCACCAGGAGTTGAAGATGCTCCTCTTTGTGGTATTTTTATCCATCTACCTTTTCACAGTAGTAGGCAACCTGGGTTTAATTCTTGTCATTAGAACAGATGCAAGATTCAACACACCAATGTACTTCTTTCTTAGCCACCTGGCTTTTGTCGATTTCTGTTACTCTTCTGTCATCACACCCAGAATGCTTGGAAATTTCTTGTACCAACAAAATGTCATCTCCTTCAATGCATGTGCTGCTCAATTAGGTTGCTTTCTGGCTTTCATGACAGCTGAGTGCTTGCTACTGGCCTCCATGGCCTATGATCGATACGTGGCCATTTGTAGCCCACTACTGTATATGGTTGTAATGTCCCCAAGAATCTGCCTTCAGCTTGTAGCTGCCCCCTATAGCTATAGCTTCTTGGTTGCACTGTTTCATACCATCCTCACCTTCCGTCTCTCCTATTGCCATTCTAACATCATCAATCGTTTCTATTGTGATGACATGCCTCTCCTCAGGCTGACTTGCTCAGACACTCACTCCAAACAGCTGTGGATCTTTGCCTGTGCGGGTATCATGTTCATTTCCTCTCTTCTGACTGTCTTTGTCTCCTACATGTACATCATTACTGCCATTCTGAAGATGCGTTCCTCCGAAGGAAGGCACAAGGCCTTCTCTACATGTGGTTCCCATATGCTGGCCGTCACTATTTTCTACGGAACCCTGATCTTTATGTATTTACAGCCCAGCTCAAACCATTCTCTTGACACAGACAAGATGGCCTCCGTCTTCTACACAGTGATCATTCCCATGTTGAACCCCTTGATCTATAGCCTCCGGAACAAAGAGGTGAAGGATGCTCTGAAGAAAACTGTCATCAATAAAAACCAGGCCTTTCTGTCCATGAAATTAAAAAAGTGACTTGAATAAATAAAAATAGACTTTTCTTCATGGCCTGATTTTTTTTTTCTTTCCTATTAGAAAACTAGTAGAATGCCTGTTTTTTAGTAAGTGATCAATACATATTAATTACCTCCACATGAAATTATTTTCTAGAGACTTCCACTTAGAATGAGATTTTAAATGTACAAGTAACCATAAGAATTTACAGCCATTCTTTCATTCCTCAAATGGAAAATATATTGAAAGGTAATTAATTATCTGGTTCACAAGAATTAACAATTTTATCATTTCTGAAATGCACAATGTATAAAAAATCATCAATTATCCAGGTACACAACTAAGCACAGACAGAGCATGGATAATAGTTCAGGTCCCTTAAAGCCCAGTTAAGGATTGTAAGGCTGATCTGAAAATATACTCCAAGTGAGAAGCAAAGACATAGAGCCCAAGTAATGTTTTCCTGTTTTACAAAGTTCTTGGAAAATGTACAACCATATCATACTGGCTCATATTTATACTTTTAACAAATTGCCTTTATTAAAGAGTTATTATTCAGTTAACAGTACTACATTTTGATTCTATCTCTGTCACAGATTTAACTTCTACTGATGTAGAAGTCTTGTTTGGTCTCTACCAACTAACTTCTTAAGTGAACTACTTTTCTTATGCCTATGGTATCTCATTTTATATATATATATATGTATATTTCCAAATTATCTAAAAACAAAATATAAATCAGGGAAAGGAAACCAGGTGCACAATAAATTCTAAGTAAATACACACAGTAATTAAAACATCATAGGCCATTTTCTCAATAGCAAGTATGCAGTTATTTTGGACAAAGCTTGGTTAAGTCAATCACTATTTATTAAAGGATAGTATATGATACAATGAACCCAGTAGGCAATGTAGGCTAGTGAGAAGGGCATATATACATCTTGTTGTCACAAGAATATAGTTTAATTCCAGACTTTTCAGTTTACTATGAGTGTGCTCTCACTGAATACCAATTTATGAGTTAAATGGGGCTAACATTACTAGGTTTACAGTCTTGAGGACTGAAAAAACATAAAAATATGTAACTGTTCATGGTAAATCCCTCCCAAAAAATCCAAAACCATTGCCCTAGAGTCGATTCAGACTCATGGTGACCCTAAAGGACAGAGAAGAACTGCCCCATAGGGTTTCCAAGTAGCAGCTGGTGGATTTGAATGGCTGGCCTTTCAGTTAGCAGCCAAGCTCTTTAACCTTTGCTTTAACAGGTCCATATATATACATAAACACATGTATGTATATGCATACTTATGTATATGTCTGTGTGTGTGTGTGTGCACTGAGAGAGAGAATGGAATGATAATTTTATAATTTTTAATTAGACAGAAAGAGGTTTTGAGTTTGTGACTCGTGCATGTCTTTATATAATTTGTTTTCTTTCCCTGTTATATCTAGTGGCCATTGGAGGCGATTATGTACAAATAAAAATATTTTTAAAAATCCTCTCTTGGGTTATTCTTCGGGTGTCTTCTGCACAGTGTCCATTTTTTATGATTATACTAATACCTTTTGTGGTATTTTAGGGGTATGGGGCTTGTATGATCCAAAATTCTCAAAAATGTTAATTCCTGTTGGTTCAGGTAAATAATGATTCTGTGACTTCTTTCATTGCATTGGCTAACACACTGAGAGAAATGTTTAGTCAGAGTCGTGATTGCCTTGACTCTGAGTTGAGTCGAGATATCTCTGTTTTGCCATGACATATTTTACCATAACATATTGCCCTGAAGTATGTCAATTCTTTTCCCTCTAATCCTATACGTCCATTCTTTTTTCATTGCAGTACTTATCCCGCTAACCCTTTTTAATTCAGCTATCACCTGTCTCCTTTAACAATAGACTACTGAGCATCTGGAATTTCTATCTGGAGCAAATCCCTTCAGGCCAAAAGCAGGTAGAACTGAAAGCTGAGAATAACCTTAGGATCAGTAAGGAAAAGCTCTCCAGTACGGTCATCACAACATAAGGATGAGTCGACTTCATAATCCAAGAAGCTAAGATCATTTAATAAGGATGTGCTGGAGAAAATGTTATACTTTAACGCATTCCATGGCCAAAGGCAGTCATTCAGCGGTGACTGAGCTCACCCTCTTGGGACTCCCAGACAATCCAGAGCTTTGGGCCTTTCTTTTCTGGATCTTTCCAGTGATCTACTTAATCAGTATCATGGGTATTCTTGGGATCGTTATGCTAATTCAGATCAGTCCTAAGCTTCACACACCTATGGGTTCATTCCTCAGCCATCTAGCTTTTGTTGATTTTTGCTGTATCGCCTCTGTTACCCCAAACACGCTGGTGAACTTCTTCTAAGAAATTAAAAGAATATCCTTAGCTCTTGTGCCACTCAGTTGTGTTGTTTTATCATGTTTGGATTTGGGAGGTGTATATGCTCTCAGTCATGGCAAGTGAATGATATATAATGGTATATAGCTGTTGTAGGGTAAAAACATCACGAAGTTTAGTAAAGCAAAAATAAAGTTTTATTCAGCATGTATTCAAAAAGACAAAGTGGGAAGGAGACAAGAACGCTGCCAAAGCCGTGTCTGCCTGAGTCCAAAAACTATTACAGAATAAGCAAAAGTGGGAAAATAGACGAGCATGCTGCTAGAGCCATGCCTGCTCAAGTCCATAGAACCTTACAGAATTATCAGTATATATTAACATCACAAATAGGCAAAGCCATTGAAAGCATCACCTTTTATTTACAGGTTGGCTAGAAACCACTATATCTCTGTGAGTCTGCATTTTGAATTGTCTTTCTTAATAAGCACTGGTACAGTTTTCACTAATGACAGGAAGATCCTCAAATGGTCCAACAAATCTTATTATTCACTAAATGCTAATAAAAAAGATAAGAGTGAAAAGTGTGTGAGTCTTTTGACAGTTTTATGATTTGTTTATATGAACATCTTCCCTAAAAGATGTTTTCCAAGATTGTCCTAGCTATTGTCTTTATACCTCAGGGCCCATGTGTCCTTGTGAGGCCAGCTTCAGGTAGGTCACATTCTAGGAAAGGAATAATGGCTCCAATATCACCTCCTAAATCATAAAACCAAAAAACCAAATCCAGTGCCTTAGAGTTGATTCCGACTCGTAGTGACCTTATAGGACAGAGTAGAACTGCCCCATAGAGTTTCCACGGAGCACCTGGAGGATTTGAACTGCTGACCCTTTGGTTAGCAGCCATAGCACTTAACCACTACGCCACCAGGGTTTCCAAAAACAAACCCACTGCCACCGAGTTGATTGCAGCTCATAGCGATCCTATAGGACAGAGTAAAACTTCCCCATAGGGTCCTAAATCATAGGTATTTGCAACCCTTTATACCATTGTCAAGAATAAAAGCATCTGTATCCCAATGGTGGTTAGTACATATTTATATGGCTTTTCTGTGGAACTCCTACAGGCAATTCTTTCATTCCGTTTGTCTTTTTGTGAGTCAAATATAATAAATCACTTTTATTTTGATGACATTCTCCTGATTGTTCTGGACTGTCACTTAACTCGTCATAAATTTCTCAAAGAAATGCTATTGTTCACACTTGCTGGTTTCCATACTCTCTTCTCTCCCGTCATTGTCCTCAGCTCCTATAGATTCATTCTATTTGTGATTCTGAGGATTAATTCTGCTGAAGGCAAATGAAAAACATTTTCTGCTTGCGCCTCCCATTTGACTTCCACCACCATATTTTACTGGACAATTGTCTTCATATGCATTGCTGTTGTCATTATGTGCTGTAGAGTCGATTCCAACTTTTTTTATAGGACTGAGTAGAACTGCCCCACATGGTTTCCCAGGAGTGGCTGATGGATTTGAACTGCTGACCTTTTGGTTAGCAGCCAAGCTCTTAACCACTATGCCACCAGGTCTCCACCTCTTTCTCTGCGTACTGACAAAATAGCTTCTGTTTCTATATTGGGTAATTTCCATGCTAAATCCTTTAATCTACAGCTTAAGAAAACAGGAAGTCAAAAATGCTCTGAACAGAATTATGGAAAAGCTGTGTTCTGTGATAAAATCAATAACCTATGGGCTAACTGGAAGCTCTGGTGGTGTAGTGGATAAGTACTATGGGTGCTAACCAAAAGGTTGGCAGTTCAAGTCTAACCGAAAGCCCTCTGAGTGAGGAAGCAAAAACAAATTTTCCACACTAAAAAAATGGCTGTAGTAGAATCAATTTTGTATCAAAATGATGCATTAGGATACCATTAATAACTTTTTTTAATTTTATAATATTAAAAACATTAATGTGGACACAGAGAATACTTTAATTTTCTGATTTTATTTTCTGTGATTGTGAAAAGTATTACTACTAATGATACTGAAAAACACGAGAATGAAATAAATTCAGCTGCAAAGAGTAGGTTAAATTTTGTTTCATAGACCATTCAAAATCCATCATTTTCTAATTTTTATGGAGGACTATTGACATGAGTACTTTTACTTCCTTGACCTTACACTGGTAGAAGGAATGTTCATCTTGATTACTAAAGCAGCTGTAGCTTTAAGTCTTGGAAGGTATTTACAGAATATCCACCATCTTCCCATCAGATGAACCTGAATATAATTGTAGGTGCTGAGGAGCCAAGAGGGACAGTGGCATCAACCCTGGTGGACAACCAAACTCAAACAAACTAAATAAGCAACTCAAATTTTGACAAATGATACAAATATGTCCTTTGGATTAGAATAAGGTCTGTATGTTATATAACAACACCATTATCATAAAAACAAAACTAAACCTGTTGCCATCAAGTCACGCCCAACTCATAGAGACCCTACAGGACAGAACAGAACTGCCCCACAGGATTTCCCAGGAGTGACTGGTTGATTCAAACTGCTGACCTTTTGGTTAGCAGCCGAGCTCTTAACCACTGTGTCACCAGGGATTTAATAATACCAAATCAATGTTAATTTGCTGAATTTGATAAAACGTCTCTGCTCAGCTGCTAACCAAAAGATTGGTGGTTCAAACCCACCCAGCAACTCCCCGGGAGAAAGATCTGGCAATCTGTTTCCATAAAGATTGCAGGCAAGGTATTGAAATACATCTGTGGTTCTTAATTCATTTCTTCAATTAAATATCAGTCACGAGAGAATGAATCTGGCTCTTTCAGATTCAATTTAGTTGGTTCACATTTGGAAGTCAAGTACGTTACAGGCATATGAGAGAAAATGAGCCTCTGTATCTGTTGTAGTCATTTTTCACCAAGGCTAAGGTCAGCAGGGAACTCTGGTGGCATAGTGGATAAGAGCTCAGCTGCTGACCAAAAAGTCAGCAGTTCACATTCACCAACTGCTCTTTGGAAACCTTACGGGGTAGTTCTACCCTGTTCTACAGGATCACTATGAGTCGGAATCCACCTGAAGGTACCCAAAGACAAGGTGAGCTCTGCCCTTATCAGAGATGCTTTGAATCACAGCACTACCAGTTTCTAAAGAGCAGCTGGTGGATTTGAACTGCCAACCTTTTGGTTAGCAGCTGTAGCTCTTAACCACTATGTCACCAGGGTTTCTGTAAAGTCTATACATGCTTTGTAATCTTCTCTTTGCATAAGTTTAGATGTAAAAAAATTCAGGCATATGTGGAAAAGGAAGGGGGAATAGCATATAGCTGAAAACCTCTTTGAGCTTAAAATTAAAACACTAAGAGATACCGTTTCTCTCTTATGCAGATTTTAAAACATGAAACTTTGAGTTGTCTGATGGAAAATAGGCACCCATATACACTGTTGATATAAATGTAAAATAATGTCAAGCCTACAGAGTTCTTCAAGAGATTGAAAAGGAAAATTAAGATTCTTTTAAATTAATCATTGCTATGGAGTAGAAATTTCAATCATGACAACACTGTGAGACATTAATTTCAGAGGAAAACTTCAATATTATTTCATTACAGCTTTTTTTAAAAAATTGAATTTCATTTCTAGAACCAGTATTTTTCTCGCCGAACATTCTCACTTTAAGTATTGGGAAATTCATTTTTATCAAATGGTTTCCACAAACTGCTGCAAAAATAAAAGACCTGAAACTGAACATTTATTTTACATAAATTCATAATTGTAATATGAAATAAATATGGAAGCACAAAAACAAAAGCAATTATCAATGGAAATACAGCAATTTTTCAAATTGCATCCCCAGAAGTATCATTAAAAACGTTCTTCTACTCGTGATTCTTTCATTGACTAATAGCCATAAAAGTGATCTACCATTTCAAATGCTTTTCCCTCATCTATGGGTATAAGGCAAGAGCAATGAATTTGGTTCCTAGACAGTAAAAGTTAAATAATTACCTGTTCTTGAATATATCATTATATTGTTTTTCAAGTTTGTTTTTTTTTTCCAGATGTTCCAGAGGGACTGAGAAATACATACAAAATGGTATTGGTTTCACAAAGATTTCTCTCAGATGTGTTGGGATATTTCGGGGTTTGTTGTTGAACTAAAGACAGCATATTGAATATTGAAAGATATTGGGTCACTGAAAAGAATACGCTCAAGGTACCTTGGTGAGAAAGTCTTCAGAGATACACAAATATAACTTTTATGCACTCAGCATTTAATATGTAAGTATTGATCATCCCTTTTGTACTGGATATACCAGAGGTAGGTGATAAAACTGAATATAAGGTAGAAACACTACTGCTTAAAAAAAAAGATGTTCAAGTTTAAGATGTGTTAGTGACCTATTTACAGTTGGCTGCAAATATACTACGGCAAGTGTTATGATAAGGGGATTAAACCCAGTGCCATCGAGTTGATTCTGACTCATAGCAACCCCATAGGACAGAGTAGAACTGCCCCATAGAGTTTCCAAAGAGTGCCTGGCAGATTTGAACTGCCAACCCTTTGGTTAGCAGCCGTAGCACTTAGCCAGTGAATGCAAAAAACTGCATATGAGAAACATCTCATTTTTATCTAGAAGGTTATAAAAAACCTCAAAGAGAAAGTGATTCAACAGAGTATAGAAAAATAAGTAGAGGAAAGTGAGGCAAAGGAAGTGATGATAGAGGAAAACTATTCTGGGGAGAAGGTGAAGTATGCATAAAATTCTGGTTTACGTCAGAATGACTGTCCTGGATTGAATTGTGTCCAAAAATACCTGTCAGCTTGGCTAGGTCATGATTCCCTTATATGATTGTATGCTTGTCTACCATTTTATCTTCTGGTGTGATTTCCCACTATATTGTAAATCCTATCATTATGATGTAATGAGATGGATTATCGGCAGTTATATTGATGAGGTCTACAAGACTAGGTAGTGCCTTAAGCCAATGTCTTTTGAGACATAAAAGAGAGAAGCAAGCAGAGACACTTGGGAACATCATACCACAAAGCAAGCAGTGCTGGGAGCAGAGCGAATCCTTTGAACCTGAGGTTCCTGCACTGAGATGCTCCCAAATCAAGGGAAGACTGATGACAAGCCCTTCCTCCAGAGCTGACAAAGAAAGCTTTCCCCTGGAGCTGACACCCTGAATTTGGACTTGTCACCTACTAGACAGTAGTGAATAAATTTCTCTTTGTTGAAGCCATCCACTTGTGGGATTTCTGTCAAAGCATCACTAGATGACTAAAGATAATGACCATGGTAGTTCAGAACATCTGGAACATGAAGGCTATATAAAGAATTTTGCAAGAGATGAGGTACAGGAAGCAGATTTCTAAGAGGTGTATGCCAGTCACATTAAAGAACTTGTTTATCCTAAGGGCACAGATAAGGCATTGAAGGACTTTGTCAGGAGAATAACAGAATGGAGTTTTTGTCTATAAAATTAAGATAGGCTATAGTGTTGTTGTTTTTTTTTATAGTGTTTTTTTTATAGTGTAGGGAATAGAGAAAAGTAGGAAAGACTGAAAGCAAGAATACAAGTTAGGTGTCAGTCCCAATAAACCAGAAAAAAATGTCCTCGTGCTTGGATCAAGCAAATGATATAAGTGACTAGATTTGAATATTACATAAAATATAAAATTGTAAGGAACTGGGGATAAATTGGGTATGGCACAAAAAACAGGAATACATCAAAAGATAACTAGACTCTGATTTGGAAAACAAAATGGATAATGGTATCATTCACTGAAATAAAAAAATCCACGCTCCAGGTCTTGAAATATTAGGGCTAATGTACAGAGATGTAAAGTCCTTTGTTTATGTGACACTTTTAATGAACATCTAGAATATCTAAGTGGTAATTTTCAGGAAGGGGGCCCTGGTGGCAAAATGGTTAAGGGATTGGTTGCTAACCAAAGTTTGGTGGTTTGAACCCACATAGCCACCCCATAAGAGAAAGACCTGGTGATCTACTTCCATAAAGATTACAGCCTAGAAAACCCCTTGAGGCAGTTCTACTCTGTCACATGGGGTTGCTATGAGTCAAAATCAACTTGTTGTCACCTAAAAACAATTTTCAGGAGGAATTTTTATGTATGAGGCTGGAGAAGAGAAAACAAATTTTTCAGTAGTAATAGAAATTATGCCCCTGTGTGGCACAATCAATTTACAATCAGTTACTAACCTAAACTTTAGAGGTTCAAACCCAACCAATTGTGCCATGGAGGAAAGGTATGGTGATCAGCTTCTATAAAGATGAGAGCTAAGAAAAGCCTATGGAGCAGTTCTACTCTGTAACACATGGGGTAGCCATGAATAAAAATCATCTCAAAGGAAAACAGGTTTGGTTTGGTTTAATAGATGCATGATAGATAGATAGGCAGACAGAGAGACAGAGAGATAAATAAACAGACATACATCTTCAGCATATAGGTGCGTATTGAGGACAGTGGGTTGAATAAAATCAAGAAAGTATGAAAAGGTAAGGGCAGAGGAGATTTGGATAAAAACTGAAAAGCTTATCCTCAAAAGCACAGGCAATAGAAATACAACTTCTAAGTTACAGAAACAAGGAAGTGGTAAATAAACTCAGAGACTGCTTTGCTCTGAAAACAAAAGATATACTCAACAGAGGCTAATAATGCTACCGAGCTGCCAAAGGGAGGGGGGAAAAAAAACCTTCATTGAATTTGGGAATAGGGAAGTTGATAGTGAACTTGTTGAGAAAATTTCAGTGGAATGATGGAAGAGGAAGGTGAATTACACTGGATTGAGTTATAAGTGTAATTCACATGCTCCAAGACTTTTAATTGAGAAGTGGTAAACGGGAGACAAAAGATAAAAGAGTAACTTAGATAAAGGTTCTGGCTAGATGGTAGTCAAAGGGTAAGGGGAGAGGGTGTTTTTGTTTTTCTTTTATCTGTCTTACAGATCTGGAGCCCTGGTGTCACAGTGGTTAAGAGCTCGGCTTCGAACCAAAAGAACAGTGGTTCGAATTCACCAACTGCTCCTTGGAAACCCTATGGAGCAGTTCTAATCTGTTCTATAGGGCCACTGTGAATTGGAATTGACTCAGCCCCAAAGGTTTGCGAAGTAACTGAGACAATGTGGTAACAAAGAAAAGCCAAGTGAACTTATCCTCTGCTCTCAATGGGAGTGATTTCAATTCTGCAAGTTTTCAAAATTCAGAACCCAGTTTAGGTTTGTGGACATGGTCTGTGGAATTTAGTTTTTTAAACTCTTTCCAAATGCTGTACACTTTGGATCATATACATGCTTAAAGATACCAAAACCAAACCCACTGCAGTCGAGTCAATTCCAATGCATTGCAACCCTATAGGAGAGAGTAGAACTGCCCCATAGAGTTTCCAAGTAGTGCCCGAAAGACTCAAACTGACGACCTTTTGGTTGGCAGCTGGAGCTTTTAACCAGCACATCACCAGTGTTTCCTGCTTAAATTTACAGGGTAAAATAATTTGTCTTCATGGTCTAAAGCTGTTTATAATCTGGAAAATAGTTTACTACTGTGTATTTTGTAAAAGAGAAAAATACAGAAAATTAACAATCCTATTTTTCCTTAATATTAGTATCATAAGTTTATTAAAGGAAAAAGAAATGGAAGTAAGCAAAAAAAAAAAAAAAGTTTAAAAATTATACCAAACTGGATACTTAAATAGTTTTAATATTTTGGTTTTGACTTGTCAAATTACATTTTCCACACTCATTCCTGATAATTCATAATTTATTAATTGATATATTCAATCCATAATTTTATGAAATCAACTCAAAATATAAGAAATCATTTTAATATGTTCTGATAACCACTAACATTTTTAATGCTGCAACTTTTATTTTCCCTATATTTAAAGAAAATACAACATAGATTTTGCTATTTTATTGATTGTAAATTTTAATTGAAATTATCTTTCCTATTTTGCAATTTCCCAGTGGATTGGAATTTCTGCCTGGACCAAATCTATTCACACTGACAGCAGGAGTAATAGCCAAATATAACAGAATTCTCCTTCAACCGAATTTAACGTAATGTCCTGGTGAGCCATGACCGTCTTCCCATATGTAGATTGATCACTTCCTACAGAATCAAGTTTATTCAGACCCTGTGCTCTGAGGGGTTTCCTTTAGAAGAAATTGTATATCTATTTCATGGCCAAAGGCAATTATTCAGCAGTAACTGAGTTCATCCTCTTGGGACTCACAGACAATCCAGAGCTTCAAGTCATTCTCTTTGGTGTCTTCCTAGGGATTTACTTAGTTACTGCTGTGGGTAATCTTGGTTTGATTGTGATAATTCAAATCAGTCCTCAGCTTCAGACACCCATGTATTTTTTTCTCTGTCATCTGGCTTTTGTTGATTTTTATGGTACCTCCTCTATCACCCCAAACACCCTGGTGAACTTTGTGCGTGAAATTAAAAGTATGTCATTTTATACATGTGCAACTCAGGTGTGTTGTTTTATCACGTTCTCAGTTTGAGAATTATTACTGCTGTCTATCATGGCATATGATCGGTATGTGGCCATCTGCAACCCTTTACTCTATGTAGTTCTCATGCCAAGGAAACTCTGCATTCAAATGGCCACTAGCACATATATTTATGGATTCACTGTGGGAGTTGTACAGGCAGTGGCTACGTTCCACATGTCTTTCTGTGACTCTAATGTGATCAACCAGTTCTACTGTGATGATGTTCCATTGATTGCTCTAGCTTGTTCTGATACACGTGTCAAAGAGCTGATGCTGTTAATTATTGCTGGATTCAATGTGTTTTGCTCCCTTATCATTGTTCTCATCTCGTATGTCTTCATTCTCTTTGCCATCCTGAGGATCCACTCTGCTGAAGGAAGACAGCCTTCTCTACCTGTGCTTCTCATCTATTTTCTATTACTATGTACTATGGAACCTTAATGTTCATGTACCTACAGCCCAAGTCAAGCCATTCACTGGATAAAGACAAATTTGCCTCAGTGTTCTATGTAGTGGTGATCCCCATGTTAAACCCATTGATCTATAGTTTGAGGAATCAGGAGGTAAAAAGTGCCCTGAAGAGAATTATTGAAAAAATGTATTTTAATGATCAATAGTGACATAAAAGTTGTCACTAAAAAAAAAAAAAAAAAAAAAGGCAGATACAGAGTTAGGAGATTCTTATGTCAAGGCTTGCACAATGGTACAGCGCTAATAAGTACAGGGACCCTTGTCCTCTGGGACTCAGCTTCCTAAAGTCTAGTTCCTTGCAAATAAGTATTTTTCTTGTCCTTTATTTTACCTTTTTTGGTTTACACATAGTAGGCATTTCATAAATGTTTGTTTAGTTGTTGGAGTCTAAAATGGAGAAAAAAATGTCAACGCTCTTTGACCATCAGATGTTTCAACAATACAGATAAGCACTGAGTGTCTTGAAATAATGAATTTATCTTATTTCACTACGATTAGCCAACCACTTTACATTAAGATCAATTTATGTGTGGTCATCTTAAACTTTTATTACTGTAAAATGTATTTCTTTTGAAGCAATATTGTGTGGATTACTATAACAATGAATGTGGCAGCCTTTAGGCCAATGGAAGGTTTTATTCTCTCGAACACTGTAGTTAGGGAAGGCAAATCCATATACAAATATGTATTGATTTGGTACACTGGTGGCTTCCTAGTGATTTACAGACAGTGGAAATTAGCCCTGGAGAATTGGTTAAAGTACTAGGAGTAACAGAACATGGCATTCTAGGAAAAAGAAGAGAAGGTGATTTCAATCTAAAAGGTAGATCCTCTAATCTTCCTCGCTGTTGCAAAACTCTCTACTGTAGCTACTCTTTAGTAGTTAAAAATTTAAATCAGCTTGCTTTGTGCCCATTTCTCTTTCCCAAATTCCATGTCTTGCAGTCTTGTTACTCCAAGAACCCTAACCAACTGTCCAGGCCTATTTACCATTGTTTTGAGTCAGTGTGTATCCATGCCTCAGGCCACAAGTTCTCCAGCTGAAGTGGGCAGTTAAATGCTCAACCACTGGGACTTTACATCTAAGTGGAGATGGGATGAGACATCAGTTTATGTCTAACTAGTTCTTACATAATGTAACAACCATCTGTGGGTTAGATCCAAATATTAACCCCATCAGTTGGTTGTAGGGAATCTCTAACCCATGCAACCATGGAGTAGATTGACAGAAAGAACTTTATACAACAAACAACACTTGAGAGATAGATGATATAAAAATATCTTTCTAAAACAATTAATGAGCAGATTCTCAGGTCCATAGAGCTGTGTATATGCTGACAAGCATCTTTCAGTCTTCCTTGGAATTCTCACATCTCTGTGGAAAATTACAATTAGTGCAACCATTACACACTAATTAGAAATAAAAGACTTCTGTAAAATTTCTGTGCAAGGTATTTTTGTTGTGGCTGTTAAACCCATGATATCAAAAAAGAAAAACCAAACCTGTCGCCATTGAGTCAATTTCAACTCATAGTGACCCTTGCAGGACAGATCAGAGCTGTCCCACAGGATTTCCAAGGCTGTCATCCTTACAGAAGCAAAGTGCCACACCTTTGTCCCATGGAGAGGATGGTGGGTTTGAATCAAAGACCTTAAGGTAGCAGCAGAGCACTAAGCAGCTGTGTCACACAGAATGATATTATTAAGAAACAGAAGAATAATGTTTCTTGGACAAAATATTCACATTAAATAAGATTGATTGTGTGTGTGTTTGTATAAAAATAACAGGCTGATTATGATTTTTCAATCAATTCATCTTCCTGTTTATTCTACACAGACAGGTATGTGTGAAATGGGAATGAACAGACTTCACTAGAGGGTTTGATGTGTATATTTTTAAATGTTTTCCAGCACAGTGCTAGACATAAAATGAGTTATTTCTCAGTTATTATCCTTTGTGAAAGAATTTTCAGGCATAATTCTCTGTGACTGAACTATATACACCAGTAGGCCAATAAGAAATTCATGCCAATTGATAATTGTCAACATAATTGAGTTTCTCACCTAGAGTTGAATCTTTGGTACAATTCAAATCATTACTTAGCAGTAGATTAATCTCCTTTGATCTAATGAATATTATGGCCACTTATTGAAATTCATAAGTTTAAGAAGACCAATATTAAAGCATAAAAATATAAATCAAGTATAATTAAACATCTTCCATGTTGTTTTCCAAAACATTAGAATGATCTTTGTTAACTAATTATTCTTTATTAGCAAGGTGATCTGCTATTTCAAGTTGTTGTTCCTTGTCTGTGAGGCAAAATGGATCCCAAAAGACCAGCCATAACATAATTTGTTATGCTCGTGATTCATCATTACACCGTTTCATAAATTTTAAAGAATGATGTAATACAAGGAAAAGGCTCTAGAGGGACTACAAATGATCAAAATGTACTGACAATACTTAAGTAATCACAAGTGTTGTTGGCATCCCCAGAGCTGGCTTCAAGATTGATTGAATTCTTTTTGGTTTTGTCATAGGTTACTCAAAGACGGCCATGAAGTAGAGAAAAATATTCAAGGTAATTAAGGTAATAAAAAAGGGTTTGGAGTAACCCAAACTTTGGATTTGTTTGTTCTGTTGCTCTACAGATACATTTGGAGTATCTACCAGTTGCTAAGTCCTGCTGGGAACTGGAGATAAAACTGAGTGAAATACAGAACTGTTTTGGCTTGCCAAGAATTTGAAATTTTAAATAGGTTCCAGACAAATTAACAGGTGGGTGACTAGTTCAGAGCAGCACTTGAGAGATAATAAAAAGGCTACAGAAGAAAGTGAAATTTCATCTGGAATTGGAAGGAGAAGTTGAAAGAAAATAGCCAGTCAGAGAGGTGAAGGTAAAGAAAGGAGTATTCCGGCAAAACTATGTACAAAATGTGTGGTCACATCTGAGAAACTGAGGCAACATGGCTGAGGCATGGAGATTACATGAGGGATGCCACAAGAGATAAGACTAGTCTGCAAAGCAAGGGTTTGTTTATCAAAGGTTGATTTAGCCACCTTAACGGCTTTGAACTTTATCTAAGGTCAGCTGGAGAACAAGCTAAGATTTGCAAGTTAGGAAGAACTCTTGGGCTACTATATGCACAGAGAGGGTTGGAAACTAGACGCCTGGATAAGTTAGAGAGTAATATTTAGGCTTTTCCTGCAGGAAAGGTATGATAGAAGTCTAAATAAAGAAAAGAATATATAATATAGAGAATACGAGAGAGATTGGATTTGAAAAAAATGGATTAAACAGAAGTGTTCAATAATTATTTGTTGGGTGGGAAAGAGTTATATGGAATGCTTTCTTGGTTTCTCACAGATTGAATGGCTGGAAGATACACCATTAATGGAGTCAGAAAATATATGCTCTAAAGCATATAGTGGGGTGGGGTGATTTTTGAATCTCTGGTTTTACTTTTGAAGATGTTTAATTTAGGCACCTCAGATATATCTAAACAGCATTATCTGGAAAGCTGTTGGATACATGTACCTGGAGCTTAGAGAAAAATCTGTCCTAGATATTTAGATTTGTGCATCATCAGTACATAAATGACAATTATCTTCATATCATTAAATGAGATCTCTCAACAAGAATGCTCAAAAAGGAAATGAGTTGGCCTAAGGTAAAACTGTAAGAGGGTCATTTAAAGTATAGACAAAGGATACATAGTCATCTGGGGAGAGTAAAAATGGACAAAAAGATGGGAAAATCCAGAGATTCTGGTGACTTAGAAGTAAAAAAAGAATGTTTTTCAGGATAAAAGGAAATGCCAATGGTGTTCAATGCTACAGAGAAGTCAAATATGAAGCCTTCGCTGGACTGGGCATGAGGAGAGTGTTGGTGTACTTGATGAAAGTAGTTTCAATGCAATGCTGAGAAAAGACATGACAATAATACAATAGGTCGAGATACGAATGTGAGAAAGGATGTAAGTGTGGGTGACTTTTCTATGGTGTTTGGTAATGAAGGAATAGAGAGAGTCGAAGACTTGGAGGGGTTTCTTAGGTAAAGGGAGAAGAATAGTGATGAAGGATCCCCGGTGGGGTTTTAACTATATACTTCATTTATAGTTCAATGTGAATGACTGAATAAATTAGCAGAAGGAGAAGATATGGAATGCAAAGAAATATGTGATCAAAATATAAGTTTAGGTATTAGAAATAGTGGTGTGCCTGACCCCAAACCACGGTATTTTCAGTTGCCTCATATGCACGTGAAAGTTGGGCAATAAATGAGGAAAACAGAAGAAGAATTGATGCTTTTCAATTATGGTGTTGGCTAAGAATATTGAATATGTCATGGACTGCCAGAAGCATGAACACACCTGTTTTGAATGAAGTACAGCCAGGATGCTCCTTAGAAGCAAGGTTAGAGAGACTTTGTCTTATACACTTTCAACATGTTGTTATGAAGGACCTGTCACTCAAGAAAGGCATCATGTTTGGTAAAGTAGAGGGTCAGTGAAAAAGAGGAAGACTCTCAACAGGATGAACTGACACAGTGGCTGCAACACTGGGTCCAAATACAGCAATGATTGTGAAGATGGCACAGGGTCAGGCAGTGTTTCTTTCGGTTGTTTTTAGAGTCACTGTGACTGACTGGACGGAATCTAACAACAACATTAGAAATAGAACTATCCTCTCTAAAAAAAAAAAGAAAAGTGCAGAAAGGATAGATAGGAAGCAGGTAGGTTTGTGCAACTCTTCAAAAGAAATTAAAATTAGTTTTATTTTATTACTTTAAATTCCTCTCTTTGTTGTCATGGATTGAATTGTCCCCCCAAAATATGTGTCATATAGGTTAGGGCATGATTCTCAGTCTTGTGTGGTAGTCTTTTATTTTGTGGTTTTCCTATGTGTTATAAATCATAATCTCTGCCTGTGGTTAAAGAAGATTATGGTGGGGAAAAAAACCCTTACTCAGGTCACAATGTAAAGGGAGTTTCCCTGGGGTGTGGCCTGCACCACCTTTTATCTTACAAGAGATAAAAGGAAATGGAAATAAGCAGGGGAACGACTTCCTACCACCAAGAAAGCAGTGCCTGGAGCAGAACGCATCATTTGGACCTAGGGTCCCTGCTCAGAGAAGCTCCTACCTAGTCTTGGGGAAGGTTGATAAGAAGGCTGATAGAGAGAGAGAAAGCCTTCCCCTGGAGCTGAAGCCCTAATTTGGACTTTTAGCCTACTTTATTGTGAGGAAATAAACTTTTCTTTGTTAAATCCATCCATTTGTGGTATTTCTGTTACAGCAACACTAGAGGACTAAGACTTTTGTTAGAATTGTTGGTATGTACTGAGAGTAAGGGGGGTGGTATAGAAAAGTGTGAAGAAATTCAAAGGGTATGAGATAATAGGTACATGTAGACTAATACACAGAAAGTCAGTTTAAGAAAAAGGCCAATCTCCTCGACAAAAGTAAGTGGCTATTTTCAATATGCTAAGTTTGTAATTGCTTACTTTTGCCTGGTTGCTGTTCTTGTTACCTCAGACACAATTGTGAAGAGAACATTTCAAAATACCCAGATTTTGATGTATCTGGAGAGAAATAAGACCAGGATGTTTGGGATGTTGACAAGAATAATTGTAGTAATAATCATGAAGTCTAAGGTGGGCAGGGGAAGAATTAAATAAAGGAGGTAACAAAATAAAAGAGAAATAATTAGTGGAAAATAGTGATGTCAGTGGCATCTTGGTATGAGAAGTTGTTTTGTCATTTCTGAGATGTTAAAGGGAAGGGCAAATGTTTGTGATCTTAAGGTAATGTTTTAATTTTGGATTTGTAGCAGTCAATCAATTTCCAGATAAAACAAGATCCAAGATGGAGCCATGAGAGTTGGAAGTTCAAGCGTATTGGTGTTGGAGCCATTGACATCAAGATTTTGAGGACTACAGAAGCATTGTATTAAATGTGTGGTCTGTGTAGGCACTGATGTCAGCTTTATGGAAAAGAGACAGAATGATCTTGGTGCCAAAAACTTCAATAAATAAGGAGTGACCTGGGCATAAATAAGTGACAACAATGAAGACAGGTATAAACTTCAAAGCATCAGAAGAGTTTACTCAATGCAAGATGATGAATCATATCTTACCTCAAGCAAATGTGAAATCTGTGGAGAGTTACAAATTGAGCAGCCTGCAGAGAGGTGGCCTGGAGAGAAGCAGGTCTTCAAGTGGGAGCCAAGTTTTAGTTTAAGCAAGGGTGGGTAAAATGATTAAAGATGTTGGAGAGAACAAAATAAAAATGATATTAAATTTATGGTCCAGAGATCAAGAGTATTCAAAATTTTATCTCTGATCTTTCATATTAACTCTTTGGGAATCAATTTTTGGATTTTATTTCCTTTTAATTACATTTTTTCAATTTATTACACTTTTATTTAAGGTGTTCTCATAACTTTAAAACATATTTTGACATCTGTGTTCAAAAAACTCTATTTCCTTCTATTAAAATTAGATTACTTTAACAATTCTTCACATAATTTAATATTTTGAAATTTCTGCCTAGAATACATGCCTTTATTCTGAATGCAGAACTAGCCTGAAGTTTCTCCTGGTGGGTCAGAGCCATCTTCTAACATCTGTTTGATGATTGCCTGCAGACCCAAATTATTTGCAACTGTGATCTGGAGGGATTTATTGTGATTTTTCCATGGCCAAAGGCAACCATTCAGAGGTGACTCAATTCATCCTTTTGGGACTCACAGATAACCCAGACCTTCAAGCCATTCTCTTTAGTGTCTTCCTAGTGATCTACTTAATTAGTGTCCTGGGTAATCTTGGTTTGATGGTGCTAATCCAAATCAGTGTCCTCAGCTTCACACACCCATGTATTTTTTTCTCATACACCTGGCTTTTGTTGATTTTTCTTTTACTTCATCTGTCACCCCAAACACCTTATTGAACTTTTTGTATGAAGTTAAAAGTATAACATTTTATGCGTGTGCCACTCAGGTGTGTTGCTTTATCACATTTGTAGTTTGTGAAGTCTACTTGCTCTCAATCATGGCGTATGATCGGTATGTTGCCATCTGCAACCCTTTACTCTATGTCATTCTCATGCCTAGAAAACTCTGTATTCAACTGGTTGCTAGCACATATGTGTATGCTTTTACTGTGGGTCTTGTACAGACAGTAGTGACATTCCGTTTGTCTTTTTGTGACTCCAATATGGTCAACCACTTCTACTGTGACGACGTTCCTTTGGTTGCTTTGGCCTGCTCTGACACCCAAGTCAAAGAGCTGATGTTGTTAATCATTGCTGGGTTCAATACACTTTTCTCTCTACTGATTGTGTTGATTTCCTATGGCTTCATTGTCTTAACCATCCTTAGGATCCACTCTGCTGAGGGAAGAAAGAAAGCCTTTTCCACCTGTGTGTCCCACCTGACCTCCATCACAATATTTTATGGGACCCTTATTTTTATGTACCTCCACCCCAAGTCAACCCACTCCCTGATCACAGATAAATTTGCTTCAGTGTTTTATGTGGTGGTGACTCCCATGCTAAACCCACTGATCTACAGCTTGAGAAACCAGGAGGTAAAAAATGCACTGAAGAGAATTATGGAAAAGTTGTGTTTGGCTAGCAGATAAATGAAGAGCCATAGGGCAGGGATCACGAAACTTAGAGTTATATCCTGTCTAGAGTCACAGTCCTGGTAAATGACAAAGCCAAATCCCTTATTTCAAGTGTTCGAGCACACTATTCTGAGGTACAGTTCTGTAGACTCACGGTGAGTTTCATCCACTGTTTATTTCCAATAATCTCTACATGAAAATCATTTTGTAAATTTTATTTGGGTTGTTGAAAGAAGAGTGTGGGAAGGAGAGAGGGAGGGAGGCGAAGAGAAAAATAGAGAGAAATCCTTTTTTGGATATGTTATCCTTCAGCAGTAGAGTTTTAGGAAATACTTATTTTACCTGAAATCCATATGATATTGAGAATAGATCAACATCTGATATCTTACTTTGAAAATCTGCTGCCGGGATAATCTGGAAACCATGTCAAAGTTTAATAGCAGGTGTTTTGGGTTGGAACACTCTGAATAATTTTCCTGGTAGTCCACTTTCTCTGCACCCAGCTGGGAAAGATAACTCAAGCAGAGTTACCCTGATATTGAGAATTTAGTGGCATTGATTCTGTATCAGTTTAGATCATTTGGGCTACTTCATACCATTATGATTCACTGCCCATATATATGAATGTGTGGGTAGGCCTATTCTACATAAATGTGTGGTTAGAACTTGGATTCTTCATTCAAACAGTTTGGCTAACCATTTTAGCTTTTCCAATTAATGTGATAAGAGAACTAGCTCACATTTCTGTATCTCAACTGCCTCATCTGCAATAGGCAAGAAGAGTTCCTTTCTCTTAGACTGATTGTGAGTAGAACTGCACCATAGAGTTTCCAAGAGGCAGCTGGTGGATTTGACCTGTGGACCTTCTGGTTATCAGTGGAGCTCTTAAGCACTGCACCACCAGGGCTCTGATTGTGAGAATTAGATCAGGTTATGAATATGAAGACTATTGCCCAGTTCCTAGCACATAACAAGCAATTTATAAATGTTGCCTATTACATTTAATTATTAATATTATAACTACACTAATGGTTCCTTTGATTCAGTCTTAGAAAATAGAGGAGCATTTTTGGAAATAGTTGCCAACATGATGTACTTTATTTTAAAATCAACAAAATGAAGCTATAAAAGCTAAAAAGTTATATTCTTGTGATCTTTTAAAACAATACAATGCTTTTAAATTTCTTTTGTGTGTGTTGATGAGCACATTTTTAATCGATTTTTTAAGAGGGAGCAATTCTCTCATACCAGCACTTCGATGATACTGATAATATGCATTGCTTTCTTGATAAAATGAATCAATTCATTCTTGTTATATTTAGTAAAGATTAGGTTAATAAATTATTAATTTATTCAGTTACAAGCTTTTAAAATAAAATTGGAGTTAACATCAATTGTGTCTTTTTGGTGTGTCAGGTGGTTAGTGCAGTGTTTTTAAATAAACTGTTTCAGTTAATTTTCATAATACCCAGCTGAGATAGATATACTTCTCCATTCTATCAAGAGAATAGTCAAAGTTATTTACTAGCACATGCATAGCTGATATCTGAAAGAATAAATGTTTGAATCTAGTTTTGTAAAACCATAAAGCTCATTTTGTAATTATTTCTTATACTTCCAAGGACAATTGTACAATGATAGGGTATTTTAAAAAATTGGAAGTAATTGAATGCAGGCTCTTTAACATCAGTATTGAATAATTCAGGGGACTACAGATGGCTACATAGCAACGATAGACCATAGAGACTGTCTTTGTTATCTAGTGCTGCTATAACAGGCATGCCACAAATGGATGGCTTCAATGAACAGAAGTTTATTCTCTCATAATCTAATAGGCTAGAAGTCCAAATTCAGGTCATCAGCTCTAGGAGAAGGCTTTCTCTGTCTGTCAATTCTCCAGGATGTCCTTGCCATCAGGCTTCCTCTCGTCTAGGAGCTTCTCCTACACAGGGACCCTGGGTTCAAAGGACATGCTACGCTCTAGGTGCTGCTTTCTTGGAGGTGTGAGACCCCCCATCTCCCTGCTCCATACTGTTTTATATCTCAAAAGAGATTGGCTTAAGACACAATTTAATCTTATAGATCTCATCAACACACCTACCAATAACCCATCTCCTTAACATCATAGTGATCAGGTTTACAACACATAGGACAATCGCATCAGATGACAAAATGGTAGACAATAACACAATACCGGGAATCACGGCCCCACCAAATTAACACACATAATTTTGGGGGACACAATTCAATCCATGACAGAGGCTAAAAGGAAACACTCAATGATCATGAAGGTAAGAAAGCAGCCCAGTTGTGTTGCACAAGCATAGAAAGAAATAGTGTTGCATTCCCCAACAAAGTTCACCATCATCTTTGGGATAATGGCAGAGGGGTAAAAAAGATCCATGAAGGCCAGGTGGCTAAGGAAATAGTACATAAATGTGTGGAGTCGAGTGTCAATCCTGATTAATATAATCAATCCAATGTTCCCCAGAACTGTGACCAGATAGATGAATAAAAATACCACAAAACATGGGGTCCGGAGCTCTGGCCTGTCTGTAATGCCTTTGAGAATGAATTCAGTGACTTAAGTGATATTAACAGCAGCCACTTATATTCGGTGAATGTTGTTGCATTTGGAGAATAAAAATGGCAACTCTCGTGGCCTCTGTCAGTGTAGAGGAAAGATGGTCATTGATGTCTTGTCAGCCTTGAATTACATCATCAGATGGGTAAAAAGTGCACCTTAGCTTTTATCTGCCATTCAGAATAATCTTCTTAAAAGTTATTTTTCTTTCTAATTTTAGAAAGTAAGAAATCATCTTGGCTGAAACAAAATATTATCTAATTTAAACCCGTTGCAGCAACCACCACTAATATTTCACTGTTCTTGCTGCCATTATCTTTTCTATGCACATATAAGCACAATGGGAGTCCCTGGGTGATGCAGATGGTTAATGTACTAAGCTGATAAGCATAAGGTTGGAGGTTTGAGTCCACCCAGAGGTGTCTCAGAAGAAAGGCAGAATGGCCTACTGTTCAAAAATCAGCCACTGAAGACCCTCTGGAGATCTACTCTGACACACACAGGGTCACCATGATTTAGAATTTACTCAATGGCAACTGACGTTTTTACTTGCATATGGTATTTAAAAATACTCAATTTTTTATCACAAAGTCTTTTCTTTCAGTTCCAACCATGAAGTTATGATTTGAACCCTAACTGAGGATAATTATAAGATTACCATATAAGGTAATAATAAAGTAGGCCATCTTCACTGAAAGATGATCTCAGGGGAAGAGGTTTATTTATAATTTTTTTTCTTTTTTGCTTAAAATAGAAACACAAGTTTTTTTTCTTTTATTGCTTTTATAAAACCTCAGGATTTATTGTTGTCCCAAGTTGCTTGTCAAACCAAAATCAGAGAAAACTCTATGGGGACATAAATGTATCAATGAGAACCTGAACTATGGTAGATATTTACTACTAAGTCCTGGTGGTGCAGCGATTAAGAGATCAGCTACTAACTAAGAAGGCAGTTCAAAATCCACCAGCCACTCTTTGGAGACCATATGGGGCAGTTCTACTCTGTTCTATATGTTCACTATGAGCTGGAATCAACTCAATGGCAACAGGTTTGGTCTGGTGGTACAAGCAATTTGCAATCAGTTACTACCTTAAACTTTGGAGGTTCAAATCCACCCAAGAGTACAATGGAAGAAAGGTCTGCTCATAAGCTTCTATAAATATTACGGCCAAGAAAACCTTATGAGGCAGTTTTACTCTGTAACATATGAGGTTGTCATGAGTCAGAATCCATCTGAGGGAAACAGGTTTGGTTTGGTTTAATAGATAGAGAGAGATAGATAGAGAGACAGACAGACATAATCAGCAATGCCTATTGAGGACATTGGATCGGACAAAATCAAGAGAGTATAAAAAGGTAAGGGCATAATAACCTTCATGAACCCCAAAAAACAGATCATCTAAAGCACAGATAATAGAAACAGAACTTTCAAGTTAGAGATTCAATGAAATAGTAAATAAACTCAGAGACTGCTTTGTTCTAGAAACCAAAAGTATATTCAACAGAGTCTAATGCTATAGAGCTGCCAAAGGCAAAAACCAAACCGATAAACAAAAAACCGTCATTAGATTTGGGAATAGCGAGATTCATAGAGAACTTGGTGAAAAAATATCAGTGGAATGATGGAAAACGAAGGTAAATTACTCTAGGTTGAGCTATAAGAGTAACTGAGAAAGTGGAGATAGATGCTCCAAGATATTTAATTGCGAAGTGGTAAAAGAGAGACAAAAGATAAAAGAGTAACTTACATAAAGGTTCTGAGTAGATGGAAGTCAAAGGTTAAGGGAGGGGGGTTATATTTTATTTTATTTTATCTGTCTTACAGATCTATAAGGTTGATGTTGAAATAACTTGAGAAAATGTGGTAATAAAGGCAAATCAAGTTAACTTATCCTTTGCTCTGGATGGGAAAAATTTCAATTATGCCAGCTTTCAAAATTCAGAACCCAGTTTACATTTGTGGAAATATTCTGTGGAAGTTAGTTTTTTAAAACTCTTTCCAAAATCTTTATATCATTTAGATGCTTAAAGGTAGAGGGTAAAGCAATGTGTCTTAGTCATCTAAAGCTGTTTATTACCTGGAAAATGGTTTACTAATGTATACGTTGTAAAAGACACAAAGACAGAAAATTAGCAATCTTAGTTTTTCCTTAATATTAGTATTTAAGTCTATTGAAGAAACAAAGAAAAGAATTAGTAGCAAAAAAAAAAAAAAAAGAATGTTTAAAGTTATACCAAACTTGATACCTAAAGATAAATAGTATTAATATTTTGGTTTTGAAATTGTCATATTACATTTTCCACACTTAATTCTGGTAATTCATAATTTACTTGTGAATTGATATATTCAATCCATAATATTTTGAGATAAACTTAAAATCTTACAATACAAGAAATCATTTTAACATGTAAAAACCGCTCACATTCTTAATGCTGCAATGTTTTTTTCCTATTTTAAAGAAAATACAACAGAGATTTTGCAATTTTATTGACTGCAAGTTTTAATCTAAACACACTTTGTTCTTTTGCAATTCCCCAGTGGACTGGAATTTCTGCCTAAACCAAATCTCTTCACACAGACAGCAGAAGAAATATCCAAACATAACAGATTTCTCCTTCACCTGAATTTAACATAACATCCTGGGGATCCAGGATCATCTTCTGATATTGATCACCATCTTCTCTAAATTGATCATTTCCTACAGAATCAATATTATTAAGACCATGTGGTCTGGAGAGGTTTCTCGTAGAAGAATTGTATATCTATTTCATGGGCAAAGGAATTACTCAACATGACTGTGTTCATCCTATTGGGACTCACAGATAACCCAGAGCTCCAAACTACTCTCTTTGGTGCCTTCATAGTGATCTACTCAGTTACTGTTATGGGTAATCTTGGTTTGATTGTATAAATTCAAATCAGTCCTCAGCTTCACACACCCATGTATTTTTTCCTCTGTCATCTGACTTTTATTGATTTTTATGGTACCTCCTCTATTACCCCAAACACTCTGGTGAACTTTCAGCATGAAATTAAGAGTATGTCATTTCTTGCATGTGTTACTCAGATGTGCCGTTTTATCATTTTTTCAGTTTTTGAATTATTACTGCTTTCTCTTACGGCCTATGGTCGATATGTGGCCATTTGCAACCCTTTACTCTATGTAGCTTTCATGCCTAGGAAACTCTGCATTCAGAAGATCACTCAAAAAAACCTGTTGCCATCATGTCGATTCTGACTCATATCAACACTATAGGGCAGACTAGAACTGCCCCATATGGTTTCCAAGGAGTAGCTGGTGGATTCAAACTGCCCACACTTTGTTTAGCAGCAGAACTCTCAGCCACTGGGATACCAGGGATCCAAACGGTCACTAGAACATATATGTATGGATTCACCCTGGGAGCTGTACAGGCTGTGTGGCTACATTCCACATGTCGTTCTGTGACCCTAATGTGGTCAACCAATTCTACTGTCATGATGTTCCCTTGATTGTTCTAGCTTGTTCAGACACATTGTCAAAGAGCTGATGCTGTTAATTATTGCTGGATTCAATGTGTTTTGCTCTCTTATCATTGTTCTCATCTCCTATGTCTTCATTCTCTTTGCCATCCTCTGGATCCACTCAGCTTAAGGAAGACAGAAAGCCTTTTCTACCTGTGCTTCTCATCTATTTTCTATTACTATATACTATGTGATCTTAGTGTTTATGTACCTACAGCCAAAATCAAACCATTCACTGGATAAAGACAAATTTGCCTCAATGGTATATGCAGTGCTGATCCTCATGCTAAACCCATTGAACTACAGTTTGAGGAAACAGGAGGTTAAAAATGACCTGAAAAGAATTATTGAAAAAAAAAATATGTTCTACTGATCAATAGTGAGATATGTTGTCACTAAAAAAATGCCAGACACAGAGTTAGGAGATTTGGGAGTCAAGGCTTGTACAACGGTACAGTGTTGATAAGTGTAGGAATCTTTGTCCTCTGGGGTCGGTTTCCTAACATCTAGTTCCTTAAAAACAGGTATTTCATTGCCTTTGTTTTACACACAGTAAGCATTTCATGAATGTTTGTTTAATTATTGAATTCTAAAATAGAGAAAAGAATTATCAGCCCTCTTTGACCACCAGATGTTTCAATAATACAAATGAAGCATACAGTCTCTTTAAATAATGAATTGATCTTATTTCACTATGATTGGCCACCCACTTCATGTTAAGATCAATATGTGTGTAGCCATGTTAAACTTTTGTTGTTGTAAAATACATTTTTTTGAAGCAATGTTGTGTCGATTACCATACCAATGAATGTGGCAGTCTTTAAGCCATTAGAAGATTTCATTCCCTCATACACTGCACTTTTTTTTTTTTTTATTAATTTTTACTTAGGGAAGGCAAATTCATATACAAAATATGTATTAATTCAATGCAGTAGTGTCTTTCTAGTGACTTACAGACCATTGTAAATAGCCCTGGAAAGTTGATTAAAGTACTAGGAATAATAACAGAACATGGCATTCTGGGAAAGAAAAGGGAAGATGATTTCCATTTATAAGGCAGATGCTCTAATCCTCCTTGCTGTTGCAAACATACTCTGCTGTAGCTACTCACTACTAGTTAAAAACTTAAATCAACATGTTTTGTGCCTGTTTCTCTTTCCTAAAATTCCATTTTTTATAGACTTGTTACTCCAAATACCCTAACCAACTGTCCAGGTCTGTTTATTATGAGTCAGTGTGTATACACATCTCAGGCCACAAGCTCACCAGATAAAGTGGACAGTTAAGTGTTCTACCCGCTGGGACTATTATATCTAAGTGAAAATAGGATGAGGAAATGTTGCTGGGTGGAAACACCAGGATCTGTTCAGGGTGACTTGTCATATCCAATAAACAAGAAGCCTAGGTGGGAGAAGAAAGGCGCCTCTATTTTGTTGTACAAGGAAAGGAGCAATCGGGGGTGCTGCCTCCAAGACTGCTGGCAGACGGCTTGGGGAGGTGAGCTTTTACAGAAAGCAGACAAGGAAATGCAAATTCATCATGAGCATTCAGGACTGACCTTCACTCAAGTGCTCAGGGCTTGGGGATGGCTATGCATTTTCTCTAAACAATTATTTGATTCTCTGGCAGGATGTTTATGTGTATTTTGCACTTAATGAGCTAATAGGTTACCCGAAGTGTTGACATGACATAGAAAATCTGCTAAGACCAGTTGAGGTCCACCATGACTATTCTGTGGTTATCTTTTCAAGGACAATTTCTGACCCATTTTATACTATCTTGTCAAGGACAGTTTCAGAAAAATGTGCAGGCTATTCTGCTTAGTGTAGGAGGAAAGCCAGAGCAGGTGTCTCTTAGAAGTGCTGAGCCCTGAGGCTACCTTTGTCTCCTTGAAGTGCTGAGCTCTGAGGCTGCCTGTCTCATTTTCTCTTTTTATTTGAACACTGACTAATACTGGTCAGGGTTCATTCTAGACCACTGTGCAGCTGCATATTTTGCCTGGTGGGGAGACTCTGATGAGGTCACAAGCTGGGAGTAAAGCTCTGGGATTTTGTGAAGATTAACTCTTTGTTATGCCATCATTATGAAAGAGGTTTTGGGTCAGAACGTATTAAAACATGTGGGGAAAATTTGGATGCAACAGCATAGTAAAATCCATAAATAAAAAAAAAACCAACCCCCCTTCTGTTGAGTCAATTTTGACTCATGGCGACTCTGTAGGACAGAGAGTTCCCAAAGAGAGCCTGGTGGATTCTTCAAACGGCCGACCTTTTGCTTAGCAGCCGCAGCCGTAGCTCTTAACCACTATATCGCCAGGGTTTCTGAAATTCATAAGCAGATAAAAAGAAATGAAAATGAACACTTCTTGTATTCAGGAGGTACTGGGTAACCAGGAAGTGAGCCAGCTAAGAAGGGCAGTGGGCCCTAACACTCTGGAACCAGATAACTTGCTCCCAATACGTCTGACAATTTGTTCTACAATTCCTGAGTTATTCATCCACATGCAGCAAGAGGTATTGGCTATAGCCCAGACCCCTCCTTGATTAGCTAAGAGGAAGTTCATCACAACATGGTTATCTAAAACCACTCTAGCTAAAGCATCTAGGGATGTTTGTTGGGTCCTAACAGCTTGAGTTGTTGAATAGGCAATGACTTGTGAGAAGTGGGACAGTTTGTGGAGGAGTAGTTCGTGGGAGGCTATGTCTATACAAGGGATAAAGAAACTAGATCCAAATAACCCCCATTGGACAATGTCCTGTAGGCTGCGTTTAGTTCGGTGAGCTGTGGACACAGAACAGTTAGTTGCATTAAACACTTGAAATGGGATAGTGAGCCCAAAGAGCACTGCCCAGTCATTTTGGCGTTGAGGTGTCAAATAACCCGTCTGTACAGGGGTCAGCTGGGCCAGACAAAGACATATCCAGAGTGGAGGGCACATGCTGCTAAGCGAGATGTGTTATTTAAGAAACTGGTGATATTTAAATACTAGGGGTCCTGGTGACAAGACCTATTACCAAAAGAGAAAATGTGGGGAGTTTTGGTCCTCTTGGCAAAGGCAGATGCTTAGTGAAAAACATGAAAAGTAACATTGGTATCACAGGTAGGTCTATCGGGATGGTCTACTAGCACACAACTTTCTTTCCAAATGGAAATAACTTGGTTACAAGATGGGGAAAACACTTCACTGGTTGATTGTCCTGGCTTTAAGGGTACCGGCGATGCTCCCATTAGGCATTGGGAGTAAAAACTGTAATTGACATCGACAGTTTTACTGGGGGTTAGATTGAGGCATATATCTGGAGCATGAGACAGGTGAATACTTTTATGGACATGGACTCAGGGTTTCCTCGTGTCCAAAGGGAAATGCCTGTTAGGCTTTGGACAAATTGGGTCAGTAATAAACTGTCAGGGTCTTCTGAACTCCAAATTGGGAGAGGGTGACAGACCCAGCAGTTTTTTAAATTTCCTCCTGTAGCAACGGCTTGACTAAGTTTGATGATAACCTTGTCTTTCTAGTCTTCTTGGACTGTGGTTTCAAGGCTGTGTGTAAGTTCCAATTAGTGGCCAGGGAAGTTGCCACTGATTGCACCACCAAGGCACAAAATGGGGCCCATTGTCATTGCCAATAGAGATGGGAAGCCAAAATCAAGGGATAATTTCGCTTAGGAGGTGTTTCACAACCTCAGTGGCCTGCAAGGAAAAGCTTCAACCCAGTTAGTAAAGGTGTCGATAAAAACTAGCAGATATTTGTAATTCCTGGGAGCTTGAGACAGTCAGTGAAATTCACTTGCCAGTAGTCTGCAGACATTGTCTCAGTTTGCTGGACCCCTGGGGATGATTCAGCAGTGTTCTTTGGATTATTTTTCACACAGGTGGGGCAGCTCTTTATCATTGCTGAAATAGTGGACCTTTGGTCCAATTAATTGTCTCTTAACTCAATCATATAGTCCATCTTGTCCATAATGGATGGATAGGTGGCCTCTCTGTAGAATAGAGTGTATGAGTTTTTATGGAATGAAAATCTACCCATGAAGGGTGTACAGCCATCCATCCTTGTTTAAAGTGCCCTCCCCCCCCATCTTGGCAATGTTTTTATCTTGTTAGGGACAGTCCAGGGGGAGGTCAGGTGGTAATAACTCTAAACGGGGAGTTAGCAGGGCTACTACAACAGGTTTCTGTTGGATCGTAGCTTTATTTTCTCTTGCATCTGCTTTGTAATTACCCTTGGCCACCATGGTGTCCCCTTTCTAATGCTTTTTGTAGTGTACTACTGTTCCTTGGGTGGGTAAGAGAACAGCTTATAAATGCTGTAAGATCTCTTGAGAATATTTAATGTCCTTACCTCCTGCTTTTAGGAGGCTTTCCTTCCAGACTGCCACTGTGCATGCAATACCCCAGGCATGTACTTGGAATCAGTACAAATAGTTGTTCACTTACCTTTGACGATTTTAAGGGCCTGCAACATGGCAATGAGCTTGGACTTCTGGCAAAGATACCTGGGGGAGGTGCTCTAGAACCTTTTCTAAAGTGACCACCACATATCCAGCTTCTCTTTTTCCTTGTTCAATGTAACTGCTTCCATCAGTGAACAGCTCAAGGTCTGTGACTGGCTACAAGTAGATCATCCACATATTGAGGAAGACACCATTGGTTAGGGTCAGTTGTCACAATTCTAGGACTAAAGCTGATCTAAAAAGAGTGTGACTGTTTTTAAAGAGCTGTGGGAGGACTTACCAGCCAATGCAACTTCTGTGTTTGTCCTGTTCCTGGGTCCTCCCACTCAAAGGTGAAGGTTTCTTGAATTTTTCCTCCATTTAGATGCGAAAGAAGGCATATTTCAGGCTTAGAACAGTGAACCTAGAAAAGGTGGGCAATAAGGTCAACAGCAGGATATATGGTTTGGGGACTACAGGGTGGACCATAACAGTTACCTTGTTGACAGCTCAAAGGTCCTGAAAGAATGGGTAGTCTCCAGTTTTCTTCTTCAATGGCAGCACGGGGGGTGTTGAACATGGTCTGAGCAGTCCATGTTTCTGGTATCTGGTGATGATTTTACCCAGTACCTGTCAGGCTTCAGTTCTGATGGGATACTGGTTAAGCCTTGGGAGAACTATACCAGGTAACAATTCAGTGACAATGGGAGGGACATTTTTGCTCTCTCCTGTACTCTGTTGGCCCACACCTATGACACTACTGCATCTCTGATAACTGGATCAACTAAATTTGGTATGTTCTTCTTTCCTATAATCAGTTGGTGGCCCAATAGTGTGGGCCATTTGTAACTGCCACCTGTTTTTTGTAAAGGAAGGAGTATATTAAAGATTTTCCTTGTATAGAACAAGTTAGAGGTTGTAGGAAGGGAGGGCGTTCTTTTCTTGATACTCCCACAATGGACAGCGTCTGTCTCATTGGGGTAGCTTCTTTTATCATTAATTTTTTTTGAGGAGAGGAGTCAGAAGTGAATGGACTGCTCCAGTATCTACCAGAAACTTTACAGGTTCTCTCTTCCACCTTCATTATAACCAGAAGATCGGGTGAAGGACTTGCCTCAGTTTGACTCATCTTCTAGTGGCATGATTGGGCACTGCGTCACCTCTCAGTTTTTTAGTTCCTTTGGTTGGCATCTTGTACACTCTTATTCAATGTCTTTTCTCTTTACATAAGCTGCACCTGTTTCTTTTCAAAGGAATGTGGGGCCTTCTCATCTCCTGAGGCCTTCATCTCCCTCTTCTTATTTATTTCTTTAGGGGATGGCCTCCAGCCTGCAAGCCAGCAGCTACGAAGGTTGCTTGGTGTTTTAGATTGTAACTTTCTTGCTTGCTCCTTATCTCAGTTAGAGTAAACTTGGCAGGCCAGTCCCACTAGCTGAGAGATTTTTAACCCTATACCTCCTTGTACTTTCTGAAGCTTTCCTTTAATATTGGGGGCACTTTGCCTAAAAGATTATATTAACCATTAGAGTATTTTCAGGGCTTTTGGAATTCAGAGCAGTGAACTCATGAACATGGTTCTAAGATACCATGACTCCCTCAAGAACTGGTGTCGACTGGGGTATTTTCATTTTCCCTAACAGACAAATGAGGGTGCCCAAAGTCATTCCGTTCTGTGTGTGAGGGCAGCGAGCCCACTGGCAGGACAGAAGGACCAGGGAGGGGTGGATACGAAAGTTGAGGGGGCTTAACAGTGGGGGCTATACCGGTTGGTACACATGCTGAAGCAGTGGGAGCTGTAAGATCCTCTTGGGAGTCAAGAGAGAGGACTGGCAATTGTGATTTAACAGTCTCTTTCTGAACTAAGATTTTATGTTTTTCTGTAACTCTTTGTTCTAGTACAGAGTCATGAAAACTTTTACCTAATACTTTTTATCTCATTTACCCTTGCAAGGAGAGAAAAGATCAAGATGGAGGACAGTATAGTTAAGAGACCAATTTGCTGGCTACTTTTACTCATCTGCCAATTCATACTGAGGCTATGTGGCATTACAAAAGAAAATCATCTTTTTCTTTTTCATTGGGTCTAACCTGAAATAGCCCCAGTTTTTAAAGATGCATCTTAGTTGGCTGCATTTCAGGATCTCATGAACGTTCCTCATTTCCCAGACTCACACACACTTATACTTTCACACTACCTAATTCAGTGCACCAACAGGTATCCAAAGTCTTCTACACTCTCAACCATCAATATTCCTGCTTCTTGGGACTCTTGTAAGAACTTGTGTTGGAATTACCCTGTTACTTACCAAACCTAGAGCCTTTTACCCCCTCAATGGTAAATACTCCCTCTTCTTTGGACTCTTCTAAGGCCTTAACTGGGTGCTTACCAAATAATCTCAGATACCTAGAGCTTTTTATGCCATTAGTGGTCAATATTCTTGCTTCTTCAGCCTCTTTTAAGGCTTTACCTAGGTACTTACCAAATAACCATAGGCACATTTCATGTCGCTCACGTAGACACCATTGGGTCTGAGGCAGATAGGCCCTTAGGACTTCTTTGAGGTCTCCTGGAGAACTCTCCAGGTGGGCCAGATATCAGGTGGGGTCCCTGGCACAGCCCATCTCAGGAACCAAGCAATGACTCCTGACTGGCTGGCCAGAAATGCTGCCTGGTGGAAACCAAACTCAGGTTCTGCTCAGTATAACTTGTTACAGCCAGTAAACAAAAGGCTGAGGTGGGAGAAGAAAGGCACCTTTATTTCATTGCACAAGGAAAAGAGCAATCAGGGCTGCTGCCTCCAAGACTGCTTGCAGGAAGCTTGAGGAGAGGAACTTTTACAGAAAGCAGACAAGGAAATGCAAGTTCTTCATGAATATTCAGGATTGAACCTAACTCATACACTCACGGCTTGGGGATGACTATGCATTTTCTCTAGACAAGGGTTCCATCCTCTGGTGGGGTATTTAGATAAATATTTTACACTTAATGAGCTAATAGGTCACTTGAAGTGTAGAGATGGCATAAAAACCTGCTAAGACTGGTTGAGACCCACTATGGGTGCTTTGTGGTTATATTGTCAAGGACAATTTCTGGTCCATTCTATAGCTATCTTGTCAAGGACAGTTTCAGAAGAATGTGCAGCCTATTCTGCTTGGTGTAGGTAGATATATCAGAAGTGTCTCTTAGAAAGGCTGAGCCCTGAGGCTACCTTTGTCTCCTTGAAGTGCTGAACTTTGAGGCTTCATGTCTCAACACCAGTTTATTTCTAACTAATCCTTACATAATGTAACAACCATTTGTAAATTAGGCCCAAATATTAACCCCAGCTGTTGGTTGTAGGGAATCCCTAGCCCATGCAACCATGGCATGGATTGACAGAAAGAACTTCCTGCAACAAACACTAAGAGATAGGTGATATAAACATCTGGACTACCTGTCCATATAATGTGTTCCTATAATCCTGCACACAGAATTTGTGGTTTTGAAAGAGGGGAAGAAGTTTAAAATACCTTCCTTAAAAGATCAGTGGACAGATTCTCAGGCCCATAAAACTGTGTATGTGCTGGCAAGTGTCTTTCAAGCTTCCTGGAAACACTCTCATGTCTCTATGGAAAAAATACCATTAGCATAATCATTATAGATTAATTAGAAATAAAAAATGCAGAAAGATATTCTGACTTCTATAAGGCTTCTTATACTGGCTTCTTATAGAAGTCAGCATAAGATTTCTGTTCAAGATATTTTTGTTGTGGTTGTTAAATCCATGATGCCAAACAAGAAAAACCAAACCTGATGCCATTGAGTCAATTCCAACTCATAGTGACCCATATAGGACAGAACAGAACTCTTCCCTAGGGTTTCCAAGACTGTAATCTTTACAGAAGTAGACTGCCACATCTTTCTCCCATGGAGTGGCTGGCGGGTTTGAACGGGGGACTTCAGGTTAGCAGCCAAGAACTTAACCACTGCACCACTCAGAACTGTATTATTAAGAACCAGAAGAATAATATTTTTGGACATAATGTTCATATTAAATAAGATTGTGTGTGTTTGTATAAAAAGAAGGGTTGAGTATGATTTTTCTATCTGTTCATCTTTCTACTTATTACTCTATACACACTTATGTGTGAAATAGAAATGAACAGAGTTCATCGGAGGGTTTGATTTTTATACCTTTAAATTCTTTCTAGCACAGTGCAGGAAATAAAATGAGTTCTTTTTAAGTTATTATCCTTTGTGACCAGAACTTTCAAGCGTGAGTCTCTGAGATTCAACTAAATACAGCAGTAGGACGAAAAGAAATTCATGCCAACTGTTAATTGCAGCAGATTCAGTTTCTCATCTAGTATTGGATCTTTGGCACAATCCAAATCATTACTTAGTGATGGGTCAATATATTTTGATCTAATACATAACATAACCACTTATTGAAATTCATAGATTTAATAAGACTAATAAAAAGACTTAAAAGGTAAACCAAGTACAATTAAAGATTTTCCATGTGGTTTTCCAAAACATTAGAATGATCTTTGTTAAATAATTCTTCCTTATTAGATGTGGGCTCAGCAAGGTGATCTGCCATTTCAAGCGATTATTCCTTGCTTGTGAGGCAAATTGTATCCCAAAAGATCAATCATAACATAACTTGTTATGCTTCTGAGACATCATTACACAGTTTTTCATAAATTTTAAAGAATGATGTAATACAAGGAAAGGCTCTAGAGGGACTAACAAACCATACAAAATGTACTAACAGTACTTAAGTAATGGTAAGTATTGTTGGCATTCCCAAAATTGGCTTCAAGGTTGATTGAATTGTTTTTGGATTTGTTGTAGATTACTCAAAGACAGCTAAAGAGTAGGAAAAAAATATTAAACGTAATTAAGATAGTAAAAAAGGGTTTAGAGTAACACAAAATTTGAATTTGTTTGTTCAATTATTCCACAGGTACATGTGGAGTGTCTATTAATTGCTGAGTCATACTATGTATTGGAGATAAAACTAGGGAAAACACAGAAGCATCTTGGCTTACCAAGAATTTGAAATTTAGAGTAGGTTACAGATAAATACCAGGTGGGTGAATAGTTCAGAGTAACACTTGATATTGAAAGGCCTACAGAAGGGAGTGAAATTTCACCTGGGATTGAAAGGAAAAGCTGAAAGAAAGTAGCCAACCAGAGTGGTGAAGGTAAAGAAAGGAGTATTCTGACAAAACTATTTACAAATTGTGTGGTCACATCTGAGAAACTGAAGCCACATGTCTGAGGCATGGAGATTACATGAGGGATGCCACAAGAGATAAGACTAGTCTGCAAAGCAAGGGTTTGTTTATCAAGGGTTGATTTAGCCATCTCAAGGACTTTGAACTTTATCCTAAGGTCAGCTGGAGAACAAGCTAAGACTTGCAAGTTAGGAAGAACTCTCAGGCTGCCATAAGCACAGAGAAGTTTCTAAAAAAAAAAAAAACTAGAGACCAGGATAAAATTTAGAGAGTAGTATTTAGCCTTTTCCTCCAGGAAAGGTGTGATAGAAGTCTAAAAAAAAAAAATATGTAATGTAGAGGACATTAGAAGAGGATGCATTTGAGAAAAATGGATTAAACACTTAGAAGTTTTCAATAATGAATTATTTGTTAGAGGGGGAAAGAAGGTGTATATGAAATGTTTTCTTGGTTTCTCACCTGGGTGATAGCTGGGAGATGGAGCATTCACTGAGAAAACATGTGCTCTAAGGCATATGAGTGCGGTGGGGTGGTTTTGAATGTCTGATTTTTCTTTTGAATATGTTAGATTTAGGTATCTCTGAAATATCTAACTAATGTTACCTGGAAAGCTGCTGGATGTATGTACCTGGTGCTTAGAGAAAAATCTGGCCTAAATATTTAGATTTGTGCATCATTGTTATATAAATAACAATTGTTTTCCTATTGTTAAATGAGAGCTCTCAACAAGAATGCTCAAAAAGGAAATGAGTTGGCTTAGGGTAGAATTCTAAAGCAAAAAGGTCATTTAAAGTATGGATAAAGAAAGCATACCTATCAAGCAAGAGTAAAAGTGGACAAAAAAAAGGAAAAATCCAGATATTCTGGTGACTTGGAAGCCAAAAAAGAATGGCTTTCAGCATAAAAGGAAACGTCTGCTGTGTCCAGTGCTACAGAGAAGTCAAATATGAAGCTTTCATTGGATTTGGGAATAAGGAGAGTGTTGGTGTACTTGATGAAAGTAATTTCAATGCAATGCTAAGAAAAGACATGACAATAATATAATAGGTCAACATATGAATGTGAAAGAGAGGGTATTAGTGACTTTTCTAGAATGTTTGGTAATAAAGGGATGAAGAGAAGAGGAGAGGGGGAGGAATAGCTTAAGTAAAGGGAGAGGAATAGAAATGAAAGAACACTGGTGAGGTTTGACCATATACTTTGCTTATAGATTATTGTGAAAGGTTGATTAAATTAGAATAGGGAGAAGATATCGAATGCAAAAGAGTATGTGATCAAAATATAAGTTTAGGTAGTAGATATAAAGTTGGGTCTGACCCCAAGCCATGGTATTTTCAATTGCCTCCTATGTATGAGAAAGTAGGACCGTAAATAAAGAATACTAAAGAAGAATTTTTGCATTTGAATTATAGTGGAGAAGAAATGACACAGCAGTTGTAACGATGGGTTCAAACATAGTAATGATGGTGAGGATGGTGCAGAGCCAGGCAGTGTTTCGTCGTGTTGTAAACAGGGTCGCTATGAGTCAGAACTGACTTCATGACACTTCACAGCATTAGAAATAGAACATCCACCCACCACAAAAAAAAAAAAAAATTTGGAAAGGATAAATGTGGAAGCAGGTAGGTTTGTGGAAATTTTCAAATGAAGTTGAAATATTTTGTTGTCATTGTTACTTTAAATTTCTTATGTTGGAATTTTGGCATCTATTTTTTTTTTACTGGGAGTAAGGTGGGTGGTATAGAAATGTATGAAGAAATTCAGAGTCTGAAATAATAGCTACATACACACTAAGAGATGGTTGATTCAAGAAAAAGCCAACCTTCTGGACACAAGTAAGTGGCTCCTTTTGAGTACGATAACCTTGTAATTGTTCAGTTTTGCCTGGTTGATTTCTTGGTAGTTCAGGTACAATTGTGAAGAGCAGAACATTTCGAAATGCTCAGATTTTGATGTATCTGGAGAAAAATAAGACAAGCATGTTTAGGATGTTGACAAGAATAATTGTAGTAATAAAACATGGAATCTAAGCTATGTAGCTATGTAGGGGAAGAATTAAAGGAGGTGGCAAAATAAAAGAGAAATAATGGGAAATAGTGATATGAGTGAAGCCTTAGTATGAAAAGTTGTATTGTCATAACTGAGATGTTATAAGGAAGGGCAAATGGTTGTGATCTTAAGATAATGTTTTAATTTTGGAAACTTAGCATTTAACCAATTTCCAGATAAAACAAGATCCAAGATGGAGCCATGAGAGTGGGAAGTTCAAGGGTATTGGTTTTGGGGTCACTGTTTTGATCTCAAGATTTCAAGAATTCAAGAAGCAATGCATTAAAGGTGTGGTCTGTGTGGGCACTGATGCCAACTTTATGGAAAAGGGACAGAACGATCCTGGTGTTAAAATCTTCAACACATACGAAGGAGTGGTCTAGGCATATATAAGTGACAACAATGATGATGGGTATTAGCTTCAAAGCATCAGGGGTGTTTACTCAAATGAAAGGTGTAATAATAAATAAAAAACAAAGCTCTGAGCATAAATCATGCCTTACCTTACCTCCCAAATTAGAAATATGTGGAGAGTTACGAATTAAGCAGCCTGCAGAGAGGTGGCCTGGAGAGATGTAGGTGTTCAAGGGGAAACCAAGTTTTAGTTTAAGCAAGGGAGGATAAAATGTTTGAAGATGTTGGAGAGTTTGGTCATATCAAAGCAAGATCTAAAATATCACAGAGATGTTAGTACTAGAGAGAATAAGATCCATGTGGGACAGGGATTCAAGATCAGAACTTAGTGAGGCAACAGGAGAACATTTTTCAAAACATTGCAAAACAAACTCATACATCTATTACTATGATGAAATTACACACGTTTCTGCAGAGTAAGGCTCAACATAAACAATATTAATACTACTAAGAGATAAATTTTAATTAGCATGTAGTATGAGATAGGCACTATTCTAAGCATTTGACATGGACATGGGACGCCTTTCCAAAGCTGCTTTGTTTCTAGTCAATGGGGCAATTCTTTCCGCTCTGAAAATTAACCATTTGAATAAACTGTGAGTTAAGGTTAGGGATTCAAGGCTGGGACTAGTTAGTGAGTTATTCTTTTTCATCTCATGCTGATCAAAGACCACAAATAAAAACTAAATTATCTGCCTGAGTTCATATATCTTGAAAATAAGGAAGAAAGCTATATTATCAATCTATAACCTTCATATAAATATAATCTGAGACAAAAGAGTTAGAAAGGCAAATCACTGTGCTCAGGTAAAGTTCATTAAAATTGACCACATTTTAATTATCTAGAAGCCAACTTGCATTTCTACAGACTCAGCTTAGGATGTTTTTCATTTCCTGTTTTGCATTTGGACACTGCATCATACACCATAAACGAGCTTTCTGAATTATTTAATGCATGTTTAACTTTGTTATACAATTTTAAAGTAGGAAGAGGCTATTCATATTTCTATGCCATTTTTCTCCTTTAATTCAAAAATACTGCACAATAATTGAATAAAAAACGAAGAATTACAGGTAAGAGAAAAAAAGAAATTATCGTGAATTTATGGTCCAGAGATCAACAGCAGTCAAAATTTTAAATCTTTAAAAAAAATTTAAATCTTAAAAAAAAAAAATTAAATATTAACCATTTTGGAATGAATTTTTGAATTAATTTCCTTTTAACTAAAATTTATTTTCATTTATTACACTTTTATTAAAGATGTTTCAATAACTTAAAAAAATATTCTGACGTCATGTTCAAAAAAACTCTTTCTTTCTTCCTATTAAAAATAGATTAAAAAATGGTTCAATTATATTATTATATTATAATTTACATTTAAAATTTTAAATAAAACACTACCTTTCTACTTATACAATTTAAAATAATTTCAAGTTTTGGAATTTCTGCCTAGATCAGATGCCTTCATTCCGAATGCAGAACTAGCCTGAAGATTCTCCTGGGGGGTCAGAATCATCTTCTAACATCTGCTTGATCTTTACCAACAGACTCAAGATTGCTTGGAACTGTGATTTGGAGGGGTTTATTGTAATCTTTTCATGGCCAAAGGCAACCATTCGGCTGTGACTGAGTTCATCCTCTTGGGACTCACAGATAACCCAGAACTTCAAGCCATTCTCTTTAGTGTCTTCCTAGTGATCTACTTAATTAGCGTCCTGGGTAATCTTGGTTTGATCGTGCTAATCCAAATCAGTCCTCGGCTTCACACGCCCATGTATTTTTTTCTCAACCATCTGGCTTTTGTTGATTTTTCTTTTACTTCATCTGTCACCCCAAACACCTTATTGAACTTTTTGTATGAAGTTAAAAGTATAACATTTTATGTATGTGCCACACAGGTATGTTGTTTTATCACATTTGTAGTTTGTGAAGTCTACTTGCTTTCCATCATGGCATATGATCGGTATGTTGCCATCTGCAACCCTTTACTCTATGTCGTTCTCATGCCTAGGAAACTCTGTATTCAACTGGTTGCTAGCACATATGTGTATGCTTTTACTGTGGGTCTTGTACAGTGATGACATTCCGTTTGTCTTTTTGTGACTCCAATATGGTCAACCACTTCTACTGTGACGATGTCCCTTTGGTTGCTTTGGCCTGCTCTGACACCCAAGTCAAAGAGCTGATGTTGTTAATCATTGCTGGGTTCAATACACTTTTCTCTCTACTGATTGTGTTGATTTCCTATGGCTTCATTGTCTTAACCATCCTTAGGATCCACTCTGTTGAAGGAAGACAGAAAGCCTTTTCCACCTGTGTGTCCCACCTGACCTCCATCACAATATTTTATGGGACCCTTATTTTTATGTACCTCCAGCCCAAGTCAACCCATTCCCTGATCAGAGATAAATTTGCTTCAGTGTTTTATGTAGTGGTGATTCCCATGCTAAACCCACTGATCTATAGCTTGAGAAACCAGGAGGTAAAAAATGCACTGAAGGGAATTACGTAAAAGTTGTGTTTGGCTATCAGATAAATGAAGAACCACAGGGCAGGGATCATGAAACTTAGAGTTATGTCTTGTCTAGTGTCACAGTGTTGAGAAATGACAAAGCCAAATATATTACTTCAAGTGTTCATGTTCACTTTTTTGAGGTGTAGTTCTGTAGACTCAAGGTGAGTCTCATCCACTGTTTATTCCCAGTATTTTCCCCAGGAAATATATTTTGTAAATTTTACTTGGTTGTTGAAAGAGGAGACAGAGAGGGAAGGAGAAAGACACAGAGAAGAAGGGAGAGAGTTAGAGAAAGAAAGAGAAATCCTTTTTGGCCATGATATCCTTCCTCAATAGAGTGTTGGGAAATACTTATTTTATATGAAATCCATGTAATATTGACATCAACATCTGGTATCTTATATTTCAAACCTTTTTGCATAGATAATCTGGAAAACCAGCCAAAGTTTAATGGCAGGATTTTTGGGTTGGAACACTCTGGATAATTTTCCTAACAGTCCACTTTCTCTGCATCCAGCTGGGAAGGACAGTGCTAGTAGAGGTACCATGGCACCAAACATTTAGTGGTATACTGATTCTATATCAGTTTAGATTGCTGAGCCAGTTTACACTACTATAATTCACTGCCTGTTATATATGAATATGTGGTCAGGCCTATTCTATATAAGTGTGTGGTTAGAACTTGGACTCTTCATTCAAATAGTTTGACTACCAATTTTAGCTTTTCCAATTAATGCGATAGAGAATTAGTTCACATTTCTGTATCTCTACTGCCTCATGTGCAATAGGCGGTAAGAGTTCCTTTTTAGACTGACTCTGAGTAGCACTGTACCATAGAGTTTCCAAGAAGCAGCTGGGTAGATTTGAACTATGGACCTTTCGGTCAGCAGCCAAGCTCTTAACCACTGCACCACCAAGGCTCTGATTGTGAGAATTAGATCACGTTATAAATGTGAAGAACATTGAGCATTTCCAAGCACATAAAAAATAATTCATAAATTTTGGCTATTACATTTAATTATTAATATTATGATTGCATTAATGATTTCTTTGATTTTGTTTTAGAAAATGGAGTAGCCTTTTTGGAAATACTCATCAACATAATATACTTTATTTTAAAATCTACAAAATGAAAGTATAAAAGCTAAAAAATTATTTTCTTGTGATCTTTTAAAGCAATGCAATTCTTTTCAATTTCTTTTTATGTGTGTAGATTAACATATTTTGAATAGATTTTTTATTGGGGGGGCAGTTCTCTCATACCTGCTACACAATGTTACTGATAATATATATCATTTTCTTGAAAAAAAATCATTTCACTCTTGTTATATTTAGTAAAGCATAGAATAATAAATTATTAATTTACTCAGTTACATATTTTTAAAATCAAATTAGAGCTAACATCAATTCGGTATTTTTGTTGTGTCAAGTGCTTAGTGCAGTGCTTTAAGTCGACTTTCTCAGTTTATTTTCATAATACCCAACAAAGAGATATAATTCTCTATTCTACCAAAAGAATTGTCAAAGTAGCATTTGTAATTTACTTACATACACATAGCTAACATCTGGAAGAACAAAGATATGAATCTAGTTTTGTCAAACCAGAAAGCTCAATTTTTAATAACTTTTCCATATTTCCAAGTACCTGTACAACGCTGGGATTTTTTTTTTAAATTAGAACTAATTGAATGTAGACTTTTTTTTTTTTACATCAGTACTGAATAATGCAGGGGACTTCAGATGACTAGCAATCGTGCACCATGGAGGCTAAAAAGTAACACTCGGTGACCATGAAGGCAAGAAATGAGCCCAGAAGTGTTACAAAAGCATGAAAAGGAACAGTGTTGCCTTTCAGAACAAAGTTCGCCATCATCTTTGCAGTAATGGCAGAGGAGTAGCAGAGGCCTACCATGGCCTGGTGACTGAGAAAATAGTTCATAGGTATGTGGAGTAGAGTGTCCTTCCTGATTAAGATAATCAATCCAATGTTCCCCAGGACTGTGACCAGATAGATAACTAAAAATACCACAATGCCTTTGAGAATGAATTCAGTGATTTAAGTGATATTAACAGTAGCCATTTATGCCAGCGGACGTTGCAGATTTGAAGAATAAAAATGACAACTCTCGTGGTCCCTGCCAGCGTTGAGGGAAGATGATCACTGATGTCTTATCAGCCTTGAATTAGGTCATCCAATGGGCAAAAAGTGCACCTTAGCTTTTACCTTCTATTCTTGCCCATGGAAGGTTGTCTTTCTTTAATTTCAGAATAGCCTTCTTAAAAGTTATTTTTTGAAGAGGCAGGGCCAAGATGGCAGAATTGCCAGACACTTCCAGCAATCCCTCTTACAACAAAGACCCAAAGAAATGGTGAAAGGATTATGACAAGCTAGGAGCCCTGAACATCAAAGGCAAAGTTTGAAAACAGACTGAGCTGAAGGGGGAGGGAGAGACTGTTCAGAAGTGGAGAGGAGTTACTGGACCTGAATCTCCAGGAAACCTCAGGCACTATGCCCAGAAACAGCTGGGGAGGCTGGTGGTAGTGTTCGGCCGCAGTTTCCTCAGGTAGGAAGAGCCAGCTGCACAGCCTACTCACAACTCCAGAACCAGAGAAGAACAGCGCTCTCGGCAAAAGCTAAGTACTTATGTGTATTTTATTATGTACTTGCCCCCAAGCCTCAATCAGTGGCTGTTAAGTTTCCTGAGCCTGATATAGGTGCTATTGAGCTCCCTGAGCCATCCTCCCAGTCATGGAGAAGGAATAAATTCACAATTAGGGGAAAAGACAATATGCCAGCTCCACTAACCTGGGGAGCTCAGGACAGAAGAGGCTCCTGTCCGGGCATAAAGAGTCTGTGGGCTTTGAATACCTTTCCCCCACGCATGGACATGTGTGGGCTGATTTCAGGAGAATAGCCCTTTTCAGCAGACTGCACCCGTTTTAGCTGTGTGGAGAGTTGGGTGTTAGATGTTTGACACCGCTTTGCCTATTAAACAGGGTCCTCACCTACTCACATCAGGGACCTAAGGGCTAGTGGCTCCACTCAGGTTACCCAGCCACCCATGACAGAGGTCCAAGGATAACTGGTACCTCCCAGTTCTTACAAACAAAAGCATTGGGTGCCCATGGCCCATCTGCAAAACCCACCCACCTGTATGCACTAGGGAACAGGGATGCACTTTCCTCGCAGATACTCGGGGGATGGTTCTCAGCCCCCTGCCTTGTTCAGAGCGTGACCTCCTGCTGCAACCAGATACTGGTACCTACACTGATCATCCCTGCCCCTCTAAGACTGTGGGACAGAAGCGTACCACACACTTGATGACCAACTACCTGGACAACTGAGCTGAATCCATACAAAAAAAGTGAATGGACTCCTAGACTGATACACCTGATAACAGCTCTAGTCATCTGGTGACAGGACATCAGAGCTTCAAAGGTGAAAATAGTCAAGCTAGCTTATTCAAGCAAACCACTTTGGCATATCAAAACAAAACAAAGCAAAAAGCTAGGATGTTGTTCTTGTTGTTAGGTGCCATCAAGTCAGTTCCAACTCATAGCGACACTCTGCACAACAGAATGAAACACTGCCCTGTCCTGAGCCATCCTTACAATCGTTGTTATGCTTGAGCTCATTTTTGCAGCCATTGTGTCAATCTACCTCGTTGACGGTCTTCCTCTCTTCCGCTGACCCTGTACTCTGCCAAGCATGATGTCTTTCTCCAGGGACTGATCCCTCCTGACAACATGTCGAAAGTATGTAAAACACAGCTTGGCCATCATTGCCTGTAAGGAGCATTCTGGTTGTATTCCTTCTAATGCAGATTTGTTCATTCTTTTCGCAGTCCATGGTATATTCAATATTCTTCACAAACACCACAATTCAAAAGCATCAATTCTTCTTCGCTCTTCCTATTCCTTATTCATTGTCCAGCTTTCACATGCATATGATGTGATTGAAAATACCATGGCTTGAATCAGGCACACCTTAGTCTTCAGGGAGACATCTTTGCTCTTCAACTCTTTGAAGAGGTCCTTTGCAGCAGATTTACCCAATGCAACGCATCTTTTAATTTCTTGACTGCTGCTTCCATGGCTCTTGATTGTGGATCCAAGTAAAATGAAATCCTTCACGACGTCAATCTTTTCTCCATTTATCATGATGTTGCTCATTGGTCCAGTTGTGAGGGTTTTTGTTTTCTTTATGTGGAGGTGCAATCCATACTGAAGGCTGTGGTCTTTGATCTTCATTAGTAAGTGCTTCAAGTCCTCTTCACTTTCAGCAAGCAAGGTTGTGTCATTGGCATAAAGAAGGTTGTTAATGAGTCTTCCTCCAATCCTGATGCCCTGTTCTTCTTCTCGTATGGTAAAAGAATACAACCCTGATGCACACCTTTCCTGACTTTAAACCAATCAGTATCGCCTTGTTCTGTCCAAACAACTGCCTCTTGACCTACGTAAAGGTTCCTCATGAGCACAATTAAGTGTTCTGGAATCCCCATTCTTTGCAAACTTATCCATAGTTTGTTAGGATCCACACAGTCGAATGCCTTTGCATAGTCCATAAAACACAGGTAAACATCCTTCTGATATTCTCTGATTTCAGCCAGGATCCATCTGACATCAGCAATGATATTCCTGGTTCCATATCCTCTTCTGAAACCAGCCTGAATTTCTGGCAGTTCCCTGTCGATATACTGCTGCAGCCATTTCTGAATGATCTTCAGCAGAATTTTGCTTGCATGTGATATGAATGATATTGTTCTATAATTTCCACATTCAGTTGGATCACCTTTCTTGGGAATAGGCATAAATATGGATCTCTTCCAGTCAGTTGGCCAGGAAGCTGGCTTCCACATTTCTTGGCGTAGACAAGTGACCACCTCCAGCGCTGCATTTGTTTGTTGAAACATTTCAGTTGATATTCCATCAATTCCTGGAGCCTTGTTTTTCACCAGTGCCTTCAGAGCAGTTTGGAATTCTTCCTTCAGTACCATCGGTTTCTGATCATATGCCACCTCTTGAAATGGTTGAACATCGACTAAATCTTTTTAGTATAATGGCCCTGTGTATTCCTTCCATCTTCTTTTGATGTTTCCTGCATCATTTAGTGTTTTCCCCATGGAATCCTTCACTACTGCAACTCAAGGCTTGAATTTTTTCTTCAGTTCTTTTATCTTGAAAAATGCCAAGAGTGTTCTTTCCTTTTGGTTTTCCATCTCCAGCTCTTTGCACATGTCATTATAATACTTTGTCTTCTGGTGAGGCCCTTTGAAATCTTCTGTTCAGTTCTTTCACTTCATCAATTCTTCCTTTTGCTTTAGCTGCTCGACACTCAAGAGCAAGTTTCAGAGTCTCCTCTGACATCCATCTTGGTCTTTCTTTCTTCCTGTCTTTTCAATGACTTCTTGCTTTCTTCTTGGGTGACGTTCTTGATGTCATTCCACAACTCGTCTGGTCTTTGGTCACTAGTGTTCAATGCATCAAATCTTTTCTTCAGATGGTCTCTAAATTCAGGTGGGATGTATTCAAGGTCATATTTTGTCTCTCGTGGACTTGCTCTGATTTTCTTCAGTTTCAGCTTCAACTTGCATATGAGCAATTGATGGTCTGTTCCACAGTCATCCCCTGGCCTTGTTCTGACTGATGATATTGAGCTTTTCCATCGTCTCTTTCCACAGATATAGTCAATTTGATTTCTGTGTATTCCATCTGGTGAGGTCCATGTGTATAGTCACTGTTTATATTGGTGAAAGAAGGTATTTGCAATGAAGAAGTCGTTGATAGTGTGCAAAAACTCAACTACAGAAAGACAAATAACCCAATTAAAAAATGGGGAAAAGATATGAACGTGTCCTTTGCTTAAGACATTCAGGTAGCAAACAGATAGATACTTGAGGAAATGCTCATGATCATTTGCCATCAGAGAAATGCAAATCAAAAGTATAGTGAGATTCCATCTCACTCCAACAAGGGTGGCATTAATCCAAAAAACACAAAATAATAAATGTTGGAGAGGTTGTGGAGAGACTGGAATACTTATACACTGCTGGTGGGAATGTAAAATGGTACTACCACTTTGGAAATCGATTTGGCACTAAAAAGCTAGAAATAGAACTGCCATACAATCCAGCAATCCCACTCCTTGGAATATATCTTAGAGAAATAAGAGGCTTTACACGAACAGATATATGCACACCCATGTTCACTGCAGCACTGTTTACAACAGCAAAAAGATGGAAGCAACCAAGGTGCCCATCAAACCATGAATGGATAAATAAATTATGGTATATTCACACAATGGAATATTCTGCATCGATAAAGAACAATGATGAATCCGTGAAACATTTTATAACATGGAGGAATCTGGAAGGCATTATGCTGAGTGAAATTAGTCAGTTTCAAAAGGACAAATATTGTATAAGACCACTATTACAAGAGCTGGAGAAATGGTTTAAACAGAGAAGAAAATATTATTTGATGGTTAAGAGATGGGGGAGGGAGAGGGCTTTTCACTAGATAGTAGATAAGAACTATTGTAGGTGAAAAGAAAGACAACACACAATACAGGAGAGGTCAGCACAACTGTACTAAACCAAAAGCAAAGAAGTTTCCTGAATAAACTGAACCCTTTGAAGGCCAGCATAGCAGGGGAGGGGGTTTGGGGACCATGGTTTCAGGGTACATCTATGTCAATTGGCATAATAAAATCTATTTAGAAAACATTCTGTATCCCACTTTGGAGAGTGGTATCTGAGATCTTAAACGATAGCAAGCGACCATCTAAGTTGCATCAATTGTTCTTAACCCACGTGGACCAAAGGAGAATGAAGAACACCAAAGACACAAGATAATTATGAGCCCAAGAGATAGAAAGGACCACATAAACCAGAGACTGCATTAGCCTGAGACCAGAAGAGCCAGATGGTGCCCAGCTACAACCAGTGACTGCCCTGACAGGGAACACAACAGAGAAGCCCTGAGGGAGCAGGAGAGTAGTGGGATGCAGACACCAAATTCTCATAAAAAGACCAGACTTAATGACCTGACTGAGACTAGAAGACCCCAAAGGTCATGGTCCTCATATCTTCTGTTTGCCTAAGACAGCAACCATTCCCAAAGCCAACTCTTCAGACAGGGATTCTACTGGACTGTGGGATAGAAAATGATACTGGTGAAGAATGAGCTTCTTGGATCAAGTAGACATATGAGACTATGTTGGCATCTCCAGTCTGGAGGGAAGATGAGAGGCCAGAGGGTGTCAGAAGCTGGCGGAATGGACATGACAAGAGAGAGTGGAGGGAAGGAATGTGCTATCTCATTAGGGGGAGTGCAATTAGGAGTATATAGCAAGGTTTATATGAATTTTTGTATGAGAGACTGACTTGATTCGTAAACATCCACTTAAAGCACAATAAAAAAAACTTTAAGTTACTTTTCTTTCTAATTTTAGAAAATAAGGGATGATCTTGATTGAAACAAATTATGTATTATCTAATTTAAACCACTTGAGTCAACCACAGCTAGTATGTCAGTATTTTTGCCACCATTATCTTTTCTAGGCTCATAAAAATTTAATGGGAGTTCCTTGGTGTTGCCAATGGTTAATGTACTTGGCTGATAATCGTAAGGTTGAAGGTTCAAATCCATCAAGACGTGCCTCAGAAGAAAAGCCGAATGAGCCATTGCTCAATCTGCTATCGAAGACCCTATGGAGATATACTCTGACACACTCATGGTCACGGTGATTCAGAATCTACTGAATGGTGACTGGCTTTTTTTATGCAAATATGATATTTAAACACATTCAATTTTTTATCACAAAGTCTTTTCTTTCAATTCCAATAATGAAGTTATGATTTGAACCCTAATTGAGGATAATTATAAGGCTACCATTAAAAAAAAAAAAAAAAACTCACTGCTGTCGAGTCAATTCCGACTCATAGAGACCCTACAGGACCGGGTAGAACTGCCCCATAGAGTTTCCAAGGAGCGCCTGGCAGATTTGAACTTAGGCTACCATATAATATAGTAATTAACTAGACAGTCTTCACTGAAAGATGGTGGCAGGGAAGAGGTATATTTACAATGTATCTCTTTTTTTTGTTTGTTTTTGCTTAAAAGAGAGTACACAAGTTTTTCTTTTATTGCTCTTATAAAACTTCAAGATTTATTGTGGTTTTTGTCAAACCAATATCAGAGGAAACCATATGGGGAGATAAAGGTATCAATGAGAACTTTAACTATGGTAGATATTTACTACTAAGTCCTGGTGGCGTGGTGGTTAAGAGATCAGCTGTTAACCAAAAAAGTCAACAGTTCAAATTCACCAGTTGCTCACTAAAAACCCTATGGAGCAGTTCTACTCTGTTCTATATGGTCACTATGAGTCAGAAATGACACGAGGGCAACAGGTTTGTTTTGGTGGCACAAGCACTTTGCAATCATTTGCTAGCCTAAACTTTGGAGGTTCGAATCCACCCAAGGGTACAATGGAAGAAAGTCCTGGGCATCAGCTTCTATAAAGATTACAGTCAAGAAAAATGTATGGAGCAGTTTTACTCTGTAACATATAGAGTTGTCATGAGCTGGAATCGATTTGAGGGAAACAGGTTTGGTTTGGTTTAATAGAGAGAGAGAAAGTAGAGAGATAGACAGACAGACATAATCAGCATATAGATGCCTATTGAGGACATTGGAATGAATAAAACCAAGAAAGTATAAAATGGTAAGGGCAGAAGAGCTTTGGGGAGAACAAAAAAACAGATCATCTAAAGCACAGATAATAGAAAAGGAACTTCTAAGTTAGAGAATCAAAGAAATAGTAAATAAACTCAGCTACCACTTTGCTTGTAGAAACCAAAGGTATATTCGACAGAATCTAATGCTACAGAGCTGCCAAAGGGAAAAAACAAACAGATAAACTAAAAGCCTTCATTGGACTTGGGAACAGGAAGGTTGATAGTGAACTTGGTGAAGGAATTTCAGTGGAATGATGGAAAAGGAAGGTAAATTACACTAGGTTGAGTTCTAAGTATAACTGAGAAAGTGGAGGTAGATGTTACAAGATATTTAATTGAAAAGTGGCAAAGGGGAGACAAAAATTAAAAAAGTAACTGTGATAAAGGTTCTGAGCAGATGGCAGTCAAAGGTTAAGGGAGTGGGATTTTGTTTTATTTTATTATATTTTCTCTGTCTTACAGATCTATGGAAACCCTGGTGACATAATGGTTAAGTGCTACAGCTGCTAACCAGAAGGTCCACAGTTCAAATCCACCAGGCACTCCTTGGAAACTCTATGGGGCAGTTCTACTCTGTCCTATAGGGTCACTATGAGTCGAATCCACTTAATGGCAATGGGTTTTTATGGATCTGTAAGGTGGATGTTGAAGTAATCTGAGACAATGTAATAATAAAGAAAAGTCAAGTCAACTTATCTTCTGCTCTGAATGGGAGTGATTTCAATTCTGTTTGCTTTCAAAATTCAGAACCCAGTTTAAAGAAAAGAAAAACACCCACTGCCATTGAGTCAATTCTGACTGACAGCAACTCTGTAGGACAGAATAGACTGCCCCATAGGGTTCCCAAGGAACACCTGGTGGATTAGAACTGCCGACAGTTTGGTTAACAGCTGTAGCACTTAGCCACTACACCACCAGTGTTTCCTTAGGTTTGTGGAAACATTCTGTGGAATTTAGCTATTTTAAAACACCATCCAAATGCTGTACACTTTATATCATATAGTTGCTTAAAGATAGAGGGTAAAATAATGTGCCTTCAACATCTGAAACTGTTTACAATCTGGAAAATTATTTACTAATATTTATGTTGTAAAAGAGCTAAAGACAGAAAATTAACAATCATTTTTTTTCCTAATATTAGTCTTATAAGTCTATTGAATGAAAAAAAAAAAAAAGAAATTGAAGTAAGCAAAAAAAAAAAGTTTTTTTTGAATGTTTAAAAGTTATACCTAAAGATAAATAGTATTTTGCTTTTGAATTGTCACACTACATTTTCCACACTTAATTCTGGTAATTCATAATTTACTTGCAAGTTAGTGTATTCAATCCATAATATTTTGAGATAAACTTACAGCACAAAAAATCGTTTATATAATATTTTTGAACACCATTCACATTCTTAATGCTCCAATTTTTTTTTTACTATTTTTTGAAGAAAATGCAATATGAGTTTTGCTATATTATTGTTATTTGAAACAGTCTATATCTTCTTTTACAACTCCCCAGTGGATTGGAATTTCTGACTGAACAAAATCCCTTCACACTGACAGCAGAAGTAATGTTTAAACATAACAGAATTCTCCTTCACCAGAATTTAACATAACATCCTGATGAGCCAGGGCCACCTTCTCCTACCCGAATTGATCATTTTCTATAGAATCAAAATTATTCAGACCATACAGCCTGGTGGGTTTTCCTGTAAAATATCTATTGCATGGCCAAAGGCAATTACTCAGCAGTGACTGACTTCATCTTCTTGGAACTTGCAGGCAATCCAGAGGGTCAGATCATCCACTTGGCTGCCTTCCTAGTGACCTCCTTAGTTTTTAGTCATGCATAATCTTGGTTTGGCTGTACTAGTTTCAATTAGCCCTCAGCTTCACACACCCATGTATTTTTTCCACTGTCATCTGGCTTTTGTTGATTTTTATGGTACCTCCTCTATTACCCCAAACATTCTGGTGACCTTTTGGGGTGAATTCAAAAGTACCTTTTTTAAATGTGCAACTCAGGTGTGTTGTTTTATCACATTTTCATTTTGGGAATTATTACCACTGTCATGGTATATGATCAGTATGTGGCCATCTGTAACACTTTATTCTATGTAGTTCTCATGCCTGCAAAACTCTGCATTCCAGTTGGCACTCCAAAAAAAAAAAAAAAAAAAAAAATCATCGAGTTGATTCCAACCCCTAGCAACCCCATAGGATAGATTAGAACTGGCCCGTAGGGTTTCCAAGCAGCTGGTGGTTTAGAATTGCTGACCTTTTGGTTAGCACTGGAGCTCTTTACCACTGCACCGCCAGGAATCCAAATGTTCACTGGTACATATATTTATGGATTTACGGTGGGAGTTATACAGGTGGTGGTTACGTTCCATACGTTTTTCTGTGACTTTAATGTAGTCAACCAGTTCTACTGTGATGATGTTCCCTTGATTGTTTTAGCTTATTCTGATTCACATGTCAAAGAGCTAATGCTGTTAATTATTGCTGGATTCAATGTGTTTTGCTCTCTTATCTTTGTTCGCATATCCTTTGTCTTTATTCTCTTTGCCATCCTGAGGATCCACTCAGCTGAAGGAGGACAGAAAGCCTTTTCCAACTGTGCTCCTCTATGTTCTATTACTATGTACAATGGGACCTTAATGTTTATGTACCACTGGATAAAGACAAATGTGCCTCAGTGTTCTATGCCGTGACGATCCCCACTTTAAGCCTGTTAATCTACAGTTTGAGGAATCGGGAGGTAAGAAAGGCCTTAAATAGAATTATTGAAAAAACGTATTCTAATAATCAGTACTGAGATTCATAGTCACTAAAAAAAAATGCAAGATATAGAGTTAGGAAATTTTTGAGTCAAGGCTTGTACAATGTGGGAACACTTGTCCACTGGAGTTCAGTTTCCTAATGTCTAGTTCCTTGAAAACAGGTGTTTTTCTTGTCCTTTGTTTTATCCTTTTGGATTTACAGACAGTAGGCATTTCACAAATGTCTGTCTAGTTGTTGAATACTAAAATAGAAAAAAGGTGTCAACGCTCTTTGACCATCAGATGTTTCAACAATAGAGATGAAAAATATAGTATCTTGAAATAAGGAATTTTCTTACTTCACTGTGATTGACCATCCACTTCGTGTTTAACATCAATTTATGTGTGGTCATGTTAAACTTTTAATGTTGTAAAATGTATTTCTTCTGAAGCAATATTGTGTAGATTACCTTACCAATGAATATGGCTGTTTTTAAGTGATTGGAGCCCTGGTTGCACAGTGGTTAAGTGCTACAGCTATTAACCTAAGGGTCAACATTACAAATCCAAAGTTAACCAGAAGGTCAGCTGCTCCAAGGAAACTTACGAGGCAGTTCTACTGTTTTTATAGGGGTCTCTTTGAGTCAGAATTGACTCCACGGCAATGGGATTAAGCCATTGGAAGATTCTACTCCCTGGGACACTGCAGTTAGGGAAGGCAGATTCGTATACAAAATGTGTATCAATTCTGTACACTGGTGGATTCCTAGTGATTCATAAATAGTGAGAAATACCCCTGGAGAGTTGGATAAAATACTGGGAGTAATAGAACATGACATTCTGTGAAAGAGAAGAGAAGAGAAGGTGATTTCCATCCATAAAGCAGATCCTCTAATCCTGCTCAAGGTTGCAAATCCCCTCTGCTACACCTGTTCTTTAGTAGTCAAAAATTTATATCAACATGGTTTGTGCCAAGTTCTCTTCCTCAGAATTCCATGTTTTGCAGACTTGTTACTCCAAGTACCCTAACCAATTGTCCAGGTCTGTTTACCACTGTCTATGAATCAGTAAGTCTCCATGCCTTAGGCCATAAGTTCTCCAGCTCAAGTGGGCAGCTAAACGTTTTACCCACTGGGACTATCACATCTAAGTGGATATGGGATGAGACACCAGTTTATTTCTAACCAGTTCTTACATAATGTAACAACCATCTGTGGACTAGGCCCAAATACTAACCGCATCAGTTGGTTGTAGGGAATCCCTAACCCATGAAGTGGATTGACAGAAAGAACTTTGCACAACAAACAACACTTGAGAGATAGATGATATAAACATTTTGACTGCCTGTCCATACAATGTTTCCATATAATCCTGGAAATAGACTTAGTAGTTTTGATAGACAGAGAGAAATTTAAAATATCTTCCTAAAACAATCAAGAGATTCTCAGACCCAAGTGTTTTTCAAGCTTCCTTGAAGTTCTCTCACGTATCTGTGGAAAAACTACAATTAGTGCAATCATTACAGGTTAATTAGAAATTTAAAAAAAGGAAAAAATATATAGTGACTTCTGTAAAATTTCTGTTCAAGATATCTTTGTTCTGGTTGCTAAATCCATGATACCAAGAAAGAAAAACCAAACCTGTTGCCGTCAGTTCCAACTTATAACAACCCTTGTAGGACAGAGTGGATTTGTCCCATAGAGTTTTCCAAGGCTATAATTTTTACAGAAGCAGACTGCCACTTCTTTCTCCCATGTAGCAGCTGCTGGGTTTGAGCAGTGGATCTTAAATTTAGCAGCCAAGCACTTAATCACAGTGCCACCCAGAATACTGTTATTAAGAACCAGAAGAATGTTTCTTACACAAAATATTCACAATAAATAAGATTCATTGTGTGTGTGCGAGTTTGTATAAAAAGAAGGTGTTGATTATGATTTTTCTATCTTCTATTCATTTTTCTACTTATTATTCTATATATACATATATGTCTGAAATGAAATGGAGTTCATTAGTGGATTTGATTTGTATACCATTAAATGTTTTCCAGCACAGTGCAAGAAATAAAATGAGTTCTTTTGAAGTTATTACCATTTGTGACCAGAACTTTCAAGAGTGATTCTCTGAAATTGAACTAAATACACCAGTAGGCCAATAAGAAATTCATGCTAATTGTTAATTGCAACAGGTTCAGTTTCTCATCCAATGTTGGATCTTTGGTACAATCCAAATCATTACTTAGGATTGGGTTAATATACTTTGATCTAATGCATAACATGACCATTTATTGAATTCATAAATTTAATAAGACCAATATTAAAGTCTAAAAAGGTAAACCAAGTACAATTAAACATTTTTCATGTTGTTTTCCAAAGCATTAAAATGATCTTTGTTAATTAATTATTCATTATTAGACTTGGGCTCAGCAAGGTGATCTGCCATTTCAAGTAGATGTTCCTTGACTGTGAGGCAAATTGGATTCCAACAGATCGATCATAAGGTAATTTGTTACGCTCTTGAGACATCATTACTTTGTTTTTCATAAAGTTGAAAGAATGATGTAATACAAGGAAAAGGCCCTAGAGGGACTAACAAACCATACAAAATGTACTAACAGTGCTTAAGTAATAGTAAGTACTGTTGGCTTTCCTGGAATTGGCTTCAACCTTGACTGAATTATTTTTGGATTTGTTGTAGATTACTGAAAGACAGCAAAACAGTAGGAAAAAAATATTGAAGGTAATTAAGATAGTAAAAAAGGGTTTGGAGTAACACAAAATTTGAATTTGTTTGTTCAATTATTCTACAAGTACATCTGCAGTATCTACTAATTGCTGAGTCATACTACGTATTGGAGATAAAACTGGGGAAAACACAGGAGCATCTTGGCTTACCAAGAATTTGAAACTTTGAGTAGTTTACAGACAAATTAACTGGTGGGTCAATTGCTCAGGTGAACACTTGAGAGATAATAAAAGGCTTATAGAAAGAAGTAAAATTTCACATAGGATTGGAAGAAGAAGTTGAAAGAAAGTAGCCAACCAGAGGAGTGAAGGTAAAGAAAGGAGTATTCTGACAAAACTAAGTACAAAATATGTGGTCATATCTGAGAAACTAAAGCCACATGGCTGAGGCATGGAGATTACACGAGGGATGTTACAAGAAATGAGATTAGTATGCAAAGCAGGGGCTTATTTTTCAAGGGTTGATTTAGCCACCTTAAGGACTTTGAACTTTATCCTAAGGTCAGTTGCAGAACAAGCTAAGATTTGCAAGTTGGGAAGAACTTCCAGGCTGCCGTATGTACAGAGGATTCTAAAACTAGACACTAGTGTAAAGGTTACACAGTAATATTTGGGCTTTTCCTCCAGGAAAGACATAATAGAAGTCTAAATAAAGAAAAGAATACATAATACAGAGGACATTAGAGAAAAATCTGGCCTAAATATTTAGATTTGTGCATCATCAGTACATAAATGACAATCGTCTTCGTATCATTAAAGGAGGGCTCTGAACAAGAATGCTCAAAAGGAAAATGAGTCAGCTTAGGGTAGAGCTCTAAAGCAAGAGAGTCATTTAAAATATGGACAAAGAAAGCATAGCCCTCAAAGAGAGTAAAAGTGGACAAGAGTGGAAAAACCCAGAGATTCTGGTGACGTGAAAGCCAAAAGGATAAAAGGAAATGTCAGTGGTGTCCAATGCTACAGAGAAGTCAATATGAAGTCCTCATCGAATTTGGAAATAAGGAGAGTGTTGGTGTACTTGATGAAAGCAATTTCAAAGCAACACTGAGAAAAAACATGACAATAATACAGTAGGTCAAGATATGAATGTGAAAGACAGGGTAAGTGTTGGTGACTTTTCTAGGGTGTTTGGCAATGAAGGAGTGAAGGCAAGAGCAGGGATAGAGGGGTAACTTAGGTAAAGGGAGAGAAACAGAAATGAAAGAACGCTGGTGAGGTTTGACCATATACTTTATTTATAGATCAATGTGAATGGTTGAATAAATTTGCAAATGGAATGCAAAAGAGTATGTGATCAAAATATAAGTTTCGGTATTAGAAATAGAGGTGGGTCTGATCCCAAGCAATGGTATTTTCAGTTGCCTTATAGGTATGTGAAAGTTGGACAATAAATAAGGAAGACTGAAGGAGAATTGGTGCATTTGAATTATGGCAGAGATAGATTGACACAGTGGCTGCAACAATGGGCTCAAACATAGCAATTATCGTGAGGATGGTACAAGACCAGGCAGTGTTTGTTCTGTTGTAAATAGCGCCACTATGAGTAGGACCTGACTTAATGGCACCTAACAACAACATTAGCAATAGAACATTCCCTCCCCTAAAAAAAAAAAAAAAAAAAAAAAAGGAAATGAAAAATGGGGAAGCAGGTAGGTTTGTGGAAATTTTCAAAAGAAGTTGATTTTTTTTTTGTTCTGTTGTTACTTTAAATTTCTCTCTTATCTTGGAATTTTGGCATCTACTGGAAGTAAGGGGCATGGCATAGAAGTGTATGAAGAAATTCAAAGAGTCTAAAATAATAAAAAAAAAAATGGCATAGAAGTGTATGAAGAAATTCAAAGAGTCTAAAATAATAGCTACCTAAAAAGTAAGAGATAGTCGATTTAGGAAAAAAACAATCTTCTGGACACAAGTAAGTAGGTACTTTTGAGTGTGATAAGCTTGTAATTGTTCCCTTTTGTCTGATTGGTTTCTTGGTACTTCAGGCACAATTGTGAAGAGAACATTTCAAAACACTTAGATTTTGGAGTATCTTGAGAAAAATAAGACAAGGGTATTTAGGATGTTGATAAGAATAATTGTAGTAATAAATCATGGAATCTAAGCTATGTAGGGGAAGAATTAAATATAGGAGATGACAAAATAAAAGACAAATAACTAGTGGGAAATAGTGATACGAGTAGAGCTTTGGTATGAAAAGTTGTATTGTCATACTGTGATGTTTATAAAAAAAGCGATGTTTATAGGGAAGAGTAAATGCTTGTGATCTTAAGATAATGTCTTAATTTTGGATATTTAGCATTTAATCAATTTTCAGCTAAAACAAGATCCAAGATGGAGCCATGAGAATGGGAAGTTCAAGGGTATTGGTTTTGGGGTCACTGATACCAAGATTTCAAGAATTCAAGAAGCAATGCATTAAAAGTGTGGTCTGTGTGGGCACTGATGCCAACTTTATGGAAAAGGGACAGAATGATCCTGGTGTTAAAATCTTCAGTACATAAGAAGGAGTGACCTAGGAACACATAAGTGATAACAACGATGATGGGTATTAGCCTCAAAGATTCAGGAGAGTTTACTCAAATGCAAGACGTAACAATAAATAAAAAACAAAGCTCTGAGCATGAATCACGCCTTATCTCACCTCCAAATTAGAAATATGTGGAGAGTTAGAAATTGAGCAGCCTGTACAGAGGTGGCCTGGAGAGAAGTAGGTCTTCAAGGGGGAGACAACTTTTAGTTTAAGCAACCCCCAACCCACCCACTGCCGTCAAGTCGATTCTGACTCATAGCGACCCTATAGGACAGAGTAGAACTGCCCCATAGATTTTCCAAGGAGCGCCTGGTGGATTTAAACTGCCGACCTCTTGGATTGTAGCTGTAGCACAAGCAAGGGAGGATAAAATGATTGAAGATGTTGGAGAATTTGGTCACATCAAAGCAAGGTCTACACATATTTGCAAATACCACAGAGATGTTAGTATTAGAGAGAATAAGAACCAGGAGGGGCAGTGATTCAAGATCAAAAGTTAGCGAGGCAAATGGAGAACAGTTATCAAAATATTGCAAAACAAACTCATACATCCATAACTATGATGAGATTGCACACGTTTCTGCAGAGTAAGCCTCAATGTAAATAATATTAATACTCTTAAGAGCTAAATTTTATTTAGCACATAGTTTTTTGTTTTTGTTTTTTTTTTTATGAGATAGGCACTGTTCTAAGCATTTGACATGGATGTGGGACGCCTTTCCAAAGCTGCTTTGTTTCTGGTCAATGGGGCAATTCTTTCCTCTCTGAAAGGAAATCATTTGAATTAATTATGAGTTGACGTTAGGGATTCAAGGCTGGGACTAGTTAGTGAGTTATTCTTTTTCATGTCATGCTGGTCAAGAGCCATAAATAAAACCTAAATTATCTGCCTGAGTTTGTATATCTCAAAATAAAGATAGCTATATTATCAATCTATAATCTTGATATAAATAAATATAGGGTCGCTATGAGTTTTTTTTATGAGTTGGAATGGACTCAATGGCAATGAGTTCAGTTCAGTTCAGTTGAAATATAATCTGAGACAAAAGTTAGAAAGGCAAATCGCTTTGTGCTCATGCAAAGTTCATTAAAATTGATTGCATTTTAATTAGCTAGAAGGCAGCTTGCATTTCTACAAACTCATCTTGGGATGTTTTTCTTTCCTTGTTTTGCATTTGGACATTGGAAGATCCACCATAAATGAGCTTTCTGAATCATTTAATGCATGTCTAACTTGGTTATACAATTTTCAAATTGAAAGATGCTATCCATATTTCTATGCTATTTTTCTCCTTTAATTCAAAAAGAGAAAAAATACACAACTGAACAAAAAACTAAGAATTACAGGGAAGAGAAAAAAAAAGTATCCTGAATTTATGGTCCAGAGAACAACAGTAGTCAAAATTTTAAATCTGACCTTTTATATGAACTATTTTGGGATGATTTTTTAAATTAATTTCCTTTTAACTGAAATTTATTTTTATTTATTATACTTTTATTAAAGGTATTTCAATAACTTAAAAAAAATTCTGACATCTGTGTTCAAAAAACTCTCCTCCTATTAAAAACAGATAAAAAATAGATTTTTCAGTTATATAAAATTTTAAATAAAATACTACTTTTCTACTTTTATAATTTACAATAATTTCATGTTTTGGAATTTCTGCCTAGAACAGGTGCTTTATTTTGAATGCAGAACTAGCGTGAAGATTCTCCTGGGGGGTCAGAACCAACTTCTAACATCTGCTCGATCTTTGCCAACAGACTCAAGATTACTCGTAACCCTGTTCTGGAGGGGTTTATTGTGATATTTCCATGGCCAAAGGCAACCATTCATCTGTGACTGAGTTCATCCTCTTGGGACTCACAGATAACCCAGACCTTCAAGCCATTCTCTTTAGTGTCTTCCTAGTGATCTACTTAGTTAGTGTCCTGGGTAATCTTGGTTTGATTGTGCTAATCCAAATCAGTCCTCAGCTTCACACACCCATGTACTTTTTTCTCAAACACCTGGCTTTTGTTGATTTTTCTTTTACTTCATCTGTCACCCCAAACACCTTAGTGAACTTTTTGTGTGAAGTGAAAAGTATAACGTTTTATGCGTGTGCCACCCAGGTATGTTGCTTTATCACATTTGTAGTTTGTGAAGTCTACTTGCTTTCCATCATGGCGTATGATCGGTACGTTGCCATCTGCTACCCTTTACTCTATGCCGTTCTCATGCCTAGAAAACTCTGTTTTCAACTGGTTGTTATTACATATGTGTATGCTTTTACTGTGGCTCTTGTACAGACAGTGGTGACGTTCCACTTGTCTTTTTGTGACTCCAATATGGTCAACCACTTCTACTGTGACGATGTCCCTTTGGTTGCTTTGGCCTGCTCTGACACCCAAGTCAAAGAGCTGATGTTGTTAATCATTGCTGGGTTCAATACACTTTTCTCTCTACTGATTGTGTTAATTTCCTATGGCTTCATTGTCTTAGCCATCCTTAGGATCCACTCTGCTGAAGGAAGACAGAAAGCCTTTTCCACCTGTGTGTCCCACCTGACCTCCATCACAATATTTTATGGGACCATCATTTTTATGTACCTACGACCCAAGTCAAGCCATTCTCTGATCACAGATAAAGTTGCTTCAGTTTTTTATGTAGTGGTGATTCCCATGCTAAACCCACTGATCTATAGCCTGAGAAACCAGGAGGTAAAAAATGCACTGAGAAGAATTATAGAAAAGTTGTGTTTGGCTATCAGATAAATGAAGAATCATAGGACAGAGATCTGTAAACTTAGAGTTATGTCTTGTCTAGTGTCACAGTGTTGGTTAATGACAAATCCAAATATCTTACTTCGAGTATTCAAGCACACTTTTTGAGGAATAGCTCTGTAAACTCAAAGCGAGTCTCATATACTGCTTATTCACAATATTTTCCCCATGAAATATATTTTGTAAATTTTATTTTGTTGTTGAAAGAAGGGAGAAAAAGAGAGGGAGGTAAAAAGAAGGAGAGAGAGAAATCCTTTTGCCCATGAAGTGCTTCCTCAACAGAGTATTGGGAAATAGTTATTTTGTCTGAAATCCATGTAATACTGAGAAATTTGTGTTTTAGTAAAATTGACATCTGGTATCTTACACTGAAAAACTGCTGCATAGGTAATCTGGAAAACATGCCAAAATTTAATAGCAGGAATATTGAGTTGGAACACCCTGCATAATTTTCCTAACACTCCACTTTCTCTGCTTCTAGCTGGGAATCGTAACACTAGCAGAGTTATCATGACACTGAACATTTAATGGCACTGATCCTGTATCAGTTTAGCTCATTAGAGGCACTTCAGACCATTAAAATTCACTGCTTGCTATATATGAATGTGTGGTTAGGCCTATTCTATACAAGTGTGTGCTTAGAACTTGGATTCTTCATTCAAACAGTTTGGCTAACAATTTTAGCTTTTCCAATTAATGTGATGAGAGAGAGAGTTCACATTTCTGTATCTCAACTGCTTCATGCACAAAAGGCAGTAAGAGTTCCTCTCTCTTAGAATGATTGTGAGTAGAACTGCACCAGAGAGTTTTCAAGAAGCAGCTGGTGGATTCAAACTGTGGACCTTTTGGTTGGCAGCCAAGCTCTTAAACACAGCACCACCAGGGCTCCGATTGTGTGAATTAGATCAGGTTATAAATTGCACAGTTTCAAGCATAAAAGAAGCAATTTATATATTTTGGCTATTACATTTATTAATATTATAATTGCCTTAATGGTTCCTTTGATTTTGTCTTAGAAAATGGAGTAGCCTTTTTGGAAACAGCTTACCAACATGATATACTTTACTTTAAAATCTACAAAATGAAAGTATAAAAGCTAAAAAATTATTATTTTTTTGCAATCTTTTAAAGCAATGCTATGCTTTTAAATTTCTTTTTGTGTGTATTGATGAACTTATTTTGAATTGATTTTTTATTTTGGGAGGGGCAGTTTCCTCATACCTGATTCTCAATGTTACTCAGTGTTTTCTTCAAAAAAAAAAATCATTTCACTCCTGTCACATCTAGTAAAGTTTAGGTTAATAAATTATTAATTTATTCAGTTATAAATTTTTTAAATAAAATTCGAGCTAGCATCAATTGAGTGTTTTGCTGTAGGGTGTTTAGTGCAGTGCTTTAAATCTATTTTCTCAGTTAACTCTCCATTTTATCAAGAGAATTGTCAAAGTAGTTTATGTAATTTACAAACATACACATAGTTAATATCTGGAAGAACAAAGGATTGAATATAATTTTGTCAAACCAGAAAGCTCAATTTTTAACTACTTTTCTATACTTCTGAGGACAGTTGTATGATGTTGGGATATTTTTAAAGATTGGAACTAATTGAAGGCAGACTCTTTTTGACATCAGTATTGAGTAATGCAGGGGACTTCAGATGACTATGTAGGGGTCATATGCGATGATCATGAAGGTAAGAAAGCAGCCCCGTTGTCTTGCACAAGCATGGAAATGAATAGTGTTGCCTTCCACAGCAAAGTTCATCATCATCTTCCAGGTAATGACAGAAGAGTAGCAAAGGTCTGCAAAGGCTAGGTGACTGAGGAAATAGTGCATAGGTTTGTGGAATCAAGCGACAATCCTAATTAAGATAATCAGTCTAACGTTCTCCAGAACCGGGACCAGAGAGATGACTGAAAATACCACAAAATAATGGGGCCTGGAGCCCTGGCTGGTCTGTAATGCCTTTGAGAATGAATTCAGTGACTTAAGTGAATATTAACAGCAGACATTTATGCCAGTGGATGTTGCTGCATTTGAAGAATAAAAATGGCAACTCTAATGGCTCCTGACAGTGTTGAGGGAAGATAATCATTATTGTCTTATCAGCCTTGAATTATGTCATCAGAGAGGCCAAAAGTGCGCCTTAGCTTTTCCCTGCTATTCTTGCCCAGGGAAGGGGGCGTCTTTCTTTTACTTTCAGAATAGTCTTCTTAAAAGTTGTTTTTCTTTCTAATTTTAGAAAATAAGGAACAATCTTGATTAAAATAAATTAAATATTTTCTAATTTAAACCTCTTTTATCAACCACAGCTAGTATTTCAGTATTTTTGCCACCATTATCTTTTCCATGCCCATATAAATATGATGGGAGTCCCTGGGTGGTGCAGACGGTTAGGTTAATTTACTTGGCTGATAAACATAAGGTTGAAGATTCGAATCCATCAAGAGATGCCTCAGAAGAAAGATCGAATGAGACATTGCTCAATAAGCTGTTGAAGACCCTGTGGAGGTCTAGAACTGCCCCATAGGGTTTCCAAGGAGAGGCTGGTGGATTAGAACTGCCGATCTTTAGGTTATCGGCTGAACTCTTAACCGCTGCATCACCAGGGATCCAAATGTTCACTAGCACATATATTTATGGATTCACCATAGGAGTTGTACAGGCAGTGGGTACATTCCACATGTCTTTCTGTGACTTTAATGTGGTCAACCAGTTCTGCTGTGGTGATGTTCTCTTGGTTGCTCTGGCTTGTTCACATACACATATCAAAGAGCTGTTAATTGTTGCTGGCTTCAATGTGTTTTGCTCTCTTATCATTGTTCTCATATCCTTTGTCTTCATTCTCTTTGCCTTCCTGAGGATCCACTCTGCTGAAGGAAGACAGAAAGTCTTCGCTACCTGTGCTTCTCACCTATTTTCTATTACTATGTGCAATGGAACCTTAAGGCTTATGTACCTATAGCCCAAGTCAAGCCATTCACTGGATAATGACAAATTTGCCTTAGTGTTCTATGCAGTGGTGATTCCCATGCTAAATCCATTAATCTACAGTTGGAGGAATCAGAAGATAAAAAATGCCCTGAAAGGAATTACTGAAAAAATGTATTCTAATGATCAATAGTGAGATTTGTTGTCAAATTCTGGATACAGAGTTAAGAGCTTTTTGAGTCATGGCTTATACAAAGGTACAACTTTGATAAGAGTGGGAACACTTGTCCACTTGAGCTCAGTTTCCTAATGTTTAGTTCCTTGAAAACAGGTATTTTTCTTGTCCTTTGTTTTATCCTTTTGTGTTTACACGTAATAGGCATTTCATAAATGTCTGTTGAGTTGTTGAATTCGAAAATACAAAAAAAGAAAACCAATTATCAGCCCTCTTTGATCATCAGATGTTTCAACAATAGAGATAAAAAATACAATATCTTGAAATAATGAATTTATCTTATTTCACTGTGATTGGCCATCCACTTCATGTTAACATTAATTTATGTGCAGTCATGTGAAACTTTTACTGTGGAAAAATGTATTTCTTCTGAAGCAATATTCTGTAGATTAACTTACCAATGAAAATGGGTGTTTTAAGGGATTGGAGCCTTGGGGGCATAGTGGTTAAGTGCTATGGCTATTAACCAAAAGGTTAGCAGTACGAATCCAAAGTTAACCAAAAGTAAGACAGCACACAATACTGGGGAAGCCAGTGCAACTTGTACAAGACAAGGTCACGAAAGCTCCATAGACACATCCAAACTCCCTGAGGGAATGAATTGCTGGGCTGAAGGCTGTGGGTACCATTGTCTTGGGGAACACCTAGCTTAATTGGCATAACATAGTTTATAAAGAAAATATTCTATATTCTACTTTGGTGAGTAGAGTCTAGGGTCTTAAAAGTCTGTGAGCAGTCATCTAGGATACTCCACTGGTCTCACCCCTTCGGGAGCAAGGAAGAATGAAGAAAGCTAAAGATACAAGGGAAAGATTAGTCCAAAGGACTAATAGGCCACATCAACCACGGCCTCCACCAGACTGAGTCCAGGACAAATAGATGGTGCCCAGCTTCCACCACCAAATGCTCTGACATGGATCACAATAGAGGGTCCCAGACAGAGTTGGAAAAAATGTAGAAAAAAAAACTCTAACTCATAAAGAAAGACCAGACTTGCCAGCCTGACACAGACTGGAGAAATCCTGAGAGCATGGCCCCCGGACACCCTTTCAGCTCATTAATGATGTCACTCGTGAGCTTCACCCTTCTGCCAAAGTTCGGACAGGCCCATAAAACAAAATGAGACTAAAGGGGCACACCAGTCCAAGGGCAAGGACTAGAAGGCAGTAGGGAACAGGAAAGCTGGTAATAGGGAACCCAAGGTTGAGAAGGGAGAGTGTTGACATGTCATGCGGTTGTTAACCTATGTCATAAAACAATATGGGTAAAAAAAAAAAGTACTAACTGTTTAATGAGAAACTGGTTTGTTCATCTAAAGTACAAGAAAAAAAAGAAAAAGTTAACCAAAAAGCCAGCTGTTCTACTCTTTCACAGGGTCTCTATGACTCAGAATTGACTCCATGGCAATCAGATTAAGCCATTGGAAGATTTTATTCCCTGGGACACTGCAGTTAGGGAAGACAAATTCGTATACAAAATATTAATTGATTCGGTATGCTGATGGCTTCGTTGTGATTCATAGACAGTGGGAAATAGCCCTGGAAAGTTGGATAAAGTATTGGTAATATCAGAACATGACATTCTGGGAAAGAGACAGGAAGGTGATTTCCATCTACAAGGCAGATTCCCTAATCCTGCACAAGGTTGTAAACCTCCTCTGCTGTACCTACTCTTTAACCTGTTGTGTCTAGTCAATTCAGACTCATAGTGACCCTATAGGACAGAGAAGACCTGCCCCATAGAGTGGGCAGCTAAATGTTCTACCCACTGGGACTATTCTACCTAAGTGGAGATGGGATGAGACCCCAGTTTTTTTCTAACTAGTCCTTATATAATATAACATCCATCTGTGGATTAGGCCCAAATACAAAGCCCATCATTTGGTTTTAGGGAATCCCTAACCCATGCAACCATGGCATGGATCGACAGATAAAACCTTGTGCAACAAACAACACTTGAGAGATAGTTGATATAAACATCTGGACTACCTGTCATATAATATTTTCACAGAATCCTGGAAATAGACTTTGTGGTTTTGACAGAGGGAAAGAAATTTAAAATATCTTCCCAAAACAATCAAGGAACAGATTCTCAGGCCCAAGTTTCCTTGAAATTCTCTCACATTTCTGTGGAAAAACTACAATTAGTGTAATCATTACAGATTAATTAGGAAAAAAAAAAGAAAATACAAAAATATATAGTGACTTCTGTAAAATTTCCCTTCAAGATATTTTTGTTGTGGTTGTTAAATCCATGACACCGAAAAAGAAATATCAAATCTGTTGCCATCAATTCCAACTCAGAGTGACCCTTGTAGGACAGAGCAGAGCTGCCCTTGAGGGTTCTCAAGTCTGTAATCTTTATAGAAGAAGAAAGCCACATCTTTCTTGCATGGAGTGGCTGGGAGGTTTGAACAGTAGACCTTAAGGTTTGCAGTTGAGCACTTAATCACTGTGTCACCCAAAACGGTATTATTAAGAACCAGAAGAATAATGTTTCTTGCACAAAATAGTCACATTAAATACTATTGATTTTGTGTGTGTGTGTCTGCGTCTGTATACAAAGAAGGCATTGATTATGATTTTTCTATCTATTCCTTTTCCTGTTTATTATTCTATACACATATGTACATGTGAGATGGAACCAATGGAGTTCATTAGAAGGTTTGATTTTTATACCTTTAAATGTTTTCCAGCAAAGCGCAGGAAATATAGTAAGTTCTTTTTAACTTATTATTCTCTGCTACCAGAACTTTCAAGCAGATCTAAATACACCGGTGGCAAAAAAGAAAATCATGCAAATTGTCAATTGCAACAGATTCAGTTTCTCACCTAGTGTTGGATTTTTGGCACAATCCAAATCATTACTTAGTGGTGGGTTAATATACCCTTATCTAATTCATACCAGTACCACTTATTGAAATTCATAAATTTAATAAGATAATATTAAAGTATTAAAAAAAAAGTACAACTAAACATTGTCCATGTTGGTTTCCCAAATGTTAGAATGATTTTTGTTAAGTAATTCTGCTTTATTAGACTTGGGCTCATCAAGGTGATCTGCCTTTCAGGTAGTTGTGCCTTGACTGTGAGGCAAATTGGATCCCAACAGATTAACCATAAGGTAATTTTTATGCTTGTGAGAAGTCATTACGTTGTTTTTCATAAATTTTAAAGAATGATGTAATGCAAGGAAAAGGCTCTAGAGGGACTACAAACCATACAACATGTACTGACAATACTTAAGTACTGGTAAGTATTGTTGGCATTCCCAGAATTGGCTTCAAGATTGATTGAATTATTTGTGGTTTTGTTGTAGGTTACTCAAAAACAGCAAAGCAGTAGGAAAAAAAATATTGAAGGTAATTGAGGCAGTAAAAAAGGGTTTGGAGTAACACAAACTTTGGATATGTTTGTTCAGTTATTCTACAAGTACATTTGGAGTGTCTACTAATTGCTGAGTCTTGCTGGGTATTGGAGACAAAAGTGGAGAAAATATAGAACCATCTGGATTTACCAAGAATTTGAAATTTAGGATAGGTTACAGACAAATTAACTGGTTGGGTGAATTGTTCAGAACAGCACTTGAGAGATAATAAAAGACGACGTGTACTGTAAAAAAAAAATTTTTTTTTTTTTTTAGGAACTGAAATTTCAAATGGGATTGGAAGGAGAACTTGAAAGAAAGTTGCCAACCACAGGGGTGAAGGTAAAGAAGGGAGTATTCTGACAAAGCTATGTACAAAATATGTGGTCATGTCTGAGAAACTGAGGCAACGTGGCCGAGGTATGAATATTACATGAGGGATGTCACAAGAGATGAGACTAGACTGCAAAGCAAGGCTTGTTTATCAAGGGTTGATTTAGCTACCTTATTTTTTTTTTTAAGGACTTTGAACTTTATCCTAAGGTGAGTTGGAGAACAGGTTAGATTTGCAAGTAGGAAGAAACCATACGTACAGAAAAAACCCACTGCCATGGAGCCGATTCCAACTCATAGCGACCCTATGTACACAGAGGGTTGTAAAACTGGAGCCCAGGATAAATGAGAGCAGTATTTAGGCTTTTCCTCCAAAAATGGTGTGATAGAAGTCTAAAGAAAAGGATACATAATATACAGGATATTAGAAGCAGACGCATTGGAAAAAAATTGATTAAACACTTACAAGTGTTCAATAAATATTTTTTGGTGGGGGAAAGAAGGTTCATGAAGTTTTTCTTGGTTTCTCACCAAAATAAATGGCTGGGAGATGGCACCATTCCCTGAGGTAGAAAATATATGCTGTAAGGCATATGAGTGGGTGGGGTCATTTTTGAATCTCTGTTTTTTCTTTTGACCTTGTTAAATTTAGGTGTCTTTGAAATATCTAATTAATGTTTTCTGGAAAATTGTTGAATATATATACCTGGAGCTTAGAGAAAAATCTGGCCAAGATATTTAGATTTGTGCATCATCAGTATATACATGACAGATGTCCTCATATCATGAATGAAAGCTCGCAACAAGAATGCTCAGAAATGAAATGAGTTGGCTTAGGGTAGAGCTCTAAAGTAAGAGTGTGGTTGGAGTAGAGAATAATGAAAGACAGCCATCAAGGGAGAGTATAAATGAACAAAAAGTTGGAAAAACCAAGAGATTCAGGTGACTTGGAAATTTAAAAACTTTTTTTTTTTTTTTTTAGGATAAGGAAATGTCAGCAGTGTTCAATCTACAGAGAAAACAAATATGAAACCTTCATTGTGTTGGAAACAAGGAGAGGGCTGGTGTGCTTGAAATTAATTTCAAGGCAATGCTGAGAAAAACATACCAATAATACAATAGGTCGAGATATGAATGTGAGAGAGGAGGTAAGTTGTTGAAGACTTACCTACGGTGTTCAGTAATGAAGGGGGTAAAGAGAAGAGCAGAGGTAGAGGGGTAACTTAGGTAAAGGTAAAGGCATAGAAAACTAAAATCTCTGCATCGGTTTGTGTGTCTCAAAATAAAGATGATAATTACATTATCAGTCTATCCCAGAACCCAGTGGCGTCGGGCTGATTCTGAATCATAGCGACTGTATAGGACAGACTAGAACTGCCCCATTGAGTTTCCAAGGAGCGCCTGGCAGATTCGAACTGCTGACCCTTTGGTTAACAGCCACTATGCCACCAGGGTTCCTTATCAATCTATAGGCTTGATATAAAGATAATGTAAGAAAAAATAGAAAGGCAAATCACTTTGTGCTCATTAAAAGAGACCTCATTTTAATTAGCTAGAAGCCAGCATGCATTTCTACAAACTCATCTTAGGATGTTTTTCTTTTCCTGCTTTATATTTGGCTCTTGGAAGATAAATAATAAATGTGCTTTCTGAATCACTTAATGCATCTTTAACCTTGTTATGGTATTTTTGTTCTCTAATTCCAAATACTACACAATTGAAGAAAAAACTAAAAATTACATAGAAAAAAATAAAAATCATCCTGCATTTATGCTCTAGAGATGAACAGTATTCAAAATTTTCTCTATGACTTTTTATATTAACTACTCTGATGTCAGTTTTTGGAATTTATTTCCTTTTAGTTATTTTTTTTTGAAAGAATTTAGTATATATTTATTTAAGGTATTCCAATAACTTTAAAAAATATTTTGACATGTGTGTTCAAAAATCTCTCAATATTTATATTCTCTTATTAAAAATAGCTATGGCATAAATTTTTCAATTATATAAAATTTTAAATAAATTGCTATCTTTCTACTTGTAGAATTCCCCTCATAATTTCACGTTTTTGAATTTCTACCTAAAATAGATACTTCATTATAAAATGTGGAACTAGGATGAAGATTTTCCTGGTGGGTCAGAACCAACTTCTAACATCTGCTTGATCTTTGCCAACAGACTCAAGAATGCTCAGAACTGTGCTCTGGAGGGGTTTATTGTAATTTTTCCATGGCCAAAGGCAACCTTTCAGCCCTGACTGAGTTTATCCTCTTGGGACTCACAGATAACCCAGACCTTCAAGCCATTCTCTTTAGTGTCTTCCTAGTGATCTACTTAGTTAGTTTCATAGATAATCTAGGTTTGATTGTGCTAATCCAAATCAGTCCTCAGCTTCACACACCCATGTACTTTTTTCTCAAACACCTGGCCCTTGTTGATTTTTCTCTTACTTCAACGGTCACCCCAAACACTTTAGTGAATTTTTTGTGTGAAGTTAAAAGTATAACATTTTATGCATGTGCCACCCAGGTATGTTGTTTTATCACATTTGTAGTTTGCGAACTCTACTTGCTTTCCATCATGGCATATGATCGGTACGTTGCCATCTGCAACCCTTTACTCTATGCCGTTATCATGCCTGGAAAACTCTGTACTCAACTGGTTGCTAGCACATATGTTTATGGTTTTATTGTGGGTCTTGTACAAACAGTGGTGACATTCCGTTTGTCTTTTTGTGACTCCAATATGGTCAACCACTTCTACTGTGATGATGTTCCTTTGATTGCTTTGGCCTGCTCTGACACCCAAGTCAAGGAGCTGATGTTGTTAATCATTGCTGGGTTTAATGCTCTTTGCTCTCTACTGATTGTGTCAATTTCTTATGGTTTCATTGTCTTAGCCATCCTTAGGATCCACTCTGTTGAAGGAAGACAGAAAGCCTTTTCCACCTGCGTGTCCCACCTGATTTCCATCACAACATTTTATGGAACCTTTATTTTTATGTACCTCCAGCCCAAGTCAAGCCATTTTCTGAACAGAGATAAATTTGCTTCAGTGTTTTATGTGGTGGTGATTCCCATGCTAAACCCACTGATCTACAGCTTGAGAAACCAGGAGGTAAAAAATGCACTGAAGAGAATTATAGAAAAGTTGTGTTTGGCTATAAGGTAAATGAAAAGTCATATGACAGGTATCAGGAAATTTAGAGTTAAGTCTTGTCAAGTGTCACAGTGCTGGTAAATGACAAAGCCAAATCCCTTATTTCAAGTGCTCAAAACTACTTTTGGGGGTATAGCTCTATAGACCCAAGGTGAGTCTCATCCACTGTTTATTCCCAATGACTTCCACATGAAATGTATTTTGTAAATTTTGTTTGGATTGTTGAAAGAAGAGAGAAAGGGAAAGGGAGAGAGTGAGGGAGACAGAGAGAGAGAAATCCATTTTGGCCATGATATTCTTCATCAATAAAGTATTGTGAAATACTAATTTTATCTTAAATTCACGTGATATTGAAAAATTTGGTATATAGTAAAATAGGTCAACATCTCGTATTTTATATTGGAAACCTGCTGCATAGATAATCTGGAAAACATGCTGTCATGGATTGAACTGTTTCCCCTCAAAAATATGTGTCAACTTTGTTAGACCATGATTCCCCATATTATGTGGTTGACCTCCATTTTGTGATTGTAATTTTATATTTAAGAGGATTAAGGTGGAATTATAACACCATCCTTACCCAGGTCCTGTGCTTGAGCCGATGTAAAAGGCAGTTTCCCTAGGGTGTAGCCTGCACCATCTTTTTTTTTTTTTTTTTAATCTTAAAAGAAATAAAAGGAAAGGAAAACAAGCAGGGAGTTGGGAACCTCATACCACCCAGAAAGCAGCACCAGGAGCAGAGCACATCCTTTGGACCTGAGGTTTCTGTGCTGAGATGCTCCCAGACCAAGGGAAGACTGATGACATGGACCTTCTTCCAGAGCCAGCAAAGAAAGAAAGACTTCCCCTGGAACTGACACCCTGAATTAGAACTTTTGGCCTACCTTACTGTGAGGAAATAAATCTGGTGGTGTAGTGGTTAAGTGCTAGGGCTGCTAAGCAAAAGGTTGGCAGTTTGAATCCACCAGGCCCTCCTTGGAAACCCTATGGGGCAGCTCTACTTCGTCCTTATAGGGTTGCAATGAGTCGGAATCTACTTGACGGCAAAGGGTTTGGTTTGTCTTTTTATTTGTCAAAGCCGGCATTTGTGGTATTTCTGTTATAGCAGCACTAGACAACTAAGATACGTGCCAAAGTTTAATAATAGGAGTTTTGGGTTGGAACACTGTGGATAATTATCCTGAAGCACTCTACTTTCTCTGCATTCCACTGGGAAGGATAATGCTATCAGAGTTACCATGACATCAAACATTTAGTGGTACCAAATCTGTATCAGTTTAGATCATTGGAGCCACTTCATACCACTATAATTAACTGCCTGTTATATATGAATATGTGGTTAGGCCTATTGTATATAAGTGTATGTGGGTAGGAACTTAGATTCTTCATTCAGTTTGGCTAACCATTTTAGCTTTTCCAATTAATGTGATAAGAGAGTCAGTTCACATTTCTGTATTTCAACTGCTTCATCTGCAGAAGGCAGTAAGAGTTTCTTTTTCTCAGACTGACTGTAAGTAGAACGGTAACATAGAGTTTCCAAGAAGCAGCTGGTGGATTCAAACTTCAGATCTTTTGTGCTCTTCACTACTGTGCTACTGTCATGGAATGAGTTATGTCCCCCCAGAAATGTGTATCAACTTGGTTAAGCCATGATTCCCAGCATTGTATGGTTGTCCTCCATTTTGTGATTGTAATTTTATGTTTAGAGGATTAGGGTAGGATTATAACACCACCCTCACTCAGGTCAGCTCCCTGATCCAAGGTAAGGGAGCTCCCCTGGAGTGTGGCCTGCACCAACTTTTATCTCTCAAGAGATAAAAGGAAAGGGAAGCAAGCAGAGAGTTGGGGACCTTGTACCACCAAGAAAGCAGTACCAGGAGCAGAGTGTGTCCTTTGGACACAGGGTCCCTGTGCCTGAGAAGCTCCTTGACCAGGGGAAGATTGAGGACAGGGACTTTTCTCCAGAGCCTACAAAGAGAGAAAGCCTTCCCCTGGAGCTGACACCCTGAATTTGGACTTGTAACCTACTAGACTGTAGAAAATAAATTTCTCTTTGTTAAAGCCATCCACTTGTGGTATTTCTGTTATGGCAGCACTAGATGACTAAGAAAGCCACTAAGGCTCTGATTGTGAGGATTAGACCAGGTTATAAATATGAAGGGTATTGCACAGTTCTTAGCACATAGCAAGCAATCATAAATGTTGACTATTACATTTAATTATTAACATTATAATTGCATTAATGATTCCTTTGATTTGGTCTTAGAAAATGGAGTAACCTTTTTGTAAATAATTGCCAGAATGATGTACTTCATTTTAAAAATCCTCAAAATGGTACTATAAAAGCCAAAAAGTTATTTTGTAGTGATCTCTTAAAGCAATGCAATGCTTTTAAATTAATTTTTATGTGAGTTGATGAACATATTGTCAATTGATTTTTTTATTGGAGAAAGCAGTTCCCTCATACCTTCTACTCAATGTTATTAATTATATGCATCATTTTCTAAAAAAAATCATTAATTATAAATTATTAATATACTCAGATACAAACATTTAAAATAAAATTAAAACAAACATCCAGTGAATCTTTTTGTTGTTTCAAGTGCTTAGTGCAGTGCTTTAAATTAACTTTCTCAGTTAATGTTCATAATACCCAGCTGTGTTATGAACAAGTTATTATTCTCATTCTATCAAGAGAACAAAGTAGTTTATGTAATGTACTAATATTCACATAGCTAATATCTGGAAGAACCAAGATTTGAATTTAGTTTTTTTCAAACCAGAAAGTTCAATTTTTAATTACTTTCCTATACTTGCAAGTACAGTTGTAGAAGGTTGGAATTTTTCTTTTTTTTTTTAATTGAATGCCGAGTCACAGAACATATATTTCTATAAAAATTTTTTGTAAGTTTGAATGCTCAAAAAGGTATGTGAGCCTGAGTCTGGTACAGAATCTAGACTCTTCCCCCATGTAGCTTATATATTCACAAAAAATAAATAAAGGGGAAGGTCACCACACATAGGGGCAGAGAACTTCTGCCTTTATCATTCTTTTGTCTATCAGTGACGTTAATTTCAAATGTGTCTCGGAATCTCCCACTTGTTTCCACAGCCAGATTCTTAGCTGTTGCTATAACGTATAACCAAATTCCACCTTGACACTTTGATGTCACTGGGTCCCGCTGCTCAACTGTCTTTGTTTAGAACATGAGAAAAGGACCCTAAACAACTCTGAGGTACAATTTTCTTAACTATAAATTGGGTCCTTAGGAGAAATAATCTCAAATGGGTCTCAACCTGTGTGATCAGTAATCTAGTAAAATGCCAACTTCCTATGCTTAGTAACAGACCAAACTGAATGCCAAGAGGAAGGAATCAATATATATGTATAGTATATATGTTATCACCAGTAGTTTGAACCCATCCAATGGCTTTTCAGGAAAAAGACCCGGAGTCTGCTCCCATAAAAACTAAGATTACAGGCAACAAAATCCTATGGGGCAATTCTACTCTGACACAGGGTGTCTATGAGTTGGAATCGACTTGAAGGTACCTGACAACAACAGCAACACTAGTTATTCATTGTCTATAATACTGAATATACCACGGACTGCCAAAAGAACAAACAAATCTGTCTTAGAAGAAGTACAGCCAGAATGCTCCTTAGAGGCAAGGATGGTGAGACTTCGTCTTACAAACTTTGGTCATGTTGTCAGGAGGGTTCAGGCCGTGAAGAAGGACATCATGCTTGGCAGAGTGCCGGGTCAGTGGAAAAGAGGAAGACCCTTAACAAGGTGGATCGACACAGTGGTTGCAACAATGAGCTCAAGCATAGCAACGATTGTAAGGTTGGCTCAGGACCAGGCAGTGTTTCGTTCTGTTGTGCATAGGGTCGCTATGAGTTGGAACCGACTCGACGGCACCTAACAACAACAACAACAATACTCCAATATTACTTTGAGGGGATAAAAAATCTGTACAAAGAATATGGGCTTCTCTAAACTAATTCTTAAATAAGAAATATATTTGAAGGAATATGAAGGCGTTACAAACTAGTCCACAAAAAAGGTGTAAATGAAACTCTATGAGAATAGTTACATTCTAAAATATTCCCAAAAAATTATCTTAAAATAATTTTATAATTATATTAGAGCATACTTTTAAGGAATTTTAACCTCATGCATTTTTAGATTATATATTTTTTGATAAACAGGTTAAAGACCACTTAATTTATCTATCCTGTTAATCCTATTTTTCACATATTGAGTTTGAATATGTGACTATGATTTATCAGCTGTGTAATGTTAGATAACTTCTTTACTTTGTCCATATTTACTTTCACATTTATAAAATTGTAAATAATAGCTGTATATACTTCTTAGTATTAATAAGAGGATTAAATGATTTGATAAATGCTACCCACTTAGAATGGAGCCAAATAATGGCGAACATTGAATGAATGTTAGCAATTTTATTATTATTATTACAAATAGTACAAAAATTTTAGCACTTGGTGATGCTCTTTTACGCAAATATGATATTTAAGAATCTTATGTTGTATGGGGAGGAATCTGTTCTGTTTAGAACAAGGCAGTCTTTATTCAACCAGCTGATAAGGGTTGAAAACCAGCTAAGGCTAAAAAAAAATCTAATACAAAGTCTAAAACTTTTAACATCAATATCCAAAAACTATCACTTTGACTTTTATTCATATTATACTACTAAACCATTGTAGATACAAAATAATAATACTTTCATTTACAAGAAAATTTCATTGTGATATGGTTAATGAAGCAGGCAATATTGATAATAAAGTTATTTATTTAAGTCTCTCTTAGTTTTCATCCATTTTGCTAAGGTATTTACATAGATTTCTATCTGAATTTTTACACCCGGACATGAGTTGAAATCAACTGCAGACTCCACAGGAAGAGATTACATCTCACTGAACTCTCAGGCTTGTTTGATTAGAATTAGTAGGACTGCTTGATTAAATACCTGGCGTTAGAATGCCACCAGGTTGTGTCCCTCTTAGTTAAATACTGATAAATGTTTGAGAGGTCAATGAGCTCATCTATTATTACATGTAACAAACATTTACATATCTAACATTCATTTAAAGGACATTTACATAGCACTTTTTATCACAGATTTTGTTCTAAGCAATTCATAGATTAGCCTATTTAATCCTTAAAAGAAACAACTGAGTCGAGCCTTATTATTTCCAAAACTGGGTACAGAGGACAGTACAGTTTAAGTCAGTTCTCCAAGAATACGCAGCCAATAAGGAGAGGAAATGGCAGTCAAACTCGGTCAGCCTTATTCCTGAGCACAGAGGTCTTACAAAAACATGCTGCTCCCTTTGTTTTGGATACACTTGTGTGTTTTTCTTTTCATGTCTGTGTTTGTATTTGACCACAATTTCACTAGCCTGTAAAGGTGTTGGTGGCTGGAACAGGAATCTAAAGTATACTGACTATCCAAGTGTGACCCTGATAGCTACAGATAATGACGATGTCTGTTGAAATAACAGTCAAATTTTCAGTCAGTTGGGAAAGAATTATAAAAAATAAAAGCAAGAGATTCCTTTCCCTACTTTTATGTAACAAAGATTTTTATTATTATTTTCTTAATTGCAACATCTTTAAAGTTTCATAGCCTTTATCTAAGACTTACTTCAAGGCTTCTTTTACCTCCTCGTTCCTTAGACTATAGATGAGAGGTTTGACACAGGGATCACCACAGTGTAAAAGACAGAAGCCATTTTGTCTGTGTCCAGGGAGTGATTTGATTTAGGCTGTAGGTACAAAAAGACTAATGTGCCACAGAAAATAGTGACAGCCACTATATGACAGCTACAGGTGGAGATGGCCTTGCATCACCCCTGAGTGGAACAAATACTTATGATGCAGATAATGATAAAGGTGTAGAAGAGTACAATCGAAAAGTAAGGGGTCATATAAAGCCAGTGAAAGAAAAGGTCAGAATTTCCTTCATATGTGTGTCTGAACAGGACAGAGCTAAGAGAGGAACGTCATTGTAATAGAAACCTCAATTTTATTGGGGCCACTGTAAGTTAGACAGAAGGCGATAATGGCATGGAAAAGGGCAACTAGAAAGCTATATATATATAAAATGGAACAACAATTAACTGAATGCAGGCTCTTTTTGACATCAATATTGAATAATCCAGAGGACTAGAGATGGCCATGTAGCTATCAGAAGCCATAGACACTCAAAGGACTCACTCAGAGATCATGCATCAAGTAGCCCAGTTGTGTTTCACAAACATGGAAAGGAATAGTGTTGTGTTCAACAACAAAGTTCACCATCATCTTTAGGGTAATGGCAGAAGAATAAAAAAGTACTACAGATTTCCAGCCAACATGGCGTTATAGAAAGAACCACCAGGCCGTCCCTCCACAGAAAAGACTTGAAAAACTAAATGAAACAGAGACAAGCATCAATCCTGGAACCTGAAGTGTCAAATGAAGAGAATAAGAACTCAGCCAAGCACTGAATGGAATAAGAAACTGACAGAGAACCGGGAGCAAGGAGAGATACGTGCAGAGGTACCCCGTCTGCTAATGAAGCTCGGGTTCCCCAGCCTGGACTCCTGTTGGAGATCAGCGGACAGGGAGCATAGGAAAGCAACTTCACAGAGCTCTCAGCAGGAGACAGAGCACCAGGTAACTAGTGATACAGACATTTCCACCTCCCATCCTCTTCCCTGCTGTTCCTTTACACTTTCCGGCTGGCAGCAGTGGCTTGGCCAGCCAGGAAGTGCAGCACCCATGCCACTTGGATTCACCCCACCCACATCGAGATCAGCCGACAAAGAGTATGAGAAAGCAGTTTCACAATATTCCCAGCAGAAGACAGAGCACCTGGTAGCCAGCGATATATGCTTTCCTAATATCCACCCTTCCTCCTTCTGAGTTGGCCTACTCTACTTCCTGCCAGCCACAGTCTCTTTGCCAGGAAGCAACCGCTTAGGCCCTGGGCTGCTAGGATTCACGCTGCCCACACTGGCCAGTTTCCTGAGTGCCATTTGTCTGTTGCTGGAGTTGCTTTTATCCATTTCTTTTGGTTTCTTCAGTGCCTTCAAGCACCTCTCACTCGTTTCTCTCAAACACATGGCACCATGTGCCATCTTTGCTTCTTCTTGAAAGGCTGTGAAGTTCTGCTCAACTGGGAAACCACTCTCCCAGCCCCCCACCCACAACACGAAGCTGGTGGGTTCCCTGGGGCTTTGTTTTGTTTTGCTTAGTTCTTGTTTGTTTGTTTTCTTTTTCTTTTCAAGGCTTGGGAGCGTCCTCTAGCTGGGCCTCACTGCACGGCTTAGGAGCCCCTTTCCCAGTTAATGCAGCCTTGTCGGCGGGATCCCTGGGGGCATTTCTTTTTTCTTTTCTTTTTCTCTTTTTTCCTTTCTGTCTTTCTTCATTTCTCAGTTCTTCTTTCTCTATACTTACCTTCTATCCCTGTCTCCTGAATACCTGGAACTGTGTGGCATCTATCCCCCTCTAGCCTGGCTATATGGCTCAGCCTGGGAGATGCTTTCCCAATCTTCACAGCTGCAACAGTGGGACACCTGGGGGCTTTTCTTTCTTTTTTTATTCCAAATTTTTACCCAGTTATTTTTTCCCATTTTTTTTCTTTTTGTTTTTCTCCATTTCTTTGTTTCTCATCTCTCCACACCAATGGCAAGTTCCTTTAACACAGTTTTTTTTCTTTTTTTTCTGTTTTCTGGCTCATGTTTCCCCTCTCTCCTCTTCCCCATAACCATGTAGGCTTCACACATCACAATCTCCCCCCTCCTTCCTGCCTACCTGCACCATGTGCTGAATATCTCACCTGCAAGCAGCAGAGGCATGGCCTACTGGAACCTGCCCACACTGATTCCTGGCCTGACCTGTTGGCCTGAGTACTGCCGCAAACAACCCAGCCCAGTCCCTTCCCTTCAGCTGGACCTGACCTGTTGCACCATAGCTTAGCAAATGGCTCAGCTCATTGGACAAGGAGGTGAAAAGTGCTGTGACCACAGATGAGCAAACATCAAAGAACGCACAGCCCACCTGCTAAGACATAACCAAATAAACCAAAAGGCAGGGTGAAACAAACAGATCTACAATCAATAAATGAAGAAAATACTACTGAATGTCCTAAAGACAGCAGAAAATATCAAAACATTAAAAAAAAAAAAAAAAAAAAGGCAAGGATGGTTCTAGTGGGCATCCAAAATAAAACACTGGTTGACTTTCCAGGAAAAGAAAAGGCCCTAGAACTACCTGATGTGGAATTCAAATCTCTAATATTCAGAGTTATCCAAAAGTTGAAACAAAAAGCAGATAAAAATGAGGAAAAAAATAGAAAAATTCATGGAAAACACAGAGGAAAAAATGAAGAATTTGGGGAAATAATAAATCAAAATAAATTCGCAAATAGAAATCATACAAAAACAATAATTAGAAATCCAGAAGATAAAGAACAAGATTTCAGAAATGGACAGGTTCATAGAAAGGCTGAGAAGCAGGTTTGAAATGATGGAAAACAGAATCAGAAAATTGAAGGCAAACAATTGGATACAACTCGGTTTCAGGAAAAATCAGAACAAAAAATGAAGAAAAATAAGGAAACCCTGAGAATTATGTGGGATACAATCAAAAGCAAAAATTTGAGAGCAATCAGAGTTCCAGAACAGGAGGATAAACAGAAAGCACAGAGAGGATCATTGAAGAACTGCTGACAGAAAACTTCCCTAATATCATGAAAGATCAAAAGTTGACCATCTGAGAAGCTCAACAAACCCCATATGGAATAAACCTCAAAGAAAATCACCAAGGCATGTCATAATCACACTCGCTAAAACCAAAGACAAAGAAGGACTCCTGAGAACAGATCAAAAAAGTAAAAAACAAAAAGTCAGATACAGCAGAAAAGAAATAAGATTAAACTCTGCTTATTAGGCAGAAATCATGCAGGCAAGAAGGCAATGGGGTGACATATATAAAACCTTGAAGTAAAGAAAAAAAAAATTGACAACCAAGAATTATATGTCCTACAAGACATTCTTTCAAATATAGTGGTGAAATTGGGGGATTTCCAGATAAACAGAAAATGGAATATATAAAAACCAAACGAAACTTACAAGAACTGTTAAAGGGAGTCCTTTAGTCTGAGAGTGAACAGCATCAGACCACAGCCTGAATCTAGGACACAAGATTGTACCAGACAGATACCAACCTAGGAAATGAACTCTCAAGGAGTATCCAAAACCAAAAGAATTGGAACAAGGAACCAGAGAAGTTAAACTGTAAATGACCACAATGTCAGAACAATAAAAGAGAGAATGAACAGGGTAGGTACAGAACTTTCTTATGGAGAGGAAGGCAAGATGATACCAAGTAATAATAGACTGCTTCAAACCTAGGAAGATAAGGGTAGATTTCAAGGTAACCACAAAGGAAGTTAACAACTCTGTTCATCAAAATAAAGAAGAAAAACATAAAGTCTCAATAAAAACAAAGAAATCCACAAACAAAAGGAATTCAGCACAGGAGAGTAAGAGGAACAAAGAAAATGTCAGCACCAAAAAATAAAAAGCACTACAAAATGACAGCAGTAAACTCACACCTATCAATAATTACACTGAATGTAAATGGCCTAAATGTACCCTTAAAGAGACAAAGAGTGACAGAAAGGATAAAAAAGAAACAAGATCCATCAATATGCTGTCTACAAGAGGCACACCTTACAAACAAGGACATAAATTTATTAAAAATCAAAGGATGGAAAAAAAAATCAAGCAAATAACTACCAAAAAAGAGCAGGAATGGCAAAGCAAATCTTAGATAAAATAGGCTTAAAAAAAAAAAAAAAAGATAAAGAAGGACACTATATAACCATGAAAAGGAAGATTCATCATGAAGACTTAACCATAATAAACATTTATAGACCCCATGACAGGGCTCCAAAATACATAAAACAAACTCTAACAGCACTAAAAAGAGAAATTGACAGTTCCACGATAATAGTAGGAGACTTCAACACAACACTCTAGGTAAAGGACCAAACATTTAGAAAGAAACTCAACAAAGGTACAGAAGAGCTAAGGAGCACAATCAGCCAACTTGACCTCATAGACATATGTGGAACACCCCACCCAACAGAAGCAAAGTACACATTCTTTTCCACAGTACATGGAATGTTCTTCATAATAGACCTCATCTTAGGCCACAGAGCAACCCTCGACAAAATCCAAAATACTGAGATAATACAAAGTACCTTCTCTGACCAAAAAGCCATCAAAGTAGAAATTAACAACAGGAAGACCCAAGGGAAAAAAAATCAACTACTTGGAAACTGAATAATGCCTTGCTTGAAAGCTACTGGGTAATAGAAGAAATCAGAGATGGAATCAAATTATTCCTAGGATCAAACAAGAATGAAAACACATCATAATAAAACCTTTGGGTCATAGCAAAGGCTGTGTTCAGAGGTCAGTTTATAGAAATACATGCACACATCAAGGAACAAAATCAAAACATTAACTACGAAACTTGAACAAATGGAAAGATAACAGCAAAGGAACCCCACAGCCACCAAAAGAAGGAAATAATAAAGATCCGAGCAGAAATAAATGAAATAGAGAATAAAAAAATAATAGAAGGAATCAATAAAGCCAAAAGTTGGTTCTCTGAGCGGTTCAACCAAATCAACAAACCACTGGCCAAGCTGACAAAAGAAAAGTAGGAAAGGATGTAAATAACATAAATAAGAAATGAAATGGGGGACGTTAAAACAGACAGAATTGGAATAAAAAGGATCCTAACAGAGTATTATGAAAAACTATACTTCAACAAATTTGAAAACCTAGAGAAAATAGACAAATTTCTAGAAACCCACTACCTAACCAAACTAATACAAAATGAAGTTGAAAATCTGAACAGAACCATAACAGATAAGAGACTTAAAAAGGTAAAAAAAAAAACAACAACAAAAAAACTCCCACCAAAAAAGTCCTGGCCCAGATGTATTCACTGGAGAATTTTAGCAAACATTCAGAGAAAAGCTTAAACCAATACTACTCAAACTATTTCAGAACATAGAAAAGGAAGAGATACTTCCAAATTTATTCTATAAGCCAGCATAACCCTGATACCAAAACCAGGCAAAGACGCCACAAAAAAAAAAAAAAAAAAAATTACAGAATATAGATGGAAAAATTCTCAACAAAATTCTAGGCAATAGAATTCAGCATCATATCAAAAAAATAATATACCACCACCAAGTAGAATTCATACCAGGTATGCAAAGATGGTTCAACATTAGAAAATCATTCAACATAATCTACCACATAAATAAAAGGAAAGAAAAGAATCACATGATCATCTCAATTGACTCAGAAAATGCACTGGACAAAGTTCAACATCCATTCCTGAAAAAAAACTCTCAATACAGTAGGTATAGAAGGGACCTTTCTCAACTTAGTAAAGGGCATCTATGCAAGACCAAGGGTCAACATCATTTTTGATGGTGAGAGGTTGAAAACATTCGCCCTGAGAACAGGAACCAGACAGGAGGCCCTTTATCACCACTCCTATTTAACATTCTGCTGGAAGTTCTAGCTATAGCAGTAAGGCAAGAAATAGAAACAAAGGGCATCCAAATTGGTAATGAAGAAGTTAAGCTGTCCCTATATGCGGATGATATGGTACTGTACATAGAAAACCCAAAAGACTCCATGGGAAAACTACTGGAACTAATACAAAGATTCAGCAGACTAGCAGGATACAAGATAAACATACAAAAATCAGTTGGATTCCTATACACTAATAAAGAGAACGATGAAAAGGAAATCACAAAAACAATATCATTTATAATAGCCCCTAAAAAAAATAAAATACTTAGCAATAAGTCTAACCAGTAATGTAAAGGACCTATACAAAGAATAGTACAAAACACTACTGCAAGAAACCAAAAGAGATCTACATAAATGGAAAAACATACCATGCTCATGGATAAGTAGACTCAACATTCCGAAAATGACAATTCTACACAACTCAGTTTACAAATACAACACAATCCTGATCCAAATACCAACAACATTCTTTAGAGAGACGGAAAAACTTATCACTAACTTTATATGGAAAGGAAACAAGCCCCAGGTAGAAAAGCCTATTGAAGAAGAAGAAAAAAGTAGGAGGACTCCCATTACTGATCCTCAGAACCTACTATACAGCTATGGTATTCAAAACAACCTGGTACTGGTATGACTACAGATACACTGACCAGTGGAACAGAATTGAGAACCCAGATCTATGGTCACCTGCTCTTCGACAAGGGCCCAAAGTCCATCAAACTGGGAAAAGACAGCCTTTTTAACAAATGGTATTAGCAAAACTGAATGTCCATCTGCAAAAAAATGAAACAAGACTTAATCTCACACCATACGTCTTGGATTGGATTATGTCCCCCCAAAATGTGTATATTAAATTGGTTAGGCCATGACTCCCAGTATTCTGTGGTTGTCTTCTATTTTGTGATTGTAATTTTATGTTAAAGAGGAGGAAGCAGAGTTGCTATCTTAGTGGGCCTGGAAGGTGGAGCTGAAGCCCAGGGCCAAGGGGCCTCCACTTAGAATCTAGACAGTGTGGCCAATACCTGGAATCTGGAGGGCAGGGTTATCCTGTAAATTGTTTCAGAGAACAGAGAATTATTTTGAAAGCTTTGAGGGCTAACATAATATGTCCTGCTGATTTGCTTGGTGCCTGCTATGCCTTTTCCTCCCAGTTTCTTCCATTTATAATGGAAATGTCTAGCTTGTGCCTGTTCTGCCATTGTTCCTGGAAGCAGATAACTTGTATTCTAGATTTCACAGATGAAGAGGAATTTTTGAATTTTGGACTTGGAGTTTAGGCTTTTGCTATGATCTGATGGGGTGGATATGTTTTGCATGTTGCAAGGATGTCATTTTTGGGGGATCAAAGGTGGAGTGTCATGGATTAAGTCATGTTCCCCCAAAAATGTGTGTATTAACGTGGTTAGGCCATGATTCCTGGTATTCTGTGATTGTCTTGCATTTTGTGATTGTAATTTTATAAGGTGGGATTGTAACACTGCCCTTACCCAAGTCACCTCCCTGATCCAAGGTAAAGGGAGTTTCCCTGGGGTGTGGCCTGCACCACCTTTTATCTTAAAAGAGATAAAAGAAAGGGAAGCAAGGAGAGAGTTGGGGACCTCATACCACCAAGAAAATAGGATGAGGAGCAGAGCACGCCCTTTGGACATGGGGTCCCTGCCCCTGAGAAGTTCCTTGACCAGGGGAAGATTGAGGACAAGGATCTTCCTCCAGAGCCAACAGAGAGAGAAAGCCTTCCCCTGAAGCCGACACCCTGAATTTGGACTTGTAGCCTACTAGACTGTGAGAAAATAATTTTCTCTTTGTTAAAGCCATCCACTTGTGGTATTTCTGTACGGCAGCACAAGATCACTAAGAAGCCATACGAAAAAAACTAATTCAAAATGGATCAAAGACCTAAATATAAAGCCAAAAACTATGAAGTTCATAGAAGAAAAAATAGGATCAATGCTAGAGGCCCTAATACATGGCATTAACAGGATACAAACCACAACCAACAACACACAAACTCCAGAAGATAAGCTTTTAGATACCTGGCATCTTCTAAAAACTAAACACTTACACTCATCAAAAGACTTCACCAAACGAGTAAAAAGGAAACTTACAGACTGGGAAAAATTTTTTGACTATTACAAATCAGACAAAGGTCTAATCTGTAAAATCTACAAAAAATTCAACACCTGTGGGAAAAAAGGCAAATAATTCAATTAAAAAATGGGGAAAGGAAATGAACAGAGAATTCACTAAAGAAAACATTCAAGTGGCCAACAGACACGTGAAGAATTGTTTGGGATCACTAGCCATTAGAGAAATGCAAATCAAAACCACAATGAGATACCATCTCACCCAGGTATTACTGGCAGGAATCAAAAAAAACCAGGAAATAACAAATGTTAGAGAGGCTTCATGGAGATCGGATCTCTCATGCACTGCTGGTGGGAATGCAAAATGATAAAAACAGTTTGGAAAATGACATGTGCTTCCTTAGAAAGCTAGAAATAGACATACCACATGAACCAGCAAGCCCACTCCTAGGAATATGTTGTTGTTATTGTTGTTAGGTGCCATCGAGTCAGTTCCAACTCATAGCGACCCTAGCACAACAGAACAAAACACTGCCCGGTCCTGCGCCATCCTTACAATCGTTGTTATGCTTGAGCTCATTGTTGAAGCCACTGTGTCAATCCACCTCGTTGAAGGTCTTCCTCTTTTCCGCTGACCCTGTACTCTGCCAAGCATGATGTCCTTCTCCAGGAACTGATCCCTTCTAACAACATGTCCAAAGTATGTAAGACAGAGCCTTTCCATCCTTGCTTCCAAGGACCACTCTGCTCGCACTTCTTCCAAGATGGATATGTCCATTCTTTTGGCAGTCCATGGTATATTCAATATTCTTCGCCAACACCACGATTCAAAGGCATCAATTCTTCTTCCTTCTTCTTTATTCATTGTCCAGCTTTCCCATGCTTATGATGCGAATGAAAATACCATGGCTTGGGTCAGGCGCACCTTAGTCTTCAAGGTGACATATTTGCTCTTCAACACTTTGAAGAGGTCCTTTGCAGCAGATTTACCCAATGCAATGCATCTTTTAATTTCTCGACTGCTGCTTCCATGGCTGTTGATTGTGGTTCCAAATAAAATGAAATCCTTGACAACTTCAATCTTCTCTCCGTTTATCATGATGTTGCTCATTGGTCCAGTTGTGAGGATTTTTGTTTTCTTTATGTTGAGGTGCAATCCATATGAAGGATGTGGTCTTTGATCTTCATTAGTAAGTGCTTCAAGTCCTCTTCACTTTCAGCAAGCAAGGTTGTGTCAGCTGCATAACACAGGTTGTTAATGAGTACTCCTCCAATCCTGATGCCCCATTCTTCTTCATATAGTCCAGCTTCTCTTATTATTTGCTCAGCATACAGATTGAATAGGTATGGTGAAAGAATACAACCCTGACGCACACCTTTCCTGACTTTAAACCAATCAGTATCCCCTTGTTCTGTCCAAAGAACTGCCACTTGACCTATGTAAATGTTCCTCATGAGCACAAATAAGTGTTCTGGAATTCCCATTCTTCGCAATGTTATCCATAATTTGTTATGATCCACACAGTCGAACGCCTTTGCATAGTCAGTAAAACACAGGTAAACATCCTTCTGGTATTCTCTGCTTTTGGCCTGGATCCATCTGACATCAGCAATGATATCCCTGGTTCCACATCCTCTTCTAAAAGTGGCCTGAATTTCTGGCAGTTCCCAGTTGATATACTGCTCCAGCCATTTTTGAATGATCTTCAGCAAAATTTTGCTTGGGTGTGATATTCATGATATTGTTCTATAATTTCCACATTCGGTTGGATCACCTTTCTTGGGAATAGGCATAAATATGAATCTCTTCTAGTCAGTTGGCCAGTAAGCTGTCTTCCCTATTTCTTGGCATAGACGAGTGAGCACCTCCAGCTCTGCATCTGTTTGTTGAAACATCTCAATTGATATTCCATCAATTCCTGGAGCCTTGTTTTTAGCCAATGCCTTCAGAGCAGCTTGGACTTCTTCCTTCAGTACCATTGGTTCCTGATCATATGCCACCTCTTGAAATGGTTGAACATCGACTAATTCTTTTTGGTATACTGACTCTGTGTATTCCTTCCATCTCCTTTTGATGCTTCCTACATCGTTTAATATTTTCCCCACAGAATCCTTCACTACTGCAAACGAAGGCTTGAATTTTTTCTTCAGTTCTTTCAGCTTGAGAAACACCGAACGTGTTCTTCCCTTCTGGTTTTCCATCTCCAGCTCTTTGCACATGTCATTATAATATTTAACTTTATCTTCTCGAGAGGCCCTTTGAAATCTTCTGTTCAGTTCTTTTACTTCATCAATTCTTCCTTTTGCTTTAGCTGCTCGAAGTTCAGGAGCAATTTTCAGAGTCTCCTCTGACATCCATGTTGGTCTTTTCTTTCTTTCCTGCCTTTTCAATGACCTCTTGCTTTCTTCAAGTATGATGCCCTTGATGTCATTCCACAACTTATCTGGTCTTTGTTCACTACTGTTCAATGTGTCAAATCTATTCTTGAGATGGTCTCTAAATTCAGGTGGGATATACTCAAGGTCATATTTTGACCGTCGTGGATTTGGTCTGATTTTCTTCAGTTTCAGCTTGAACTTGCATATGAGCAATTGATGGTCTGTTCCAGAGTCGGCCCCTGGCCTTGTTCTGACTGATAATATTGAGATTTTCCATCATCTCTTTCCACAGATGTAGTCAATTTGATTTCTGTGTGTTCCGTCTGGCGAGGTCAGTGTGTATATTCACTATTTATGTTGGTGAAAGAAGGTATTTGCAATGAAGAAGTCGTTGGTCTTGCAAAATTTTGTCATTTGATCTCTTGCATTGTTTCTATCACCAAGGCCATATTTTCCAACTACTGATCTTTCTTCTTTGTTCCCAACTTTCGCATTCCAATCACCAGTAATTATCAATGCATCTTGACTGCATGTTCAATCAATTTCACACCGTAGCAGCTGATAAAAGTCTTCTATTTCTTCAACTTTGGCCTTAGTGGTTGGTGCACAAATTTGAATAATAGTCATATTAACTGGCCTTCCTTGTAGGCGTTATGGATATTATCCTATCACTGACACCGTTGTACTTCAGGATGGATCTTGAAATGTTCTTTGTAATGATGAATGCAACTCCATTCCCCTTCAAATTGTCATTCCCAGCATAGTAGACTATATGATTGTTCAATTCAAAACGGCCAATAACAGTCCATTTCAGCTCACTAATGCCTATGATATCGATGTTTATGCCTTCCATTTCATTTTTGTCGATTTTCAATTTTCCTAGATTCATACTTCATATGTTCCAGGTTCCTATTATTAATGGATGTTTGCAGCTGTTTCTTCACAATATGAGTCATGCCACATCAGTAAGTGAAGGTCTTGAAAGCTTTACTCTATCCATGTCATTAAGGTTGACTCTACTTTGAGGAGAAATATGAGTCAGCACACAAATAGACATACGCACATCCATGTTTATTGCAGCATTGGTCACAGGACCAAAAAGATGGAAACAACCTAGATGCCCATCAACAGAGAAAAGGAAAAATAAACTGTGGTATATACCCACAATGGAGTATTACACATAGATAAAGAACAACAATGAATCTGTGAAGCGTCTCATAACATGAATGAATCTGGAGGGCATTATGCTGAGTGAAATAAATCAGTCATAAAAGGACAAATATTGTGTGAGACCATTATGGTAAAAACACATGAAAAGGTTTACATACAAAAAGCAACAATCTTTGATGGTCGAGGGAGGGGAGGGGAAAAGTAGGGATGGAAATACACTAAATAGACAATAGATAAGTGGTAAATTGGTAAGGGGTAAGGCACTACACAATACTGGGAAAGCCAGCACACCTTTTACAAGGCAAGGTCATGGAAGCTCCATAGACACAGTCAAGCTCCCTGAGGGACTGAATTATTGGGCTGAGGGCTATAGGGACCATGGTCTTGGGGAATATCTAGCTCAATTAGCATAACATAGTTTATAAAGGAAATGTTTTACATTCTACTTCTGTGAGTGAGGACTGGGGTCTAAAAGCCTGTGAGCGGCCATCTAGGGTACTCCACCGTTCTTACCCCCTCAGGGGCAAGGAAGAAGAAAACTAAAGATGGGAAAGATTAGTCCAAAGGACTAATGGACCGCACCTACCATGACCTCCACCTGATGGTGCTTAGCTATCACCTCTGACTACTCTGACATGGATTACAATAGAGGGTCCTGGATAGAGCTGGAGAAAAAGGTAGAACAAAATTCTAACTCAGACTGAAAGACCAGACTTGCTGGTCTGACAGATACTGTGAAACCCTGTGAATAAGGCCCCCGGACACATTTTCAGCTCAGTAATGAAGCCACTCCTGAGGTTCATCCTTCAGTCAGATTGGGCAAGCCTATAAAACAACATGAGAGTAAAGGGGCAGACCAGCCCAGCGGCAAAGACTAAAAGATAGGAGAGGACAAGAAAGCTGGCAATTGGGAACCCAAGGTTGAGTACAGACAGTGTTGACATGTTGTGGGGTTGTTACCCAATGTCATAAAACAATATGTGTACTAACTGTTTAATGAGAAAATAGTTTGCTCTGTAAACCAACATCTAAAGTATAATTAAAAACAAACAAAAAGAAAAAGGTCCTCAAAGGCCAGGTGGCTGAGGAAATAGTACATAGGTGTGTGGAGTCCAGTGTCAATCCTGATTAAGGTAATCAATCCAATGTTCCCCAGAATTGTGACCGGATAGATGACTAGAAGTATTACAAAATATCCGGCCTGGAGCTCTGGTTGGTCTGTAATGCGTTTAAGAATGAATTCAGTGACATAAGTGTTATTAACAGTAGCCATTTATTCCAGTGGATGTTACTGCAGCTGAAGAATAAAAATGGCCACTCTCAGGGCACCTGACAGTGTTGACAGAAGATGATCACTGATGTCTTGTTAGCCTTAAATTACATCATCTGATGGGCAAAAAGTGCACCTTGGCTTTTACCTGCCATTCTTGCCTCAGGGAAGGGTGTCTTACTTTAAGAATAGTCTTCTTAAAAGTTATTTTTCTACCTAATTTAAAAAAGTGTGTAATGATTTTGCTTATATCAAATTAAATCTTATCTAAATTAAAACACTTGAGACAACCACACCTAATATTTCGGTATTTTTGCTGCCACTATCTTTTCTTTGCACATATAAGCACAATGAGAGTCCCTTGGTAATACAGACGGTTAATGTGCTCAGCTGACAAGCATAAGGTTGGAGGCTTGAGTCCACCCAGAGCTGCCTCAGAAGAAAGCCTAAGTGACCTACAGCTCAAAAATTATCCATTGAAGACCCTCTGAAGATCTGCTCTGAAATACACGGGGTTACTATGATTCACAATCTACTGGATGGCAACTGGCTTTTTCACTCACATAAGGTATTTAAAAATACTCAGTTTTTTATCATAAAGTCTTTTCTTTCAATCTCAACCATGATGTTATCATTTGAACACTAATTGAGGGTAATTATAAGGCTTCCATATAATGTAGTAATAAAATAGACCATCTTCTCTGAAAGATGGTGGCAGGGCAAGAGATTTATTTATAATTTATCTCTCTTTTTTTTTTTTGCTTAAAAATGGAAGCACATAAGTTTTTCTTTCATGGCTCTTATACAACTTCAGGATTTATTGTGGTTCCAAGGTGCCTGTCAAATCAAAATCAAAGGAAACCATACAGGAGATAATTGTATCAATGAGAACCTTAACTATGGTGGACATTCACTACTAAGTCCTGGTGGTGCAGTGGTTAAGAGGTCAGCTGGTAAACCAAAAAGTTGGCAGTTCAAATACTCGAGCCACTCCTTGGAAACCCTATCGGGCAGTGCTACTCTATCCTACAGGGTCACTATGACTCAGGATCCACTTGACAACAAGTTTGGTTTCGTGGCACAAGCAGTTTGCAATCAGTTACTAATCTAATCCTTGGAGATTCAAGCCCACCCAATAATACCATGGAAAAAAGGCCTAACGATCAGCTTCTATAAAGATTACAGCCAAGAAAACCTTATGGAGCAGTTCTACTCTCTAACATACAGCATCATCATGAGTCAGAATCTACTTAAGGGAACCAGGTTTTGTTTGATTTAATAGATAAATGGAGAAAGACAGACAGACAGACAGATAAAAACAGCATAAAGATGCGTATTGAAGACACTGGAGAGGATAAAATCAAAAAAGTATAAAAAGGTAAGGGCAGAAGAGCTTTGGTGAGAACCTGAAAAACAAATCATCTAAAGCACAGATAATAGAAACAGAACTTCTAAGTTAGGGAATCAATGAAATAGTAAATAAACTCAGAGACTGGTTTGCTCTGGAAACCAAAGGTATATTCAACAGAGCCTAATGCTATTGAGCTGTCAAAGGAGAAAACGCAAACAGAAAAATGAAAAAAACAAAAAACCTTCATTGCATTTGAGAATAGAGAGGTTCATAGAAACCTGGTGAGGAAATTTCAGTGGAATGATGGAAAAGGAAGGTAAATTACACTAGGTTGAGTTATAAGTGTAATTGACAAAATGGAGATAGATGTTCCAAGATATTTAATTGAGAAGTGGTAAAGGGAAGACAAAAGATAAAAGAGTAACTTAGATAAAGGTTCTGAGTAGATGGCAATCAAAGGTTAAGGGTGGGGGGATTATATTTGATTTTATTATATTTTACCTGTCTTACAGGTCTATAAGTTGGACGTCGAAGTAACCTGGGACAATATGGTAATAAAGACAAGTCAAAGTAACTTATCCTCTACTCTGGATGGGAGGGATTTCAATTCTGCCAGCTTTAAAAATTCAGAACCCAGTTTATGTTTGTGGAAATAGTCAGTTGAATTTTGTTTTTTAAAACTCATTCCAAATGCTGTATACTTTATATCATTTAGATGCTTAAAGATAGAGGGTAAAATAATGTGTCTTAGTCATCTGGAAAGTGGTTTACTAACATGTACTTTGTATCTTAAAAGATATAAAGACAAGAAATTAAAAATCTTATTTTTTCTTTAATATTAGTATTGTAAGTCTACCTGAGAAAAAAAAGAAATGGAATTAAGCAAAAAAAAAAAAAAAGTTTAAAAGTTATACCAAATTCAATACCTAAAGATAAATGGTATTGATATTTTGGTTTTGAATTGTCATATTACATTTTCCACACTTAATTCTGATAATTCATAATTTACTTGTGAATTGATGTATTCAATCCATAATATTTTGAGATAAACTTAAGGCACAAGATAACATTTTATCATGTTGTGAAAACCAATTATATTATTAATGCTGCAAAGTTTTTATTATTTTTAAAGAAAATACAACAGAGAATTCACAATTTTATTGCCTGTAAATTTTAATTGGAACACTCTTTCTTCTTTTGTAATTCCCTGGTGGGCTGCAATTTCTGCCTGAACCAAATCCCTTCACACTGGCAGCAGAAGTAATATCCAAACATAACAGGATTCTCCTCCACCTGAGTTTAACAAAACATCCTGGAGAGCCAAGGCCATCTTCTCATATTGATCTTCATCTTCTCTAAATTGATCATTTCCTACAGAATCAATATTATTAAGACCATGTGGTCTGGAGAGATTTCCTGCAGAAGAGTTGTGTATCTATTTCATGACCAAAGGCAATTATTGAGCAGTGACTGAATTCATCCCCTTGGGACTCACAGACAATTCAGAGCTTCAAATCATTCACTTTGGTGCCTTCCTAGTGATCTCCTTAGTTACTAGTCATGTTACTCCAAGTACCGTAACCAACTATCCAGGCCTCTTTACCACTGTCTATGAATCAGTATGTCTCCATGCCTCAGACCACAAGCTCTCCAGCTGAAGTGGGCGCCTAAACTTCTACCCACTGGGACTATTACATCTAAGCAGAGATGGGATGAGATACCAGTTTATTTCTGAGTTCTTACATAATCTAACATCCATTTGTGGATTAGGCCCAAATATTAACCACATCAATTGGTTGTAGGGAATCCCTAACCCATGCAATGGACTGACAGAAAGAACTATGTGCACAAATAACACTTGAGAGATAGATGATATAAACATCTGGACTGCCTGTCCATACAATATTTTCATATAATCCTGGAAATAGACTTTGTGGTTTTGACAGAGGGAAAGAAGTTTCAAATATCTTCCCAAAACAATTAATGAACAGATTTTCAGGCTCCAGAGTCTTTCAAGCTTCCTTGAAATTCTCTCACATTTCTGTGTAAAGACTACAATTAGTGTAATCATTACAGATTAATTAGAAATAAAAAAATGCAAAGATATATAGTGACTTCTATAAAATTTCTGTTCAAGACATCTTCGTTGTGGTTGTTAAATCCATGATATCAAAAAAGAAAAACCAAACACGTTGCCATCCATTCCAACCTTATAGTGACCCTTGTAGGACAGAGAAGAACTGCCCCATATGGTTTTTAAAGGAGTAATTTTACAGAAGCAGACTGACACATCTTTCTCTCATGGAGCTGCTGCTGGGTTTGAACAGTGGACCTTAAGGTTTACAGTTGAGCACTTAATCACTGTGCCACCCAGAAGGGTATTATTAAGAACCAGAAGAATAATGTTTCTTTTACAAAATATTAACACTGAATACGAATAATTTTGTGTGTGTGTTTGTGTAAAAAGAAGTGGTTGATTATGATTTTTCTATCTATTCATTTTTTATTGATTATTCTCTACACAAATGTATGTGTGAAATGGGATCAATGGAGTTTGTTAGAAGGTTTGATTTGTATACTTTTAAATGTTTTCCAGCAGAGTTCAGGAAATATAATGAGTTCTTTTTAACTTATTATTCTTTGCAACCAGAACTTTCAAGCAGAATTCTCCGAGACTGAACTAAATATACCAGTGGCAAATAAGAAAATCATGCCGATTGTTAATTGCAACAGACTCAGTTTCTCATCTCCTGTTGAATCTTTGACACAATCCAAGTCATTACTTAGTGATGGGTTAACATACTTTATCTAATGCATACCATGACCATTTATTGAAATTCATAAATTTCATAAGACCAATATTAAAGTATAAAAAAGTAAGTCAATTACAATTAAACAACTTCCATGTAGTTTTCCAAAATCTTAGAATAATATTTGTTAAGTAATTATTCTTTATTAGACAGGCTCAGCAAGGTGATCTGTGATTTCAAGTAGCTGCTCCCCGCCTGTGCCACAAATTGGATCCCAAAAGATCAACCATAACATAATCTGTTACGCTTGTGAGACATCATTACATTGTTCTTCATAAATTTTAAAGAATGATGTAATATAAGGAAAGGAAAAGGCTCTAGAGGGCTTAAAAACCTTACAAAATGTACTGACAATACTCAAGTAATGGTATTGTTGGCATTCCCTGAATTGGCTTCAAGATCTATTGAATTGTTTTTGGTTTTGCTGTAAATTATTCAAAAACAACAAAGCAGTAGAAAAGAAAATATTAAACATAATTGAGGCAGTAAAAAGGGTTTGGAGTAACAAACTTTGGATTTGCTTTTTCAATTATTCTACAAGCACATTTGGAATGTCTACTAATTGCTGAGTCCTGCTGGTGTTGGAGATAAAAGTGGGGAAAATATAGAACCTTCTTAAATTACCAAGAATTTGAAATTTAGAGTAGGCTACAGACAAAATCACAGGTGGGTAAATAGTTCAGAGCAACACTTGAGGGATAATAAAAGGCCTATAGAAGGTAATGAAATTTCAAATGGGATTGGAAGAAGTTGAGAGAAAGTAGCCAACCAGAGGGGTGAAGGTAAAGACAGGAGTATTGTGACAAAACTATGTGCAAAATATGTGGCCACATCTGAGAAACTGAGGCAACATGGCTGAGGCATGGAGATTACATAAGGGATGTTACAAGAAATGAGATTAGCCTGCAAAGCAGGGGTTGTTTATAGGAAGTTAATTTAGCCACCTTAAAAACTTTGAACTTTATCCTAAGGTCAGCTGAAGAATAAGCTAGATTCGCAAGTAGGAAGAAACCTCTGGCCGCTGCCATGTGTACAGAGAGGGTTGTAAAACTGGAAGGCAGGATAAAAGTTTGAGAACAGTATTTAGGCTTTTCCTCAAGGAAAGGTGTGAATGAAGTCTAAATAAAGAATACTTAATATAGAGAAAATTAGAAATGTATGCATTTGAAAAAAATGGATTATATAGAAGTGTTCAATAACTAAATAATTTTTGGTGGGGGAAAGATGGTAGATGCAAGATTTTCTTGGTTTCTAACCAAGAAAAATGGCTGGAAGATGGCACCATTCACTGAGGTAGAAAATATATGCTCCAAGGCATATCAGTGGGGTGGGGTGGTTTTTGAATCTATGATTTTTCTTTTGAACATGTTAAATTTAGGTACCTCTGAAATAGCTAACTAATGTTATCTGGAAAGCTGTTGAATATATGTACCCAGAGCTTAGAGAAAAATCTGGCCTAGATATTTAGATTTGTGCATCATCAGTACACACATGACAACTGTCCTCATATCTTTAACGAGAGCTCTCAACGAGAAAGCTCAAAAATGAAATGAGTTCACTTAGGATAGAACTCTAAAGTAAGAGTGTCATTAAAGTAGAGAAAAAGGAAAATAGTCATCAGGGGAGAGTAAAAGTAGAAAAAAGATGGAAAAACCAAGAGATTCTGGTGACGTGGAATTTAAAAACTTTTTTTTTTTTTTAGGAGAAGGAAAAGTCAGTGGTGTCCAATCTACAGAGAAGTCAAACATAAAGTCTTCATTGGCTTGGAAATAAGGAGAGTGTTGGTGTTCCTGATGAAAGTAATTTCAATGTGATGCTGAGAAAAGACATGGCAATAATACAATAGGTTGAGATATAAATGTGAGAGCGGAGGTATGTGTTGATGGCTTTTCTAGGGAGTTTGTTGATGAAGGAGTAAAGAAGAGCAGAGGTAGAGGGGTAACAAGTAAAGGTAGAGGAATAGAAATGAAAAATCACTGGTGAGGTTTTACATATATGGTGTTATAGATCAAAGTGAAAGATTGAGTAGATTAGCAGAGTGAGAAGATATGAAATGCAAAAGATTATGTGACTGAAATATATGTTTAGTATTAGAGGTGTGCCTGACCCCAAGCCATGGTATTTTCAATTGTTTCATATTTATGTGAAGCTGGAGAATAAATAGGAAAGAATGAAGAAAAAGTGATGTGTTTGAACTCTGGTGTTGATGAAGAATATTGAATATACCATTGACTTCCAGAAGAATGAACAAATCTGTCTTGGAAGAAGTACAGACAAAATGCTCCATAGAAGCCAGGATTTGGACCAGCACCTGAAGAAGGACAGCATGCTTGCTAAAGAAGAGGGTCAGCAAAAAAGAGGAAGACCCTCAAACCTCAACCAGATGGACTGACACAGTGGCTTCAACAATGGGTCCAAACATAGCAAAGATTGGGAGGATGGCACAGGACCAAGCAGTGTTTCGTTCTGTTGCACACAGGATCAATATGAGTCAGAACCAACTCGAAGGCACCTAAGGACTACATTAGAAATTGAGCACCCCCCTACTAGGCACCTCCAAAAAAAAAAAAAAAAAAACAGTGAAATGATAAATGTGGAAGCAGTTAGATTTGTGCAACTCTTCAAAAGAAGTTGAATTTTATTTTTTATTTCATTTCTTTAAATTCTTCTCTTATGTTGGAATTGTTGGCATTTACCCAGAGTAAGGGAGGTGATTTAGAAAAGTATGAAGAAATTCAAGGGGTTTGAAATAATAGCTACGAACAGACTAAGAGATAAAACGTTGAATTCGGTACAAACCAATCTCATGGACAAAAGTAAGTTACTACTTTTGAATATGATAAGTTTGTAATTGCTCACTTTTACTGGTTGGTGTTCTTGGTAGTCCATATACAATTGGGAAGCTCAAGGACATTGGTGTTGGGGTTAGCGTTATCAAAATTTCAAGACTTCAAGAAACAATGTATTAAATGTGTGATCTGTGTGGGCACTGGTGCGAACTTTATGGAGAAAGGACAGAATGACCTTGGTACCAAAATCTTCAATAAATGAGGAGTGATCTAAAAATACATAACGAACAACAAAAAAGATGGGAATCAGCTTCAAGCATCAGGAGAGTTTACTTGAGTACCAGATATAACAATAAACTAAAAACAATGCCCTGAGCATGAATCATGCCTTATCTCACTTCCAAAATTTGAAATACCTGGAGAGTTACAAACTGAGTAGAATGCAGAGAGGTGGCCTGGGAAGAAGTAGGTCTTCAAGGGGGAGCCAAGATTTACCTTAAGCAAGGTAGGATAAAATGATTGAATATGTTGGAGAGTTTGCTAATAACAGAGCAAGAGATGCACGCATTTCAAAACAACACAGGGATGTAAGTACTAGAGAGAATAAGAGCCAAGAGGGGCAGGGATTCAAGACTAAAAGTTAGTGAAGCAATCAATGGAAGAACCCTTTTCAAAATATTGCAAAACAAATAAACTCCTACATATACAACTGTGATGGGATTGTGTACATGCTTCTGCACAGTAAGTCTCAATGTAAATAATATTAATACTATTAAGAGCTAAATTTTACTAAGCACATAGCATGAATTAGGCGCTGTTCTAAGTATTTGACATGGACATGGATCACCTTTCCAAAGCTGCTTTGTTTCTGTTCAGTGGGGAAGTTCTTTCCTCTCTGAAAGGAGATTATTGGAATAAACTATAGGGTCACTATGAGTCGGAATCGACTCAACGGCAGTGGGTTTTTTTATAAGTTGAGTTTAGGGATTCAAGGCTGGGAGTTATTCTTTTTCAACCCATGCTGGTCCAGAAACATAAAGAAAACTAAAATCTCTACATCAGTTTGTATATCTCAAAAAAAAAAAAAAAAAAAAACAAGATAGCTATATTATCAATCTATAGGCTTGATATAAAGATAATGTAAGAAAAAATAGAAGGGCAAATCACTTTGTGCTCATGTAAAGTTCATTAAAAAAAGATCTCATTTTAATTAGCTAGAAACCAGCTTGCATTTCTACAAACTCAACCAGGATGTTTTTCTTTTCCTGCTTTGCATTCGGAAGTTGGAAGATACATGATAAATGTGTGTTTCTGCTTCTCTTGATGCATCTCTAACCTTGTTATGCATATTTCAAAAAGAGAGAGACTTTTCATACTTCTATGGCATTTTTCTCCTCTAATTCCAAATACTACGCAATTAAAGAAAAAACTAGAAATTACATGTAAAAGAAAAACATAAAAATGAGCCTGAATTTATGGTCCAGAGATCAACAGTATTCAAAATTTTACATATAACTGTTTATATTAAATTTTCTAGAACCAATTTTTGAGATTTATTTCCTTTTACTTATTTTTTCAAAGAATATAGCATACACTTACTCAAGGTTTTCCAATAACTTTAATAAATATTTTGACATGTGTGTTCAAAAATCTGTCCACAGTTAGTCTTATTAAAAATAGCTATGACATAGGTTTTTCAATTATATAAAATTTTACATCAATTACTTTCTACCTTTACAACTCCTTTCATAATTTCATGTTTTTGAATTTCTGTCTAAAACAGATGCCTTCATCCTAAATGCAGAGCTAGCATGAAGATTCTCCTGCTGGGTCAGAGCCAACTCCTAACATCTGCTTGATCTTTGCCAACAGACTCAAGATACTCAGAACTGTGATTTGGAGGGGTTTATTGTAATATTTCCATGGCCAAAGGCAACCATTCAGCAGTGACTGAGTTCATCCTCTTGGGACTCACAGATAACCCAGACCTTCAAGCCATTCTCTTTAGTGTCTTCCTAGTGATCTACTTAATTAGTGTCCTGGGTAATCTTGGTTTGATTGTGCTAATCCAAATCAGTCCTCAGCTTCACACACCCATGTATATTTTTCTCAAACACCTGGCCTTTATTGATTTTTCTTTTCCTTCATCTGTCACCCCAAACACCTTAGTGAACTTTTTCTGTGAAGTTAAAAGTATAACATTTTATGCATGTGCCACTCAGGTGTGTTGTTTTATCACATTTGTAGTTTGTGAACTCTACTTGCTTTCCATCATGGCATATGATAGGTATGTTGCCATCTGCAACCCTTTACTCTATGTCATTCTCATGCCTAGGAAACTCTGTATTCAACTGGTTGCTAGCACAGATGTTTATGGTTTATTGTGGGTCTTGTACAGACAGTGATGACATTCCATTTGTCTTTTTGTGACTCCAATATGGTCAACCACTTCTACTGTGACGATGTTCCTTTGGTTGCTTTGGCCTGCTCTGACACTCAAGTCAAAGAGCTGATGTTGTTAATCATTGCTGGGTTCAATACACTTTTCTCTCTACTGATTGTGTTAATTTCCTATGGCTTCATTGTCTTAACCATCCTTAGGATCCACTCTGCTGAGGGAAGAAAGAAAGCCTTTTCCACCTGTGTGTCCCACCTGACTTCCATCACAATATTTTATGGGACTGTCAGTTTTATGTACCTACAGCCCAAATCAAACCATTCTCTGAACACAGATAAATTTGCTTCAGTGTTTTATGTGGTGGTGATTCCCATGCTAAACCCACTGATCTATAGCTTGAGAAACCAGGAGGTAAAAAATGCACTGAAGGGAATTAAGGAAAAGTTGTGTTTGGCTATCAGATAAATGAAGAATCATAGGGCAGGGATCAGGAAACTTAGAGTTATGTTTTGTCATTTGTCATTTGCCACAATGTTGGCAAATGACAAATGACAAAACCCCCTTACTTCGAGTGTTCAAGCACAGTTTTTAAGGAATAGCTCTGTAGACTCATGGTGAGTCTCACCCACTGTTTATTCCCAATGATTTCCACACGAAATGCTATTTGTAAATTTTAGTAGAGTTTTTGAAAGGAGAGGAAAGGAGAGGGAGAGAGGGAGGAAAAGAGAAGGAGAAAGAGAGTGAAATCCTTTTTGACCATGATATTCTTCATCAATAAAGTATTGAGAAAGTTATTTTATCTGAAATCCATGTGATATTGAGAAACTTGATTATAGTAAAATAGATAAACATCTGCTATTTTAATTTGCAAACCTACTGCATAGATTATCTGGAAAACATGCCAACATTTAAAAGCAGGAATTTTGGGTTCGAATACTCTGGGTAATTTTCCCAACACTCTACTTTCTCTGCATCCCACTGGGAACAGTAACACTAGGAGAGTTACCATGACACTGAACATTTAGTGAGTGACACCAATTCAGTATCAGTTTAGCTCATTGGAGCCACTTCCTGTCATTATAATTCACTGCCTGTTATATATGCACGTGTGGTTAGGCCTAGTCTATATAAGTGTGTGGTTAGAACTTGGATTCTTCATTCAAACAGTTTGGCTAACAATTTTAGCATTTCCAGTTAATGTGATGAAAGAATTAGTTCACATTTATGTATCTCAACTGCCTCATCTGCAGAAGGCAGTAATAGTTCCTTTCTCTTAGACTGATTGTGAAGATTAGACCAGGTTATAAATATGAAAGCCATTGCACAGTTCATAAATGTTGGCTACTACATTTAATTCTTATCATTATAATTGGATTAATGAGTCCTTTGATTTGGTCTTAGAAAATGGAGTAGCCTTTTTGGAAATAGTTGCCAACGTGAAGTACTTCATTTTCAAATCCACAAAATAAAACTATGAAAACCAAAAAGTTATTTTCTTTTGATCTTTTAAAGCAATTCAGTGCTTTTAAATTTATGTTTATGTGAGTTAATGGACATCTTTGAACTGATTTTTTATAGGGAGGGGCAGTTGCCTCATACCTGCTACTCAAAATTATTGATAATATGAATCATTTTCTGAAAAAAAAAATCAGTTCATTCTTGTTATCTTTAGTAAAGGTTAGATTAATAAATTATTAATTTACTCAGTTATGAGTATTTAAAATAAAATTAGAGCAAACATCAATTGGATTTTTTGTTGTGTCAGGTGTTTAGCACAGTGGTTTAAACCAATGGTCTCAGTCAATTTTCGTAATACCCGGCTGAGATAAAATTCTCCATTCTATCAAGAGAATATAGTGGTTTATGTAATTTACTAACATGCACATAGCTAATATCTGGAAGAACCAAGGTTTGAATCTAGTTTTGTCAAATCAGAAAGCTCAATTTTTAATTACTTTTCTATACTTCCAAGTACAGTTGTACAATGTTGGAATATTTTTTAAAAAGTGAGTGTTGATTCACAAAATCACTCAGAAAGTATATTTCAGTAAAAATTTTTTGTAAGCTCAAAAAGATATGTGAGCCTGAGTCTGGCACAGAACCTGGACCTTCCCCCCATGTTACTCATATAAATTGAAAAATAAAGTGAAGGAAGAAGTCACCATACATAGTGGCAGAGACCTTCTGTCTTCTTTATCACCCTATTGTCTATCAGTGACGTTAACTTCAAATGTGTCTGGGAATCTCCCACTTGCTCCCATAGCCAGATTTGGTATATATTATGAAAACTGAATTCCACTTTGACACTTTGATGTCACTGGGTCCCATTTGCTCAACTGTCTTGGTTTAGAATATAAGGAAGAGACGCTGAACAACCCTGAGGCATGGTTTTCTTATCTATAAGTTGGGTCTTTAGGAGAAATGATCTCTAATGGATCTCAAGCTGTGTGATTGCCAATCTAGTAAAATGTCAACTTCCTATGCTTAGTAACAGACCAAATAAAGTGCCAAGAGGAAGGCATCTGAATATGGATGTCTCTAAACTAATTCTTAAATAAGAAATACATTTGAGAAAATATGAAGGAATTACAAACTAGTCTACAAAAAAAGTGTAAATGAAGCTCCATGAGAATAGTTAAATTCTAAAAGTATTCCCAAAAACTTATGTTAAAATAATTTTATAATTATATTAGAGCGTATTTTTAAGGAATTTTACCTTCATGCATTTTTGGATTATTTATTTTTTGATTAAAGATTAAAAGCCCACCAAACCCACTGCCATTGAGTCAATTCTGACTCATAGTGACCCTACAGACAGAGTAGAACTGCCCCATAGAGTTTCCAAGGAGCGCCTGGCGGATTTGAACTGCTGACCTCTTGGTTAGCAGCCCTAGCACTTAACCACTACGCCACCAGGGTTCCCAAGGGATTAAAGACCACTTAATTTATCTATTCTGTAAATTCTCATTTTTCACATATTAAGCTTGAATACGCGACTACGTCTTATTAGCTGTGTAACATTGGATAACTTATTAACCTTCTCTGTATTTCACTTTTCACACTTATAAAATTGTAAATAATAATTGTATGTACTTCTTAGTATTAATAAGAGGACTCAATGAATTGATAAATGCTACTCAGAAAAAAGTCAAGTAATGCTAGCAATTTTATTGTTATTATTACAAATAGTGTAGAAATTTTAGACCTTGCTGATGCTCTTTTATGCAAATGTGAGGTTTAAAACTCTTATGATGTATGGAGAGGACTCTGTTCTGTTTAGAACAAGGCAGTTCTCATGCAACCAGCTGAAAAGTGTTGAAAAGTAGCTAAGGCTAAGAAAGTCTTATACAAAGTCTAAAATTTTAATATCAATATCCAAAAACAATCAATTTGATTTTTATTGAAATTATACTGCTAATCCATTGTAGCTACAAAATAATAATTCCTTTGTTTACAAGAAAATGTCATTGTGATATGGCTAATGTAGCAGGCAATATTTATAATAAAGCTATTTACTTAAGCTTCTCTCAGTTATCAGCCACTTTACCAAGGTATTTGCAGAGATTTCTATCTGAAATTTCGTGTGTAGACATGAGTTGGAATTGACTTCAGAGTCCACAGCAAGGGATGATATCTCACCAACCTTTTAGGTTTGTTTGATTGGAATTAGTAGGGCTATTGATTAAGTGCCTGGCAGGTAGTAGAATCCCACCAGATTGTATTCCTCTTAGTCAAAGACTGATAAGCCTTTGAGAGCTCAATGAGCTCATCTTTAATTACATATAACAAACACATATATCTAACAGTCACATAAAGAACACTTACATAGAACTTTTTACTGTAGATTTTGTTCAAAGAAATTCATAGATTAATCTGTCTAATCCTCAAAGACATCATACACGAAGAAAGCAAAAGGTCGTTAAAAAGACAGGAAAAAAAGACCAAAATGGATGTAAGAAGAGACTCTGAAACTTTCTCTTGACTGTCAAGCAGCTAAAGCAAAAGGAAGAAATGATGAAGTAAAAGAACTGAAGAGAAGATTTCAAAGGGCAGCTTGAAAAGAAAAAGTGTTATAATGACATGTGCAAAGACCTGGAGATAGAAAACCAAAAGGGAAGAACACTCTCAGCGTTTCTCAAGCTGAAAGAACTGAGGAAAAATTTAACCCTCAAATTGCGATAGTGAAGGATTATATGGGGAAAATATTAAAACACGCAGGAAGCATCAAAAGAAGGTGGAAGGAATACAGAGTCCTTATACCAAAAAGAATTGATCAGCAATCAAACATTTCAAGAGGTAGCATACGGTCAGGAACCGATGGTACTGAAGAAGGCTTGGCATTGGCAAAAAACAAATCTCCAGGGAATTAACAGAATATCAACTAAGATATTTCAACAAATGGATACAGTGACGAAAGTGCTCACTCGTCTATGCCAAGAAACGTGGAAGACAGGTACGTGGCTAACCAACTGGAAAAGGTCCATATTTATGCCTATTTCCCAGAAATGTGATCCAACTGAATGTGGAAATTATTGAACAATAACATTAATATCACATGTAAGCAAAATTTTGCTAAAGATCATTCAAATGGGGGTGCAGCAGTAGATCGACAGCGAACTGCCAGAAATTCAGGCCAGATTCAGAAGAAGACATGGAACCAGGGATATCATTGTTGATGTCACATGGATCCTGGCTGAAAGGAGATAATAGCAGAAAGATATTTACTTTTGTTTTATTGACCATTGAAAGGCATTTGATTGTGTGGATCATAACAAATTATGGATAACATTGCAAAGAACGGGAATTCCAGAACACTTAAGTGTGTTCATGAGGAACCTGTACACAGATCAAGAGGCAGTTGTTCTGCCAGAAAAAGGGGTATTGCATGGTTTAATGTCAGGAAAAGTGTGGTTCTGGGTTATATCCTTTCCCCATACCTGTTCAAACTGTATGCTGAGCAAATAATCTGAGGAGCTGGAATATGTGAAGAAGAATGGGGGATCAGGACTGGAGGAAGACTCTTTAACAACCTGCATTATGCAAATGACACAACCTTGTTTGCTGAAAGTGAAGAGGACTTGAAGTACTTACTGAAGAAGATCAAAGATCACAGTCTTCAGTATGGATTACGCCTCAACATAAAGAAAATAAAAATCCTCACAACTGGACCAATAAGCAACATCATGCTAAACGGAGAAAAGATTGAAGTTGTCAAGGATTTCATTTTACTTGGATCCATAATCAATATGCATGGAAGTAGCAGTCAAGAAATCAAAAGACTCACTGCATTGGGCAAATCTGCTGCAAAGGACCTTTTTAGAGTGTTGAAGAGCAAAGATGTCACCCTGAAGACTAAGGTGCACCTGACCCAAGCCATGGTATTTTCGATTGTATCATATACATGCAGAAGCTGGGCAATGAGTAAGGAAGACAGAAGAATAATTGACACCTTTGAATTGCAGGGTTGGCAAAGAATATTGAATGTACCAAGGACTACCAAAAAAACAAGCAAATCTGTCTTGGAAGAAGTACAATCAGTATGCTCCTTAGAAGCAAGGATGGCGAGGCTCTGCCTTACATAATTTGGACATGTTATCAGGAGGGTTCAGTCCCTGGAGAAGGACTTCGTGCTTGGTAAAGAACGTGGTCAGCAGAAAAGAGGAAGACTCTTAATGAGATGGATTGACACAGTGGCTGCAACAATGGGCTCAAGCATAACAGTGATTGTGAGCGTGGTGCAGGACCGGGCAGTGTTTCGTTCTGAAGTACATAGGGTTGCTGTGAGTCAAAACCAACTCAACGGCACCATAAAACAACAACAATTCTCAGAAGAAACCAAGTAGTTGAGTTCTACTATTTTCCAGAAGTGGATACAGAGGAACACACAGTTTAAATCAGTTGTCCAAGAATACACAGCTAATAAAGGAAGGAAATGGCATTCAAACTTAGGCAGTCTTATTCCTGAGCTGAGAGTGCTAATAAAAACATGCTGCTGCCTTTGCTTGGGATACTCCTGTGTGTTTTTGTGTATGTGTCTGTGTTTGTATAACACAATTTTAGTAGTCTATAAAGCTGTTGATGGCCTGAAAGGAATCTAAAACATACTGACTTTTCAAGTGTGCCCCCAAAAGTTACAGAAAATGACAGTGTCTGTTGAAATAACAGTCACATTTTCATTAAGTTGGGAAAGAATTGTAAGAAATACAAGCAAGAGATTTCTTTGCATGCTTTTAGTTAAAGCATTTTTATTATCATTTTCTTAATTGCAACATCTTTAAAGTTTCACAACCTTTATCCAAGGCTTTCTTCAAGGCTTCTTTTACCTCCTTGTTCCTTAGACTATAGATGAGAGGGTTCAACATGGGGATCACTACAGTGTAAAACACAGAAGCCATTTTGTCTGTGTCCAGAGAGTGGTTTGATGTAGGCTGTAGGTACATAAAGATCAGTGTGCCATAGAAAATAGTGACAGCCACCATATGAGAGCCACAGGTGGAGATGACCTTGCGTCGCCCCTGGGTGGAGTGAATCCTTAAAATGGCGGCAATGATAAAGACGTAGGAGATGAGTACAACTGAAGAGGAACAGATCATATCAAAGCCAGAGAAAGTGAAGATCAGAATTTCCTTCATATGTGTGTCTGAACAGGACAGAGCTAAGAGAGGAAGGTCATCGCAATAGAAATGGTTAATTACATTGGGTCCGCAGTAAGTTAGACGGAAGGTAATAATGGTATGGAAGAGGGCAACCAGAAAGCTATATATATATGGAATAGCCACTAATTGAAGGCAGACTCTTTTTGACATCCGTATTGAATAATGCAGGGGACTACAGATGGCTACGTAGCGATCATACGCCATAGAGGCTAAAAGGAAACACTCAGTGATCATGAAGGTAAGAAAGCAGCCCAGCTGTGTTGCACAAGCATGGAAAGGAATAGTGTTGTGTTCTGCAACAAAGTTCACCATCATCTTTGGGGTAATGGCAGAGGAGTAACAAAGGTCTACAAAGGCCAGGTGGCTGAGGAAATAGTACATAGGTGTGTGGAGTCGAGTGTCAATCCTGATTAAGATAATCAGTCCCAAGTTCCCCAGAACTGTGACCAGATAGATGACTAAAAATACCGCAAAACACGGGGCCTGGAGCTCTGGCCGGTCTGTAATGCCGTTGAGAATGAACTCAGTGACATAAGTCATGTTAACAGAAGCCATTTATTCCAGTGGATGTTGCTGGAGTTGAAGATTAAAAATTGCAACTCTCATGGTTCTTGCCAATGTTTAGGGAAGATGATCATTGATGTCTTGTTAGCCTTGAATTACATCATCAGATGGGCAAAAATGCAGCTTAGCTTTTGCCTGCCATTCTTGCCCCAGGATAGGGTTTCTTTTACTTTCAGACTAATCTTCTTAAAAGTTATTTTTCTTTCTAATTTTAGAAAATAAGGAGTGATCTTGGTTAAGACAAATTAAATATTGTCTAAATTAAACCACTTGAGACAACCACAGCTGATATTTCAGTGTTTTTGCTGTCATTATCTTTTCTATGCTATATAAGTATGACAGGAGTCCCTGGGTTGTGCAAATGGTGAATGTGTTCAGCTGATAAGCAAAACATTGAAGGTTTAAATCCGTTCAGAGGTGCCTCAGAAGAAAGGCCAGGTGATTTACTGCTGAAAAATCAACCATGGAAATCTGCTCTGACCCACAGGGTCACCATGGTTCGAAATCTTCTTGATGGCAACTGGCTTTTTTACTCCCATATGGTACTTGAACATGTTCACAGTTTTATCACAAAGTTTTTATTTAAATTTTAACCGTAAAGTTATGATTTGAACCCTAATTGAGGGTAATTATAAGACTACCATATAAAATAACACAGTTAAGTAGACCACCTTCACTGAAAGATGGTGGCAGGGGAAGAGGTTTATTTATAATTTATCATTCATATATATATATTTTTTGCTAAAAATTGAAACTCATTTTTCTTCTATTGCACTTATAAAACCTCAAGATTTATAGTGGTTCCAAGGTGCCTTTCAAATCAAAAGCAGAGAAAACTATATGGGGAGATTAATGTATCAATGAGAATATTAACTACGGTAGATATTTACTGCTAAGTAAGCTGAATATTTAAGTACCCCATTATTGGTAAAGAAAAAGAGGTACAGTGGAGTTGTATAAGAATATAAAAAAAATTAATTCCTAAGATCAATAAAGTGAAAAATGACGTAGAAACAAAATTCCCTATAAGATTCTGCTAAATTTTGTCTGTAAATTTTGAAAACCCTATGGAGCAGTTCTACTCTGTGTATATAATTTTACATTAATGGGTTCGCCATGAGTCAGAATCAACTCAAAGGCAACTAAAGACAACATATATTTCTAGATTATATTATCAATTCCTATAATTCTTTAAAAGTATTTTTTCTATGACCTTCAATTAGTTTCTCCACCAAACAAGTCTCACCATCTATTGAATCATTTCCCCATCTCTCAATGTTGAGGAGAAATGCTTAAAATTATTTATACATTTTACCCTCAGGGTGCCCCAGTAGCCATTGTTTTCTTTGCTTGATAGTAAGTTGCTCAAAATAGTGATTCTCAAACTTGGCTGCTCATTGTAATCATCTAGGGAATTTTTAACATCTCAGTGCCTAGGCACCTCATACCAATTCAGTTGGAAACTGAGGGAGTGGTATCCAGGCATTAGTGTTTTTAAAGCCCTCCAGATGATTACAATGTACTATCCTTGTATTATTTAGCCTAAATAATGAATTCATTTACGGCAATGGCAACCTGAGCTCAGCTACATCCTCAAAATCATTGATTTCTTTTTTTGGTTTTATTTGAGTTACCTGTAGCTAAATTGGAAATCCTGGTGGCATAGTGGTTAAGTGTTACTGCTGCTAACCAAAAGGCCACCGCTTCGAGTCCACCAGGCACTCCTTGGGAACTCTATGGGGCAGTTCTACTCTGTCCTATAGGGTCCCCATGAGTCAGAATCTACTGGACGGCAACAGGTTTGTTTTTTGTTTTTTTGGTATGGCTAAATTAGTTTGAGTACATGACTCCACTTAGCTAAGGGAATTCAAATTGGAGTGTGCTTATTCCTGTTTACATGAAAAGACTCACCAAGGGTTATGTGGACAAGGATAATTTTAAGGAAATCAATTTCTCAGTTGTCCATGTCCGTACCTACTCCTTTCTGAAACTGATTTGACTAAGGCACCTGTTCTCTTAGCTCTTCTTGGCCCCCCTGCTCACAATCTGCCCTTTATCTATTTTATGAAGGAAAAGCATATATCTCACTAGTTGGGAATCTTACTATGAACCTTTGCTCCAGAGATAAAAATATCTGGGGAGCTAAACAATTTGAATTGTTTTTTTTTTATTGTGCTTTAAGTGAAACTTTACAGCTTGTTAGTTTCTAATACAAAAATTTATACACACATCGTTATGTGATCCTAATAGCTATGTCTAGAATATTTCAGCACACTCCTCCTTTGCACCCCCGATTTCCTGTGTCCATTCAACCAGCTCCTGTCCCTTTCTGCCTTCTTGTTCAATTTCAGTAATTTGATGATTCCTTTCAAGATATTGTAAACACAACCCTCAACTCATTAAAAGTGAAATTTAAAGCTTAAACTTATTATTTATCAAAAGAGGAAATATATATAGATAGATAGATAGATATACCTACCTACTTGGTGGTTTAGTGGTTAAGCAGTACTGCAGCTACAGCTGCTAACCAAAAGGTTGGCAGTTCGAATCCACCAGGTGCTCCTTGGAAACTCTATGGGGCAGTTCTACTCTGTCTTTCAGGGCCACTATGAGCCAGAATTGACTTGATGGCAATGGGTTTGGTTTGGTTATATATATATATATATATATATGTTTATAAATCATTCCTTTACTAAGAGTGATTGTAATTCTATATATTTGATTTATAGATAGTAAGGTAAGACAGGAAACCCTGGTGGCTTAGTGGTTAACTGCTATGGCTGCTAACCAAAAGGATGGCAGTTCAAATATGCCAGATGCTTCTTGGAAATTCTATGGGGCAGTTCTACTCTGTCCTCTAGGGTCACTATGAGTTGGAATCAACTCAATGGCAGTGGGTAAAATAACCAATGAAACACACTAAATAATAAAAGTATATTACATTAGGATAGCTTTTTGGGGGGAAAATGTGGTGGAAATACGAATACAAGGGAAACAAAGAAATATTTTATATTATCTAACTCTTGAAAAAGGAGTCCCTGCGTGGCGGAAACAGTTAAGCACTCAACTACCAGCCAAAATGTGGGCGGTTCAAATCAACTTAGAGGTGTCTTAGAAGACAGGTTTGTTGATTTGTTTTCAAAAGGTCACAGTCTTGAAAACTCTGCAGAGCAGTGATAGTTTGCATATATGGGGTTGCTGGGAGTCGGAATGGAGTTGGAGGCAACTAACAGCAACTCTTGAAAAGGAGTTTTTTTTTTTTCAATAATAGCAGTATCAGTTACTATATCTATATTCTTATTGGTGCATTTAATATTTAGAGTAAAAAATTTTAAAGTGCCAATCTTTATAAACAGAAAAATTATATTTTTTATGCCTATTTAAACTACTAAAGAACATTTTTAGATGTTTGCTGAAATATGTAGAAAAAAATAGTTTTTTTCAAATTTTTTGAGTGGACACCAAAAATTATCATCTATTCATATTTTTATTCCTTGTTGGTAGTTGATTAATTCTTTAAGAACAAGCAGTTTAACTTATTTAGTTTTCTCCTAGCCTTTGCAGATTCTAGTTTGTCCATCTAGATTTTTAATATATCACTGCTGAAAAAATTAAATTTTTCTTTATGCTAATTATAAAAAGCTTTTGAGGACATATCTCTGAAATTTCTGTAGACACTTTGACACCTAAGATAATGGCAAAGCTTCACACAGAAAGTACTTGATAATATGGGAGAAGGATATGATCACTGGGTAACCTCCTCTGTCTTAACCGCTGCTCTGTTGGTAAAGATATTTCCCCATTCTTTTACTGCCTGGTGTTATCCAGGCCCTGTCCTATGCTTTATAATGGTCTGCAGGTCTTTTCCAAGCCAGAGCACTCTTCCATTTCTGGCCTGTGCTTTGGTTTCTTTGCCAGATCTTACCAGCCAGGCTGCAGAGCCATACTGTTTAACACCAGTATGCTCCAGGTAATAAATTAACGAGCCGTCGGATATTTCCTCCATACGTCCCAACACGCATACACACATTAAGCCATGACATGGAGTTAAGCCTGTGGTTTGAGTCCTATTGCCTTGGAGCCCTTCTTGAGGTCAAACATCTTCTCTGAGAAGCCATATCAAGGAAATGAAATATTAAGGGGTTTCTAATTTATTTCAGGATTCAAAAGTTACGGTGAGCATCCATTCTTTATTTTAGAGGGAAAAATTTACCTTTATGTTCAGCATTTTCCAAGAAGCCAAGGATTGATTTTTAAAAACACTGTTACCAGAGCTTGAGTGGAGAGCCATTCATGATGACCTGCCTTCATTGGAGAATTTAGACAGGAAACCTCACCTGCCTCCAAATCTGTCCTCCATGAGCCATGTAGTATTAATTTTTTTGTTTGTTTACTGTGTGTGTGTGTGTGTACTACTAAAGAAGGGAGTGCAAAGTCTAGGAGGTTGTTTGTCTAACTCAATTTGGAGTCAATTAAGGATTTTGTTTCTGTGTGTGTGTGTGATTGATGAAATAGAATTTTAACTGTAAATATATGTTGCCCTAAAAATAGAGTAGAAAATTCTAGAAAGCAGAGAGTATGAAGGGAAGAAGTGTAGTTAAAATGTTAGAGGTATTATTTCTGAATGTAGCCTGTTTGACTTAATACCATAGCTCACCAAGTAGAAAGATTTGTAATGGGGAGATGGTGCTTGGGTGTAGGGTTGGCAATTGGCTCTATATCAGACTCCATCTGACTCACCTGCTTAGCAGGGATCCTGGCTCCCAATAAGCTCATTCTGAATTTGTTTGGGAAATTTATTGGTTCCTGGGTCCCTTTGGATCTAAACTTGAAACTCTAGAGATATCTGAATGCTGTAATATTTCCTTCCATGTTTCTCTCAAAGTGAGATGAACTAGATAAATTATATTGAGGATTTGAGAATATTACTACTAACTACCTGTATTCCTGAAGGGATCATACTTCGAATATACTGATCAGAAATTCCCATGAAGGTGGAGTTAGGCTATACTACTGGAAACAACGTAAAAAGATTATAAATAAAACTTGGTTCATTAGTTAAGGGCACAATGAAGCTTTGTGAAAAATAAGACCAGCACTTGAATCCTGAATAACTTATTTATGAGATCTTGGATAAGGACTATATTCTTTTTAAGCCTCAAATTCCTCATTTGTAAACTATAAGTAGTAATGTGACCTTCTTTATAGTGCTTTTATGATATTGGATAAGTTAATGCATGTAAAGGGCTCGGTAAATTCTGGAAAGTAGTAAGTACTCACAAAAGATTTTTAAAACAATAAGAGAGAATCAGATCCATAAATAACATCAAGATACCCCAATAATCTAAGTGAAAAATAAAACTGCTTCTACCACAGCTTCAGTCTCTTTCTGGTTGTCATCGTGTCATCTTTAATGGAAAATAATCTTTCCACGTTCCTCAGAACTCACTTCTCTGTATAAATCTATATATAACTCATCATTCCGAGGTCTAGGTCTAGTTTCCAGAGGTTCTTACTGTTCATTGCAGCTTTGCCATTGAACCTATTATCTTTTTTCTCATTAAATTGCCTTTCCACATCTTCTATGAAAACCCTGGTGGCGTAGTGGTTAAGTGCTACAGCTGCCAACCAAAAGATCGACAGTTCGAATGTACCAGGAGCTCCTTGGAAACTCTATGGGCCAGTTCTACTCTGTCCTATAGGATCGCTATGAGTCGGAATCAACTCCATGACAATGGTTTAGCATCTTCGATATGCATTATTTAACAGAAAGGAATAATACTTTTATTTTCTTACTTGCCTTTGCTTGAGACTATTAGAAGACGTTAATTTCAGAGTATATGAAGATCAACCCTTACTGGCTCATTTTGTGATTATTTTTCTAATTCAAAATTGAAAGAAAGGAAACCTGTTATTATTGACGGTGAAATTCAGTTTCTTTTCAAATAGAAAATGATTAGATAAGTATATATGCACACATACATTTATGAAACGTGTGCTTCACAAATGTATATGTGGATATATACCTATCAAATCATTTTCTAATTTGAGAAGAAACTTAATTTTATACCTACTAAATTTTATGCCTACTGGAAGCCCTGGTGATGTAGTGGTTAAGTGCTACGGCTGCTAACCAAAAGGTCAGCAGTTAGGGTCCGCCAGGGACCCCTTGGAAACTCTATGGGGCAGTTCTACTTTGCCCTATAGGGTCGCTATGAGTTGGAATTGACTTGACAGCAGCGGGTTTTGGATATATATATATATATATATATACATACATAAAATATGTGTGTATGTATGTTGTGAGTTGTTTTTCATACATAGTAGCCAAAACAACATTTTTGAAAACTTGTCTACTATTTCCAATTTCTCATAATCTTTTGCTCTTTCTGTTCCAACTTTCCCTCCACCACTAAAAGTAGCATTTTTAAGTTATTGACTATCATGCTATTGATAAAGACAATGGATATTTAAAAATTTTTAGTTGGTTTTCCTTTGGAATTTTGAAACTCTTGTACATTGCCTCATTCTCTGTCTTTTTTGGCACTACACTTTCTTTATTTTTCTTCTAACTCTCTTGATTACAGTTTTAGCATTTTCTTTTTAGCTGTTAGTTCTGCTAGTACATGACTCTCTTCTAGATCTTTTTTGTTGTTGTTTTTTGCCCACATTCTCAATTTTTAAAAATATTTTGTTGTATTTTTGATGTAAGTTTACATAGCAGGATAGGTTCCCGTTTGACAATTTCCACACAAATTGTTCAGTGACATTAGTTACATTTTTCACAATGTGCCAACATTCTCTGTTTTCTGTTTGTTTCATTTCCAGTACTCTAGTTTCCCTCCCACTTTATCTTCCTTCTAATCTTTGCTATTAAGTAAATGTTGACCTTTTGGTCTCATACAGATGGTTTTTTTAGTAGAGCACTGTTCTTAGAGTCAATATCCTTTATTTTGTGTGCCACTCTACTATTTCCGTAAGAGGTAATCTCAGGGGATAATTTTGGTTCAGTGTTTAAACAGTGTCTTGGGGAGATAGTTGTAACCAGTCCTTTGGTCTCAACTGGTCCAGATAGTAGGGCTTTTTTAATAAATCAAGTTTTGTTGTACATTTTTCTCCCATTCTATTTGGGACCATCTATTATGACCTGGTCAGAATGGTCAGTGGTGTAGTGAGACACCATCTAGTACTTCTGGTCCCAGGATAGATGAGGTCATGGCTCATACACATTATCAACCCGATAGACTTGTTCCTTCTCTGATGTTTTGGTTACTTTCTTTTGCTTCTGATGAATATAAACCAATAGTTGTATCTTAAATGGCCATCCACATGCTTTAAAGACACAAGATGCTAATGACTTCAGTAGGATACAGAACATGAACTTTGTGAACTATATATGCCAATTAACTGAGTTGTCCCATAAGACTGTGATCTTAAGCTTTCAAACCTAACAAACCCATCTTGGAAGCTGTTTGGTTATGTCTGAGGAGTATCTGCAGTAGTGTCTTCAATGAATATGTGTGACTGCATACATGTATCTTTATTTACACATGTCTAGAGATCACTTAATTTTCAATGAGTCTCATATTTATTTCTCCATTTTAGACATGTTCTTTCAGCTCCAGAACCTTATAGCCAAGTACCTAATACCGATGTTTCATTGTTGTTTTTGTCAGGTGCCTTCATGTTGCTTACAACTCATGCTGACCCTACATACAATGGAACAAAACACTGCCAGGTCCAGTACCATCCTTACACTCATTGCTATGTTTGGGCCCATTGTTGCAGACACTGTGACAATCCATCTCATCGAGAGTCTTCCTCTACTTTACTATGCAATATGTAATTTTCCAGGAGCTGCTCCCTCCTGATAACATGTCCAAAGTATGTGAGACGAAGTCTTGCCATTCTTGTTTCTAAGGAGCATTTTGGTTGTACATCTTCTAAGACAGATTTGTTGGTTCTTCTGGCAGTCCATAGTGTATTTAATATTCTTTACCAACATCATAATTCAAGATCATCAATTCTTCTCCTTTTTCATTCTCCAGCTATTGCAAGATACAAGGCAACTGAAAACACAGTGGTTTGCGTCAGGCACACCTTAGTCCTCAAAGTGACATCTTTGCTTTTTAACACTTTATAGAAGTCTTTTGAAGCAAATTTTCCCAATGTGATAATATATTGATTTCTTGGCTGCTGCTTCCATGGGCATTGATTGTGGATCCGAGTAAAATGAAATTCTTGACAACTTCAATATTTTCCCTTTTTATCATGATGTTGCTTTTTGGTCCACTGTGAGGATTTTTGTATTCTTTATGTTGAGGTGTAATTCATACTGAAGGCTGTGGTCTTTGATCTTCATTAGTAAGTGCTTCAAGTCCTCTTCACTTTCAGCAAGCAAGGTTGTGTTATCTGCATATCACAGGTTGTTAATTAGTCCTCCTCCAATCCTCATGCCATAGTCCTGTTCATATAGTCCAACTTCTTGTATTATTTGTTCAGCATACAAAATGGAAAGTACGGTGAAAGGATAAAACCTTGACACACACCTTTCCTAATTTTAAACCAGGCAATATTCCCTTATTTTCTTCAAACTACTGCCTCTTGGTCAATATACAGATTCCTCCTGACCACAATTAAGTGTTCTGGAATTCCCATTCTTCACAATGTAGTCCATAATTTGTTATGATCCACACAGTCAAATGGCTTAGCATAGTTAATAAAACACACGTAAACATATTTCTCCTTTCTCTGATTTTGGCCAAGAGCCATGTGACATCAGCAATGATATACCTTGTTCCACATCCTCTTCTGAATCTGGCTTGAATTTCTGGCAGTTCCCTGTAGATGTACTGCTGCAACTAGTTTTTAATCTTTTCCCACAGATGTTGTCCATGAACTTAGGGAATCTAGAGCAAACTCTACCATGAATTTAGAGAAAGTTGACTTTTGAATTTCTACTTAAGAGATGAGAGGGGGCCAGACATTATACAGAGAGGTGAGGCTGTAGAAAAGTATTTCAATGACACAGGGTGTGCAAAAACTAGAAGTGCAGCTACAGTCACTGAAGGAGAGATAGATTTGTGGGAGACAGAGAAGGAAAAAGCAGGTGAAGGAATTAGAAAGACATTACAAAGAAGTGATTCATGTCACAAAGAGCCTTATAAATCAAACTAATGAGTTTTGAATACATCTGTAATACAGGAAAAATTGAAATATACACAAGAATGATATAATCAGAAGTAGCCTTTTCAAAGGTTCCTTCATCAAAATAGTGATTTAACATGATGGAATGCCATGCAGTGAATACAAAAGAGTCTGATATGAGGGAAAGTTAGTAGAAAATTAATGGAATTCAAAATTAAAAAAAAAAAACACGTTACAATGTATACATACCCGAGAAAAATGAGGAAATTTAGAGATTTATGTTTATAGTTTTGTATCACTTTGGTTGTGCTATTGATGTGGTGTGGAATTCATAGAAGAGTGGAATTCTTTTGGGGGGAGAATAAGCATTGCTTGGGTTGAAATATATTAAAAGGTTTAATGATATTTGTATGTATGTATGCATCTATACATCCACATATATATTTATCTAATGCATTATTTGTACCATTACTGCAAATAATATCAGCATCCTAGATTTTCATTATCATTATTATAAAGAACACTACCATAATGTATTCTTGAGCACTTTAGATCAATTTTTTTAAAAAACTATAAAGAAAAAATATACACCAGGGCTTCCACTCTGGAGTTACATTTTCAGTCTGATTTCTAGTTAACACATTCATCATCTGTGACTTGAGACAAATTATTTAAATTATTTTTCTCCATTTTCTTATTTGAAATATGGAACCATTTTACCTATAGCATAGCATTTTGTCAGAATTAATGATATAATGTATGTAGACTTTTTTAGCACTTTGCCTGAGATTTAATGACACAATGAATGTTAGTCACTGTTACTATTATTGCTAACGTTATCATTCTACCCATAATCATTATAACATCATTAGTCTGCAGTTTGCAAAGTAAATTCATATCCTTTATCTGTTTACTCTTAAAAATAGCCCTGGGCTGTAAGTAATATTCTTATTTGTTAATTGAGGCTCAGAGTTTAGGATCTTCCCAAGAATACATGGCCACATAGTAGTAGAGCCTGGGCATAAACCTAGGTCCTGCTTCAAATCCACTTGTCTTCCCACTTCACCACTGTGTCCCCAAAGGAAGGTGCCTTACCGCAGAGGAAACACTAACCCTGAGGAATCATATAATTACCTCACCACACTTCAAACGAAACTGAAAATTCATTAATCTTAATGAAAAAGTTGAAACTTTGTGTTTGTTGAGATTAGTTTCCATTAATACGTCCCCATGAAGAAGTTCAGAATCTAATCATTTTAATAAGGCCCCTGGAAACTGCTTAGTAAGGAAGCCCTTTATAGCAATTACTGTAGGGAATTCTGTTTGCAGCGAAGAGTTTTGTAACAAGATCCAGAGAGACACTGTCATCATCAACACTTCAGCAAACTCTGACTGCAGCTTCTCTTCACTCAATGACCAGCAATTATTTAATTAAAAGGAACAGATGAGTAATGGTAGCTCCAGAAAAATAGCACTTAAATTTTTTTTTTCCCCATATACACTTAACGTTTGCGGCCTAACTAGAAATAGACTCTTTAACCTAACTCATTTTGTATTACATAATGTGGGTAGGCAATGGGCATTTGGGAACTTCCAAATTATGTGGTGAGATATTGCATATTGTTCTGTGCCAAATAATTTAGAAATGTAATCAGTGATTAAAGTTCTTCAAATTTTGTGGCAAACTAGCATTTCTATCACAATTAAATGTTTTTGACCTATACTATGACTAGAAAACTATCCTAGAATGTACTAAGGCTGACTTAAAGGATGTTCAATAATTCCCTGAACAAAGAAATTTAAAATAATCAGCAGTTAAATTAAAGGTTTACTCTCACGGAGACAGAATGTAAATATTAAATGTGAAATATGAATGCTAGCAATGCAAGATGACATATTTCATGTCTACAATATTTGGATGGGAGTGATGGTCTGTACACTGCAATAATTGGTGAAGTCTTACCCACAGCCTGTCAAATAAATGGTTAGGAGATTGACATATTCTCTGTCTCTTACCTGAAAAATTTTTATGACATTGGGCACCTATTCCTTTACTGAAACTTATTTTCCTCATGTGCAATAGAAAATGGAAAAACAAATTATAGATTTAATATTAAAACTTGCAATCAGGGGCTGTTTTCATTGTCAAATGACAATAAAAACACTTAGTATAGTGTCAGTCTTATTATACATATATACATACACACACACATACATACACTGGTTCCCTCTAGCAAATATAGTTTTATTTTCTATAGTGCACATGTATTTTCAGACAAAAGGATAATCACCGTTGGGAAAAAAGACATTTCCCATATTTTTTGGATGATATAATGGTTAACCTAAAAGATCCAAGATGAGCAAATATAAAATTATTACACTTAATAAAATTGTATTAACATGGCCAGTTATAAAATACATATGTCAAAAATACAGTGGTCTAACCATGCATCACTATCAGGCACAATAATACTATTGGCCATAATAAAGTACACAAGAGTTGAGAATTTTTATAGAACATAGGACAGATATGAAGACACTTAGAAAGTTTACTGAGGGGCATTTAAAAATTCATAAATGATGAAAAAGCATAATACATTTCACAGAGGAATATACCCAATATTTTAAAGATGTTAATTCTACCCCAAAGTTAATTTATAAATATGATACAATGATAAAAGTATAATAAATTAACAATGAGGGTTCTCTTTTGGAAAATAATGGAAAGATTCTAAAATTGTATATATATAATTTATATTTTACATATTTCATAATTATTTTTCATTATATTAGAATTATGGTACATCTTAAAATTAATTTGAGAAAATAATAGACAATTCTTCGTATAATTGTAATTTTTTATTGTGGTAAGTATGTATATTACAAAACATTTGATATTTCAACTTTTTTACATGTACAGTTCAGTGACATTAATTACATTTGTCATGTTGCACAACCATCATCACTATCCATTTCCAAATTTTTCTGTCACCCTTAACAGAAAGTTAAATGTTACCTTAAGAAATACAATGAACAATATTAAGCTATGTTCATGTTTAAAATAACCTTAACAATGTTAGTAAAGCTGAAAAAAAAGAAAAAGCTCCATTAATGAAATGTGATAGAAATCAGGAAAAAAAAAAAAAAAAACTCAGGTTAGTAGGAGTATTTGAAATCATTTCATTATTGCCTTGTTAATACATACTTGTATTCATATATCAACAAAAGGACACTAGGCTCCATTTTAAGCCATCTTTTCATGTTATAGGTTTCACAGAATCACAAAATTTTTCTTCATGTCTGATCACAGTTTGAGAAGATCTATTTACCTCACCATGCATTAGTGTCTCCCATCTCCACAAGAATGTATGCCGTCAGAACAGGGACCCTATCTGAATTTGTGCACTATTGGGTCCCAGGCACATATCATAGTGTTTGGCATATAGTAAGAGCTCAATATTTTGAATAAATGAGAAATAAATGCATTAATCATTGAACAAGTTTCTGGCAATCAGTCAATCATACAGGGAAAAATCAAGGTAACCTTGTAGAATCCTAATTTTTTCCATACCCTAAAATATAGATTGATGAAAGAGTTAAATATAAAAGTTAAATAAGTAAACAAATAAATAAAACATTGTAGATGGGTATTTGCATAATGTTCTGGGTGGATAAAGTCAGAAGAAAGTCTTTCTTAGAAGCAAGAATGAATACGTTAATAGATGTATTTACATTCATTTAAAAAAATACACTTCTAATTTTTCAAAACAATAAAATTTTGAGGAGTATATTAAAATGTCAAGATGATTTGCAATATATGACAGCATATTGACATCTTTTAAAATAAAATAGCTGTATAAATCAATAAATAAAACTGAAACAAATGAATGAAAAGACTCCAAAAAGCATGAACAATTTAAAAGAAATGTGAATGAGCAATAAATATACAAAAATATCAACTATATTCATGATCACAGAAATATACATAAAAGAGAAAATACGCCATTTTTAAATAATCAGCTGGAAAAATAAAAATTATATATACAGATATATTTCTCTTTTTTAGTACAGAAAAAAATGGATACTTTTACAGCATTGGTGGGTGTCAAATTCCCAAAAACTCTGTGAGAGATTAACTTATTGTTCAACAGTTATTTATTGAGCCTTTAGTTTGTGTCCTGCACTATAGACAAAGCAGTAAAAAAGAGACCAAAACCCTTGCCCACATAATAAACAGTAAAAAATAGGAGAGAACAAAAAAGCTAACTAAGTGAAAATATTATGTAGTCATAAACAATTTGAAGGAAAAAGTAAATTAGGTAAGGGAGATAGCATTTGTAGTAATTAATGCATATATAGCAGTTATAACATTCTGGCACTATTCTAGCTCTTTACACTAACTCATTTAATCCTCAAAACAGCACTCGAGGCAGTTACTATTACTATTTCTATTTTAAAGATGGTGAAAACAAGACACAGAGATGTTGTGTGTCTGGACCAAGTTCTCATTGCACAAAATGTCAGATCAGAATCTGGACTCAGACAATCGGATTGCAGTGTTTTTACTTTCACCACCAAGAAAGAGTCAGGGGGTAAAGGAGCAAACCATGGAGATATGTGAGGAAAGACCACTCCAGATAGACGAAGCCGGTACAAATACCTAAGACCAGCTGGCCAGTATGAGTAGAAGGATGGGTGAGGGGAGGGAGGTTAAGTTAGATGAGAGCAGAAAGCAAACAGGAACAGATCACATTGGGCCTTACAGGCCATTGTAAAGGACTTTGGATTTTTCTCTGGGTGAAATGGGCAAGCATTGCAGAATTCTGTTCAGAGAAGGAAGATCACCAAACTTACTCATAAAAAGCATTACTGTGGATACTGTGTTAAAAATCATTTGTAGTGGGAAAGGATGAAAACGAAGAACTTAGTTATAAAGTTATTTACATTGAAAAAGATGGTAGATAAGACTACAAGGCAGTAGTGTAGTTGGTTAAAAAAAAAAAAAGCTAGATGAGGATATCTTTAGATGAGGTTATATTGAAGATAGCATCAATCAGTGTTCCTAACAGATTGAAAGGTAGAATATGAGGAAAAGGAATAGAGTGTCATTCTAAGGAATTTAACTGGAACAGACTGAGTTGCCATTGACTGAGCTGAATAGAATGAGAAGGCAGCAAGTTTGAGGTGGGAAGGGACAGGATGTCAACAACTCAATTTTAGACAATAAAATTTGAGACGCTTAGTCCACATCCAAGTAAAGATGACAACAAGGATTTTGCACATGGAAGCCTAGAGTTCAAAGGAGTGTTCTGGGTTGAGGACACACATTGGGAGATACTGGCATATAAAATTTTTTTTTTTTTAATAGATACTGTTAAAAGCTAAAAGACAGAATAAAATTACAATGAAAAGGAAGATGCGTAAAAAAAAAAAAGAATTGAGCCAGCGGTTCCCCAACATTTAGAGGTGAAGGCAATAAGGAGGAGCCAGCAATGGAGACTGAGAAGGAACAACCAGAGAAGTAGGGGGAAGGAATGCAAGTGAAGAAAGTTAATCAAGAAATACGTAACTTTTGCAAGTATTGCTGATAGATCAATTAACATGATGATGGAGAATTGATCATCAGTTTATTTCACTGAACCCTCTCTTCACTTATTGACATAGCTAAGTTCCAAAGACGAGGTTGTTGGGCAAAAATTGACATTATGTGAAAACGGAGGATGACCATATCAGGTCACAAAATATTATGTGGGACACATATATCCCACTAGACCCAACAGGCAGAAAATGTAAATGAGTGCTGTAAGTCCCACTGGTCACAAAAGGGTGACTGCCAAATGTGTATTGTTAATGAGCAAAATAGACAGTACTTGTTTTACTATCATCTTAAAAGGGAACTGTCAGATAATGAAATAGTTGATAAGTGAGGAGTAGGTGAATAATATGGGGGTAAAAGACTTCTGGAATGATCCAAGAGAAATCAGAGGAGATAAAGTGGAGATAACATGTAAAGACAGCTTTTTCAAGGAGCATTGTCAGAAGAAGGTAATTAAGCAGTAAGCAAAAAGTTTTAAAGTAGTCATATCCTTTTATTCAACATTTCTATTTTTTTAGGATTTTACTCTAAAAATACCAGGTCATCTAAACAAATCATGAATAAGAAAATTTATCATAGTATTATTATTCTACTAATTAGGAAAAAAAAATCACATAATATCAAAATATGGACTGCTTATCCATATATTAAAATGCATGTTTAGGAGAGACTATTAAATAGTAGGTTAAACCCTGATACATTGTTGGTGAAAAATGAAGATCATATTCATTAAATTGTTCTATGCTCTATGATCCCAAGTCTAATAAAATATATGAAAAAAAGACAAATTATATACAATCTTAAAGAACAGTTATCTCTAGTGAGTGATTTGTACATAAAAAAAAAATTTTTTATTTGTACTTATTTTATATAATTTTCTTTGTACCAAATGTTATAAATCAGCATACATATAGTTTATTTATTTTCTGGAAATATATTTATACACAGATATGTATATATGTGTGTATATATATATGTGTGTGTGTATATACATAATTTTTTCTTTTTTTTACAAAAGAGAATAGAAAAAAATACTATGTGCCTGTCAAGGTACCTATAGACAGAAGCTGGTTAGTTTTATTGAATCATTTTAGTCAACCAAAAAATAGTTTTAAACATTACTTAATTGTAAATTAATAAGAAAGGGATGGCTTATTCAATCAATAATAAGTGATGGCTTATTCAATCAATAATAGAGGGGTAAATAGCTATTTGGGCAAATATCTAATCACATGTTTGCCTCAGGTCATACAACAGATTAATGTCCTGATTTTATAAAGGTACATCCTAATAGAGCTTGTAGTTTATAAGAAAAATAAACTGTAAACCTTATTAGGAAGTAGCTAAAAAATTTGTTATTGTATTAATTGACACATTTAGAAAATAAAATATAAGTAGGTTTGTCTGCCTAGAAACTTAAAACTTATGCATAAAACGACTCTTGTAGGAGATGGTAGAATCAGGGTTTCAAAATGATACATTCCGTTTGACTCCCTGCTAGGAATTTACATTTCCACCCCAGATATACTGAATCAGAATCTACATTTTAACAAGATCCCCAGGTCTTGTATACATGCATACATAAGGAGCACCTGGGGGTCTCGTTAAAATGTAGATTCTGATTCAGTATATTTTGCTTGGATAGGCAAATTCTCAGCAGGTGGTGAGCCCGAATGAACTGATTTGAAGCCCTAGATAAAACAAATGATTAAGTCAGGATACCTCTCATTAAGATGCTCACAGTGAAGGGAAGGGATGAATGTAAACAAGAGATGCAGTACCTTGGTACATTAGAAGTGGTTGTGACATCTAAATTGTTTGCCCTTTTTTTTTTTTCTTTTTGCTTCATTTTGTTTATACAAATAGGATTGTACATATATTTAAAAAAAAAGACTAGTGGCTCCACGGCGAGGTATTGTAATTCAGATATTGCCTCATGCTACTTTTGTCTTTACAGGATAATCATTTACTTATTAGACCTTTCCAATCACAGCTGGGCCTTGGAGCGTCAATGACCCTGGGACAATCATGTCTGGGGAACATGGAGAATTAATTCTCAAAAGAATAGATAATTCACCACATAAAGGCATATATCACCCATACACATACTCTCACTACCTGAGAGTCATTTGAAAGGAGACCTTTTTGGAAATATTCAAGGGAAGATTTCTTCTAAAATCAGGTGGGTTGACAAGTTCAATCAGTCATTCACAATAGCCCCCCAAACCATCCACGATTTTAACCCATCAAAAATCAAACAGATTACTTTGTCCAGCTCTCTTCCTACTCAATGATGTCTATAAATGGGACTAAATAACCTTCCTAAGATTTGTACTTCCTTCAAAAGGAGAAAATATTTTTTGTCTGTTGACAAAACTCAGAAGTCAATTCCTATGGAAAATAACATTTGTGTGTATGAATTGCCTTTCTTTGAGGAGAAAATTTTGATAATTTAAGAGAAAATAGATATCAAGGAGACAGGTGAAATTAGTGCTCAAAAATGGGAGATGGTCTTTCAAAAACTTGAAATAAAGAAGTGTATGAGGGTTTTGCTTTTTTTTTTTTCTATTATCAATGTAAAGACAAGAAAATGAGTCTGAGTCCAGTGTACGTGCAAAGAAAAGTAACTCAATACCAAAGCTCCCACTAATTATCACAGAAATTCCATAGTGATATTTGTCATGGAAGCTGCTGTAGGATCAAAGTCAATACATCTCCATGTCTAAAGGTAGACAGATGGTAGCCAAATCAACATGCTCTTACTTGCTCTTTTATTTTCACACCCAGAATGGTGAGCTCTATTTCTAAGAGCTGTGTTAAGACATTCTAGAAGACAAGTCAGTTCAACAGTTTCATTCTAACACGTCACTCACACAGTGGGTGCTGGCTCCATCAAGAAGAAAATAAATATCAGTGGGAGGGGAGAAGAAATGTTGTCTTGTTAGGTTTCCTGTGCGTATGTATTTTTAAGTATGTATGTGCATATGTGTGTGCATATGTCTGTGTGTGTTTGTGCTTTTTTGTTTGTTTGAGAATCCATTAGTTATCAGTTACAGTGCTAAACCTGGCTTAATAGAGGACAAAAAGAACATCAAAAAGACAGAGTATTTGACTGAACCTAAAAAAAAAAAAAGATTTCTTCTCAGTACTTAATATATTTTGGGAGGAAACATGGATTGGTCTTCCTATTTTATATACTGTTATAACTTTGTAATTTGATATGGTGAGAATATCTTACCTTATTTACTCCCAAAATAAAGTTAGCTTCCTAAGCTTCAGAGGTGGAAAGGGGAATAGAACTCCCAATAACCTCACCACGCAGGTTGTGAACACCATATGCACGTCATATACATAAGACTGAGATAAATTAATTCTCATGGTTGAGATAGGAATGGGAGGGCACTGAGAGAAGATCTGAGGGGGCTCCATGAACAAAGAGGCAACTGGTGGAGGACATGTCTTTTTACTTTCTATCAACCCAGAGTCCAAAGAAATGACTTTTATCACCCACAGAAACACTGCTCTTATGTTGTGGCTCTAGCTCTTTTCCCTGCATCCTCCTTTACAAGACCTAGATGGCAGATTGAACAACCTGGACCCTTAAGCAAAAACCGAAAGTCTATACTAATATATTCACAATTGTGGGCATAAAGGCTATTGCTTTAACAATAACTTTCCAAAGTCATAAGACAAGAGTGTTACTGCCTAAAAATGAATTGTTCTTTTTTCCATAAAAGAGATTATAAAAGCAGGAATTTAGGCTGTTGTTTTCATTGAAAATTAACCACAGGTTTCTAATTTCTAATTATAAATTTTGAATTTTTATAGTAATTTAAATGGAACGCCATGGCTTATTTAGAGAAGTATGCCTTTTAATATACATACATATATATAATATTCTAGCCCTGCTGACAATTTTATACTTTTAATTTTAGAAAGCAATATTTGGAAATAAAGTAGTCACATATAAATTCAAAATGCACCCGAATATACAAGTAGAAATATTTAACTACTCCTTTTGTTTTTCCCATTGAGTATCTTGCTTTAGTAGATTAAGGTTCTGCTCTACTGCGGGGAAAATAAGAAAGGGCAAAAAAAGGAACTTTTTCCTGTTTCAGTATAATTTAAAACTATCTGAATTTTAAAAAGTAAATATTCTTTGTTGTTGTTAGGTGCTGTTGAGTCTGTTCTGACTCATGGTGACCCCTGTGAATGAAACACTGCCTGGTACTTTACAAACATATAAAGCTTTTTTTTTTTTTAACTTTACTTTTTTTTTTTTTACTATGTAGCCTTTGATTTTTTTTTTTCTTTTTTCCTATTAGGACTTTAATTTTGGCTTCGTACATATATAAATAGACAGGGTGTACAGTTTGAAATGGACTGTGTTGGTGTGTTCTGTTAACCTATATCAGTGAACAATGTCATTTCAAAAGCCAAAGAAAGGCACAATATTTGAATCAGATCACAATTTCTGGTCCCAATAATTCCTCTCTTGCCCCATCTTCTTCTTCTCCCCCAATCCCAGCAGATGCAAGACTGGAAAAAATGGCTGAAGGGAATAGCACCAGGGTGACTGAATTCATTCTTTTGGGTTTTTCAGTTCACAGAGAGATCGAAATTATTCTCTTTCTGCTCATCTTAGTGGTATACACTCTAACTTTGGTAGGGAACTTTGGAATGATTTCATTAATCTGGTTGGATTCGCGACTTCACACACCTATGTACTTTTTTCTTAGTAATCTGGCCTTTGTGGACTTTTGCTACTCCTCATCAATAGCCCCCAAATTCCTGGAGACTCTTCTGACCAACCACAGATCTATATCTTTCTATGCGTGTGCAACACAACTGGGATTTTTCCTGAACTTCTTGATTTCAGAGATGTTCCTCCTTGCTGTCATGGCTTATGACCGCTATGTGGCCATCTGCAGTCCTCTTCTCTACATGGTAGTCATGTCCCAAAAGGTGTGTATGCAGCTGGTATTGGCTCCCTACTTATACAGCTTTTCTGTTGCTTTGCTCCACACAGTAGTTACTTTCCAACTGATTTATTGTGGCCCCAATATCATCAATCACTTCTATTGTGATGATGTCCCATTAATGGTCCTTGCCTGCTCAGACACCAGCCTCAAAGAGATTCTGATTTTCATCTTCGCTGGATTCAACATGATCAGCTCTTTGACTATTGTCCTTATTTCTTACTTGTACATTGTGGCTGCCATCTTGAGAATCCAGTCCACAGAAGGAAGGTGCAAAGCGTTCTCAACTTGTGCCTCTCATCTTACCGCAGTGACTATATTCTACGGGACTCTGATTTTCATGTATCTGCAGCCAAAATCAAATCATTCCCTTGACACAGACAAAATGGCTTCTGTTTTCTACACAATAGTCATTCCTATGCTGAACCCCATGATCTACAGCTTGAGGAACCAAGAGGTAAAGAATGCCCTGTGGAAAGCCATTGAAAAATGTTATGTCTTGTCTCTAACAAATTTAAAAAGATAATTTCCATACTTGGAACAATACCACGTACAAATGCATTGTTTTTTATAAATATTTTGTTGAAGTAAATTTCCTTTTTCCCCCCTTAATGAGTAAAATTCCTTTGTACTAAGTTCTATTTTCCATCCAACCTGTAATAAAATGTTATGTATAAAGGAGTAGAATTAAGGCTTTCAACAAATTAATACTAGTTCCGTATGGGACCTTGATATATATGACCTGTATTCTTATGCCATCAATACAAGATTCAAGGGCCCTTCATAAGATTTTTTTTTTTCTATTTATTATTTAATGAAGGATCTGAGGGAGCAATGAAGTAGATGAAGTGAATTTCTTGTCCACACCTATGGCATATTTCATGCAATAGTCTGCTCCTTAGCTGTACCTGACTGTTAATTATCATTCTTTGCTCTGCCTCTGACCACTAACAGGCCTGCTACTGGTCACTCCCTGAAATTACATGATTACCATGTCCTCTGGAAAGATGTTATTTCTACTACACAGGTCTCATATCAGGATTAGATTTTGAAATTCCAGGCACCCTTTTGGTATCCTAACACAATCAAGAATGTATACCTATTTTTATATTCCCTAAGCAATGCTATCGGTTCCAAAGGTTTTTGGAAGGTTTGAGAATATGAGGAAAATATAGTAGAGTTGGAGGAATGAAGAGCTGGCTTAAAACGAAGTGATAAATATGGTGGCTTTCTGATTCCAAGAATATAGCTCCATGTTGGGGTTACTACGGATTCCCTGCTTGGCAAAAATTGTTAACATGAACATCTGTTAACTGAAAGGTTGGATGTTTGAGTTCACCCAGAGACAACTGGTCCTTCCAGATAACATGTCCAAAGTGCATGAGTTGAAGCCTTGCCATCCTTGCTTCCAAGAAGCACTCTGTATTTCTTTCAAGACAGATTTGTTCATTCTTCTGGCAGTCTGTCTAAGTCATCTAGTGCTACTATAACAGAAATACCACAAGTAGATGGCTTTAACAAAGAGAAAGGAAAGACCAGGCACTCTGCTTCTTAAAAAAAAAATAACATAAAGCATTAAAAACACTATGCAGCATAGTTCTACTCTAACACACATTGAATTGCCATGAGTTGGAATCAACTCAACAGTAACTGGTTTGGGAAGTTACTATAAAACAACATCATACAAAACCAATTTAACCTTTCAAATATAATGGAATAGACTTGCTTCTTCATTCATTCAAATATTCAGTGTTTATCATGTGCTTGATATTGTGTGACATCACTGCAGAATAAAAGCAAACATGCCCCCTCCCCAATACTGCTGCAGGATTGGTAGAGGAGGCAGATATCAATCAACTAATCATTATATATATATATATATATATATATATATAAAATTTCAAAACGAATTAGTGAGGTTCAGACGTAATTAAGATGTCAGAGAAGAGTGATTAAACACTTAATGTGCTGCCAAGTCCAAGAGTACAGTGGCCTGAGCCACTAGTCCCAAAGTACCTGTAGAGTCCAGCAAGTGAGTGAGAATTGCATGAGGCCCCGAGGAGAACAGGGGCACAAGTGAGACAAGACAATGCTAATTTTTTTTTTCACTGCAGCACTTTTTTTTTTAATAATTTTTATTGAGCTTCAAGTGAACGTTTACAAATCAAGTCAGTCTGTCACGTATAAGCTTATATACACCTTACTCCATACTCCCACTTACTCTCCCCCTAATGATTTAACCCTTCCAGTTTCTCCTTTTGTGACAATTTTGCCAGTTTCTAACCCTCTCTACCCTCCCCTCTCCCCTCCAGACAGGAGATGCCAACATAGTCTCCAGTGTCCACCTGATACATGTAGCTCACTCTTCATCAGCATCTCTTTCCAACCCATCGTCCAGTCCCTTCCATGTCTGATAAGTTGTCTTCGGGAATGGTTCCTGTCCTGGGCCAACAGAAGGTTTGGGGACCATGACTGCAGGGAATCCTCTAGTCTCAGTCAGACCATTAAGTCTGGTCTTTTTATGACAATTTCGGGTCTGCAACCCACTGATCTCCTGCTTCCTCAGGGGTTCTCTGTTGTGCTCCCTGTCAGGGCAGTCATCAACTGTGGCCGGGCACCATCTAGTTCTTCTGGTCTCAGGATGATGTAAGTCTCTTGTTCCTGTGGCCCTTTCTATCTCTTGGGCTCATAGTTATCGTGTGACCTTGGTGTTCTTCATTCTCCTTTGATCCAGATGGTTTGAGACCAATTGATGCATCTTAGATGGCCACTTGTTAGCATTTAAGACCCCAGATGCCACATTTCAAAGTGGGATGCAGAATGTTTTCATAATAGTATTATTTTGCCAATTGACTTAGAAGTCTCCTTAAGCCATAGTCCCCAAATCCCCGCCCTTGCTCTGCTGACCTTTGAAGCATTCAGTTTATCCCAGAAACTTCTTTGCTTTTGGTCTAGTCCATTTGAGCTGACCTTCTGTGTATTGAGTAAGACAATGTTAATTTGGAAGAGATTAAAAACAATAGGAGACAAACTATGACCCCTTATTCCCTTTGGGAAGCTCACCAGACTCTAGTGAAATATCACCTCTGCCTCACTAGTCTCTCAGTATGTCATGGTGTACCTGTGTTGGCTTAGTCACAAAGTGTAATGTTTGCTCTGGGATACTCACTGGGAGGAATGAATTTATATTCTATAATTCATCGCTCTTAGAGTCTAACACAATCTCGGTAACCATTCCAAGTGATGCTAGAAGGGTGGTTCACTTAGTGACCAAAGAAAATGTGTACTATTTTGACTGTTTTCCGTGCTTCAGCTCCTTCCTGCTCTCTGAGAAGGCCCCTCTTTCCCAAGGTCAGAATGTGATATCCATCATCGTACTAGTGGTTCTAACCCTATGAGCACAGATTGGAGAGGTCACATAACTGAAGTTGAGCCAATCAGGTATCTTTCCAGGAAATTTGGAATCAGAATCTAATAGTTCTAGCAAGTCTTAGTTGATCACTTAATCTTGTTGTTACTGTTGTTAGGTGCCATTGAGTTGGTTCCAACTCATAGCAACCCTATGTACAACAAAATGAAACACTGTTGAGTTCTGTGCTATCCTCACAAATGTTGTTATGTTTGAGCCCATTGTCGCAGCTACTGTGTCAGTCCAACTCATCAAGTGGCTTCCTCATTTCATTCACCCTCTGCTTTACCAAGGATGATGTCCTTCTTCAGGTACTGGTCCTTCCTGATAACATGTCCGAAATACGTGAGTTGAAGTCTTATCAACCTTGCTTCCAAAAAGCACTCTGGCTATATTCCTTCCAAGACAGATTTGTTCATTTTTCTGGCAGTCTCTCTTAGTCATCTAGTGCTGCTCTAACAGAGACACCACAAGTGGATGACTTTAATAAAGAGAAATTTATTCTCTCACAGCCTAGGACTAGAAGTCCAAATTCAGGGTGCAAGCTTCAGGAGAAAGCTTTCTCTCCGTGTTTCTGGGAGGAGGTCCTTGTCATCAGTCTTCCCCAGTCATGGATCTTTTCAGCACAAGGACCCCAAGTCCAAAGATTGCTGTATTTTCCTGACGCTTGTTTCTTGGTGGTATGAGATCTACCAGAGCTGACACAGAGAGAAAGCTTTCCCTTGGATCCGGCAGACTGAATTTGGACTTCTAGCCTCCTAGACTGTGAGAGAATAAATTTCTCTTTGTTAAAGCCATCCACTTGTCATATTTCTGTTACAGCAGCACTAGAAGACTAAGACGGAATTCGGTACCAGGAATGGAATGCTGTTTTAACAGATACCTACCGTGTGGAAGCAGTTTTGAAACTATGAATGGATAGAGGCTGTAAGAGTTTTAAAGTGCTGCATAGTAAAAGCCTAGATTGTCTTGAAGAAACTGTTGGTGGAATTATGGATGTGAAAGACAATTCTGGTGCGGATTCAGAAGGAAATGTGGAAAGCTGTTACACTGAAGACAGCACGGATGGCAAGAAGCAACAGCAGAGAAACAGTAGTAGCAGAACCAGACCAGTGTGAGATAGTGCTGGAGCACACCCACAGAGTGAGAGAGCTGAGCTCCTTTGTGTAGGAGGCTTCCTGGCAGAGTGGGGTGCCTACGAACACTTATTGGTGGAGGTAGGCTTACTGACCCACAGAGCAAGACAGCTGAGTGCCTTCCAGCTAAAGTTTGCTGGCAGAGTGGAGTTCCTCCAGGAGCTCATTGGTGGAGCTAAAGAGATTTGGAACACTCGCCTGAGCAGGGCAGAAGCCAGCTGAGGGGCCAAGAAGTCAAGGGACCAAGAAGCAGATACGAAAGAGACAAGGATCACAGGAAAGAGAACTGCCTCAGTTTCAAAGGGTAGAGCGATGGCCTATGAATTATGGTAGAGCTTCAAAGAGTGAAGCCACAGTCTCCTAGGTTTCAAAGTGTCAGATCTTCACCAACTTGGTTTTGTTGTGTGGGGCTGCCATTCACAAGTGCGAGGGGATGGAGCAGATCCACTGCCCAAAACTGAGGGGGTGGGGCTGCCACACCCAAAGGGCAGAGCTGAGGGGGCAGCTTTGCCATTCAGATGGACTAGGAGAATGGAGCTGCCCAAAGCCGAGGGAGCAGAGTTGCCATTTCAGTAGGCCTGGAAGGCAGAGCTGAAGCCCAAGGCCAAGGGACCTCCACTCAGAATCCTGAGAATGTGGTCAGTACCTGGAGTCCAGAGGGCAGGGCCATTCTGTAAATGGTCTCAGAGAACACAGGATTATTTTCAAGCCTCGAGAACTGATGTAATGTGTTCTGCTGACTTGCTTAGTGCTTGTTATCCCTTCTTTCCCTCCAATTTCTCCCATTTGTAATGGAAATGTCTAGCTTGTGACTGTTCCACCATTGTACTTCGGAAGCAGATAGCTTGTATTCTAGATTCCCCAAAGCAAGAGGAATTTTTGGATTTTGGACTAGGAGTTGAATTAAGACTTTGTTATGATATGATGGGGTGACTATGTTTTACCTGTGGCAAGGAAATTAATTTTTGTGGGCGCAAGGGTGAAATGTTATGGATTGAACTGCATTCCCCAAAAATGTGTGTCAACTTGGCTAAGATATGCAGTATTGTGTGACTTTCTACCATTTTGTTGCCTGATGTGATTTTCTATGTGTTATAAACTCTACCTCTATAACGTTAATGTGGTGGGATTAGAGGCAGTTATGTTAATGAGGCAGGACTCAATCTACAAGGTTAGGTTGTGTCTGAAGTCAATCTCTTTTCAGATATAAATAAGAGAAGTGAGCAGAGAGACAGGGAACCTCATGTCACCAAGAAAGCAGCTCCAGGAGCAGAGCTTGTGCTTTAGATCTGCGGCCACTGCACCTGAGAAGCTCCTAGACCAGGGGAAGATTGATGACAAGGATCTTCCCCCAGAGCAGACAGAAAGAGAAAGCCTTCCCCTGGAGCTGGCACTATGAATTTGGAATTCTAGCCTACTAGACTGTGAGAGAATAAATTCTGCTTTGTTAAAGCCATCCACTTGCGGTATTTCTGTTATAGCAGCACTAGATAACTAAGACACAGTCCATCATATATTCGATATTCTTAGCCAACACCATAATTCAGAGACATCAATTCTTTTTTGGTCTTCCTTATAATCATTGTCCAGCTTTCTCATGTATGTGAGGCAATTGAAAATATCATGGCTTCGGTCAGGTGCACCTTAGTCCTCAAAGTGACATTTTTGCTTTTTAACACTTTAAAGAGGTCTTTTGTAACAGATTTGCCTGGAGCAATATGTCGCTTGATTTTCTGACAGCTGCTTCCTTGGGCATTCATTGTTGATCCAAGTAAAATGAAATCCTGGACAACTTCAGTCATTTCTCGGTTTATCATGATGTTGCTCATTGGTCCAGTTGTGAGAATTTTTGTTTTCTTTATGTTGAGGTGTAATCCATACTGAAAGCTGTAGTCTTTGATCTTCATCAGTAAGTGCTTCAAGTCTTATGTGCTTTCAGCAAAGGAAGGTTGTGTCATCTGTGTATCACATGTGATTATTAAGTCGTCAACCAAACCCAAAGTGACATTATTCATACAGTCCAGTTTCTCCTTTATTTGCTCAGCATACAGATCGAATAATTATAGTGAAAGGATGCTATCCAGTCACACACCTTTCTTTATTTTAAATCATGCAGTATCCCCTTTCTCTGTTCAAATGACTGCCTCTTGTTCTATGTACAGCTTCTGTATGAGCACAATTAAGTGTTCTGGAATTCTCATTTTTTGTGATGTTATTCATAACAACTATGATCCATAATTTGTTATGTGGCTTTAAATTGAAACAATTTTTTTATAAGTGAAAGATGAATGGAATCTAATTAATCAGTCTTCTGATTATATGACTTCCACTATGAGTTATGCACTGTAATATGTGTTAAAGTGGATCTAGAGACCCAGGAAAGGGTTCATATGGACTTATGTTGATAATAGACAAAAATTAAACTATGTTGCTTATGCATTTCAGTTTTACATATAATCCATTTTTTCTTCTGATATGACTCCTGTTTTCTATTTTCTCTATCATTCTTGCTTCAAACTCACCAAAAGGCCCATAAGTCAGACCCAGACATGACCAGAAATCAAAATCTGCCTGCATTTCAAGGTATGATGTCTTAGCAGAAGAGAAATAAGCTACCTTTTGGAGCCTAGCGATGAGTTCACACCTCAGTTCTATCATTTGCTAACTAAACAACATTGGACAATGTCTTGGACTTTATCACAAAAACTCTTCAAGAACAGCTCTGAGTGGTACGCAGTCTTGAGTCTGCTGCTTACAACAGAATTATCTTAAGAAGTTTTGGTCTAAGGCAAGAAACTATAAGTACATTATTGTGATAAAATTTAAAAGCTCAAAATGATAATTATCAAAGAGCCAAAAAAAAAAACCAAACTCTTGGTCAATTCCAACTCATGCAACCCTATAGGACAGAGCAGAACTGTCCTATACCATTTCCAAGGAGTGGCTGGTGGATTCAAACTGCTGACCTTTTGGTTAGCAGCCAAGTTCTCAACCACTGCACCACCAGGTTTTTATTTTCTAACTCCAAGTCTTTGCACATTTCATTAATTTTATTTTGTCTTCTCAAGCCGCCCTTTGAAATCTTCTGTTCAGCTACGGTACTTCATCATTTCTTCCTCTTGCTTTAGCTACTCGACGTTCAAAAGCAAGTTTCAGAGTCTCTTCTGACATCAATTTTGGTCTTTCCTTTCTTTCCTGTCTTTTTAATAACCTTTTGCTTTCTTCATGTATGATGTCCTTGATATCATCCCACAACTAGTCTGGTCTTCAGTCATTAGTGTTCAATGCATCAAATCTATTTTTGAGATGGTCTCTAAATTCAGGAGGAATATACTCAAGGTCATTTTTTGGCTCTTGTGGACTTGTTCTGATTTTCTTCAGCTTCTACTTGAACTTACGTATGAGCAATTGATGGCCTGTTCTGCAGTCGGCCTTGTTCTTATGGATGATACTGAGACTGATATCAAAGAGCAGAGATATAGAAATATTGGTTCTCTTACCCTAAAGCTAGTAAAAGAGAAAAGCCAATGTAATGAAATAACTCATATGTCAAAAGCTGTCTTTGATGAATCTATAGATTTACCCACTTCTTGCAGTAATGGAGTGGGTTACAGATAGATGGCATTGAACTTAGCTACAAGCTTTAGAAACTTTCAACCAAACCGTAAAGGACAGACCAAACAATTGAAGATATAAAATTCTGTGAAATAGGGCATTGCCTCAATGCAACTATAACCAGATATACAGTGTTGCCTCAGTATAGTTATAACCAGACTATACTTGCATAGAAGTAGAGGTCACAGCAGTAAGTTTAAGTGGTAAAACTGGCAAGCAAGAACAGACTTTCAGTATAATTTGTTCAAAATACCTTGTGTTTTGGTCACTAGAGAGGATGAAGAGAGTACTATGAAGTGTTTACACCTGGGTCAGTAGGAGAAATGGACACATGAATAATAATAATGATGCCAAGAATTCACAGTGTGTTCACTATCTGTCATGCACTATGTTATATACCTTTAATCCTGATAATAACATTCTAAGGAAGACAATATCAGTATCTCCATTTTACAGATAAGGAGATTTAGCAGCAGAGCTTAAACCAAGAACTCTATGGCTCTACAGCTAGGATGTGGTAAAACAGAGACTTAACCCAGGCACTCTGATCAATAAAATACATACAGACTTAGGCTGCTTCACAAAGTACATTTCAATGCTAGCTAAGACTTCCTTTTCTAAATATATAAACACAATCATATTACATTAGCATAAGAGCCTTCTTTTTCCTTCATGCCAACATCCTAGCATCACTGAGATCATTGTGGAAATAAAGATGTGATCAGCTAAACTTTTACAATAAAGAATGCAGGTATCAAAGGAGGTAATTTTCACTAAAATGTCTATAGGCTTAGCCTCGTTGCCATTTTGTAATGTATTCCTGCTTTCCCAGAGAGCATGTCTATTCCTTGATGGTCAAGCCTCATGAACGTAAACTGAAAAGGACAACAGGACAGCTGTTATGTTGATATGTTTTGAGGGAGAGTAATAGTTTGTGTACTGAGGGGGAAAAAGTATGTGCTATAAATAAATACACATGTATGCATACACATTTATATATACACATATATCTGTGTGTTTATAGATAAATGTACCCACATATCCAAGTAACATGTAAGTACTTATGCATGTGCAATTTTATAACTGTGGGGTGTGTGTGTGTAAGTATAATCAGGGTGTTACAGGTATATATAAAATAGCAAGAGAAACTCTATTATGCAAACATAGAAAGAACGAGAGGTGAAAATGTGAGGGATTATGTTATCTCAGTTCCTTCCAATTTTGTTTGAGTACCAAATCACTAGAATAAACAACTATTATAATAACTTATTGAAGAGGCACCCAAGCATCACGGAAAACAAGAGACTTTGACACACACTTACTGGATTTTATGTTTTAGTTCAACCAGTTAATAGTCATTAACATCCTGGCAATTATTGAATCTCTCTGAAAAAATAAAAAGGGGTATATATAAATCTCATAGGGTTGTTAGTAGTACTATCTGATTGGCAGATAGCACCCCAAAAAGTTACTGCGTATAACATAGATGTGTGTGTGTGTGTGTGTGTGTGTGTGTGTGTGTGTAATTGTGGTAATTTCGCATAGGGCTCTGTTTTCTAATCTTTAATTATTGTTATATTTTATGATTTTCCAACACTGGCATATGTTTTGGACTATTATTTGCTTAGTATATTTCCCTTAAATTGACTCACACGTTTATTTAAAAAATCTGAAAACTAAACTTTATATAACCACTGCAAATGAAAAATCCATGACAATTTGACAATTGCCCTAAATAGAGAGCAACAAAATTAAAAATAGACATTTAAAGTAACAAAGTGTCTGTGTAATATATAAAATCATCTCATGCACTGTATTTTGGGAAATATTGGCAAAAGACACGACTATAACAGGAGTTAATCAGAATTCTATTAAAATCACTTTAGCTAAAGGCAATTGATTTTCGATTTATGTGAAGGCTTTAATATTATTATATTAAACTATGCATTCTTTCAATTATTTTTATACCTGTATAACAACACCGAACCAAAAGTCGTTACTGTTGAGACTATTCCAACTCAATGCCAACACCATCATTAAAGGGACAATGAGGAATATGCTTTTTGAATGGATTGCCTTAAGGTATAATTTCTAGACAGAAAACAATGTTTGATAATTATGGTTTTCATACCCTCAGTTTTTTTTTTTTTTTTTTTTTTGGGCGGATGGACATCTATAATCCGTTGCCGTCAATTCTGACTCACGGCAATTCAATAGCAAAGACACTAATCTTGAAAGTCATGGCTGTCAGTTGCTGGCGCAGGCACTCAATAAAGGAAAAATGTAATTGTCCTTATAATTGTTTTCTTTTGGTTTCATTTGTTTTGTGATTACAAAAGGATAATATTAAATAGCTAAGAAACCTAATAGCTCAGAGTTTATACAGTAAACCACAGAGTGAGAAAGCACTCATAATGACAAAAGACCCAGTTTCTTGACTAATAAAGGCTCAAACGGAAATTAGGAATATGAGTAGGATTTTAATGTTCAGTGTTCCTGAAGCTTTGAAAAGAGATCTGGTTCCCCTTCGTCTGGGTAGCATACTGGATTAAGGTGAGGAATCGCGAAATCATTAAAAAACAAAACAAAACAAAAAAACCCAGTGCCGTTGAGTCGATTATGACTTATAGCGACCCTATAGGACAGAGTAGAACTGCCCCATAGAGTTTCCAATGAGAGCCTGGCGGATTCGACTTGCCGAGGCTTTGGTTAGCATTCGTAGCACTTAACCACTACGCCACCGGGGATTCCCACAAAACCATAGAGGTACCAAAAAAAAAAAAGAAAGAAAGAAAAATTCAGGTAATTTGAAGAGCTCCAACGATAAAAGGATTGATGTCTCAGCTCCCAAGGGTGTAGCCAGGGAGACTGAAAGAGCCTCATATTAAAACCGTAGTTCCAGAATGGAAACCAAACAACAAAAAGCCACGGTAAGGATAGTGTAAAAAGCCTGATGGAGGCTCACCTAGTCCATGCCTACAAATGTGGTAGACAAAAAACAGCTGAGAATTCCTGAGCCCAAGAAAAAGTCTATTGGTGTATGAAAGAGCTAGTGGAGAGACTTGGCCTAGAATTGAGAGACAGGGAATTGATTCATAATCAATTGATGTGACAGCTGAAGGTCAGGACAAATCCAAGGACATCACTGAATGGCAAGACAAAAGGGATATTACCTAATGTCTAAGACCAGATGGGAGAGTTCCTATTTCTTCTGATTTAACCAGATACATCTAACACCAATTCCAGAAAATGTAATTTTCTGCTGAAGGCTCTTTGCCAAAACTTAGTAGCAAGGTGATGTCTGATTAATAAGGAAAGATGGAAACTGTGGTCTATAGCTGGGTGACCAGGGTTTTATTTATCAAAGGAAAAAGAAAATAACGGCGATTGGGTAATATCTTTACCATAAGGATCACAGAAAATAGGGACCCTTGGAATGTCGTATTATGTCAGTCTCTGAGAAGACAGTTCTTGTTTGAGCAGCCTTACTTCATATACTTGACCACAACTCTTCTGAAGCAAATTCAGGTGGTGATTAAAAAACATTAGAAATTGTTAACACAATTCCCATTACCAACTAATGGCATGGCCTCCTCTTGCTCTCAGAATCCAGGGTTAAAAAAGGATACTGCCAGGTCTGCCTTTCCTCAGATCCAGTCTAAACAAGTTACTGGGAAAATGTCACCTGATTAATTAGTATATTGACATGAGTGACAATACTTTTGGTGTTTGAAGTAGTTCACCTTAACAGAGGCATTGCCACAACTATATGCTACTTCTCAGAGTCTTTCTATACATATTCAACTGTATACCCTTTTTAAATGAGATTGCTACTATGGGACATTCTACTCTATCTTAGGGTCACTATGAGTTAGAGCCTAACAACAACAACTTAAGCTAGAATAAACTCTCTCCAGGAACCATGCCTACCTGCCATTTGTCTTTATGCTAGTAAGTTAGAAAGAGTCATATAAGGTAGACCAATTTAAGTTGTATATTGTGCACACAAAAATTAAGATAAATTGAACAGTGAGCTTTGTTTTTACAAAGCCCAAATGAAATACCATTTTGAACCATACTGATCAAATTAGAATGCATGCTCAATGCAATAGCATTAAGTTGAGCTGACCTACTTATCTGGTTGATCTACGCTAGATGCTAAATGTTTGATTTAAACTGCTAAATACAGAGCCAATGAATGTAACATTACTGGGAAGAAGCTGTAATCAAACAACAATTTCAAATCAACCAAAGGTTTAATGGGACGTTATTCTATGGTCAAAGGTCAGATTTTAAATAATAGATAATCTTTTAACATTGGAAAATGTATAGTATAATCCAAACCGATGAGTAAAGTTAGGGTGGGAAAACAGGTTATAAAATATAAACATGGTTCACTCTCTCAAGCAATGCCTACTGAGGACAAGTCTTATGAATGTATTAAGGTACTAAGTGAAGATTCCAAATACAATTTCATTTTCAAAAATCCATTTATGTATCAATATTCTAGGATACTTTTTTAGGGAAACTGGAATCCATCAACATCCTGTAGTCATGTAAAAGCAATGTATATATATATATTTTTTTTTCTGTTGAAATTATATTTCACATGAAATCTAGGCCAAGGACTACAGACATAGAAAATATGCCATAGGAAATCACATTCAACTATAACATGGGGACCTTCAAATTAGCATTTATTTATCCACAACTTTTTATGAGTTGCTCCAATGGCTATGCTTAACACAGTTTTATGTACACCGTGAATGACATTATGTCAGTTTAAATAAAAATGCTGCATATGTAGGGTATAAAGCATACTCAGTCGTTAGAGTTCATTCATGGGGTAACACATCACTGTGGTAGATTGAACCTTTTCGTATACGTAAGGGTTGCCTTTAAAAATGCCCTGAGGTACCGACATACCACAACGATGTACACTACAGTTTCATTGCCCCAAATTTGCCTTTATGATTGCTTTATTGACTGCCTCTTTCACATCCTTGTTCCTCAGACTGTAGATCATGGGATTTAGCATGGGAATGACTGTGGTATAAAACACAGCCACCATTTTCCCCTGCTCCACGGACTCCTCAGTGGGCTGCCTAAGGTACATGAATATCAGTGTCCCATAAAACATGGTAACAGCTGTCAGATGGGAACCGCAAGTAGAGAAGGCCTTCCTCCTCCCATCAGCAGAGCGCATGCGTAGCACAGCTGCTACAGTGAGGGTGTAGGAAATCAGGACTACTGAGAGGGAGTATGTGAAGTTAATTCTAGCGATGACAATCATTGTGTATTCTTTGATGTGAACTCCTCCACAGGCAATCTTGATGAGAGGAGGATCTGCACAACAGAAGTGGTTGATTTCAAAGTTTCCACAGAAGTACAAGCCATATGTCCACAGTGTGCATATTAGACTAACAGAGAATCCATAGATACAAAGCACAGAGATAAGCCAAACACAGACAGTCCTGAACATTTTGCTGCCATAAAGCAAAGGGTTGCAGATGGCCATGTACCGATGAAAGGTCATCACTGCCAAGATATAGACCTCCACATGGACAAGGGCAATGAAAAGGTAACACTGCACCAAACACCCCACATAAGAAATGGTTTTTGTCTCTGATAATAAGTTTTCCAACATTTTGGGAGTGACATTGGAAGAGAACCACACATCAACAAAAGACAAATGACTCAGGAAAAAGTACAAGGGGCTCTGAAGCTGGGGACTGATGCTGATCAAAATGACCATACCAATGTTCCCCATCACAGTGATCATGTAAACTACTAGGAACACCACAAAAAAGAGAACCTGTAACTCTTGATGACTGGTCAACCCCAGAAGAATAAATTCTGTCACATCTGTGAAATTTGGCATTGCCTTTACAGAGACACAATCTCTATGGCCTATAAAAAAAAAAAAGAGAGAGACAAAACATGAATAGATTTGTTTTATTCCTGAAATATTTGAGTTCTGTTTAACCTTATTCTAATTCAAATAATTTAGAAAGCAATGTGGTTTTCACACAATGTCCAAGGTGGTAATAAATATATAGGTATTGTTGTTCTCTTCAATTGGTCTTATACAAAATTATTTTAATAATTTTCCAGCTTCTTATCTGTAAAAGAGGTATATAACATTTATTACTAAATTAGAAGTAGGCATTAATATATTTGCTAGGTTATTACAATAGGGCTACTTTAAAATCAGAGGTCATAGAAATGACCAAAGTCATACTGAGAGTTTCAAGAGAAGGACTAAATCCATTCCAATATATTATTTTGTAGAAAAGAAACCTGAGGCCCATGAATGTTAAAGCACACTCCCAAGGTCAGATAGCCAGTTAGTGCAAAACTGAGAAGTAAATAAGGGGCGTACTTTGATACTTCATTGAATACTGTCTTCACATATCTTACTTACCTCTCAACATCAAGAAAAATACAAATATGCATGTGATATTAACTTACCCATTTTTACATATCTTGGAGGGTAAGCCCTTTCATGCATAATTTTATGGCACAATGGACTTATAGATTGGTGTTACAATCTAGTCATCAAATAAATCTAGTTGACATATTTGTCCTACAGTATGCCAGCATATGATGTCATGTTTTCAAAATATAGAATTCCTAGTCATATTTTACTTTTTAAGCTAAACACTAGGCTGGCTTCATTGCTACCACCTGCAAGGGTGAGGCAAGAAAGACTTCATAGCACGGGCTATATCTGTTTTCCAGTTATCACAGAAAAGTAAACTAAAAGTGTATCAATCGTTTAGCACCCACTATCAAAATTATGTCCATGGATAAATATCAAAAGGTAAAGTGTTACATTAACTACAGTGGCTATTTCAGATTCCACTAGTTTTCAGAACCAATTAATTCCACCAATCATTCACATTCCAACTTAATGTCAGTACAAATTAAATGTTTCCAAATAATATCTTCTATTTTTAATGCACTTCCCCTGTTAACTTCTTGCAAGAAGTAAAAATGTACCATAAATGTTTAAGGAGGTATTTACAGAATTAACACCATTTTAGGAATTTCAGTTTTCCATATTAACAGTGTTTGGGGAGGTCACTGACTTATAAATGGACCTTTGTTTTTAATTGTTCCCATTATTTCATTCTATAAACATCAAGGCCAAGCATATGAGAGATGCATTTGTTAGATTATGTCCAGAACTATTCTAAGTTCTAGAAAGATGAGGATTAACAAGATATATTAGACTCCTGTTCTCATCATACTTCTCATCATACTTTTTAAAAAGAAATAAACAATAAGCAAATGAGATATTTTAGATAGAGGAAACTGCTGTGGCATGAGTACACCCTGCTAATAGAATAGGTAATAAGGTGGGGGAGGGGGCGGGTTACAAATGCTGTGGTCCAAGAACATCTCTACGAGGAGGTGAATTTTGAACTGATGCCCAAATAGTGAGAAGAATCCAGCTATGTAGGAATATGGAGTAAGAGTGGAGTTTAAGTACAAAAGCTCTGAAGAGGAAATGTTAGCTTGGCAGGGTCAAAAAGGACACTGCAAAAGTGTGTTGACTTGATGATCATATCCTGATCCCTTCACTTAGTAGCAGGGCATACTTGAAACAATTAATCTTTATGAACTATTTTCTTATCCCTGAAGTACTTAACATGAGAATTATATATGCTAGATTTAGAATATAAGCAACAGCATGATAAACAGGGAAAAGATTGAAGTTGTCTAGGATTTCATTTTATTTGGATCCACAATTAACACCCATGGATGTGGCAGTCAAGAAAACTAAAGATGCATTGCACTGGGCAAATCTGCTGCGAAAGACCTCTTTGAAGTGTTGAAAAGCAAAGATGTTACCCTGAAGACTAAGGTGCGGCTAACCCAAGCTATGGTGTTTTCAATCACCTCATATGCATGTAGAAGCTGGACAATGAATAAGGAAGACTGAAAAAGAATTGATCCTTTGATTATGATGTTGGCCAAGAATATTGAATATACCATGGACTGCCAAGAGAACGAACAAACCTGTCTTGGAAGAAATACAACAAGAATGCTCCTTAGAAGCAAAGATGGTGAGACTAAGTCTTACGTACTTTGGACATGTTGTCAGGAGGGATCAGTCCCTGGAGAAAGACATTATGCCTGGTAGAGTGGAGGGTCAGCAAAAAAGAGGAAAACCCTCAATGAGATTGAATGGCACGGTGGCTGCAACAATGGGCTCGAGCATAACAAGAATTGTGAGAATGGCACAGGACTGGGCAGAGTTTCCTTCTGTTGCACATAGCGTCTCTGTGTGTAGGAACTGACTCAATGGCACCTAACAACAACAACAACAACATATTTAAAATGACCTGAGTGCACAACTTAAATAAGCACTGAAGTTTTAGTTCTAATCTAAGTTTGCCCTTACGATGGATTTCCATGATCATAGCTCATCTTTTTTGGTTTGTTTTATGTGTTAGTCATTGGAAAGCTGCAGACCCTTGCTGTGAAAGAGAGCTAAGCTCTTGGACTTTTCTATATAAAAAACCCTGACCTCGATAGCATGAACCTATAATTCTCTAGCTAACAGAGCTTGACTTGGGTTAGTGGTACTACCATGCACTCGGCCACCAACCAAAAGGTTGGCAGTTCAAATCCACCCAGAGACACCTCAGCTGAAATGCCTGGTTATATACTTTGAAAAGATCACAGCCATCGAAAACACTATGGAGTCCAGTTTTATTCTGAAACACATGAGGTCAACATGTGTCAGAATTGACTCCATGGCAGCTGTTTGGTTTGGTTGGTTTTGGTACATTGTTTTAAGTACAACATATTACAAAGCATCTTAGAAACATAAATAACACCATTATCATGAAAGAGGACCAGTTTTCTAGATCATTGTCCATTTTGTTTCAGTCTCTGTGTGATCTGTGCCTTTTTCTTCTTCCACACATTATCACTGCAGGCCTGATGGTGCAGTGGTGAAGAGCTCAGCTGCCAACCAAAAAGTCAGCAGTTCAAATCCACCAGTCACTCCTTGCAAACCCTACAGGGCAGTTATACACTCTCCTATAGGGTTGCCATGAGTCAGAATCTACTCCATGGCAAAGTGCATACATTAACACTAGCCCTGTGGTAGTAGAGTCTGTGTTATTCACCTTAGAAGCCCTTAAGTTGCCTAACTTAGTGTTTGCATAAAGCAGATGCTCAATAATATTCACAAATATGGTTCTTTTAAGCTTCCTGATCTTTAAATCAGCTTCAGATGATACATTACAAACTCCAATATTTGTAAAGCTGTCTAGGAAAAATTTTTGTAGTCAAAGTAGCAGATGCTTTATAACATTAATAAGAACAGGTAATTTTATTGAATGTTTATTAAGTTCATGCATGCAAAAGTCCTACAAAACAGGTTCTATTAGCAGCTCCATTTTACGAATGAGAAAATTAAAGCACTGAAAGATTAAGAAAGTCTCCCTGGGTCAGATTGAGTGGATTGAGATGAAACCCAATTAATTCGACTTTAGCATTGTAGCATTAAAACCCAGTGCTGTCGAGTCGATTCCAACTCATAGCGACCCTATAGGACAGAGTAAAACTGACCCATAGAGTTTCCATGGAGCGCCTGGCGAATTTGAACTGCTGACCTTTTGGTTAACAGCCATAGCACTTAACTACCTCATATTGCTGACACTTTGATAGCCTATGATATTATTCTATTTCTTTTTATTTAAAATTTAGTTTAATTACCCATTAAGACAGGAGAAAGTTATCCTTTAGATAGTTTATCCTTGATGGACTAGAAGAGTTTTGAATAAACTCCTAAAGCAGGCTGGACTACAGATATAAGTCATTGCTTACCCCTATCCATCCAAGGTGGGGCGATCCCATTGACCTAAGATCAGATGACCGACTGACTTCTGGGAGAGAACTCATTTATTATATTTAGGTGTGAATTACTGATCAAAACTATTGAGAACATAGAATGTGTTCTTAAAAAAAAAATTAATGTTTATTGATGCTTGAAGAATTTCGCATAGAGAAAAACGGTGAAAATATAATCACTGGTGCAATTATTCCATTGGCTCAAGATCCCCAATTCTGTTCATAGATATTTTAAAATAACAGTGTGAAAATTAATGGCATTTAGCTGTAAAGAAGAGTAAAAAGAGAATATCTGCACAATAAAGACTTTGTAAATCCCCTATAACAAACTCATTTTTACGAAGTTTTTACTATGCTGTGAATACAAATGGAGCCCTGGTGGCACAGTGGTTAAGGATTTGGCTGCTAAACAAAAAGTCAGCAGTTTGAATCTACCATCCACTCCTTGAAACAGTTCTACTCTGTCCTGTGGGGTAGCTATGAGTCAGAATCCACTCGACAGCAACAGGTTTGGTTTGGCATGAAAAAAAATAAAAATAAGAAAATTTCCCAGTAATATATAAACAGTCAAACATTGTGGTAAAAATAAATCTAAAGATAAGGTGTTAATTTTCTCATCAAAAATGAAGGAAAATTATAAGACTTGACTGCAATAATCTTCACTGCAAAGCACGCAGAACTTGCAGACCTACCTTCAGCAAAAACGAGCAGCAAAGAGTAATTTCTCACCATTTATAAAAGAGTCTTGAACACTGGGAGCATCTCCCTAAGGAACCACCCAGGTAATTATGAAAGGAATAATGACTAAAATCCTAGAAACATCTCAGGGGTAGAAGAAGGGAAATAATTTTAATAGGAAGAATAAAGCTTATGATAAGATTAAGATCAAAATCTTGTCATCATAATACAACCTGTCTCCCACTTTTGCATGGGTTCTGCCCATTTTCATTTGCATTTGACAATTATGCATCTCGGGAAAAAATATTTTTGATTCGAATCATGTAAAATTTTTGTGACTGACTTTCCATGTAATAATACAGTTTAATAAGCAATATGTATGAGAATAAACGATCACATCACTGCAAGTTCTATACATTTCATAGCTTTTTGTGTGTGTGTGTGCTTGTTTTTTTGTTTTGTTTTTTCAAGTACTGTGAACTTTTGGGAGTAGATCTCCACGCCTTTCTTCTGAGATATTCCTGGATGAATTTGAACAGCCAAGCCAACCTTTTTGGTTAGTGGCAGAGTGGTCAGCCATTTGCACCACCCAGGGGCTCTTTTTTTGTTTGTTTCTTTGCAAATGTCAGATACCACAAAATCAAGAATCATCTGCCAACTCTGGGAAGGAGTACAAGTAGAGGTCATTGATGAAGTATTAGATTATAGCAGAAAGAATTCATCCCACTACATTCAGGCTTTTCTGGGAGGCAATAGTTTATGGACTTGGAACTTAGACAACTCTGAAATCAAACCTTGGGTCTACCACACTGACTATGTGGGCAAGTCATATAATTGTGAGTTCAATGTATTCATCTGTAGAATGAGGACACACTATTTTAAAGTGTTGTTGTTGTGTTCTAAGATAAGTTAGTAATAACTCTCAGCCCAGCAGAGCCTGTTGCCTATGAAGTTCAAAAAATTGGAAATAATTTGCATTCTCACCTCTAAGAAGTTTGCAAGTGTTAATTATCTCACCATCTTTATGTGATTGTGAATAATATAGTTGCCATTTTGAAGAATAAAAGGATACGTATATAAAATAACTATGAGGTTAAATTTTTGTCTAAGTTTATACAATTAGCAAGTTAAAGAACAAGATTGTCAACCTAGGCTATCCATACATTCTAAGCTGTATGATGCCTCTATTTAGTTTGGAAAACTAAGAACAAAATTAGACTCAGAAAAAGTTCTCTGCTGCATTCTTCAGTGCCCCAAGTACTCGGAACTACTGACCCGTCCCCCACATTGACAGATGGATTAAACAGTACCATAACAATTAGTAAGACTATTGTTTCTTATGTGCTCATAATATGAGACGATTCAATATGTTGTCATATTTTTCTGTCTCAAATTACTCACTAAATGGTTAAATGAATAAAAATTTCCCAAATTCATTCACTGCATTTTTAAATAAGAAAAACAAAGTATTTTAGTTTTAGGTAAATACTTAAACAATTTCAATTTCTGTACTTGTAAGCTGTGCCTGGAGCACTTTTTAATTAATGAAATTTTAATTAACCTTCACTACTTAACTTCCTTACAAGTGGGTCAATCTACTCTTTTTTTTGTTTTTCCTCTCCCAACTTTAGTCTGTGTGTCTCTCTTTTAGTTCTTTTCAGTGCACTAAAAAAAAGTCTTTAGTTTAATGTTCCTCTGTACTGGGCAATAATCTGCTGCCAAACAAATATTTAAGGAACATAGAAGACAAAATGAAGTCAATTTTATTTTCTTAAACACATTCTGGTAATTACTTTGTTCATGGCTTCTTTCACGTCTTTGTTCCTCAGACTGTAGATCATGGGATTCAGCATGGGGATCACTGTGGTATAAAACACAGCCACCATTTTCCCCTGCTCCACGGACTCCTCAGTGGGACGTCTGAGATACATGAAGATAAGAGTCCCATAAAATATGATGACAGCTGTCAGATGGGACCCACAGGTGGAGAAGGCCTTCCGCCTCCCTTCCGTTGAGCGCATCCGTACAATGGCAATGAGAATGAATAGATAAGAGATGATAACTACAGTCAGAGAATATGTGAAGTTAATGCCCGCAAGTATGAGCATCGTATATTCTTTTACGTAGGTCCCAGCACAGGCCATTTTGATGAGAGGTGGGTCTGCACAGTAGAAGTGGTTGATTTCAATTTTCCCACAGAAGTACAAGCCATAAGTCCATAATGTCGCTGCAAGACTAGTCAGAAAACCATATATATATGGGAATGAAATCAGTTGGAAACAGACAACCCTTGACATTTTGCTGCCATAGAGTAGAGGATTGCCAATGGCCATGCATCTATCAAAGGCCATGACAGCAAGAATAAAAATTTCTACATGGACAAGGGCAATAAAGAAAAAACACTGTACCAAACAACCAGAATAAGAAATTATTTTTGTCTCTGACAAAAGGTTTTCCAGCATTTTAGGGGTGACATTGGAAGAAAAACAAACATCGACAAATGATAAGTGACTGAGGAAAAAGTACATGGGACTGCTGAGCTGGGGACTGATCCTGATTAATATGACCATGCCAATGTTCCCAACCAGGGTGATAATGTAGACCAGTAAAAACATCACAAAGAGAAGGAGTTGCAATTCAGGATGACTAGTTAATCCCAAAAGAATAAATTCTGTCACATTGGTAAGATTGAGCATTTTCTTAAATCTGACCCAGACACAGATGCATTTTACCTAATAAAATAAATAGAGATCAGTAAATACACATACTAAATATAGCCATTCTTCACTTATGTTGTCCTTTGTTAACCTACTTCTTTTAATGCCTCTACTGTTTTCCTTTTGTTCTCTCCTCTCTTTCTCTGGTATCTTTTTCTTACCAGTATTTCTTTCTTGTATGCATGTATGCATACATGGTATTTTTTACACCTAAAGTGTTAAAATATTCATAAGTACAGCAATATATTGACAGACCTTCTATAAAGAAAGATTTTGTTTGTCTGCAAAGATTTCAGAAAAACAGCTCCTGCTATTTCCTGGGAAGGGAAAGGCCTCTTTCAGTGGCCCCAACTTTGAGAAGGTATATACATTTTATTTCTTCATTAAATTTATAGAATTTAGAATACCTGTGATATATTTGAAATCTAAAGCACAAGGAAAGAAATGCTATTCTGTAATCAAAAAGTAAAATGTTATTTCCATTTAGTCACCTGGCAAATTTGTTATGTTTATTAAAAAAGAATATAATAAAACTGTGTAGATGGCTTGACATAAATCCATTACTCTTATCATAATGGAATTAAAAAAAGAGAGAGAAAATCTCTTAAAGCATCACACTGATTTAGCAATTTTAAAAAAAGAACAATTCGAATCAATCTAAAAAATTGTTTAATCCTTTTCAGATATTGTCCGCATTACAAACAAGTCTAATAGTAATGAACTCAAGCAACACCTCATTTCTAAGAGCTTCTCCATCTGTCCTTGAACTATTAACAAATTCTGTAACAGAGTCAGTTTTCCATTTCTCTCTGCCTTATTGAGTTGTTAAACTTGAGATCAGAAGTTATGTGTTTATTAAGTCATTAGCCTAAGACTGTTACAATTCAGGTTAATTATTACAAAAAATAATTACAGTTTGTGGCAGTCAAAAATTGATATCTTCTCCATCTATTGAACATCCAATGATTATTTCAGCCTATTGTGCCCTTGGACATAAGATTTCCTTTTACTTCCCCTTTCCCTGCTACCTGTTGGTCAACTGTTCTGAAGTTCCTTAGAACTTTGAGCAAAATAAGAGTAATAAAATACGAGCAAAGATCTGTACTATTTCTCTATGGACATTTAAGCTGGAACTCATAATATCTCAAATACATCAGAAAGCTAAGTAAATTTGTTTAAGTATTGGTGAGGAGGCTTTGATTTCTTACTGTATCAAATTAAGTTGGCTAGCTATTTGCATTCTAGAAATCTTCCAGCAAGTTTGAATATTGCGGTTTAAGTATTTTGAGCTATCTTATCAGGAGGAATTTTCTTCTTGTTTCTACTTATTCATGGGCCAAGGGGTTACACAAACGATGGTTCTCCATAAAACCGTTCTTGTGTGTTGCTACCAAAGTACAAGTGAAAAGTATGTCATAATCATCACTTGCCAGCTGGTCCCTGGTGATACTGAAGAGCTGAGAACTACACGGGTATCTTGTTCATTGCCTTAAAATTGCATATTAATGAGCTGTGAAATGTTTCATTAAAAATAAAATGGGTAAAGTCTTAAATAGCAAAACTGTTCAATTCCCAATTATACTAATTACTAGATATGTAATCTTAAAAAAAAAAAAACCCAGTGCTGTCCATAGACTACTTATTTAATGTCCCTGTGTCTCAGTTTCCTCATGGGCAAACAAGGATAATAAGAAGATCTACTTTGTGATGTTGTTATAAAGATTAATGAATTTTATATATACATGAAGAATTAAAGAACTCACAGATGGAAATCCCAAGCTTTGTGTTCCAGCCTGACTCTGTTACGAAGTTCCTTCATTTAGGGTTCACTTTCCTTATTTGGATAAATTAGGAGATTGATTGGTCCAAGTGACTTCCCCAGATGTTAACTGCTGCATATGAATCTATTAAAAGAATCGAAAATGTATTTTATCATCTTCTCTTGTGCCTTGAGAAAAAGCAGTTAATATTTGTTAGTTTTTTCTTAGTAGTTTTAACTTACCTTAAGATGACCAAAGAAAAGTCATATGAAAAAATGTCACCATTCTCCTAGAATCTGCATAGGGTGCTTGTTACTGGCTAAGAAAGCCAAGTACCTCTGTCAAAAGTTCTCAGCTTGTAGTAGATAATAGTGCGGTGTATAAAAAAAAAAAAAAATTTTAATAAAAATAATGCATATTAATAGTATGTGTTCCTTAGATAAACACAAACATAATACCAAGGATGAGGGGGAAAAAATAATTCCTCACTATGAATCTCAATGTTTCCTGCAACTTGAAAGACATCCTTCTGCATAAATGGAAATGTAGTTACACAGAACTAGGTAGTCCCTGACTTAATGACAGGGTTCTGTTTAAATCAATTCTAACTTAAGTCTAATACCTCATTTTTTTTTTTAATTTTCATTGTTATTGCCTTTTATTATCAGTATCTTTATAAATCCTATCATTACTCATCTTAAGGGGTGGGAAATATTACATATAAACTTATAGACATATATTTAACATTTTATGTAGTACATACCACAAACGATAAGATGTGAAAAAAAAAAAAGATGCTTGTAAGTGCAGTTCCTAGCAACTTGAATATGTAGTAAGCTAGGGACTATCTGTACATTAAACAAGAGTTTGACTTTTAGTCATTATTATTCTCTGGTCTTGTGTTTTGAGTGCATCATTTTATAGTCTTATCTGTTTAAGAGAGAGATATGTATAATATGCAGTATTTGGATTACTGTAATATGTACCCCTTGGATTAACTATTGAATACGTACACACATGCACAAATGCAGGCACATATATTTACACATGCACCCATAGAATTTGTATAAAAATGACTCATTAAATTATTTCTTTATCACCTGAAAGGTAAGCACTGTGTTTATACCTAATTCCTTGAGGTGTACATAATATGAATGGGATGCTAAATGGTAATTTTTTAAAAGCTATTCTAAAGCATACTCATGTAACAAAAAGACGAAAAAATGCAGAAAATTATCTAAAACCTGTTATTTTTAGATAACAGATTTTAGAAATTTTTAGAGGCAGCACAAATTTACACCGGATCTATAAAAAACAGAAGTCCTGTATTTCCTCCATGTCCTGATGTAAAGATGTATAATGAGGTAACCACAAAGAAAGTTAACAAACCTACTCATCAAAATAAAGAAGAAAAACAAAGTCTCAATAAAAACAAAATCTACAAAACAAAAGAAATAAAAAAGAAATCCACAAACAAAAGGAATTCAGCACAGGAGAGTAAGAGGAACAAAGAAAATGTCAGCACCAAAAAATAAAAAGCACTACAAAATGACAGAAATACACTCCCATCTATCACTAATTACATTGAATGTAAATGGCCTAAATGCACTCATAAAGAGACAGAGAGTGACAGAATGGGAAAAAAAAAAAAAAAAAAAAGATCCACCAATTTTTTTTTTATATTACTACCTACAAAAGTCACACCTTAGAAACAAAAATATAAATTTATTAAAAATCAAAGGACAGAAAAAATATATCAAGCAAATAACTACAAGAAAAGATCAGGAGAGCCAATACTAATCTCAGATAAAATAGACTTTAAAACAAAATCCACCATGAAAGACAAAGAAGGGTGCTGTATAATGCTTAAAGGGGCAATCCATCATGAAGACTTAAACATAATAAACATCTACTACAAATTTTTTTTTTTTTTTTACCCAATAACAGAGCTCCAAAATACATAAAACAAACTTTAACAGCACTGAAAAGAGAAACTGACAGTTCCACAATAATAGTAGCAGACTTCAAGACACCACTTTTGGTAAAGGACAGAACATCTAGAAAGAAACTCAACAAAGCCAGAGAAGAGCTAAAGCACACAATCAGCCAATTTGACCTTGTAGGCATATGTAAAACACTACACCCAACAAAGGCAAAGTACAAATACTTTTCCAATGCACATGGAAAGTTCTCCAGAATAGACCACATCTTAGGCCACAGAGAAACCCTCAACAAAATCCAAAAGATCAAGATAATACAAAATATCTTCTCTGACCACAACACCATCAAAGTAGAAATTAACAATAGGAAGATCAAGGAAAAAAAAAAAAAAAAAACATTACATGGAAACTGAATAACACCTTGCTTAAAAACCACTGGGTAATAGAAAAAAATCTGAGATGGAATAAAAAATCTCCTAGAATCAAATGAGAATGAAAACACATCATACCAAAACCTTTGGGACACAGCAAAGGCAGTCCTCAGAGGTCAATTTATAGTAGTAGGCGCACGCATCAAAAAAGAAGAAAGGGACAAAATTAAAACATTAGCTTCACAATTTGAACAAATAGAACAGCAAAAGAAGCCCACAGCCACCAGAAAAAAGGAAATAATGCAGAAATAAATGAAATAGAGAATAGAAAAACAACAGAGAGAATTGAGAAAACCAAAAGTTGGTTCTTTGAAATGATCAACAAAATCAACAAACCACTGGCCAAAATGACATAAGAAAAACAAGAGAGGATGCAAATAACCAAAATAAGAAATGAAATGGCGGACATTACAACAGGCCCAACTGAAATAAAAAGGATCACAACAGAGTATTATGAAAAACTATACTCCAACATTTGAAAACCTAGAGGAAACAGACAAATCTCTAAAATCCCACTACCTACCCTAACTAACACAAAATGAAGGTGAAAATCTGAACAGACCCATAACAGATAAAAAGATTGAAAAGGTAATTAAAAAAAAAAAAACTCCCAACAAAAAAAAAAGCCTGGGTCCAGATGATTTCCCTGGAGAATCCTACCGAACATTCAGAGAAGAGCTTACGCCAGTATTACTCAAGCTATTTCAGAACATAGAAAAGGAAGTAATACTTTCAAATTCATTCTATTAAGCCTGCATAACCCTGATACCAAAACCAAAGACACCACAAAAAAAGAAAATTACAGACCACTGTCTCTCGTGAATAAAATGCAAAAATTCTCAACAATATTCTAGTCAATAAAATTCAGCATCTTATCAAAAAGATAATACACCCCGACAAAGTAGGATTCATACCAGGTATGCATGGTTCAACATTAGAAAATCAATCAACTGTAATCCACCACATAAATAAAAGGAAAGAAAAGAATCATGCGATCATCTCAATGAACATGGAAAAGGCATTTCACAAGGTGCCACACCCATTCCTGATAAAATCTCTGAATAAAATAGGTATAGAATGGAAATTTCTCAACGTAATAAAGGGCATCTATGCAAAACCAATGACCAACATCATTCTTAATGGAGAGAGGCTGAAAATATTCCCCTTGAGAAGAAGAAGAAGACAAGGATGCCCTTTATCACATTCTGGTTTAACATTGTGTTGAAAGTTCTAGCTAGAGTGATAAAGTAAGAAGAGGAAATAAAGGGCATCCAAATAGGTAATGAAGAAGTTATACTGTTCCTATTTGTGGATTATATGATTCGATACATAGAAAACCCAAAGTACTCCATGAGAAAACTCCTGGAACTATTAGAAAGATTCAGCAGAGTACAGGATAAACACCCAAAAATCAGTTGGATTCCTATACACCAATAAAGAGAATGATGAAAATGAAATTAGGAAAACAACATGACTTCTAATACCTTGTAAAAAATTAAATACATAGAATAAATCTAACCACAGATGTAAAGGACCTATACAAAGAAAACTACAAAACACTACTGCAAGACCAAAAGAGATCTACATAAATGCAAAAACATACAATGCTCATGGATAGGTAGACTGAACATTGTGAAAATGACAATTCTACCCAAAGCAATTTACAAATACAATACAATCCTGATCCAAATGCCAACAACGTTCTTTAAAGAGATGGAAAAATTTATCATTAACTTCTTATGGAAAGGGAAGAACCCCCGAATAAGCAAAGTACATATACACAATGAAGTACTGCTCAATGATAAAGAACAATAATGAATCTGTGAACCATCTCATAACATGGCTGAATATGGAGGGCATTATATTGAGTGAAATAAATCAATCACTAAAAGGCATTGTATAAGACCACTACTGTAAAAACTTATGAAAAAGTTTATACAGAGAAAGAAACTACTTTTGATGATTACGAGGGAGGGGAATAGTGGGGAGGGAAAAACACTAAATAGACTATACATAAATGGTAACTTCGGTGAAGGGTAAGAGAGTACTCAATACTGGGGAAGCCAGCACAACTCGTACATAGCAAGGTCATGGAATATCCATAGACTCATCCAAATTCTCTGAGGGATTTAATTGCTGGGCTGAGGGCTGTGGGAACCATGGTCTCAGGGAACATCTAGCTCAATTGGCATAACATAGTTTATAAAGAAAATATTCTACATTCTGCTTTGGTGAGTAGTGTCTGGGGTCTTTAAAGCCTGTGAGTGACCATCTAGGATACTCCACTGGTCTCATCCTGTTATGGATTAAATTACGTCCCCCCAAAAATGTATGTGTCTGTTGGGCTGGGCCCTGATTCCTGGTATTGTGTGATTTTCCTATATGTTGTAAATCCTGCCTCTATGATGTTAATGAAGGAGGATGGGCTACAGTTGTGTTAGTGAGGCAGGGCTCAACCTAAAAGACTGGATTGTGTCTTGAGGCAATCTCTTGAAATATAAAAAAGAGGAGAAAGCAGAGACAAGGGGACCTCATACTACCAAGAAAGAAGCGCTGGGAGCACAGCACGTCCTTTAGACCTGCAGTTCCTGTGCAGAGAAGCTCCTAGTCCAGGGTAAGATTGACGAGAAAGACCTTCCTCCAGAGCTGATAGACAGAGAAAGCCTTCCCCTGGAGATGACACCCTGAATTTGGACTTTTAGCCTACTTTACTGTGAGAAAAAAACAAAAAAAAACTTTTTTATTAAAGCCATCCACTTGAGGTATTTTGGTTATAGCAGCACTAGATGACTAAGACATATCCCTTCAGGAGCAAGGAAGAATGAAGAAAACTAAAAATACAAGGGAAAGATTAGTCCAAAGGACAAATGGACCACATCTACCATGGCCTCAACATAAATCCAGTACGACTAGTTGATGCCCGGCTACCACCACTGACTGCTCTGACATGGATCACAATAGAGGATCCCAGAGAGAGCTGAAGAAAAACGTAGAACAAAATTCTAACTCAAAATGAAAGGCCATACTTGCTGGCCTGATGGAGACTGGAGAAACCCTAAAAGTATGGCCCCCAGACATCCTTTCAGTTCAGTAATGAGGCCATTCCTGAGGTTCACACTTCAGCCAAAGATTAGACAAGCCCATAAAACAAAACAAGACTAAAGGAGCACACAAGCCCAGCGGCAAGGATTGGAAGGCAGGAGGGAACAGGAAAGCCAGTAAAAGTGAACCCAAGGTTGAGAAGGGAGAGTGTTGACATGTCGTGGAGTTGTTAACCAATGTTGTAAAACAATATGTATATTGTTGAATGAGAAACTAGTTTGTTCTGTAAAGTGCAGTTAAAAAAAAAAAAAGATGTATAAAGAAACTTTATCCTAAGGTTAATATCGTATTTACAATTCAGTTTAGTGTGATTGTTTTAAAATTGTATGTATAAGTCATCTCTTGAAGATTTTCTTTCTTTTGAAAAAAATAAGGCTCTTGAGAGAATTAAATAAAAAGATCCAAGTAAAGGTAGCAGAACAGTGCCTGGAATACAGGAAGCATTAAAAGTGCCAGCTATTATTGATATTCTTATTATCATTACTAACACCTTGACACATTAGTAATAACATCCTCTCCAATTCTCCCTACATGTACTTGAAGCACATACTGGTGAAGATCAAAGGTTATAGACTTCAGTATGTATTACACCTCAACATAAAAAATAAAAAAAATAAAGACACCAAAAATTCTCGCAACTGGACCAATGAGCAGCATCATGATAAACAAAGACTGAAGTAGTCAAGGATTTCATTTTACTTGGATGCACAATCAGCACCCATGGAAGGAGCAGTCAAGAAATCAAATGACATCTTGCTTTGGGCAAATTTGCTTCAAAAGACCTCTTCAAAGCGTTAAAAAACAAAGATATCACCTTTAGGACTAAGGCATGCCTAACTCAAGCTATGGTATTTTCAATTGCCTCATATGTGTGCAAAATCTGTACAGTGAATAAGGGAGACCAAAGAAGAATTGATGCCTTTGAATTATGCTGTTGGTGAAGAATATTGAATATACCACGGACTGTCAGAAGAACAAACAAATCTATGTTGGAAGTACAGCCAGAACACTTCTTAAAAGTCAAGGTGGCAAGATTTTGTCTCACATATTTTGGACATGTTGTTAAGACGCACCACTCCCTGGAGAAGAACATCATGCTTGATAAAGTAGAGGGTCAGCAAAAACCTGAAGACCATCAAGGAGATGGACTGACACAGTGGTTGCAACAATGGGCTCAAGCATAACAATGATTGTGGAGATGGCACAGGAAAGGGCAGTGTTTCGTTCTGTTATACATAGGGTCACTATGAGTCAGAACCAACTTGACAGCACCTAACAACAACAACAATATAATTGTTATTGCCATCTTGATTGATGGGTTTATTTATTCCTTCCAAATTTAGTCACTCAATACTAAGACTTTCATTAGTTTTAGATTATATGTGTATAGATATACTGTTTTAGACACCCAGTGCTGCCATGACAGAAATACCACAAGTGGATTGCTTTGACAAAGAGAAATTTATTTCCTCACAGTCTAGTAGGTTATAAGTCCAAATTCAGGCAGCTGGCACCAGGGAAAGGATTTCTTTCTCTCTCAGCCTTGGAAGAAAGTACTTGTCCTCAATTGTCCCCTAGTGGAGGAGCTTCTCAGGCATAGGGACTCTATGTCCAAATGACATGCTCTGCTCCTGCTTGTGCTTTCTTGGTGGTATGAGGTTCCCAACTCTCTGCTTGCTTCCCTTTGCTTTTATCTCTTGAGAGAGAAAAGGTGGTGCAGGCCACACCCCAGGGAAACTCCCTTTACACTGGATCAGGGAGGTGATCTGAGGAAGGGTGGTGTTACAATCCCACCCTAATCCTCTTACCATAAAATTACAATCACAAAATGGAGGACAACCACACAATACCGGGAATCATGGCGTACCCCAGTTGACACATATTTTGGGGGGGACATAATTCAATCCATGACATACACTCTCACCAGCTACTTAATGTTGTATGCCATTAAGTCGGTTCTGGCTCATAGCTACCTGGTGGTGCAGTGATTAAAGTGTTAGGCTACTAACCAAAAGGTCTGAGGTTTGAACCCACCATCTGTTCTGCCGGAGAAAGATGTGGCAGTCTGCTTCCACAAAGATTAAAATCTTGGAAACCCCATGGGGCAGCTCTAATGTGTCCTATTTTTGCAAATTGGGTGTTAAGGGTTTTAAATTTTATTCTGCTATATATTTGTTTATTTATTGCTTTTCAGGACAACCACTTGTTCCCCTCTTATCCGTCATGATCTGTTCCCAAATAACTGTATCTTGCCAATAAAGATACATCCCTTTTCCTACCAGTAATAATCTGAGACTGGTCCTTCTCTCCTAATTCCCTGGAGTTTGCACCTAGCTTCATTTTCTTGTTATATCTGTGACTTTCAATACTTGTTTCCTGGTTGTGATTTACCTGACAGAAAGAAAATTGTGATTGGTGAAAGAAGATGCTTCTCATCCTTCCCTGGAGTGTTGGCAGTGAAAGTAAAAGTAAAAGTGAAGTTGAAAGAGCAACGTTATAGGTTGTCTCTGCCAAATGACAAGAACAAAGGTGTTACTAAATCTACCTCAATTTGCAAAAGACAGAAACAGAGAATGTTGTAAACTCTGTTATCATATCCTCTTTGCTGTACAAATGTGCCATTTTCCTTGCCTGCTTCCAGATAGCCATTTTCTATGCATCTAGACAAAAAACCTGTTTTATGCTTCTACTCTATCTCAGTGATACTAACACTTTCATTTTTACAACTTTAATGATTAATTTGACCATTAATAAGTCTTATGTATATAAACAGAACATTTTTAACTGCTTCTTTTTTCACTTAAGACAAATGTAGTCAAAAAATATAAGAAGAAGATAAATGGTTTTAGGCTTCAGGCACTTATATGCTGAGTGTATCAGTATGTTGAGCCATATGACCTGAGTCTCCAGCTCCAAAAACAAACAAACAAACAAAAAACAAAACAAAACCCATTACCATTGAGTGGATTCCGACTCATAGCAACCCTATACGACAGAGTAGAACTGACCACTACAGTTTCCATGGAGCATTTGAATTGCCAATCTTTTGGTTAGCAGGCATAGCTCTTAACCACTATGGCACCAGAGTTTCCAAGGAGGCCTCAAATTTTAGTAGCCACTCAATGACATATTGAACAGGGGAGCAGACTGAAATCACATTCTTGATTCCCTAATGAAATCTAGCTCAGTGGATGGTAAGATATATACAGGGTAAACAACTGCCACCTGGGTTTGCCCAGAATTTCCCTCATTTTATCACTAAAAGTTTAGCGTCCTGGGAACCCCATCATCCTAGGGAAACTAAAAGTATTTGTTATCCTAGAAAGATTACCCCATTTCTGTAAGCTGCATGGGCATTACAGAGGTCTTTGATGTGCTTTGTGTGACAGGATAGCTAACTCTATAAAATTATATGTAGGCCTGCCTCATTCTCTCAAGCTGTCTCCATGATAAACTTCAGTCATTTTGGATCTAGAACAAAGAATGAAGAAAGGCCTTAGTGGTTCCTAAGCAATGCAGAATCATGTATTAGTATACTGAAGAGAGGTGGGCTTCTTTGTCAATAACTGCATTTGAAAACATATTGTTGGTATTTTAAAGATGCTGGGTCTACATGGTTTGACGGGACTTCTAAGTCAATTGGCAAAATAATTCTATTATGAAAACATTGTGCATCCTACTTTGAAATGTGGCATCTGGGGTCTTAAATGCTAACAAGCGGCCATCTAAGATGCATCAATTGGTCTCAACCCACTTGGAGCAAAGGAAAATGAAGAACACCAAGGTCACACGACAACTAAGAGCCCAAGAGACAGAAAGGGCCACATGAACCAGAGACCTACATCATCCTGAGAACAGAAGAACTAGTTGGTGCCCGGCCACAATCGATGACGCGGACAGGGAGCACAACAGAGAACTCCTGAGGGAACAGGAGATCAGTGGGATGCAGACCCCAAATTCTCATAAAAAGACCATACTTAATGGCCTGACTGAGACTAGAGGAATCCCGGCGGCCATGGTCCCCAGACCTTCTGTTGGCACAGGACAGGAACCATCCCCGAAGACAACTCATCAGACATGAAAGGGACTGGTCAGCGGGTGGAAGAGAGATGCTGATGAAGAGTGAGCTAATTATATCAGGTGGACACTTGAGATTGTGTTGGCAACTCTTGTCTGGAGGGGGGATGGGAGGATAGAGAGACAGGGAAGCTGGCAAAATTGTCACGAAAGGAGAGACTGAAAGGGCTGACTCAATATGGGGAGAGCAAGTGGGAGTACGGAGTAAGATGTATGTAAACTTATATGTGACAGACTGATTGGATTTGTAAACGTTCACTTGAAGCTTAATAAAATTTAATAAAAAAAAAAGGCTCTTTCAAAAAAATACAAAGAGACAAAAAGAACTCTAGTCATAATTTAAACATTGAGACCAATCATCTCTCTCAGGATATATTTCTGGAATTATGACAGAAGTTACGACAATACTGTTTTAATTTGAAAATCTTTTATACTGTATAAAATAAATTCAACCATTAAAACAAAAAAAAAAGATGCTGGTTCTATATAAAAGTTTAACTCAATGACTGCATGTGTATAAGACAGAGAGAGAGAGATAAAGGAGGTAGAGAGAGAAAGGCAGAGAAAGCAAGAAAGAGATATAGAGAATGACAGCTGTATTAAAGAAAATAAAAACACAATTATTCAGTCAAAAAAAAATTTTTAAACTTAATGACACTTGAAGGGTTGGAGTCTTGTTTGTTTACGTGAGACTGTGTGGCCCTGTTTCAAGGAAAGTCATACCCACAACTGACTCCCATTTCCAAAGTGAAATCTCTTCAATCCCACTTCCTAATAATCCTCCATAGGATATTCTCTGCCTATTAAGACTAACAAAGCCAGGCTAGAGGACTGACAATTTAGATTGATTCTATGAGTACACATAGGCTTTACCCATGCATGAGCCTACCTGTGCAAGAAGAAAAATTGTTCTTGGCAACATCCCATCTGCCATCACAAACTGGCAATTCAGGAGAACTTATAAGAGTTGGATTTCCCACCATGGGACTTTCTCACTGGAGAATATAGTCAGAATCACATAATGAAAATGCTACACATTGCATCATTTAAAATGGAAAATTAATCTCAAGGGTAAAATAACAGAGTAGAATTGCCCTATACAGTTTCTAAGGTGTGCCTGGTGGATCTGAACTGCTAACCCTTTGGTTAGCAGCCGTAGCTCTTAAACACTACGCCACCAGGGTTTACCTCAGCATAATTAGAATATTTAAAATAAGAGACAGAAAAACTCAGTATTTTGTTACCTTCCTGCTTTACATTGTTTGGTCTGTATCCAGGAGGCTATGCTGGAATTAAAAATATATATATATATATATATATATATATATATATATATATATATTATGGAAAAAAAAGATACTGGCATCCCATGTGATAACAATTATGTCAGTATGGCATCAACCACAACATATATTATGAATTGTTTATACTTCACAGTAGGCAAAGCACTTTTCTTTGTATTAGTGATGAAAGTTCCTTCTCTTCTTCAGTAAGAAATACTTGGTAAAAGACAAGAGAATAAAGGGGGCAGACACATTTCATGTACACATACCATTGTTGAAATTGAAGTGGATTTCTGCTTGTCTAAAAATATTTATTTATGTCTCTGAAACTAAACTAATTCTTAGGTGAGGTTTGATTTTTGTTGCTGTTGCTGTTGTTTTGAACATTAACTGTACAAAAAAGAAATCCCTTAATGAACAATTTTTATTGAAAAAAATAATTTCCAACTGTTATATTTCTCACAATGATAGTTTGTACCCATTTCTGAGAGTAAAGCTATTAAAATGTTTGAGAAATATTATTTAAAATGTTATTGAAGAAGAAAATCATTTGTAAATACAATGGGTATATTTTTCAGTTCACAATCTTCGTAATGCAAGGCATATTACTTTATTGTTCAAATTGAGCTGAATTAATGTGGTGAGGCTCCATTTTTCAAGGTGCAAGAAGCTTAACTTGATTAAGTTCTTGATGGAGAACTTGTACTTGTGTGCTGGCTTTCTAGCCACCATTTTGGATCATGAAGCGACTTTGGGAATGTAAACAATGTTCCAAATAAAATAGGCAGTAAGGAGTCTAAAGACCTAAGACAATAATGCTAGCATACGACTCAGAGGCTACCTGTCTCCAGAAATATTTTTTTATCTGATAACAAAATAAAACAAAAATTCTTTTTTTAGACCAGTATATATTTTTCTTTTTTGCAAGAAATGACACTAAGTGATAAACTAAGAATGAGAATGAACTGTTTACCTGGTATGTCCTAGTCTTCTCGTTTCAATCATTACCTCTAGGAATTTCAACCCAGCCAGATGTCTAACAAGAAAATTCGAAATTTAGTGTTCAGGACTAGCATAAAGTGTGAAATCTAACCCAGCAATATCTTATAGTACTTCAAGGATTTTTTAAATGGTAGCATAACACTTTTACTTCCCCAGTTTTTGTTTCCGTACTACTTTTCTCAAGGCCTTTTTCACATCTTTGTTTCTGAGGCCATAGATCATGGGGTTCAGCATGGGGATCACTGTGGTATAAAACACAGCCAACATTTTACCCTGCTTTACAGACTCCTCTGTGGGGCATCTCAAATGCATACAGAAGAGGGTCCCATAGAAGATGGTGACCACGGTGAGGTGGGAGCCACATGTGGAAAAAGCCTTTTTTCTGCCCTCAGCAGAATGGCTTCTGAGGATCGTAACAAGAATGAACATGTAGGATGTGAGGATGATCAGGAGGGACTGAACATTGCTGTAGCCAGCTACTATGTACATGGACAACTCTTTGCTATAGGTGTCAGAGCATGCCAGCTTGATAAGAGGGGGGTCAGCACAGTAGAAATGGTTAATTTCATTAGCACCACAGAAGGACAGGTTGTAGGTCCTCAAGGTTTCCATCACACTTAGGAGGAAGCCATAGACATAAGGGGCAATGACCAGGCGGACACAGACACTCTTGGTCATCTTGCTACTGTAGAGCAGTGGGTTACAGATAGCCATGTAGCGGTCATATGCCATGACAGCCAACATGCAGTGCTCTGTAAGGACCACAGCAATGACAACATAGCATTGCATCAAACAACCTGCGTATGAGATGGTCTTCTTCTGTGATAAGAAATTCTCTAGCATTTTGGGAGTGACATTCGTGGAGAAACAGAGATCTAACACAGACAAACTTGAGAGAAAAAAGTACATGGGAGTGTGAAGTCGGGAATCTACTCTGATTAAAACAATCATGCCCAGGTTTCCTATCACAGTGACTATGTAGACCACAAGAAACAGTGCAAAGAAGGCAACTTGCAGCTCCAGGTGGCTTGTTAGACCCAAAAGAATAAATTCTGTCACTTCAGTGTAGTTTCTTCTGGACATGTCTTTGTCTCATACGTGAGGCTTTGGTTTTATTGTCTAAGGAGAGATATGGAAGTATGTCTTAATCATTGAAACCTTGGTTAAATATTGCAACTTATGTAAAAGTTCCAGGAAACATTTACAAAATTTGTTCACATGTTAGACTAGAAAGCAAGCAGAAGCAAATTTGAAACAATTAGATTTTATTGAGTCTGTATTTTGTGATCACACTATAAAATTAACTCATAAAATTTAAAAGTTGGAAAATTAAAAAAAATTTCAATAACATTTCTAAGAAATTAAAATAACAATTTATAAATCATTAGAACTGACTCAAAATTATATCATGTTATGTTTTTTTTATGTCATAGACCTATATCAAAATGTTTGATTCTTTGAAAGTGATATTTATAATGCAATGTATAGCCTTAAACATGTGACTAAGAAAGAAGTCTGGTAAAGAGGGTTTTAAAGGATTCCCTGTGTTTAAGTCAGCTTCCCTAGGTGTTCCCTTAACAAAAGTCAGCACACATACTGAAAGAAATTTCCCCATTCCACAATCAAAAAAAAAAAAAAGTTGCCATCGAGTCAATTTTGACTCAAAGCAACCCTATAGGACAGAGTAAAACCGCCTCATAGATTTCCAAGAAGTGGCTGATGGATTCGAACTGCCAAACTTTTTTTGGTTATCAGTCAACCTCTTAACCACTGCACCACTAGGGTTCCCTTTCCACAAAAGGGGGCAAGAAAGAACCTGCACACTGGAATTAAGACCATATTTTCTCTGGCCTTCTAACTTAATCCTCTGTACTGAAGAGAAAAAAAAAAAAAAATAGCCATCATATAGATTCCAACTCATGGTAACCATGTGTAGACCTGCACTCTGTAGAATTTTGCAAAGACCTTCCTTCCATGGCACAATGGGTTGGATTCAAATTGTCAGTTTCTGGTGAGTGAAACATTCCTGTCCTTGAGTTGATTACTACTGAGAGCTACCCCATGTATTACAGAACAGAACTCTTCCATGGGGTTTTCTTGGCTATAAACTTTTCTGAAGCAGATTGCCAAAACTTTTCTTCCATGGGGCCAGTAGGTGAGTTTGAAGTGTCAACCTTTAGGTTAGTAGACTAGCACAAACCATTTGCAACACCTAAGGACTTGTGGTGAAGAGAGATCCCCATAAAATCTGTTCCTTCTTAACCTTAACACTCGGACTCTCACTACTACCATCTGCATATATCCTCAAGGGCTTATTGTGACTTTAATGTTAGAGATAACCCTTATTCAGTCACGCATGAAAAACCCAAGCATCCACAATTACCCCTCATCTCTTCCACTCTAATCTACATCAGGCTCTGTTCCCATAATCTCTCCATTTCTTTCATCTCTCCCCTTCTCTTAAGACTCTGTATCTTCTGGAATTAACAATATATTTTCAGCAAAATCTGCTTTGTCTTCAACCTGGTCTCTTAACATTCCCTTCAACTTCCTGCTTGTTCTACCCAGAAAAAAATATTTCCCCTGTAGGGCTCCGATGAAATGGTTGATTTTTTTTGTTGTTGTTGTTGTTCTCCACTTGGTCTGCATGGAGGGCAAGTGTTCGCCTTACTTCTCATTGTCATTTTGTCTCTATTCTTAAAAAAAAAAAAAAAAGAAGCAGCTTTTACTCTCATATCATCAGATTATGTTACCCACTACACTTCATTTTGCTGCCAGTTATTAACTCTTTTATTATTTCTCATTATTTCTCTAGGATTTTAGAGCAAACTTGTCCCACTTTTAGTGAATAGTGTGTTCAGTATTAAAAAAAAAAAAAAATTTTTTTTTTTTTTTTTTGGTTCATTATTACTCTTGTCTTAATTCTTGGCCACTTCAATATATGCATAGATAAACTTGGCTTCTCTCAATTTTTTTTCTTTTTTTTTTTTTTTTGTGTGTGTGTGTGCTTTAGGTGAAAGTTCACAGCTCAAGTTAATTTCTCATACAAAAATTTATGCATGTATTGTTATATGACTCTAGTTACAATCCTTATAATGTGAGAGCACATTTGCCATTTCCACCCTGGGCTTCTGTGTCCAATTTAGTCTCATCTATCTGCTAGAACTAAGAAGCACATTCTTCATGAGTATTATTTTATGTTTTATAGTCCAGTCTTTAGGACTAAGATGGGCCTGGCTCAAGCCATGATGTTTTCAATCACCTCATATGCATGCTAAAGCTGGACAATGAATAAGGAAGACTGGAGGAGAATTGATGCCTTTGAATTGTGGTGTTGGCAAAGAATATTGAATATACCATAGACTGCCAAAAGAATGAACAAATCTGTCTTAGAAGAAGTACAAGCAGAATGCTCCTTAGAAGTAAGCATGGCAAGACAGTGTCTCACATACTTCGGACATGTTATCCTGAGGGATCAGTCCCTGGAGGACATCATGCTTGGTAAACTAGACGGTCAGAGAAAAAGAGAAAGACCCTCAGTGAGATGAATTGACACAGTGCCGCAGTAACAAATGTGAGGATGTAAGGATGGCATGGGATAGGGCAATGTTTCATTCTGTTGTGCATAGGGTGTCTATGAGTCAAAATCAACTCAATGGCACCTAAGAACAGCAGTCCAGTGTAATCTTTGTCTGAAGAGTTGGCTTCGGTAATTGTATTAGTTCTGGGTTGACAGAGAGTCTTGGGGCCATATCTCTGGGGGTTCCTCTAGTCTCTGTCAAACCATTAAGTCTGGTCTTTTTACATGAATTTGAGTTCTGCACCACACTTTTCTCCTGCTCTGTCAGGGACTCTCAGTTGTGTTCCCTATCAGGGCAATCATTGGTCACCCAGGAACCATTTAGATCTTCTGGTCTCAGGCTGTTGGAGTCTCTGGTTTACATAGTGGCTTCTCGCAATCTTGAAACATTCTGTTTCAAGAACTTTGTCCATCACTAAAACAGTCACTCAGTTATGATAACAGCCTAGTCCTTGTCATTATGATAACTTAAATCCCTTCATGGTCTCAATCGCATGTATTCAACTCATGGTTCATAGCGTGTTATCTTTCAACTCATCCCTAGATTGTTTTCTCCACCACTGCACTGAAATTGCTCTTGTTAAAACCATCAAGCCTTCATCTTGTCCTGTCAACAAGTATTCGACAAGGTTGATCAACTCCTTCTTGATACCCTTCACTGCCTTGGTTTCCATGACATAACAATTTCTTGGTTTTCCTCCTACCTTAGTGGTCGCTCCTTCTCAGTTGCTTTATGATACCTTGTTGTCTTCCTCAATGAGGTGTATGTTCCAAATGGGGTTGGGGAGGCATAGGGCTCAGTCTTTAGACCTCTACTCTTCACTTTATACCATCATTTGTTTGATGAAATCATCGCTTTCATGGCATTATGTACAATGTATACGCTGACAACTCATAAGTATGTATCTCTCTAAATGCCATTCACCCCATTAAAAAATAAAATAAAACAATCATATTATGAAATACAAATAATTACTACATAAAATTTCACACTCAATTATTGTTTAGAGAATAGAAACTTAGATACAGAAGAAAACCTCCTTAACCTGAAAAGCATTATATTTTCTTGGAGAAGTATTGGTAACATCCCATGTAAATCAGAAATAAGAGAAAGATGCTCACAATCACAATTTCTGCTGAATATTCCTATTGAATGTTGAACTGGAAGACATAGCTAGTGCATGAAGATAATAAACAAAGTAGCACTTGAAAACAACTTTCATTACCCACAAAACTTTAAATCTAAATATAAAATGCCAAATAATGTACAAATAAATGTTAGAAATACTGCATCCTATAGAGTCTCTGTGAGTCGGAATCCACCTGATGACAACAAGTTTGGTTTGGTTTTTGGTATAGGATCAATACACAAAATTCAATTTTATTCCTATGTAAGAGTTTTGAAAATAATTTTACATAGACATCATGTACAAGAGTAACAAAAATTATAAGGCACAAAGAAATCAATACAAAAAAATGACAGGTAAAAATTTATTTTACTTTACAGGATCTATTAAAAAGGAAACCCTAGTGGCATAGTGGTAAAGTGCTACCGCTGTTAACCAAAGGGTCGGCAGTTTGAATCTACCAGGTGTTTCTTAGAAACTCTACGGGGCAATTCTACTGTCCTATAGTGTCGCTATGAGTGGGAATCGACCTGATGGCACTGGGTTTGGTTTTTTTGGTTTATACTTAAAAAGATCTAAAAAATGGAGAAGTATGCTGTGTTCACTGAAGAGATGATTCAATATTGCAAAGAGATAATCTCCAAAAATTATCTATGTAGCCAACTCAATTCCAATCAAAAACCTAAAAAGATTTTTTTTTTTCAGGTAAGCTGATTCTAATACTTATGTGAAAAAGTTAAGACTAAGGAATATCTTCCAAAAAAAAAAAAGCAGGAAGTTTATCATTATACACGAAGAATCGCTATAAATCTCTAGTATTAAAGACAGTGTGTTATTGACACCAAGTTGGAAAAATTGGCCAGTGTATTAGAACAGAAATTCTAGAAATAGATCTGCACACATACGTAGCTAGATATATGACAAAAGTTGTATTTCAGACGAGGATTATTTCAATAATTGTTGCTTAATTTATTTAGCCAGATAAAATATTAAATTACATTTTTACCTCACATTCTACAGAAATAATTTCTAAGTCTGCATAGTGGTAATATGTAAGTATATTCCTAATACATTTTTTTCTTATTACCTAGAGGGTACATGTATTTTGCTGAATTTGTCACAAATTATATTAAATATATAATAAAAATATATATACATCAAGATAAAAGTAAAAAATATTAATACATTAGTATCTCTAAATTAATTTATAAAAAAATTTCATAGTCTAAGAATTGCATAGAATAAAGTTCACATCTAACTGTTCTTTTTTCAAGTGACAATTCTGACATTAGCTTATGTCATTACCAGAAAACTTGTCAGAAAGCAGTATAAAACCTCTGACCCCTTCTGAGCAGGCTAAGGAAATCAATATGAATATCACTTCATTCTTTATATCTGTCCTGGTAATATCAATGGAACTAATTGGCCTGACTAATTTTCTTTCTTGAAGAAAAAACGAGAAAATAATAAGTATTACTACTGATAAAATGATGACTTATGTTCCAAGCACCATACTAGCATATTTTGCATATATTATCTCATTCAATTCCAATAAAAACCCTTTGAAATAGGTATTACTTTATTTCATTTCACATCTGAGGAACTCAAAATGGTTCCTTGAACCTCTAATTTCAAATGTCATTTTCTTAGCTATTAAAAATTACAGTGTTCCAACAAGTGTACAATTATTATCATGAAATTTTATAATTCAAAAAGCACTTTAACTCACTTTGTATGACCTTGTGAGTATTCATTAATTTCTGCATGAATGTTTATAATTACTGGTCATCTTTCATGTTCCAGACACAGTGCTGATTGCTTGAAAGAAAGTGGTGGACAAGATAGAAGCAATAGACTTAGGTAAGCGAGTAATCAGGCTGAGAAAGTATATTACAGCCCAAGCTCAGAGCACAGAAACGGAAGAAGCAGAAAAGGACTCAGATATTCTAGCTCCAAGTCTAGTGATTTTCCTCTGTAATGTGCTACTTTCCTAGGAAAGTCCACTGATTTCTCTTAGATGAATGGACTTCTTGTGGAAAGGTAACTGTTGCAAAAAAAAAGGTAAAAAATTCTAATATTATTCCCTACCTATTCTGCTTCAGTGATTGGCATGCACTATGGGCTACTGGAAGAAACATATGAATAAACAGGAGATGAACTGAAGTTCTTATTGAGGTACAGATAACAGGTACAAATGAGGTACTGATAACAGGCATTCTAACAAAGAAATGGAGACAAAGAGGAAAGACAAACAGCCAAGGTATCAATGATCTGTTATGAATAGGAAGAAATTTGAGCCAAGAATCCAGGACAACAACCTGTAGAGTTGATTCCAACTCTTGGTGACCATACTGGACACAGTAGAATGGCCCCATAGGGTTTCCAAGGAGCAGCTGGTAGATTCAAACTGTAGACCTTTTGATTAGCAGTCAAACTCTTAACCACTGCACCACCAGGGCTCTAGAATCTAGGACAGTGCCTAGGAATTGTGACTTAAATAGCAAGAAGAAAACCAAGAGCTCTTTTTGCCACTCTCAGCCCATAAGCTATTTCTTCAGCCCAAAATCTTGGTTCTAGTATTGACTTAGTCGTTTAAGAGCTTTGCAACCATGAAAAGATCACTACCCTTAGAATAAAATGGTGTCTCACTGGTCATAGGGACATGTCACTTTTAGTGTAAGCCAATGATCATTAATCATTTCAATTCTAGAACTGTGGAACTATGACAAACAGAAACAACTAATAGCTAGATATTGACGATGTAGAAGGACTGCAAGGCTGCTGCTGGGGAACAAGAAACACCCAGGGTGAATGCTCAAATACAGTCGGCAGCCTTCAAGATAAGTCAGAAATGATTCTACAACTACGTGCGTAGCCTAGAGAGATAGAACCCTCTTCATTAACTTCATGTTAAAAGGCCCTTCATTCAATTTAGTTCCTTGAGTATGATTAGGATTGACTCCTATTTCAAGGACCTTGGTTGAAAGGCAAAAACAAGAACAATATTGTGGGGGTAAAAATGCATCAGGGAAGCAAGTATTGCTTGTGAAAAACTCAGTCCTGGACAGTAACAAGTCAGTGTAAAGAACCACAATCTTACAAAATGAGAGAACCAAAAGAGACTTCCAGATCTAGTCCAAACTCCTCAGCACCAAACGATAAAAGTAAGAGACAATGTTCCCATGTGTTTAGAAGTCGCAAGGAAAGGTCTGTTTAAATACCTTATAGCACAATGATTAAGTGCTGTGGCTGTTAACCAGAAGGTCAGTAGTTTGAATCCATCAGCTTCTCCTTGGAAACCCCATGAGAAGTTCTACTCTTATATGAGTAGCAATTGCAATGGATTTTTTTTTTTTTGGTTACTTCTTAGAGGCGAGAAAATTTGAAAAAAAAAAAAAAATTAATGTATCTACATAGCCTTAAATTATTTCCAGGTTGTTCTTTTCTTACGGAAATTGACAATATTAGGAAAATGGTCACACTACAGGAAATTATTACTGGGGAATTAACAAAACATCTGTTGGAGAAACTTACTATGGAATTCTACCAGGATGTTTCAAATTAGCAGGAAGTATATTAAAAGTGCAAGACAGATCAAAGCAAACACCCCATCGATTTTTTTTCATGGAAAATGAATTCTACAAATTTTCCTCAAAAGTATTTCAATACATCACTATCTAAAACGTACACAATTTAATGAAAAGGACACAAAAATTACTAGGTTTTGAAAACCAATATACAAACGTATTTCCCCCTTTACCTGTGAAAAGATGGGTGTCTCCTTGGGGGTATTGTGATGACCTCAGGGGTCAAATTCTGCCCAGGACTGGAGGACTTATACCCAAGTTATTGATGTCAACAGCTATTTCAGGAGAATCTCAAGTGCATAAAGAAGAAGCAATTAGAAGTGGAATCCCAGTAGAGAATACACTCAAAAGGAGAAATTCTAATTGGTACTACTATACTTTCTTGAATGAGGATATTAGGAAATAAAATAAAACATATTTCACATTTCACTGGGATTCAAAGCCACTGTCTTCTCCAAGTACTAGGGCAGCATGTTAGCCAGTTCTATATATCGAGCCTAAATTACTCTGAGGGTACTCTTAATTTCTCATTAAACTAAATGCAAGTAATTGTTCTCAACATTTCAAGGCCTATGTTGTTTGTTATACTTGGTATATACTGAACATACACTAAGTGAAAAATTCTATGCTGCTTAGAATGGAGAATACAAACAAAAAAGATAGCCTTGATATGAAGGAGTTTGCAAATTGATGGGCTCTCTAAAATATGTAAATATGTGCATACATACATACAAACATTGTAGTGTTGTTGTTGTTATGTGCCTCCAAGTCGATTCAGACTCAGAAAGACCCTATAGGAAAGAGTTGAAGTGCTCCATAGTGTTTTCTAGGCTGTAATCTTTACTGGAGCAGGCTGCCAGGTCTTTTCTTCTGCAGAATGGCTGGTGGATTGGGACCTCCAACGTTTGGATTAGCAGCAGAGAACTTAACCATTGCACAGTTTTCAGAACAAAAACTCAAAGTGCTATGGCAGGTCTCAAGAGGGATAGATGACCTGTTAATGATAACAACAGTGTCTGACATGGAATTTCATCCATAAGTGGTGTTAAACGAATGAAAGATTGATCAACATATTTAATTTATTCTTTGTGTCATGATTCCCATGTTTGGAGAAAGTGGCTAACATGGGGTCCACAATTGAGCCCAGAGAAGATATGCCTCAAATAATTGAGGAAAAGGTGTTTTACACATATTATTTATTATTCACAAAAAACACACCAGATGCATGTTATTATACACATTTTGCAGGTGAATAAACTAATGCTGGGAGGTAATTTTTCTAAGCTCACACAACTTATAAATCAGTCATAGAACTGGGATTCAAACCCAAGGCTGAATAGCTCCAAAACCAATTTCCTTCCGTTCACACCATTCTGTGCTGATGTGAAGCATATTTTTTTGTTAAGAGCAAAAGAGCTGAGGAGGATGTCTTAACAGGTGACGTGAACCTTGGGATGGCTGGTGAGGACAAAGCAGCCCACAAAACAGTCATTCACTGCACATAAAGAAAGTTTATGAATTTCTGTCCACAGGCAGGGTTTTCCCAGTGAGCTTAAATATATGAAGATCATGAAGAGGGTTTATTCTGTTACACATTTGGTACTTTCTTGACCCCAGTTGGCCAAATTCTCATCAAATATCTTCCTGTCTAAGCAGTAATGGAGTCCCTTCTGTTGCCCAACACCTCAAATCATAACTCATCCATTCCCTTTTTTCTCTCCCAGTCTGCCTAGTTTATATTTCTTGAAAGTTACTTTATTGCACTATGTATTTGGTTTTTGAACTATAACATTATTATGAAGATTGAAATGAAATACCGGTGAAGACGATAAAAGCTAGAAGTTGTTTTCCTATAGTAGTATGTAATTTTGAATGCATCTCAAGGAAGATGCATTGTCACAAAGATTCATTGCTCAGAATTATTTCCCTGAAATTCTTTCATTATGGTTCAGTGTTCACTATTATCTGCGTCCATCCAATGATAAAGGACACAGGGTCACTATAGCACCACTGTGAGTCACATTCGGCTGGATGGCACACAACAACAGTGTGTAATCAACCCTGTCTTGTGCCAGTAAAATTATATTCTTAAAAGCCCTCTAAGAAATGATTCCCCTCAATGTGATTGCAGCAGGCCATTCATCTGACATACAGAATGGGATAAAGAGCTGATTTTACTAATCCAAAGTGAACATCTACTGTTCTGCCTTGATTACATGTTAGAATGGGATACAGTATATTACCACAATGAAAAAAAAATATATATATATATATATTTGGTCATAGATAATGCAGATACATAAAGAGGAAGAAATAGACAACTTCATACTCATTCAAGGAAAGTACATTAAGCATCATCTCTGTATCAGGCACTAATTTAAGGTAGTAAAGATAAAAAGATTAAAAGGCACAGTCTCCTCCTAGAAAAATTGAAGAAACTGATGTACACACATTTAATTACAATACTACGTTATAAATCCAATGATAGAATTTTAAACCCATGGTGAATCTGGATGTGGTAACTACACAGCCAAAATGTATTAGAGAAATCTTGCTGAAGGGGGCAATGCCTCAGCTGAATCAGAAACGATTGGTAAGGGGGACTGTGGAGGTAACCTGGAGCTGGCAGTAGAAAGGCCATTAAATGTTACATAAAATTCCCTCTGCTGCAAAAGGAATCATAATAATAATAAGTCTTGGTTAAGCAAATTACTGATTCTCTCATCTTGTCTAACTTGATGGAATGTCAGCCACATATCAAGTGGCAGCAACTGAAAACAGACACATAAGCACAAAGTTGCAGTCCATTTGCCATGTCAACTCTGGAAATCTGCAGCGTCATGCAAGAAACAAAGGGGCCACCTTTCTGACTGCAACTCCTCCTATTATTTCCCCCATTTATTAAGCCCCAGGCACATTGTCATTTTTTCTGCTAACCCAACAAGTCAGGTTCATTCCTGAAGCACTGTACTTGTTATCATTTCTGCTGGATATGCTTCCCAAAGATCTGCTTATGTTTGTCTTCTCATCATTTAGGCTTCAATCCAATGTCACCTCCTCCAAAAGACTTTCCCTTTCCATGCAGAATAACACATTAGCATGACCCACACTTCTGACCCTGACATTTTCTTCCACATTGTCTTACTTTACTTCCTCATAACACTTACCAGTACCTAAAATTATTTCATTGTTTGATTCAGTGTCTTGGTATCTGATTCTTCTTCCCTCCAAAATGTAACTCTACTGCTGTATTGTTGTTAGTTGTCATGAACTTGATGCCAACGTATAGCGAAGCCATGTGTATCAGAATAGAAGTGGGCTGCATGGGGTTTTCAAGGCTATGACCTTTTGGAAGCTGAATACCAGTCCTGTTTTCCAAGGTGCCTCTAGGTAGGTTCAATCTGACAATCTTTTGGCTAGTAGCCAAGTACTTAATTCTTTGCCCTATACAGGAATCCATAGTTTTATTAGCTCTGTGAAAACCAAATAATTCCATTCATAGAGCATTACTTAACTCATCTGATTGCTGATTATGTACTCATAAACCCATTGCTGTCGAGTCGATTCCGACTTATATACTCATAGTAACTTTAATATTAACTATTGATTTTTATCGATTTAACAAAAACTTCAAATGTGACTCTGTTGTAAACATGAGCAGAAAGAAGTAGTGAAGGTGGAGTGGGAATGCAAGAATTGGTAAAAGAACGTCAATACCTTCTTTTTAACAACACCAATTGATGACATCCACAGTTTAAAAACCAATAAACAGAAATATAGCATATAATTAAAAATATACAGGTAAGTATCAGAAAAAAATAATAACCAGAAGGTGCTACCCACAGGAATTTGGGGGTGCTGAGAAGAGAAATGGGATCCTATGATTTATTTGTTTGTGGGCCTTGTACAACATTTAATATTTCAAACTATGTAAATGGCTTATATTAATGATTTTAAATAGTACTCATATTTTTTGTAATTAAACATAAACATATATTTAAAAACAGATAAAAAGAGTAGAAGACCACAAACAAAACACCAAAATTTCTTTGAAGGTTTGGGGTATTCACTTTCTATGTCCGTATTTCTGCACATTTGGATTTTGTGTAATTAATATTTGTATAAGTCAAAAGAGGCTACTTTATGATGTGGAAACAGGAAAAGTCAAGAAAACATAGCAGTTTATAAAAACAAAGAGTATTTCTCATCCATTCTACATTTTCATTGTGAGTTGACCGAGGGCCCTGTTCTACGTCTCCTCCCTCAAGATCCCAAACTCAGTTAGCAGATACCATCTTAAGTCTCGGTGATAGCCATGAAAGAAAGAAAAAAAAAAGGTAACAAGAGGGGTTTCTCACAATTAAATGCTCAAATGACAAGTGACACATATGACCTCTAACCCAACTCATCATCCATAAATAGCCACATGCCCCCACACACTACCAAAGATACTAGAAATGTCATTCCACTAGATGCCTAAAAGTCAGAAAACTGAAAAAAACTAACAAAATGAATGACTCTAACAAGCATGTAAACCTTTGTAATCAACATTTTATTTTATATGTTTATGTTATTAAAATATAATTTAAAAATGCAGAATTATACCTTGGTATACCTGGTTTCCCATTTCATCACAGGTTGTGTCCTAAACCTTGACAAATGGGTCTAGAAAAACCCTTGGGGACAAAAAATAATGAAATGTGTTTTATACCTGGTTTCCCATTTCATCACAGGTTGTGTCCTAAACCTTGACAAATGGGTCTAGAAAAACCCTTGGGGACAAAAAATAATGAGATGTGTTAAGAAAGTAGTTTTTTTCTCAACAGCCCTTTGGTGAATGCCTCTTTCACATCTTTATTTCTAAGGCTATAAATCATGGGGTTCAACATGGGGATAACCGTGGTATAAAATACAGCCACCATTTTCCCCTGTTCCACAGATTCCTTTGAGGGGGGTCTGAGATACATAAGAAAAAGAGTTGCATAGAATATGGTGACAGCTGTCAGATGGGAGCCACAGGTAGAGAAAGCTTTGTGTCTGCCCTCTGTAGAGCGGATCCTCAGGATGGCAGGAAAAATATAAAGATAGGAAACAAGGATAATGAGGAGTGAAAAGGAAAGGTTACACCCAGCCACAACAAGCATTGATGTCTCTTTGTTGTAGGTGTCAGAACAAGCCAGCTTAATCAGTGGAGGGTCAGCACAGTAGAAGTGGTTAATCTCATTGGGGCCACAGAAGGCCAGGTTGTAGGTCCACATGGTCTCCATCAGCCCAGTGAGAGCTCCATACACATAAGGCACTGTGATGAGGGATGTACAGACACTCTTCGACATTTTGCTGCCATAAAGTAGAGGGTTGCAGATGGCCATGTACCGGTCAAAGGCCATCACAGCCAAGACATAGATCTCCACATGGACCAAGGCAATAAAAAAGTAACACTGCACCAGACAAGCAGAATAGGAAATGGTTTTCTTCTCTGAGAGGAAAAGCTCCAGCATCTTTGGAGTCACATTGGTGGAGAAGCACAGATCCACAAAGGATAAGTGGCTCAGGAAAAAGTACATCGGTGTGTGGAGCCGGGCATTGATCTGGATGAATATAATCATGCCCAGGTTCCCTGCCACCGTGACCATGTAAATGGTCAGAAACAGCAGGAAGAAGACAATCTGTAATTCTACACGATTGATCAGTCCCAGGAGAAAGAACTCACTCACTGAAGTGAAGTTTCTTCTCATAATTTCCTTGGATGAGAGATGGAAATTTTATTTTAGTTGGTTTATGGTATGATTTTCAAAATTACAATAATGACTTCTTACCAAATTTCTTTCCTTTCTTCTTAGCATGTTTTCCTCAATTCATTTCTACTGATTTTTGTTCTTGGTAAACTCAATCCCAGTTAGGGATTGAAAACTGCTGGCATTCAAAAGAGCTCGCTTCTGTTTTGTCATAGATCCAAACCCAGCACCGTCGAGTCGATTCTGACTCATAGCGACCCTACAGGACACAGTAGAACTGCTAGATAGTTCTCTATTTTTCCTGTTTTATCTTTTCCCTGTCCCTTTCTACTCATTCCTACTTTGCTTCGATTTATTTCCTCTTTACTCACTTCTCTCCTTCTCTTCCTCTGCCTCTCCTTTTTATTTGGCAAAGGTATTTTATGGCCCTATTGTTGTTAAGTGCTGTTGAGTTAGTTCTGACTCATAGCAACCCTTGGTACAACAGAAGGAAATGCTGCTCAGTCTTGAGAAGATCTGGCCCAAAAGATAACCTTCCGGACTGAAGAATTTCCTTATTCCCAATAATAATGAGAGCAGAGGATGAGTTGATAGGAAAGGACAAGGTATCAAAGGATAATATTAGCTCCAATCACTTTGTTTTTGTTTTTCAATAGTTTTTACCCAACCAGTTCCCTACTTGAGAATTCTTAGTAATAAAGCTGGGTTAGTTTGATGATGCAGAGCCCTGGTGGTGCAGTAGTTAAGAGCATGACTGCTAACCAAAAGGTCGATAATTCATATCCACCGGGTGCTCCTTGGAAACCCTATATGGCAGTTCTATTTTTCCTATAGGGTCTCTGTGAGTCAGAATGGACTGTAGTAACGGGTTTGTTTGTTTTGGTCCAGAATCATTGGATTAGGGACTTGGCAGGTTGAGTGTGGAGAATTTTTTTTTTTTTTTTTGTATTATTTGGAAGAATTTTAAAATATTTGCATTTTGGGAGTTCTTCAACATTTAAATTATTCCACCATTAGCACTCCATTATCATTCTATTAAGGGAATTCCCTGTTTTATGGAATAGAACTATAGGATCACTATGAGTCACAATCAACTGAATGGCAACAAATTTGGTTTTGGTATGGAGTAGAACAGTAATGAAAATTCTCTAGTCTTGGCCACACACTACTGGTTTCCATTATCACCTCTGAGGCATCGGATCCTTGGTTCAGACAGAAATATGCATGGATCACAGGCTTGTCCCTGGTTATCTTAATTCAGTAAATGAGTTATTCAAGGTGGATAAAATATTTTTGCATCAAACTGATTGCATTGGAGGCTTAAAGACCAGACTGATCCTGCAAAAGAACACTGGTCATGTGTGGTTCCAGGTTCCTGGGCTCCAGAACTCCATGAGATGCTATCTGTTCTCTAAGACTGGTCTTCCAGCTCCGCATTGAGTTGGGAAGTCACAGTATTCTTCCTGAACAGTTACCTTTTGCTTAGGATACCCAAAACTGACTACTGTTGTTTGCAACAAAGAAAAAAAAAAAAAAGCTAACAAATTTGATAACTGAAATGTGGATGTTTCTTTTTCTATATGTAGATCATCTTTACTCACTAATACCCAGTAAGAGAAGACTGTTCTTTAAATATGAATGACTAAACAAAGGTTTAGTTTGTGATTCATATAACTTCAAGTTAAATCTGGGTTTTCTCCATTTCATCATAGTAATGATGTTGCCTCATCCATTCTTACATGTCAATCTCCCATCACTCTTTAGCTTGTTTCCTGCTCTACTTTTTTTTTTAGATAAAATTCACATTCATAAAAATGCACTGTACCTTAAACTCACAAGCTGAAGTACTATTACAAATGCATGCACCCATGTAGGATTAGACCATACAAAGCACTATGTGTCAGGAAAACTCCAGTAGTCTTAGCAAAAAATCAGTTCATGGACTCTGTAGATGGACATTTCTCAAATACTGTCCTACCTCTTGAATAAATTCCTTATTCTGAATTTCATTTTTATTACTAATTTAACTTTAACAAGCACTTAACATAGGGTCTTATATGCCAAGTTCCGATCTACAAGCTCTATAAATATTCACTTATTTGACTTTCAAACCAATCTTATGGTATTCTGTCCCTCATGGACACAATAATATTGTTTCCCCAGGTTTGGAGCAGAAGAAATATACTGTTATGTATAGTGGAGTGTCCTAGTGAAAAACGCTATGGCATCAACCAGTTAAATTCATCTCCTGGCTTCAGCGCTTCTCATATGAATAGTCTGAAACATGTTTCTTAATAGTTCTGGGCTTAAGTTTCTTCTACTGCAAAATGGCATTAATGAAAGTACTGCCTCACAGGGTGATTTTAGAAATTACACAAAAATAAAGTATGCAATATGTATAGCACTGTGCCTAATGTGTGCCAAGCCTTTAATAAATGCGAACTATCATTTTTATTAAATGGTAGATTCCAGAGCATAAGATTTCATATATTTTGTATGCTCTGGGATTCCTAATCACTTTTGTAAGTAAAAGTAATTTAGATACTAAACGTCTATACTTCCTTGTATTTGGCATTCTTCTTCTCGTCTAGTCATTTAACCATCTCAACCAATCTAATTCTGACAATACATAGCATTGCATAAGTAGATAACGTTTTCATGATTATGAACACGTGCAGAATAAAGAAACCTACCTACATATAAGGGAAGAGCTCTCCTTACAGTGAATAATGACTCCTTCAGTGAATAACTTAGGGAGAATTTATACGTTGATTCCTTTCCCTAAGGCATTTCACAAATGTGTGAAGCTGAAGCAATTACTTTGTGAGAAAATTGTTTTTGCTGATGGAGTTCTCTGGAGAAATAACAATTGAGAAAAAAGCAGATTTAACATGGAAGCCAACCACTCCTTAGGGCTCTTCTCCTTTATAGTCAGTCTCAATGTTTTTCTTCTACATTGGGAGGCCCATACCGCATCACTGATGTCTGCAGTGGACTCTCGGATTGCATCGCCCTAACCGCTATAATCTCAGTTTAATCCAGTCTTTGGGTATTGTTTCTTCAACACTATTGTAACACTTTGTATCAAAGTTATATTTCCTCCTCCTAGGATATTATATTTCCTAACTCCCTCACAATATAAATATTCATTATATTGGAATGAATCTTTTGTTTTTTGAGGCCTCGTATTATTTGTTGTTAATTTTAAGCAATCTTCATATAAGAAGTCTGATATTTATATAGAAAATATGCACTAATCGTAAGTGTAGAACTCCATAAATGTCGGCAAAGGGAAAATATTTGTATAACAAGCCCCTAAATCTAAAAGTAGAACATCAGCAGCACCCCAGAAGACCTCCCCGTGCCGTTTCTCAGTCCCTACATCTGAAATCAGCCTTATCCTAACTGGTCACAGTGTAATCACTCGCCATGGAGTCGTCTTTGACTCCTGACGATGCCGTGTGTGACAGAACAGAACTGCGCCCCGTGTAGTTTCCAACGGCTAACTTTTTTGGAAATAGATCTGCCAGGCCTTTCTTCTGAGGCATTTTTACATGGGCTTGAACCTCCAACTTGAATGTTAGCAGCCAAGCACAATAACTTTTTGAAACAATAAATTACTTAATTTTGTCTCTTTTTGAATTTATGTCATTGGAAACATATAGTATATACATATGTATATATATATTAATGTTCAGTCTTTCACTGCTTGAAGACCATGATAAGTATAGGAAAAAATCTCACTCGCATTGCTGTATAGTATTCCATTGCATGACTATACCAGAATTTATATATCCTTACTGCTAGAGATAGATATTTAACCTACTTCCAGATTTGGCTATTACAAAAGAACAAGCAAAAAAAAAAAAAATTGTGAATATGTCTTTATGATTCTATTTATGCATTTCTGCTTGTTACATACTGACTGGAATTGCTTGTTTATAGGGTATGTGTGTGTTCAGTTTAAGTAAACACTGCCAACTAGTTTTCCACACTAGTTATATCAATGTGTATTGCCCCCTGCATTATACGAGAGATACAATTGTTCTATTTTCTCATTAATAATTAATATTATAGATTTTTTTGTTTTGTTTTTGCCATCCTGGAATGTGTGCATAGGTAACAATATTTCAATGTAATTGTAACTTGCATTCCTCTAGAGACCACTGAAGTTGAACACATTCTCATAAGTTTATTTACTTTTTTGAATATCCTTTGTGCAGTTGCAGTGCAATGGGTCACTTTTGCGTGGACTTTTTCGCCATGGTCTTATAACTCCCACCCAGGTAATTGGGAGGGGCTGTGCAGATAGGGCAATTGTTGCAGATCGGGTTTAGTTAGTTTTTGCTATCCTGCTGGCCTTGTGGTGAGCCATTCCAGAGGCAGGAAAGGGAGGATCCCACCACCACCAAAGAAGAACAAACAGGTGTAGAGAGCCCATCCTTTGGTCCTGGGATCCCTGCATTGAAAAGCTCCTGGGCCCAGGAGACAGAGAGCAAGCTGTAACCCTGAAGACAGTGAGAAACAGTGACAGGAGAGACCAGCAGGAGGCCACACAGAAAGCTTCCAGCCCATGGAGCAAGAAAGCTGAGCCTCTGAAAAAAAGTCACTGCTTATTGGCAGAGTGAGGTGCACCTGGGCACTTATTGGCAGGGGATGAGAGAACTTTGTAGCACTTGCCTAAACAGAGCAGAGGCCTAGGGCCAGAAAGAGGTATGCCTGTGAGCACGGCTGAAAAGAAGCTGTCCTGATGGAAGAACTGTATCCTGAGTGTTCCTGAGCCTGAATTGTAACTGCTAATTCGACGGCACTGGGTTTTTTTTTTTTTTTAATTCCCTAATAAACCCCATAATCATGAGTATTGTCTATGACTTCTGTGTGGCCATTGCAATGAATTAGTGAACCCAGCAGAACCGTAGAGAAGGCCAAGGGAGGGATGGTCGGTATCAGAATTGGAAAAGATGGTGGAGAGAGGAAGCATATCTGATCTTTGCCTCATAGGAATCAGCCTTGGGCTGTTGATCTTAATTCTCCTTCCACCCTTGTAAAGAGAAAGGAGGTCAGACACCCTTCTCACACCGTTTTTTACAACATTGCCTGTTCATATCATTTGCTAAGTTATCTGGTTTGTTTATTTACTCATATAAGTTTTATATAAAATATTCTAGATATGAGACTTTCATCAGATACGCACATCGCTGTTATCTTGTCCCAATCCGTACCTTGCCCTTCCGTTCTTTTAGTTTTGCCTTTTGACAATGATTCTTCTTAACTTGAAAACAGTCCAATGTATCATAATTTCTGTTTGGTTTAAGAGATATTTACTATCTCAAAGTTATGAACTTATTCATTTACACTTCATTCTAGTAGCTTTATTGTGTTACTTTTAACATTAGGTATTTTCGTCCAATTGAAGTTGATAGTTGTGCATGGTGTGATTAGCGAGTGACATTGTATTAATTCCACATGCATATGCCATTGATCCAAGAGTTTTTATTGAAAAGACCTTAATCTCCCAATTCATTTCAGTGTCTTTCTCATAACTCAAGTGATCAGATACCTATGCATGTATACGAGTCCACCTGAAGAATGCCATTCAGTGTTTTGTTTATTTGCTTATTTTATTATTTTTGGTCTAGTGGTATCAAATTCTCTTAGATCTTGATTTTCAGGAAATATTTCTATTTGCCTTTTACTTTTGAAGGTATTCCCTAGACAAACACACTAAGTTGGCAGGGTTTTTTGTTTGTTTGTTTGTTTCACACTTTAAAGATCATGCTGGTTTATGGTCTCCATTGTTTCTGTTAAGAAGTCAGCTGTTCATCTAAGTGTTGCTATTTGGAGGTAATGTGTCATTTTTCTCTAGGTGTTTTTAAGTTTTCTGTTGTCTTTGAATTTCCCATGGTCACATGTTTCACTTACGTGTATGTATGCACATGGGTTTGAATTTTCTTATTTTCCTCAGATTTTATATGAACCAGAGCTTTAACTGTGAAAATTCTTTGAGGCCTGGGTGGTTGATGATTCATTCCTCTGATAAGTATTTGTGTTTGCTGTTCTAGTCCTCTGAGGCTGCTTCCAACCCAGATGTTCTTTAAATTCATTTCTTGGTTTGCAATTTTATAGTCCATGAAGACATTGTAAATCTAAACCCCAAATTGACATGAACTTTAACCTATTGTAATGAGTTTAAAAATGAGACTTTTTTTTTTTTTTTTTGGTGAAAATATACACAGCAAAACCTGTTCTCATTCCACAGTTTCTAGCCATAATGGTAAGTCACATTGGTTACATTCTTCCCATTTTGTCAGCATTCTCTTAATTTCTGTTCTCATTATTTCACTTCCATTTATTTAATCTCCCTGCCACTCAGCCTTCTTATCTATGCTGTCAAATAGCAGTTGACCCTTATTTAGATTTTTTTTTTTTTTAATGTAATACTCAAGGGTGACGATATTTACTCTTTGGGCTAAAGTATTACTTTGTTTAAAGGTGACTTCAGGGGATAGTTTCAACTTAAGGTTTGAAGAGCAACTCAGGGTCATAGACTCAGGGACTCGTCCAGACACATTTGGTCCAGTAAGTCTGAATTCCTGAGAATTTGTATTTCTGCTCCACATTTTTCTCCCTTTTTTATCAGGATTCATCTATTGCGTTACTGATCAGAACATTCATTAGTGGTAGCCAGGCACCATCTAGTTCTGGTCTCATGGTGAAGGGGGCAGTGATTCATGTAGACAGCTCTGTAGTTCAATTCCTTATCTGATTTTTGGGTTTCCTTCTTTCTCTTTTGATCCAGATAATTAAAGACCAATAGTTGTATTTTACATGGCTACTTGTAAGGTTCTTAGATGCCAGACATTACTCACCATAATGGGAGGTAGAGTATTTTAAAATATGCCTAATAACTGGGTTGTTCCTCCAGACCAAGGTCCTAAACCCCCAGACCAAGAGAACAAAGCCCATGAGGTGGTAGGTTATGTCTAATTAGTATCATCATCTGTACTCCCCCATTTATATTTTTGGCTGTCGTTACTATTGCAAAACCTAGCATTTATTCATTCATTCATTTTCCCTATGTACAGTTACCGACATCAGTTACATCAGTCATGCTTTGGAAAATTCACCCATATTCAGTGCCATCTTTCTCTCATTTCTATAAACAAAAAGTGATTATTATGTAGAGAGTATTTCTCCCACTCCCCTCCCCTATCTGCACCACGCCTGGTAACCACTAATGAACATAGTTTCTGTATATTTACTTAATCATGTAATTTCATAAAAGTGAGAAATACAATACTTGCTTTTTTGTGATTGACTTAATTCACTTAACATAATGCCCTCCAGATTCATCCATGTTGTAAGATGTTCTGCGAACACATTTTTTCTTTATCACTGAGTAGTATTTTTTTAGTATTATATGTATGTACTTATCCATTCATCCATTGATGGGCACTTAGGTTGCTTCCATCATTTTGCTATTGCGAATAGTTCTGCAATGAACACGGTTGTGCATATGCCTGTTCATGTCACTTCTATCAGACCCCTAGGGTATATATTTAGAAGTGAAATTGTTGGGTCTTACAGCAGCACTAACTCTAGTTTTCTGAGTAAAATAAGATTTTTAACTTCTCCATGAATCAAAGCCTAGATAGAATAGTCCCATTTTTTTGACTCTACAATGGAGCAGAGGTTTTAGCTCTTCAGAAATCCTAATTTCTTGGGGCATGTCTGCTCCAACTGCTTGCTTTGTGCACATTTCCTCACTGGTATCCCATCACCTGTGCAGATCATTATCTCTGAGGCTTTAGGTTACCCTGAGGAGAGCTGTTCACTTTAACACCTACTTACTGCTCCTCATTCTACTCTCAACCCATTTTGAACTCTGTGAATTTCCATCATTCTCCTGAAAGCTAAGATACACATTGAAAAGTTTTCAAAATCGATATCATGTCCTGTATATTTATGTCTTTATTAGTCAATTATTTTTAATATATTTAGTGTGGCATGTTGCTGAAATGAAAGCCTTAGGTTTTTAAAATAAAAGTAAATGATGGCAAATCTTCTCCCAAGTTATATTTTAATTACTATTAATATGATTTTTTATAGGTACCAAAATCAAAACCCATTGTCATTGGAGTCAATTTTAACTCATACTGACTCTATAGGACAGAGTAGAACTGTCCCACAGGGTTGCTAAGGCTGTACATCTATACAGAAGCAGACTACTGCATCTTTCTCCTGTGATGCACCTGACGGATTCAAATCACTGATCTTTCAGTTAGCAACGGGGCACTTACACACTGTGCCACCAGGACTCCTTGTATAAGTCCTTATAAACATAATTCAAAATGTAACTATATAATTTAAGCTATTATAAAACCGAAACTTATAAATGAAACAACCTTACAATAAAAAATTCAAAATAACATTAATGTAATGTTAAAAATATTAATTTATCCCTTTATTCAACTGAAATATAGATTAACTATTTCTTTTATTCACTATGCTTGTTTCTGGAAGGAAGTGAGCAAAAGCAGATGTGGGCTCTGTTCTCACGACACATACAAGCTGAGGATGTGAAAGACATTAATGTACTAATCAGAAGGCTCATGAATGTAAAGTTGCAGCTGGGATGAGTTCCCGAAGATAGTGACACATGGAATTTTGAGATTATATAATAATAATAATAATTATTATAATCATATCATATGATTTAACACAGAAAATTTTCTCACATTCTGGTAGAGGGAAGAACAAATGTGAAACCCAAAAGAATGATAAATAATGTCCCATGTTAAGGGAGTAAAAGAGGCCAGGGAGAAGAGCGCAGACAGCTCCTGAAGCATGTTCTGGGAGGTGTTGCAGAGATACCCAGAGGCCAAGCCACACAGAATGTTATTAACTACATTACAGTGTTCTCTCTTTATCCTAAGTGAAATACCAAGTGACTCGTTTGCAAAAACTAAATCACTCCTTACAAAATACCACAGGTACTGACCATTATGCTTCAGATTCTATTAAGAGGCAAATAATTATACAACATGACTTCATGTAATGACTTCATTTTTCCAAATGGGGAAAAAACAGAATTCAGTCTTGCATCAGAAATGAATGGGATGTGAACCAGAGACTATACCATCCTGACACCAGAAGAACTAGATGGTGCCCGGCTACAATCGATGACTGCCCTGACAGGGAACACAACAGAGAACCCCTGAGGGAGAAGGAGACCAGTGGGATGCAGACCCCAAATTCTCATAAAAAGACCAGACTTAATGGTCTGACTGAGACTAGAAGTACCCTAGTGGTCATGGCCCCCAGACCCTCTGTTGGCCCAGGACAGGAAACATTCCTGAAGCCAACTCTTCAGATATGGATTGGACTGGACGATGGGTTGGAGAGGGATGCTGGTGAGGAGTGAGCTTCTCAGATCAGGTAGACACTTGAGACTATGTTGGCATCTCCTGTCTGGTTGGGAGATGAGAGGGTAGAGGGGCTTAGAAGCTGACAAAACAGACACGAAAAGAGAGAGTAGAGGGAGAGAACAGGCTGTCTCATTGGGGGAGAGTAATTGGGAGTATGTAGCAAGGTGTATAAAAGATTTTTTTGTAAGAGGCTGACTTGATTTGTAAATTTTCACTTAAAGCACAATAAAAATTAAAAAAAAAAAAAGAATTGAATGGGAGGAATGGAAATATAATGACTTATTCTCATCCCCTTCCAGTCAAGACAAGCATACAGGTTTGGGAAAATTATTTTTGGATTAAGCCCTAAGACTAATTCATAAAAAAAATTCATAGGGTATAGAAAATTAAAAACAAGTCAACAGAAAGCTCCCAGCCAGTAGGAGCACTGAAGTTTATTTAGAAGGCAATTTTCTTCTGAATAGTCCTTTACTTAACAACTCTTTCACATCCTTGTTCCCCAGACTGTAGATCATGGGATTCAACATAGGGATCACAGTGGTATAACACACAACCACCATTTTCCCTTGTCCCACAGATTCCACTGACAGGGGTCTGAGACACATGAAGAAAAATGCTGCATAGAACATGGCAGCAGCTGTCAGGTGGGAACAACAGGTAGAGAAAGCTTTGTGTCTACCCTCTGTAGATCGAATCCTCAAAGTAGCCAGAAATATGTAGATGTAAGAAATGAGGATGATGAGGAGAGGATAGATGAAGTTGAAACCGGCCACAACAAACATGGATAGCTCTTTGTTGTAGGTGTCAGAACAAGACAGCTTAATCTCACTGGAGGATCAGCACAGTAAAAGTGGTTAATCTCATTGTGGCCACAGAAGGCCAGGCTGTAGATCCATCAGGCCAGTGAGAGCTCCATACACATAAGGAACCATGATGAGGGATGTACAGATGCTCTTGGACATTTTGCTGCCATAAAGTAGAAGGTTGTAGATGGCCATGTACCAGTCAAAGGCCATCACGGCCAGGATATAGATCTCCACATGGACCAAGGAAATAAAGCAGTAACACTGCACTAAACCAGCAGGATAGGAATTGGTTTTCTTCTCTGAGAGGAGAAGCTCCAGCATCTTTGGAGTCAGATTGGTGGAGAAGCACAGATCCACAAAGGATAAGTGGCTCAGGAAAAAGCACATGTGTGTGGACCTGGGCATTAACAGGGATGAGTATAATCACACCCAGATTCCCTGTCACTGTGACCATGTAAGTGGCCAGAAAGAGCAGAAAGGAGAGAATCTCTAATTCCAGGTGACTGGCTAGTCCCAGGACTATTTACTCACTCACTGAAGTGAAGTTACTTCTCAGAATTTTCTTGGATGGGAAATGAGAACTTTGGGCCTGTACAGAAATTTTTAATTGGTAAATGTTTTCATATTTTCTTTAAATATCATTTTTTTCTATGCATTTTTTTCTTCCCTTTTATATGAATCTATTTTTTCTGCAGGAGACACTAGAAATGGTGGTTTAATAAAAATCCAAAACTCTTAGCCATAGTGTGGATTTCAACTCCTAGCAACCCTATAGGACAGAGTGGAACTACCCTATAGTGATTTCAAGGAGCTGCCGGTGGCTTTGAACTGCTGACCTTTCGGTTAGCAGCCAAATGCCTCACCACTGCACCATGAGGGTCTAATAATAAAAATGGAACCAAATTAAAAGTTAGCAAACTCAAACCTGCTGCCGAGTCTTTGTGACTACTCAGATTCAGATATTTTTCTTTTCTAATTGTCCTCTTATCTCTCTTTGCCCCTTAATTTTTTTGAAGTTTCCAGTGTTATATTTCCTATCCATTTCCATATATAATTTATTTTCTCCATTTTACTTTTTAACATGAAACCAATCTTTTTTCTTTTCCCACAATTTTTACCACTGAATGCCAAGAAATAAGAAAACAGAAAAATACCCATCACTTACCTAAATGAATTTACCAGAAAACTTGAGCAAAGTAGAGCACGTTGTACCGAAGTACTTTTCCTAATAACAATTATTTCTTTCAGGCCACAACAGATAAAATCCCTTAGATTTTCTTGCATATGCACACTAAGTAATAAATTAAAAGATACATCTTCATTCATTCTCTGTAAGATATCATGAAATCACTACTTCTTATTTTAGAGTGACTAGCTGCTCGTTTGGAAAAAACAGAAGAAAAGAGAATTCCTTGAAAAGCTGAATATTTGAAAACATTTTCTCATGAACAGATACCAATATACATGAAAACAGCTTTCAAAATGTTCTAATTTTTTTTTTTTACAATTAATCCAATAAACTTTGGAGAATCTAATCTTTCAGAGCATCAGACCTGAACTAGAACATAGAGATGATACAGGCCAGCATGTTAATCTCCAGTTGTGAAAACTGAGATTGAAGAGCAAAATGATAGTCCGGGGCCAGACACTGGATTTGACAGAGCCTGGGTTAGAAACCGACACCTCCCATGTATCCAGGGTAGTGCTAGCTCTTAGGACCCAGACGTGGTCTTAATGCAGCAGCTCTGAGAAAACAAAAACAAAAAAGCCAAACCCGTTGCCATGGAGTTGATTCTGACTCGTAGTGACCACACAAGACAGGGTAGAACTGCCCCAAAGAGTTTCCAAAGAGTAGCTGGTGGATTCGAACTGCCTACCTTTTGGGTAACAGCAGTATCTCTTAAACACTGCACCACGAGGGCTAAAAAAAAAAAAAAAAAAAAAACCACACCAGCTTTTCAGTCTTTGATGTCAAGCTAGGCTTGCTATAGCCAAAGAGTAGGATGTCGCCAATGGAATATGATGAAAAGAGAAGTGTGCAGTTTTTATTCATTTCTTTACAAAGTGCACTTACTCTCTACTTCCTCTGTCTGCCTGCCCACTAGCTGGAGTAAGGGTGTGGTGTTGAGCTATGCTAGATCACATGAACGAGATCAACTCTTTAGAGATAGCAGAAAAATAAGAATGAGTAGATCAGAGTTCCCAAAATCTTTGCAGAGATGAACTGATATGCCAGCTCAGAATTTTACATAAATGAGAAATAAACTTCTAATTTAAGTGACTGTTATCTAGCTTTGTCCTCACAAAAACTGAACTCATTATTCAGCTAATACTTACACTATAGGATCAGAGTTCAATGTTACTATAGAGTTGACTGCTCTACACATAAAACTAATTGCAGTGATGATTATTAATTAGAATTAAGTTAACCTCTCAGGGTTTATGTCCAAGGGCTATGCTATGACTTACAAATTGTTATGATAATACTCAGTTAATCCGTATGTCAGCCTCTTGAAACCTTAAAATTGCCTTGAACCTCCTTTTCATATATTCCATGCCATAAAAACAAATAGAAAAACCAAACCCATTGCCATTGAGTGAAATCAACTCATAGCAACCCTATGTATAAGACAGAGTAGAACTGCTCCATAAGTTTTTCAGAGAGTGGCTGGTGCATATGAACTCCTGACCTTTTAGTTAACAACCCAGCTCTTAATCACTGTGCCTCCAGGGCTCCATGCCATTAAGAAACACAAAATATTCTCAAATACACAAGCACACATGCCACATGGCATGACAACTCTATGGAAGGCAGGTGAAAGACATTTATTACAAAAAAAGTAAAAATTCCAATTTAGACATTAGACATATTTATCCTTTAAATCCCCACCTGGACTTCAGCCACAGGGGATTTTTCACTGGGTGTTTTACAACTCTCAATTTCCACCTCGCAGCATCGCCCTCTATTTTCTTCCCTCCTATTTCTCACCTGTCTCAAGAAGTCCACTTTTTCTAATCCATATTATTCAGAGCAGTTCACCTTTTGTTGGCTCATATGTTTAAGCTTAGCTGTAATTCAGCTTTGCGTAGTGAACACATTGAGATGTTTTGCAAAACTGAAGAGCTTTTCATATAATAAATTTTTTTTTTTTTTTTTTTTTTAATAGGAGGTATCGTTTGTAGAAGGATGACGTATTGGCATCTGTCATGAATTGAACTGTGTCCTCCAAAAATATGTGTCAACTTTGTTAGGCCATGATTCCCAGGATTGTGTGGTTGTCCTACATTTTGTGATTTTACTCTGTGTTATAAATCATAATCTCTGCCTGTGATTAAAGAGGATTAGGTTGAGATGTAACACCCTTGCTCTGGTCACATCCCTAATTCAAAGTAAAAGGAGTTTCCCTGGGATGTGTTCTGTACCACCTTTTATCTTACAAGAGATATAAGGAAAAGGAAGTAAAGAGAGAGATGGGGACCTCATACCACCAAGAAAGCAGTGCTGGGAGCAGAGCAAGTCCTTTGGATCCAGGGTTCCTGCAGGGAGAAGACCTAGTCCGCGGGAAGAATGACCTTCCTCCAGAGCTCACAAAGAAAGCCTTCCCCTGGAGCTGATATCCTGAACTTGGACTTCTAGCCTACTAGATTGTGAGAAAATAAATTTCTCTTTGTTAAAGCCATTCAGTTGTGGTATTTCTGTCATAACAGCACTAGATGACTAAGACAACATCTCTCGATTTGTGTTTGTGTGCATTATTTCTCTCTCTCCCTCTCTCTCTCTCTCTCTCTGTATATCACTGGGGCCACAGAAGGCTAGATCTACATATTTGTAGGTTCATATATATGCGTTCCTTAAATCTTCTTTTGGTGCTTTCTGTGGTGTTTAATATTTTCCCCATAGAATCCTTCACTATTGCAACTCAAGGCTTGAATTTTTTCTTCAGTTCTTTCAGCTTCAGAAATGCCAAATGTGCTCTTCCCTTTTGGTTTTCCATCTCCAGTTTTTTGCACATGTCATTATCATACTTTACTTTGTCTTCTCGAGGGGACCTTTGAAATTTCTGTTCAGTTCTTTTACTTCATCAATTCTTCCTTTTGCTTCAGCTGCTAGACATTTGAGAGCAAGTTTCAGAGTCTCCCCTGACATCCTTCTTGGTCTTTTCTTTCTTTCCTGTCTTTTCAATGACCTGTTGCTTTCTCCATGGGTGACGTCCTTGATGTCATTCCACAGTTGGTCTGGTCTTTGGTCACTAGTGTTCAATGTGTCAAATGTATCCTTCAGATGGTCTCTAAATTCAGGTGGGATTTGCTCAAAGTCATATTTTGGCTCTCGTGGACTTGTTCTGATTTTCTTCAGTTTCAGCCTGAACTTGCATATGAGCAATTGATGGTCTGTTCCACATTCTGCCCCTGGCCTTGCTCTGACTGATGATTTTGAGATTTTCCATTGTCTCTTTCCACAGATGTAGTCAATTTGATTTCTGTGTGTTCCATCTAGTGAGGTCCACGTGTATAGTTGCCTTTTACATTGGTGAAAGAAGGTATTTGCAATGAAGAAGCCGTTGGTCTTGCAAAATTCTATCATTCAATCTCCGGCATTGTTTCTATCACCAAGGCCATATTTTCCAACTACTGATCCTTCTTCTTCGTTTCCAACTTTCGCATTCCAATCGCCAATAATTATCAATACATTGGGTAAATCTGCTGCAAAGGACCTCTTTAAAGTGTTAAGGACCAAAGATGTCACCTTGAAGACTAAGGTGCACCTTACCCAAGCCATGGCATTTTCAATTGCATCATATGCATGTGAAAGCTGGACAACGAATAAGGAAGAACGAAGAAGAATTGACACCTTCGAATTGTGGTATTGGCAAAGAATATTGAATATACCTTGGACTTACAAAGAACAAACAAATCTGTCTTGGGAGAAGTAAAACCAGAATGCTCCTTAGAGGCAAGGATGGCGAGACTGCGTCTTACATACTTTGGACATGTTGTCAGGAGGGATGAGTCCCTGGGGAAGGACATCATGCTTGGCAGAGTACAGGGTGAGCAGAAAAGAGGAAGACCCTCAACGAGGTGGATTGACACAGTGGCTGCAACAATGAGCTTAAGCATAACAACGATTGTAAGGATGGCTCAGGACCAGGTAGTGTTTTGTTCTGTTGTGCATAGGGTCGCTATGAGTCGGAACCGACTGGACAGCACTGAACAACACAACATGTACGTGTTTATACATAGTTGCTGTTGAGTCGGCTGTTACTAGTGGCCACCTTATATGTGTCAGAGTAGAACTGTGTGCCATAGGGTTTTCAATGACTAATTTTTCCAAAGTAGATCACCAGGTCTTTTCTCTGAGACACTCTAGGTGGACTCGAAACTTCAACTTTTCAGTTACCAGCCAAACATGTTAACCATTTGCTTCACCAAGGATTCCATATATACCTATGGAAAAAGTAGATCTCACTACCTTTTCTTTATCTTCTGCTGGAAAATACTGAAATATCATGTTTTACCTTTCTGTGTGTTCATTCCCTATCCTGATATTCCTTCTTCCTTAAAAAGGTATGTGCCAATGTGTCTTTGTGCTTTCCAAAATTTTAAAAATGAGTATGTGCTAAATAAAATGTTTCCAATCTCCTTAGCACTGGTATTCATATCACAAAATCAACTCACTGGTTTTGGAACTTGGCAAATTTGGTTTAAAAAATTACAAAGGAGCTACATATTAGATGTATAACTTCAGAAAATTACTCAACCTTTCTGAGCTTCAGCACTCTTACCTGTAAAATATTGTCCCAGTGGTTTCTTTGAGAATTAAAATTCTAAACATGTGGGAGACCCATACAACCATCCCAGGATATTTTAGTGTTCTTTTTCCCCTCTGTTTAATCTGTATAAGAAATAGAAATTCTAATATGAGCTCTAGTACTTCTCATACAACCAATCAGACTCTTTCCTGTGTGATCATTGAATCATCTCTTAACCCTACACATTCCTGCCAAATGAGAAATTGGATAACGAGTATTAATAATAACACCTTTGCTGGTTCCTAACACACAGAGAATAAACACCACTACCTATAACATGGAGGAGTCCTGGTGGCACAGTGGTTAACCACTGGCTGATAAACGAAAGGTCGGTGTTCCAAATCCACCAACAGATCTGCAGAAGAAAGGTGCAGTCTGCTTTCATAAAGACGACAGCCTTGGAAACCCTATAGTTCTATCCTGTCCTATTAGGTTCCGGTGAGTCGGAATCAACGATAACAACAAAACGTATAAAGAAGTAGAAAAATCAACATGCCTTCAAAAATACAGTTGAGGGAAATTTGTGTTTTTTTTTTTTTTCATACAGTGGGTTCCATTTCCCTATAGCATGTCTTAAAAAAAAAGATGAATCAATCAATGCTGTTAATTAAAATTTCCCAATTAAAAGACAGAAAAGAGACAAGAGCCTTTTAACACGGGAGTTTGGCAATGGCTTCGCATCTCTCCTATGTCTTCTTCCTTCTTGCCGATGACCACATACACAGCTTGTCATGCATTGCCTTTACCACCTTTATTATACAATGGAATGGACCACATTCTAAAGAAATCTCATCACTCACTCACTACACTTGGCTGCCAATGCAGCAAAAGCATAACCTTCTACATGGTATCATTATTGTGAGCATGCTCTCATTTGAAAAACTTGTGGAGTATTTTAAGCTCTTTGTATTATATGTTTTACTTTGTTTTGATTGGTTTATTAAAAGGCAAAGAGCAAATGAAAGCAATTGGGGAACCAAAATTATGCAAATTATTGAGGTAATGTCTGTAATTCTTTATTTTCCTTGGATACTTTATATCTTGTATGTTTATTGAATTTCTTAGCAGTAGTTGCTGTTGTTGGCAGGTGCCGTAGAGTCAATGTCTACTCATAGCAACCCTATGTGCAGCAGAAGGAAAAACTGCCCAGTCCCTTACCATCCTCACAATCATTATGTTTGAGCCCATTGTTGCAGCCACTGTGTCAGTCCAACTCTTTCAGGGTCTTCGTCTCTTAAGTTGACCCTCTATTTACCAGGCATGATGTCCTTCTTCAGGGCCTCATCCTGCAAGATAGCATGCCCGAAATATTTGAGACAAAGTCTCACCATCTTTGTTCTGTGGGGCATTCTAACTGTACTTCTTCCAGGACAGATTAGTTTATTCTTCTGGCAGTCCATGGTATATTCAATATCCTTTGTCAGCACCATAAGTCAACAGCATCAATTCTTTGGTCTTCCTTCCTTATTCATTGTACATCTTTCACATGCATATGAGATGATTGAAAACACCTTAACTTGAGTCAGGCACACCTTAGTCCTTAAAGTGACATCTTTACTTTTTAACATTTTATTTTTTATTCTGCTTTAGGTGAACTTTTAGAGTTCAAGTTAATTTCTCATACAAAAATTTATAAACTTATTGTTAATTGACACTATTTTCAATGCCTATAATGTGACAACACACTCTCCCTTTCCTCGCTAGGTTTCCTGTGTCCATTCAACCAGCCCCTATCCCTTTCTGCCTTCTCTTCCCACCTCGGGACTAGAGCTGCCCATTTAGTTTTGTGTATTGACTTGAACTGAGAAGGACGTTCCTCATGACTATTAGTTTATGACTAAGAAGCACTCTTCAAGAGTATTATTTTATGTCTCATAGTCCAGACAAATCTTTGAAGAGTTGGCTTAGGGAATTATTTTAGTTCTGGGTTAACAGAGAGTCTGTGGGCCAAGTTTTCTGGGGTTCCTCTAGTCTCAGTCAGACTGTTAAGTATGGCCTTTTTATGTGAATTTGAGTTCTGCACCACACTTTTCTCCTGCTCCGTCAGGGACTCCCTGTTGTGTGCCCTGTCCGGGTGGTCATCGGTGGTAGCCAGGCACCATGTAGTTTGTCTGGTCTCAGGCCGATGGAGTCTCTTGTTTATGTAGCCCTTTGGGAACCCTGGTGGCTTAGTGGTTAAGTGCTATGACTGCTAACCAAAAAGTCGGCAGCTGGAATCCACCAGGTGCTCCTTGGAAACCCTATGGGACAGTTCTACTCTGTCCTATAGGGTCACTATGAGTAGGAATTGACTTGCCAGCAACGGATTTTTTTTTCCGCCCTTGGACTAACATTTTCTTTGTGTCTTTGGTGTTCTTCACTCTCCTTTGCTCCAGGTGGGTTGAGACCAATTGATACATCTTTGGTGGCCAATTCCAGGCTTTTAAGACCCCAGACTAAACTCACCAAAATGGGATGCAAAACATTTTCTTTATAAACTTTTTGTGCTGATTGACTTAGATGTCCCCCAAAACCATGGTCCTCAGACCCCAGGCCTTGCTACTCTGTCCCTTGAAGTGTTTGATTGTGTTCAGAAAACTTCTTAGCTTTTGGTTTAGTCCAGTTGTGCTGACTTCCCCTATATTGTGTGTTGTCCTTCCCTTCACCTAAGATAATTTTTGTCTACTATCAAGTAAGTGAATTACCCTCTCCCTCACTCCCCACTCTCTTAACCATCAAAGAATGTTTTCTTCGGTGTTTAAACCTTTTCATGAGTTCTTATAATAGTGGCCTCATACAATATTTGTTCTTTTGGGACTGACTAATTTCACTAAGCATAATGCAATTCAGATTCATCCATGTTGTGAAGTGTTTCATGGATTCATCACTGTTCTTTATCGTTGCTTAGTATTCCATTGTGTGTATACACTGTAATTAGTTTATCCATTCATCTGTTGATGAGCACCTAGGGGAGCGCATCCTTTGGACCCAAGCTCCGTGTACAGAGAAGCTCCTAGGACACGGAAAGATTGATGATGAGGACCTTCCCCCGAGCTGACAGAAGGAGAAAGCCTTTCCCTAGAGCTAGTACCATGAATTTGGACTTGTAACCTCATAAACTGTAAGAGAGTAAATTTCTCTTTTTCAAAACCATCAGATGCTTGCGGTATTTCTGTTATAGAAGCACTAGGTAACTACGATACTAAATTTCTGTAAAAATTCATTTTCTGTACTTGTAAACTATGTCTGGAGTACGTTTTCAATTAATTAATTTATTCTTAGTTAACCCTCACTACTTGGATTCAACACATATGGGTCAATCTACTTTTTTTTTTTTTCTCTCATTTTGAGTGTCTCTCTTTTTCTTTCCCTGTTTGTTCTCTTCAATGAATTAAAAAAGTCTTTGGTTTAATGTTCCTCTGTACTGGGCAATAATCTGCTGCCAAACAAATATTTAAGGAGCATAGAAGACAAAATGAACTCAATTTTATTTTGTTAAACACATTCTGGTAATTACTTTGTTCATGGCTTCTTTCATGTCTTTGTTTCTCAGACTGTAGATCATGGGATTCAGCATGGGGATCACCGTGGTATAAAACACAGCTACCATTTTCCCCTGCTCCACGGACTAGTCAGTGGGACGTCTGAGATACATGAAGATAAGAGTCCCATAAAATATGATGACAGCTGTCAGATGGGACCCACAGGTGGAGAAGGCCTTCCACCTCCCTTCTGCTGAGTGCATCCGTACAATGGCAATGAGAATGAATAGATAAGAGATGATAACTACAGTCAGAGAATATGTGAAGTTAATGCCTGCAAGTATGATCATTGTATATTCTTTTACATAGGTCCCAGCACAGGCCATTTTGATGAGAGGTGGGTCTGCACAGTAGAAGTGGTTGATTTCAATTTTCCCACAGAAGTACAAGCCATAAGTCCATAATGTTGCTGCAAGACTAGTCAGAAAGCCATATATGTAAGGGAATGAAATCAGTCGAACACAGACAACCCTTGACATTTTGCTGCCATAGAGTAGAGGATTGCCAATGGCCATGTATCTATCAAAGGCCATGACGGCAAGAATAAAAATTTCTACATGGACAAGGGCAATAAAGAAAAAACACTGTACTAAACAACCAGAATAAGAAATTATTTTTGTCTCTGACAAAAGGTTTTCCAGCATTTTAGGGGTGATGTTGGAAGAAAACCAAACATCAACAAATGACAAATGACTGAGGAAAAAGTACATGGGGCTGTTAAGCTGTGAACTGACTTTAATTAACATGATCATGCCAATATTGCCTACCATGGTGATAATATAGACCATGAGAAAAATAATGAAGAAGAGAATTTTCCATTCCTGACGACTGGTTAATCCCAAAAGAATAAACTCTGTCACATCAGTGAAATTGAGCATTTTATCACTGCTAAGTCAAGATTTTTTTTTTTTTAATTAGTTACAAAGCTCTGTCATTATCTGAAAGGAAATAAAAGAAGAAAAAATCAGGAATTGTTCATCTATTCAGTTATAGCTTAATTCGTGTCTCCTTTCATTGTTGTCCTTATTAAATATCCATGACTGCATTTTGTCATTTTTTTCTGCAAATCTTTTTTCAGCACCTGCTATGTAACAGGCTCTCTGAAGGTCACTGGGATTAATAAATACACAAACTCTGTTTAATTAGAATTATACAAAATACTGTGATTGAAACATGGTAGTAGTAATTGTTTCAGCATCCTAATTTCCAGGACTACTTTTTGAACATCCCTTATTGCTAATGGTGTTTGGTACTTTCATATTTTTTAGATGTTAATGAAAGTTGCAGGCCTCTCCTCAAGGGAACTCAGAAATCCTCTACCTCTTGTCTCTTTTTTTTTCATTTTAAGAATGTTCTCCCTTATTAGAGATGGAAGCCAGTGAATGAAGTAATTTATCATCCCTAAATGTCAGATAATCTAACCCCATACCACCACTTATTTAAATTGGAGAAGGACAAACAGTAACTGTTACTACCAAGTATAAAAAGGTGTACCATGTATACATATTTATACATGGCTCCCCATGTGTTACAGAACTGCACTCCAAGGGGTTTTCGAGACTGAGTTTTTGGAAGCAGATCACCTAGAATTTTTTTCTGAGTTACCTCTGGGTGGATTTGAACCAATAGCTTTTGATTAGTAGTTGAACACTCAAGCATTTACACCACCCAGAGGCTCCCATATTATGCCCATTCTGTGGATATGTGCTCCCCTCCACATCTTATATGTAATCATAATCTGCTAGATATAATTCAAGTATCCCTGATGGCACAGTGGTTAAAGCACTCAGATGCAAAACAAAAAGGTCATTGGTTTGAACCCACCTGCCACTCCATGGAAGAAAGATGTGGCACTCTACTTTCATAAAGATTTACAGCCTCGGACACCCTATGGGGCAGTTCTACTCTGTCCTGTATGGTCGCAATGAGTGGGAATTGACTTGAGTGCAGTGGGTTCTGTTGATTTGGTTTAGATATAATCCACTGCTATCTTCCAGAGAGTCAAAAATAAATGAGAAAAGAAGATTAATGTGATTTCTATGCAAGTATTAATGTGAATAAATACTTACAAAATGTATGATATATTCTTACTGAGTTATAAACCAAAAAACCAAACCCATTACCGACCCCATAACACAGAGTAGAACTGACCAGTAGGGTTCCCAAGAAGCAGTTGGTGGATTGGAACTGTTGATCTTTTGGTTAGCAGCCGTGGTCTTTAACCACTGTGCAACCAGGGCTCCTGCAGAGTTATAGTGGGCATAAATTGGGGAATGATTGACTATACTTGGGGATCCCCTGGAATTTTGGAAAGTTTCTTAAAATTTTGCAAATGTGTTCTCATATATAATCTGTATCCTGTAAACCATTTCCTAAAAGAATGTTTCTAAAATTATATTCCTAGGAAAACACTAGCACCTTGAGTGATGTTAATCGAAGTTATAGAGAAACACATACACACACAGATACACACGTGAGTGTCCCTTAATCAAATAATAATGAGAAATCTCCATGCTCTATCCAGCCTCTTAGAGATACACATCTGTCCTTGTAAAGTCAAACTATGATAAGTCTGGGTGAAAGGATTCTGTTATATTGTCTATCCAGAATTTATTTAGCTTTAAAATTTTATACACACACACAGAGCTTTCACCGACATCAAAGAACATTCCTGTTTTAGAGAACACTGAAAGCAATTATATCCAATAAGAACCTTGAGCTATCTTTTCAGCAGAGTAATGACTTTGTTGGAGATTAAATTTGTGTCAGGCCCTGTAATGGCTAAATGCCATTTCCAGGGCAAACGATCATGCCCAAAATCTTTGTTTCTATATCCAGGATTAAACTTTATTGAATCACAATTTTGATGTACCCTGTCCATAATTACCACTGAGTAGTAACCAGGAAAAGGCAGAAAGCAGGCAAGCTTTTGCTACTGTGAAAATAAACTGACTCTCATTCACCAGAGTATTTCCTAATGTTCTACTCACCCCACCTTTAAAAGCAAAAATTTTGCTCATCTTTTTTTTTTTTTTTTTTAATATATAGTAAAGGAAAAGGCTGCTAACCAAAGTGGATTAGGATGATTCTACATGAATCCAGAATCTTGGATCAATTAATGAAAATCCATGGCTTAACTAGTGGATTCATTTAAATAAATAAATAAATGAAGAATAATGACAAAGTTGTCTAAATTCAGATGAACTGCCTTAGAATACATTTACATATAGCCCGCAAAACCTATTACAGGTGAATTCACCTCTAAACTCCTCTGTCTTACTGTATATGAGATATCAGCCTTCCATCGTAGTTTCATTGCCTTATCCCCACCCAAGCCTTCATGTTACATTTACAGTACTTATTTTCCCCTTGGACAGTTTCTCAATGACTGATTTAAAAATGATCTTTTGGATGGAAACACATACAGGTACTATGGACATAAATCAAAACTTGGAGAATGCATGTGATCACACTGAATTATAGCTGAACATCAATCTACTATTACAAAAAAAAGAAAAAAAAAGCAGCATTTCCTTTAAAGTCTACTAATGTCCATGTCAATAGCATTTTCTTAGTTCTTGTTCAATTGGCCATTCACAGCATGTGTTACTAAATTGACTAAAATTCTTTATCCATCTGTATATCATTTGTGCCACAGAAGATAAACCACTACTTAAAAAAAATATTTCTAACTCTTTAAGAAATAAAACATGATATATCACAGGGTAAAAAATAGTAGTAGTCTGAAAGTATTTTTTGGTGTGCATTTTATTACAGAATTTCTCAAATATGCACAGCAATGCATGTGTGTAACACTTGCACAACCATAAAGATAAAAGAATTCCAAAATTATTTGCACTATAATTGGCAATTTTAAGTGAATATGATGGATGGTGTTCATCTTAGTTACCCAGTGCTGCTGTAACAGAAATACCACAAGTGGGTGGCTTTGAAGAACAGAAATTTATTTTCTCACAGTTCAACAGCAACAAACAACCCATTGCCATCAATTCAATTCTGACTCATAGAGATCTAAAATCCAAATTCAGGGTTTGGTTCTAAGGAAAGTGCTTCCATGCCTTTTTCAGCTTCTGGTAGCTGTCAATAATCCTTGGCCTTCTTAAGCTTGTAAATGCATCTGTATAAGGGTATTTCATCTGCCATCTGTCTTCCCCTTCCCACTGTGTGGGTCTTTATGTCTATTCTGTTCTTGTTTTAATTCAGAAGTGACTAGGTTTAGGACCCATCCTCCTCTGGTCTGACCTCATTAACATAACAAAGGAGAACCCAGATTTCCAAGCAGGGTCATACTAATAGGTACAGAGTTTAGGATTTCAACACATAATTTGGGGGGACACACTTCAATCCATAACTCTATTTTTGCTATTGAAAATGAGAGGTAAATATGTTATAGACTGCTACTATGCATGGATATATTACTTGTGATAACTCAATTCTTTCCAACATTTTTTTTTTCTATTTATGAACTTCTATGGAACTTTGCCGACATAAACATAGATTTAGTTTTAGCTAATATTTATATATTAAATTTCACTAAAATTCTAAACTGTTCAGACCTCTCTTTCACCCTCCAAAACTTGTTTTCATTTGGAATTGAGTAAATGGAAAAAATAAATAAACAAAAACTAATACCAGAGAGGAAGGCAATGTGATAAAATGCCCACTCTCATTGCTGTATTTGCAAATCCTTGGATGGTTCAAACAATTAAGTGCTTGGCTAATATCCAAAAAGTTGGTGGTTCAAATTCATCCAGGACCTCCTTGGAAGAAAGGCCTGGTGATCTACTTCCAAATATCAAAGTCGTTGAAAACTTTATGGAGCACAATTCTGCCGTTAAACATATAGAGCTGCCATGAGTCGGACTTAATTCGATGGCAACTGGTTTGATTTTTGGCTATATTGCATATCTGCTCCCTAGTGTGCTACTGTCTGCTTGTATTTGGAAATGCTCCTTGAAGGTCTGAGAGGCAGTGGATATAGGTTTGGAGAATGTGTCCCAAAGGTGCTGGGGAACTCTTGTGAGGTGCACTGAAGATAAGCCATAGATTAGAGCAGAAACAAGAAAGGAAGGTCACAGATAAACTGCACAAATGTTACTACTTTATCTAAAAAAAGAAAAAAAAAAGTATTAGGTTTTGGGAAGTGTACATTTTCTAAAAAATAAAATGAATTCTTTAAAATTTGGCAGGTTATATATGCAAAAAAATTAAACATATGCCTTAGACATCATGATAGGTGATAGAGGAAATACACAGATAATGAGAGAATTTACGCCAGAAAAGAGATCACAAACATGTCCATGGACATACCTGATTTCTGATTCAACAGCATATGCCTGTGGCTTCCTGTCTTGTTCACCTTCATTTGATTTTTAAATATCAACAATAGAATTCTTATTGGAAAGTCAGATTTGACTGTGTGATAGCAGGGATGATTCAGCATTAAAAAGTACATAAAAGATGGTGCCATTTATGCTGTCCAAAAGTAAAATTTAAGAAAATCTGAGTGATGACTAGCTAGGCCATAGAGGGAAATAGCAAAACCACAGGGAAAATGGAGTGATTAAGCCTGATTTTAGGGTTATGAGGTCTAGAAAGAACTCGAAGTCTTGTAAACCTCAGAAGCTTCTAGAGGTTAGTCATCATCAACAAAAGGCAAAAATATATTCATAACCTTAGCTTGTTTTATCATTCTTCATTTCAAATTACATTACAATGAATATGGATTTTTTCTAGAACAGGCATGAGGCAATATTAAGTGTTTCCGTTAAAGAGTTCTGTTTCTGTTGTCAGACCTTAGTTGAATCCTGACTCCATGACTAATTTTATGAACTTAGACAAGATTTTTTGTTTTTCTTTTAATTTGTAATTTAAATTGTTTAATTTCCTATTGCATAAGTACAACCTGACAGTAATAATAGTATCAATTTCTCTGGATGTTGTAAATATGAAGCAATATTGTACATCAACACATAATAAATATTCAAGAAATGATAATTATTCAGTGCATGATTGGAAATTGTAGCGGTCATTCATATTTTGTAATAATAAAATAATCAAATCTCTATTGAAAATTTACTGCCACCTCTGTTTTCTCTCCCTTATTCTTTCCCTCCTTTCCTCTCTGTTAGAATCATTCACACACAGATACACACACACATGCTCACACAAGCACACACACCCATACAAACCCACACCCACACACACCTACACACACCCACGCACTCACACAACCACACACACCCATACAAACCACACCCGCATCCGCACTCACACCCACATCCACAACATATGGAATAAAATTGCCCTATAAAGACTAAAGGAAAATGAAAACCTAAGATGCAAGCTTCACACAACAGTTCCAGAGAGATGTATTTATTTATTTATTTAACTTACTTGAAAAAGAAGATAAATATACCCAGTGAGGATGGAAAGATGACGAGTGAATTCTAAACGGGGATGGGAAGCAACTTAGACCAGTCAACGAAGAACCAGGAAGGAGTTCACCTGATTTGATTCTCTTAGAAAACAAGGAGCAATTTAAGAAATTCCACATACAAATGACCCTGGGGAAGCACATCTCTAGAGAAATAGTCAACTATTGAGTTATTTGTTTTGTTTTGTTTTATGACAGACTAGTACAAGTTTATTTTTCCCTTAGCTTATGTTATTCTGTGTGGGTCCTGGGATCAAATAACAAAATTTGCTCTGAGTTTACATCATACTAAAGCTGTCTGTGGGATTACTCAGTCTTCATATTCCAGTCCTGTGTTCTGTGCCACTTGCCTTTTCTAGTGAAAGACGAAGCAAGAGAAAACTCCTATAGTTAAACGTATAGCATACTAAAGCAGAAAGCAGTTATCTGCTTCAATCCCTTGTTTTATAACTGGGGAAAATAATAATAACCGATAAAAGAAAAATAATGCATTTATTGAATTTCATGCATCTGAGACTCTGAGATCATTTAATTTAATTCTTGTAACCGCCCCCTGAGATAACTGTTGTTATTTCTATCTACTGAAAAGAAATCGAAAGGTTGGCGGTTCAAACCTACCCACAGTTGCCTTGGAAGAAAGGCCTAGTGATCTACTTCCAAAAAATCAGCTGTGGAAAACCCCATGATGAACAGTACTACTCTGACACACAGGGAGTTGTCATGAGTTATAATTGACTCCAGGGCAACTTTTTTTTTGTTTGTTCGGTTTCAGTTTAGACTTCCACATAGTAAAACAATACAGTCTTTGTTAAATGTAGAAAAATTAATAGATCTAAATGCAATCAAAAGCCAATTTTTTTTTCATTGTGGTGATTACTGGTCTGCAATATTGAAGTAGTATTTAACATCCTCTTTCCCTTAAAGGATCCCTGGTTGCACAGTATTTAATGGCTCAGCTGCTAACCAAAATTTCAGCAGTTCAAATCCACCATCTGAGCTCCTCCTTGGAAACCCTATGGGGCAGTTATATCTTGTTCGATAGGGTCTCTATGAATCAGAATTGACTAAATGGCAATGGTTTTTTCCTTAAAGAGAACCAAGACTCTGCCTCCCTTTGTAAAGTCTAGCGTAATTGCCAGCTGGATACTGACATTAGAAATTTTGGACAGGTGCTACCATGTGGAAGAGCTGTGACTCTAGTTCAAAGTGCAATAATGTTTCACCTTAAATTCTAAGACCCACTCACTTATTTACACAAATTCAGCTACCAGAATGTAGCAGCTCTTGAAAAGCTAATCAGAATCACAGCAAGAAAAACGAGCATTTACCTAATATCACAAATAAGCTGTGACATGGCCTTTCATATATCAAAAATGGTTTGTATTGTTTTTTTTGTCCACCCTGTGCAAGTAACAGTCCTAGAACGGACAGTGTTTTGTTACTCTCACTTTATGAAATCACTATGCCTCTGCAATAAGTTGTTTTAAAAAGATGTATCATCTACAGTTCAGCTAGAAAAACAGAGCCAATAATAAGTACTATGAAAATAAAGGATTTATTCTCTATTCATTCTGTTGTACATGGGATCTCCATGAGTTGAAGGAAACTCAACAGCAACTAACAACAACCACAAAGAATAAGATAAATTGAAAACACTGGTTGTTTGGGCAGAGGGATCCAATCAAGGGTTGTTGAGAAATACTTTACTATCATCTTTGATAACTGTCATATTTGCATACAACATGGTCATGCAGAGTCAAATGGACTTAAGTTGGTGAACTCACCAAGTTCAGTTATATCATTCCATGTTCAGAAATCTTTATATCTGACTCCTGTCATCCTCATTTGTAGATGTTGTTAGGTGCCATTGACTTGGTTCTGACTCATGGCAACCCTACATACAACAGAATGAAACATTATCAAGACTGATGCTATCCTCACAATTGTTGCTATTCTTGAGCCCATCATTGCAGCCACTGTGTCAGTCTGTCTCCTTGAGAGTCTTCTCCTTTTTTGTTGACCTCCTGCTTTACCAAGCATCATGTTGTTCTCCATCCTCCTTAGAGCAACAAATATTGTCTTTATATATCCATATCCTGATATATCAATTGCAAGACAGGTACAGGTTTTTAATCTTTTCCACTAGATGTTCCTCTTGAGTCACTGCAGAGTGACATTCTAACTCTGCTGTTCAGAACTATTTCTGAGGCACGAACATTAATGTGGAGGGAAGTAAGCCTGTGAAAAAGAAAATATTCTGCAAGAAGTTTTTGATGGACATGTGTTTTTGGAAGCCAGTTAATTGAACCTTCAAAGGCCTAATGGGAAATACACACACATAGAACTTGTGTTATAATTTTTTAATCTCTTTTGCATACCACCCCTACCCCGCAATCATTCAGATTCAGTCTTAACCTTCGCTACCTCTGCCCTTAAGTTTTTGCACTTGGCGCAGCAGTTAAAATGATTGACTATTACCTAAAAGTCAGCACTTTGAAGCCACCAACAGTTCCATGGGAGAAAGGTGTGACAGTCTGCTCCTGTGAAGATTCTTGAAAGCCTATGGGGTCACTATGAGTGGTAATTTATTTGAAGGCAGTGGGTTCTAGGCCACTGAAGGAGCCCTAGTGGTACAGTGGTTAAAGTGTAGGCCTCTAACTGAAAGATCAGCAGTTCAAACCCACTAGCCACTCAGTGAGAGAAAGGTAATGATTTACAGCCTTGGAAACCTTCTGGGGCAATTCTACTCTGTCCTACACAGTCGCTATGAGTAGGAATAGACTGTATGGCTATGGGTTTGGTTTCTAGGCCACTGACTGTCTAGTTGCTCTTTCAGACTTATCAGGCTACTGGCACAATTCACAAAATCTAAACAGAAAAAGGAAGTGAACTGTTGTTGGTGAAGTAGGCAATTGGGAGTTATAAACTTTAGTAGAGTGGAAGATGAATAAGGTAGTACGCTAAAATGGTGTGCCCTCCCGGTATAAACATGTTGGTTATTTCATATGACAACTCATTTGGTCCTAAAGGGAAATTCTCAAATAGGAGCTCCTGCAAAAATATGATCAAGTTAACTACTCTGAAGGACAGCACACAGATACACACACGCACACATACATATGTATGCATAAATATATACACATGCAATTCATAAGCATACATACATAGTTTTCCTTTCTTCGTGAAAAATTCAGTCTTATTAAAATATGACGAAGTTAAATCAAAATTAAGTCAATTAAAATCCAGTCAATTAGATGCCCTTATAAAATTGTTGATAAAGAACGTGAATAGGACTTGTATCCTGACTAGGAAGGTTATACTTTTGTACATTCACTATCAACTTCAGCTCATTATGCCTCTAAATAGTTTCTGTCTTTCAGATCAAAGCTTTTAGACAATATTGTAAAGAACCAAAGGATGCGGCATCAGTCATATAGAAATGATTTTTTGATTTTTAAATCATATATGAAATGCATGACAAGGAACAAATGAACCTGCTAGAACCACTAAGGGATCAGCTAGTTTCAACCATCAACAAACCCAGAAAGAGTAAACAAAAAAGAACAAAGAGTAACAGAAAGAATGAATACATCTTATATCTCCTCAAAATACTCTGAAAGTGACCTGTGGAAACCTACTTAAGAAAATACATTCTAAATTCCAGAACACTGATGAGGTGTTTGCCTTCTCAGAATCACTCTAAAAGCTGAAATATAAATAGGATATTAATTGGACACCATAAGATATTAACAAGCCCATACAAAAATGAAGTATATTTAATTAATCAGCATGTATTTGAAAATGCGAGCTCATGTAGAGGACAGTTGCATTAATAAATATAGTTTAAATAGCATTTAAAACAGAATGTACCTAATATATCCCATAGTCAGGGATATTGTCTTCAGTCATGAGAATGACTTATTGTAAAATCATATTCCATTTAAGCATGTTGAAATAACATATAATCCATAACCTACTCTAGGTGTAAGAAGAGACAGTACAGTCCCTTTAAAACAGAATTTAAAAGGTTGATTTGTGAAACACCGAAGAGTTGTGAAAAAAAATTCTCTTTTCCAAAATAACTAATTTGATCTTGGTAAGTAAATTATCTGAAAGAAATGGTTAACTTCCATCCCTTCTATTGGACTATGGATCTCATCATACATTGTAAATTTCTGTTTTATTTACTTAAAAATGTTCTACTGATTGCTTTGCTCATAGCCTCCTTCACATCCTTGTTCCTGAGACTGTAGATCATGGGGTTCAACATAGGAATCACTGTGGTATAAAACACAGCCACCATTTTTCCCTGCTCCACAGACTCCTCAGTTGGGCTTCTAAGATACATGAAGAAGATGAATAAAATATGGTTACAGCTGTCAGGTGGGACCCACATGTGGAGAAGTCTTTCTTTCTTCCTTCTGCTGAATGCATTTTTAAGATGGCAATCAGGATAAACACATAGGAGACAATAATAATCAATAAGGAATAAGAGAAGTTGAGACCGGCTAAAGTGCGCATGGTGTATTCTTTAATGAAGGTCCCAGCACAGGCCATTTTGATGAGAGCTGGGTCTGCACAGTAGAAGTGGTTGATCTCAATGTTCCCACAGAAGTATAAACCATGAGTCCAGAGTGTTGAGATCAGACTGATAAAGAATCCATATATATAAGGAAACGAGATCAGTCGGATACAGACAGTCCTTGACATTCTGCTGCCGTATAATAGAGGGTTGCCAATCGCCATGTATCTATCAAAGGCCATCACAGCAAGGATGAAGACTTCTACGTGGACAAAGGCAATGAAGAAGAAACATTGCACTATACAACCGGGGTAGGAAATGGTTTTGGTCTGGGATATCAAGTTTTCCAACATTTTAGGGGTGATGTTAGAGGAGAACCACACATCAGCAAAAGACAAGTGACTGAGGAAAAAGTACATGGGGCTGCTGAGCTGGGGACTGATCCTGATTAATATGACCATGGCGATGTTCCCAACCAGGGTGATAATGTAGACCATTAAGAAAATCACAAAGAAAAGGAGTTGCAATTCAGGATGACTAGTTAATCCCAAAAGAATAAATTCTGTCACATCAGTAAAATTGAGCATTTTCTTAAATCTGGTCCAGATAGAGATGCATTTTATCTAATAAAATAAATAGAGATCAGTAAATACACATACCAAATATAGCCATTCTTCCTTTATAGTATCCTTTCCTAACCCATTTCTTTTAAAGCCTCTGCTGTTTTTCTTTTGTTCTCTCCTCTCTTTCTCAGATATCTTTTCTTACCAGTATTTCTTTTCCAATGCATGTATGTATCCACGATATTTTCTACACATGTGTTAAAATATTCTTTGGTACAGAAATGTATTGACAGAACTTCTACAAAGATTTTATAAGTCTGCAAACAAATATTTCTGACAAAGAACTTTTACTCTTGCTATTTCCCGGAAGGGGAAAGGCCTCTTTTCAGTGGCCCCCAATTGAGAAGGTGTATACATTTTATTTCTTCATTAGATTTATAGGATTTAGAAGGCCTATACTATATTTGAAATGTAAAGCACAAGGAAAGAAATGCTATTCCATAATCAGAAAGTAAAATGTCATTTCCATTTAGTCACCTTTAAATTTCCAGTGTTTATTATAAAGAGAATATAATAAAACTGTGTAGATGGCTTGACATAAATCTAATACTAACAGAATTAAAAAAAAAAGGAAAGAAAATCTCTTAAAGCATCACACTAATTTAACAATTTAAAAAAATAATAATCGAGTCAATCTAAAAAATAGTTTAATCCTTTTCAGGTATTGTCCACATTATAAACAAGCCTAATAGTAATGAACTTGAAACAGGGTGCTCAACCATATCTTGAACAGAACCCTCACCATTTTTCCTTTCCCTAGCCTGTCTCTGTTTCCAAGTATGATTTTGCTGTTAACTCCCCTAAAAGTTAAATGTTAACTAATGCTTCCCCTTGCTTCCCCTAGGACCTTGGAAAACAAGTGATATTAATCTAAGCCTACCAAACAGGATGACAGATGGCGCCAGCCAACCCCTTGGCTGATGGGATAAGGCAAGAAAAAATCAACAAGTTTCAAATAGGACCAAACAGAAAGAGAATGCACATTCCACAAATTCCTAAGACCTATAGCCCCTTTTCCCTTTAAAACCCTAGCTGGCCTGCAGTTCCTAGAGACAGACGGTTTTAGGAGGAGCTCTTTCCCCTCCGTCTCCAGATACCCGCATATATAATATAGCTCTTGCTGCCCACTTCACCCCGTCTCAAGAATTGGCTGTTTGCCTCAGGCTGCTGTAACTAGTGAAATTGCAGGGACAAACTGAAGCAGCACCTCCTTTCTAAGATCTTCTTCTCCATTTGTCCTTGAACCATTAATAAATTCTATGGCAGACTCACTCTTCCATTTCTTTCTCCTTTATTGGCCTGTTAAACTTGAAATTAGAAATTATGTGTTTATTCACATTCATTAGCCCGGGACTGTTATGATTCAGGTTAATCATTAAAAAAATAATAATTACAGTTTGTGGCAGTCAGAAATCGATGTCTTCTCCATTTGTTGAACACCTAATGATTATTTCAGCCTATTGTGCCCTTGAACATAACATCTTTCATAGTTTCTTTTACTTCCCATTTCCCTGGTATCTGTTAGTCAATTGTTCTTAAATTTCCTTATAACTTTGAATAAAATAGTAGTAATAAAATATGAGCAAAGATCTAAATTATTTCTCTGCGAACATTTAAGCTGAAATTCATAATATCTAAAATGTATTAGAAAGCTAAATAAATTTGGGGACTGGGGAGGAGGTGTTGTTTTCTTATTGTATCAAATTAAGTTGGCTAGCTATTTGGATTCCGGAAATCTCCTAGCACATTCCAATATTGTGATTCAAATATTTAGAGCTATTTTATCAGGTGGAATTTTCTTCTTGTTTGTACTTATGCATGGGCCAAGGGACTACACAACTGAGGGTTCTTCATAAAACTATTTGGTGTTTGCTACCAAAGTGCAAGTGAGAAGAATGTCATCATCTTCACTTACCAGCTGGTCTCTCGTGATATTGAGGAGCTGAGAAGAAATAAAGATGAACTACATGGGTATCTTGTTTGTTGCCTCAAAATTACATATTAATGAACTGTGAAATGTTTCATTAAGAATAAAATGAGAAAAGTCTTACATAGTAAATCTGTTCAATTCCCAACTTTAATACTAGATCTGTAAATTTAGACTAGTTGTTTAATGTCCTTGTGCCTCAGTTTCCTTACCCATAAATTCAGATAATAAGAATGTCTATTTTATGGCTTGTTATGAAGATTAATTAAGATAACCCAGTGCCGTCGAGTCAATTCTGAGTCATAGCGACCCTATAGGACAGAATATACACATGAAATATTGGAGAAAGGACTCACAGGTGAAAATCTCAAGTTTTGTGTTTTAACCTGACTCTGTTACTATGTTCCTTCATTTGGGTTTCTCTTTCTTTATTTGTATAAACTAGAAGATTGGTTGATTCAGCTGACTTCCCCAGATGTTAACTGCTGCGTATGAATCTATTAAAAGAATCAAAAGCATACTTCATCACCTTCCTTTGTGCCCTGAGAAAAACCTGTTAACATTTATCAGTTTTTTCTTAGTAGCTTTTAACTGATCTTCAGCTGACCAAAGAAAAGCCATAAGAGAAACTGTGTCTTTGAGTTTCTGTAAAGAAACCTCCATTCCTCTAACATCTGCTTAGGGTGCCCCTTACTGGCTAAGAACGCCAAGTACCTCTGTCAAAAGTTCTCAGCTTGTCATAGATGAGAGTGTTACATGTAAATAATGCAGATTATGATTGTGTGTTCCTTAGATATGCACAAACATAATAATACCTAGGATGAGGAAAAAATGAATAAATAACCCCACTATGAATCTCAATATTTCCTGCAAATTGAAAGATATTCTTTCGCATAAATGGAAATGTAGTTGCACAGAACAAGAGAGTCCCCGACTTAGGACGGGGTTCTGTTTAAATCAATTCTACCCTAAGTCTAATACCTCATTTTTTTTTTAAGTTTTCATTATTATTGCCTTTTATCATCTGTATCTTTATAAATTCTACCCTTATTTGTCTTAAGAGGTTGGAAATATTACACATAAACTTACAGATATATATCTAACATTGTATGTAGTACGTATTACAAACAATAAGATATACCAAAAAAAAAAAAAAAGGTGGCTGTAAGTGCAGTTCCTCATAACTCGAATATATAGTAAGGCAGGGACCGCCTGTATTTTAAACAGGAGTACAACTTTTAGTCATTAGTTTTCTCTGGTCCTGTGTTTTGACCAGATTGTTTTACAGTCTCATTTATTTAGGAGACAAGTAGTTATAAGAAGTAGTACTCAAATTACTATAATATGTAGCACTTGGATTTGCTATTGAACACACAAACACACACACAAATGCAGGCATACATATTTATATACATACATGCATAGAATTTGTATAAAAAAGGCTCATTAAATTGTTTCATTATCACCTGGAAGGTAAGCACTGTGTTTGTACCCACTTCCTTGAGGTGTACCTAATATGAATGGGATGCTAAATTGCAATTTTTCAAAAGCTATTCTAATGCATATTTGTATAACAAAAGGATGAAAAAATGCAGAAAATTATCTAAAATCAGTTATTTTTAGATACTAGATCTTAGAAACTTTTTAGAGGCAACACCAATTTACACTGGATCTATAAAAAGGCAATCATGTATTTACCTCCATTTCTTGTTATAAAGATGTATAAAGAATATCTTTCTTCTAAGGTTAATATCTCATCTGCAATACCATTTAGTGTGATGGTTTGCTTTAGAATGATATGTGTAACTCATCTCTTGAAGATGATTTCCTCCTTTGGAAAAAAATGTGGCTCTTGAGAGAGTTAAATAAAAAGATCCAAGTAAAGACAGCAGAACAGTGCCTAGCATACAGGAAACGTTAAAAGTCTTAGCTATTATTGTTATTCTTTTCATCATTACTCATATCTTGATACATTAGTAATAACATTCTCACTAATTCCACCTACCTATACTTGAAGCACATATGGATGAAGGTCAAAGACTACAGACTTCAGTATGGATTACACCTCAACAAAAGGAAACAAAATTCTCACAGTTGGATCAACAAACAACATCATGATAAATGGAGAAATGATTGAAGTTGTCAAGGATTTAATTTTACTTGGTTCCACAATCAACACCCATGGAAGCAGCAGTCAAGAAATCCAATGACGAATTGCATTGGGCTCTAATGTGTCCTATAGGGTAGTTATGAGCTACTTAACGACTAGAGGTAAAGGCTATTCTTAGCAAATTGGGGGTTAAGACATTTTTATTTTATTCTGCTATGTGTTTGTTTATTTATTGCTTTTCAGGAAAACCATTTGTTGTCCTCTTGTCCATCATTATCTGTTCCCAAATAACTGTGTCTTACCTATAAAGCTACATATAACTGTATAAAGATACATATAACTCTATCTTACCTATAAAGATATATCCTTTCCCTACCAGTTATCATCTGAGTTTGGTCCTTCTCTCCTCATTCCCTGGAGTTTGCATCTATCTTCGTTTTCCTGTTATGTATGTGACTTCCAATACTTGTTTTCTGATTGGAATTTACTTGACAGAAATAAAATTTTGATTGGTGAAAGAAGATGTTTCTCATCCTTTCCCAGAATGTTGGCAGTGGAAGTAAAAGTAAAAATGAAGTCAAAGGAGGGACATTATAGATTGTCTCTGCCAAAGTGGCAGGAACAAAGGTGTTACTAAATCTAGCTCAGTTTGTAAAAGACAGAAACAGAGGATATTATAAACTCTATGAACATATCCTCTTTACAAATGTGCTATTTTCTTTGCCTGCTTCCAAATAATTACCCATTTTCTTGGCATCTAGGAAAGAAACCTGTTCTACGATTCTACTCTATCCAAGTACTGCTAACACTTTCCTTTTTCAACTTTATTGATTAATTTGACCATTAATAAATCTTATATGTATAAAGAGAGCATGTTTAACTGCTTCTTTTTTCACTTGAGACAGTTGTAGACGAGAAAATATAAGAAAAAGATAAATGGTGTTAGGCTTCAAGCACTTAAGTGCTGAGTGTATCAGTAAGTCAAGGTATATGACCTGAGTCTCCATCTCCAAGAAGGCCTCAAATTTTAGTAGTTGTTCAATGACAATTTGAACATGGGAGCAGAATGAAATCCTCTTTCTTGACCCCCTAATGAAATCTAGCTCAGCGTATGGTAAGATACACGCAGGGTAAACAACCGCCACCTGGATCTGCCCAGAATTTCCCTCATTTTATCACTGAAAGTTTAGTCCTAGGGAAACCAAAGGTATTGGTTATACTAGAAAGATTACCCCATTTCTGTGAGTTGCATGGGCCTTACAGAGGTCTTCAAAGTGCTTTGAGTGACAGTGTAGAGAATTCTATAAAATTATATGTAGGCCTGTCTCGTTCTTTCAGGCTGCCTCCGTGCTAAACTCCAGCCATTTAGGATATAGAACAAAGAATGAAGAAACAGCTTAGTGGTTTCTAAGCAATATAGGATCATGCACCAGTATACTGAAGAGAGGTGGGCTTCTTTGTCAATAGCTGCATTTGAAAACATATTGTTGGCATTTTAAAGATGCTGGTTCTATATAAAAGTTTAACTCAATGACTCTACATGTGTATAAGACAGAGAGAAAGAGAGGTAAAGAGAGAAAGGAAGAGAGACTGAGAATGACAGCTGTATTAAAGAAAATAAAAACACGATTATTCTGTCACCACTTAATGATACTTGGAGGATGGAGTCTGGTTGTTTGTTTACATAAGACTGTGTGCACCTGTTTTAATGGATGACTTGAAGTCCTTAGACAGGGGCAGCAAACAAAGTCACATCCACAGCTGACTCCCATTGCCAAAGTGAAATCTCTTAAGTCCTACCTCCTAATAACCCTCCACAGAATATTCTCTGCCTACTAAGAATAACAAGGCCAGGCCAGGTGGCTGACGCTTTAGGCTGATTCTATGAGAACACATAGGCTCTACCCATGCATGAACCTACCTGTGCAAGAAGAAAAACTGTTCTGGGCAACATCTCATCTGTCATCACGGATGGGTAATTCAGGAGAATTTATTAGGGCTGAATTTCCCACCGTGGGATTTTCTCATTGGCGAATATAGTCAGAATCGTGTAGAAGTAATGAAAACACTACATATTGCATCATTTAAAATGGAAAATTAATCTCAAGGGTAAAATAACTCTCAGCAGAATTAGAATTTTTTAAATAAGAAAAAGAAAAACTCAATATTTTGCTTTCTTCTTATATTACATTGTTTTTTCTGTATCACGGAGTCTATGCCAAAAAAAAAAAAAAAACTTCATTAAAAAAAAGATATTGGTGTCCCATGTGATAACAATTATGTCAGTATTGCTTCAAACTAATTCCTAGGTGAGGGTTGATTTTTGTTGCTGTTTCTGTTCTTGTTGTTTATGTTGTTTTCTTTAGCACTATACAAAAAGACAAAGTGGCATACATTTAGAAGTCACTAGGAAAGGCCTGTTTAAACACTTACTTTATGGCACAGTGCTTGGGTACTAAGGCTGTTAACCAGAAGGTCAGCTGGAATACACAAGCCTCTCGTCTGAAACCCCATGGAGCAGATCTACTCAATCCTATAGGGTCACTATGAGAAGGAATTGGCTCGATGCCAACGGGTTTCGGTTTGTTTGTTTTGATTACTTCTTACAGGCCAGAAAAATTTGAAAACAATTGATGCAGGTACATAACCCTAAATTATTTCCAATTTGTTCTTTTCTTATGATAGAGACTTTAGGAAAATATTCACTGTATAAAAAAATTATTATTGGGAAACTAACAAAGCATCTGTTGGAGAATCTTACTATGGAATTCTACCAGGATGTTTCAGACTTACAGGGAGTATCACAAAACTGAAAGACAGATCTAAGCAAACACCACCTGGGTTTTCTTTCATTAAAATCAATTCTCCAAATTTTTCTCAAAACTGTTTCAATACATCATCATTTAAAAGGTAGACAATTTAATAAAAAGAACACAAAAATTACTAGGTTTTGAAAACTAGTACACAAACATACTTTCCCTTCACCTGTGAAAAGATGGATGTCTTCTTAGGGATCTCTTGATGACCCCAAAGGTCAAATTCTGGCCAGCAAAGGAGGATTTATGCCCTAGTTATTGACATCAGCAGTTATTTCAGGAGAATCCCAAATGTGAAAAGAAGAAGCAATTAGAAGTGGAATCCCAGTAGAGAATACTCTTAAAAGGAGAAATAATAATTGGCACCACTGTACCTTCTTGGATGAGGATATTAGGGGGAAAAAATGTATTTTGTGTTTCACTGGGGTTCAAACCAATGAACGGTCTGCTTTAAGTCCTGGGCAGTGCTTTAGCCAATTCTGCATACCAAACCTCAAATACTATTAGCTTCTTATGAAACAAAATTCAAGTAATTGATCTCATCATTTCAAGATCTACAATGTTATGGTGAATATATCCAGAATACTTACTAAATAAAAAGCTCAATGCTGCTTAGAATGCAGAATACAAAGGTGAAAAAGATAATCTTTATATGAAGGAGCTTGCAAACTGATGGGATCTCTAAGATATGTAAATATGTACATACATACATTATACATTGTGGTCGTCATTGTTACATGCCTTCAAGTCCGTTTCCAACTCAAAGCAACCCTGTAGGAAAGAGTAGAATTGCCTCAGGGTTTTCTAGGCTGTAATATTTACTGAAGCAGACTGCCTGGTCTTTTTTCCTGCAAAGTAGCTGGTGGATTGGGACTGACAACCTTTGGATTAGCAGCCGAGAGCTTAACCATTGCTCAGTTTTCAGAACAAAAACTCAAAGTGCTATGGCAGGTCACTGGAGGGAGAGATTGATGACCTTCTAATGACAACAACAATGTCTGACATAGAGTTTAATCCATAAGGATGTGTTAAATAAATGACGGCTTGAGGGACATATTTAATTTATTCTTTATGCCATGACTCCCATGTTTGAGAAAGTGGCTTATATTGGGTCCACAACTGAGCCAAGAGAAGCTATGTCTCAAAACATAACTGAGGAAAAGGTGTCTTACACATGTGATTTATTATTCACAAAAAACACGCCAGGTAGGTATCATTACATATATTTTGCAGATGAATAAACTGATACTGAGAGGTAATTTTTCTAAACTTACACAACTGATAAGTAAGCCATAAAACTGGGATTCGGACCCAAGACTGAATAACTCCAAAACCAATTATTTTCCCTCCATACCATTCTGTGCTGATGTGAAGAGAATTTTTTTTTTTTTTTTGCTTTTTTTAATAGACAAAAAACCTGAGGAAAATGTCATAACACATGGCTGGATGTTTGGATGGTTGGTGAGGACAAAGCAACCCACAAAATTGCCATTCACTCGACATAAAGAAAATTTATGAACTTCTGCCCACAGACAAGGCTTTCCCAGTGAGCCTAAATGTATAAAGATCACAGAAAGGGTTTATTCTTTCCCAGGTGTGGAACTTCCCTGGCCTCAGTAACTACCTATTGGCCAATTCCCATCAAATATCTTCCTTGTCTGAGCAGCTGTGGAGTTCCTTCTGTTTCCCAACACCTCAAACCATAACTCATTCCTACCTTTTCTCTGCCCCAGGCTGCCTAGTTTATATTTCTGGGAAATTATTGCAGTACGTATTTGATTTTTCAACTATAACATTATTATGAAGATTGAAATGAAATATCTGTGAAGGTGATAAAAGCCAGAAGTTGTTTTCCAATTGCAGCATATAATCATGAATGAGTCTCAAGGAAGATGCATTGTCACATTATTGCTCAGAATTTGTTTTCTGACATTCTTTCATTATGGTTCAGAGTTCGCTTTTATCTGTGTCCATCCGGTGATAAAGGACATAGGGTCACTATAGGGTCCCTATGGGTCATACTCAACTCAATGGCACACAACAGTGTGCAATTATCCCTGCCTAGTGCCAATAAAATTATGTTCTTAAATTCTTGCTAAGAAATGACTTGCCTCAATGAGCTTGCAGCAGGCCATTTATCTGATCTATACAAGAAGATAAAGAGCTGATTTTATGAAACCAAAGTATCTATTGTTCTGTTTCAATTACATGTTAGAAGGGGGAGAAAGACTAGCACAGTGAAAAAATACGTATATACATGTATATATAATATATACATGTACATATAATTGACTATAGACAATGCAGAAGCAGAAAGAGGAAGAAATAGACAACTTCATAGTCATTCAACAAAAATGAGTTCAGCATCATCTCTGTATCAGACACTATGTTAAGGTAGTAAAGATAAAAAGATTAAAAGGCACGGTCCCTTCCTAGAAAAACTGAAGTACACACATTTAACTACAATATCATGTTATAAATCCAATGATAGAATTGTAAACCCATTGTGAATCTGGATGTGGTAACTCCACAGCCTGAATCTATTAGACAAATCTTTCTGAACGGGGCAATGCCTTAGCTGAATCATAAATGATAAGGGTTAAAGGGACTGTGGGGGTAACCTGGAGCTGGCAGTAGAAAGGCCACTAAATGTTCCACAAAATTCCCTCTGCTGTTCTGGGTAGGGCAAAAGCTATCATCATCATAATAATAAAATCTTGTTTAAGCAAATTGCTGATTCTCTCATACTAACGTTAGGGAATGTCAGCCACATATCAGGTGGCAGCAACTGAAAATGGACATATAAGCACAACGTTGCAGTCCATTTGCCATGTCAACTCTGGAAATCTGCAGCATCGTGCAAGAAACAAAGGGGCCACCTTTCTGACTGTACCTCCTCCTAGTATTTCGCCCATTTATTAAGCTCCAGCCACATTGTCTTTTTTTTTTTTTTTTGATACTCCAACATGTCAAGTTAATACCTGAAGCGCTGTACTTGTTATCATTTCTGCTTGATATGCTTTCCAAAGATCCACTCATGATTGTCTTCTCATTTAGGCTTCAATCCAATGTCACCTCTTCTAAGAGACCTTCCCCTTCCATACAAAATAGCACATTAGCATGCCCCACACTTTTGATCCTGCAATTTTCTTCCTCATTGTCTTACTTTACCTTCTCATAACACTTACTAGGACCTGAAAAGATTTCATTGTTTGTTTTGGTGACTTACTATCTGATTCCTCTTCTCTCCAAAAAGTAAGCCTGTTGCTGTATTGTTGTTAGTTGTCATGAACTGGATTCTAACTTATAGCGATACCATGTGGATAAGGATAGAACTCAGCTGTATGGGGTTTTCAAGGCTAGGTCCTTCTGGAAGCTGAACACCAAGACTGTCTTCAAAGGCTCCTCTGGGCGGGTTCTAACCACCAACATTTTGGCTGGTAGTTAAGTGCTTAACTCTTTGCTCCATACAGGGACCCATAGCTCTATTAACTCTATGAAAGTCAAACAATTACATTCATAGACAATTACTTAACTCATCAGATTACCAATTATATACTCATAGTAACTTTACTATTAACCATGGCTTTAACAAAAAAGACTTCAAATGTGACTCTTGTAAAGATGAGTAGAAGGAAGTAGTTGTGTGAAGTGGGAATGCAAGGCTTGCTAAAAGAATGTCAATAACTTCTTTTAATAATATCAATTGGTAAATCCACAATTTAAAAAATCAATGAAAAGAAATACAGCACATAATTACAAATATGCAGGCTATTATCAGAACAACAACAACAAAAATAACAAGAATGTGCTGCCCACAGGAACTTGGGGGTGGGGAGGAGAGAAATAGGAGTTTATATTTATTTGGTTGTGGTCCTTGTATATCATTTAACTTTTAAAACCATGTAAATGATTTATGTAATGATTTTAATTAATAATTATAAATATTTTTAATTAAGCATACACATTTCTAAAAACAGATAAAATGACTAGAAGAATACAAACAAAATTTTAAAATTTCTTTGAAGGTTTGGGTGTTTACTTTCTATGTCACGTGTTTCTGCATGCTTGCATCAGCCAGAAGAATCTACTTCATGATGTGGAAACGAGAAACGTCAACAGATCGTAGTAGTCTATAAAAACAAAGAGTGTTTCTTATCCGTTCTATATTTTCATTGTGAATTGACTGAGGGCTCTGTTCTATGTCCCCTCACTCAAGATCCCAAGCTGGGTTAGCATAACTAAAAAATACACCATCTTAAATCTTGGTGGTGGCCATGAAAAAAAAAAAAAAAGCAGCAACAAGCGGGGTGTCTTACAAACAATTAAATTTTCAGCTGAGAAGTGACACATACGACTTCTAATCCAACTCATTGTCCATAAATAGCCACAAGTCCCCACACAGTCCCAAAATGACTAGAAATATCATTCTACTATATGCCTAACAAAGAACTAAAAAAAAAAAAAAAAAAAAAACTAATTAATATGAATGAGTATAACAAGCAGGTAAAACTTTGCAATCAACGTTTTATATATTTATATTATGACAGTTTTAAAATGCAGAGTTCTAACTTGGTATACCTGATTTTCCATTTTATCACCGGTTCTTTCCTAAATCTTGACAAAATGGTCTAGATAAACTTTTGGGAACAAAGAATAATAAGATATGTTAAGAAAGTAGTTTTTTTCTCAACAACCTTTTGGTAAATGCCTCTTTCACATCTTTATTTCTAAGGCTATAAATCATGGGGTTCAACATGGGGATAACCGTGGTATAAAATACAGCCACCATTTTCCCCTGTTCCACAGATTCCTTTGAGGGGGGTCTGAGATACATGAGAAAAAGAGTTGCATAGAATATGGTGACAGCTGTCAGATGGGCACCACAGGTAGAGAAAGCTTTGTGTCTGCCCTCTGTAGAGCGGATCCTCAGGATGGCATGAAAAATATAAAAATAGGAAACAAGGATAATGAGGAGTGAAAAGGAAAAGTTACACCCAGCCACAACAAGCATTGATGTCTCTTTGTTGTAAGTGTCAGAACAAGCCAGCTTAATCAGTGGAGGGTCAGCACAGTAGAAGTGGTTAATCTCATTGGGGCCACAGAAGGCCAGGTTGTAGGTCCACATGGTCTCCATCAGCCCAGTGAGAGCTCCATACACATAAGGCGCTGTGATGAGGGATGTACAGACACTCTTGGACATTCTGCTGCCATAAAACAGAGGGTTGCAGATGGCCATGTACCGGTCAAAGCCATCACAGCCAGGATATAGATCTCCACATGGACCAAGGCGATAAAGAATTAACACTGAACCAGACAAGCAGAATAGGAAATGGTTTTCTTCTCTGAGAGGAAAATCTCCAGCATCTTTGGAGTCACATTGGTGGAGAAGCACAGATCTACAAAGGATAAGTGGCTCAGGAAAAAGTACATGGGTGTGTGGAGCCGGACATTGACCTGGATGAGGATAATCACGTCCAAATTTCCTGCCACTGTGACCATGTAAACGGCTAGAAATAGGGGGAAGAAGAGAATCTGCAATTCCAGGCGATTGGTGAGTCCCAGGAGAATGAACTCACTCACCAAAGTGAAGTTTCTTCTCATTTTTTCCTTGGATGGGAGATGGAAGCTTTATTTATATTTTATTATGATATAATTTTTAAAAAATTACAATAATGACTTCTTACAAAATTCCTTTTCTTCTTAGCATGTTTTTCTCATTTCATTTCTACTGATTTTTTTTCTTGGTAAATTCAATCCAAGTTAAACCAAAAAACAAAAAGCCCTCTGCTTTTGTGTTGATTCCTACTCATAGAGACCCCATAGGACAGAAAATAACTGCCCCATAGAGTTCAATACAAGTTAGGCCTTGAAAACTGCTAGTTTTCAAAACAGCTTTCTTCTGTTTTGTCAAAGATAGTTCTGTATTCTTCTTGTTTTTTCTTCCCCCATCCCTTTTTACTCCCTTCCATTTTGCTTTGGTCTTTTTTTCTCTTCATCCATTTCTCTCCTTCTCTTCATCTGCCTCTCCCTTTAATTCACCAAAGGTACTTTATGGGCTTATTGTTGTAGTTAGGTGCCATTGAGTTGGTTCTGACTCATAGCAACGCTATGTAAAAGAGAACAAAATGTTGCCTGATCCTGGGCCTACCTAGTCCAAAATGTAACTTTCAGGACTGAAGAATTTCCTTATTCCCAATTACTATGAGAGAAGGGGATGAATTGAAAGAACAGGAGAAGGTATTAAAGATGGATTGATACAGTGGCTGCAACAATGGGCTCAAGCATGACGATTGTGAACATGGAGCAGGACCAGGCAGTGTTTTGTTCTGTGGTACATAGGGTCACTATGAGTGGGAACCAACTCGAAGGCACCTAACAACAACAATATCAAAGGATAACATTAGCTCCAATGACCTTGTTATTTGTTTTTGTTTTTTTCAATAACTTCCACCCAACCAATTCCCTACTGGAGAAATGTTAGTAATAAATCAGGGCCAGTTTGATGATTTAGAGCCCTGGTGGTGCAGTGGTTAAGAGCTTGGCTGCTAACCATGAAGGTTGGCAGTTCAAATCCACCAGCCACTACTTGAAAACCCTATGGGGCAGTTCTATTCTGTCCTGTAGGGTTGCTTTGAGTCAGAATCAGCTCAATGGCAAAGCATTTGTTTGTTTGGTCCAAACTGATTGGAATAGGGACTTACCAGTTTGAGTGTGGAGAATTTCTTTGTTCTTTTTGTATTATTTGGAAGAACTAAAAAATATATATATATTTTGGGAGTTGCTCAATATTTAAATTACCCTGCCATTTGCACTCCTTTTTTAGAATCCTTGGGAAAGGTATTTCCTGTTTTATGGAGTAGAACTATAGGGTTACTACGAGTCACAATCAACTGAATGGCAGTGAGTTTGGTTTGGGTATGGAATAGAAAAGTAATGGAAATTCTCTAGTCTTGGCCACACATTTCTGGTTTCCATTATGACCTCTGAGATATCAGTTCCTTGGTTCAGGTAGAAGTATGCTGGGATCACAGCCTTGTCCCTCATTGTCTTAACTCACCAAATGAGTGATTCAAGGTGGACAAAATATTTTTGCCTCAAACTGGTTGCTGTGGGGGCTTAAAGATCAGACTGATCCTGCAAAAGAACACTGATCATGTCTGGTTCCTGGATTCTAGACCTCCATGGTAAGCTATCTGTTCTTTAAGACTTGTCTTCCATCTCCACATTGATTTGGATTGATTAGGATAGCCATAGGTGACTACTGTTGTTTGCAACAAAGAAAAAGTGCTAACAATACTGATATTAGCTGAAATGTGTATGTTTATTTTTCTATAAGGAGATCATCTCTACTCACTAAAAATATCCTATGAGAGAAGACTGTTCCGTAACTATGAACGAGTAAACAAAGGTTTAGTTTGTGATTTATATAACAAGTTAAATCTGGGTTTTCTCTATTTCATCACAGTAGTGATTTTGCCTTATCCATTCTTACATGCCAATCTTCCATCACTTTTTAGCTTGTTTGTTTACTTTTTTTAAAATATAAAATTTATATTGAGAAAAATGTACTGTATCTTAAACACACAAGCTCATGTATGTTTACAAATGCACACACCCATGTAACCTACCATGGGACATTCTTAAATGTTAGGATTAAAGCAAACCAAACATAACGTTTCCATAAAACTCCAGTAGTGTTAGCACAAAATCAGTTCATGGACTGTCCTACTCCCTGAATAAATTCCTTATTCTCAATCTCAGTTTTACCACTAATTTAACCAGTACTTAACATACGGTGCCTTATATGCCAAATTTCAATCTAAGTGCCCTACACATATTCAGGTATGTGACTTTCAAACCAACTTTATGGTATTCTGTCCCTCTTGGATTCCAACAATAACATTGTTTCCTCAGTTTTGGTCCAGAAAGAAATGCTGTTATGGATAGTGCAGTGTCCTGGTTAAAAAGTTTATGGTGTCGGCCTGTTGAATTAATGAAATCACTGCCCCACAGGGCGATTTTGGAAATTACACAAAAATAAATTATGCAATCTGTATAGCACTGTGCCTAATGTGTGCCAAGCCTTTAATAAATGTTAACTATCACTTATGTTAACTGATGATTTCAGAGCAAATGATTTTAGGTATTTAACAGGCTCTGGGATCCTTAATCACTTTTCTAAGTAACAATAATTTAGTTACTAAATGTCTATCAAATGTCTATACTTTCTTGTAATTGGCATTCTTCTCATCTAACCATTTAATCATCTCAACCCACCTAATTCTGACAATACATAGCATTGCATAAGTAGATAACGTTTTCATGATTATGAACACATGCAGAATAAAGAAACCTACCTACAAGTGAAGGAAGAGCTGTCCTTACAGTGAATTATGGCTTTTTGGGTGAATAACTAAAGGAGAATTTATGTGTTGATTCCTTTCCCTAAGGCATTTCACAAATGTGTGAAGCTGAAGCAATTACGTTGTGACAAAATTGTTTTTGCTGAATGAGTTCTCTGGAGAAGTAACAATCAGAAAAAAAGCAGATTTAACATGGGAGCCAACCACTCCGTAGGGCTTTTCTCCTTTATGTTCAGTCTCTATATTTTTCTTCTCCTACATTGAGAGTACCATAGGGTAACCTTGATGTCTGCAATGGACTCGCAGATCGCATCACCCTAACTACTGTAATTGTAGCTTAATCCAGTCTTTGGGTATTGTTTCTTCAACACTATTGTAACACTTTGTATCAAAATTATATTTCCTCCTCCTAGGAAATTATACTTCCTAACTCCTTCGCAATGTAAACATAACGTATTTATATTGGAATGAATCTTTTACTGTTTGAAGGCTAATATTATTTGTTATTAATTTTAAGCAATAATATTTCTATAGAAAATGCACACAAATCATAAGGGTAAAACTTCATAAATGTTTGCAAAGTTAAAATATTTGCGTAACCAGCCCCTAAATCAAACAGTAGCAAATTAGCAACACTGTAGAAGACCTCCTCATACCATTCTCCAGTCCAACACCTCAAATTAACTACATTCTAACTTGTCACAGTGTAATCAGTTGCCATCCTGTCGACTTTGACTCATGGTGGTGCCGTGTCTGAGAGAATAGAACTGTGCTCCATACAGGGTTTTCAATGGCTAATTTTTTAGAAGTAGATCTGCCAGGGCTTCTTCTGAGGCATTTTTAGATGGGCTTTGGCAGATGCCTCCAACCTGCCCATTAGCAGCCAAGCACAATAACCATTTGCACCAATAAACTACTTAACTTTGTCTCTCTTTGAATTTATGTTGTTGGGAACATACAGTGTCTATATAAATAGAGTATAGGAAAAATCTCACTCTCATTGCTGTATAGAATTCCATTGCATGACTATACCAAAATTTATATATCTTTACTGTTATTGATAGATATTTAGCCTGCTTCCAGATTTGGCTATTACCAAAAAAAAAAAAAAATTATCCTTGAGTAAAAAAAAAAAATTTTTATATATATATCTTTAAGATTCTATTTATGCATTTCTGCTCATTACATACTGACTGGAATTGCTTGTTTACAGGGTGTGTTTATGTTCAACTTACATAAATACTGTCAACTAGTTTTTCCACACTGGTTATACCAATTTACATTCCCTCCAGCATTATATGTGAGATTCAATTGTTCTGTTTTGCCACCCTGGAATGTGTGTATAGGTAACGATATCTCAATGTAATTGTAACTTGCATTCCTTTAGCGACCACTGAAGTTGAACACATTGTTTTAGGTTTACTTACTTCTTTGAACATTATTTGTGCATTTGCGGGGCAATGGATAGTTATTGTGTGGCCTTTCTCGCCATGGTCTTGTAACTCCCACCCAGGTGATTGGGCGAGACTGAGTGGTCCATTGAAGGGATTGACCAGTTTTTGCCATACTTCTGGGCTTAAGGTGAGCCAACCCAGAGGCAGGAAGAAGAGGATCCCACCATCACCAGAGAAGAACAGCCAGGTGTGGAGAGCCCCTCCTTTGGGCCAGGGATCTCTGCTTTGAAAAGCTACTGGACCCAGGAGACAGAGAGCAAGCTAAAACCCTGAAGACAGTGAGAAGTGGTGGCAAGAGATACAAGCCAGAGACCATGCAATGGGCTTCCTGGCCTACAGAGCAAGAAAGCTCAGTGTCTTGGGGCCACAGTTTATTGGCAGAGAGGGGTGCCTCTGGGCACTTGTTAGCAGGAGCTAAAAGAGTTTTGTAATGCTTGCCTGAGCAGGTCAGAGGCATAGGGCCAGAGAGAGGTGTGCCTGTGAGCTCAGCTGAAAAGAAGCTATCCTGATAGAAGAACTGTGTCCTGAGCATTCCTGAGCCTGAATTATAGTATATTACTTCCATAATAAACCAGATAATTGTGAGTATTATCTGTGAGTTCTGTGTGGTCATTGCAATGAATTATCGAACCCATCAGAGATGTAGATAGCACCATGGGAGAGATGGTTGGTGTCAGGACTGGTAAAGATGGTGGAGAAAAGAGGCATGTCTGACCTCTGCCTCATAGGAATCAGCTTTGGGGTATTGACCTTAATTCTTCTTCCTCGTTGAGAGAAGGTCAAACACTGCCCCCATGCCATTTTTACAGCAGCGAGTGTTCATAACATTTGCTAAGATATCTGGTTTCTTTATTTACTCAAAGAAGAGTTTATATAAAATATTCTAGGTATGAGTCTTTTGTCAGATATGTGTAGCACTGTTATCTTCTCTCAGTCTGTACCTCGTCGTCTTAGTTACTTAGCACTGCTATAACAGAAATGGAAACCCTGGTGGTGTAGTGGTTAAGTGCTACAGCTGCTAACCCAAGGGTTGACAGTTGGAATCCGCCAGGGACTCCTTGGAAACTCTATGGGGCTGTTCTACTCTGTCCTATAGAGTCACTATGAGTTGGAATTGACTCAACGGCACTGGGTTTAGTTTTGGTTTTTTATAACAGAAATACTTCAACTGGATAGTTTTAACGAAGAGAAATTTATTTTCTCACTGTCTGGGAGGCTAGAAATTTGAATTCAGGGCACCAGCTCCAGGGGAAGGCTTTTACTCTCTGTCGGCTCTGGGGAAAAGTCCTTGTCTTCAGTCTGCCCTAGTCAAGGAACTTCTCAGTACAGGGACTGCAGGTCCAAAGGATGTGGTATTCTTCTGGCTCTTGTTTCTGGGTGGTATGAGGTCCCCATGTTTCTCTGCTTGTTAATCCTACCTCATTAATATCATATAGGTAGGATTTATAACACATAGGAAGATCACATCAGATGACAAAATGGTGGACAATCACACAGTACTGAGACTCATGGCCTAGTCGAATTGATAACACATTTTTGGGAGATACAATTCAATCTACAACATATGCCTTTCCATTCTTTTAATACTGCCTTTTGATAATGACTCTTCTTAACTTGAAAACAGTCCAATGCATCATAATTTATGTGTTTGCTTTAAGAGCTATTTGCTCTCTCAAAGTTATGGCCATATTCTTTGATACTTCATTCTAGTAGTTTTATTGTGTTATCTCTGACATTAGGTACTTTAATCCAACTGAAGTTGACAGTTGTGCATGGTGTGATTAGTGGGTAATACTGTATTAATTTCACACAGGTGTTATTGATCCAAGGGTGTTTATTGAAAAGATCTTAATCTCCCCATTCATTTCAGTGTCTGTCTGCCACATAACTCTAGTGATCAAATACATGTGTATCTGAGTTCACCTGAAGAATGACGTTCAGTGTTTTGTTTGTTTGTTTACTTATTTCATTATTTTGGGTCTACAGGCAACAAATTCTCTTAAGTTCCTGATTTTCCGAAAGTATTTCTATTTGGCGTTTACTTTTGGAGATATGCCCTAGACAAACACACTAGGTTGGCAGGTTTTCTTTTGTTTTGTTTTTCTTCCACACCTTAAAGATCATGTTGGTTTATGGTTTCTGTTGTTTCTGTTAAGAAACCAGTACTCATCTTAGTGTTGCTATTTTGGAGGTAAAGTGTCGTTTTTCTCTAGTTGTTTTCAAGTTTTCTGTTGTCTTTGAATTTTTCATGGTCATATGTTTAACTTGTGTGTATGTGTTTGAATTTTCGTATTTTCCTTACATTTTTATGAACCAGAGCTTTAACTATGAAAATTCATTGAGGCCTGGGTGGTTGATGATTCATTCCTCTGACAGGTACTTGTGTTTTGTGTCATTCTCTTGAGCCTGCTTCCAACCTAGGTATCCTTTAAATTCACTTTTTGGTTTGCAATTTTATAGTCCATGAAAACATTATAAATTTTAACCCAAATTGACATGAACATTAGCCTACTGTCATTAATTTATAAAAGAGAATTTTTATTATTTAATTTTATTTTCGGTGAAAATATACACAGCAAAACCTCTTCCCGTTCCAGAATTTCTAGACATAATGATCAGTGATACTGGTTATATTTGTCACATTTTGTCAACATTCCCTTAATTTCTGTTCTAGTTGTTTCACTTCCATTTATTTAAACTTCCTGCCCCCCTAGCCTTCTCATCTATGCTTTAAAATAGCTGTTGACCTTTGGCATTATATGCATATATATAATTATACATGGTTTTGTTTTGTTTTGTTTTGTTTAATGCAGTACTAAAAAAAAAAGTACTGAAGGGTGACAATTTACCCTTTGGGCTAAACTGTTACTTCGTTTGAAGTCGACTTCAGGAGATAGATTCAACTCAAGGTTTGAAGAGCAACTCAGGTTCACAGTCTTGGGAACTCCTCCAGTCATATTAGGTCCAGTAAGCCTGATTTCTTTTAGAATTTGAAGTTTTGTTTCACATTTTTCTCCCTTTTTATCAGAATTCATCTACTGTGTTACTGATCAGAACATTCTGATCAGCCAGGCACCATATCGTTCTTATCTCATGGAGAAGGAGGCAGTGGTTCAAGTAGACAAGTAGTCCTGTAGCTCAGTTCCCTCTCTGATTCTTGGGTTTCTTTCTTTCTCTTTTGATCCAGATTATTAAATACCAATAGTTGTATCTTAGATGGCTACTTGTAAGTTTCTAAGACCTGGACACTGTCCACCATACTCAGAGGTAGAATATAAACTTTAAGAACTCTATTTTGCCCATTAACTGGATTGTCCCATGAGACTATGGTCCTAAACCCCCAAAGCAAGAGCATTAATCCCATGAGGTGATTGGTTATGTCTAATTAGTATCATCATCTGTACTCCCTGTTTTATATTTTTGGCTGTTATTATCGCAAGAACTAGTATTTGTTCATTCATCCCTTTTCCCTGCATACAGCTTATTGATATCAGTTTCATCAATCATGCTGTGGAAAGTTCTCCCATATTCAGTGCCATCTTTCTCCCATTTCTATAAACAAAAAGTAACTATTAACTAGAGAGTATTTCTATCACTCTCCCCTACCCCAGTAACCAGTAATGAACATAGGTTTCTGCATATTTACCTATTCATGTAATTTCATAAAAATGAGAGATACAATATTTTTATTTTGTGATTGACTTAGTTCACTCAACATAATGTCCTCCAGATTCATCCATGTTGTAAGATGTGTTGGGGACACATTTTTGTTTATCACTGAGTAATATCCTATTGTATGTATGTACCACGTTTGACTTATCCATTCATCCATTAACGAGCACTTGGGTTGTTTCTGTCTTTTTGTTATTCCGAATAGTTCTGCAATGAACGTAGGTGTGCATGTGTCTGTTCATGTCACTTCTATTAGATCCCTAGGGTATGTATGTAAGAGTGGAATTTCTGGGTCTTATGGCAGCTCTAACTCTAGTTTTTTTAGTAAAATAAGATTTTTAACTTCTCCATGAATCAAAGCCTAGACAGACTACTCCTTTTTTTTTTTTTTCCACTCTGTAATTGAGCAGAGATTTTAGCTCTACAGCAATCCTAACCCCATGAGGCGTCTCTGTTCCAACTGCTCGCCTTGGACACAGCTCATCACTTGTATCCCATCTCCCATGCAGATCATTACCTCTGAGGCTTTAGGTTACCCGTAGGAAAGCTGTTCGTTTCAACACCAACTTACCACCCATAATTCTACTCTCAACCCATTTCAAACTCTGTAGATTTTCATCATTCTCCTGAAAGCTAAGATATATATTTAAAAGTTTTTAAAATCTGTGTTATGCCCTGTACGTTTATGTCTCTATGAGTCAATTATTTTTAATATATATACTGTGCCACATTGTTGGAAATGAAAGTCTTAGATCCTTTAAAATAAAAACAAATGATGACAGACCTTCCTCCCAAGATGTATTTCAATTGTTATTAAAGTCATTTTGTATATGTACCAAAACCAAAACCCATTGCCACTGAGTCAATTCCAACTCATAGTGACCCTATGCAACACAGTAGTACTGCCCCAAACAGTTTCTAAGGCTGTACATCTTTACAGAACAGAATACATCTTTCTCCTGTGGAACAGCTGGTAGGTTTGATCTGTCTGACTTTTGATAGTAGCTGAGCACTTAACCACTGTGCCACCAGGGCTCCTCGTATGTGTCCATAGAAACATAATTCAAAACATAACTATATAATTGAAACTATTATTTTAAAACTAAATCAAACATACATTAAACAACCTTACAATAAAAAAATTCAAAATAACAACATTAATACAATGTTAAAAAAATATTAACTTATCCCTCTATTCAACTGATCAATAGTGATTAACTTTTTCTTTTAATCACTGTGCTTATTTCTGGAAGGTACTAGCAAAAGCAGATACAGGCGCTGTTCTCATGAAATATACAAGCTGAGGATGTGAGGGACATTAAGGTACTAATCAAAAGGTTCATGACTGTAAAGTTGCAGCTGTGACGAGTTCCCCAAAACAGTGACACATAGAGTTTTGATATTATATAATAATTATAAACATATTATATGATTTAACTCAGAAAATTTTCTCTGATATATAAGAGATGAGGAAAAACATTCTGAGCAGAGGGAAGAACAAATGTGAAACCCAAAAGAAAGATAAATAATGTTCTGTATTAAGGGAATAAAAAAGGCCAGGGAGACTGGAATGCAGATAGCCACCAGAGCATGTTTTGAGAGGCCTGAGAGAGATACCCAGAGGCCAACCCACACAGAATGTTATTGACTACATTACAATGTAATGTCTTTAACCTAGGTGAAATACTAAGTGACTTGTTTGAGGAAAATAAATCACTTCTTACAAAATATAACTGGTGCTATCATGCTCCAGTTTCTCTTAAGCGGCAAAAAATTATACATGACTTCATGTCATGTAATGACACCATTTCTCCATAAAGATGAAAATGTAATTTGGTCTAGTGTCAACATTGAATAGAATGAATGGAAATATAAGGACTTATTCCCTTCCCTATCCACTCAAGACAACCATTCATGTTTGGGCAAATTATTTTTAGATTAAGCCCTAAGAATAATTCATACCAAAACCGAAACAAAACCTGTTGGCATTGAGTTGAATCTGACTCATAGCAATCCTATAGGACAGAGTAGAATTATCCCATAGAGTTTCCAAGGAGGGCCTGGTGGATTTGAACTGCTGCCATTTTGATTAGCAGATGTAGCTTGTAACCACTATGGCACCAGGGTTTCCTAAGAATAATTCATAGGCTATATAAAATTAAAAACAAACAAACAAATAAAAAAATCTAGCCAATAGGAGCACTGAAGTTTATTTCAAAGGCAATTTTCTTCTAAATAGTTCTTTAGTTAGCGCCTCTTTCACATCCTTGTTCCTCAGGCTGTAGATCATGGGATTCCACATGGGGATCACTGTGGTATAAAACACAGCCACCATTTTCCCCTGTTCCAGAGATTCCTCTGAGGGGGGCCTGAGATACATGAAGAAAAGAGCTGCATAGAATATGGTAACAGCTGTCAGGTGGGAAGCACAGGTAGAGAAAGCTTTGCGCCTACCCTCTGTAGATCGAATCCTCAAAGTGGCTGGAAATATGTAGATGTAAGAAATGAGGATAACAAGGAGAGAATAACTGAAGTTGAAACCAGCCACAACAAACATGGATAGCTCCTTGTTGTAGGTGTCAGAACAAGCCAGCTTAATCAGTGGAGGGTCAGCACAGTAGAAGTGATTAATCTCATTGGGTCCACAGAAGGCCAGGTTGTAGGTCCACATGGTCTCCATCAGCCCAGTGAGAGCTCCATACACATAAGGCACCATGATGAGGGATGTACAGACATTCTTGGACATTTTGCTGCCATAAAGTAGAGGGTTGCAGATGGCCATGTACCAGTCAAAGGCCATCATGGCCAAGACATAGATCTCCACATGGACCAAGGCAATAAAAAAATAACACTGCACCAGACAAGCAGAATAGGAAATGGTTTTCTTCTCTGAGAGGAAAATCTCCAGCATCTTTGGAGTCACATTGGTGGAGAAGCACAGATCCACAAAGGATAAGTGGCTCAGGAAGAAGTACATGGGTGTGTGGAGCCGGGCATTGACATGGATGAGTATAATCATGCCCAGATTCCCTGCCACTGTGGCCATGTAAATGACCAGAAATAGCAGGAAGAAGACAATCTGTAATTCCCAATAACTGGTCAGTCCCAGAAGAATAAACTCATTCACTGAAGTAAAGTTACGTCTCATAATTTTCTTGGTTGGGAAGTGAGAACTTTGGACCTGTAGAGAAATTTTTAAAATGGTAAATGTTTTCATATTTTCTTAGAATATTGTTTTGTTTTTCCTCTATGCATTTTTTTCTTTTCTTTTATATGAATCCAATTTTTCACCAGTAGGCATTAGAAATAGAGGTTTAATTAAAACCCATTGCCATTGAGTCAATTCTGACTCATACCTACCCTATAAGACAGAGTAGAACTGCACCGTAGGGTTTCCAAGGATTGGTTAGTGAATTCCAACTTTAACCTTTTGGTTAGCAGCCAAATGCTTAACCATTGTACCACTTCAGGCCCCTTAATAAAAATGGGACTTAATTAAAAGTTAGCAAACTCATTTAAATACTCAGCTTCAGGTCCTTTTTTTTTTTTTTTTTTTAATTGTTCTCTTATCTGTCTTTGGTCCTTAATTTTTTTTTTTTATTTAGTTTTTGGCATTATATTTCCTATCCATTTCACATATAATTCATTTGTTTTTTCCATTTCACTTCATAATATGAGATCAACTTTTTTTCTTTTCCCACAAATTTTACCACTAACAATAAATAAGCAAACAGATAAATACCCATCACTTACCTAAATGAAATTTCCAGAAAATCTGAGCAAAGTAGAGCATGTTGTACCAGAGGTTCTTTTCCTAATAACAATTATTTCTTACAGGTCATGGCAGATAAAATTCCTTAGGTTTTCTTGTATATGGGTACTAAGGAATAAATTAAAAGATATATCCTAACTCATTCTAAGTAAGATATCCTGAAATCAGTACTTTGTATTTTAGGGTGACTAACTGCTTTTTTTTTTTTTAACTGCTACTTTGGAAAAAGTACAGAAGAAAATAGAATTCTTTGAAAAATTGAATATTTGAAAATATTTTCCCCTGAACAGAAACCAATATATATGCAAGAAAACTTTCAAAATCTTCTAAATCTTTTTACAATTAGTTCAAGAAATTTTAGAGAATCTAATCTTTCTGAGCATCGGATCCGAACTGCCTAGCTTTTGGTTAGCAGCCATATCTCTTAATCGCTGCACCACCAGGGCTAAAACAAACAAACAAAAAAAAGGCAAGGTCAAAGAAAACAAAAACAAACACACCAGCTTCATCTCTCTTTGTTCTCAAGCTTGGCTTGCTACAGCCAAAGAGTAGGTTGTGATCAAGGGTATGTGATGAAAATAGAAGTGCCTAATTTTTATTCATCTCTTTATAAACTGTGCTTATGCTCCTCTTCCACTTTCTGCCTACCCATTAGCTGGAATAAGGATGTGGTGTTGAGCCATCCAAGATCACGTGAATGAGATCAGAGCTTTAAGGATGGCAGAAAAATAAAAATGAGTACATTGGCATTCCTAAAATCTTTGCAGAGATGAACTGATATGTCAGCTCAGAATTTTACATAAATGAGAAATAAACTTCTAATTTGTTTAAGTGACTGTTATTTTGTTTTGCCCTCACAAAGACTAAACTCATTATTCAGCTAATACTTTCACTATAGGATCAGTGTTCAATATTACTGTAGAGTTGACCACTATACATCTAAGGTTAAACTAAATGCAGTGATGATTATTAATTAGAATTAAGTTAACCCTCAGGGGTTATGCCCAAGTGCTATGCTATGATGTAAAAATTATTATGATAATGCTTAGTTAGCCCATATGTCAGCTTCTTGAAACCTTAAAATTGGCTTGAACTACCTTTTTTTCCACTCCATGACATTAAACAAATGAACAAAAAATTCCCATTGAGCCGAATCAACTCATAACAACCCTATAGGACAGAGTAGAACTGCCTCACAAGGTTTCCAAGGAGTGTCTGGTGGATTTGAACTGCCAACATTTTGGTTAACAGCCAGGCTCTTAACCACTGCACCTCCAGGGCTCCATGCCATTCAGAAACACAAAACATTCTCAAATACACAAACATACATACCACAAGGGATGACAAATCTATGGAAGGCAGGTGAAATTGACGTTAGACATATCTTTAAGTCCCCCACCTGCACTTCAACCACAGGCGATTTTTCACTGGCTGTTTTATAGCTTTCAGTTTTCACCTTCATAGCATCACTATTTTCTTCCCTCCTCCTATTTCTCATCCCTGTCTCTTTTCTCCTCCGATGACCTCAAGAAGTCCATATTTTTCTCTCCGTATTATTCAGAGCAGTTCAGCTTTTGTTGATGCATACTCTTAAGCTCAGCTGTAGCTCATCTTTGCCTAGTGAGCATATTAAGGTGTTTTGCAAAACTGATGAGCTTTTCATTTAATAGGAATTATCATACTTAGAAGGATCATGAATTGGCTTCTCTCTCTCTGCTTGTGAGTGTACGCATGTATATATATATATAATTTCTGTGTGTGTATGTGTGTGTACATATGTATATGTATATATATATATATATATATATATATATATATATATATATATATATATATATATATACACACATATGTTTGTGGCCACAGAAGGCTAGGTGGGAGGTCCACACAGTCACAAGTCCATATGTGCATGTATATAGATAGTTGCTGTTGAGATGACTGAGATTCATGGCAACCCCATTTGTGTCAGAGTAGAACTGTGTCCAAAGTGTCTTCAATGACTGATTTTCCCAAAGTAGATCACTAGGCCTTTCCTCTGAGACAACTCTGGGAGAACTCAAACCTCTAACTATTGTGTTAACAGTCAAGAGCTGGTAGTCCTCATACAGCCAATCAAACTCTTTCCTGTAGTCATTGAAATATCTCTAACCCTACAATTCTTACCAAATAAGAAACTGGGTCACAAGCATTAACAGTAACACTTTTGTTGGTTCCTAACATACACAGAATGAACATCCCTACCTATAAAGATGAGGAGCCCTGGTGTCACAGTGGTTAAGAGCTGGCTGCTGCCTGAAAGACCAGTGTTTCAAACCCACCGGCGGATCCAAAGGAGAAAGATGCAGTCTGCTTCCATAAAGATTACAGCCTTGGAAACCCTATGGGTCAGTTCTATTCTGTTTGATGAGTCGGAATTAACAATAACAACAAAACTTATAAAGAAATAGAAAAATCAGCAGACCTTCAAAAATAGTAATTGAGGCAAATGTGTGCTTTTGTTTATAAGGTTGATTTCATTTCCCTATGGTATTTCTTTAAAAAAAAAAAAAAAAGAAAGAAAATAATCAATGCTGCCAATTATAAGTTCCCAATTAAGAGACAGCCAAGGGACTTTTAACATGGGAATTTGGCATGCACTGCTGGGCATCCTTCTCCTTCACCACCTCCGCTATACAACACAATGGGCCACATTCCAAAGAAATCTCGTCACTCATTCACTTCACTTAGCTAGCAATGCAGCAAGAACATAACATTTCACGTGGCACCATTATTGTGTTCATGTTCTAGTTTAAAAAACTGGGGGGGGGGGGGTATTTTAAGCTGTCTTTGGTTATGTATGGAAAACCTGGTGGGGTACTGGTTAAGAGCTATGGCTGCTAACCAAAGCTCAGCAAACTCTGTGGGGCAGTTCTCCTCTGTCCTAAATGGTCACTATGAGTCAGGATCGACTGGACAGCAATGGGTTTGTCTTTTTTAGTTTATTTTTGATTATATGTTTTGTATTGTTTAGATTTGCTTATTAAAAGGCAACGAGTAAATGAAAGCAATTGGGGAGATTTCCAACTCCTAAGCTCCTTTCTATAGCCACTAACATACCTGGCTTCCCTCATAGTTAGTTCGTCTCATTACTTGATTAAATAGCAACGATGATGAACCAAAATTTTTGGTGCTTTCTAGTTTTCTGCAAACAATATTTAACAAATTCGTTACAACATTTAATGGAAAAGAGAAACAAAGAAAGTATTTTCAATTCCATTGAGTAATTTTTTCACAGTCTTGTCCATTATTTTTAAGTAGGCAAATCATTCTATTTTAGCTCCATCCTTAAAATGTACATGTGGACTAACATATCCTAGGCCACTTCCAATTCAAATATTTTATACTTTTAATATTGTAATCAAAGTAAAAATGGGAAAACATAAATCTAGATAGCTTATAGGGAATTTAATAGATACTGTATACATGTAAACCCTGGTGATGTAGTGGTTAAGTGCTATGGCTGCTAACCAAAGGGTTGGCAGTTCATATCCACCAGGTGTTCCTTGGAAACTCTGCGGGGCAGTTCTACTCTGTCCTATAGTGTTGCTATGAGTTGGAATCGACTCGACGGCACTGGGTTTGGTTTATATACATGCATATATATATATATGTATATACTTTTCTTTTTTTCTGAGACTTTAGTGAAATTCAGCTTATGATCAGCTATTTGGGAGTTTAGGGAGGATTTATCTCCATGCACTTTGGGACCTTGTTATCAGGGAATTGAGTAGAACAACACTGAAACTGTAAAGAAACACAGTCACTGCCTCCCTTGGTTAAAACAAGATTGTTGTTCTTCAAAGGAGCCTTCTCCCCCAGACACATGCTGAAGAATGACTAAAAAATGTATTCCCTTAATTGCATTCCTCAGGTTAAAACATATTGATGGTTTCCTATCTACACAAAATTAAATCTAAATAACTTAGCTAGATATTTCATATTCTCCTCAACTGATAGAGTTTACTATTCGACCTCCCTGCCACTCATGTTCTTATCCAAAATTGGCATTCCAGGCACATCCAAGCTATTTCCCTTTGATCAGTTGATTCTGTCTTGGCTCCCATCCTGTACTCTTTGAACTTTCTACCCAAATTTCAAAGTTCTGCTTAATGGTCACTTGACCTGGTAGAACTACCCTAAAATTATTTTTTTCTTCCTGTATGTGCACAAAACACATTTTAAAAATACTTCATCTAATTCACTTATCTTAGCAAGTCTTATGGTAAAATTAGCTGTCGGTGTTTCTCCCTGACATTACTCTCCCTAGAAAGGGGGAACCATTTACTAATTTTTAAAACCCATGTGTCCTTGCCTTTGGTGGGTCTCATTAACTATGCATTTCATTGAATTACTTCAACATGTGATCACAAACATATGAAAATATTCCCAGGAGTTGAAGTGTTAAGCAAGAGATAATTTTTCCATAACATGGTCTTTCTGGGTGAAATAGGCTACCATTAAAAATGGTCATCTTCTAGGGAGAATCCACTCTAATGTATCCCCAACCAAAGAACATAAGAATAATCATTTTAAATATATTGCAATTTCCAAAACAATGAGTGCTTTCATGTACATTCTGACTTTCTAAGAGTCACAAACATCAGATCATTACATCGTTTCTAAAGTGCTCTTTAAATTTCAGGGGAATTAATTCAACAAGAAATCACAATTAAACAGTTACATATGGGATGTGGGACTTAAAAGATTTAGAAACAGAAAACTCAAGGCTTCAATTAAATATACTTCATATCCAAAGATTTGGATTACATCATCTACTGAGATATTGTTCTTGACCCTTGATTGGACATTCCTTGCAAATTCGCAGAGCAAGGTTTTATTCTGTTTTTCAAATTAAGAAATCATCACCTTCCCTGAAGAAAATCAAGAAAACGTTGTTTGTAATATTCTATAATAAAAAATACATAAATATGAGCCTTTCAAATTATTTATGATAAAGTATTCATGCTTACTGATTAAAAAAAGAGAGTCTCATGTAGCAATTCAGCTTTTAATTTCCTCGTATTACATTCTTTCTCTTTCTATGTATCTAGCAGTTTAAAAGAAGGGTCACAAACATATGAGATGGAAACTATTTTAATATTGCTAATCATTCCTTCAAGGAGCATATGTTTCCCTTACCCAACTGTACCAAAAAAAAAAAAAAAAAGACCAAACATTGTTGTCGAGTCAATTGCAGACTTATAAGAACCCTATGGGACAAAGTAGAACTGCCTCACAGGGTTTCTAAGGAGTAACGGGGATTCAAACTGCCACCTTTCAGTTAGCAGCCAAGCTCTTAAGCCACTGTATCACCAGGGCTGTAGACTATCTAAAAATCTAGTTAAATTTATAAGATAGAAATCAAAAGCACAGAAGTTTTTCTAATTTACAAAGTTTCCAAATCTGTTGGTAAAAATGTAAACCCAGGACACACATATACTCTCAAGCACGTTCTGGAAGTCCATGGCCAAATACAATTTAGTTTCATCCAGTAGCCACAAGGTGGCAAAAAAGGATGCTATTCAAGTTGCCAGCTCTGGAGAAAACAACTGTAATGATAAACCAGCCTATCTGAAGCCACAAATACTGGCAATGGCAAACATAAATCTGCAACACTTTGGATCCAATATTGTAATTAAGCAGAGGGCACATGAACATGTGATGTGATTGGCAAAGACTGCAGCAGGGACAAAATATGGAGTCAACAGGAATGTGACAATATTATATTGCTCAAACAAATTGGCCAAGGAAATGGTTTTTATGAACAAAAAGTGAACCAGAATTTGTGGGATTGGCAAATTGGTGAGGAAACAGTACAAAGGTGTGATCTGCAGGGTTAGATCCAAGGTTCTGACAAGAAACAGCATACAAATTACTAAAAACAAGACAAAGAAAACAAGCTGCAATGGTGAACAACTGGTCAGTCTCAGGAAGTTAAGTTCCTTCTCTCTGGTCTGATTTATTCTGAACATTTGCAGATGAATTCTGTTTAAAGAAATAAAAGCAGTTTAGAACTGAAAAAAAATCATCCACATTTGGCATTTCATCAGTGTGTTTTATATAAATATTTTCTAATTTTCATTTTCTTATGAATCCAGTGAAAACCCTGGTGCTGTAGTGGTCAAGTGCTACTGCTGCTGCTAACCTAAAGGTTGGAAGTTTGAATCCACCAGGCGTTTCTTGGAAACTCTATGGGGCAGTTCTACTCTGTCCTTACAGGGTCTCCACCAGTCGGATTCGACTCAACGGCAAAACCAAAAAAAAAACTAAACCCAGTGCCGTCGAGTCGATTCTGACTCATAGAGATCCTTTAAGGACAGAGTAGAACAGCCCCATAGAGTTTCCAAGGAGCGCCTGGTGGATTTGAGCTGCCGACCCTTTGGTTAGCAGCTGTAGCACTTAACCACTACGCCACCAGGGTTTCCACTCAATGGCAATGGGTCTTATAAGGCCAATATTATAATCTCTAAAACCAAAAATCAAACCCATTACCTTTGAGTCAAACTCCGACTCATAATGACCCTATAAGGACAGAGTAAAACTGTCCCTTCGGGTCTCCAAGGCTGTAATTTTTATGCAAGCAGACTGCCACATCTTTCTCCCTTAGAGTTTACGGTCAGTAGCTGAGCCGGATGGATCCTGGCTGAAAGCAGAGAATACCAGAAAGATGTTTACCTGTGTTTTATTAACCATGCAAGGCATTCGACTGTGTGGTTCATAACAAATTATGGATAATATTGCAAATAATGGAAATTCCAAAACAATTGGGTTCATGAAGAACCTGTACATAAATCAATAGGCAGTATAAGAACAGAACAAGGGAATACTAGGTGGTTTAAAGCCAGAAAAGGTGTGTGTCAGGGTTGTATCCTTTGGCCATACTTATTTCAATCTATATGCTGAAGAAATAATTCAAGAAGCTGGACTATATGAAGAAGATCGGGGCATCAGAATTAGAAGAAGGCTCATTAATGACCTGTGGCATGCAGATGACGCAACCTTCCTTGCTGAAAGTGAAGAGGACTTAAAGCGCTTACTGATGACGATCAAAGACCACAGCCTTCAGTATGAATTACACCTCAACTTAAATAAAATGAAAATTCTCAAAACTGAACCAATAAACAACATCATGACAAATAGAGAAAAGATTGAAGTTGTCTAGGATTTCGTTTAACTTAAATCCACAATCAACACCTGTGGGAGCAGCAGTCAAAAAATCAAAAGATGCATTATATTGGGCAATTTTCCTGCAAAGGACTTCTTTAAAGTGTTGAAAAGCAAAGATGTCACCTCAAAGGCTAAGATGTGCCTGATCCAAGCCATGGCATTTTCAATAGCCTTATATGTATACGAAAGCTGGATTATGATTAAGGAAGACCAAATAATTGATGTCTTTGAATTGTGGTGTTGGTGAAGAATATTGAATACACCACGGACTGCCTAAAGAACAAACAAATTTGTCTTGGAAGAAGTACAGCCAGAATGCTCTTTAGAAGCAAAGATAGCGGGACTCTGTCTCACATACTTTAGACAGGTTATCAGGAGGGATCCGTTTCTGGAGAAGGACATCATGCTTGGTAAAGTAGAGGGCCAGTGAAAAAGAGGAAGACCCTTAACAAGATGGATTGACACAGTGGCTGCAACAATGAGCTCAAACATAACAACAATTGTAAGAATGGCGTAGGACAGGGCAGTGTTTCATTCTGTTGTACATAGGGTTGCTATGAGTCAGAACCAACTCACTGACATCTAATACACACACACACACACACACACAGTTGAGCACTTAACCACACCACGCACACACGCACACACACAGTTGAGTGCTTAACCACTGCACCATCAGGGCACTTTTAATCTCTAATTTTCATTATTTATTATTTACTTACTTTTAAAAAAAAAATTTTTATGGAGCACATACTATGTATGAGGCTAAGCAATAAAGAATTGTTTTTAAAATCTGACCTTGTGACATTTACAGTATCACAGAGACACAGGCAGTAATCAAATAATCAAACATATAAGTGTATTATCTACAAAGAGTGATAAATGCATTAAAGGAAAAATACATAAAAGTGAGAGAGGAAATTGAGTCTTGGATAGGTAAAATTACTTCCAACTTAATGATAAAAGGAAGCTTTCATTTGTGTTGAGTCAATACTATATTTTGGGCACTGCACTGAGTGTTCAGTATATATTAATCTATTCTTTCTACTTAGAATCCTTATTTGAAAGCACTATATCTTCATCCCATAGAGAAGAAAACTGTTGAGTAACTTGTCCAGCAAATCTGATTCCGGACTTCCTGCTCTTAGCTAATACTTCAGCTGATAAACGATGGAGTCAGGATCTGACAAAACAGCTCACTGTATTCAACGAGTTGAATTTGTCTAAACATTATAAAACAGAACATTTTCTCACAGTGAATTACATTACTCAATGTGCATGCAGCTGTTAAAAACTTGATCAACAACGTTTTTGGAAGACAGAAAAAGATTGTATTCATTGCATGATTTTACTTTCAGCAAACTGTGATAGAAGTTTAGTGTAGTAGAGAAGAAAAAAATTGAAGCCAGGCAGGTTTGAACTCCATCTGAACAATGTGATTTTAAATTAATAGTCAATCTGTGAGTCTCCATTTACTCATTTTTTAAATGAAGATTACAATACTGAAATCATTGTGTGGTTGGGAGAATTAAGTGAAACTACATATATTAAAAGAGTACCTGAACTTTGGTAAACATTATTATTTCTTTCTCTCCCTTTTGTGAGTGTGTGTGTCTAAACCTTCTTTGGATATCCAGTGCTTCCAAAAAATTACCTGATACATGAAAAAAAGTCTTAGGCTCAGAGCATTACCATTCCATTCACCACTTGGTTATTTAAGAGAAATAATTTTGTCTTTACATTATAGCTTCTCATGATGGATTCAAAATTGACTTTACCATAAATGTTAAATTTGGATCCAGTTCTTGTAAAATATCTTTTATTAGATTTATAAAGATACACTGTGATTTTATTTTGAAAGCACATTTCTTCTGATCAGTTTTCGAAAAGCTTGTTTCACGTCCTTGTTCCTCAGACTATAAATAATAGGGTTCAACATAGGGCTTACGAAGGTGTAGAAAACAGCAATGATTTTAGACTGCTCCACTGACTTCTCCGTGGGAGGTCTAACATACATGCAGAACAGGGTCCCATAAAACACAGTCACTGCCACCAGGTGGGATCCACAGGTGGAAAAAGCTTTGCGCCTGCCTTCAGCAGAATGCATCTTCAAGATGGCAATGAGAATGAAGATATAGGAGATGAGGATTATGAGGAGGGAGTTGGAGAGGTTAAATCCTGCTACCACAAACATGGAGGTTTCCTTAATATAAGTGTCTGAGCAGGAGAGTCGGATGAGGGGTGGGTCAGCACAATAGAAGTGGTTAATGATGTTGGAGCCACAGAAGGTCAAGCGGTATGTCCACATGGTTTCCATCAGGCCACTAAGAAACCCATAGACATATGGACCAGCAATCAGGCAAATACAGACCCCTTTGGACATCTTGCTGCTGTAATGCAAAGGGTTACAGATGGCCATGTACCTGTCATAGGCCATTACAGCTAGCATATAATATTCAGTAATCACCATGGCAATGAAAAAATAACACTGAATTAAACAAGCCACATAGGAGATGGTTTTCTTGTCTGATAAGAAGTTCACCAACATTTTGGGAGTTACATTAGTAGAATAGCATAAATCCAAGCAGGACAAACTGGCAAGAAAGAAGTACATGGGGGTGTGGAGGTGTGAATCTATCCTGATCAGCACCATCATCCCAAGGTTTCCTCCCACAGTGATCACGTAGATTAGCAAGAACAGCACAAAGAGGATGGGCTGAAGGTCTGGATGATCCGTTAATCCCAAGAGAATGAATTCAGTCACCAAACTGTAATTTCCTCTGGCCATTTTCTTAGATAGCAGCATTGTTCACTTAAAAGAATTAAAAATAAATTAAGAAAATGAATGGGAACTCTGCCCTATGATTCTACCCTTTCTCTTTCCTTCTCTCTCTGTCTTGTTCTTCCTCTCCTGTTCACCCTCACACAGATATTTCTAGAGAAAGTCTGAGAATGTAAGAGCTGGTAAGCCCCAGAAAGCCATGGCCCAGATTAACTGGATTTTTATACTGTGCAGGTGATTCTTAAATAGAATGGTTCTTATGCAACCAAATTACAGTAGAGAAATCATGACCTGAAATTTGCCAAAAAATGGGTTGAACCACCAACTTCCAGGTGTAATTCACTATAAAGTCATCATTCATTGAGCCCAGGGCTTATTCATTGAGTCCAGGACTAGTCATGGACAAAGCAGTGACATGTTTTCAGAAAACACTCATATAGTCTTTAAGAATGGTTGCAGTATTAAGAGAAATAACCCATAGAAACTCCACAGCTGAAAACTACACTCCCTAGCAGCTTCATTAGAGAGCCCATGATTAGAGGATTTCCAGGGAAATTCTGTAACGCCAGTTTTACTAATTCAGGATTCAGGAGACAGTGCCATTTTTATGTGAATAGACCAAAGATAAAGTCCATATATTTGGAAAGAATAAAGGCACATATGAAGTATTGATGAATAATTTTTCAGTTTGAAAATTATGTATGAATAAAGGAATAGAGACATGCATAGGGGATAGGAGAGTTTTTAGTATGTTTTAAATCACAGTTTGCTTATCCACTAATTTTCTTCATTTATCCCAGAAAACATTTAACGAGCTTAAAGTATAAAACAAAACTTTGCAAATTTGTGCTGATGGTGGAATATAAATTTGACTATAAACTTTCTAGCAGCATGTGTAAATAGTTCAGCCTTCTTTATTTAGAATTATATCATACAGAAGTTATAAAAGAAGAACTGATCAAGAGATGTAGACTTACCCTTTGTACTGAATTCATATTAAGCTATCTTAATAAAAGTAATATACTTTTGGATAGTATTTTAAGTTTGGATAATGTTGACTATAATAAAAAGATAAAATGAAAAATTGTTGTGCCAGGAGTCTGCAAAATATTTTTCATTGTGTATTCTCAATGGTATCATGTATATACTTTACAAGTAATACAATAAATAAGAAATCACAAACTCAAATGCTTATGGGAGCCGTTTAAATAATAGAAAGAAGTCAAGTGGACTAGGTATAAAAGTGAACTAAGGTGAGTTGGGAAGGGATCCCAGACACTCCAGCCAATTGAATTTTTGTCATGTTGGTAATGTGGTCCCAATGTTCCAAGGTTTTAAGAGAGTCCAATTTTGAAGAGATAGCAGAACTCATTATTTTTGTGTGAAGTATTCCAAATATAAAATGTTGGAATCTAATTTAATTTTTAAAACTATCTTTAACCAGAGCACCACAAAAGCAGCCTACAGACTTGATCCACTGAGGTGTAAATAATAATCCTGTGTAATGCCCATGTCACAGAGTATATCCTCCTACTATTTAAACTGTTCCTGGTAACTAAATAAAGTACTCTTAAAGATAATTACTTTGTGACATCACCAGGATCCTGTATGGTTTAGTCATTACACAAAAATAACCTATGTACTCAATGAGCATGTAACAGTGTGCATTAAAGTCTTCGCTGGAAACATAGAGATAGCTGATAACAATACTTGCCTTAGAAGAGCTGGTTGGTGTCTTCTTGGTGACCAAGACATATAAAGAGAAAGTTACAGTTAAATGTGATTAGCACAATAATAAAAATGTGAGCAAAATGACTAACAGTCTGCAGGCAACAGGGTAAGCATCAAAGAAAGATAACATTTAACTAGGATGTGTAGAATAAGTAGGACTTCCAGGGTGAGTGAACAGTTCATGGAAAGACAGGCAGAATGCAAGAGAAACCAATGATATTCCACATGGATGCAGGGAAGAATTTTTCATTATGTTAAAGAAAACATTTATAAAATGATAAACAGCAGAACTAGAAAAGTCCTCTTAATAGATCAAGACGTGTGGAGAATCCTGAAAACTAAGAAATTGCATTTCTCTGAATGTATCTTTGCTATTGTTTTGAAAAGGAGCCCTGTTGGACCAGTAGTTAAGCACTCGGCTGCTAACCAAAAAGTTGACGGTTCAAACTTAATGGCAAATTCATTGGAGAAAGATGTCTGCTTATGTAAAAACTACAGCCACAAAAATCCTATGAGGCAGCTCTAGTATGTCCTTTAGGATATCTGTGAGTCGCATTGGACCCAATGGCAATGGGTTCAGTTTATTGCTTTGAAAGAGGATCCCTGGTTGTATAGTGGATAGGCACTCGACTGCTAACAAAAAGGTCAGCAATTGGAACTCACCAGAGGCTTCATGGGAGAAAGATGTAGCATTCTGCTCCCTTAAATATTAAAGCTTTGGAAATCCTATGGGGCAATTCTACTCTGTCCTATGCGGTCGCTATGAGTTGGAATCAACTAGTCAGCAATGGATTTGATCTTTTTTGGCTATTCTTTTATAGTGTGAGTGTGTGTTTGAGTGTAGGTGGGTGTGTGTGTGAGAGATATACAAATTATGGGTGATGAATTAGAAATGACAATTTGAGATCCTAAAATAGAGGTAATATACAGAGCTTAAGTCCACAGAATTTTTTTGTGTTCACAAAATTTTTTCTGTGTCAGTTTGTCGTACCGTGGGGGCTTGCACGTTGCTGTGATGCTGGAAGCTATGCTACTGGTATTCAGATACCAACAGAGTCACCCATGGACTACAGGTTTCAGCTGAGGTTCCAGACTAGGAAGAAGGACCCAGCAGTCTACTTCTGAAAAGAATTAGCCAGTGAAAACTTTATAAATAGCAGAAAAACATTGTTTGATATAGTACCGGAAGACAAGCCTGCCTGGTTGGAAGGCATTCAAAAGACGACTGGGGAAGAGCTGCCTTTTCAAAGTAGAGTCTGCTTTAATGGCATAGATGGAGTAGAGCTTTCTGGACCTTCATTTCCTGATGTGGCATGACTCAAAATGAGAAGAAACAGGTGCAAACATCCATTAATAATAAGAACTTGGAACATATGAAGTATGAATCTAGGAAAATTGGAAATTGTCAAAAATGAAATGCAATGCATAAACAGCGATATCCTAGGTATTAGTGAGGTGAAATGCCCTGGTACTGGCCATTTTGAATTGGACAATCATATAGGCTACTAGGCTGGGAATGACAAAGTGAAGAGGAATGGTATTGCATTCATCGTCAAAAAGAACATTTCAAGACCTATCCTGAAGTACAATGCTGTCAGTGATAGGATAATATCCATACGCCTACAAGGAAGACCAGTTAAGACAACTATTACTCAAATTTACCCACCAACCACTAGGGCCAAAGATGAAGAAATCAAAGACTTTTTTCAGCTTCTTCATTCTGAAATTGATTGAACATGCAATCAGGACGCACTGATAATTACTGGTGATTGGAATGCAAAAGTTGGAAACAAAAAAAAAAAGGATCGGTAGTTAGAAAATATGGCCTTGGTGATGGAAACAATGCCAGAGATCGAATGATAGGTTTTGAAAGACCAACAAATTCTTCATTTCAAATCACTTTTTCACCAACATAAACAGCAACTATACACATGGACCTCGCTACATGAAACACGGAGGAATCAAATCAACTATATCTGTGGAAACAGATGATGGAAAAGTTCATTATCATCAGTCAGAACAAGGCCAGGGGCTGACTGTAGAACAGACCATTAGTTTCTCATATACAAGTTCAAGCTGAAACTGAAGAAAATCCTAGCAAGTCCACAAGCACCAAAATACCACCTTGAGTATATCCCACCTAAATTTAGAGACCATCTCAAGAATAGATTTGACACATTGAACACTAACGACAGAAGACTAGATGAGTTTTGGAATGACATCAAGGCCATTGTACATAAAGAATGGAAGAGGTCATTGAAAAGACAGGAAAGAAAACAAAGACCAAGGTGGATGTCAGTGGAGACTCTGAAACTTGCTCTCGAACATCGAGAAGCTAAAGCAAAAGGAAGAATTCATGAATTAAAAAAAAAAAAAAAACTGAACAGAAGATTTCAAAGAGTGGCTTGAGAAGACAAAGTATTATAATGACATATGCAAAGAGCTGGAGATAGAAAACCAAAAGGGAAACATACACTCAGTGTTTCTCAAGCTGAAAGAACTGAATAAAAAATTCAAGCCTCAAGTTGCAATAGTGAAGGATTCTATGAGAAAAATATTAAATGATGCAGGAAACATCAAAAGAAGATGGAAGGAATATACAGAGTCATTATACCAAAAAGAATTAGTCGACACTCAACCATTTCAAGAGATGGCATATGATCAGGAACCGGTGGTACTGAAGGAAGAAATTCAAGCTGCACTGAGGCCATTGGTGAAAAACAAGTCTCCAGGAACTGACAGAATATCTGTTGAGATGTTTCACAAATGGATGCAGCTCCGGAAGTGCTCACTCGTCTATGCCAAGAAATATGGAAGACAGCTTCCTGGCCAACTCAGTGGAAGAGACCCATATTTTTGCCTATTCCCAAGAAAAGTGATCCAACAGAAAGTAAAAATTATTGAACAAAATCATTAATATCACACACTAGCAAAATTTTGCTGAAGATCATTCAACAGCAACTGCAGCAGGATATCCACAGGGAACTGCCAGCAATTCAAGCCGGATTCAGAAGAGGACGTGGAACCAGGGATATCATTGCTGGTGTCAGTTGGATCCTGGCTGAAAGCAGAGAATACCAGAAAGATGTTTACCTGTGTTTTATTGACTATGCAAAGGCATTTGACTGTGTGGATCATAACAAGTTAAGGATAACATTGTGGAGCATAAAAAATTAATGGGAATTCCAGAACACTTAATTGTGCTCATGAGGAACCTGTAAATAGATCAAGAGGCAATTGTTTGGAAAGAACAAGTGGATACCGAGCGGTTTAAAATCAGGAAAGGTGTGCATCAGGGTTGTATCCTTTCACCATACCTATTCAATCTGTATGCTGAGCAAATAATCCGAGAAGTTGGACTACATGAAGAAGAACAGTGCATCCGGACTGGGGAAAGACTCATTAACAACCTGCACTATGCAGATGACACAACCTTGCTTGCTGAAACTGAAGAGGACTTGAAGCACTTACTAATAATGAAGATTAAAGAGCACAGCCTGTATTACACTGCAACATAAAGAAAACAAAAATCCTCACAACTTGACCAATAAACAACTTTATGATAAACTGAGAAATGATAGAAGTTGTCAGGGTTTTGTTTTACTTGGATCTAGAATCAACAGCCACAGAAGCAGGAGTCAAGAAATCAAAAGACTCATTGCATTGGGCATATCGGCTACAAAGGACCTCTTTTAAGTGTTGAAAAGCAAGATGTCACCCCGAAGACTAAGGTGCACCTGACCTAAGCCGTAGAATTTTCAGTCATATCATATGCATGTGAAAGTTGGACAATGAGTAAGGAAGATCGAAGAAGAATTGACCCCTTTGAACTGTGGTGTTGGCAAAGAATACTGAATTTACTATTGACTACCAAAAGAACAAACAAATCTGTCTTGGGGGAAGTACAACCACAAAAATGCTCCTTTGAAGCAAGGATGGCAAGACTACATCTTACATACTTTGGACATGTTGTCAGGAGGGATCAGTCCTTGGAGAAGGACATCACGCTTGGTAAAGTACAGGGTTAATGGAAAAGGGGAAGACCTTCAATGAGGTGGATTGACACAGTGGCTGCAACAATGGGCTCAACCATAAAAATGATTGTGGGGATGGCGCAAGACAAGGCAGTGTTTCCTTCTGTTGTGCATAGGGTTGCCATGAGTCGGAACTGACTCAATGGCACCTAAAAACAACAACAAGTCCACAAAGGAGCCCTGGTGGCTGAGCACTCTGCTGCTAACCTAAAGGTCAGTGGTTCAACCCACCAGCAACTCTGCAGGAGAAATATATGACAGTCTGCTTTTATAAAAGTTACAGCCTTAGGAACCCTATGGGGCATTTCTAATTCTAACCTACAGAATCACTAGAAGTGGAATAGACTGTATAAAAGGGGGTTAAGTCCACAACTTTGGCCTTTGAGAGGCAATCTCAATAATTAGAAAACTGAGATTTGTGTCAATAGTAAAAGCAATTTTTCCTCACTCCCAGGAAGGAACCACACTTTGGAAAATATTCACCTTATGTTAATCTTCTGTTTTAATGGCACAAAGACACTCAGGTAATCTATTTAAGAACACAATGAGAAGATTGGAATTTCATCTACCAATTTCCTCACTTTTCCTTTAAAAAGACGCAGCAACTCACACTCTAAAGTTTTGGAAGAAAATGAATATATTATGATGATAGGACCTCCTCCCATGCAGTTAGGTACTTAATTAATACAAACCAAATGCACTGCTTTCCTATCATTTTATCTTTAGAGGAGTCCTGTGACTGACCTAGAGCAAGTACAATTGTGAATGGGGTTAATGAGCACAAATGTTAAGACTGCTGTCACCTAATTTTTTTTTTTAGTCTTACCCTTCAGCAAAGTTACCACTTATCTATTACATATTCAGTGTTTTTCTCTCCCACTCCTCCTCTCCCTCATAACCATCAATGATTGTTTCTTTTTTTGAGTAAACCTTTCCATGAGTCTTTATAGTAGTCATATTTGTCCTTTCATGATTGACTTTTTTCACTCAGCATAATGCCCTCCAGATTCATCCATTTCATGATACACTTCACAGGTTTGTCATTGTTCTTTATCATTGCGTAGTACTGCATTGTGCCTGTACCTGAGTTTGCTTGTTCTTTCATCTGTTGTTGGGCACCTAGGTTGTTTCCATCTTTTTGCTGTCATGAATGATGCCACAATGAACGTGAGCATGCATGTGTCTATTCATGCAACCACTTTTATTTCTCTAGGATATATTCCTAGGATTGGGATTGCTGAATCATATGGTATTTCTAGCTTTTTGAGGAAACGCTATAACACCTGAATTTTTAGATTAGTAGTTTTAAAACTGTTCTGTAGAACCACCGGATATCAGGTGATAAAAAATGGCCCGTGATAAAATAAGTTTGGAAAATACTGGAGTTTGAAAAAATGGTGAAATGGGATTGTCTAGTGCAGGAAGCATTGTGAAGCTACAGGAGACATGCAAGGCTATGCAGCCTTTCTAGAGCTCACTTGTTCAAAAACCCTGGAGAATCTCAAGTGTTGTCTTAAGGCTAAGGATCTCTAATTTCACACTGCACTACTGGGAATGCTAAAATCTATGAACCTCAACAGCTAACCAAAATACAAGGAAGTAAGATTTACTCTGTTTTACTAGGGAAACCACCTTCATTCAGTTGTGCCACGGGTAGGTACCAAAGCACAATTTGAATTTATCATTGGTTCATGCTTTCAAAAAATAAATGCTTAAGGGAAACACTGCCTATGGAAGACTCACTCTGTAATTGTAGAAAGGGGGAAGAGAAACAGGCAGAAAAAAGTAGAGAACTGACAGAAATAAAATAGAATGTGATATCAGAGCTTTGCACATCAATTGAATACGGACACGAATTTGATCTACTCTCAACATGCAACATGTACAACTGCACCCTAAATAATAGTTCCTTTTTTTTAATATTATGTTTAATCAATAATAATGGCTGCTTATTAAATGTATATTTAGGTCAAGGCATATGGTGTATAGATAGATAAATGATAGATTAGACAGACAGATAGATAGATAGATTAGATAGATAGGTAGATAGATCGGACAGCTGTAGATAGCTAAAGATAGATAGTTAACGTAACCTATTATGGGACAAGCTCCAATATTTAAAATACTTTCATATAACTGGCACACATTATAACTTTTTCTCTCTTGAAATTATTACATGTTAAGCCATTCTCTGGTCATGCATCCTTAGCTTCTCTTCCCCCTCTATTTTTCAGCCTTCCCGTATCATCCACAACCCCCTTCCCAAAAACCTTCTTAGTCACTTTCTTGTCTGATTCACGTTCTAAAGGATAGAAACACCTGGGAAACATCATTCTCAATTTCTCAATAAAGAAAAGATCTTTGAGATCCAAAATATCTTGAATACCTTACTGCCTGGGCAGGAGATTATCAATGTCATGTACCTAATCACATTAAAAAGATATGGTTTCATTTTTAGAAGGTCTCAGTGTAACATAAGGCTCTTACATGTATGTGCGTGGATGTATTTATGTAAATGGGATCATTAGCATGTGGATAAGATAAATATTGTCAACAATATTAACAACAATTTAAAATACATTTGATAATCCTTAGGATAAATTTGCTGCATTAGAGCTAAAGCCATTTTTCTACTGAAGGGAAATATCTCAATGATCATTAAATACTTAATAGAAATTCAGCTGAAGATGATTTCTATTTCTATAACCAAAGGATGACAGAGCTTGCATTGTCAGGATGTGTCAAAGGCTCATGTTTAATGGCTGCAAGAAGCACCTCTGATACCTTCCTATTTACTTTTACTGCAGTCAGTGCACCCTGTGTGGTTAGAAGGATTGCTCACTTATTACATATTTACACAAACAGTAGCTAACTTTATCCCAACCGACTCATCCTTTTCTAAATCCTTTCTCAAAATAGAATGCCAAGTAATTCATAGTAAGGTATTAGAGAGATAGCTGAACCAGCTGTGCAATTGCCATGTAGATACTGTTGTCTGTAAGGAAAATATCACACAGGGAAATAACTAAACCTCAGTAAGTCAGTGGACCAGAAGACCTTTTAAGCAGGAGTTCTTCTATTACACTGGTGTTTAATTGTTACTTAGCCCAGAAATGGCTTCTGTTGGGCATTAAGACATAGATAAGTCTGCCAGAATAGCTGGGCAAATATAAATATTTTAAGGAATAAAATGAAGAAAAAGATAGATAAGTCATGTATGTATCACATGTGAATATACATTTCTCAGGAAGGAGCACCTTCCTTGTTTACTCTGCCATCATGGAAATCTGCAACATCCCCCTCTTGGTATTCTATCCCAGTGTCTCACAAATTTCAGAGCAGGCCACATTACCTATTGGCAATGCATAAGCCTAATTCTAGGTCATGTTTCGCCCATTGTGGCATCGTACTAACCAGTGATATGTCAGTAAAAACTCGTTTGAGTTTTGATTTGGAAAAATAGGCTTGTGACATTAATAACTTGTTTTTATTTTTGTGGACTTTGGAGTTCACATCTATTCAATGTCAGACTTTGACTAAATGACTTCTAAAGCGACTAATTTCTAACATTCTGATTCTGCATTTATATGTTTCCTAATCCCATCCCTCATACATTCATTCCTAGTGTGCTTCGTACCTCTAGGTTACATACCTCTTAAACCCATTGCCATCGCATTGATTCCAACTCATAGCAACCCTACAGGACATAGTGGAACTGCTGCATAGAGTTTCCAAGGAGTGCCTCTTCGATTCGAACTGCCAACCTTTTGGTTAGCAGCTGTAGCCGTTAGTAACTACACCACCAGGGTTTCCACATACCTCTTATATATATACCTCTTAGTTAATATTAAATTTGACCTAGAAATTTCTCTTCCCAATAATTTAGAGAGATTTATAAAGCTCTGTAAGTTTTATTTCTGTCAAAATTAGTGTGACCCCTACTTGAACTTGTCTGTCTCGCCTTTGAATTATTTCATAATTTTTGGGGGGATAGGGAGGTTGCTCTTTCAACAGATGCTATTCTAAAAAATATTAATAAGATCAATTTAAGTGCATACTTGAATGTGGTTATTCAACGTGTGTTCAGTGCTTGAATGAATGGTGAGAACACTATTTGTAAAGTAAAATTATCATTATAAAATATATAATTCAAATGAAATTTTAACTTTTTCTAGTGATCACTCTAAAGTACAAAAAAAAAAAAAAAGCTGACTTATTTCAACTGGGTAAGAATGTAAACTAACATTCAGAGTAGCTTTGGTTGTCACCTGACTCCTGATTAAGTTCCAGAATTGAACCAAGTGGAGAAAGCACAAATGTAGAAGTCAGAATTTTTATTCCTACCTGAGCCCAGGAAAGATTTTCTCAGAGACACTAGTGGTCCAAGAAATAAATTGCCAAGAATAATTTATACCCACCTTGCAATTTGGAGCTTTTATCCCCAAAAGATTTTTTTCGACAGTACCTGTGAAGAAATAATTACGTTATTACAAGAGACAACTCTAGGGAAAAATAGTAATTGGTACAGATTGATACTCACTAGATTCTTGGGATTTGAGTAATGTGACTGCAACAATTTGTGATCACTTTGAGTTGATTGCTTTGGCTGATAGTTTGTTCTCACGGGAACTTTACATTACGGATCACCATTTATTCCAATCATATGACTAAAACAACTCATAAAGATATAAAACAATGACATAATTTATGAGCTTTGATGTTTTCTGTGATCCTTTGGTAGTCTGGATTGTGTTTTGTACACACCACCTTCCACAAAAGAGCTATTAAGTGAATGTTTGCTGAAAAGGCTTTCGTTTCTAGAATAGGATGGTAAGGTTATAAAACCTGGTGAGTTAAATTATTTGGGCAAGATGATATAATGAGTTGTGACAGGGTTAATTTAGATGATAGGTCCAAGTGTTAGGAAATGATATTTTCTGACAAACCTGGTGACCATGTGAAGTAATTTAGCAACACCTTATTTCTTTTCCCATGCGTAGATGAAAGCAAACAGGGTAAATTTGAAAATAGTCTGACTTCCTGGGAGAGGGAAAGTTAGTCAATAATTAAGAGAGCAGATCAGTGATTACCCAGGGTTGGGTACTCAAGGAGGAAATGTTCTTCACAGGGACAAAGAAGAAATTTGAGAGGTAATGAAAATGTTTTAAATCTCCTTTGTGGTGGTCATTATATTCTTGTACACATTTGTCAAAACTCATTGATTTGTAGTCAAAATGGATACATTTTATTTCATGTAAACTATATTTTAATAAAATAAATTTTAGAAGATCCTACAACAAGTTATTATTATTCCCAACCAAGCAAGAGAAAGACATGAATCAAAGAAGTTAAGTCACTGCCCAAACCACACATATCAAACTTCAGAAACAGATTCAAAATCATCTGTACTACACTATCTATTATAGTACAGTGTCTTCCCAGGGAGCCATTGTTTGTATGCAAGCTTTATATGCTTCAGCGTAGATAAAAAAAAAAAAAAGTTCTGAGCTTAATCCCCAAACTGTCAAGTTGATTTTTCCTTTTATTTATTTTTCCTTTCATTGCCACAAATATTAAGAGACATGCACCTCCAGAGTTTCATTTAAAAAAAAAAAAACCTAAATTACCATATTCTTGGATCCCGAGAAGTGAAGTTTTCCCCACATTTCAACATATATGAAGTCAGGGTGTGCTTTACAAGTCCTGTTAGCCAAGTAACTATAATGACATGGCTGTCACTATATGGGTGTACACATCAAAACTTGTAGAATGGAAATTTTGTTTTCAGTCATGAGAGAATATAACTGGTATTTAAGGAATCTCTGCACTGAAAATATCTATAATACTGCACCAAATATATGGATAACAGTTTTCGGAATTTACTTATGTGTCACAGGACTGAACTCCCTGAGAGAAGGAAACCAAGGAGATGTACCACACTTAGCAAAGAGCAGCTGCTTAGGCATTAAGAGAAGAAATTAAATACTGCTGTCACACAATGCTATGAGATACTGATTTTAGAGACATAATGAGTGGAGAGATCTTGTTAATACACCGGGCATCCGGCAGAGACAACATTAAGTTCACACTTCAGGACCAAGAACCACATCCCAGAATAATGGCTAATCGAGATCTGACCTCACAAAATCTAAAACCTAGCCTCCACAGGATAAAAAGAGACATCAGAACAAAATGCCTGACGGAACAAAACCCAACACTCTTTAAAGTAAGATGACAAAATTCCCGACATCCTACTTTTAATCATCCATACTTCTCAGGATACAATAAAAATATATCTACTAAACATGTCAAAAACAGAAAAACTATGAACCATAAGCAAAAAGGAATGTGGACAATAGAAATAGGTCACAAGACCATAATTTGGACAAGTTGTCAGGAGGGATCAGTCCCTGGAGAAGGACATCACACTTGGCAGAGTACAGGGTCAGTGGCAAAGAGGAAGACCCTCAATGAGGTGGATTGACACAGTGGCTGCAACAATGAGCTCAAGCATAACAACGATTGTAAGGATGGCTCAGGACCGGGCAGTGTTTCGTTCTATTGTGCATGGGGTCACTGTGTGTGATTCGGGACCGACTCGACAGCACCTAACAGCAACAATCAGTTCCAAGGTAATGGCAATGTTGCTGGCCCACGGATGATGTACATTGAGGAGCAAAAGCCTTGAGTAATAAATGCATCTTGTTTTTCCCCAGGCATGAGACCTTCAGCTGAGATACCAGAGACATACCCATAAAGAATATTAACCCTCACTCTCAAAATGTAAAGACATTTGAGACAACCTTTTAGAGTTATCATTTATTGGACTGCGAAGGCATTACTATCTTAGTGACCATATTTCATCTAAAAACATTCTTCAAGGCTTGCTTTACATCTTAGTTCCGAAGACCATAGATCATTGGGTTAAGCATTGGACTTACAAAGGTGTAGAAGACAGCTATTATTTTGGATTCCTCAGCAGTCTTGTCTGCTGGCAGTCTTACATATATGCAGAACAGTGTCCCATAAAACAGCATGACAGCCATCATATGGGAACCACAGGTAGAGAATGCCTTGTGCCTTCCCTCGGCTGATTTGACCTGGAAGATGGCAGCAATAACGAAGACAGGACACCAGGATGATGGTGAGGGAGTTGGAGAGGTTGAAGCCAGCTGAGATAAGCATGGCATGTTCCTTGACGTAAGTATCAGAGCAAGACAATTTAATGGTGGTGGATCAGCCCAGTAGAAGTGATTAATGACATTGGACTTACAGAAGGTCAAGTGGAAGGTCAGGATGGCCTGGAACAGGCCATCTGAGAAGCCATAAAATAGACATAAGGAAATGTGGCCAAACCAGTGCAGACTTTCCTGGACATTTTCACACTATAGCGCAGAGGGTTGCATATGGCCACATAGCGGTCATAGGCCATTGCTGCCAGCATACAAACCTCAGTGAGGAGAAGTGCGATGAAAAGGTAACACTGTGTAAAGCAACCAGCAAAGGGAATGGACTTCTTCTCTGATAAAAAATTAGTCAGCATCTGTGGGGTTGCATTTGAGGCGTAGTACAAGTCCACAAAGGCTAAGTTAGTGAGGAAGAAGTACGTGGGTTGTGAAGACGAGAGTCCAGTCTGATTAACACTATTATACCCAGGTTGCCTATGAGTGTCACAAGGTAAACAACCAGGAACAGTACAAAGAGGAGAGGCTGGAGTACTGGGCAGTCTGTGAGCCCAAGGAGAATGAATTCTATTATCACATTGCCATTTTTATTGGACGTTTCCTGAACGTCCATGCCTGCTCCTAAAACAAATGAAAATAAAGCAAGCATGAAGGCATAAATCATGTTTAATTAAATCATTTTTCTCTAAACCTCCTTATGTCATTCAAATTTTCTTTTTCTGAATACTACCATAATCAATCTCATACCTTTACTAAGCCATCTTTTCTTCTATCTTTGTAATAGCTTTCTACCTCTATACCTATACCTATAGTTACACATACAGCTTTATTGTTGTTGTTAGGTGCCATTGAGTCACTTGTGACTCATAGCGACTCTATGCACAAAAGAACGAAACACTGCCCGGTCCTGTGCCATCCTTAAAATCGTTGCTATGCTCGACCTCATTGTTGTAGCCACTGTGTCAATCCATCTAGTAGAGAGTCTTACTCTTTTTCATGACTCTTTATTTTACGAAGCATGATGTCCATCTCCAAGGACTGATCCTTCCTGATAAAATGCCCAAAGTGTGTGAGATGTAGCGTCGACATCCTTGCTTCTAAGGAGCATTCTGGTTGTACTTCTTCCAAGACAGACTTGTTCCTCCTTTTGACAATCCTTTGTATATTCAATATTCTTCGTCAACACCACAATTCAAAGGAGCCGATTCTTCCTCAGTCTTCCTTATTCATTGTCCCGCTTTCCCATGCATATGAGGCATTTGAAAACACCATGGCTTGGATCACACACACCTGAGTTCTCAAGGTGGCATCTTTGCTTTGCAACACTTTAAAGAGGTCTTTTGCAACTGATTTGCCCCTGTAATATGTTTTTTGATTTCTCGACTGCTGCTTCCAAGGCTATTGATTGTGGATCCAAGTAAAATGAAATCCTTCACAATCTCAATCTTTTCTGCTTATCATGATGTTGCTTATTGGTTGTGAGGATTGTTGTTTTCTTTATGTTGAGGTGCAACCACACTGAAAGCTGTGGCCTTTGACCTTCCTCAGTAAGTGCTTCCACTCCTCATCAATTTCAGTAGGCAAGATTGTGTCGTCTGCATAACGCAGGTTGTTACCGAGTTTTCCTCCAATACTGATGCTGTGTTCTTCATATAGTCCAGCTTCTCAGATTATCTGCTGATCATACAGATTGAATAGGTATGGTGAAGGAATACAACCCTGACACACACCTCTTCTGACTTTAAACCATGTGGTATTCCCTCGTTCTGTTCTAGTGGCTGCCTCTTGATCCATGTACAGATTACTGATGAGCACAATTAAGTGTTTTGGAATTTCCATTCTCTACAATGTTAGCTATAATTTGTTATGACCCACAGAGTCTAATGCCTTAGTGTAGTCAATAAAACACAGGTAAACATCTTTCTGGTATTCTTTGCTTTCAGCCAGGACCCATCTGACATAAGCTGTGATATCCCTGGTTCCACATCCTCTTCTGAATCTGGCCTGAAATTCTGGCAGTTTCTTGTCAAAACACTGCTGCAGCCACTTTTGAATGACCTTCAGCAAAATTTTGCTTGCAGGTGATATTAATGATATTGTTTGATAACTTCTGCATTCAGTAGGATCACCTTTTCTGGGAACAAGCATAGATACGGATCTCTTCCATTCGGTTGACAAGGTAACTGCCTTCTAATTTCTTGGCATAGACAAGTGAGCACATCTAGTGTTGCAGCTGTTTGTTGAAATGCTTTAATTGGTATTCTGTCAATTTCTGGAGCCTTGTTTTTCACCAGTGCTTTCAGTGCAGCTTGGACTTCTTCCTTCAGTACCATTGGCTTCCGATCGTATGTTGCTTCTTGAAATGACTGAACAGCTTTTTGTTATAGTGATTCTGTGTCTTTCTTCCATCTTCTTTTGATGCTTCCTGTGTCATTTAATATTTTCCCTGTAGAAACTTTCAGTATTACAACTTGAGGCTTGAGTTTTTTCTTCAGTTCTTTCGGCTTGAGAAATGCTGAGAGTGTTCTTCGCTTTTGGGTTTCTATCTCCAGGTCTTTGCATATATCATCATAATACTTTACTTTGTCTTCTCGAGTTGCCCTTTGAAATATTCTTTTCAGCTCTTTTACTTCATCATTTTTTCTTTTTGCTTTAGCAAGTTTCAGAGTCTTTTCTGACATTCCTTTAGGTCTCTTTCTCTCCTGTCTTTTAATGATCTCTTGCTTTCTTCAAGTATGGTATCCTTGATGTCATTCCACAACTCTTCTGTTCTTCACTCATTAGTGTTCAACAGGTCAAATCTATTCTTGAGATGGTCTCTAAATTCAGATGGGATGTACTCAAGTTTGTACTTTGTCTCTCATGGACTTGTTCTAATTTTCTTCAGTTTCAACCTGACCTTCCAAATGAGTTATTGTTGGTCTGATCCACAGTCAGCCCCTGGCCTTGTTCTGATCAATGATATTGAGATTCCCTATTGTCTCTTTCCACAGATGTAGTCAATTTGATTCCTGTGCATTCCATCTGGCAAAGTCCACTTGTATAGTCACTGTTTATATTAGTGAAAAAGTTATTTGCAATGAAGAAGTCGTTGGTCTTGCAAAATTGAATTATGTGCTCTCCGGCATCGTTTCTATTATCAACACCATATATTCCAACAACCGATCCTTCTTTTTTGTTTCCAACTTACACATTCCAATCTCCAGTAATTATCAGTGCATCTTGATTGCTTGTCCTGTCAATTTCATACTGCAGAAGTTGGTAAAAATCTTCAATTCATCATCTTTGGCCTTAGTGGTTTCTGTGTCAATTTGAATAATAGTCATATTAACTGACCTTTCTTGTAGGTGTATGGATATTATCCTCTCACTGACAGCATTGTACTTCAGGATAGATCTTGAAACGTTCTTTTCAATGATGAATGCAACGCCATTCCTCTTCAAGTAGTCCTTCCTGTCATATATGACTATATGATTGCCTGACTCGAAATGACTAATACCAGTCCACTTAAGCTCACTAATGCCTAGGATATTGACTATGCATTCCATTTCATTTTTGACCATTTCCAATTTTCCTAAATTCATGCTCTGTACATTTCAGGTTCCAATTATTAATGGATGTTTGAAACTGTTTCTTCTCATTTTGAGTCATGCCACAACATGAAATGAAGGTCCCAAAAGCTTGATTCCATTCACATCATTCAGGTCGACTCTACTTTGAGGAGACAGCTCTTTCCCAGCCATCTTTTGAGTGCCTTCAAACCTGAGGGGCTCGTCTTCTGGCACTATATCAGACAATATGTCATTGCTATTCATAAGGTTTTCACTGGCTTAGGCAGTAGGGTTTTTTTTTTTTTTTTTTTAATTCTTTTCAGATGGAGACTGCTGGGTCTTTCTTCCTAGCCTGTCTTATTCTGGAAGCTCAGCTGAATCCTATCCTCATGGGTGCCCCTGCTGGTATTTGAATACTGGTGGCATATCTTCCAGCATTACAGCAACACACAAACCCCTACAATACAACAAACTGACATACAGCTTTACCTAAATCTATACCTGTGTTATTCCTTATAAGGTTGGAAACCAGCCAAAGAACTCATATACAGCCACTACCTGTTTGTCAGTGAAATCTTGTGGATTGTTACAATGCCGAACAGGTTTCAGTGAAGCTTACAGACTAAGATATACTTAGGAAGAAAAGTCTGGCAATCTATTTCTGAAAAATCAAACAATGAACTTAGAAAAACAGAACAGAGGAAAATGGAAGTAAAGGGCTCAGGATGTGGGACTTTCAGATTGAAAGAAAAAAAAGACACAACAAGAAGCTGGACATGAGAGTGTCATTGGCTGGAGGGCTCATTTGTTACATGTCACTTAATGACCACCTGTAGGATCTGAAAGTGTTTTGAATCACAATCTCATTGACCTATGTAGGATCCAGAGATACTGCAGAAAACCACAGAAGGCCCAGGTGCTTGTGTTAGTCCAGAAGAAAAGGAGAGAACCTTCTGAACAGGGAACTTGAGGTTTAATAGGTCACTGCAAGGGAGGGCTTTCAACTCATGGAGGAAGAACAGCAAAGGAATAGCTCCAGAGCAAGAGGCTTCTGTGAGTCATAGACTTGGAAATAATGAGACCAACTGCACATGTCACAAGACACAGTGAAAAATAAAAATATGGGCATCCTTGCTCAAAAACTGCTAGAAATTGAGACACAATGGCAGCAGAGCATTAAAACATGTTCTGGGCCGGGTGTGAGGGCACAGCTCACACTCCCGAGAAGACAGCCATGCCTGGATCACAGAGACCTTCAGAGCTGACAGTGGGAATATGACGGTGAAGAAAACAACCCACCCCCACAAACAAACAGACAATAACAAAGAATGAAAGAAAGAACCTCCAAGAGAAGGTTTTAGCCCAGCGAGGAAGTGCTAAAGAGTAAGCCATCTCAAGGGGCGAGTTGTCTAAATTTTGTAGTATGGAACTGGTGACACAGTGGGTAAAGTGATCCTTTGGATAATTGAAAGTTCAGAGGTTTGAAACCACCAGCAGCTCCACAGAAGAAAGATGTGGCAGTCTGCTTCTGTACAGAATTACAGCCTTAGAAATCCTGTAGGGTTGATAAGTGGCAGTGGGTTTATTTTTGCTAACTCATTCAATTTTACATGAATGAGAAAAAAAACTTTTTTTTTCAGAAAATAGAAAGTAAGTACCACTAAAAAAAAAAAAAAATTTTAGCCAGAATTAATTGTAAGATTTTTTTTCCTTCTTTTTACAGAAACCCTTTGAAACATCCAATAATGGAACCCTGAATCCTCAATCAAAATATACACACAGACACAAAATCATAGAAGGAATATAAGGGGCTCATGTGTCATCCAGACCTAAGTGTAAGACATCCTGCATTAGAAAAAGCCCTAATTCCGTGCCTGGACATTTTGCTGTACTTGTGTGTGGTAAACGGAGTGTATACCTTTCTTGGTTCCTTTGTGCCAGTAACCGTTCTACAGATACTGTTCAGGAAGATTAAAGGAAACTCCAATAAGTCTGTTTTCAGAGCAATTAGTTGAGGTTCACATACTGCTACTAAAAACAGAGAGGATCACATGGACATATTTTGAGGAACCAGGGTGCATCAAATGTAAATTTGTTCTGGAAGACTGCAGAGGGGTAAATCTCTTTGTCAATGTATGCTTGCAAAAGTGGAGACAAGCAATATATTTGAGATGAATGTTGTTGGGTGCCATTGAGTTGATTCTGACTTATAGCAAACTTGTGTGACAGAGTAGAACTGCCCCATAGGTAATTCTTCGCTGTGATCTTTAAGGGGGCAAATCACCAGGTCTTTCTCCCACAGAATCACTGAGTGTGTTGGATCCACCAGCCTTTCTGTTAGCAGCTGTGCACTTAAATGTTGTGCCACCAGGGCTCCTTTTGAAATGAATATTGTTGTTGTTTCGTGCTTTCAAGTGAATTCCGAATCATAGCAACCCAGTAGGATGGAGTTGAGTTGCCCCATAAAGAATACTATGCTATAATGTTTACAAGAGCAGATGGCCTTGTCTTTTCTCCTGCAGAGCAACTGGGGTGTTCAAACCATCAACCTTTGGTTAGCACATGAGCAATCTAACCACTGCACCACCAGGAAATAGTAGAGATATAATAGTCAGTCAATTTTTAAGAAATAACGCTTAAGTAGACTTAAACATCTTGTAAATATAACTGGCTCATTTGCTGTAAGTGTGGGAGGAGAGTGCAGTAAAAAGTAAATTGACTGAATTAGATTTCCATTTTGACCTCAGAAGCATGTAAAGGTCTATGCTTTGGAAACCACAGATAAAACTGACTCTTCTTCTAATCTGTTTTCAAAGTTATTTCCTTTTTAGAGGAAGTAGAACAGATGGGGCTACCTCCATCTCCTTCCCCTTGCCCCCTATTCCTTCTTCCACCAATGGTAATTTGGAAATATTCTAACAGATGCTGAAGGAGAAGAAATGACCAAAATGCAAGTTATAAGGTGTTTTCAGGCAAGTCCGTAAGGAAGTACCATCAATTCCCTAAGGTATCTGGAGGGAAAGAAAGCACAAATGGTGTTCAGGCGGAAGGTAAGGCCATAGCCAGCAGAAACTCTTGATGAACCTCGACCCACGCAGCTATCAGATGGGTAAATTTTCATGGCAGTTGTACACTCACACCCTGCTTGTTCTCAGGACAGTCCTTATGATCAAATGCACATGCCTAGTAGGGCACTGAAACTCCAACTGGCTGAACTGTCTGTCTGGGCTCAGAGGAGAATTCTCTCAAACTAACCAAAGTTCTGGATGGATCTAGAGCCTATACCCAGCTCTGTCAACAGCTAACTCTCTGGGTGAATTTGGGTAGCATTTAACTCAGTTACAATCTTTGCCAAATAAGTGAATCAAATTAGATTATACCAGGAAACTCCTGGTCTTACATCCAGGAAGTCAAAGGAGTGAATAATTTAGTATTTGCAAGGTCGGGCTTTCAAAAATATACTTCTAATCCATGATTCTAATTCTGGCTCCATCAGTTACGAACTGTGTGATATTGGCCAGCTATTTAACCTGTCTGGCCTCTGTTTCCTCAGCTGTAAAATGGGGAAAGGGGTTGAAATGAGGAATAAAATAGCACTCTTAGCCAATGCTTTGCATAGAGTAAGCATATAATGACTGTTGTTAGAAATAGAATTACTCTTCATAGATGGCTTTCTCTACTTCCTTTACTTCTTTTCCTACAGCCACTGAGGGAAAAGCAGGTCCTCTTATAGAAACAAAACTCAAGGTTCATGCCCACAGATGTGCAAAGTCAAAGAAAACCTGATTTTTAAGGCAGGAGAAAATGCATATGATCTGTGGGCCTCAGGGTAAGACTTTAATACGATTTCCTCTTCACAAAAAATAAAAATGGCAGAGATACAAAGACTTACTTCTAATTCTGATGGACACTGATTTTTCTCAGCCTCTCATTAAAGAAGTTTCCTGATGCCTCTCTATGCTGCAAAATGAGTTTGCTTTTATAGCAGGATGAGGGAGGTGGGGATCTGCTCATGAAAACAATTCTCAGAAGAACTGGGGAGTAGCAGCGATGAGTATTACATCCTGAATCACCCATCTTTACCAGTGTTTATCCTAAGAGCTCTGTGGCAGACACATAAAGAGTTTTCGTCTTCTAATTGTGACAATAGTCTGAATTTTACGCTTTCGTTTTCTTTTGTAGTACAACGAACTCCTTCCTAAAACCCAAGCTCTTAGTGGTGTTCTCTCTTTGAACAAAGATGTTTTGGACATGGTCAGGCACAAGCAGGATTGTTAAACAGAAGGTGTCATTCAGCAAACATCTTGTTGAGTACTTCCTGTGTTAAACACTTTCATATACATGGTTTAACAGATTCCTCAAAGTAAGCCTATGAGGCAGATACTGTATTTCTCAGCTTTCAACTACAGAAAAAGGGTCCCACAAAATGGTACAATAGCTCACCTAGGTCTCTGGTGACAAAACAATTAATGTGCTCTGGTACTAACCAAAAGATTAGAGGTTTAAGTCCACCCAGAGGTGCCTAGGAAGAAAAATCTTTCTTCCAAAACACCAGCTATTGAAAACTCTATGTCAGGCAGTTCTACTCTGACACCCATCGGGTCTCCATGAGTTAGAATTGACTTAAGGACCACTGGTAGGTCATCCAGTGCCATGTGGCTATTTCGTGGCAGGATAGGATTTGAATCCCTGTCTTCATATGCTGAGTTATTACTTCCTCAATGCCCTTCTCCAGGGACTGGTCCCTCCTGATAACATACCCAAAGTAAGTGACATGAAGTCTCATCCTTCTGGCTTCTAAGGAGCATTCTGGCTGTACTTTATCCAAAATAGATTTGTTCATTCTATTGGCAGTCCTTGGTATACTCAGTACTCTTCATCAACATCACAATTCAAGGCATCAATTTTTCAGTCTTCATTGTTCATTATCCAGCTTTAGCATGTATATGAGGCAATTGAAAATACCATGGCTTTTATCAGGCGTACCTCAGTCCTCAATGTCAGTTTGAGGACTAAGGTGTGCCTGATCCAAGTCATGGTATTTTCACTCCCTAGTTTTTTTAGTGGCACAGTTAAGTGCTCAGCTGCTAACCAAAAGGTTGCTGGTTCCAACCCACCAGCGGCTCTGCGGAAAAAATATGTGGCAGTCTGCTTCCGTAAAGATTACAACCCAGTTCTACTCTGTCCTACAGGGTTGCTATGAGTTGGAACAAACTGAACAGGTGCAGGCCATCAATACTGACCATCTCTGAGCAACTCTTAACAGCAAAGTGAAGTGATTGACAATATTTTTCCTGAATAAAAAAGTAATTTATGTTCATGTAACACATTACTTAATTCCCTTTTCTGAAGGCTAATTATCTTCTGTAAAGAAGCTTGTATTTCTCATTTTAAAGTTTTTTTTTTTTTTTTTTTTTTTTTTACTACACCTTTGGAGAATTTTTGCATCAAGTTATCTTGAATTTAAAATCATATGTGTTCTGTTTTTTTCAACAAAGCTCTTAATATTTTATATTTTTTTGAGCAGTGATTTTTTTTCATTAATCAAAAGACATTCTTTTCTTAACAAGAGATACCCATTATAATTTCTAATTTTCCTTTCTTACAAAGGAGATTTATGTGATTTTCTCTCCACAATATTATTAACAATTGTCTGTTATACTATTTTATATATTACCTTCCACTTCTTGTCTACATACTTATTAATTTAACATAATAAAAAAATTTTTTAACATAATAATAGCTACTCTAATATGCATAAATATTTGCTTTTTGTGTTTTACAATTAAATTATAGCATAAGCATATTCCAGATTGGTTGGCACTCCTTGAAATAACCTTTTATTTAAGTGTATAACTTAATGTTAATACAAAATATTTTAGTACATCACCTCCTTTTAATATTCAGGCATTTTTTGTTTTCCCCCTGCAGGAAAATCTTCATAAATATAAATGATTGTTTCTGATCAGTTATTGCATTAAGCTATATCTCCACAGTTTTCCTGTTATTTTTTTTTTATATTGCTTTCTTCTTGAATGTTCTGAGGTATAAAACTACCACCATTCTTCTTGAGAAATGTATTTCTGAATAAATATGAGATTTGTTTTCCAGATTAAGGTACTGTAGGTAGAAGTATTGATATTGACTAACCTGTCCCCCTACACACACTCTTAACAAGCAAATAAGCATAGATTTCCTTATCACTAAAGAATTTCAAACTATTCAGGAACACGGTATCTTTAGGAAAAGATAAGAGAAGCTTGAATTAGAAGGAACCTGGATGACCATCCAGTTCAATAAAGGTTTTTAACTCCCTGTTTTTTCTAGCTTTCACATTAAGGTGCCAATAACAATAAATATTTTATTATAAATTCTATAATATGGACTATCTGGCCATATGCAATTTTTTGTTTGCTTTCTTGCTTATAAAAGCAGTAATTGTTTATTATGGAAAGTGTGTTCATAGCTATAAATAACAAGTTTTATTTCTCCTTAACCCTATTATTTTACAAAGTTGAGCATAATGCATATATCTCTGTATTCTGTTGAAAAAAATAAATTCCTATGTAAAATGACTTGTCATTTCTTTAACTGAGAAATTCATAGATGTCATTTTAATGGCTGTATAACATGCTAAGAAAAACTATCAACTGGTATCCACATACTCCTTTATGATGACAACCATCACATTCCTTCATGATCATAGCCATCACATACTTACAGGGCTCTTAGGCATTTATAGCCAGATTCAATTTTGTCTAGTAGATAACTGTGCCTCCTGGGCTATTAAATGCAGGCTGTCCTCGCTTTGCACAGGTGTGTGGTAACTGAGAACCATTTATAGCCAGCTTCAATTTTTTTTTTTTTCAATTTTGTCTAGTAGATACCTGCGCCTCCTGGGTTATTAAATGCAGGCTGTCCTCACTTTGCACAGTTGTGTGGTAACTGAGAACTGTGCAATGCCAGGGTATATTCACAGCATGCACAGCTTTGTGTTAACACAGTACCATGCGAAGTGAGGACTGCATTTTTATATATCACTTGTTACCTTTTTCTCAGTTGTAAAAATAACACTACAATGAATATCTTCACCTCAGTTTCTATGTCTTCAGCCTTTCTTAAATCTGTAATATTCAAGGAAAAGTGTATGAACATTTTTAAGGTTTCTTAAAACATGTTATCTTGATGCCCAAAATATTATGCTAATGTTTTCCTTGTCATCATCGATTTACGAAAGTACCAGCCTCTCTGAACTCTCTTAAATGTAGTTACATACAAAACAGTATCCATGTTTTCAATTACTAATAAATATTTTGACTTAGGAATTTTAGCATTTTTGTATTTGTATCAATTTTCTACTTATAACCTTTGATATTTATTTATATACTGGTTTTGGTGATGTAAATGATTTCTATGAACTTTTCCTATCTTAATTTTATCACTTTATCTTATTTGTGATAAGTACCATGCTAAATTGCTGGGGGCTTCTTAGTTTTAAATAGTTTTATGATCAAATTTTAATGGCTTTTCCATTGTGATTTCTCCCACTGCTACTAATCTCAAGGAGATTTTCTTCTGATTATTTAATGAATAAATATATATTTTACTTTTTATTCAGCACAGCTTTTTTTTTTTTCAGCTTTTGAAATGACTATCACAATTGAGGGGTATGAGTGGGAATGTCATTTATTTTGGGGGAACCTTGCTGGCAAAAGGGAACTCTAGTTAGGGATAAGATTCTATATTCAGAGATCTCTGGTGAAAAAAAATGTTGCATTGTGGTCACTGGTATGATGCAAAAATAAGTGCTTGTGTAAAGACAGTTAAGTAAGTACACAGCATTAACATGCCAAGGTCGTTTGCCCTTCTCTTCCTTTATAGGCAAACAGCACCTTTCTGCCTTTCTAGAAAGCAAAGTTAGCTCTAATCTTACATTCCTAAGCAATCTTCACTACGGCCTCCATTCTATACATCTCTCCATCAATCCTTGGAGACACTGTTATAATAATAATATTCACTTTAAAATATTTTTTTTCATATTTTTCAAATAATTCACAATGCATATGCATTCCATGTATAACTGTACTTAATTTATACATATGTGTGTGCATATAATTTCTAGATTAAAACATCATCTTTGTAATTTCTGGGTTAAAAAAATTAGGTAGCTAGAAGCATCTGATTTACATTCCACAAAAATAAGTATGACCAGAATTCTCTTTAGAAGCAAGGATAGTGAGACTACTTCTCACATACTTTGGACATGTTATCAGGAGGGATCAGTCCCTGGGGAAGGACGTCATGCTTGGTAGAGGGTCAGTGAAAAAGAGGGACACCCTCAAGGAGATGGATTTGACACAGTGGCTACAACAATGAGCTTAAGCATAACAATGATTGTGATGATGGTGCAGAGCCAGGTAATGTTTCGTTCCGTTGGACATAGGGGTTCTATGAGTAGGAACCAACTGGACGGCACCTAACAACAACAACAAGCTAAATTTGAAAAAAAAAGAAAAATGAATGTGAAATTTCTCTCCCACCCACTGCCATCAAGTCGATTCTGACTCATAGCGACCCTATAGAAATTTCTTTAACAGACAGTAAGGCATATTTGAAGCCACAAAAGTTATAAGAATTGGGTTTAGTATGTACAGAAACAAGAGAGATAGGCCCCAAATGCAGTCACTTGGTGTTTAATAAAGGTGACATCACACAGCGGAAAAACAAAAGATTGCTTAATAAATAGTGAGAAGAAATTAATGTAAAATATGAGGGAGAAAGTTATGTACAACATCAAAACATACCACAAAATATATCCAGAGCAATTCAAGATGTACCTATAAGATACAGTCATGAAAAATTAATAACACAATATAGGTCTTGTTTATCTAATTTCAGGATAGGAGAAATACAAAACAAAACCAAAAATCAATATAATTTTTCCAGATAAGAATGTAAATATTGGCCATGTCAAGAATCACCAAAAATAGCTTCAAAGATAATAATCAAACTGATGTGTATCTTTTATTTGTTAAATGTATATTTAAATTCTTCAGTTACATTCAAATTAAAAGAAAGTCCCTCTCTAATGATTTCCAGTTGAGAAAACAAAGTAGCAAATAATTTTAAATGGTATTTTTGGAACATTGACAAAAATGCATTGAAATTATTACTCTCAAACATTACTAGTCAGATGTATAACCTGTTAGAAGGTTTCGATAGAAAAATTTATTCACAGAAATATTTATCAAGAGTTTTAAAATGATCAAAACATTTAACTAGCAATTCCACTTCTATCAATATAACCTAAAGGAAGAACCAAAGATATGTAAGACAAGATATGAGTCAATCATAAAAATAATAGAGTGCATTGATATGATGGAATAATGGTTTTCAAGATAAACCAACTGGCATAAAATGCACCCCAATGCTAAGAGAAGTTCTCTACTGGTAGGAAATTACAAGTAAATATTGCTTTTATTGCTTACATCTTTCAGTATTTTTCTTATTTTTTCTACATTCAGTATGTATTAATCTTATTATTGAAATGCAGAATGGTTTAATTATGAAATAATATGCCATACCAAAAATGATATTCACCAAAAATTGTTAATCTGTATAAAAATACGAGCATTATGCTATCAAGAAAAAAATCAGTATTGAAATGTGTATATGGTATATGCTTTCAGTTTTATTTTATAAATTACAATAACATGTATATATAGAAATTTATTTAGAAGAAATATAACACAAAACAACTAGGAATTAGTCATTGATTTAGGACATATTACTGAATAAATTTTACTTCTTCATATCTGTCTCTATCCCCTAGTTATTTGTATTGAACATGTATGCTTTTCTAATTTGGAAAATATGTCCATAAAATGCAATCTGAATAGATTCACCATATTTCAAAATTGTTTTTTTCGTTGAACGGTGTCTTAGTCACCTAGTGCTGCTATAACAGAAATACCACAGGTGCATGGCTTTAACAGGGAGAAATTGATTTTCTCACAGTCTAGTAGGCTACAAGTCCAAATTCAGGACGTCAGCTCCAGGGGAAGGCTTTCTCTCTCTGTCGGCTCTGGAGGAAAATCCTTGTCCTCAATCTTCCCCTGGTCAAGGAGCTTCTCAGGTGCAGGGACCCTGGGTCCAAAGGATGCGCTCTGCTCCTGGTACTGCTTTCTTGGTGGCATGAGGTCCCCAACTCTCTTCTTGTTTCCCTTTTATCTCTTAAGAGATAAAAGGTGGTACAGGCCACACCCCGGGGAAACTCCCTTTACCTTTACCTTGGATCAGGGATGTGGCCTGGGTCAAGATGGTGTTATAATCCCATGCTAATCCTCTCAACATAAAATTACAATCACAAAATGGAGGGCAACCACAGAACACTGGGAATTGTGGCCTAACCAAGCTGATACACAGTTTTGGAGGGACACAATTCAATCCAAGACAAACAGTAAGACAATTCTACTTACTATGCACACAAATTATCCTGTTAACTTGAAATGTCAGACAAAATACACATCAGTTATTACTGGAAGAAATATCACTAGCATCATAGTCACCAGGATTTCATCTATAGCAAAAACCTCATTGGTTCATAATCTCCAATATGCCAACCAGCATTTGCAGTGTGTTGGGGAATTTGATAAACACAGCAGTGTGTATTAGGAAAAGAAGAGAATTTTGAATTAAGGGATTTGTTTTTGTGCTACTTAGAGGCAAGGATGGCGAGACTGCGTCTTACACACTTTGAACATGTTGTCAGGAGGGATCAGTCCCTGGAGAAGGACATCATGCTTGGTAGAGTACAGGGCCAGCGGAAAAGAGGAAGACCCTCAAAGAGTAGGATTGACACAGTGGCTGCAACAATGAGCTCAAGTATAACGACAATTGTAAGGATGGTGCAGGACCGGGCAGTGTTTCGTTCTGTTGTGCATAGGGTCACTATGAGTCGGAACCAACTCAATGGCACCTAACAACAACAACAACAACAATGTGGCTGAGTGACTTTGGGCAAGTCACTTAATCTTTCTGTGCCAAAGGCTCCAAACATAATAAATGAAGATAATAAATCTCTCATTCATTTCTGAGGACCAAAATAAGTAGGGATATATAAATGAACACTTAACTATAATTGTCACCTATAACTATTTTTATGAATCTTAGTTATTATTCTACCCTATCGCTAAAGGGTTTCTAAGGTGGCTTTTATTCAAAGACTTACACAATGAAAAAATTAAATCATAATAGAAGTAAATAGAATGAAGACAGAGAGACTAAAAATAGATCAACTATTTAAGTTAAGAGAGTTACTGGGACTGGATGTAAATTTGGCACCTAAAACCCATGGTAGTTCTCAAGAATAAAAAATAAAAGGAAACCTACAGTTATTTAGGCAAAATGTAGAAAATTTTATACACCGATTCTTAATATATATTCGAAGGGCTTATATATTTGAATGTCAGATCCTTCTGCTTGCTAGAAATGGAAACACATCTCTTAAGAAAAAGGAAGCTTGTTAAATGAGAAGGGATGCAACACAGACTAAAAGACGCTGGTCTTCAAAAAGGAAGTGCAACACACAAGGAACTCAAACAGGACCTTCTGTAACTCATTTCTAGGCTCTCTGCCTCATTGCTGTCTCTCCGTAGATCAGCTTCTGCTGCCCTACTACCACAGCCAAAAACCAAACAAAGAGACAAACAAATAAATGACTCTGAAATTAAATACTATGTTCTAGTTCCACCTCCACCCACCCCCCCATCGCCGAAATCGCCCTCTCTATTTTTCAGTTACTGTTTCTGAAAAAAGAATTTTGATAGGTGTAATTTTGTTCAACCAACTCAGACTTAAAAATGGAGACCAATGCTATAAAAACCGCAAGTCACCTGGGAGATTTTCTGGATAATAACTTGAAAACTTTACAGTAAATAAGTAGATGATTTTATGTGAGCATTTCTTATAATCCTGGTAGTTAAAATTATAGAGCACAATATTCAAATATAAAATATTTTGGACAATTTAATAAGGATTAAACATATATGATTCAATACATAGCCGTAAACCAAAAACCAAACCCATTGCGGTCGAGTCAATTCTGACACATAGCGACCCAACAGGACAGAGTAGAAATGCTCCACAAAGTTTCCAAGGAGCACCTTGGAAACATAGCCATGGATGATGAATAATGGATGGATTAATATGAATAAATTGATTCTCTTCTTCTATAGCCTACCTTACTTTGCTTTTCTCCACAGAAGTTTTGAGAACTACTGGATCAGCCTAGAAAAACATGAGTCAAAGACCACTTTGTGAACCTGAGTAAACATTAGTTCTTCACCTTTAGAAAGATACATACACACCAAATCAATTTTATACTGTTTCAGGGCATTCTTGGGTCTGCAAAAGAAAATTGATAGATCCAATCGACTCTGTAAATCAGCCCTAAGTCATAACTACCACACTGGTAAATTACCTGGAAAGATATTGTACTAAATTGATGATTGAATTGCATCCATATTTTTGGAAACTTATAAGCAGGTATTGACAGTCCATTTTAAAAATGGATAAGTATAACCAGTATTACAGTTTCTCAAGTTTCATTATGATGTTATGTCTCAAGATGTCCATGACATGGGTTCAGGGAAAGTCTACACAAATTTTAAACTTATAGATGATGCATACATTTAAAATTTTCCAAGTAAATCCAATGAGTAGTCAGCTTCAGAGTCAATGTTCTCTAGCACACAGTGTAGTAGAAAGTATTTCATCTTTTTTTTTTTTTCTTTATGTGTAAAACTAGTCATCCTGTTTTAGACTTCACTACAGGGTAATGGATCACATAATTCAGAGACGGTAGATTTCCAGTAATTCCACAAGGATAAATTAGTTACAAAATGTCCCCCCAAGTATGAAAATGTATTCTCATGTAGAAGTATTGAATACCACCAATTCTTTTTCAGAGAATCTCTGCCATAGAAAACACTTTTAGTTTAAATAATAAAGTTTTTAGGAAGCCAATGTGTCTTAAAGGTGTTGATTTTGAGGAGAAATTAGCCAAAGTGATTACTGAGAGTTTATGATGACAAATAATGACCATACAGTAGTAGATATATCATTTGATGGGATTTATTATGTTATCACAAGTACTTAATGATTAGAAAAGAACAGACTCCTAAACTGCAATTTTACAAAAGAGATTTCCCCTGATCACTTGCTGCATGGCATGAATCACATCCTTGTTCTTTAGGCTGTAGATCAACGGGTTCAGCATTGGGCTCAAAAAAGCATAAAAGACTGCAATTATTTTGGACTCTTCTATAGACTTCTCAGATGGAGGCCTTAAGTACATACAGAAGAGGGTTCCATAAAATATGGTGACTGTTGCCAGGTGGGAACCACAAGTAGAGAAGGCTTTGTGCCTGCCTTCAGCAGAATGTATCCTCAAAATGGCTGCAAAAATGAAAAGGTAGGACAGGAGAATGATGAAGAGAGAGCTGGAGTGAGTAAAGCCAGCAACTATAAACATTGCCATCTTTTTGACATAGGTGTCAGAGCAAGCCAACATTATAAGAGGAGGATCCGCACAATAAAAATGATTGATTTCGAGGGAGCCACAGAAAGATAAGTGAAAAGTCAAAACTGTCTGAGAGAGTCCATTAAGGAAGCCATAAACATAAGGGACTGTGACTAGAGAGATGCAAACGTTCTTAGACATCCTGGTAGTGTAATGGAGAGGATTGCAAATGGCAACATAGCGATCCAATGCCATTGAAGCAAGGATGTAAAGCTCAGTGATCACCAGGGTAATGAAGAGAAGACACTGTGTGAAGCACCCAGCATAGGAGATGGTCTTTTGGTCTGAGAGGAAGTTGTATAGCATATTGGGAGTAATATTGGAGGAATAGCAAAGGTCTACAAAAGAGAGGTGGCCAAGGAAGAAATACATGGGAGTTTGGAGACGGGAATTGGTGCCGATCAGCAAGATCATGCACAGATTCCCTCCCAGTGTGACTAGGTAGATCACCAGAAACACCCCAAACAGGATCTTCTCCAACACTGGGTTTTCTGTGAGTCCCAGGAGAATGAATTCAGTCACAGAACTGCAGTTTGAGGAGGACATTTTCTCATCCTTCACAACCTAAACACATCCTGGAATATAAAGGTTTCCATCTGATTCTGATTCTGCATTTTTCCATTTATTTTATCATTCATTTATTCTTTCATCCATGGGGCAATTATATTCTGCTTATTTTTTTCAAGAATTGAAAACCAATCCTTGAATGTCTACATAAACAACTTACAGAAACTACTCGACACCAACTAACAATAAATCATCTGAGTTATCTGTTCCTTTGTCTCTCTTTCTCTCTCTACCACAAACTCTCTTTCTCTGCCTCTCTCTCTCCCACACACACATAAATATTTGCATGTGTATGTATGCTCACACATTTATATCTGTGGTCTTGGGGAAACTCTGATTTGGTACTTTTTCCAACTTCACTATTTAAAAAAAAAAATTGTGGAAGGGAATGAAAATCAAATACAAAAGCAGCAGATCATATCAATCATCCAAAGTAATGCATCAACAAATGACAGAAGTCGAGTCTCTCCGGTCCCTCCAGTTCTGATACACTACTGTTTCAGAAACAAGACAGAAGATAAATGTCCAGTATAACATTTTCACTTAAAACCTATGGTCCTCTGGTAAAATTTCATTCAGAGAACATTGAATTAGTAAAATTTATCTCTCTGCATATTGGGTTGGGTGGGTTACATATAGCTAAGAAGGCATAGAATTAAGAATTCTCCTCTGTTTTATAAATTCAGCCACCCATTTATCTTTTACACAGCAAAGCTTGATTTCTTCTTTTCTGGAATTTTAGTGAACAAATTTTCCACCCTTGCAACACTTGTGTTGTAGTAGAAGAAACAGATATCAAACAAATACACAGTGACTTATAATGTATATCACGTAGAAACAAGAACAGTGGTGAAGAAATGAAGGTGGGTAAAAATGTAATCAGGCATGCTTTCGGATAGTCATTCTGAGAAGAAGAACTTCTGAGAAGTTAACAGTAAAAAAATATCTAAGAATCTGGGGTAAAGTGTGGATTTCTTGGTCCGTATTTTTTGTGCCACTTACCCATTCATGAAAATATTTGGGGAAGCACAAGTAATGTTTAAATGTGGTCTTCAGTTCCAGATCTAGTCAATTTCTCTTCATTCTTTGTGGAATAAGTCTGTAATAATCACTCTTCAGGAACTGCACCCAAGGCCTTGTTTATTTGGTTCTCACATACACATCAGAACAGTTTGAATATAATAATTGATTTTAATATGAAATACAATGTTATTATTATATGAATAGAAAAGTCAAGTGAAAGGAAGAAAATAAGATTTTTCCACATGGATGGAATACTAATCTCCATGCAAAAGAACAAGATGCATTTTTTTATTGTAAAAGTATAGAAATGACCTACCTGTAAATGCTGATTTATCATATTCCGTCAGAAGAAGGTGGGAAGATTTATACTGCATTTCTGAGGCTTATTCCCTGAGGCATTTCAAGTATACTTCTAAACAAGCAATTAAAATACTTTTTGTTCCTCAAGGGCATAACCTTAATTTGATGATTTGTGGATCTAGGTACTCATTGGAGGCCAAAATCCTTATCTAAACATGAGTGTACCATGCTTGGTAAATGAGTTCATGAGATCTTGAGTGCAAATAATATAATTAACCACCACTTTCAATAAGACAGAGCTTGGTAGTTAGCCACCAGGTGGGCAGTTCCAATCCACTAGACACTCCTTGGAAATCCTACGAGGCAGTTCTACTCTGTCCTGTGGGGACGCTATGAATCAGAATCTACTCCAAGGCAATGGGTTTGTTTGTTTTGGTTTTGGTTTCATTAAGACATTATAAGGAAATGATAAGTAGATAAGTTTTATATTTCTAGGGTAGTAAAGAGGAGGGAATCCCCACCCCAAGAGTTCATTTTTTCTCTGGAAACCCTGACTGAGGTTATCTAACAAGAGTGAATGGTAGGGCAATGAAGTCAGTGAGAGTTGAGGAGAAGAAAACTTTGAAATAGTGTTTGGAGAGCAGGAGAGTGGCATATTTGTTGGAAGGAAGTAGAGGTACTGGTCAGTGCTGAGGGTAATTTTCAGGATGGACATTATGGATTTATACTTGAAACAATCAGCTCTAATGAGTTAATTTCATCAACATGATAATAATCAGAGCCAAGTTTGACAACTAGAATCATTTATTAGATGTATTATTTCCAAAATTGAGAATTTTGAAGGAGGGTTGAGAGGAAAGAATATTTGAATATTGTTTGGCCCTGTATTTGTTGGAGAATAAAGAAAGCTAGGTATGCTTTCACTGGCCTGTATATTCCAGTATACTGATCTTTCTAGGTTAATACAAATAAGTGAACCAAAATGTAGTCTGATTAAGACAGCAGAAAACACAAAACTCACTGCTCTTGAGTCGATTTTGACTCCTAGTGACCTTATAGGGCAGGGTAGAACTGTCTCTTACTGTCCCCAAGGCTATAAATCTTTAGGGAAGCAGACTGCCACATCTTTCTCCCCCAGAGCAGCTGGTGAGTCCCAACATCACGGCCTTTTGGTTAGCAGCCTAGCACTTTAACCACTGCTCCACAAGGGCTCCTTCAAGACAGGAGAGGTTTTCCTAATTTGATGAAAGACCTGCAAATGATGGGATACACTGAGTAACAATCAATCAAAAGAATACCAATATCAAAATGCAGATTGTCACCAACTCATGACATTTGAGCATTAGCATACCGTTATTCTCAAATTGAGGTGGAAAGATCTTTATTTCAATCTTTCTGTTTTATTCTGATTTCTTGCAAGAATAAAAACAATAAAAATATAAAATATTACTGCCTAAATATTTCTAAGGAATGAAAGTTCCTTGTAGGATTGTAGAGCTGGTATCCTTCATTGCCTGACTCCTTAATGTGGAAATCCCTAGTTTTGCATAAAAATAAATATTTAAAGATTTGACTCTAAGCAGGATGGTTACCTTCAGTTTGAAGAAAATTTGTCCTGCAATATTTATTTATTAATGTATTTCTCGATATGCATTAATATACAACAATCCTAATAAATCATCAGACTTACAAACTGACTTTTCCAAGAAGAACAAAGACTGGCTCAGTAGCAATTGAATGGAGGGCAAAAAAAATAATTCCTTAGGTCTTTCAAATCTGGAGCAACAGGGTATCCATACTTTTCAGTATGAGAACACATTATCCAAAATCTACATGTAAGAAAGTGATTTTCATTTATGTTGCCACATATAAAATTAGAGGGCACAGGCTTTACCTGGTGTATAATACTAACTCAGAGAAGAGTTTTACGCATTTATCTTATTTTGGATTAACGCAGTGACTGCATAACAGCTATTGTGAGAATGGTTCAGGACCAAACAGTGTTTCATTTTGTTGTACACAGGGTTGCTATGAGTCAGAACTGACTTGACACCTAACAACAACAACAACTCATTTTTGTTAGGAAGTCAGAAAGTTATAGCAAAATTGTATTTCAAGATGTTGAATTTCTTCCTTAATGTCAATTTGCATTGTTGTCATAATCAACTGATGTATACCAGCTACAGGGACATCTTATGACTTTAGTTGTACAAGCGTCACAATAGTCAGAGTATTGGATATATGCGACTGGCCCTGTAGATTTTTCACGTGTTTTGTGATTATTCAATTGGCCTTTTTTTTTTTTTTAATTTAAAGTTGTAACAATTCTAACATTGTACTAGAAGTCCTATCCTGTATAGCAAAGTTATAGAGATCGGTAAGGAAAAAATAAAAGTGTTATTCACGGATGGCACAGTAGTTTACATAGAATATCATTTTTGAAAATATACACACACAAAAAAATTAAGATTATATTTGGGAAGGTCACGGAATTTCAAGTTCAATACAGAAAAAATTTTTTTCTATAACTACATAAAAGCATAATACTCAGTACTGTTAATATATACCAAAAAAAAAAAACCTGTTGCCATCGAGTTGATTCCAACTTATAGTGACCCTATAGGACAGAGAGGGTTCCTGTGTCATTTAAGATTTTCCCCATAGAATCCTTCACTACTGCAACTCAAGGCTTGAATTTTTTCTTCAGTTCTTTCAGCTTGAGCAACGCCAAGCGTGTTACTCCCTTTTGGTTTTCTACCTCCAGCTCTTTGTGCATGTCAGTATAATACATTACTTTGTCTTCTCGAGCCGCCCTTTGAAATCTTCTGTTCAGTTCTTTTACTTCATCTTGTCACCCGTTTGCTATAGCTGCTTGACGTTCCTGAGCAAGTTTCAGAGTCTCCTCTGACATCCATCTTGGTCTTTTCTTCCTTTCCTATCTTTCAATGACCTCTTCCTTTCTTCATGTATGATGTACTTGATGTCATTCCACAACTCATCGGGTGTTCAGTCACTAGTGTTCAATGCATCAAATCTATTCTTCAGATGGTCTCTAAATTCAATACACTCAAGGTCATATTTTGGCTCTAATGGACTTGGTTTTTTAATGGACTTGGTTTTCTTTTCCTTAGTTTCAGCTTGAACTTGCATATGAGCAATTGATGGTCTGTTCCACAGTTGGCCCCTGACCTTGTTCTGACTGATGATATGGAGCTTTTCTATTGTCTCTTTCCATAGGTGTAGTCAATTTGATTCCTGTGTGTTCCATCTGATGAGGTCCATGAGTACAAGCACCATTTAAGTTGGTGAAAGAAGGTATTTGCAATAAAGAAGTCATTGGTATCACAAAATTCTATCATTTGATCTCTGGTATTGTTTCTGTCACCAAGGTCATATTTTCCAACTACCAACTCTCCTTCATTTCTAACTTTTGCATTCCAATCACCAGTAATTATCAATGCATCCTGGTTGCATGTTCAATCAATTTAAGTCTGCAGCAGCTAATAAAAACCTTCAATTTCTTCATCTTTGGCCTTAGCAATTAACGCATAAATTTGAACAATACTCGTATTAACTGGTCTTCCTTGTAGGCCTTTTAAATGATACAGGAAACATGAAAAGAAAGTAGAAGGAATACACAGCGTCGTTATACCAAAAAGAGTCAATATTCAACCATTTCAAGAGGTAGCATATGATCAGGAACTAATGGTACTGAAGGAAGAAGTCCAAGTTGCTCTGAAGGCATTGGCAAAAAGAAGGCTCCAGGAACTGACATAATATCAACTGAGATTTTCAACAAATGGGTGCAGCGCTGGAGGTGCTCACTTGTCTATGCCAAGAAATGTGGAAGAGAGCTTTCTGTCCAATTGAGTGGAAGAGATCCATATTTATGCCTATTCCCAAGAAAGGGGAGCCAACCAAATGTGGAAATTATAGAACAATATCATTAATATCACACGCAAGCAAAATTTTCCTGAAGATCATTCAAAAATGGCTGCAGCAATATATCCACAGGGAACTTGCAGAAATCCAGGCCGGTTTCAGAAGAGGATGTACAACCAGCGATATCATTGCTGATGTCAGATGGATCCTGGTTGAAAGCAGAGAATACCAGAAGGATGTTTACCTGTGTTTTATTGACTGCACAAAGGCATTAGACTGTGTGGATCTTAACAAATTATGGATAACATTGCAAAGAATGGGAATTTCAATACACTTTGGGCTCATGAGGAACCTGTACATAGATTAAGAGGTAGTTGTTCTCACAGAACAAGGGGATACTGATTGGTTTAAAGTCAGGAAATGTGTACGTCAGGGTTGTATCCTTTCACCATACCTATTCAATCTGTATGCTGAGCAAATAATCCCAGAAACTCGACTACACGAAGAAGAACAGGGCATCAGGATTGGAGAAAGATGCATTAACAACCTGCGTTATGCAGATGATATAGCCTTGTGAAAAGGACTTGAAGCACTTACTAATGAAGATCAAAGACCACAGCCTTCAGTATGGATTGCACCTCAACATAAAGAAAACAAAAATCCTCACAACTGGACCAATGACCAACATCATGATAATCGGAGAAAAGATTAAATTGTGAAGGGTTTCATTTTACTTGGAATCCGCAATTAATGCCCATGAAAGCAGCAGTCAAGAAACAAGAGACTCATTGCATTGGATAAATCTGCTACAAAGGACCTCTTTAAAGTGTTGAAAAGCAAAGATGTCACTTGAAGACTAAGGTGTGCCTGACCAAAGCCATGGTATTTTCAATCGCATCACATGCATGTGAAAGCTGGACAGTGAATAAGGAAGACTGAAGAAGAATTGATGCCTTTGAATTGCAGTGTTGGTGAAGAATATCGAATATACCATGGACTGTCAAAAGAACGAACAAATCTATCTTGAAGGAAGTACAACCAGAATGCTCCTTAGAACCTAGGATGGTGAGACTGTGTCTTTCATACTTTGGACATGTTGTCAGGAGAGATCAGTCCCTGGAGAAGGACATCCTGCTTGGCAAAGTACAGGATCAGTGGAAAAGAGGAACACCCTCAACAACATGGATTGACACAGTGGCTGCAAAAATCAGCTCAAGCATAACAAAGATTGTAAGGATGGCGCAGGAGCAGGCAGTGTTTCGTTCTGTTGTGCATAGTGCTGTTATGAGTCAGTGGCACCTAACAACAACAACATAGGACAGAGTAGAACTGCCCCATAGGCTTTCCAAGGAGGAGATGGTGGATTCAAACTGTGGACCTTTATGTAAGCAGGGGAAAACTTAATCACTGAGCCACCAGGGATCTGTTAAGATGTCAATTCTTCCTAAATTGGTCTATAGTTCCAGTGCCATTGCATTAAAATTTTCAGTAGTATTTTTTCATTGTCTTACAAATTGGCAATCTTTTTCTAAAATAGATAGATTGACATACAGACAGACAGAAAGACAAATACCAGGACTTTATTCTGAGTCACCTCTGGGAAATTATGTTGGTATTAATACAACATGGTTTAACTAAAGAGGACATGCCAGTTTATGCTCTATCCTATCTCTAAAGAGCTTCTGAGGCAGGTTTTGTGCAAAACTTGCAGCATGAAAAATTAAATAATATATAGAAGCAAACAAACAGAATTTAAAAAAAAAGAGATTACAAATAGGTCAACTGAGTTCAAGAGTTGCCAAGATTGGATGTAAATGTGGCTCCTGAAAGCCATGATGATTCTCAGGACCAGAAAAGAAAAGGAAGCATTCAGTTACACGTTTAGGTAAATAAAAACAGTGTTTTTTGCACAGATTCCAAGTGCTTTTTTTTTAATAGGATTTAAATTAGGCAGCAAAACAATCTGGTTGGTAGAAGTGGAAACACATCTCTTTGCTTAAGAAAAAGGGAACATTGATGTACGATAAGGGAACTCCCACAGAATAACTGATGCTAGTGCTCAAAAGAGAAGTGACACTGGGAGCTCTATGAGCATCAGGACCCTCTGTCACGCATTTCTAGTCTTTTCGGCTTTGTTGTTGTCTCTCTGCAGATCACCTTCTTTTGCTGTCCCACTACCATAGCCAAAACACAAAACAATATACAAATCGACAAATGGCTTTGAAATTTAAGTATTCTATTCTATTCACCCAGAAATTACCCTATTTTTTCAATTCCCTCACGTGTCTGTCAGTTTGTCATACTGTGGGGGTTTGCGTGTTGCTGCGATGCTGGAAGCTATGCCACTGGTATTCTGATACCAGCATGGTCACCCATGGAGGACAGGTTTCAGCTGAGCTTCCAGACTAAGACAGACTGGGAAGAAGGACCCGGCAGTCTACTTCTGAAAAACATTAGCCAGTGAAAACTTTATGAATAGCAGAAAAACATTGTCTGATTAGTGCCTGAAGATGAGCCCCCTGGTTGGAAGGCATTCAAAAGATGACTGGGGAAGAGCTGCCTTCTCAAAGTAGAGTCTGCTTTAATGATGGAGTAGAGCTTTCTGGACCTTCATTTCCTGATGTGGCATGACTCAAAATGAGAGGAAACAGGTGCAAACATCCATTAATAATAAGAACTTGGGAAGTATGAAGTATGAATCTAGGAAAATTGGAAATTGTCAAAAATGAAATGGAATGGATAAACATTGATATCCTGGCATTAGTGAGCTGAAATGCACTGGTATTGGCCATTTTGAATAGGACAATCATATAGTCTATTCTGCTGGGAATGACAACTCGAAGAGGAATGGTGTTGCATTCATTGTCAAAAAGAATGTTTCAAGATCTATCCTGAAGTACAATGCTGTCAGTAATAGGATAATATCCGTACGCCTACAAGGAAGACCAGTTAATACGACTATTATTCAAATTTATGCACCAACCACTAGGGCCAAAGACGAAGAAATAGAAAATTTTTATGAGCTGCTGCAGTCTGAAATTGATCCAACATGCAATCATGATGCATTGATAATTACTGGCGATTGGAATGTGACAGTTGGAAACAAAGAATAAGGATCGGTAGTTGGAAAATATGGCCTTGGTGATAGAAACAATGCTGGAGATCAAATGACAAGAGTTTTGCGAGACCAATGTTTTCTTAATTGCAAATGCCTTCTTTCACCAACATAAACGGTGACTATACACATGGACCTCACCAGATGGAACACACAGAAATCAAATTGACTACATCTGTGGAAAGAGATGATGGAAAATCTCAATATCATCAGTCAGAACAAGACCAGGGGCCGACTGTGGAACAGACTATCAATTGCTCATATGCAAGTTCAAGCTGAAACTAAAGAAAATCAGAGCAAGCCCAGGAAAGCCAAAATATGACCTTGAATACATCCCACCTGAATTTAGAGACTGTCTGAAGGATAGATTTGACACATTGAACACTAGTGACTGAAGTCCAGATGAGTTGTGGAATGACATCGAGAACATCACACATGAAGAAAGCAAGAGGTCATTGAAAAGACAGGAAAGAAAGGAAAGACCAAGATGGATGTCAGAGGAGACTCTGAAACTTGCTCGAGAATGTCGAGCAGCTAAAGCAAAAGGAAGAACTGATGAAGTAAAAGAACTGAACAGAAGAGTTCAAAGGGCATCTCAAGAGGACAAAGTAAAGTATTATAATGACATGTGCAAAGAGCTGGAGATGGAAAACCAAAGGGGAAAAACACACTCGGGGTTTCTCAAACTGAAAGAGCTGAAGAAAAAATTCAAGCCTCGAGTTGCAATAGTGAAGGATTCTATGGGGAAAATATTAAATGGCACAGGAACATCAAAAGAAGGTGGAAGGAATGCACAGAGTCATTGTACCAAAAAGAATTAGTTGATATTCAAACATTTCAAGAGGTGGCATATGATCAGGAACCGATGGTACTGAAGGAAGAAGTCCAAACTGCTCTGAAGGCACTGGCAAAAAACAAGGCTCCAGGAATTGATAGAATATCAATTGAGATGTTTCAACAAACAGATGAAGTGCTGGAGGTGCTCACTCGTCTATGCCAAGAAGTATGGAAGACAGCTTCCTGGCCAACTGACTGGAAAAGATCCATATTTATGCCTATTCCCAAGAAAGGTGATTTAACCGAATGTGGGAATTATAGAACAATATCATTAATATCACATGCAAGCAAAATTTTGCTGAAGATCATTCAGAAATGGCTGCAGCAGTATATGGACAGGGAACTCCCAGAAATTCAGGCTGGTTTCAGAAGAGGACGTGCAACCAGGGATATTATTGCTGGTGTCAGATGGATCCTGGCTGAAAGCAGAGAATACCAGAAGGATGTTTACCTGTGTTTTATTGACTATGCAAAGGCATTTGACTGTGTGGATCATAAAAAATTATGGATGACATTACGAAGAATGGGAATTCTAGAACACTTAAATGTGCTCATGAGGAACCTTTACATAGACCAAGAGACAGTTGTTCAGACAGAATGAGGGCATACTGATTGGTTTAAAGTCAGGAAAGGTGTGCATCAGGGTTCTATTCTTTCAGCATACCCATTCAATCTGTATGCTGAGCAGATAATACGAGAAGATGGACTATATGAAGAATGGAGCATCAGGATTGGAGGAAGAGTCATTAACAACCTGCACTAGGCAGATGACACAACCTTGCTTTCTGAAAGTGAAGAGGACTTGAAGCACTTACTAATGAAGATCAAAGACCACAGCCTTCAGTATGGATTGCACCTCAACGTAAAGGAAGCAAAAATCCTCACAACTGGATCAGTGAGTAACAAACAGAGAAAAGATTGAAGTTGTCAAGGATTTCATTTTACTTGGATCAACAATCAACAGACATGGAAGCAGCAGTCAAGAAATCAAGACACATTGCATTGGGTAAATCTGCTGCAAAGGACCTCTTCAAAGTGTTGAAGAACAAAGATGTAACCCAGAAGACTAAGGTGCGCCTGACCCAAGCCGTGGCATTTCAATCACATCATAGGCATGTGAAAGCTGGACAATGAATAAGGAAGACCGAAGAAGAATGGATGCCTTTGAATTGTGGTGTTGGCAAAGAATATTGAATATACCATGGACTGCCAAAAGAACGAACAAATCTGTCTTAGAAGAATTACAACCAGAATGCTCCTTAGAAGCAAGGATGGTGAGACTGCATCTTGCATACTTTAGACATGTTGTCAGGAGGGATCAGTCCCTGGAGAAGGACATCATGCTTGGCAGAGAACAGGGTCAACAGAAAAGAGAAACACCCTCAACGAGGTGGATTCACACAGTGACTGCAACAACGAGCTCAAGGATAGCAACGATAGTAAGGATGGCTCAGGACCGGGTAGCGTTTCATTCTGTTGTGCATAGGGCTGCTATGAGTCGGAACTGACTCAACAGCACCTAACAACAACAACAATTTTTCAATTGCTATTTAGGAAAGAGGATTTTCATAGGCACAGCCTTGGTCAATCAACTGAGATTAAAAATGAAGCCTAATTCTGGAAAAACTGCAGGTCACCTGAGAGATTTTCTGTAAAATAATTGAAATGTGTCACAGTAAAAATACAGTGCTTGGTTACTACGAACACTTTTTATACTTGTGACAGTTAAAATCAGACTACAAAATATTAAAATATATTTAAGATAATAAGGGTTACAAATATAAATGGTTCAGGATGCACTTACTTATTTGACTAATAATGTACAGAATAATATGTATGTGGTACATATTTCTTTATATAGACTTCCTTATTATCACTTTCCTCAGGAGAAGTTTTCAGAACTACTGGACCAGCCTTATCTAGAAAACTATGCTTTATGTGCCAATGTAAACATAGAGTCTTCACACCCAGAGAGATACATACACACCAATGAGATTTTATAACTTCTCCGTGCATTCTTGGTTCTGCAGAAGCCGGTTAGTAGGCCCTATTGACTCTCTGTACATTAGCCTGAAGTCAGACCTACTGCCTTGAAAAAAATGCCGGGAATGCCCTTATACTATAAAAATTACTGACGATGAATTGGGTCTAGGTTCCTGGAAGCGTACAAAATGTTAACAGGTGAAATTGAGGATGATAATCACTATTATGGTGCTTCTTATGTTTATCCATAACATAGTTTCTCAAGAAGTCTACGACATGGGTTTGGCGAAAACCTACAGAAAGTTTAAACCTCTGAATGACACATATATTTAAAAATTTTCAAAAGTGATCACAGTGATTAGTTAGGATCCAGAGTCAAGATTCTATAGTACACATTGCAATAGAAATTACTTCATAGTCTTTTATTAAAGAAGTGCAAAACTAGTTGCCCTATCCTGAACCTCACCTTGGCTCTGTGGACCATATTATTCAGAGAAGATAATTTTCTACTGTTCTCTTCAAGGTCAGTTAGTAAAGAAATTTGTCCCCAGGTAAGTAACCACTTTGATATTTACATGGAATTATTGGATCCCAACCAATTCATTTCCAGAAGATACCTGTGAAAAAAAAAGTTCTTGATTTAAAAATTAAAGATTTTATTAAGCCACTCTGTCCTGAAGGTGTTAATTTTGAGAAGAAATTAGCTAAAATGATCACTGAGGGTTCAGGACAATAAACAAATTATGATCGTAGAGTAGTAGGTATATCTTTTGATAGGAGTCATTGTGTTATCCGAGGAACTTAATGATTGTAAATGAACAGACTCTTAAACTGCAATTTTATGAAAGAGATTTCCCCTGATCGCTTGCTGCATGGCGTGAATCACGTCCTTGTTCCTTAGACTGTAGATCAAAGGGTTCAGCACTGGGCTCGAAAAAGTATTAAAAAACTGCAATTATTTTGGACTCCTCTACGGACTTCCCGGAAACCCTGGTGGCATAGTGGTTAAGTGCTACAGTTGCTAACCAAGAGGTCAGCAGTTCGAATCCACCAGGTGCTCCTTGAAAATTCTATGGGGCAATACTACTCTGTCCTATAGGGTCGCTATGAGCCAGAATCGATTCGACGGCAGTGGGTTTGGTTTTTGGATGGACTCCTCAGACCAGATGGGGGCCTTAAGTAATGCAGAAGAGGGTTCCATAAAATATTGTGATTGTTGCCAGGTGGGAATCACAAGCAGAGAAGGCTTTGTGCCTGCCTTCAGCAGAATGCATCCTCAAAATGGCTGCAAAAATGAAAAGGTAGGACAGGAGAATGATGAAGAGAGAGCTGGAGTGAGTAAAGCCAGCAACCATAAACATTGCCATCTTTTTGACGTAGGTGTCAGAGCAAGCCAGCATTATAAGAGGAGGATCCACACAATAAAAATGATTGATTTCAAGGGAGCCACAGAAAGATAAGTGAAAAGTCAAAACTGTCTGATAGTCCATTAAGGAAGCCATCAGTATAAGGGACTGTGACCAGAGAGACACAAATGTTCTTGGAACATCCTGGTACTGTAATAGAGAGGACTACAAATGGCAACATAGCGATCCAATGCCATTGAAGCACGGATGTAAAGCTCAGTGATCACCAGGGTAATGAAGAGAAGACACTGTATGAAGCATCCAGCATAGGAGATGGTCTGAGAGGAAGTAGTACAGCATATTGAGGGTAATAGCAAATGTCTACAAAAGAGAGATGGGCAAGGAAGAAATACATGGGAGTTTGGAGACTGGAATTGGTCCTGATCTGCAAGATCCAGCACAGATTCCCCACCAATCTGACTAGGTAGATCATCAGAAACACCCCAAATAGGATCTCCTCCAACACTGGGTTAACTGTGAGTCCCAAGAGAATGAATTCAGTCACTGATTCTTGGGTTTCCTTCTTTCTCTTTTGATCCAGATGATTAAAGACCAATAGTTGTATCCTAGATGGCTACTTATAAGCTTCTAAGACCCAGACACTATTCACCATACTGGAAGGTAGAATATAAACTTTAGGAACTATGTATTATGCCTAATAATTAGATTCTTCCATGAGACCATGGTCCTAAACCCCTAAAGCAAGAGAACTAATCCCATGAGGTGATTGGTTATGTCTAATTAGTATCATCATCTGTACTCCCTAGTTTTATATTTTTGGCTGTTATTATTGCAAGAACTAGCATTTGTTCATTCATCCCTTTTTCCTACACACAGCTTATTGACATCAGATACATCAGACATGCTGTGGAAGCTTCACCCATATTCGGTGCCATCTTTCTCCCATTTCTATAAACAAAAGGTGACTATTACCGAGAGAGTATTTCTCTCACTCTCCCGTACGCCGATAACCACTAAAATGAGCACTAGTTTCTGTATACTTACCTATTCATGTAATTTCATAAAAGTGAGAAATACAGTATTTGTTTTTTTTGTGATTGACAATTTGCTCAACATAATGTCCTCCAGATTCACCCATGTTGTAAGATGTTTTGGGAACACATTTTTCTTTATCAATGAGTAATACTCTTTTGTATGTATGTACCACGTCTCACCTATTCATTCATCCATTGATGAGCACTTAGGTTGCTTCCATTTTTTGCTATTGTGAATAGTTCTGCAATGAACATAGGTGTGATTATATATGTTCATGTTACTTCTATATGTAGGAGTGGAATTTCCGGGTCTTATGGTGGCTCTAAATCTAGTTTTTCAGTAAAATAAGATTTTTAACCTCTCTTTCCATGAATCAAAGCCTAGATAGACTTACTTTCTTTCTTTCTTTCTTTTCTTTCTTTCTTTCTTTCTTTCTTTCTTTCTTTCTTTCTTTCTTTCTTTCTTTCTTTCTTTCTTTCTTTCTTTCTTTCTTTCTTTCTTTCTTTCTTTCTTTCTTTCTTTCTTTCTTTCTTTCTTTCTTTCTTTCTTTCTTTCTTTCTTTCTTTCTTTCTTTCTTTCTTTCTTTCTTTCTTTCTCTCTCTCTCTCTCTCTCTCTCTCTCTCTCTCTCTCTCTCTCTCTCTCTCTCTTTCTTTCTTTCTTTCTTTCTTTCTTTCTTTCTTTTCTTTTTCTTTCTTTCTTTCTCTCTCTCTTTCTCTCTCTCTCTCTCTTTCTCTCTTTCTTCTTTCTCTCTCTCTCTCTCCCTCCCTCCCTTCCTTCCTTCCTTCCTTTCTTTTTAACCTGTAATTGAGCAGAGGTTTAAGCTTTGCAGCAATCCTAACCATATGGGACATGTCTGTTCCAACTGCTTGCCTTGTGCACAGCTCATCACTGGTATCCCATCTCCCACGCAGATCATTATCTCTAAGGCTCTAGGTTGCCCTTAGAAGAGCTGTTCACTTCAACACCCACTTACTGCTCCTAATTCTACCCTCAATGCATTTTGATCTCTGTGGATTTTCATCATTCTCCTGAAAGCTGATACAGGTTTAAAAGTTTTTAAAACCTGTATTATGCCCTATACATTTATGTCTTTATGAGTCAATTATTTTTAATATAGGTAGTATGTCATATTTCTGGAAATGAAAGTCTTAGGTCCTTCAAAATAAAAATAAATGATGGCAGACCTTCCTCCCAAGAGAGATTTTAATTATTATTAATATGATATTGTATATGTACCCAAACCAAAATCCATTGCCACTGAGTCAATTCCAACTCACAGTGACCCTATAGGACAGAGTAGAACTGTCCCATATGGTTTCTAAGGCTGCACAAACTTTACAGAACAAACAACCACATATTTCTCCTGTAGAGCAGCTGGTGGGTTCAAACTGCCGGACTTTTGGTTAGTATCTGAGCGTCTTAACCACTGTGCCACCAGGGTTCCTTGTCATTAAGAAACTCAAAATATTCTCAAATACACAAACACACAAGCACATATGGCATGACAACTCTGTGGAAGGCAGGTGAAAGACATTTATTGCAAAAAAAAGTCAAATTTGCAATTTAGGCATTAGACATATTTATTCTCTAAATCCCTCACCTGTACTTAAACCACAGGGGGGTTTTCACTGGTTATTTTACAGCTCTTGATTTCCGCCTTCATAGCTCTCTCTCTCTTTTCTTCCCTCCTCCTATTTCTCACCCCTATCTCTTTTCTCCTTCAGTGACCTCAAGAAGCCCATGTTTTTCTCTCCGTATTACTCAGAGCAGTTTCTCTCCATATTACTCAGAGTAGTTCATATTTTGTTGGCTCATACTCTTAAGCTCAGCTGTACCTCATCTTTGCCTAGTGAGCATATTAAGGTGTTTTGCAAAACTAAAGCTTTTCATTTAACAGTGGAGGACGATGAATTGGCACCTCTCTATTTGTGTGTGTGTAGATACACATATATATAAAATTTCTGTGTGTGTATGTGTGTATGTATGTATGTGTGTGTGTATATATATATATGATCATGACCACAGAAGGCTAGGTTGTAGGCCCATATAGTTGAAGGTCCATATATATTTTTATATACGTAGTTGCTATTGAGTTGACTGTGACTCATGGCAACCCGATGTGTGTCAGAGCAGAACTGTGCTCCAAAAAGTTTTCAATGACTGATTTTTCCAAAGTAGATCACCAGGCCTTTCCTCTGAGACACCTCTGGGAGAACTCAAACCTCTAACTCTTGAGTTACCAGTCAAGCATTTTACCCATTTGTACCACCAAGGACTCCATATATGCACATGGAAAAAATAGAACTCACAACCTTTTCCTTGTCTCCTGCTGAGAAACACTGAAATATCATATTTTATCTTTCTATGTGTTCATTTCCTACCTTTATATTCCCCCCTTCCCTAAAAAGGTGTGTACCAAAGTGTCTTTGTGCTTTCTAAAACTTTAAAATGAATGTGTCTAAAATGTCCCCAGTATCCCTAGTACTTGTATTCATGTCACAAAATCAGCTCACAGGTTTTGGAACTGGGCTAATTTGTCTTAAAAAACTGCAACTGTGCTGCATATTAGATGTATAAGTTCGGGTAATTTATTCAACCTTTCTGAACCTCAGTTTTCTTACCAGTAAAATATTGTCACAGATGTTTCCTTAAGGATTAAAATGTAATGCATGTAAAGCTCTAAACATGTGGGAGATGCATACAACTATCCCAGAAATTTTTGGGCTTTTTTCCCCTTTGTTTAATCTTTATAAGAAATAAAATTTCTAACATTATGAGCCCTGTTACTTCTCATACAACCAAAGTCTTTCCTGTACAGTCACTGAATTATCTCTAACCCTACACTTCCTACCAAATAAGAAACTGAGTCACAAGCATTGATAATAACACTTTCGCTGGTTCCTGACATACATAGAATAAACATCCCTTAGAGAGGAGGAGCCCTGGTGGCTCAGTGGTTAAGTGCTGGCTGCTAAATAAAAGTTTGCTGCTTCAAACCCACCAGTGGATCTGCAGGGGAAAGGTGCAGTCTGCTTCCATAAAGATTACAGCCTTTGAAACCCTATGGGGCAGTTCTATTTTGGCCTATGAGTCAGAATCAACAGTAACAACAAAATATATAAAGAAGTAAAAAAATCAACGGACCTTCAAAAATAGTAATTGAGGGAAACGTGTGCTTTTGTTTATAAGGTAAATTTCACTTTCCTATGGAATTTCTAGGAAACCCTGGTGGCATAGTGGTTAAGTGCAACAGCTGCTAACCAAAGGGTCAGCAGTTCCAGTCTGTCAGGGGCTCCTTGGAATTTCTACGGGGCAGTTCTACTCTGTCCTATAGGGTCGCTATGAGTCAGAATCGACTGGATGGCAATAGGTTTGGTTTTCTTGGTTTTGTTTTGATTATATGTTTTATACTCTTTAGGTTTGTTTATTAAAAGGCAAAGAGTAAATGAAAGCAACGGGGAGATTTCTAACTCCAAAGCTCCTTTCTTTAGCCACTGATACACCTGGCTTCCCTCATAGTTCATCTCACTTCATGATTAAACAGCTACCACAATGAATCAAAATTTTTGGTGCTTTCTGGTTTTATGGAACCAATATCTAATGAATTCATTACAACATTTAACTGGAGAGAGAAACAAGCAAAGTATTTTCAGTTCCATTGAGTAATTTTTCCCAGGCTAGTCTGTAATTTTTAATTAAGCAAGTCACTCTATTTTAGCTCCATCCTTAAAATGTACATGTGGACTAAAATATCCTAGGCCACTTCCAGTTCAAATATTTTACACTTTTAATATCTTCATCGAAGTAAAAATGGGCAAACACAAACCTAGATAGTTCATGGGGAGCTTAAGAGATACTATGTATATATTTATACTTTTTTTTTTTTTCCTGAGGCTAGTGGAACTCATCTTGTGATCAGATATTTGGGAGTTTAGGGAGGATTTATCTCCATGCACTTTGGGACCTTGTTAGCAGGGAACTGAGTAGAACAACACTGAAACTGTAAAGAAATGTGGCGCTATAAAGGCAGCACAAAAGTAGAAACAGGTAAATAATCAATTCATGTGGTTTGCCTAAAGTCAGTTTGGAAATAAGGGGCAGGAAGAAAAATGGCCTTGGAAGGAGATTCCCCTTTATTGAATTGATAATGGTGGCCTGTCATGCAGTCACTGCTTCCCTTGGTTAAAACAAGATTGCTGTTCTTCAAAGGTTCTTTCTCTTCCAGGCACATGCTGAATAATGGCTAAAAAACGTATTCCCTTAACTGCATTCCTCAGGTTAAAACATATTGATGGTTTCCTATCTACACAAAATTAAATCTAAATGACTTAGCTAGATATTTCATATTAGCCTCAACTGATAGAGTTTACTGTTTGACCTCTCTGCCACTCACGTTCTTATCCAAAATTGCCATTCCAGGCACATCCAAGCTATTTCGCTTTGATCAGTTGGTTCTCTCTTTAGGAAATGTCCTGGCTGCCATCCTGTACTCTTTGAGCTTCCTACCCAACTTCCAAAGCCCCGCTTAATGATCAGTTGACCTAATAGAACTACCCTAAAATCTTTAGTCAGAATTAATTTTTTTCTTCCTGTATGTGTTTTAAAAAATATTTCATCTATTTCACTTATCTTAGCAAGTTTTATGGTAAAATTAGCTGTGAGTGTTTCTCCCTGACTAGACAATATTCTTCCTGAAAAGGGGAAACCATTTACTCATCTTTAAAACCCATGGGACCTTGCCTTTAGTGGGTCTCATTAACTGTGTTTAGTAGAATTAATTCAACATGTGATCACAAACATATGAAAAAGTTCCCAGCAGTTGTAATGTTAAGCAAGACCTAATTTTTCTGTAACATGGTCTTTCCAGGTGAACTAGGCCATCATTAAGACCATTAAATATGTTAAATCTTCTAGGGAGAATCCACTCTATTCTACTGCATCCCCCAACCCAAGAACATAAGAACAATGATTTTAAATATATTGCAATTTCTGAAACAATGAGTACTTTCACTTATATTCTGACTTTCTAAGAATCACAAAAATCAGATCATTATATCATTTCTAAAGTGCTCTTTAAAGTTCAGGGGAATTAATTAATTAATTGCCTCTTTCCTCTGCTACATCAACCATTCCATCAACTTATAACACCTACAATTGTATTTATTTATTTACTTATTATTTACATTTTAATCTCCTCTACAAAATTATACAATTCTGCAGTCCCACTTCTCTGTACTGGGGGCAGTACGTGGCTTGGTGTTGATGCATAATAGGCATTCATCAACTTTGTTTAGGCTATGAAGCTTCAAAGGCACCAGATATATTAAAAAAATATATATTACACCTTAAAAATATCAACTTACCTTTTGCTTTATTTAGCTTTAAAATTCTTACAAACTCTTTCATACTCGACTTAGGTAAATAATAGCTAATGGTGGCAGAGTACAATCACAGGTAAAATTTCAACTATGGTACAAATACCAAATATCTATCCCATCCTGAAAATTCATAGGGAAGTAATGAAAGAAGCATGAAGGGCCACAGACCCTAGTAGTGTGGAATGTCACTGATAAATGTTTCAAAATTCACAATTCCTCCTAAAGCCAGTCATGTATATTTGCAAGAGCTATTCTTTGCTGATTTCAAGAGTTAAGAATCTAAAAAGTATTGTTAGGAGGTTCTGATTCTGGTTTCCCCTTGTGGTGGGCAGAGGAAGGTGTCGCTGAGTGTGACTCCCCCAAGTGGAAAAAAGTATGTGGGAAGTAAGCATGGGCTTATGAGTTTCTTTTCCTAGAGGTGACAGCAAGCCTAGCGAGAGGTTGTGGTCATTTTTTTCTAAATCATGGTGAGAAGCCCCTACATAGTAAATGCTATAGAATCATAAGATACTAAAAATTAGCTCATGACTGTCAACATGTGCATCAGCAATTTTGCATATATGTGTACATATATACCCGTACATTTGTTTGTAGAGCTATTTAAAATTTCTGGAAACTGATAATAGTGATAAATTTGAGATCGGGATTGGAGAAGGAAAAGGAAATTTTTGACTTTATCCTCTTCTAAAGGGATTGAATATTTTTCATTGGGAATATATAATTTCTATGATGCAAAGCTAGGAAGAGTAATTACCCTCTTCCCTGATACACATGACCTTACCACACCTCACATGTGAAAATATAAATCTTCCCTTTCCATGTCCTTTATGTTTTGTCATAATATTATAGTTTCTTAAGGTGGATTCAAAATGGACTTTACCATAAACGTTGTTAAACTTGGATCTAGTTCTTATAAAATATCTTTTATTTGATTTATAAAGATACGCTGTGATTTTATTTTGAAACCACATTTCTTCTGATCTGTTTTTGAAAAGCTTATTTCATGTCCTTGTTCCTCAGACTATAAATAATGGGGTTCAACATAGGGCTTACGAAGGTGTAGAAAACAGCAATGATTTTAGACTGCTCCACTGACTTCTCCATGGGAGGTCTAACATACATGCAGAACAGGGTCCCATAAAACACAGTCACTGCCACCAGGTGGGATCGATCCACAGGTGGAAAAAGCTTTGCGCCTGCCTTCAGCAGAATGCATCTTCAAGATGGCAATGAGAATGAAGATATAGGAGATGAGGATTATGAGGAGGGAGTTGGAGAGGTTAAATCCTGCTACCACAAACATGGAGGTTTCCTTAATATAAGTGTCTAGGCAGGAGAGTCGGATGAGGGGTGGGTCAGCACAATAGAAGTGGTTAATGATGTTGGAGCCACAGAAGGTCAAGCGGTATGTCCACATGGTTTCCATCAGACCACTAAGAAACCCATAGACATATGGACCAGCAATCAGGCAAATACAGACCCCTTTGGACATCTTGCTGCTGTAATGCAAAGGGTTACAGATGGCCATGTAACTGTCATAGGCCATTACAGCTAGCATATACTACTCAGTAATCACCATGGCAATGAAAAAATAACACTGAACTAAACAAGCCACATAGGAGGTGGTTTTCTTTACTGATAAGAAGTTCACCAACATTTTGGGAGTTACATTAGTAGAATAGCATAAATCCAAGCAGGATAAACTGGCAAGAAAGAAGTACCTGGGGGTGTGGAGGTGTGAATCTATCCTGATCAACACCATCATCCCAAGGTTCCCTCCCACAGTGATCACGTAGATTAGCAAGAACAGCACAAAGAGGATGGGCTGAAGGTCTGGATGATCTGTTAATCCCAAGAGAATGAATTCAGTCACCAAACTGTAATTTGCTCTGGCCATTTTCTTAGATAGCAGCATTGTTCACTTAAAAGAATTGAAAATAAATTAAGAAAATGAATGGGAACTCTGTCCTATGATTCTACCCTTTCTCTTTCCTTCTCTTTCTGTCTCATTCTTCCTCTCCTGTTCACCCTCACACATATATTTCTAGAGAAAGTCTGAGAATGTGAGAGCTGGTAAGCCCCAGAAAGCCATGGACCGATTAATTAGATGTATACTGTGCAGATGATTCTTAAATAGAATGGTTCTTATGCAACCAAATTGTTTTACAGTAGAGAAACCATGATCTGAAATTTTCCATAATATGGGTTGAACCGCCAACTTCCAGGTGTAATTCACTATAAAGTCATCATTCATTGAGCCCAGGGCTTATTCATTGAGTCCAGGACTAGTCACGGACAAAGCAGTGACATGTTTTCAGAAAACACTCATACCGTCTTTAAGAATGGTTGCAGTATTAAGAGAAATAACCCATAGAAACTCCACAACTGAAAATTGCTCTTCCTATCAGCTGCATTACAGAGCCCATAATTAGAGCATTTCTAGGGAAATTCTGTAAGGCCAGTTTTACTGCTCCAGGATTCAGGAGACAGTTCCATTTTTATGTGAATAGACCAGAGATAAAATCCACATATTTGGAAAGAATAAAGGCAAGTAGGAATTACTGATGAAGAGTTTTTTTTAGTTAGAAAATTATGTATAAATAAAGCAAGAGACACATGGATAGGGGAAAGGACAGTCCCCAAATTTTATATCATAGTATGTTTTAAATCATAGTTTCCATATCCACTTAGTTTCTTCATTTATCCCAGAAAGCATTTAAGGAGCTTAAAGTATTAAAAAAAAAAAAAAAAAAGTTTTCAAATTTGTGCTGATGGTGGAACACAAATTTGACTATAAGCTTTCTAGCAGCATGTGTAAATTGTTCAGCCTTCTTTATTATAGAATTGTATTGTCCAGAAGTTATAAAAGAACTGATCAAGATGTGTAGACTTATATTTTGTACAGAATTCATATTAAGCTATCATAATAAAAGTATTCAACTTTTGGATACTATTATAATTTTGGATAACATTGAGGATAATAAAATGATAAAATGAAAAATTATTGTGCCTGGAGTCTGGAAAATATTTTTTCATTATGTATTCTCAATGGTGTCATGTATTATTTTACAAGTAATGCAATAAAAGAGATAAGGGATCATAAACTCAAATGCTTAGGGGAGCCATTTAGATAATAGAGGTAAGTGAAGCAGATTGGTATAAAAGTGAACTAAGGTGAATTGGAAAGGGATCCCAGACAATCTGGCCAGTTGAATTTTTGCCATGTGGTAATGTGGGTGCAACATTCCAAGATTTTAATAGTGTCCAAATTTGAAGAGCTATCAGAACTCATTATTTTTATGTGAAATATTCCAAATATAAAATGATGGCAACTAATTTAATTTTTTTAACTATTTTTAACCAGAACACTGTAAAAGAAGGCTTGATGTGTAAATAATAATTCTGTGTAAGGCCCATGTAACAGAATATATCCTCCTACTATCTAAATTGTTAGATAGTAGGTAACCAAATATTCTTACAAGATGTTTACTTTGACTAGCCTGTATGGTTTACTCATTACACAAAATAACCTATGTACTCAAATAGCATGCAACAGCACGCATGAAAGTCTTCACTGGAAAAATAGAGTTAACATAACAATTCTTGCCTTGGAAGAGTTGGTTGGTGTCTACTTCATGAGCAAGACATATGAAGAGAAAGTTACAGTTAAATGTGATTAGTACAATAATAAAAATGTGAACAAAATGACTAACTGCAGGCATCAGGGTAAGCATCAAAGAAAGATAAAGTTTAACTAGGATTTGTAGAATAAGTAGGATTTTCTAGGAGAGCAAGAGTAGCAAGGATTTTCAGGGTGAGTGAACAGTACATGGAAGGACAAGAAGAATGCAAGAGGAATCAATGATATTCCCATGGATACAGGGATGGATTTTTCATTGTAGTAAATAAAACATTAATTAAATGATAAACTGAAAAAGTCCTTCTCATAGATCAAGAAGTACGGACAATCCCCAAAACTAAGAAGTCGCTTTTCTCTGAATGTATCTTTGCTATTGTTTTGCAAAGAAGCCCTTGTGGCACAGTACTTAAGCATTCGGCTGCTAACCCAAAAGTCCACAGCTGGAATTCACCAACAGCTTCTCTGGAGAAAGATGTCTGCTTCTGTAAAGACTACAGCCTTGGAAATCCTATGAGGTAGTTCTACTATGTCCTTTAGGATCGCTGTGAGTCGTAATACAGTCAATGGCAATGGGTTTGGTTTTCTGCTTTGAAAGAGGATCCCTGGTTGTGCAATGGATAGGTACTCAGCTGCTAGATTAAGCACTCTACTGTTAACTGAAAGGTCAGCAAATGGAGCTCTCCAGAGTCTTCATGGGAGAAAGATGTAGCATTCTGATCCCCTAATTATTAAAGTTTTGGAAATCCTATGGGGCAATTCTACTCCATCCTATAGAGTCACTATGAGTTGGAATCAACTAGACAGCAATGTATTTGCTCTTTTTTGGTTATTCTTTAGTAGCGTGATTGTGCATTTGAGTGTGTGAGTGTGGGTGTGTGTGAGAGAGAGAGATCCAAATTATGGGTGATGAGTTAGAAATGACAATTTGAGATCTTGAAATAGAGGCAATATACACAGCTTAAGTCCACAAATTTTTTCATGTCCACAAAATTTTTTGTGTCAGTTTGTCATACTGTGGGTTCTTGCATGTTGCTATAATGCTAGACACTATGCTACCAGTATTCAGATACCAACAGGACCCATGAAGGACAGGTTTCATCTGAGCTTCCAGATGAAGACAGACCAGGAAAAGGACCCAGCAGTCTACTTCTGAAAAGAATTAGCCAGTGAAAATTTTATGAATAGCAGAAAAACATTGCCTGATATAGTGCCGGAAGATGAACCCCCCCACCAGGTTGAAAGGTACTCAAAAAACGACTGGGGAAGAGCTGCCTTTTCAAAGTAGAGTCCGCTTTACTGGCATAGATGGAGTAGAGCCTTCTGGACCTTCATTTCCTGATGTGGCATGACTCAAAATGAGAAGAAACAGCTACAAACATCCATTAATCAGAGCCTGGAATGCACGAAGTATGAATCTAGGAAAATTGGAAGTTGTCAAAAAGGAAATGGAACGCATAGACATCAATATCCTAGGCATTAGTGAGCTGAAATGCCGTGGTATTGGCCATTTTGAATCGGACAATCATACAGTCTATTATGCTAGGAAACACAACTTGAAGAGGAATGGTGTTGCATTCGTCATTAAAAAGAACATTTCACGACCTACCCTGAAGTACAATGCTGTCAGTGATAGGATAATATCCACATGCCTACAAGGAAGACCAGTTAATGGGACTATTATTCAAATTTACACACCAACCACTAGGGCCAAAGATGAAGAAATTGAAAATTCTTATCAGTTTCTTCAGTCTCAATTGATTGAACATGCAATCAAGATGCATTGATAATTACTGATGATTGGAATGTGAAAGTGGGGAACAAAGAAGGACTGGTAGTTGGAAATTATGGCCTTCCTTGGTGATGGAAAAAATGCTAGAGATTGAATGATAGATTTTGCAAGACCAAAAACTTCTTCACTGCAAATAACTTTTTTCACCAACATAAACAGCGACTAAACACAATGACCTTGTTAGATGAAACACACAGGAATTAAATTGACTATATCAGTGGAAACAGATGATAGAAAACTTCAATATCATCAGTCAGAACAATGCCAGGGACCAACTGTGGCACAGACCATCAGTTGCTCACATTCAAGTTCAAGCTGAAACTGGAGAAAATCAGAGCAAGTCCACAAAAGCCAAAAAACAACCTTGAGTATATCCCACCTGAATTTAGAGACCATCTCAAGAATAGATTCGACACACTGAACACTAATGACTGAAGACTTGATGAGTTGTGGAATGACAACGGACATCATACTGAAAAAAGCAAGAGGTCATTGAAAAGACAATAAAGAAAGAAAGAAAAGACCGAGATAGATGTCAGAGGAGACTCTGAAACTTGCTCTCAAACACTGAGCAGCTAAAGCAAAAGGTAGAATTGATAAAGTAAAAGAACTGAACAGAAGATTTCAAGGGGCCTCTCGAGAAGACAAAGTAAAGTATTATAAGGACATGTGCAAGAAACTGGAGATAGAAAACCAAACAGGAAGAACATGCTCGGAGTTTCTCAAGATGATAGAACTGAAGAAAGAATTCAAGCCTTGAGTTTCAATAGTGAAGGATTCTACCAGGAAAATATTAAACAACTCAGGAAGCTTCAAAAGAAGATAGAAGGAATACACAGAGTCATTACACAAAAAAGAATTAGTCGGCATTCAACCATTTCAAGAGGTAGCATATGATCAGGAACCAATGGTATTGAAGGAAGAAGTCAAAGTTGCACTGAAGGCATTGGTGAAAAACAAGGCTCCAGGAATTAATGGAATACCAATTAAGATATTTCAATAACCGGATGCAGCCCTGGAAATGCTCAATGAACTATGCCAAGGAATATGGAAGACAGCTTCCTGGTCAGCTGACTGGAAGAGATCCATATTTATGCCTATTCCCAAGAAAGGTGATCCAAACAAATGTGGAAATTATCAAACAATATCATTAATATCACACACAAGCAAAATTTTTCTGAAGATCACTCAAGAGCAGCTATAGAAGCGTATTCACAGGAAACTTCCAGAAATTCAAGTCTGATTCAGAAGAGGATGTGGAACCAAGGATATCATCGCTGATGTCAGATGGATCCTGGTGGAAAGCAGAGAATGCCAGAAGGAAGCTTACCTGTATTTTATTAACCATGAAAAGGCATTTGACTGTGTGGATCATAACAAATTATGGATAACATTGCAAAGAATGGGAACTCCAGAACACTTAATTGTGCTCATAAGGAAGATGTACATAGGTCAAGAGGAAGTTGTTCAGACAGAACAAGCAGATACTGACTGGTTTAAAGTCAGGAAAGGTTTGTATCTTTCACCATACCTATTCAATCTTTATGCTGAACAAATAATCCAAGAAGATGGAATATACGAAGAAGAATGGTGCATCCGGATTGGAGGAAGACTCTTTAACAACCTGTGTTATGCAGATGACACAACCTAGCTTGTTGAAAGTGAAGAGGCCTTGAAATACTTACTATTGAAGATTAAAGACCACAGCCTGGATTACACCTCAACACAAACAAAAACAAAAATCCTTACAACTGAACCAATAAGCAACTTCATGACAAACTGAGAAAGGTTAGAAGTTGTCAAGGATTTCGTTTTACTTGGAGCCACAATCAACACCCATGGAAGCAGCAGTCAAGAAATCAAAAGACACATTGCATTGGGCAAATCAGCTGCAAAGGACCTCTTCAAAGTGTCGAAGAGCAAAGACGTCACCCTGAAGACTAAGCTGCGCCTGACCCAAGCCACGGTATTTTCAGTACATCATATGCATGTGAAAGCTGAACAATGAATAAGGAAAACCAAAGAAGAATTGAAGCCTTTGAATTGTGGTGTTGGCAAAGAATATTGAATATACCACTGACTGCCAAAAGAAAGAACAAATCTGTCTTGGAAGAAGTACAATCAGAAAGGTCTTTAGAAGCAAGGATGACACAACCATGTCTTGCACACTTTGGACATGTTGTCAGGAGGGATCAGTCCCTGGAGAAGGACATCATGCTTGGTAAAGTACAGGGTCAGTGGAAAAGGAGAAGACCCTCAAGGAGGTGGATTGACACAGTGGCTGCAACAATGATTCAAGCATAACAATGATTGTAGGGATGGTGCAGGACAGGGCAGTGTTTCATTCTGTTCTGCATAGGGTCGCTATGAGTCAGAACCAACTTGAAGGCACCTAACGACAATGACAACAAGTCCACAAAGGAGCCCCAGTGGCTAAGCATTCTGCTGCTAACCTAAAGGTCAGTGACTCAACCCACCAGCAGCTCTGCAGGAGAAATATGTGACAGCCTGCTTTAGTAAAAGTTACAGCCTTAGGAACCCTATGAGGCAGTTCTACTCTAGCCTACAGAATCACTAGGTGTCAAAATAAAAAAAAAAAAAATAGACTGTACAAAATGGGCTTAAGTCCACAACTTTGGCCTTTGGGAGGCAATCACAATAATTAGAAAACTGAGATTTGTGTAAATAGTAAAAGTGATCTTTCCTCACTCCCAAGAAGGAACCACACTTCGGAAAATATTCACCTTATGTTAATTGTTTTAATGGAATAAAGACACTCATGTAATCTATTTAAGAAGACAACGAGAAGATTAGAATTTAATCTACCGATTTCCTACACTTTCCTTTAAAAAGATGCAGTACCTCACACTCTAAAGTTCTGGAAGAAAATCAATATATTATGATGATAGGACCTCCTCCCATGCAGTTAGGTATTTAATTAATACAAGCCAAATGCACTGCTTTCCTTTCATTTTATCTTTAGTAGAGTCCTGTGACTGATATAGAGCGAGTACAATTACGAACGGGGTTAATGGGCACAAATGTTATTTATTATGTTTTTTAAATCTTACCTTTTTTTTTTAATCGTACCCTTCACCACAGTTTCCAACCCACTCCTCCCCTCCCTCATAACCATCAAAGACTGTTTGTTTTTTTGTGTAAACCTTTTTATGAGTTTTTCTAGTAGTGGTCTCATACAGTATTTGTCCTTTCATGATTGACTTATTTCACTCAGCATAATGCCCTCCAGATTCATCCATGTTGTGAGATGCTTCACAGATTCATCACTGTTCTTTATTGTTGCATAGCATTCCATTGTGTGTATGTACCCGAGTTTGCGTCTCCATTCATCTGTTTTTGGGCAACTAGGTTGTTTCCATCTTTTTGCTGTCATGAATAATGTTGCAATGAACATGGGTGTGCGTGTTTCTATTCGTATAACTGCTTTTATTTCTCTGGGATATATTCGTAGGACTGGAATTGCTGGATAACATGGTATTCTATTTCTAGCTTTTTGAGAAAGTGCCATAACACCTGAATTTTCCGATTAGTAGTTTTAAAACTGTTCTGCAGAAACAATGGATATCAGGCAATGAAAAAAGGTTTGTGATAAAATAAGATTGGGAAGTACTGGAGTTTGAAAAAAATTGTGAAATGGGATTCTCTAGTGCAGGAAGCCTCAGAGCCTTCTATATGTCATGCGCATTGTGAAGCTACAGGAGGCTTACAAGGTTATGCAGCCTTTCCAGAGCTCACTTGTTCAAAAACCCTGGAGCATCTCAAGTGTTCTCTTAAGGCTAAGGATCCCTAATTTCACACTGAGCAACAGGGAATGCTAGAATCTGTGCACCTTAACAGCTACCCAAAATATAAGGAAGTAAGATATACTCAGTTTTAGTAGGGAAACCACCTTCATTCAGTTGTACCACTGGCGGGCACCAAAACACATTTTGAATTTATCATTGGTCCATGCTTTCAAAAAATAAATGCTTAAGGGAAATACTGACTATGCAAGAGGCACTCCATAATTGTAGAAAGGGGGAAGAGAAACAAGCAGAAAAAAGAACTGAGAGAAATAAAATAGAATGTGACATCAGAGCTTTGCACCTCAATCGAAGGTAGACACAAATTTTATCTACTCTCAAATATCCAATGTATACAACTAGACCCTAAATAATACCACCTGTTTTTCTTATAATATTATATTTAACCAATAATAATGGCTGCTTATTAAATATCTATTTGCGTCAAGACATATGGGGTATAGATAGAGAGATGATAGAGAGATAGATGATAGCTGTAGACAGCTAAAAATAGATAACATAGCTCATGAGACAAGCTCCAACTATTTAAAATACTCTCATATAACTTGCACACATTATAACTTTTTCTCTTTTGAAATTATGACGTGTTAAGCTGTTCTTTGGTCATACCTCCTTAGTTTCTTTTCCCTCTCTATTTTTCAGCCTTCTCTTGTCATCCACAACCCCCTTCCCAAAAACCTTCTTAGTCAGTTTCTTACCTGATTCACATTTTAAAGGATGTAAGTACCTGGGAAACATTATTCTCAATTTCTCAATAAAGAAAAGATCTTTGAGATCCAAAATATTTTGAATACCTTACTGCCTGGCCAGGAGATTATCAATGTCATGTACTTAATCACATTAAAAAGATACAGCTTCATTTTTAGAAGATCTCAATGGCTGTTACATGCATGTGCATGTAAGTATTTATGTAAACGGATTATTAGTGTGTGGATAAGATAAATATTGTCAACAAGTTTAAAATACACTTGGTACTCCTTATGATAAACTCAAATTTGCTGCATTAGAGCTAGAGCCATTTTTTTACTGAAGGGAAATAGCTGAATGATCATTAAATACTTAATAAAAATTCAGCTGAAGATGATTTTTATTTCTATAACCAAAGGATGATAGAGCTTGCACTGTCAGGATGTGTCAAAGGCTCATGTTTAATGGCTGTAAGAACCACCTTTGATAGCTTCCTATTTACTTTTACTGCAGTCAGTGTGCCCTGTATAGTTAGAAAGATCGCTCACTTATTACACATTTATGCAAACAGTAGCTAACTTTATCCCACCTAAATCATTTTCTAACTCCTTTCTCAATGTATAATTAGAGAGATTGCTGAAACTGTTGTGTAACAGCCATGACTATATTCATGTCTGTATGGGAAATATCACACAGGGAAATAATTAAACCTCAGTAAGTCAGGGAACCAGAAGATCTTTAAAGGAGGGGTTCTTCTATGACACTGAAATTTAATTTCAGTAACTCTGCCCAGAAATGACTTCAACTGGGCATTAAGACATAGGTAAGTCTGCCAAAATAGCTGGGTAATTATAAATATTTAAAGCAATAAAATGAAGAAAAGTGTAGATAAGTCATGTGGTCATTGGATCCATGTATCACATGTGAATATACATTTCCCAAGAAGGAGCGTCTTCCTTGTTTACTCTGCCATCATGAACCTCAGAGACATCCCCCTCTTGGCATTCTATCCCAAGTGTGTCGCAAATGCACGACAATGCATTAACCTAATTTTAGGTCATATTACCCTCATTGTGCCTGTATACTAACCAGTGATATGTCAATAAAAACTCTTTTGAGTTTTGATTTGAAAAAAATGGCCTTGTTACATTAATACTTAATTTTTCTTTCTGTGGGCTTTGGAGTCCACACTTATTCAATGTCAGACTTTGGCTAAATGATTTCTAATGTGACTAATTTCTAACATTCTGATTCTGCATTTATGTGTTCAGCAATCTGATCCCTCATACATTCATTCCTAGCGTGCTTTGTATCTCTAGTGTACATACCTTTGAAACGCATTGCTGTCGAGACAATTCCGACTTATACCGACCCTATAGGACAGAGTAGAACTTCCCCATAGAGTTTCCAAGGAGTGCCTGGTGGATTCTAACTGCCGACCTTTTGTTTAGTAGCCGTAGCTCTTAACCACTACACTGCCAGGGTTTCCACATACCTCTTAGTAAATATTAAATTTGACCTAGAAGTTTCTCTTCCCAGTAATTTAGAGAGATTTATAAAGTTATGTAAGTTTTATTTTTGTTAAAATTAGTAAGTCTCCTACTTGAATTTGTCTGTCTCTCCTTTGAATTACCTTTGAATTATTTGATAATTTTGAGGGTGTTGGGGAGGTTGCCCTTTCAACAGATATTGTTGTAAAAAATATTAATAAAATGATCAATTTAAGTGCTTACTTCAATGTGGATATTCAGTGCCTGAATGAATGCTGAGAATACTATTTGTAAAGTAAAATTATTATTATTCCAATAACATTTTAATGTTTTCGAGTAACCATTTTAATTAAAAAAAAAAAAAAACTGAGTCATTTCAACTGCCTAAAAATGTAAGCTAACATTCAAAGAATATTTGGTTGTCACCTGACTCCAGATAAAGTTCCAGAATTGAACCAAAAGGAGAGAGTGCAAGCATACAAGTCAGAATTTTTACCCCTGCCTGAGCCCAGGAAAGATTTTTCTCAGAGACACTAGTGGTCCAAGGAACAAATTGCCAAAAATTATTTATACCCACCTTGCAATTTGGAGCTTTTATCCCTAAATATTTTTTCAACACTCCCTGAAGAAGTAATTATAATGTTACTACAAGAGACAGCTCTAGGGAAAAACAGTAATTGGTACAGATTGATGCTCACTAGATTCTTGGGATTTGGTAATGTGATTGCAACAATTTGTGATCACTTTGAGTTGATTGTTTTGGCTGATAGTTTGTTCTCATGGGAATTTTACATTATGGATGACCATTTATTCCAAACATATGACTAAAATAACTGAGAAAGATATAAAACAATGACATAATTTATGAACTTAGATGTTTTCTGTGATCCTTTGCTAGTCTGGATTGTGTTTTGTACACACCATCTTCCCCAAAAGAGCTATCAAGTGAATGCTTACTGAAAAGAATTTCATTTCTAGAATAAGATAGTTAGGTTATAAAACCTGGTGACTTAAATTATTTGGACAAGATGACATAAAGAGTTGTGACAGAGTTAATTTAGATGATAGACCCAAGTGTTGGTAGATGATATTTTATGACAAACCTGGTAAGCATGTAAAGTAACTTAGTGATATGGTATTTATTTCCCCATACATGAAAACAAAAAGGGTAAAGTTTAAAATAGTCTGACTACCTAGAAGAGACAAAATTTCTCAGTAGTTAATAGAGCAGATCAGCGATTACCAAGGGTTGGGTATTCAAGGAGGAAATTTTCTTCAAAGGGTCAAAGAGGAAATTTGAGAGGTAATAAAAATATTTCATATCTCCTTTGTGATGGTTATTATATTCTTGTACGCATTTGTCAAAACTCACTGATTTGTAGTCAAAATGGATATATTTTATTTCATGTAAACTATATTTTAAAAATTAAATTTTAAAAGATCCTACAATTAGTTATTATCATTCCCAACCAAGTGAGAGTAAGGTACAAATCAAAGAAATCGCTTGTCCAAAGCACACATATCAAACTTGAGAAACAGATTCAAAATCATCTGTACTTCATTGTTTATTACAGTACAGGATCTTCCCAGGGAACTACTGCTTGTATGCAAGCTTTATATGCTTCAGCCTAGATAAGAGAAACATGTCTGAGCATAGTCCCCAAAAGGTCAAGTTGATTTGTCCTTTTATTTGTGATTCCTGCCATTGCTACAAATATTAAGAGACAGAGAACTCCAGAGTTTCATTTACAAAAAGAAAAAAAAAAAAAGAACCTGAGCTACCATATTCATGGATTCTAAGAAGTGAAGTTTTACCCACATTTCAACATGTATGAAGTCAGGATATGCTTTACAAGTGCAGTCAGCCAAGTAACCATCATGACGTGGCTGTCACTATATGGACACGCGCATCAAAACTTGTAGAATGGGGCTTTTCTTTTCAATGGTGACAGAATATTCATTAAATGGTATTTAATGAATCTCACCACTGGAAGCATCTAAATTACTGCTCCAAATTTACTTATGTGACACGGACTAAGCTCCCAGAGAGGAAACCAACAAGATATGCTATACTTAGCAAAGAGAAGCTGCTCGTATTCTGAGAGGAGAAATGAAACACTGGTACCACACAAAGTTATGAGATAATGGATTTCAGAAACAGAATGAATGGAGAGAGCTTGTTAATACACTAGGCATCTAGGAGAGACACCATCAAGCTAACACTTTAAGAGAAAGAACCACATCACATCCCAGAAAAAGGGCTACTTGAGTTCTGACCTAATAAAATCTAAAATCTATCCTCTACAGGATCAAAAAGAGATATCAGAACAAAATACCTGACAGAAAATACCCCCAACACCCTTTGAAGTAAGACAACACAATTCTAGATATCCTACTTTGTATCATCCATAGTTCCAGAATACAATAAAAAATATATATACTATGCATGTAAAAAATAGAGAAACTATGAACCATAAACAAAAAGGAACACAGACAATAGAAACAGATCAGAAGACCATCCAGGTGTTGGAATTAGCAGAAAAGAGACTTTCAGCTGTAATAAATTTGTTCAAAGACACAAAGAAAACATGGTTTACGATTGAAGAGATGAGTACCGTTAGTAGAGAAGTGGAGACTATAAGAAAGGACCAGATGAAAATTCTAGAGCTAGAAAGTACATACCAAGATTCAGAAATGAAGAGAAAAATAGCCAAAATTACAGTTGTAAATTTTAACTCCTTTAGTAAATGTTAGAGAAAGTAGACCAGAAATCCATAAGAATATACTATATCTATTCAATATTGTTAACAAATTTTCTTCAATTGATATTTATGGAACGTGACACCCAAAAATTGCAGAATGCGTATTCCTTTCAAGTATACATAGAATTTACACCAATGTAGATATGCTGAGCCATATAACTAGTCTCAATAAATGTTAAAGATTAAAATCATAAGGAGTATGTTCTCTGACAACAATAGAAATAAATTAGAGATCAATAACAATAAAATATCCATAGAATCCTCAAACATATGGTAATTAAACACACTTTTCTAAAGAATCCATAAGTTAACGTCACTAGGTGAATAAGAATATATTGCAAAGTGAGTGATAAAAAAGTATCAAAATTAGTGACTTGCATCTAAAGCAATGTTTAGGGGGAAATGTATAGTTTTAAACATTTACATGAGAAAAGAAGTAAATCTTTGATTTTGAAAAACTAGAAAAGAGGGAAGTGGTTCAAGATGGTGGAGTAGTCCAATGTTGCATAAAGTCTTACAACAAAGACCCAAGGAAACAAGTGAATTGGATGTAGATGACAACTTTGGAGTCCTATGCATCAAAGACAAGGCTGAACAATGAGACCGAGGACCAACTAGAAGGAGAGGCAGTACGAAAACAGCAGACATGGAAAATTACAGATCGCTAGCACACTGCTAGCCAAATCTGCACAGAGTGGCTATACTGAGAAAAAGCAAACAGGGTTCCCAGCCAAAACTCCCATTACCTTGTGCCGCCAAGTAGGAGTGTCTCTGCACTCCTGTCCAGAGTCCCCTCCCTGCATGTACCTCACTCACTGTGCCCATGCCAACCTCCCCAGCTGGAAGTTGGTGGGCATGTGGGGCCCCCTATCTTCTTAAACCATCTGCCTCCTTACATGCAATCACAGTCTAGTGGCACCCACCACTGCCCTACTTCCTAAGCTGAGGGACACAGACCTGTAGCACCTCCTACTCCCTCTGGTCACCTGCACCGGGGACCAGAGGACCAACAGAGCCTCCTACACTCTCTGGCCTACACTCTCTGGCCCCCACACCAGGGACCTTAGGGCAGACAGTACCTCCCACTCCCTCCAGGCAACTGGGGGCCTGAGGGCTGGAGGTCCCTCTCACTCCCTCTAGCCACCTATGCCAGCGACCCAAGGACTGGCAGTACCTCCTACTCCTTACAGCCACCTGCAACAGGGGCTTGAGCACAACCTCTCCTGTGATGTGCTATAGTGGACGGGAGTACAGTCTCCAACATGGCACCTGTGAACAGGTGACATCCGTCTTGCTCTCCCCCTGAAACCGGAGGCTTGTACCCATTCCAAATACCACCTTGCAGACCTGTCTGCCTGGGACTGTCAGTGACAATTTCTGGACTACCCACCCAGTGACCAATGACCCAGGCACCCTCACCCTGACTGCCCAACTATAGACAGAATGCACACACAACACTCAACCCAGTGACCAGGGAGAATGACCTCTGCATGCACTGCCAGGTGACTGGCTGGACAGTCACATCACCTCATCAGCTCCATCCTCAGCAGGCCCACAAAACCGGTGAACAGAGACCTACTCACACGCACATACACAGACACTGCCCAGCTCACCCAGAGACAAGAGGTGAGAAGTTCAATGCAGCCAGATTTACCACCAGAGTAGCACACATACCCAGCCTAATTGGATATATCAAAAAAAAAAAAAATTAGGGACACACCAAACAAACATAATTCAATAAATGTATATAATAACTTCTTCATGCCTCAGCGAGAACAGTCAATATCAAATTATATAAAGAAGCAGGACAAGATGGCTCCAGCAAGTGACCAAATAAATAATCAGAAAACCTTCCAGAGGAAGAAATACCAATGGAACTACCTGATGAAGAATTCAAAAGACTAACATACAGGGCTTTCCAAGGTATCAAAAAAGAGATTAAGGAAACACAAAGAAAACCAAGCAAAACATAGACAAAATCAAGAAAAACACAAACAAAACAATAGAAGAATTCAGGAAAACAATTCAAGAGCAAAATGACAAAATAAATAGACAATTAGAAACCATACAAAAACATCAACTAGAAATCTAAAAAATTAACAATAAAATTTCAGATAGACAATTCAATAGAAGGATATTGGAGCAGAATTGAAATGACAGAAAACAAGATCAGTACATTTGAAGACAAATCCCTTGACATCAAATTGTTTGAGGAAAAATCATAAAAAAGAATGAAGAACCCTAAGAATTATGTGGGACACTATCAAGAGGAAAAACTTGTACATGACTGGAGTTCCAGACCAGAAGAGGTGGAAGCAATGGAAAACACAAACATAATTGTTGGAGATTCGCTGGCAGAAAAATTCCCTAATATGAAAGAAGAGAAGATATTCATCTAAGAAACTCAATGAACTCCATACAGGATAGACCCCAAAGAAAGTCACCAAGATGTATCATAATCAAAATTGCCAAAACCAAAGACAAAGAATCCTGAGAGCAGCTCAGGAAAACAAAAAGTCACCTACAAAAGGCACCAGTAAGACTAAGCTCTAGTTACTTGGCAGAAATCATTCAGGCAAGAAAGCAATGGGATGACATATATAAAACCTTGAAAGAAAAAAATTAGCAGCATAGAATTATATATCCAACAAAACTATATCTCAAATGAAATGGCAAAAACTTGACATTTACAGATAAATAGAAATTAAAGGAAATTTTAAAAATCAGACCAAACTTAGAAGAAATATTAAAGGGAGTACTTCGAATAGAGAACCTTTGGAACACAGCAAAATGAGTGCTCAGAGGATCATAACAGAATAGAGTTAAAAACTGTACTCCAACAATTTGAAAACCTAGGGAAAATGGACAAATTTCTAGAAATACACTATCTACCTAAACTAAAACAAAGTGAAGTAGAAAAAATTAAACAGAACCATAACAAAAGAATAGATTGAAGAAAAAAAAAAAAAACTCCTAATACAACAGATGACGTCCCTGGAGATTTCTACCTAACATTTGGAGAAAAGATCACAGCAATACTACTCCAACTATTTCAGAGCATAGAAAAGGAAAGAATTCTATGAAGACAGTATACCCTCGAAAAAAAAAGGTAGGCAAAGATAACCATGAACAAAGATTACAGACCAATATACCTCATGAATAAAGATACGAAAATTCTCAACAAAATTCTAGCCAATAGAATTCAACAGCATTTCAAAAAAAAAAAAAAAAATACATCACAACCAAGTGGGATTCATACCATATGTAAGGATGGTTCAACGTTAGAAAATCAGTCAATGTAGTCCACCATATAAATAAATCAGATGATAATCTCAATGGATGCTGAAAAGGCATTTGATAAGGTCCAACAACCATACCTGATTAAAAAAAAACTACAAACAAGATAGGAATCGAAGGAAATTCCTCAACATAATAAAGGGCATTTATACACAACCAACAGGCAATATTATTCTCAACGGAGAGAGACTGAAGGTATCTCCCTTGAGAACGGGAATCAGACAAGGATGCTGTTTATCACCACTCTTACTCAACATTGGGTTTGAAGTCCTAGCAGAGCAATAAGGCAAGACAAAGAAATAAAGAGCATTATAGTAGTAAGGAACAAGTAAAACTATCCGTATTCACAGATGTTATGATCTTATACACAGAAAACCCTAAAAATTCAAAAAGCAAGCTACCGGAACAAATAGAAGGATCCAGCAAAGTAGCAAGTTACAAGATCGACATACAAAAATCAGTTTGATTCCTTTACATGAACAAAGAGAACTTTAAAAAGAAAATCAGGAAAACAATACCATTTACAACAGACCTATAGAAGATAAAATACTTAGGAATAAATTTAACCAGGAATGTTAAAGAACTATAAAAAGGAAACTACAAAGCACTACTGCAAGAAACCAAAACAGACCAACATAAATGGAAAAACATACTATGTTTATGGATAGGAAGACTCAACATTGTGAAAATATCAAAACTGTCCAAAGTGATCGATAGATAAAATGTAATCTTGATCCGATTTCCAATAGCATTCTTTATCGAGATGGAAAACAAATCACCAACTTTAATAGAAATGAAAAGTCCTCAGATAACTAAAGCATTATTGAAGAAGAAGAACAAAGAATAGGAGGCCTCACACTACGTGATCTCAGAAGCTACTATGCAGCCCCTGTACTCAAAACAGCCTGGTATCAGTACAACGACAGACACGTTGACCAAGGGAAAAGAACTGAGAACTCAGACGTAAATCTATCCACCTACGGACACCACATCTTTGACAAAGGACCAGAGTTCATTAAATGGGGGAAAAAAATAGTCTCTTTAACAAATGGTGCTGGTAAAACTGGATGTTCATTTGTAAAAAAAAAAAAAAAAAATGAAATAGGACTCCTACTTCAAGCCATACACAAAAACTAACTCAAATGCCTCAAAGACCTAAAGACAAAACCTAAAACTGTAAAGACCATGGAAAAAAAAATAAAGCTAGGGGCCCTAATATATGACATGGAAAGAATACAAAAAAAAAAAAAAAAAAACTACTAATACACAAACAGCAGAAGACAAACTAGATGAATGGAACCTTCTAAAATTAAACACTTAGGCTTATCAAAATACTTCACCAAAAGAGTAAAAACAGAAGCTATATACAGGGAAAATAATTTTGGCTAAAACATATGCAATAAGGGTCCAATCTCCAAAATATAGGAAACCTGAACACCTCAACAACAAAAAGGAAAACAATCCAATTAAAAAAATAGGCAAAAGATATTAACAGACACTTCACCAAAAAAGACATTCAGACAGCTAACAAACACATAAATAAATGTTCATGATCATTAGCCATTAGGAATATGCAAATCAAAATTACATTGAAATACCACCTCACCCTAATATCACTGGCACTAATGAAAAAGAAAATAACAAATGTTGGAGAGATTGTGGGAAGATTGGAACTCCCATATACTGCTGGTGGGAACAGAAAATGGTACAAGCACTATGAAAAATGGTATGGCACTTCCTTAAAAAACTAGAAACAGAAATACCAAATGGCCCAGTGATCCCACTCAGAGGTATATATCCCAAAGAAATAAGATCCATGACATGAATAGACATAAGCACACCGATGTTCACTGCAAAATTATTCACAATAGCAAAAAAGATGAAAACAACCTAAGTGCCCATCAGCAGATAAATGGATTAAAAACCTGGTACATACACACAATGGAATACTATGCAATGATAAAGACTAATGATGACTAATGAGCAAAACATCTCACTACATAGATGAGTTTGGAGGACATGATGCTGAGTGAAATAAGTCAATCACAAAAGGAGAAATATTGTACGAAACCACTTTTATAAAGAAACAAGAAAATGTTTACTCACAGAAAAAAGGTAAATATCATTTAATGGTGACCAGGAATGGTATGGGAAGGGAGAGATAATGACCAAATAGATGGAAGACGTGCTAATATTGGTGAAAGGAAAGGCAATACACAATAGGGGGGAAGTCAGCAAAACATGATCAAGAGAAGGGAGGACACTGAGAGGAATGCAAGAACAAAGGGTAGCAATGGTAATTACTATAGCATAGGCAATCCTGCGACAATAGTATTAATAAACAATAATTTACAAGTGGATACATAGATAAGTATGCCAACAGATGTGGGAGGGTGTAAGTGAACATGCCCACCTGCAGATATAGACTTGGTGGTGGATATTTCTACATACAAAACTGTAGGTTCTTCTTATATATTAATGTAGACAACAGAGCACACAAGGGCCACAGTCAGGGCAACTTTTTTGACATAACCAAGCACCTCACGACAAAGTTCCCAGGCTCCAGGCAAAGGACCTAGACTCGGGGGACATCTACATCAATTGACACAACATAGTTCATAAAGACAAAGTTCTGCATCCTACTTTGGTGAGTAGTGTTAAGGTCTTAAAAGCTTGAGAACAGCCATCTAAGATACAACTATCATTCTCTTACCATCTGGAGCAAAGGAGAATGAAGAAAACCAAAGAGCCAAGGAAGCAATAGTCCAAAGGACTAATGGACCACATGAACCACATCCTATGCAGCCCTGAGACCAGAAGAATTAGATGGTGCCTGGCTACCACTACCAACGACTCTGACAGGGATCACAACAGAAGGTTCTGGACACAGTGGGAGAAAAATTATAAAACAAAAACTCAAAATCATGAAAAGACCAGTCCTACCGGCCTGACAGAGACCGTGGGAACCACCAAGACTGTGACCCTGAGACACTGCTCTGAACTGGAATTAAAGCCATTCCCAGACACCACCTTTCAGCCAAAACATAGACAGAGCCATAAAGTAAACAATAACACCTGAGAGGAACTTGCTCCTTAGAACAAGCAATTATATGAGATCAAAAGGGCAACATTTGCTCAAAAGCAAAGATAAGAAGGCAGGAAGGGGTAGAAAATCATGAAGAAAGGAAACGGGAACCTGAGGAGGAAATGGAGAGAATGCTAACACATTGTGGGGAATGAAACCAATGTGATGGAACACATTACGAACAAACTGTGGAATGGGAAACTAATTTGCTCTGTAAACTTGCCTAATGTGTAATATGTATATATATATATATATATATATAATGGATAAAAAAACTAGAAAAGAAGATAAAAGTAAACTTCAAGTAAGTAGAAGAAAGTTAAGAACACACATCAATAAAATAGAAAACAGATAATCAATGCAAAAAAAAATCGGTTTTATAAGCCTGCTAATTAAATTGAAAAACCACCGATCAGAATGCTCAAGAAAAGAAAGAGAGAGAGAAAAGACAAACTGGTAATCTCAGGAATGGTAGAGAAGATATTTGAAAATATAAAAAACCAAAACCAAAACCAAACCCAGCGCTGCCAAGTCAATTCCAACTCATAGTGACCCTATAGGACAGAGTAGAACTTCCCCATAGAGTTTCCAAGGAGTGCCCGATGGATTCGAACTACCAACCATTTGGTTAGCAGCCGTAGCACTTAACCACTACGCCACCAGTAGTACACATTAATGGTGGAATGACGGTGTTTTAGAGAGCAGGAGAATCTTGCATTTGCATTTGCCCCTTAAGCCATTCTTTTGAGCACTAATCATGAAGGCAATTATATTTTGCTTTGTTGGTATTTTAGAAGAGGTCAGAGCAACATCATTTCTTCCCTTAGACCATGTCCTCATGCCTGTAGTACATTAAAAAAAAAAAAATCCATCTCACTCTAGGACTATATTCAAAAAGGAAAGACTTAATATTACATAATTGAGCAAAATTCAGAATAAAAGCAATTCGCACATCAAGATAGTTCCTCTATTTCCTATGACCCATTGCTTTTCTCAGGTCCTCTGTTTCTCCACCCCTTAATTTTAGTCCTTCCTCTCATATCACCTCATTCTAAAATTTTTAAGTGCCAGTGGTATAGAAAGATTTCTCTCTAGGCTGGCATGCCAGAGGGATGAAATTGGTCCCTGTACCTCAGAAGTCTGGATCTACAAACTCTAAGTAAAGCTCTATCATTCTATCCCCTTCTCTTCCCTTTGCCAGCTCCACCACTACACAAACAAATTAATAAGAACCAAGAGATCACTATCATGACCCTTCGTTTCTGTTCTTCCTTGAAAAATCAGGGGACGATCTCAGAAGAATGTGTTTCTTAAAGATCTCCCAAAGACAAGTAGGACTGAGAATAGATTCACATCAAGTAACTAAGCTGAGAGCATGTTTATCCGTTTTACATTTGTGCTTACATATGTAAGCACTCAGGCACACCTATGCGACAGGGCATAGTAGTTGGGAATAAGTGATCTAGAGCAGTGCTTCTCAAACTTTAACGTGCTTACAAATCACATGGGAATTTGAATGAAATGCAGACTTGAATACAGTAGATCTGAGGTGCAGCGTGTGGTTTTACATATCTAACCAATTCAAAGGTAATGGCTATGTGGCTGGTCCATGGATGATGCACCTTAAGGAGCAAAGGCCTCAAGTAATAAATGCAGCTCATTGTTCCCCAGACGTGAGACCTTCAGCTGAGATATCTGACACGTACCTATAGAGAATATTAATGCTCAATCTCAAAATGTAAAGATACTTGAGCCAATCTTTTTGAGTGATCATTTATTGGACAGTGGAGGTATTGCCATCTTACTGGCCATATTGCGTCTAAGAACATTCTTCAAGGCTCGCTTTACATCTTTGTTCCACAAACTATAGGTCATCGGGTTAAGCATTGGGCTTACAAAGGTGTAGAAGACAGCTATTATTTTGGATTCCTCAGCAGTCTTGTCTGTTGGTGGTCTTACATACATGCAGAAGAGTGTCCCGTAAAATAGGATGACAGCCATCATATGGGAACCACAGGTAGAGAATGCCTTGTGCCTTCCCTCGGCTGATTTGATGTGGAGGATGGCAGCAATAATGAAGACATAGGACACCAGGACGATGGTGAGGGAGTTGGAGAAGTTGAAGCCAGCTGAGATAAGCATGGCATGTTCCTTGATGTTAGTTTCAGAGCAAGACAGTTTAATGAGTGGTGGATCAGCACAGTAGAAGTGATTAATGACATTGGATTTACAGAAGGTCAAGTGGAAGGTCAGAATGGCCTGGAACAGACCATCTGAGAAGCCATAGACGTAAGGAAATGCGGCCAAACTGATGCAGATTTTCCTGGACATTTTTACACTGTAGCGCAGAGGGTTGCATATGGCCACAAAGCGGTCATAGGCCATTGCTGTCAGCATATAAAGCTCAGTGAGGAGAAGTGCGATGAAAAGGTAACACTGTGTAAAGCAACCAGCAAAGGAAATGGTCTTCTTCTCTGACAAGAAATTAGTCAGCATCTGTGGGGCTGTGTTTGAGGTGTAGCACAAGTCCACAAAGGCTAAATTAGTGAGGAAGAGGTACATGGGGGTGTGAAGACGAGAGTCCAGTCTGATTAACACTATCATACCCAGGTTGCCTATGAGGGTGACAAAATAAACAGCAAGGAACAGCACGAAGAGGAGAGGCTGGAGTTCTCGGCAATTTGTGAGCCCAAGGAGAATGAATTCTGTTATCATGCTGTCATTTTTATTGGAAAATTCCTGAAAGTTCATGCCTGCTCCTAAAACAAATGAAAATAAAACAAATCATGTTTAATTAAATCATTTTTCTCTAATCTCCTTATGTCATCCAAATTTTCTTTTTCTGAATACTACCATAATCGATTTTATACCTCTACCAAGTCCTTTCTTCTACCTTTGCATTAAAGTACTTATATCTTCCTACCTATACCTATAGCTACACATATAGCTTTGTTGTTGTTATTAGAGGCCACCAAGTCAGTTCTGACTCATAGCGACCCTAAGCACAACAGAAGGAAACACTGCCCGGTCTTACGTCATCCTTAACAATTGTTTCTATGCTTGAGCCCACTGTTGCATCCACTGTGTCAATCCATCTCATAAAAGGTCTTCCTCTTTTTCATGACCCTCTATTTTACCAAGCATGATGTCCCTCGCCAAGGACTGGTCCCTCCTAATAATATGTCCAAAGTATGTGAGATGTAGTTTTGACATCCTTGCTTCTAAGGAGCATTCTGACTGTACTTCTTCCAAGACAGACTTGTTCACTCTTTTGACAGTTCATTGGATATTCAATATTCTTCATCAATACCACAATTCAAAGACATCAATTCTTCTTTGGTCTTCCTTATTCATTGTCCAGCTTTCACATGCATATGAGGCGATTGAAAACACTACGGCTTGGGTCACACACACCTTAGTTCTCAAGGTGGCATCTTTACTTTGCAACGCTTTAAAGTGTCTTTTGCAGCTTTGAAGAGGTCTTTTGCAGCTGATTTTCCCAATGCAATGTGTCTTTTGATTTCTTGACTGCTGCTTCCAAGGGTGTTGATTGTGGATCCAAGTACAATGAAATCCTGGACAACTTAAATCTGTTCTCTGTTTATCATGATGGTGCTTATTGCTCCAGTTGTGAGGATTTTTGTTTTCTTTGTGTTGAGGTGTAAACCATACTGAAAGCTGTGGTCTTTGACCTTCATCAGTAAGTGCTTCAAGTCCTTTTCACTTTCAGCAAGCGAGGTTGTGTCCCTTGCATAACACAGGTTGTTACTGAGTTTTCCTCCAATCCTGATGCCTCATTCTTCTTCAAATGGTCCAGCTTCTCAGATTATTCCCTCAGCATACAGATTGAATAGATATGCTGAAAGCATACAACCCTTACACACACCTTTCTGACTGTAAACCATGTGGTATCCCCTTGTTCTGTTCGAACAGCTTCCTCTTGATTCATGTACAGATTCCTCACGAGCACAATTAAGTGTTCTGGAATTCTCATTTTCTACAATGTTATCCATAATTTGTTATGATCCACACAGTTGAATGGCTTAGTATAGTCAATAAAACACAGGTAAACACCTTTCTGGTAGTCTTTGCTTTCTGTCAGGATCTATCTGGCATCAACAGTGATATCCGTAGTTCCACATCCTCATTCCACATCCTAGTTCCACGTCTTCTTCTGAATCTAGCCTGAATTTTTGGCAGTTCCTTGTGGAAATATTGCTGCAGCTGCCTTTGAATGATCTTCAGCTAAATTTTACATGCATGTGATATTAATGATATTGTTTGGTAACTTCTGCCTTCATTTGGATCACCTTTCTTGGGAACAGGCATAAATATGGACCTTTTCCAGCCCGTTGTCCAGGTAACTGTCTTCCAAATTCCTTGGCATAGACGAGTGAGCACTTCCAGTGTTGCAGCTGTTTGTTGAAACACCTTAATTAGTATTCTGTTAATTCCTGGAGCCTTGTTTTTCACCAATGCCTTCAGTGCAGCTTGAACTTCTTCCTTCAGTACCATCAGCTCCTGATCATATGTTACCTCTTGAAATGTCCGAACATATTTTTGGTATAGTGATTCTGTGTATTCCTTCTATGTTTTGTTGATGCTTCCTGTGTCGTTTAATATTTTCCCTGTAGATCCTTCAGTATTGCAACTCAAGGCTTGAATTTTTCCATCAATTCTTTCATCTTGAGAAATGCTGAGTGCGTTTGTTTCTTTTGGTTTTCTATCTACAGGTCTTTGCACATGTCATCATAATACTTTACTTTGTCTTCTCATGCCACCCTTTGAAATTTTCTATTCAGCTCTTTTACGTCATTATTTTTTCATTTTGCTTTAGCTACTCAAAGTTCAAGAGCAAGTTTCAGAGTCTCTTCTGACATTGATTTAGGTCTTTTCTTTCTCTATTGTCTTTTTAATGACCTCTTGCTTTCTTTCTGTATGATGTCCTTGATGTCATTTCACAACTGGTCTGGTCTTCAGTCATTAGTGTTCAATGTCTCAAATCTATCCTTGAGTTGATCTCTGAATTCAGGTGGGATGTACTCAAGGTCATACTTTGGCTGTCATGGACTTGTTTTTATTTTCTTTAGTTTCAGTTTGAACTTGCATATGAGTAATTTATGGACTGATCCACAGTCAGCCCCTGGCCTTGTTCTGACTGTTGATATTGAGCTTTTCCATCATCTGTTTCCACAGATGCAGTTGATTTGATTCCTGTGTATTCCACCTGGCAAAGTCCATGTGTATAGTCGCTGTTTATGTTGGTGAAAAAGGTATTTGCAATGAAGTTGTTTTTCTTGCAAAATTTGAATCGTGGGATCTCTGGCATCATTTCTATCACCAAGGCCATATTTTCCAGCTACCGATCCTTCTTCTTTGTTTCTAACTTTCACATTCCAATCTCTAGTAATTATCAGTGTATCCTGATTGTGTGTTCTATCAATTTCAGAAGTTGGTAATAATCTTCAATATCTTTGTCTTTGCCCTTAGTGGTTGGTACGTTAATTAGAATAGTTGCATTAACTGGTCTTCCTTGTAGGCGTATGGATATTATCCAATCACTGACAGCGTTATACTTCAGGATAGATCTTAAAATGTTCTTTTTGATTATGAATGCAATGCCATTACTCTTCAAGTTGTAGTCCTGGCCTAGGAGACTATATGATTGTCTGATTCAAAATGACCAACACCAGTCTACTTCAGCTAACGCCAAGGATATTAATCTTTATGTGTTCCATTTAGTTTTTTATGATTTCCAGCTTTCCTAGATTCATGCTCCATACTTTCCAGATTCCAATTATTAACGGATATTTGATGCTGTTTCTTCTCATACAACATCCACAAATGAAGGTCCCAAAAGCTTGATTCCATTCACATCATTAGGGTTGACCTTACTTTGAGGAGGCAGCTCTTCCCCAATTGTATTTTGAGTGCCTTCCAACCCGGGGGGCTCATCTTCTGACACTATATCAGGTAATGTTTTGCTGCTATTGATAAGGTTTTCACTGGCTAATTCTTTTCAGAATTAGACTGCTGGGTACTTCTTCCTACTCTGTCTTAGTCTGGAAGCTCAGCTGGATCCTGTCCACCGTGGGTGACCCTGCTGGTATTTGAGTACAAGTGGCATAGCTTCCAGCATCACAGAAACACACAAGCCCCCACAGTATGACAAATTGACATACAGCTTTACCTATATCTATTCCTATATCTTTCCTTATAAGTTTGGAATCCAGCCAAAGCACCTCACGTGCAGCCACTACCTGTTTGTCAGTGAAAGCTTGTGTATTGTTACAATGCTGAATAGGTTTCACTGGAGCTTACAGGCTAAGATATACTTCAGAAGAAAAGCCTAGCAATCTATTTCTGAAAAATCAACCAATGAACTTAGAAAAACAGAACAGAGGAAAGTGGGAGTAAAGAAAGCAGGATGTGAGACTTTCAGATTAAAAAAAAAAAAAAAGAAGATGTGGCAAGAAGTTGGACATGAAAGTTTTACTGGTTGGAGGGTTCATTTTTTGCATGTTACCTAATGACCCAATGACCACCTATAGGGTATGAAAAGTTTTGAATCACAATCTCAATGATCTGTGTAGGATCCAGAGATATTAGAGAAAACCGCAGCAGGCCCAGCTGCTTATGTCAGGCCAGAAGAAAAGGGGAGAACTTTCTGAACAGAGAACTCAGGGTTTACTAGGTCACAGCAAGGAACAGCCTCTACCTCATGGGGGAAGAACAGTGAAGGAGTAGCTCCAGGGCAAGAGACATCTGTGACTTGGGAATTGAGACCAGCTCCACAAATTACAAGACACAATGCAAAACAAAAAATGTGGGTATCCTTGCTCAAAAATGGCTAGGAATTTAGACACAGTGGCAGCAGAGTATTGAAACATGTTCTGGGCCCCATGTGAAGTTACAGTTCACTCTCCCGTAAACCCAGCCATGCCTGGATCACATAAACCTTCAGAGTTGACAATGGAAATTTGGCAGTGAAGAAAAACAACCCACCCCCACAAACAAACAGACAGCAAAGATTAGAGAAAGAACTCCCAAGAGACTTTTTCAGCCCAGCCAAGAAGTGCTAAAGGGTAAGCCATCTCAAGGGTCTAGTTGTCGAGACAAATTTTGTAGTCCAGGGCCCTGGTAACGCAGTGGATAAAGTGATCTTTTGGCTAGATGAAGTTTCCAAGGTTTGAAACCACCAGCAGCTCCACAGGAGAAAGATGCAGCAGTCTGCTTCCATACAGATTTACAGCCTTGGAAAACCTATGGGGTTGCTAGATGGCAGGTGTTTTTTGTTTTGTTTTGTTTTGTTTTTGGCTTATTCAATTTTATGTGAATGAGAAAATAACTTTTTTTTTCCAGAAAACAAAAAGGAGGTACCATTAATGAAAACCTTTTAGCAAGAATTAATTGTAAGAATTTTTTTTCCTTCTTTTTACATAAATCCCTTGAAAAATCCAATAATGAAACCCTGAATCCTCAATCAAAATATATGCACATGCACAAAATCACATAATTCATGTGTCATCCAGACCCAAGTATAAGAAATCCTGCATTGGAGAAAGCCCTAATCCCATGCCTGGACATATTCCTACAGTTGTGTGTGGTAAACAGAATGTTTCCCTTTCTCTCTTCCTTTGTGCCAGTTAGAGTTCTTACATACTGCTCAGGAAGATCAAAGGAAATTCCAATACGTCTGTTTTCAGAGCATTTAGTTGAGGTTCACACACTGCCACTAAAAAAAAAAAAGAGAGGATGACATGGACATATTTTCAGGAACCAAGGTGCATCAAATGTAAATTTGTTCTAGAAGCCTATAGAGGGCTAAATCTCTTTGTCAATGTATGCATGCAAAGGTAGAGATAAGCAGTATATTTGAGATGAATGCTTTTGTTGGGTGCCATTGATTTGATTTTGACTCATAGCAACTTTATGTGACAGAGTAGAACTGCCCCATAGGGTTTTCCTGGGTATAATCTTTCAGGGGGCAGATTTACGGGTCTTTCCCCCACAGAATCACTGTGTTGGAACCACCAACCTTTGTGTTAGCAGCTGTGCACTTAATTGTTGTGCCACCAGGGCGCCTTTTGAAATGAATACTCTTGTTTTGTGCTTTCAAGTGTATTCTGAATCATAGGGACCCAGTAGGATGGAGTTGAACTGCCCCAAAAAACTTTTTTTTTTTTTTCCAGGCTATAATTTTTATAGGAGCAGATAGCCTTGTCTTTTCTTCTGCAGAGCCACTGGTGTGTTTGAACCATCAACCTTTCAGTTAGCAGCTGAGAAATGTAACCACTGCGCCACCACAAAATAGGAGACTTAAGTAACCCTTAAGTAAACTTAAACATCTTGTAAATATAACTGGTTCATTTACTATAAATGTGGGAGGAGAGTGCAGTAAAAAGTAAATTGACTGAATTAGATTTCCGTTTTGACCTCAGAAGCACATAAAGGTCTATGCTGTTGGAAACCACAGATAAAACTGACTCCTCTTCTAATCTGTTTTCAAAATTATTTCCTTTTTAGAGGAAGTAGAACAGATGGGACTACCTCCATCTCCTTCCCCTTGACCCCTATTCCTTCTGCCACCAATGGTAATTTGGAAATATTCTAACAGATGCTGAAGGAGAAGAAATGACCGAAATGCAAGTTATAAGGTGTTTTCAGGCAAATCAGTAAGGAAACACCATCAATTCCCTAAGGCATCTGGAAGGAAAGAAAGCACAAATGGTGTTCAGGTGGAAGGTAAAGCCATAGCCAGCAGAAACTCTTGGTGAACCTTGACCCATGCAACCCTCAGATGGGTAAGCTCTCATGATAGTTGTACACTCACACCCTGCTTGTCCTTGGGACAGTCTTTATGATCAAATCCACATCCCTAGTGGGGCACTAAAACTCCAACTAGCTGAACTGTCTGTCTGGGGTCAGAGGAGAATTCTTTCAAACTAATCCAAGTTCTGGATGGATTTAGAGCCTATACCCAGCTCTGTCAACAGCTTACTCTCTGGGTGAACTTGGGTAGCATTTAGCTCAGTTACAATCTTTGCCAAATAAATGAATTAGATTATGCCAGGCTACTCCTGCTCTAACATCTGGAAAGTCAAAGGAATGAATATTTTAGTATTTGGAAGGTTAGACTTTCAAAAATACACTTCCAATCCATAATTCTATTTCTGGCTCCATCAGTTATGAACTGGGTGATATTGGCAAGGTATTCAGCCTGCCTGGCCTCTGTTTCCTCAGCTGTAAAAGGGGAAATGGGGTTGAAATGGGGAATAAAATAGCACTCTTAACTAAAGCTTTGCATAGAGTAAGCATATAATGACAGTGGTTAGACATAGAGTTACTTTTCATAGAGGGCTCTCTCTACTTCCTCTACAGCCACTGAGGGAAAAGCAGGTCCTCTTGTAGAAACAAAACTCAAGGTTCATGTGCCCTACTGACTTCCAAAGTCAAAGAAAACCTGATTTTTAAGGAGGGGGGGTAAATTGCATATGATCTGTGGGCCTCAGGTAAGACTTTAATACAATTTCCTCTTCACAAAAAATAAAAACGGCAAAGACACAAAGACTTACTTCTAATTCTGATGGACACTGATTTTCTCAACCTCTCATTAAGGAAGTTTCCTGATGTCTTTCTACGCTGCAAAATGAAGTCGTATTTATAGCAGGATGAAGGAGGTGGGGACCTGCTCACAAAAGCAACTCTCAGAAGAACTGGGGAGTAGGAGCGATGAGTATTACATCCTGAATTGCCCCCTTGGGTTTAATTGGAACTCTCTGGAATCAGGAAGATAATCATATACCTTAGCCACATTTCTTCTATTTTCAAGTTCACCAGTGTTTATCCTAAGAGCTCTGTGGCAGGTGCACAAAGAAGTTTCATCTTCTAATTTTGGCAATAGTCTGAATTTTAAGTTTTCTTTTATAGTACAAAGAACCCCATCCTAAAATCCAAGCTCTTAGAGGTATTCTCTTCGTGAGCATGAACATTTTGAACATGGTCAGCCATAAGCAGGATTATTAAACAGAAGGTGTCCTTCAGCAAACATCTTGCTGAGCAGTTCCTGTGTCAAACACTTTCACGTACACAGTTTTACTGATTCCTCAAAGTAAGCCTATGAGACAGGTATGCTATTTTTCAGCTTTCAGCTAAAGAAAAGGGTCTCACAAAAGGAATAGTGGCAGACTATCTCACAGTAGTTCTATGGGGTGAAGCAAATAATTAATGTGCTCAGGTACTAACCAAAAGGTTAGTGGTTCGAGTCCACCCAGAGATGACTGGGAAGAAGACTCTTTCTTCCAAAACACCAGCTATTGAAAACTCTATGTCAGACAGTTCTACTCTGACACCCATGGGGTCTCCGTAAGTCAGAATGGACTTGAGGAGAACTGGTAGCTCACTCAGTGCCATGTAGCTATTTCGTGGCAGGATAGGATTTGAATCCCTGTCTTCATATGCTGAGCTACTACTTTCTCAATTCCAGGTTGCTATCATTCCTCAATGTATAATTATTCTTCTTCCTTCCTTTCCACACCACTTTTTCAATCTTTCCTCCAGTCAGTTATTGTTTTTTTCTCATCAAAATCAAGCTGCTTTTGATACTAAGAAAGACTCAGTTTTAAGAAGGCTCAAAAGAAGCAGTCTCTGCCTCCAGGGACCTGGGTGTGAGCTCCCTCCTCCATGCTGACCTAGCCCTCTGCCCTCATCTGTATCAAAGTTGGAAGCACATACTGTTATAGTCACGTGTGAATAATTAATTATAATTCCACCATTAGACTCTAAACTCTTTATAGGCAAGAACTCTGGTCTTCACAGTGAATACAGCCCTTGCAGGTAATGGCTGATCAATAAATATTTGCTGAGTGTATAAATAAGTGTGTACTCTGCATTTAATTCAGCAAATATGTAATAAATCTTGCTTATTTATTGAACGCACTCTATTGTCCCCTAAAAAATGAAATTCTGTAGGAAGATAACTAATGTGTATAAGAAACCACATGAAAGAAAAAAAGAACAGTGGTAATTAGTTATAGGTAATCAGCATTGAATACTTAGCACGTGCCAGACATTGGGCTTAGTACTTTATAGCATTGGCCCACTTAATCCTCATACAGTTTGATGAGGTGGTTAGTACTATTTTCTCCATTTTACAGATGGAAGACTGTGGCAAAGACTGGCTAAGTAACTTTCCCTGGTGTATACAACTAATAAGTTGTGAGACTGGAGTTCAAACAAGCCAATCAATAGTCCTTAGTATAGAGTTGTTGTCGATAGTTTAGCTAAGAAATGTGACAAGTTCACACAATACTGAACGTAGTGAGTATAGTGACATTCATTCATTCATCCATGTATTTAACAAATATTCAGGGATCGTCTTCTAACTGCTACTATTTTGTCAATACAGAAAGTATAAGGGAAAACCAAAAGATGGTTTGTGTCCTTAAAGAGTTTCTGTCTCACCAGAGAAAGAATGAGGCATGAGGAACCCTCTGGCACACCTGGGTACTTACCAGATACTAGACACTGGTGTGCTAAGAAATCCATGTTCATTGTCAAGGAATAACAAAGTTTATTTAATGCTTAAATTGCCCTGTGATACAGATATTATTATTTATATATTACAGATGAAAAGCCTGAGGCTCAGACAGTTTTTATTTGTTTTTTTTTTCAGTGACTCTTCAAGAGTTAGGTTTTAAATCAAAATGTTATTTTCCTAGGTATTCCTATGCTGTCTTTAAAAACACTCCAAATCATATGGATTGATAAAAATGCTTAATGGGTACTCATATTTCTGTCCATTTTGGAAATTTATGAATATAAATAAGTATATTGGAAAAAGAAAGATTTCTTATGGAAAAGACTCAGGGAGGGCACTAAAATGATCATAGTTTTTAGACAAACATGGTGGTGTCAGGTACTAGGTTAACAGTGGTTGATGAGATAAAAGGTGGCCAGAGACATGACTAGCTTTCTTTGTGTCATGAATTTTCCATTCCCAGAAATTCACCAAAGAGGTAATTTTTATTAAAGAAATAAATTAATAAAAATCTATTCATTTTGAGAAAAAAAAAAGCATTATTTCAAGCTTCTTTGAAGGTTCTTGAAAATGTAGCAGTTCCTTTTTCTATTCTTTTCTTTTGCTTTTAACTTAGGAAAGTTTGCTTCTTGAAATATTTAGAAAGCCACAGAGATTGTTTGGCTATGGGAAGGGTTGGAAGGAGGGGAGGAAATCTAGGATGATTCAGAAATTTCTGGAATGCAGTAATAAATGAAAGGAGTGCCACCACAATAAAAAGGATTGAGGCAAAAGTTTTGATAACCTTGGAGGGAAAGGTTTAGGGCTTTTGGATGCTTCTTCCTAAATCCCTCATGTTGTTCCCTCAGCAGGGTGTACAGAGATTGATGAAATCATAAAAATGATCATTCCAGCCTCCTGACTGTGAGCTCAAAGTGTCTTCTTTTCCTGTATTGATTGATAGTTACCCTGATGGCCATGCCCTTTGAAAGGGAAGGATAGAGCAAGAGTTATCCTGCTGCTCTGCTGTGTCTGAGTGACCTTGATTCAGATGAAATGATCAGCAAAATAAGTGCATTCCTAAGCTACATTCTCATATCCACCTTTACCTCAAAGCTGCTAGTAATTTTAATATTTAACTCCTACATATACTCCTCAATTGATTCAAGATCCGAAGGTGGGTGATTCAGTGTTCCCTTTAAACTCCAATAACAGTGAATCCAGAAATATCCCAAGCCTTTAAAAAAAAGAACAATTATTGTTACAATAAGTTTATTACTGCTATAACTACCATAGCCACATTTATTGAATAACTACCGTGTGCCACTCTGGCCTGAGTCAAGGACACGGCATGAAACAAAATACCAGTCAGATGGTTTCTTGTTGTTAAGTGCCATTGAGCTGCCTCCCACTCATAGCTACCATTTGTACAACAGAAGGAAACCCTGCTTGGTCCTTCACCATCCTCACAACTTTTGTTATGCTTGAGCCCATTATTGTAGCTGCTATGTCAATCCATCTCCTTGAGGGTCTTCCTCTTTTTTTCTGACCTTCTACCTTACCAAGCCTGACGTCCTACTCCAGGGACTGATTCCTCCTAATAGTATGTCCAAAATACTTGAGATGAAAACTCCCCCTCGTTGCTTCTAAGGAGAACTCTGGATGTACTTCTTCCAAGACAGAGTTGTTTGTTCTTCTGGCAATCCATGGTATATTCATTATTCTTTGCCAATGCCATAACTCGAAGGTATCAATTCTTCTTCAGTCTTCCTTATTCATTGACTAACTTTCACATGCATATGAAACAATTGAAAATATCATGACTTGGGTCAGGTGCGCCTTGGTCTTCAAGGTGACATCTTTGCTTTTTAACACTTTAGAGAGGTATTTTGCAGCAGATTTGAGCCATGCAATGTGTCTTTTGATTTCTTGACTGCTGTTTCCATGATTGTTGATTGTGCATCCACGTAAAACAAAATCCTTGACAACTTCAATCTTTTTTCAGTTTGTCATGATGTTGCTTATTGGTCTAGTTGTGAGGATTTTTGTTTTCTTTATGTTGAGATGTAATCCATATTGAATGCTGTATTCTTTGATCATCATCATTAAGTGCTTCAATTCCTCTTCACTTTCAGCAAGTAAGGTTGTGTCATCTGCATATGGCAGGTTGTTAATGAGTCTTCCTCCAATCCTGATGCCAAGTCCTTCTTCACATAGCTAAATATAATTTAATGCAAAGACAGAGAAAAACAGTAGTATCAGGAAATCAACCAAGGAAGTTGAAGCACCTGGAGGCTAAATTGCAGAAATAATTCCCACACCTAAGCAAGGGCAGTTGATACTGTCACCAGAATCCAATGCAGGAAGGAAGGTTCTCCCTATCTTTTTCACCACATACAACCCAGTGAGAGTTTCCTTGTATGGATGCAGTCCTTCTAGAAAACATTCATATTGAAGCAATAAGGGAATGAGAAAGAAATTCAATTATTTCTCTCTCTCCTTTCTAGCTCTGACATCCTAATGGTGCCTTCCATTGGCCAAAGTCAGATGGAAACTAGACAGCAAAGAAGCCCTATTGATTCAATCCAGAGGGGTTAAACTCCAGTTGCAAAAAGCAATGCAGAGGATCTGAGCTTGGGGTAGGGGTGGCAAAGGGAGAATCATCAGCACTCCTTTATTATTTATAAATCCACACATTCCCGTATCTTTGTATTATTAGTTCCATTAAAAGTATAAGGTACAAGGCTCAGAATGAGTAAATAGTCCAAGTTCACCAAAAATTTATTGATCTTCCAAATCCCAAATTTTTCTTTTTATACCTTATGCCATTATTTCTTACATGTTATAAACAAAACAACTTATTATTTCTCCAACTTAAAAAATATTAAGACATTCAAGTATACATTAAAATAATGAATCATATTGCTTCCTCATTCTTAGGAGACTTGATTCCCTAATGATTTTGGGGAGTGGGCAAAAATCATATCCCCAATGAGTTTAGGATTATCAAAAAAATAAAAGATAATAGTTGTTTTTAATGAGAATGACTTTCTGCTAGAAATAATTGAACCTTAGAGATTTGGTCCCCATGTAGCAATTCCATTATAAACTCTTCTTCAGGTTCTTCTTATCCATCCTGTGTTTGAGAAATCACTCTCCTTTCTCAGGTATGATTAAACATTTTTTTTTAGATTTTGGAACCCAGAAATAAATCTTTTAATCAATAAAAATAAAACAATAGGATAAAACCCATATTCTGACATATTAGCTAATGCTTCTACTAAAATATGCTAACTTTTCTCATGGTACAATTATTTACAAATGTACAAGGGAGTGATATTTACATAATGGAAAGGGAATTATACCAAAGGGAACCTCCATTCTATTGGTAGTTATTGAACGTTTACAGTTGAGAAAACACTGTTCTAGGTTCTATTAAGGCTACAGCTACAGATTAGGTAAAATCCTCATCCCAATAACAAAGATTACACTTTGATGTTAGGCCTTCTTCTAGCATAAAAAAAATAGACCTGGTCTTTTTCACATCAAGTAATCATGGTAGCTACAAATTAGTAAGTGCGTGTTTTGAAAGTGTTATGGTACTTTTCTTAATTATGTAACCAGGTAGAGTGAGGTAGAAGTATAACAAGATCCTTATGATCAGAGCAATGTTTCTCAATATTTTTTGCATTATTACCCTCCAAGGAAACATTTTCATCCATTTTTTTTCTAACTGCCCCTCCTCATAGATATCTAATCTGTGAGATATATATATATATATATATATACACACGTAGACATATATTTTAATGCTCTATGTGTATATCTGTGCTTTATATATAAAACAGTAAGATTTACTTTTGTTCCCCAAGAACCAATATTCATACCCTTAGGAAACAAATGCACAAAATATAAGAGATCCAAAACGTAAAATAGAAGGAAGATTAGTGACATGAGAGCTAGCCGAGGTAGATCAGAGTGGAGAGAAAGGAAGTACATGGCAAGGCAAAAGAACAACTTGAAAATGATCTTTGGTTTAGAGGAGCAATAAAGGAGGTCCTAGATCAATAAGGCTATGCACCACGCATAAATCCCACTGTCCCTGAGCTAATTAATCTATGCCTGAGGCAGGTAACTTTCCACGACTCGTATTTTAGATATCTCATCAAAAGGTGTTGTATAAAACAAAATATTACAACTTCAAAGAAAGACAATGCTTACACTCATATGTCCAAGAAAATTGTAAGTAGAAATGCAATAAAGAATTACAAAAAGGTACCATGTAAAATATGAATATACCTATATATATATGGAACATTAAATGTTTAAAATATCAGTCACATGCTCACTAGGTTATTTCCTTATGCCACATACTTTTACAAGTTTGAGAGAAAAAATTATCAGAACACATGATGGGGGTAATGGATAAATGACAAAGAAAGTATTTTTATTTCATTTTCTTTAGACTTTATTAGAAGCCAAGGAACACGATGTTAAAGAAAAACCACTCCGACGTGACTGAATTTGTTCTCCTGGGCCTGACTGACCGAGCTGAGCTGCAGCCTGTACTTTTTGTGGTATTCCTAGTGATCTACCTTATCACAGTAACAGGCAATGTGAGCATGATTTTTTTAATTAGAAGTGACTCAAAACTGCACACGCCAATGTACTTTTTCCTCAGTCACCTCTCCTTTGTAGATCTCTGTTATGCCACCAATGTCACTCCGCAGATGCTGGTTAATTTCTTATCCGAGAGAAAAACTATTTCTTTCATTGGTTGCATCATACAATTCCACTTTTTCATTGCCCTGGTCATCACAGATTATTATATGCTTACAGTGATGGCTTATGACCGCTACATGGCTATCTGCAAACCCTTGTTATACGGTAACAAAATGTCCAAATGTGTCTGCACCTCTCTAGTCGCTGCTCCTTACATTTACGGCTTTGCAAATGGACTGGTACAGACTGTACTGATGCTACGTCTGTCCTTCTGTGGACCCAATGAGATCAACCACTTTTACTGTGCAGACCCACCTCTCATGGTCCTCGCCTGCTCAGACACCTATGTCAAAGAAACTGCCATGTTTGTGGTGGCTGGATCCAACCTCACTTGTTCTCTCACCATCATCCTCATCTCCTATATTTTCATCTTCACTGCCATCCTTCGCATCCACTCTGCTGAAGGGAGAAGTAAAGCCTTCTCCACCTGTGGGTCCCATCTCACGGCTGTCACCATCTTTTATGGGACTCTGTTCTGCATGCACCTGAGACCCCCTTCTGAGGCATCTGTAGAACAGGGGAAAATTGTAGCTGTGTTTTATATCTTTGTGAGTCCTATGCTAAACCCTTTGATCTATAGCCTGAGGAATAAAGATGTTAAAAGAGCAGTAAGGAAAGTTATCCAAAAGAAATTGTTTGTTAAATAAGTAGATATTTTGGACACAGGTACCTAATGTATCTTTATCATCTGGGCAATTAATGAGCATTTTTAATTAGCAAATCCTTTCCTGTCATGGAGAATTTTTTTGTCTTTCTTACATCATATATGGACTTTGGAGAGTGTGTCAAATTATTCGCTAGAGTTTACAGAGCCATCACAATAAATACACACACACAACAACAAGAAATACTGCTTAGAAATTCAAATAGAAGACCAGAAGCTATTGTTACTGCTCTGTAAAATCAATACAGATGACTGCATCCATAGTGCTATTACCCATGCAAAATTGAAAGAGAGAATTACCACATGCGTGGCAATGACATGAAGTCCCTGGGTGGTACCAACAGCTTAGTGCTGGGCTACTAAACAAAGGTCAGAGGTTCAAGCCCACACAGAGCCTCTTTGAAAGAAAGGCTTGGTGATCTACTTTTGAAAAATCAGCATTGAAAACCCAGTGGAGCACAGTTCTACTCTGACACACATATAGTCACCAGGAGTCTGAAAACACTTGACAGCAACTGTTGTTGTTAGCTACATGGCAATGGCAATTCGTTACATTTTTATAGTGCTGAATAATGTCCAAACTATTTTGTAAGAACTTTTTCTCCCTACAAGTTACACAGCTATGATCTTTTGGTTTTATTGAAGTATATTACTCAAAGAACCATCTTTGGAACGATATCACTGATCCAGTGCAATTCTTATTTGTAAAGATTTTGATAGAAATGACAAATTTCCTCAAGAAGCTTTTGTCTTTTCTTTTAAAACCAATATGCAGCTGCACACAGTTTGTGACCTCTTCTTCTCTGCCCTTTTGTTATTATCGCCTTTTCCCTTTAAAAACTACATCTCATTTGTGTGTGCGTATGTATTTGATAACAAGATGACATTTCATATGGTCATTGTTTAGTTGAGTTTTTTTGTGAAATTCTTTATGAATTTACTTTTTAGGTCCTTTTCCTTGTATATTTTTAAATTTTGGTGTTTATCTTTTTTTTTTCTATATTCATTTTAGGACTTCTTTCTTAAAGATACAAATGAATTCCCTGCTGTATATTCATAATAATAAAAAATACATGCTTATTAAATTTCACTTCTTTTATTATGTTTTTTAAATGCAAAAATTTTATTATTGTTAAATTTTGCCAAACAATTTATATTTCACTTTATTACTTCTTTCTTTGCTCTTAGGAAATTAAGTTCTTTTGTACCTACGATCAAGCTGTTATTTCCTATATTAGTAAATTGTTTTTGTGGTTTTATGGTCATTTTTTTGTTAATTTTTTTCTGAACTATTTCCAACATATTGCCAAAAATCAAAAATAATATAAAGACCACCTATGTAACCACGGAAACCCTGGTGGTGTAATAATTAAGAGCTACAGCTGCTAACCCAAAGGACAGCAGTTCGAATCCCCCAGGCGCTCCTTGGAAACTTTATAGGGCAGTTCTACTCAGTTCTATAGGGTCACTATGAGTCGGAATCGACTTGACAGCAATGAGTTTGGTTTGAGTATAACCACAACTAATCATTATTAAGTCTTCACACAATGTTAACATTTTTTCATATATTTTTTTGGAAATTAATGATATTATAGGAATAGCTGAGTCATCCTTGCCTAATATTGTTTCTCTCTCCATGTGTTGAAGTAGACTGTATTATGAATTTGCTTCTTATCCCTACATAGATTTACATCTTCTTAATATTTATGTTTCCATATAATTATACAGTATTTTTTGCATGATTCGAAACTTAATATAAGTGAAATCACTCTATGTATCTTTCTGAAACATCTTTTATTTTATACTAAACACTGTTATATTATTTATCCATGCTGATTCATATAGTAGGATTTTTCACTGCTAGTTCCAATGTAAATATATAAATATGACACATATTTATCCATTCTACTCTTTATGGATGTTATTGATAGAGTTGTTTCACCCAATATAGGTGTTGTGAATACTAATCTCTACGCCTGTGATTATAGGGTATTTTTATGAAAATAGCATATGCCTTGTATGTTTGTTTGCCAACCAAGTCTTTCCTCCAGGTGGTACTTTCAGAAGTGTCACTTTGCCATTTTTTTTTTACATGTTGCTGTAAAAATTTAGCCTAGTGCACTTAAGAAAACACTTCACAGGGAGAGGGAGTGGTTGGCAAACAAAGGTAGACTGCACACTTTTTTGCATAAAAATAAATTAATCCCATTTGGGAATGGGTTGTCTTTGTTATGTTAATGAGCCAGAATTAGTGTTGGGTGTATTTTAAGTCAATCTCTGTTGAGATATAAAAGAGATTAAACAAGTGAGCAGAATGGAGAGGGGGAAAGAGATATGCCAAGCCACATGAAGATTACCAAGGAGCAGAAGTCAGAAGAGACTAGGGCTTTCTAACAGAGATGTCAGAGAGAGAGATTGCCCTTCCAACCAGCACCCTGAATTCTGTAAGAAAATAAATTACTGTTTGTTAAAGTCACCCACTTGTGGTGCTTCTGTTTCATCAACATTAGACAACTAAGACAATGGCTAATTGCATTTTTCCAGTTCCTTATTAACCCGAAAATCCAACAATAAATATTCTCATGTAATTCTGCTTGTGTACTGGTACAATAACTCCTCTCACGTACATACCTAAGACCATAAATTCTGGTTCATAAGATATGACCAACCAAACCAAACTCACTGACATCAAGTCGATTCTGACTCATAGTTCTCTCTACTAATTTACACTCTCATCAACAATGCGTGAGTTCACTTTACTCCACAATCTTTCTAACACAGCGTATTGCCAGACTTTTTAAAATGTTTGCCAATCTAATGGGTGCAAAATGGGTTCTTATTTTCATATTGTAAGTTTTTGGATCCCTCATTACAAGTGAAGTTAAGTATTTTTTAAATGTGTTTATGGTAATTAAAGGTTTCCCTTCTTTGTGTTGTATTCCTATATTCTTTGTCCACTTTTCAGCTGGGGTATTTTGTTATTTACTTTATCCACTTGTGATTGCTCCTTCTATATTCTGTTCTAAGTATTAATTTTTTCATGTCATATGCAGTACAAATGCATTCAACCTATTTCTAGCTTGTATTTAGCTTTTGTGTATGATGTATTTGGTGGTACACAAATTCATTTTAACATAGTTCACATTTATTAATGTCTGTGCTTTGTATATCTTGTCTAAAAACATCATTTCTCTTATATACATACAAGTATCATTTCTATTATATAGATATAAGTTTTGCTTTTTCATGTTTAGGGCTTTATTCTTCCTGAAACTTTAAATTGTGCAAAATAGAAGCTAATTATATTTTTTTAATGAAAATAACCAATTTTCCAGTTATTGAATAATCCCTATTTTTTTTCCTCATTAAGTTTGTAATGCAAACTCTGTTATGTGTTAAATTTCCACACCTGTATCAGTCTCTTTGGGTTCTTAATTGTGCGGCCAACTTGTCAATCGTTGCATCATTATAAACTCTTAGTTACAATTGTTTTATAATGCGTCTGCTACCTTTTCTCTGGAAGCTTGAATTTAAAGTGTTTTCATAAAAGATCTCTGAGTGAAGCCTACTTTAAGCTGAACAGAAATATATGGGTTTTTTTTTTGCTTTTTGCTTTTGTTTTCTTTTTTCCAGAGGCTATGTATTTCATTTCCTCAGAATGACAAAGACCAACTGCATTGATTCAGTAATGGTGTCTAAGAGAATGAGAAAGAAAAAAAAAAAATTAAATACTATATTTTGTCCTGTATCAACCCACTTATATTGGTAGACACCATTGTAAATATTCTCTACCTGTGGCTGCACATGCTTTTCAAGTTAAGATTTGTTCTGCCTTCATTGGCCGTATTGTCCTCTAGACTGTCAGATCCATGAGGACAAGGTCCATTGGTCACCATTTTTAAAGTCAGTATTTATCATGAAACCTAGGATATAGGTGGTTCTCAAAAAATACTGGTTGAGTTAATAAACCAAAACCAAACCCATTCCCACCAAGATGATTCTGAATCATAGCACCCGCATGTGTATAGAGTAGAATTACTCCATAGATTTTCCTGGCTGTAATCTTAAGGGAAGCAGATTGCCAGGCCATTCTTCTGTGGTGTTAGTTTGGTAGTCAAGCTCAAACCATTTGACTATCATTATGAACTTTACATTATGGTTATGTGAAAGCTCTAACTCTCTATCACCTTGCAATGGGATTTTCATGAATTGCTCACGATCTAAAACTTGATTGTGAAACTTAAAATATACATGCCTCATCCTTCCCACAATGAGGCAGAAACGCTTTAAGGACACAAACCATCTTTTGACTTTCTTTTATGCTTCTTATACTGACAGCACAGTGACATATAGAGAGATGTTCCCTGAACATTTGTTTAATACACCAATGCCTGAATAAATGAGCACCACAATACTCAGAGAATGTTTAGTATTTTGTCAGCAAGTCACATTCCTTTGCTAAAATCTCAACAACAGCTTGATATCAAGGACTACTGTTCAGCCTGTTTGAACTCCAGTCTCACAACTTACTGGTTATATTTAGCATGTGATTGGAGGGAAGCTGAGGGAATATTTTAAAAAAAGGCGAAAGAAAGACGGAAGAACTATGATTATAGGTTGCGGGATGACAGCCACCTACAACCCAGAAAATAGTTGACTTAGTATACAAAGACAGGGTTTCAAATTCTACCCTACCACATAATACTTTAGTGGTGCTGGATGAACAAACCAGTTGCCCTTGAGTAGATTCCAACATGGTAACCCATGTGTGTCTTAGAAATGTACTAATAGGGTTTTCAGTGGCTCATTTTCCAGAAGTAGGTCAGTAGACCTTTCTGGCAAGGTGCCTCAAGGTGGACATGAATCTGAAACCTTTTTAGAGACCATCTCAAGAACAGATTTGATGGTTGAACACCAATGACCAAAGACCAGAGGAGTTGTGGAGTGATATCAAGGATATCAATGTAAAGAAAGCAAAAGGTCATTAAAAAGACAGGAAAGAAAGAAAAGGCCCAAATGGATGCCAGAAGAGACTCTGAAACTTGCTCTTGAATGTGGAGTAGCTAAAGCAAAAGGAAGAAATGATGAAGTAAAATGGATGAATAGAAGATTTCAAAGGGTGGCTTGAGAAGACAAAGTAAAGTACTATCATGACATGTGAAAAGACTTGGAGGTAGAAAACCAAATGGGAAGAACATACTTGGCGTTTCTCAAGCTGAAAAATCTGAAGAAAAAATTTAAGTTTTGAGTTGCAACATTGAAGTTTTCTAGAGGAAAAATATTAAATGAAGCAGGAAACATTAAAAACGATGGAAGGAATATACAGTCACTACAACAAAAATAATTGGCCAACCTTATACCATTTCGTGAGGTAGCATATTATCAGGAACTGATGGTAAGGAAGGAAGTTCAAGCTGCATGGAAGGCATTGGCAAAAAATAAGGATCCAGGAATTGACAGAATACCAATTGAGATGTTCCAACAAACAGATGCAGTGCTGAAAGTGCTCACTTATCAAGACCAAGAAATTTGGAAGAGAGCTACCTGGCCAACCGACTGAAAGAGATCTGTATTTATGCCTATTCCCAAGAAAGGTGATGCAATCAAATATGGAAATTTTCAAACAATATCATTAATATGACACACAAGTAAAATTTTGCTGAAGATCATGCAAAAGTGGCTGGAGCAGTATATAGGCAGGGAACTGTCAGAAATTCAAGCTGGATTCAGAAGAGGACATGGGATGAGAGATGTCATTGTTGATGTAAGATGGAGCCTATTGAAAGAAGAAAATACCAGAAAGATGTTTACTTGTGTTTTCTTCACTACGCAAAGGCATTCCAACTGTGTGAATCATTACAAGTTATGGATAACATTGCAAAGAATGGGTACTGCAGAACACTTAATTGTGCTCACAAGGAAGCTGTACTTTCGCCAAGAGGCAGTCATTCGAACAGAACAAAGAGATACTGAGTGGTTTAAAGTCAGGAAAAGTGTGTATCAGAGTTGTATCCTTTCACCATATTTATTCAATCTGTATTCTGAACAAATAATCCAAGAAACTGAACTATATGTAGAAGAATGGGGCATCAGGATTGGAGGAAGACTCATTAACAACCTGCATTATGCAAACACAACCTTACTTGCTGAAAGTGAAGCACTTACTGATGAAGATCAAAGACCACAGACTTCAGTACGGATTACACCTCAACATAAAGAAAACAAAAATCCTCACAACTGGACCAATAAACTACATCATGATGACTTGAGAAAAGATAGAAGTTGTCGAGGATTTCCTTTTATTGGATTCACCATTGACACTCATGGAAGCAGTGGTCAAGAAATCAAAAGACTAATTATATTGGGCAAATCTGCAGCAAAAGACCTCTTTAAAGTTTTGAAAAGCAAAGATGTCACCTTGAAGATGAAGGTGCTCCTGACCCAAGCCATGGTGTTTTTAATCACCTCATATGGATCCAAAAGCTTGAGGATGAATAAGGAAGATCGAAGAATTGCCGTATTTGAATTGTGGTGTTGGCAAAGAATATTGAATACAGCATGCACTGCAAAAAGAATGATCAAGTTTGTCTTGGAAGAAGTAAAACCAGAACACTTCTTAGAAGCAAAGATGGTGAGGCTGTCTCACATACTTTGGACATGTTATCAGGAGGGATCAGTCCCTGGTGAAGGACATCATGCATCAAACCATATTTGCACCTCAGAGCTACTGTTTCCAAATCTGCATTTTATCCAAATCCCAAGGTAATTTGTAGGCATATAAAAGTTTGAGAAGCACTGCTCTTGGTAACATTGTCAACTGCTGTGCCCTGGCACACTGGCATGCTCCGAGTATTTACAAACGTAAATGGGATAAACATGCTCTCAGCTCAGTTACTTGAATTGAATCTATTTTCAGTCCCATATGTCTATTTTTTTTTTTATGTCTGTCTTCGAGAGGTCTTAAAAAGCACGTACTCCTGAGATCCTCCCCTTACTTACTCTGAAAATAGAAATTAAGGACCAGTTTATTAAATGTCTTCTATGCCACCAGGGTTTCCAAATATCTTCTTACTAACCCCAAATGTAGGTGGTTTTGTGTTTCTTATCAATTTCCTTACGTGGCAGGTGGGGGGTGGTAAGGGGAGACAATGGGGGAAAGAATGGTCAGGTGCCTTTCCTAGAGTTTGTACATCCAGACCTCTGAGCTATACGAACCAACTTCAGCCCTCTGGCACTCCAGCCTAGAGAGGAAGCTTTCTCTATCACCTGCACTTGAAAATTTTAGACCAAGATGTGAGAGGAGGGACTAAAATTAAAGGGGTGGGGAAATAGAGGGCCTGAGGAAGCAATGGGTCATACCAATTGATTTCAATATACCTTTTATTCTTAATTATGCTTAATTAAGTTATATTAATTCTTTCTTTCCTGAGCGTAGTTCTAGGGAGATATGACCTGTTTTTATGTATCACAGACATGAGGTTATAGTCTAGGGGAGGAAATGACCTTGCTCTTGCCACTTCTAAAACCCCAACAAAATAAGGCAAAATAAGTTTGTCCTCAAGGTTAGTGGTCCAAATGATGATTTAAAGGGCAAATACAAGATTCTTCTGCTCTGAAAACACCTAATATCTTCTTATCTGTTGCCAGTGAGTCAATTCTGACTCATCGCAATCTCATAGTATTGAGTAGAACTCTCCCATAGGGATTTCAAGGCTGTAATCTTTACAGAAGCAGAGCGCCACAACTTTCTCCCCTGGAGTGGCTGGTAGGTTTAAACCAAGGAACTTTCAGTTAGCAGAGCAGCAGTTCAATCCCAGCACTACCAGGGTTCCTAATGTCTTCTTGCTACTGAAATGCTATTTTCTTCCTTTATTGGAAGACAATGTCTATCATTCCATCAGTAGAGAATTAAAAAAAAAAAAAAAAAAAACTCTGTTGCCTTCATGTCATTCTTGATTCATAACGTATAAAATACTGTTGTTAGGTGCCATCCAGTCAGTTCATTCTCATAAAAAAAAAAAAAAAAACCACTGCCGTCGAATCGTCATAGAGACCCTTTTTAAGAAGGAACAAAACACTGCCCAGTCCTGCGCTGTCCTCACAATCATTGCTGTGTTGAGCCCATTGTTGCAGCCTATATGTCAAACCTTCCTCTTTTTCAATGACCCTCTACTTTACTAAGCATGATGTCCTTTTCCAGGGACTGGTACCTCCTCTTAACATGTCCAAAGTAACTGAGACAAAGTTCCACCCTTCTTGCTTCTAGGGAGCTTTCTAGCTGCACTTCTTCCAAGACAGATTTGTTCTTTCTTTTGGCAGCCTATGGTATATCCAATATTCTTTGCCAACACCATAATTCAAAGGAATTTATTCTGCTTAGGTCTTTCTTATTCATTGTTCAGCTTTCACATGCATATCAGGAGATTAACAATACCACGACTTGGGTCAGAAGCACATTAGTCTTCAAAACGATACTTTTGCTTTTTAACACTTTAAAGGAGTCTTTTGCAGCAGATTTCCCCAATGAAATGTGTCTTGATTTCTTGACTGCTGCTTCCATGGGCCTTGATTGTGGGTCCAAGTAAAATGAAATCATTGATAATTTCAATATTTTCTTCATTTATCATGATGTTGCTTATTGGCCCAGGCTTAGGATTTTCGTTTTCTTTACCTTGAGGTGTAATCCATACTGAAAGCTGTAGTCTTTGATCTTCGTTAGTAAATGCTTTAAGTCCCCTTTACTTTCCAGCGAGTAAGGCTGTGTCATTTACATATTGCAGGCTATTAGTCTTCCTCCAATCATGATGCCAAGTTCTACTTCATATAGCTGAAGATAATGTAATGCAAGACAGAGAATGCCCATAAGTATTAGGAAATCAACCAAGGAAGCTGAAGTACCTGCAGGCTAATTGCTGAAACAACCCTCACCCCTAGGCAAGGGCAGTTGATACTGTCACCATCTTCTTCATCATTTACAACCCAGTAGGAGTTTCCTTGGATGGATGCAGTCACTCTAGCATATTCATATTGAAGCAATAAGGGAATGAGGAAGAAATCTAGTTACTTCTCTCTCCTTCCTAGCTCTGACATCCTAATGGTGCCTGCCATTAGCCAAAGTCAGATGGAAACTAGACAGCAAAGAAGCCCTACTGATTTAGTCCAGAAGGGTTAAACTCCAGTTGCAAAAAGCAATGCAGAGGATCTGAGCTTGGGTAGGGGTGGCAAAGGGAGAATCATCCACACAGGTTTATTGTCTATAAATCCACACATTCCCATATCTTTGTATTATTATTCCCCTTAAAAAGATAAGGTACAAGACTCAGAATCACTGAATAACTAGTCCTAGTTCACCAAAAATTTATTGATCTTCCAATGGTATTCCACAATCCAAAATGTTCTTATGCAACATGCCATTCTTTCTTACATGTTATAAACAAGACAACTTATATTTCTCCAAGCCAAAAAACATGAAGACTTCCAAGTGTAAATTAAGATAAATAATGAATCATATTGCTTCCTCATTCTTAGGAGATTTGATTCCCTACTGATTTTGGGGAGTGGGCAAAAATCATGTCCTCAAAGAGTTTAGGATTATCGGAAAAAGAAAAGATAATAGTTGTCTGTAATGTGAATAACTTTCTGCTAGAAGTAATTGAACCTTAGGGATTTGGTCCCTATGTGACAATTCCATTATAAACTCTTCAGGTTCTTCATATCCATTCTGTGTCTGGGATATCATTCTCCTTTCTCAGGTATGATTAAACAATTTTTTTTTTTTTTTAAGATTTTGGGATTTAGAAATAAATCTTTTAATCAATAAAAATAAAATGGTAGGATGAAATTCATATTCTGAAAAATTAGCAAATGCCTCTACTAAAATCTATAGTTAATTTTGCCACTATTCTTCCTGTAGTATGATTATTGATAAGTGTACAGTGGAGTGATATTTACGTAATGGAAAGGGAACTAGACCAAAGGGAACATCCCTTCCATCAATAGTTATTGAACATCTACAGTTGGGGAAGCACTGTTCAAGGTTCTGTTGAGGCTACAGCTATAGATTGGATGAAATCCTTGTCCCAACAACAACAACAAATGAGATCACACTTAGATGTTGGGTCTTGTTCTAGATTAGACCTGGTTCTTCTTTCATCAAGTAATCATAGTAGCTACTTTTGAAAGTTATACCTAAATTAACACATTTTCATGAAGGGAATTGCCATTAATAGCCAAATTGAGGAACAGAGAGATTAATAACCTGCCCAAGGCCATGCACCTGGCAACTAGAAGAGCTGGGATTTCTACCCCTGATGTCAGGCTCTCAAGTACAAAGTACCTTCCAAAGTTAACTCTTTCCATTCTTGGCGTTGTAGCTACTGAAAAACAAACAAACAAAAAAACTAATATCACATTGTCACACCTGGTTGTTACCATTGAAGGAGGCTGGAGATTTTTCATGATGGTCTCCATAGTCACTTTTACCCTCCCCAGCTGTTCAGAGATGCACTTTGTGATATCTTAAGGACAGTCTCAGTTGTATGGGTAGTATGATCATCATCTGGCTATGAACTCTGGGCATGTTTTAAGTAACTTAAGTTGCATTTATGTTTTAGTAGTTTTCTTAATTATGCAACCAGGTAGAGTGAGGTAGAGTTATAATAAGATTATTATGATGGGAACAATGTTTCTCAATATTTTTTTCATTATCCCCATCCCAAGGGAAAGTTTTTATGCATTATTTTTTTCTAATTGCCCCTCCTCATAAATATCTAACCTGTGATATATATACACAGATATATGAACATATATTTTAATGTACTTTATGTATACCTGTGCTTTATACATAAAAGAGTAAAATCTACTTTCATCCCCTAAGAACCAATATTCATACTCTTGGGAAAAAAAAATATCTAAATATAAGAAATCCAAAACTTAAAACTTAAGCAAGATGTAGTGATATGAGAGCCAACTAAGGTAGATCAGAGTGGAGAAAATGAACGTACATGGCAGGGTGAGAGAGCAGCTTGAAAACGATCTTGGGTTTAGAGGAGCAGTAAGGAGGCCCTAGATCAATAAGTCTATGCACCATGCATAAATCCCACTTATCCTGGAGTTCATTAACCTATACATGAAGCAGATGATTTTCAAAGACTCACATTGTAGATACCTCATCAAAAGGTGTAGTATAAAACAAAATATTACAATTTCAAAGAAATACAACGTTTATACTCATATGTCCAAGAAAATTGTAAGTGGAAATGTAATAAAGAATTACAAAAGGATACCATGTAAAATGTGTACATATATACAGAACATTATATTAATATAATTGTTCAAAATATCAATTGCATGCTCACTAGGTTATTTCCTTATGCTGCATACATTTACAAGTTGAGAGAAAAGACTATGAGACCACATGATGGGGGTAATGGATAAATGACAAAAATATATATTTTTTTTATTTCATTTTCTTTAGATTTTATTAGAAGCCAAGGAACACAATGTTAAAGAAAAACCACTCCGAGGTGACTGAATTTATTCTGCTGGGCCTGACTGACCGAGCTGAGCTGCAGCCTGTACTTTTTGTGGTATTCCTAGTGATCTACCTTATCACAGTAACAGGCAATGTGAGCATGATTTTTTTAATTAGAAGTGACTCGAAACTGCACACGCCAATGTACTTTTTCCTCAGTCACCTCTCCTTTGTAGACCTCTGTTATGCCACCAATGTCACTCCGCAGATGCTGGTTAATTTCTTATCCGAGAGAAAAACTATTTCTTTCATTGGTTGCATCATACAATTCCACTTTTTCATTGCCCTGGTCATCACAGATTATTATATGCTTACAGTGATGGCTTATGACCGCTACATGGCCATCTGCAAACCCTTGTTATACGGTAGCAAAATGTCCAAATGTGTCTGCATCTCTCTGGTCACTGTTCCTTACATTTATGGCTTTGCAAACGGTCTGGTACAGACTGTACTGATGCTACGTCTGTCCTTCTGTGGACCCAGTGAGATCAACCACTTTTACTGTGCAGACCCACCTCTCATGGTCCTCGCTTGCTCAGATACCTATGTCAAAGAAACTGCCATGTTTGTGGTGGCTGGATCCAACCTCACCTGTTCTCTCACCATCATCCTCATCTCCTATATTTTCATCTTCACTGCCATCCTGCGCATCCGCTCTGCTGAGGGGAGACGTAAAGCCTTCTCTACCTGTGGGTCCCATCTCACTGCGGTTACCGTCTTTTACGGGACTCTGTTCTCTATGTATCTGAGACCCCCTTCTAAGGCATCTGTAAAGCCGGGGAAAATTGTAGCTGTTTTTTATATCTTTGTGAGTCCTATGTTAAACCCTTTGATCTATAGCCTGAGAAACAAAGATGTTAAAAGAGCAATAAGGAAAGTTATCCAAAAGAAATTGTTTGTATAATATATCTTTATCAACTGGGCAATTAATGAGCGTTTTTCTTAGCAAGTCCCTTCCTGTCATCGAGAATTTTTTGCTTTCTTATGTCATATATGACCTTGGGGAACGTGTCAAATTATTTGGTAGAGTTTACAGAGCCATCTCAGTGAATAAAGACACATACACACATACAGAAACAGCAACAAATACTGCTTAGGAATTCAAACAGAAGACTGCAAGTTATTCTTATTGCTCTATAAAATCAGTAAACAGATGACTGCATCCATAGTACTAAAACCTATGCGAAATTTCCACATGCTGTGGCACTGATGGAAACCCTGGTGGCCTAGTGGTTAAGTGCTACAGCCACTAACCAAGAGGTTTTCTAGAGAGGTTAGGCAGTTCAAATCTGCCAGGCACTCCTTGGAAACTCTATGGGGCAGTTCTATTCTGTCCTTTAGGGTCGCTATGAGTTGTAATGAACTGGACGGCAGTGTTTTTTTTTTTTTTTGGTGTCATTGATATGGAGTAGTTCTGCGGAGCCAACAGCTTAGTGCTGGGCTACTAACGAAAGGTTAGAGGTTCAAGTCCACCCAGAGGCTTTTCCAAAGAAAAGCTTGGTGATCTACTTCTGAAAAACCACCCATTGAAAACACTTGACAGCAACTGTTGTTGGTAGTTGTATGGCAATGACAATTCGTTACATTTTTATAAGGCTTAGTAATGTCCAAACTATTAAGAAATTTTCTCCCTTTTTTCTACAAGTTACAAGCTAAAGATCTTTTGCTTATATCTAAGAATATTACTCTCAGAACCATCTTTGGAATGATGTCACTAATCCAATGGAATTCTCATTGTATAAGGATTTTGATGAAAATGCGAAAAATTTTTCAGAAGGATTTTCTTTTCTTTTAAAACCAATAGGTAGCTGCACAGCATGTGACCTCCTCTCCTTTACTCTTCCGTTATCATTATCTTTTGCCTTTAAAAAGTAACCCCATTTGTGTGTCCTTACATACTTGATAAGAAGATGGCATTTCATCTGGTAATTGCTTATTTGTATTTTTTTGTGTGAAATTCTTTGTGAATATCCTTTTCATGTCATTTTCTTTGTGCATTTGTAAATTTTTTTGTTTCTCTTTTCTTTTTCTTATTCATCTTAACACTTCTTTTATAAAGATACAAATTAATTTTCTGCTATATATTAATAATAATAAATATATGCTTATTAAATTTTGCTTCTTTATGTTCTATTTTTCAAGTGCAAAAATTTTGTTATTTTTAAATATGCCAAACAATTTATTGTTTCTTTCTTTGCTCTTAGGAAAGTAAGTTCTTTTCCACCTATGATCAAGCTGTTATTTCCTATGTTATTAAATTTATTTTTGTGGTTTCACTGGTCAATTTTTTGTTATTTTTTTCTGAACTATTTCTAACATATCACCAAAAATCAAAAATAATTTAAAGACCAGCTGTATAACCATGACTAATCATTATTAAATCTTCACATAATGTTAGTATTTTTTCATATTTTTTTGGAAATTAATGATATTATAGGAAAAGTTGAATCATCCTTGCCTAATTTTGTTTCTCTCTCCATTTCCTGAAGTAGACTCTATTATGGGTTTGTTTCTTATCCCTATATAGATTTACATTATATGCTTGATATTTATGTTTCCATATGATTATAGAGTATTTTTTGCATGACTTTAAACTTGATAAGTGAAATCACTCTTTGTATTCTTCTGAAACTTAATATAATTTAATATGAAATGCTATTGTATTTATGCTGTATGTATGTATGCTGATTCATGTTGCCCTGGTGCTTAAAAGCTATGGTTGCTAACAAAAAGGTTAGCAGTTTGAAATCACCAGCCACTCCTTGGAATCCCTATTGATTGGTTCTACTCTGTCCTATTGAGTCTCTGTGAGTCAGAATCCACCCCACAGCAACAAGTCATTTTTTTGTTTGTTTTTTTGATTCATGTAACAGCAATTTTCACTGCTGGTTCCAATGTCAGTACATAAATATGTCACAATATATTTATCCATTCTACTCTTTATGGATTGAATCATTTCCCCCAAAATGTGTGTTGTAAATACCTGCAGTTATAATGTGTTTTTACACAAATAACCTATGCCTTCTATTTTTGCTTGCCAACTATGCCCTCCCTCCAAAATGTATTTTCAGAAGTGCCACTATGCCAATTGTTTTGCATGTAGCTGTAAACCAAGGTAGAATGCACAGGTTATTGGGGAATGAGTTGTCTTTAAGTTAATGAGGCAGGATTAGTGTAGGGTGTATTTTGAGTCAACCTCTTTTGAAATATAAAAGAGATGGAAGAAGTGAGCAGAACAGAGATGGGGAAGAGATATGCTAAGGCACTTGAAGATTACAAAGGAGCAGAAGTTCAGAAGAAACAAGGTCTTTCCTCCAGAGCCAACAGAAAGAGAAAATCTTCCCCTAGAGCCAGCATCCTAAATTCTGTGAGAAAATAAATTTCTGCTTCTTAAAGCCACCCACTGGTGGTATTTCTCTTATAACAGCACTAAATAACTAAGACAATGGATAATTGCATTTTTCCAGTTCCTTACTAACACAAAAATTCAGCAATAAACATTCTTGTGTAATTCTGCTGCTGTACCAGTGCAATAATTCCTGTCATGTATGTACCTAGGACTGTAAATTCTGGGTCATAAAATATGGGCAACCTTGAATTTACTGTATTTATTGACAAATTTCTCTACCAATTTACACTCTCATCAATAGTGGGTGAGTTCACTTTACTCCACATTCTTTCCAAAGCAATGTATTGTCAGACTTTTAAAATGTTTGCCAATCTAATGGGTGCAAAATGGATTCTTATTTTTTTCTTGTAAGTTTTTGGATCTCTTATTACATTTTTTTTTAATTACAAGTGAAGTTAAGTATTTTTTAAGTGTATTTATGATAATTCAAGATTTCTCTTCTTTCAGTTGTATTCCTATATTCTTTGTCCACTTTTCAGTTGGGTTATTTTGTGCTTTATTTTATCGATTTGTAATTGCTCCTTATATATTCTAAGTATCAATTTTTTTTAATGTTATATACAGTGCGAATATATTCAGCCTATTTCTAGCTTGTATTTAGTTTTTGTGTATGACGCATTTTGTGGTGCACAAGTTCATTTTAACATAGGTCACATCTATTGATATCTGGGCTTTGTATATCTTGTCTAAAAACATCATTTGTATTATATATATAGATATAAGTTTTGCTTTTAGGTCTTTATTCTTTCTGGAAGTGTAAATTGTGCAAAAGAGCAAATAATTATATTTTCTTAATGAACATAGCCAGTTTTCCATTTATTGAATAACCTTTTTTTTCTCATTAAATTTGTAATGCAAACTCTGTTATGCATTGAATTTTCATACATGCATCAGTCTCTTTCTGGGCTCTTAATTGTAGATCCAACTTGTCAGTTATCAGTTAAAAACTCTCTTAGTTATAATAGCTTAATAATACACCAGCCACATCTCCACTGGAAGCATGAATGTTAAAGCGTTTTCTTAAAGGGTCTCTGAGCAAAGTCTCCTTTAAAGTGAACAGAAATATCTGTTTTTTCTTCCAGAGGCTATGTTCATCATTTCCTCAGAAGGACAAAGACCAATTGCATTGTTTCAGTAGTGGTGGCTAAGAGAATGAGAAAGGAAAAAAAAAAAGTATAGATATATTTGAATGCTATATTTTGTCTTGTATCAACCCACTTATTTTGGTAAACACCACTACAAATATTCTCTACCTGTGGTTTTACTTGCTTTTCAAGTTACCATCTGTTCTGCATTCATTGACCATATTTTCCTCCAGGTGGTCAGCTCCACCAAGACAAGGTCCATTACTCACCATTTTTAAAGTCAGTATTTATCATGAAACCTAGGATACAGGTGGTTCTCAGAAAATATTTGTTGAGTTAATAAACCACAACCAAACCAGTTTCCATCAAGCTGATTCTGAATCATACCACCGCCGTGTGTATAGAGTAGAATTGCTCCATATAGTTTTCCTGGACATAACCTTAATGGAAGCTGATTGCCGGGCCACTGTTCTGTGGTGCTAATTTAGTAGTCCAGGGCAAACATTTTCACCATTATTATAAATGTTACATTATGTTTGCATGAAAGCTCTATCTAGTCTCTATCACCTTGCAATGTGATCTTCATGAATTCCTCACAATCTAAAACTTGATCGTGAAACTTAAAATATGCATGCCTCATCCTTCCCATAATGAAGCAGAAACACATTAAGGACACAAACCATCTTTTGACTTTCCTTTATGCTTCTTACATTGACAACACAGTGGCATATAGAAGATGTTTCCTGAACATTTGTTTGACACACCAGTGACTGAATAAATGAGTACCATGATACTCAGAGAATGTTTAGTATTGTGTCAACAAGTCACATTTCTTTGCTAAACTCTCAACAACAACTTGATATAAAGGACTATTGTTCAGCCTGCTTGAATTCCAGTCTCACAACTTACTGGTTATATATAGCATGTGATTGGAGGGAAGCTGAGGAAATATTTAAAAATGGTGAGAGAAAGAAGGAAGAACTATGATTATAGGTTGAGGAATGATAGCCACCTACAGTTCAGAAAATAGCCATGCCACATAATAGCTAAATGGCACTGGGTGAACTACCAATTGCCCTTGAGTAGATTCCAACATGGCAACCCATGCGTGTCTTAATAGCAGTGTGCTAACAGGATTTTCAATAGTTGGTTTTTCAGAAGTAGGTTACTAGGTCTTTTTTCCAAGTTGTCTTATAGTAGTGTTGAATCTACAACTTTTGGTTAGCAGCCAAGCATGTTAACTATATGCACTACCCAGAGCCCTGGGTTAGCTAGTTGGCCACCATTCCTTCCGTAGAGCCTGTCTAGTGAAGTTGAAGGCTGTACCTATCACAAAGGGATACTATAAGGAATCAATTAAACTATGTCTGTGAAATCCCTTGACACATAGGAAGTGCTCAGCAAGATGTGTGCTGAATGACATCGTCTGTTTAACAATCCTCCTTATGGCTGACAACACTTAAAATGCCTGTGCTCACAGAAAGGATATCACTAAGAGCTTGGATTTTAGAAAAATAGATCATTTTGCTCTAATATAAAAGGAAAACATAAAAATCAGATCATTGTCAAAATTTTAAGATGAAACCTCTTTGTGTGCCTGTCACAGAGCTCTTGAAATAAACACTGGGAAATTTGAAATGATAGGAAATGTGACTAAAGTACATGATTATCTTCCTGATCCCAGAGAGTTCCAATTAAACCCAAGGAGGGCAATTCAGGATGTAATACTCATCACTGCTACTCCTCAGTTCTTCTGAGAATTGCTTTAGTGGGCAGGTCCCCACCTCCCTCATCCTGCTGTAAATACAACTTCATTTAGCAGCTTAGAGAAACATCAGGAAACTTCCTTCATGACATGATGAGAAATCAGTGCCGATCAGAATCAGAAATAAGACTTTGTGTTTTACTATTTTTATATTTAACCAAGAAAAAATTATACTAAGTTCTTACCCTAAGGCTCACAAATTATACACATTTTCCCACCTTAAAAATCAGTTTTTTTTTGTTTTTTTTGTTTTTTGACCTTGCAAGTCAGTGGGGCACACGAATAGAGTTTTGTTTCTACAAGTGAACGTGCTTTTCCCCCAGTGGCTGTGGGCAAAGAAGTAGAGGAAGTAAAGAGAGCCATCTATGAAAAAAGTTAACTTTATTTGTAACCACACTCATTATATGCTTACTGTATGCAAAGCTTTAGTTAAGAGTGCTATTTTACTTCTCATTTCAAACCCATTTCCCGTTTTACAGCTCAGGAAATAGAGGCCAGGCAGGCTGAATACCTAGCCAGTATCACACGGTTAAAAACTGGTGGAGCCAGAATTAGAATCATGGATTAAAATTAGATTCACAAAGTCTAACTTTCTAAATACTAAAGTTTTGACTCCTTCAGCTTCCTGGGTGTTAGAGCAAGAGCAGCTTGTCATAATCTAATTTGATTTATTTATTTGGCAAAGGCTGTTACTGAACTAAATGTTACCCAAGTTCACCCAGAGAGTTAGCTGTTGACAGAGGTGGGCATACGCTCCAGGCCCACCTAGAAATTTTGTTTGCTTGAAGGCATTCTTCTCTGAACATAGAAGTCTGCATGCTGCATGCACATACACACACATGCACACACACATGCTCACACATCACTAGCAGTTGTCAACAAATGAGTGCACATGGTATTTTTGCACCTTCTCTTTATTCTCCCAGAATACCCTTCCCAAGATATGCTTATTGGTTGTTTTCTTCCTCCTTTGATTTGTTGCTAAAAAAAGAAGTCATCATTTTGGTGAGGTCTTTTCTGATGTTCCCATTTAAAATTTCAACACCCTTTCCAGTAGTCCAGAGCCCTGGTGATGCAGATCTTAAAGCATTCAGCTGCTAACTGAAAGGTCGGTTGTTGGAACCCACCAGCTACTCCACTGGAGAAAGATGTGGCAGCCTGCTTCCATAAAGATTTTGGCCTTGCAAGGTCATGGAAGCTCCATAGACACACACAAACTTCCTAAGGGACCAAACTGCTGGGCTGAGGGCTATGGGGACCATGATCTCAGGGAACAGCTAGCTCAACTGGCATAACATAGTTTATAAAGGAAATGTTCTACATTCTACTTTGGTGAGTAGCATCTGGGGCCTTAAAAGCCTGTGAGTGACCATCTATGATACTCCAATGGTCTCACCTCTTCAGGAGCAACGAAAAATGAAGAAAACTAAAGATACAAGGGAAAGATTATTCCAAAGGACTAATGGGCCTCATCTACCAAGGCCTCCACCAGACCGAGTCCAGGACAACTAGACAGTACCTGGCTACCACCACTGACTGCTCTGACAGGGATCACAATAGAGGGTTCCAGACAGAGCTGGAGAAAAATGTGGAACAAAATTCTAACTCAAAAAGAAAGACCAGACTTGTGGGCCTGACAGAGGCTAAAGAAACCCCAAGAGTATGGGCCCCAAACACCCTTTCAACTCAGTAATGGAGTCACTCCTGAGGTTCACCCTTCAACCAAAGATTGGACAGGCCCATAAAGCAAAACAAAATTAAAGGGGCACACCACCCCAGGAGCAAGGAATAGAAGGCAGGAGGGAACAGGAAAACTGGTAATAGGGAACCCAAGTTTGAGAAGGGAGCGTGTTGACATGTTGTGGTGCTGTTAACCAATGTCATAAAACAATACGTGTTCTAACTGTTTAATGAGACTATTCCATAAAACGTCATCTAAAGCACAATTTAAAAAAAAAAAAAAAGATTGCAGCCTTGGAAATCCAATAGGGCAGTTCTACTGTGTCCTGTAGGGCCACGATGAGTGGGAATCAAATCAGTGGCAGTGGGTTTAGTTTATTTGTTGGTTCCCCAAAACTTCAGTTCCTTATTTTTCCTCCAACCACATACTGTTATTCGAAGCACCATTTTGCTTGCTTGCTTGCTTACTTACTCACTTAATTAACTTACTTACTTACTTCTTACTTACTTACTTCTTATCGAATATAAGATAGAGAAGGGCAGGAAGATTTTAAGGTTTTGTTCACTTCTGTATCTGCGATTTCTAAATACACAGCACAATGAATATCAATAAGTGCTTGTTTTAAGAATATCTGTTTGATGCCCACAATGACTTGCCTCTCCTCTTTATGCTGTACCTGGTTGTTTATCATAGGCAACCTGGGCATGATAGTGTTAATCAGACTGGACTGTCACCTTCACACCCCTACATACTTCTTCCTCACTAACTTAGCCTTTGTGGACTTGTGCTACACCTCAAATGCAACCCCACAGATGTTGACTAATTTCTTGTCAGAGAAGACCATTTCCTTTGCTGGGTGCTTTACCCAGTGTTACCTTTTCATCGCACTTCTTCTCACTGAGTTTTATATGCTGTCAGCAATGGCCTATGACCCCTATGTGGCCATATGCAACCCTCTGCGCTATAGTGTGAGTATGTCCAGGAAAGCCTGCATCTGTTTGGCCATATTTCCTTATGTCTATGCCTTCTTAGATAGTCAGTTCCAGGCCATCCTGACCTTCCCTTGACCTTCTGTAAATCCAATGTCATTAATCACTTCTACTGGGCCGATCCATCTCTCATTAAACTGTTTTGCTCTGATACTTACGTCAAGAAACACACCATGCTTATCTCAGCTGGCTTCAACCTCTCCAACTCCCTCACCATCATCCTGGTGTCCTATGCCTTCATTATTGCTGCCATCCTCCACATCAAATCAGCAGAGGGAAGGCATGAGGCATTCTCCACCTGTGATTCCTATAGGATGGCTGTCACCCTATTTTATGGGACACTCTTCTGCATGTATGTAAGACCACCAACAGATAAGACTCTCTTAAGGAATCCAAAATAAAAGCTGTCTTTTATACCCTTGTAAGTACAGTGCTTAACCCATTGACCCATAGTCTTCAGAACGAAGATGTAAAGCAAGCCTCAGAGAATGTACTTAGGTGAAATATGGTCACTAAGATGGCAATGCCTCCACTATCCAATAAACCATAACTTGAAAAGATTAGCTCAAATGTCTCTACAACTTAAGAATGAGTTTTGGTATTTTCCATGGATATGTCTCAGCTATCTCAGGTGAAAGACTCAGGTCTGGGGAAAAAATGAGATACTCTCATAACACTAGGCCCTTGCTCCTCAATGTATGGTCCATGAACCGGGAGCATCACCATTACCTTGGAACTTGTTAGGATGACAAAATCATGGTGATTTAAAGGGCAAATACAGGGTTTTCTGCTCTGCAAAACACCTAATGTCTTCTTATCCATTGCCAGTGAGTCAATTCTGATTCATAGTGACCCCATAGGAGAGAACAGAGTTGCCTTATAGGGTTTCCAAGGCTGTAATTTTTACAGAAGCAGAATGCAAATTCTTTCTACCCCAGAGTGGTTGGTAGGTTCGACCCAACAAAATTTCAGTTAACAGCGGAGCACTTTAACCACTGCACCACCAGAGCTCTTAAATGTCTTCTTCTTACCCAAATGCTATTTTCTTCCTTTATTGGAGGACAAAGTCTGTCATTCCATCAGTACAGAATTAAAAACAAAAACAAAAAACTTTTTGCCTTGGAATCATTCCTGACTCATAAGGTATGAAATACTGTTGTCGTTGTCAGGTGCTATCAAGTCAGTTAATACTCATAGTTACCCTTTGTACAATAGAATGAAACACTGTCTGGTCCTGCAGCATCCTCACAATTATTGCTATACTTGAGCCCATTGTTGCAGCCACTGTGTCAATCTATCTCATTAAGAATGTTCCTCTTTTTGTCTGACCTTCTACTTTACCAAGCATGATGTCCTTCTCCAGGGACTGGTCCCCCTGATAACATGTACAAAGTATGAGAGAGGTCGTCTCACCGTCCGTGCTTCTAAGGAGCATTCTGGTTGTACTTCTTCCAAGACAGATTTGTTCTTTCTTTTGGCAGTCCATGGTATATTCAATATTCTTTGCGAACACCACAATTCAAAGGCATCAATTCTGCTTTGGTCTTCCTTATTCATAGTCCAGCTTTCACATGCATATCAGGAGATTGAAAATACCGCAGCTTGGGTTGGGAGTGTCTTAGTCCTCAGAATGACACCTTTGCTTTTTAACACTTTAAAGAGGTCTTTTGCTGCAGATTGGCGAAATGCAATGAGCCTTGATCTCTTGTCTGCTGCGTCCATGGGCATTGGTTGTAGATCCAAGGAAAATGAAATCCTTGACAACTTCAATATTTTCTCCATTTATCATGATGTTGCTTATTGGTCCAGTTGTGAGGATTTTTGTTTTCTTTTTGTTGCAGTGTAATCCATACTGAAGGCTGTGGTCTTTGATCTTCATCAGTAAGTGCTTCACTTTCAGCAAGCAAAGTTGTATCATCTGTATATCACATACTGTTAATGAATCTTTCTCCAATCCTGAAGCCCCACTCTTCTTCATACTGTCCAGTTTCTTGGATTATTTGCTCAGCATAGATTGAATAATTATCATGAAAGGATCAATCCTGACTCACACCCTTTCTGATTTTAAATGACACAGTATTCCATTGGTCTGTCTGAAATAAAATAGTATATGAATATAAATATGGAAACCCTGGTGGTGCGGTAGTTAAGTGCTAAGGCTGCTAACCAAAAGGTCAACAGTTCAAATCCACTAGCTGCAACTTGGAAACTCTATGGGGAAGTTCTACTCTGTTCTATAGGGTCACTATGAGTTGGGATCAACTCCACAGCAATGAGTTTGTTTTATGGGTATATAAATATACACTAAGCTGAATATAAAATAACTATATTAAAAAGGGAAACCCTGCTGGCATAGTGGTTAAATGCTACAGCTGCTAAGCAAAAGATCAGCAGTTTGAATCCACCAGGCACTCCTTAGAAGCTGTGAGGCAGTTCTACTCTGTCCTACAGGATCGCTATGAGTCCAAATGGATTTGACGGCAAAGGGTTTTTTGGGTTATATTAGTAAGGTCTCTGGCTCTCTTTCCCTCTGTTTCACTCTTTCTTACATGTAACAAAAATCCCTTTAACTAGCTAAGAAAGAAGGGAATTTATTATAAGCATAGAATAGTATAGCTTCCAAGTAGAAGAGTACACTGGGTCTTGGGAATGAATCAAAATAGGTGATTCTAAGGTCATGAGAACGCTTATGTTTCATTATTTATCCAATATCTATTTGTTGCTAGGATATTGTCATGGATTGAATTGTGTTCATCAAAAATATGCTATCAATTTGCCTAGGCCATGATTCCCAGTATTATGTGATTGTCCACCATTTTTTCATCTGACATGATTTTTCTGTGTGTTGTAAACCTGATCTCTATGATGCTAATGAGATGGGATTAATGGCAGCTTGTTAATGAGACAGGACTCAATCTACAAGGAATAAGCCAATCTCTTTCGAGATATGAAAGAGAGAAGTGAGCAGACAGACATAGGGACCTCATACCACCAAGAAAGCAGAAGCCAATCTCTTTTTAGATATAAAAGAGAGAAGTGAGCAGAGAGACATGGGGACCTCATACAACCAAGAAACCAGAACCAGGAGGATAGCACATCCCTTGGACCGGGGGTTCCTGGACTGAGAAACTCCTAGACCAAGGGAAGATTGATGACAAGGACTTTCCCCCAGAGTAAATAGAGAGAGAAAGCATTCCCCTGGATCTGGCACCCTGAATTTGGACTTGTAGCCTATTGGACTGAGAGAATAAATTCCTCTTTTTTTAAGCCATTCACTTGTGATGTTTCTGTTATAGCAGCAGTAGATGACTAAGACAGATATATAATTGAGTTCTGAATATGGGCCTTGTATCCTGAAACCTTACTCATTTCTAGTATTTTTTTTCATAGATTCCTTAATTATTACTTACTGTTTGGGTTCTCTGAAAAATTAAGACAGTGTCTACTTTTTTCCACTATTTATGAGTTTTACTTTTTTCTTTCCTAATCGCCCTGGCTTAGCCTGATAGTAAACTATGTCTTGTTCCTCGTTTTACAAGGAACATATTTAATACATCATCAGGTAGTATAAAATTAGTGTTATGGATTTGTGTCCCCCCAAAATATGTGTCAACTTAGTTAGGCCTTGATTTCCAGTATTGTGTGGTTGTCTTCCATTTTGTGATTTTCCTATGCGTTATAAATCGAAATCTCTGCCTATGATTAAGGTTAGGGTGGGATATAACACCCTTGCTCAGGTCACAACCGTGATCCAAAGTAAAGGGAGTTTCCCTGGGGTGTGGCCTGTACTAGGTTTTACCTCACAAGAGATAAAAGAAAAGGGAAGCAAGCAGAGAGTGGGGACCTCATATCACCAAGAAAGCAGTTCCAGGAGCAGAGTGCATTCTTTGGATCTGAGGTGCTGAGGTGCTCCCAGACCAAGGAAAGACTGATGTATCACAAGGATCTTCCTCCAGAGCCCACGGAGAGAGAAAGTCTTCCCCTGGAGCAAGTGCCCTGAATTCTGACTTCTAGTGTGCTAGACTGTGAGAGAATAAACTTCTCTTTTTTAAAACCATCCACTTGTGGTATTTCTTTATAGCAGCACTGGATGACTGAGACAGTTAGCTGTACATACTCAGCTATGATTATAAAGGATATTCACAGTTATCCTTTTTCGAGTTGAGCAATTTCTCTTATTTTCTTTCTTCTCTGATAATGTTCATCATGAATGGATGTTGAAATTTGTCAAATGTTTCCTGCATCTATTACAACGATCTTATGTTTATTCTCCACGTTCTGTCAATGTGATAAAATATATCACACTTATCTTGCATTCCTGATATTGAATCAAATTAGTAATATTAAATCATCTTTTTTATCCCTTGATGGATTAGATTTGTTAAAATATTATTGTTTTTTTCTTTTTTATCTATGCTTAGGAGGGATAATTTCTCTGTAATTTGCTTTTCTTGTAATGCCTTTGACAGGTTTTAATTTTAAAATTATGCTGCTTTCATAAAATGAGTTGGGAAGTTTTCTATCTTCATTTTCTGAAAGAGTTTGAGTAACATTAGTGCTGTTTCTTCCTTAAATAGGAAATTGTTAGAATTCACAAGTGAAATTATCATGGCCTAGAGTTTTCTTTGCGGAAAGTTTTAGATTGTGAATTCAATTTCTTAAGTGGATATGGGGCTATTGAGATGTTCTACATTTTCTTATGCCTGCTTTAGTAATTTGCGTCTTTAAGGACTTTGTCCATTTCATTCATGTTAATTAATTTGTCGGTATGAAATTGTTTAAAATTTTTCTTTTTGTCTTTTTAATGTTCTACGTTTTTAAATAGCTGCTGTAACATTACCGAGATGAACAATTTCTTTTCTATCTCTTTCTTTCTGTCTGTCTCTTTTTTCTTTTCTTGATCAGTCTGATGGGTGTTTATCAATCTAAAATTCTCATAGAATAATTTTTTTCTTAATTTTTTGGTACTGCTTATATGTTTTCTATTTTATTGATTTCTGCTCTTAATTTCTTCAACTAACTTTGGGTTTATTTTTATCTACTTTTCTAGATTTTTAAAATGAAAGTCTATATTTTTGACTTGGGATTTACTTCTTTTCTCCTCTAAATATTAAATGATATACCTTTCCATATAAACACTGTTTTTGCTACAAGTCACTAATTTTCATACTTTTTTGTTGTTATCATTCACTTAGTAATATTTTTTTCTTTAGCCTAATGACTTAACCTATGAGTTATTTATTAAAGTGTATTTAATTACTAACATATTTGGGACTTTTCAGATATTTTATTGTTGATATCTAATTTAATTCCATGGCTGTTAAAAAAATATTCCTTATGATTCTAATCTTTATCATTTACTTAGACCAGTTTTCTGGCTCAGCCTGTGATCTTTAGTGGTGAATGTTCCATGCATAATTGAAGAGAGTGTGAGTTCTGCAGTTACTGGGTATCATTTTCCATAAATATCAATTAAGTAAAGTTCATTAGTAATGTTGTACAGATACTCTATATCTTTACTGATTTTTGGTCTACTTGTTCTGACAGTTACAGTTGTTGTTGATGTTGCATGCCATTCAGTCTATTCCAACTTATACCAACCCTATATGACAGAGTAGAACTGCCCCACAGGGTTTCTGAGAATGTAATCTCTACAGGAGCAGGTTGCTGGGTCTTTTCTCCCATGGAGATGCTTGTGGGTTCAAGCCCACAAGTTATTTGGTTATTAGTCAAGTGCTTAACCATTGTCACCAGGGCTCCTTAACTGTTGCATTGAATGCTACTGACCAAAGAACAGAAAAGTTAACATCCAGGACATCATACACGAAAAAAGCAAAAGGTAATTAAAAAGATAGGAAAGAAAGAAAAGGCCAAAATGGAGGTCAGAAGGTACTCTGAAAGTTGCTCTTGAACATAGAGCAGCTGAAGCGAGTGAAAGAAATGAAGACTGAAGAGAAGATTTCAAAGGGCAACTCAAGAAGATGAAGAAAAGTATTATAATGAAATGTGCAAAGACATGGAGTTAGAAAACAACCACAGTAGGTGTTACTCAAGGTGAAAGAACTGAAGGAAAAATTCAAGCCTCGAGTTGCAATATTAAAGGATTTTATGGGCAAAATATTGAACGACATAGAAAACATCAAAAGAAGATGGAAGAAATACACAGATTACCAAAAAGAATACATTGATATTCAACCATTTCAGGAGGTAGCATATGAGCAAGAACCAATGGAATCAAAGGAAGAAGTCCAAGCTGCACTGAAGGCATTGCTGAAAAACAAGACTCCAGGAATTGATTGAATATCAATTGAGATGTTTCAAGAAGCAGATACAGCACTGGAGGTGCTCACTTGTCTATAAGGAGAAATTTGGAGAACAGCTACCTGAACAACAGACTGGAAGAGATCCATATTTGTGCCAATTCCAAAGAAAAGTGATCCAAAAGAATGACAAAATTATTGAACAATATCATTAATATCACTTTCAAGCAAAATTTTGCTGAAGATCATTCAAAAGTGATTGAAGGAGGACATGCACAGAAAACTGCTAGAAATTCAAGCAAGATTCAGAAGTGGACAAGGAACTAAGGATATCATTACTGATGTCAGATGGATATTGGCTGAAAGCTGACAAAACCAGAAAGATGACTACCTGTGTTTTATTGACAATGCAAAGGCATTGGACTGTATGGTTCATAACAAATTATGGATAAGTTTGCCAAGAATAGGAATTACAGAACACTTAATTATGGCTCATGAGGAACCAGTACATAGATCAAGAGGCATTCAAACAGAACAGGGGGATACTGTGTGGTTTAAAATCAGGAAAGGTGTGTGTCAAGGTTGTGTCTTTACATCATACTTATTCAATCTGTATGCTGAGCAAATAATCTGAGAATCTGTACTATATGAAAAAGAACAGGATATCAGAATTGGAGAAAGATGCATTAGCAACATGTGATATGCAGATGACACAACCATACTTACTTAAATGTGAAGAGGACTTGAAGCACTTACTGATAAAGATCAAAGACCACAGCTTTCACTATGGATTATACTTCACATAAAGAAAACAAAAATCCTCACAACTGGACCAATAAGCAACATCATGTTGAAAGGAGAAAATATTGAAGTTGTCGAGGATTTCATTTTACTTGGTTCTACAATCAATGCCCACAGACACAGCACTTAGAAATCAAATAACTTAATGCATTGGGCAAATCTTCTACAAAAGACCTCTTTAAAGTGTTAAAAAGCAAAGATGTCACTTTGAGGACTAAGGTGTGTCTGACCCAAACCATGATGTTTTCAATCACCTCATATGCATGTGAAAGCTACACAATGAATAAGGAAGACCAAAGAAGAATTGATGCCTTTGAATTATGGTGTTGGCGAAGAATATTGAATATACCACGGACTGCCAGAAGAATGAACAGATCTGTCTTGGAAGAAGTACAGCCAGAATGTTCCTTAGAAACAAAGAGGAAGAGTCTTCATCTCAAGTACTTTTAGCATGTTAACAGGAGGTACCAATTCCTGGAGAACGACATCATGTTTGGTAAATTTGATGGACAGTGAAAGAGAAGAAGACTTTCAGCAAGATAGATTGATACAATGGCTTCAAAAATGAGCTCAAACATAGCGATGATTTTTAGCGTGGCTCAGGGCTGAGCAGTGTTTTTTTTTTTTTTTTTTTTCCCTGTTGCACATGAGCCGAAACTGACTGAACAGCACCTAACAACAGAAACAACACAAAGGTGTGAAAATCTCTAATGGCTATTGTGGCTATTTTTCTCTACATTGCTATCTGTTTTTGCTTTATAAAATATGAAAGTCTGTCATTAAGTGCAGACATATTTAGGTTTTTTATGTCTTCTTGTTAAGCAGAATCATTTTTCACTATGAAACATACCTCTAATATCTGGTAACACTTCTCACCATAAAGTTTATTTTGTTTGATATTAATATAACTATTCCTGCTTTTTTTATGTCCATCTATTTCATGTTATATAATTTTACATGATTTTACCATTCAACCTGGTCTAATAGAAATTTCATTGTTGTTTCTTTTTTTTCACAATCTAGAAATCTCTGCATTTTAATTGATGGATTTAGTCAATTTACATTTAATGTAAAAATTGATATATTTACTGTATAATATATTAGCCTCCCAATATTACACTGTGTGGGCTTTTATGTTAATGTGATGCTGGAAGCTATGCCACCAGTATCCAAGTACCAGCAGGGTCACCCATGGGGGACAAGTTTCAATGGAGCTTCCAGGCTGAAACAGGTTAGGAAGAGGGATCTGGGGGTGTACTTTTGAATAAAATTAGCCAGTGAAGACTTTATGGATAGCAGCTGAACATTGATATAGTGCCAGAAGACGAGCCCCTCAAGTTGAAAGGCACTCAAAAGATGACTGAGGAAGAGCTGCCTCCTTAGAGTCACCTTAATGATGTAGATGGAGTCAAGCTTTCAGGACCTTCATTTGCTGATGCGGCACAACACAGAGTGAGAAGAAACAGCTGCAAACAACCATTAAGAATAGGAATATGAAATGTACAAAGTATGAATTTAGGAAAACTGGCAATTGTTAAAAGTGAAATGGAACTCATAAACATTGATATCCTAGGCATTAGTGAGCTGAAGTGGACTGTAATTGGCCATTTTGAATCAGACAATCATATGTTCTACTATGCTGGAAAGGAAAAATTGAAGAAGAATTGTGTTGTATTCATCATCAAAGAGAACATTTCAAGGTCTATTCTGAAGTACAATGTTGTTAGTGATAGAATAATATCCATACACCTACACGTAAGACCAGCTAATTTACACACTAATCACTAAGGCCTAAGATAAAGAAATCAAAGATTTTTACTGCTTCTGCAGTCTGAAATCGGTAAAACATTCAGTCAAGATGCATTGATAATTACTGACAATTGGAATGCGAAAGTTAGAAACAAAGAAGGATTGGTAGTTGGAAAATACGACCTTGATGATAGAAATGACACTGGAGACCATCGCATCATAGAATTTTGCAAAACCAATGACTTCTTCATTGCAAATACCTTTTTAACAACATAAAAGGCAATTATACACATGGACCTCTCTAGATGAAATACGTAGAAATTAAATCAAATACAGTTGTTGGAAAAGAAATGGACTAGCTCAATATCAGTCAGAACAAGACTAGGGTCCAACTGTGGAACAGACCATCAATTTCTCATATTCAAGTTCAAGTTGAAGTTGAAAAAAATTAGAACAAGTTCACAAGAGCCTAATTATCACCTTGAGTGTATCCCACTTGAATTTAGAAACCATCTCAAGAATAGATTCAACCCATTGAACACTAATGACCAAAGACCAGACTAGTTGTGGAATGACATAAAGGACATCACACATGAAGAAAGAAAGAAGTCATTAAAGAGACAGGAAAGAAAGAAAAGACAAAAATGAATGTCAGAAGAGATTCCAAAAGTTGCTTTTGAATATAAAGTGGCTAAAGCAAAAGGAAGAAATGATAAAGTAAAAGAGATGAACAGATTTCGAAGGGCTCCTAGGGAAGATGAAGTATTATAATGAAATGTGCAAAAACCTGGAGTTAGAAAACCAAAAGTGAAGAACACACTCAGCATTTCTCAATCTGAAAGAACTGAAGAAAACATTCAAGCATCCGGTTGCAATATTGAAGGATTCTGTGGGGAAAATGCTAAAGAATGCAGGAAGTACCAAAAGAAGATGGCAGAAACAGAGAGTCACTGTACAAAAAAGAATTGACTGACATTCAACCATTTCAGGAGGCAGCATGTAATCAAGAACCCATGGTACTGAAGGAAGAGGTCCAAAGTGCACTGAAAGCACTGGTGAAAAACAAGGCTACGGCAACTGAAGGAATGCCAATTAAGATGTTTCGACAAATGTAGCACTAGAAGTGCTCGCTTGTCTATGCCAAGAAATTTGGAAGACAGCTGGCTACCTAACCAGCTGAGTGAAAGAGACCCATATTTGTACCCACTCCAAAGAAAGGTGATCCAAGAGAATGATGTGGAAATTATCTAACAGTAACATTGATATCACATGCTATGGATTTGTCATCAGGAGGGACCAATGCCTGGAGAAGGACATCATGCTTGGTGGACTAGACAATAGGCAAAAAAGAGAAAGACCTTCAACAACATGGACTCAATGGTTGTGTCAACAATGGGCTCAAGCATAACAATGATTGTAAGGCTAGTACTGGACTGGGCAGCGATTAGTTCTGTTGTATATAGAGTTGCTATGAGTCCGAACCAACAACAACAATAACAACCTAACTATAGCAATAACAATAAATTGGCAATAATCCTTCAATTTTCTATTTATTATCTATCTTTCTGAACTCTTTTTTTGTTCTTCTGTTCCTCTTTTCCACTATTACACTTCTGCTGACATTTTGGGGCTAATTGTTAATTTTCCATTTCAATTTCTTCTGTTTTCTTTTTTTTTGCTCCAAACATTAAAATATACATTTGTAGTGACTGATTCCTACCTCACCTGTTTGCTAACAATTATCCTTATATCTTATATTTTCATCTTCACAGCCACCGTGAGCATCCACTTTGCTGAGGGGATGCTCAAAGCATTCTTCATCTACATTTCCCATCTCATGGCTGCCACTGTCTTTTATGGGACTCTGTTCTGCATGTATCTGTGCCCCCCTTCTGAGGCATTTGTAGAAGAGGGGGAAAGTGTAGCTGTTCTTTTTTTTTTTTTTAATCGTTGCGAGTCCTATGTTAAACCCTTTGATCTATAGCCTGAGAAACAAAGATGCTCAAAGAGCAATAAAGAAAAGTTACCCAAAAGAAATTGTTTGTTAAATAAGGCAGACATTTTGGACAGAGTTATATAATGTATCTTTATTACCTGGGCAATTAAGGGGTATTTTTAATTAGGAAATCACTTTCTGTCGTTGAGTTTTTTTTTTTTTTCTTTCTTACATCACATATAGAACTTGGAAGAATGTGTCAAATTATTTCGTAGAGTTTACTGAGCTTTCTCAGTGAATTTAAAAATTAAAAAAAAAAACAAAACACTGCTTAGAAATTCAGAAAAGTTCAGAAGGTATTGTTTTTGCTCTACAAAATCAATAAACAACAGATTATTCCATCCATAGTACTCATACCCATGCAAAGTTTGAAAGAGGGAACTATGAGTTGGAATCAACTTGATAGCACTGGGTTGGGTAACGGTAAGCCCTAATTGTTTCCACTACTAGGGCTTTTTATCTCAGACAAATGGAAGATTTATTACTATTATATTATTTTATTGTTATGCAAAATTATGTCAATATAAACCTGACCCAAGGGTAGTAGTACCACACTCTGCATCCAAATGGATAATGTCAATAGGACCAAAAGAAGGAAAATTTTATAAATTAATATAGCTCAAGAATCATACACTAAATAAGTCTTTGTAGAAGATGCCATGGTGATAAGTCTGCTTGCATTAATTTTATTTAAACTAATCTTGAAAATAGATACCAGAGTCTAAACACTGATTTCCTGCATTCACATTTTTACTCATGAGAAGAAATGATGTCAGGTCACCAGTGAAAATGAGATAAATTACTGTTAACATGAGAGGCCACTGGGTTCACAATAGTCTACCTAGAATCCCTGTTTAATTATTCATTCAATAGCTCTTCACTAAACATTGACTGAGCACCTAAATTTTGTTCTGATCTCTACAGGGGCTATCAAGATGAAACTGACAGTAATTCTGTCCTCAGAGCATTTACAGTCCAGTAGAATAGATAGAGAAGGAGGCAAATGCCTCAATAGAGGCAGAAAAAAATGTGACTGGCATTCAGAGAAAGGAAAGACAATTCCAGATGTGGCTATGAAGAGTAGCATCATGGAAAAGTCTTTGTGATTATGAAGAATGAAATATCTTAACTGCTCCATAATAAATCTGAATATCAAAAATTGTACCATGCATTTCTGCATTTACCAAAAGACACTAAAGAAAGACCAAACCCATTGCCATCCAGTTAATTCCAACTCATAGCAACCCTATAGAACAGAGTAGAACTGCCTCCCTTAGGGTTTCCAAGGAGTGGCTGGTGGATTTAAACTGCTGACCTTTTGGTTAGCAGCTAAGTTCTTAAGCCACTGCACCACCTAGTGCTCCATCGAAAGACACTATGTGCATCTAATTATTACTTATACATTAGGATTCTACCATAAAAGATGTGGCTTTTGTAAATAATTCCAGAAGGAGCCCTAATGATGTCTCATGGGTTATTTCTTGATAAATCCTTCAGGGATGAGTCTCCCAACATTAGCCACTCAGGTATAAATACTCTCACTTGGGGGATCTTTGAGGGGGCTAAGAAATATCCCTCCATAGGTAAGTCTGAGAGTTTTGAAAATACAAAACTCAGAAGAAGTATCTTTTAACCTATTATAATTTCCTCTTTTGGAACATAGAGTGGAATTAGTAGTGCCATTCTAAGGCAAAACCATAGGCAGGAAGGCCCAGTACAGTCTCTGCCAAAAGAAAGCAGGTGATTTTTGATGTCAGTATTGGAAGGTCAGGCAGACATTGCAACCATCCCTGACCTCAGCTACAAAACCGCCATCCACAATACAGCTCAGGTTTAAAGTAGGCTTACAGATTGAGCTTTAGCGAAATCAGAATTCAAAACGTCTGTGTATGATACTTCGCTTTCAACTTAAATTGGTTTTCTCCAACCCTAGCACCTTAGGCTTTGGTTCAAGAAAACATGTTTCCACACCATTATACATTTAATGATTTCATACACTTATTAAGAGAAGAGTTTAAAGGGTTTTGAGTAAGTTAACGTAGGATTAACAACGAGAAGGAAAAAATGAAATATCAACATCTTTCCTTTCTCACTTTAGAGGTTTTCTCTTGCAGTCTCCAATTCATGTTTGCACTGAAATACGATGGCATTGCTGCACTCAGGGCTTTCAGAACATACGCTGGTTTTGTTCAAGGGAATTGCATTTTTCTCTGCTGTGTTTTTTCCCCTTCCCAACATTGCTCGGTAGTATTATCAATCTTGGGCTGAAGTACCCCACTTGGCCAGAGAGTGACAAAAAACCCTCTGTGGATTAAGTTGGTTTGTTTTGTTTCTTCCCCTACATTGTACATAGAGCTTTAATCTTTCCTTACCCTTAGTACACCAGGGTTCTTTTCAATAATTGTATTACTTAAACTGGAGTGATTTTATACATTTAATTACTCAATTTTTTGAATGCACTGATTCCTCCAATTTTCTCATTTTCTTGGAAGGAGAGAACAGCACTGAATGAAGGGAAATGTCTCTTAACAATTTGGGGTGTGTCCATCATTATGGGTTCCATCAGATGGAGGTCTTTGCCATTTTGGGATTGTTATGTGATGTGCAACTAAAAGATTCTTAGATTCCATACAATACAATCAATCTGTACTTGCATTTTTTAAAAATCTGAAAATTTAACAGGCAGGCATGAGAACACATAAACCCCACTGCCCTACCCTCAACCCCAGCTTACCATTTGAAATATAACTGTATCTTAAGTTCTACTTTCACAATTTGTGTTTCTTCATGGCTTCCCAGAAGTGAACTCCTGGGGCTGTGTTACCCTTCATAAGAAAGTTTTCTTTCCATTTCCTGCATGAAAGAGGACTTGAGATGAGATCATACAGTCTGTCATGGATTGAATTTTGTCCCCCCAAAATATGTGTATCAATTTGGCTAGGCCATGATTCCTAGTATTTTCTGATTGTCTGCCATTTTGTCACCTGAGGTGATATTCCTTTGTGTTGTAAAGCCTATCTCTATGATGTTAATGAGATGGGATTAGCGGTGGTTATGTTGATAAGGCAGAACACAAGATTAGATTGTGTCTTAAACCAATCTCTTTTGAGATATGAAAGACAGAAGGTAGCAGAGAGACACGGGGACCTCATACCGCCAAGAAAGGAGCACCAGGAGCAAAGTGCATCCCTTGGGCCCAGGGTCCCTAAGCTGAGAAGATCCTAGACCAGGATAAGATTGATGACAAGGACCTTTCCTCAGAGCCAACAAAGAAAGCCTTCCTCTGGAGCTGACACCCCAAATTCAGACTTTCAGCCTCCTAGACTGTGAGAGAATAAATTTCTCTTTGTTAAAGCCATCCACTTGTGGTATTTCTGTTATAGCAGCCCTAGATAACTAAGACAGAGGCTCTCGGGATAATTCCCTCTTTTCTTTCTGAAACCAACAGAAAAGCATAAAATCTAAAGTCAGAGCCTAGATGTGTTCTCCCTGTGGGCTAGGCTGGGATCCAGTCATCAGGGTTATCAAAGGCTCCATACATGATTCCAAGGTGAAGCTAATGTTGCTAATAACCAATGACATAAGTGTTAGCTTTTTGGGCATGTGACTCTGACAAAACAATATAGTCATTCTTTACAGGGTAGGAATCTTCTATGTCCTCCTGCCTTTACAGAGGATTAATGGTAGTTTGTTATTTTATTAACTTCCACCTAATTTCCAACAGTCTAGCCAGCAAGTTCTAACCATAGATTATGAGGTTTCAAGTCAGGCACAGTTATCACCGTGTGTTCCCTCCTGTACATTCTCCTCAGGAAAGCTGGAGTTTTTACTCAGTATCCATGGATCCACAGGTAACATTACAGAGCTAAGAAATCTACAAACCATGACAATTTAGGTGTTGTGAGATGGCAAAGTTACCACATTGACTCATCTATTCATTCAACAAATGTTTAGTGAATATTTACTCTGCTGCAAGCAGTCAGCAAAATCCTGGGCACAAATATAGTCGCACAAAGTTCTGGGGACAAATATCTGTGGCACAAATACAGTTCCTTCTTTCATGTAGATAACATTCTAATAAAGGATACAGACAATGAAAATATAAATAAAAATTTCAGGAAGTGATATGAGGAAAAATAAAGCAAGGTTCATGATTAAAGAGTAATTTGAAAAGGAGATAACTTAGACAAGAGGTTAGGTAATACCTTTCAGAGTAGAAGAGATATCTAAATGAAGTGGTAAATTGAGTCATTTAAAAATCTGAAGGGAGAGCATTCTAGGCAAAGGGAACAGCAAGTGCAAAGGCCCTAGCATGGTAATGGGCCCAGCATGTGCAAGGAACAGCTAGCAGGTCAATGTGGCAGGAGTAGAGAGACGGAAGGAGGAAGCAGCAGAAGATGAGTTTGGAGGGGTAGATGGGAAGACATCACATAGGTCCTTGTGAAATGCAGTAAAAAGGTTAGATTTTAGCCCAAGTGTGATGGAAATACTTGAACCATTTTAACACGTGAGTAATATGTTGTGATTTATGTTTATAAATGATCATTGGCAGGTGTTTGCAGAATTGAGAATCTCAAGTGTGGAACAAGTGAGACCATTGAAGTAGCTTGGGCAAGAGATGATTTTGTCTTAGACCTGGGTGGTGGCAGGGTAAGTGCTGACAAGTGGTTTTCAGATTGAGTATGCAATATTTTGAAGGTAGATCTGACAAGACTTCCTTCTATCCTGAAACCTTACTCATTTCTAGTATTTTTTTAAATAGATTCCCTAATTATTACTTACTGTTCTCTGAAAAATTAAGACAGTGTCTACTTTTTTCCACTATTTATGAGTTTTATTTTGTTCTTTCCTAATTGCCCTGGCTTAGCCTGATAGTAAACTATGTCTTGTTCCTCGTTTTACAAGGAACATATTTAATACATCATCAGGTAGTATAAAGTTAGTGTTATGGATTTAGTTGTGTAAATATAAATTATGTAGGAAAGAAAATGAGATAGATGGAAATATTTTGACATAGAAAGAGATTTGTAAGATAAAAGGAAATAATGGGTGCAGAAACAGCCCAGACTTTCCATTGTGAATCTGGTACAAAGGCGTTGGGATGAACAAAACACCAAGGGACTGGGAGAGGTTCGTTGCTGTTGGAGAGGAAGTGAGGAATGAGGAAAAAATTGAACCTGAGTTATATGCAACAGAAAACTTAAGATTTATGGCTCTCAAGACACATGTGCTCTTCCAAATTACAGGAGCTTGTCTTTCCTGGCAATGATGGGCTAAGTCCACTGACAGTCATGCATTTGCCCCATTCTCTCAAACATTTTTGTCATGATCGGGCTCTCATAGGGATCAAGCTAGAGGATAATGGACTCAGATTCTATAGCCTATTTAAGGAAACTGGTGGGCTAAGACAAATTCCTTTTGTTTTAACAGAATTAAAGTGGGAGTTACAAAACGGCTAGTACAGTATGGTGCATATACTTCATAACCACATGATGGCAGTTATTGAAACCCTTCGATCTCTGAGGGAAATTGCAGAAAATTTTTTTAGCATATTTTTATTGTGATAAAATATATATAACATAAAATTTGCCTTTATAACCATTATTAGATGTACAGTTCAATAGCATTAATTACATTCACAATGTTGTGCAACCATCAGCACTATATATTTCCAAAACATTCCATTACCCCAAACAGAAACTCTGTACCCAATTAAGTAATAACTCCCCATCCCCTCCCTCCTTCATCTGTTAACCACTAATCTAATTCCTTTCTCTGTATTTGTTTATTCTAGAGATTTCATGTAAGTGGGATCATACAATATTTGTCCTTTGTGCCTGGCTTGATTCACTTAGCATAACGTTTTTAAGGTTCAAATATGTCATAGCATATATTAGAATTTCACTTTTTGTGTGTGTCTGAATAATATTCCATTGTATGTATACCCCAATCCCAATGCCGTCGAGTCAATTCCAACTCATAGCGACCCTATAGGCCAGAGTAGAACTGCCCCATAGAGTTTCCAAGGAGCGCCTGGCGGATTTGAACTGCCAACGCTTTGGTTAGCAGCTATAGCACTTAACCACTATGCCACCAGGGTTTCCTGTATGTATATATCTCATTTTATTCATCTATCCATCTATTGGTGAACATTTAGATTGTTTCTACCTTTTGACTATCATGAGTAGCACTGCAGTGAGCATTGGTGTACAAGTAAATACCAACTTTCTTTAATCTTTCAAAGCCAATTTGTTTACTCGTAAGTTTTGTACATTTTGGAGTTGCATGTAATTTATTTCTCCTCTTACCTAAAGCAAATTATTCTTCTCCTATGAGAAAACATGAAGATGAAGATAGTTCCCAAACACAACGACACTGAAGCCACTGAGTTTGTCCTGCTGGGACTGACCAGTCGGCCAGAGCTGCAGCCCATACTTTTTGTGGTGTTTCTCCTGATTTACCTCATCACCCTGACAGGAAACATTGCCATGATTTTACTAATCCGCTTCACTCCTCAACTGCAAACCCCCATGTACTTTTTCCTCACCCATTTAGCCTGTGTGGATATTTTTTACTCCACTAATGTCTCTCCCCAGATGCTTGTTAATTTCTTATCTTTAAAGAAAACCATTTCCTACACTGGGTGTCTTGCCCAGTGTTTTGTGTTTGTGACTCTGCTCCTTACTGAGTACTACATGCTCGGTACCACGGCCTATGACCGGTACATGGCAATCTGCAATCGCCTACATTACACCAGCAGAATGTCCAGACCTGTTTGCATCTGCCTGGTCACCTTCCCCTACTTGTGGGGCTCTATGGTAGGCACAATGCAGGTAATATTGACTTCTCGCCTGTCCTTTTGTGGACCCAACACTGTCAACCATTTCTACTGTGCTGACCCACCCCTCCTAATGTTGACATGTTCTGATACTTACATCAAGCAAACTGCCTTGTTTGTGTCTGCACGGATTAACCTCACAGGTTCTTTGCTCATCATCCTCATTTCTTACATTTTCATTTTCATCACCATTATGAGGATGCACTCCAGTGAGGGGCAGCGCAAAGCCTTCTCCACCTGTGGCTCCCACTTGACAGCTGTCACGATATTCTACGGGTCCCTCTTCTGCATGTATCTGAGGCCGGCAAACAAGCAGTCTGTTGAACAAGGGAAAATTGTGGCAGTATTTTGTATATTTGTGAGTCCCATGCTCAACCCTTTCATCTACAGCCTGAGGAACAAGGATGTGAAACAAGCTTTGAGAAGAGCGTTTAGGAAAAACCTTGGTAAAAGGGAGAAAAGTTCCATTTCTACTGTCTCCCAATAAACAATAAGTCTCAAAAACAACCAAAACTATCCCTTCCCTTGGTTCAGCCTGAATCCAGTTGTCTGGACTATCAATATTTTTCATGTATACATAGTTCGGGATCAATTGAAATCTAATAGAAATTATGAATTGATGATTGATGAAAACACAAGAACAGAAGGTAGGGTCCTATTTTTAGTCTAACTTAGGAACTCATTTCTACCTGATTAATTAGCAAGTAAGTTTTTAGTTTCACTCTCTGTTGTTGTTATTAGGTGCTGTTGAGTCATTTCCAACTCACAGCAACCCTTATACACAAAGGAGTGAAACACTTCCCCGTCCTGCACCATCCTCACAATTCCTCCCATGTTTGAGCCCATTGTTGCAGCCACTGAGTCTATCCATCTATCCAAGGGTCTTCTTTTTTGCTGACCCTCTACTTTACCAAGCATGATGTCCTTCTCCCATGACTGGTCCTTCCTGCTACCATGTCCAAAGTAAATGAGATGAAGTCTCACCCCCCTTGCTTCTAAGGTACATTCTGGCTGTACTTTTTCCAAAATAAATTTGTTCATTCTTTTGGTAGTCCATGGTATACTCAATACTCTTCATCAACATCACAATTCAAAGGCATCAATTCTTCTTCAGTTTTCCTTGTTCATCTTCCAGCTTTCATATGTATATGAGGAGATTGAAAATACCATGGCTTTTATCAGGCGTACCAATGTCACTTTGAGGACTAAGCTGTGCCTGATCCAAGTCATGATATATTCACTCCTTCCTGACACAGTTAAGCGCTCAGCTGCTAACCAAAATGTCGGTGGTTCGAACCCACCAGCGGTTCTTTGGAAAAAATATGTGGCAGTCTTCTTCCGTGAAGATTACAGCCCAATTCTACTCTGTCCTATAGGATTGTTGTGAGTTGGAAAAAACTGAACACGTTCAGGCCATCAATATTAAGTATCTCTGAGCAACTCTTATCAGCAAAGTGAAGTGATTAACAATATTTTTCCTGAATAAAAAAGCTATTTACATTCATATAATGCATTATATAGCTCCCCTTTCTGAAGGCTAATTATCTTCTGTGAAGAAGCTTGTATTTCTAATTTCAAATGTTTTTTTCACTAACCTTTGGAGAATTTTTGCATCAAGTTATCTTGAATTTAAAATCATATGTGTTCTAGTATTTCAACAAAGGTTTTAATATTTTATATTTTTTTGAGCAGTGATTTTTTTTTAATTAATCAAAACAGATTCCTTTCTTAAAAGGAAACACCCATTCTGATTTAGAATTTTCCTTTCTTACGAAGATTTATGTGATTTTCTCTCCACAATATTATTAACAACTATCTGTTGTACTATTTTATATATTACCTTCCACTTCTTGTCTACGTACTTATTATTTTAACATAAATGCTACTCTAATATGCATAAAAATTTGGTTTTTGTGTTTTACAATCAAATTTTTGCATAAGCATATTCCAGATTGCTTGGCATTCCTTGAAATAACCTTTTATTTAACTGTATAGCTTAATGTTAATACAAGATATTTTAGTACATCACCTCCTTTTAATATTCAGGCTATTTTTGTTTTCCTCCCTACAGGTAAATCTTCATTAGTATAAACTAATGCTTCTGTTCAATATTGCATTAAGCTGTATCTCCACAGTTTTCCTGTTACATTTTTTTATATGGCTTTCTTCTTGAATGTTTTGATGTATAAAACCACCACTATTTTTCTTGAGAAGTGTATTTCTGAAAAAAAACGAGACTTGTCTTCCAGATTAAGATACTGTAGCTAGAGGTGTTGATATTGACTAACCTGTCCTCCTACACACACTCTTAACAAGCAAATAAGCATAGATTTCTTTATCACTAAAGAATTTCAAACTGTCCAGGAACATGGTATCTTTAGGAAAAGATAATAGGAGCTTGCATTAGAAGGAATTTGGATGACCATTCAGTTCAATACAGATTTTTAACTCCCTCTTTTTTTTCTGCTTTCACATTAAGGTGCCAATAACAATAAATATTTTATTATAATTCTGTAATACAGACTATCTGGTGATATGCAGTTTTTTGTTTGCTTTCTTGCATATAAAAGCAAAAATTGTTTATTATGGGAAATGCATATAGAGATATAAAGGACAAGTTTTACTTCTCAATGCTATTATTTTACAAAGTTGAGCATAATATATATAACTTTGTACCCTGATCTTTTCATAAATTACTATGTAAAATATCTTGTGATCGCTTTAACTGAGAACTTCATAGACATCACTTTAATGGCTGTATAACATTGTAATAAAAAATGTCAGCTGGTATCTGCATACTTCTTTATGATCACAACCATCACACTCCTTTGTGATCATAGCCATCACATACTTACAGGGCTCTTAGGCATTTATAGCCAGCTTCAATTTTGTCTAGTAGATAACTGTGCCTCCTGGGTTCTTAAATACAGGCTGTCCTCATTTTGCACAGTTGTGTGGTAACTGAGAACCATTTATAGCCAGCTTCAATTTTGTCTAGTAGATACCTGTGCCTCCTGGGTTATTAAATACAGGCTGTCCTCACTTTGCACAGTTGTGTGATAACTGAGAACCACACAATGCCAGGATATATTCACAGTGTGCACAGCTTTCTGTTAACACAGTACCATGCAAAGTGAGGACTGATTGCATTTTTATGTATCACTTGTTACCTTTTTCTCAGTTATAAAAACAACACTACAATGAATATCTTCACCTTAGTTTCTGACTCTGTCTTCAGCCTTTCCTCAATCTGTAATAGTTGAAGAACACCCTAGAAACATTTTTAAATTTTCTTAAAACATGTTAACTTGATATCCAAAGAACTATGCTAATGTTTTCCCTGTTACCATCAATTTACGAAAATGCCAGTCTTTTTGAACGCTCTTAAATGTAGTTACATACGAAATAGTAACCGAGTTCATGTTTTCAATCACTAATAAATATTTTGGCTTATGAATTTTAGCATTTTTGTATTTTTATCAATTTTCTATTTATAACCTTTGATATTTATATTGGTTTTGGGAGTTATAAATGATTTCTATGAACTTTTCCTATCTTAATAATTTTATCACTTTATCTTATTTGTGATAAATACCATGCCAAATTGTTGGGGCTTCTTAGTTTTAAATAGTTTTATGATCAAATTTTAATGACTTTTCCATTGTGATTTCTCCCACTGCTACTAACCTCAAGGAGATTTTCTGCAGATTATTTAATGAATATATCTATTTTAATTTTCATCCAGCACAGATTTTTTTCAGCTTTTGAAATGACTATCACAGTTGAGGGATATGAATGGGAATGTCATTTATTTGGGGGGAAACTTGCTGGCAAAAGGGAATTCTAGTTAGGGATAAGATTCTATATTTAGAGATTTTGGGTGAAAAAATGTTGCAATGTGTACACTGGTATAATGCAAAAATAAACGCTTGTGTAAAAACAGGTAAGTCTACAGCATTAACATACCAAGGTCACTTGCCTTTCTTTCACTTATAGGCAAACAGCACCTTTCTGCCTTTCTGGAGAGCAAACTTAGCTCTAACCTTTCATTCCTAAACAATCTTTGCTATGGCCTCCATTCTATATATCTCCCCATCAGATCCCTGGAGACACTGCTATAATAATAATACTCACTTTAAAATATATATATATATTCTTATATTTTTCAAATAATTCACAATGTGTATGCATTCCACATACAACTATACTTGATTTATATATACAAGTACATATAATTTCTAGACTAAAACATCATATTCATAATTTCTGGGTTAAAAATATTGATTAGCTAGAAGCCTCTGATTTACATTCCACTAAAATAAGTATGACCAGAATTCTCCTTAGAAGCAAGGATAATGAGATTACATCTCACATACATTGGACATGTTATCAGGAAGGAACAGTCCCTGGAGAAGGATGTCACGCTTGGTAAAGTAGAGGGTCAGCAAAAAAGAGGAAGACCCTCAAAGAGATAGATTGACTCAGTGGCTACAACAGTGGGCTTAAGTATAACAACGATTGTGAGGAGGGTGCAGGACCAGGCAATGTTTCACTCTGTTGTACGTAGGGGCACTATGAGTTGGAACCAAGTGGATGTCACCTAACAACAACAACAAGATAAATTCGAGGAAAAAAAAGAAAAATGAATATGAAATCTCTCTTTTACCCACTGCCATCAAGTCGATTCCGACTCATAGGGACCCTATAGAAATTTCTTTAACAGACTTTAAAGCATATTTAAATCCACATAAATTACAAGAATTGGGTTTAATAAGTACAGAAACAAAAGAAATAGGCCCCAAATGCACTCACTTGGTGTATAATAAAGGTGACATCACACAGTGGAAAAACAAAAGATTGCTAAATAGTGAGAAGAAATTACTGTAAAATATAAGACACTTATATACAACATCAAAACATACCATAAAACTATATCCGGAATAATTCAAGGTGTGCCTATAAAATATGGTCACAAAAAAATTAATAACAATATAGGCAGGGATGGGAGAAATATAAAACAAAACCAAAAATCAATATAATTTTTCCAAATAAGAATACAAATATTGGTCATATCAAGAATCACCAGAAATAGCTTGAAAGGTAGTAATCAAATTGATGTGTACCCTTATTTGTTATATGTATATTTAAATTCTTCAATTATGTTCAAATGAAAAGAAAATCCTTCCCTAATGATTTCCAGTTAAGACAGCAAAGTAGCAAATAATTTTAAATTGTATTTTTGAGCATTGACAAAAATGCATTGAAATGATTACTCTCAAACATTACTAGTCAGATGCATAGTCTGTTAGAAGATTTCTGTAGAAAATTTTATTCACAGAAATATTTATCAGGAGCTTTAAGATGATCAAAACATTTAACTAGCAATTCCACTTCTATCAATGTATCCTAAAGGAAGAACAAAGATATGTACAATGGGACATGAGTCAATCATAAAAATAATAGGGTACATTAATAAGATGGAATAATGGTTTTCAAGGTAAAGCAACTGGCATAAAATGCACCCCAATGCTAAGAGAAGCTCTCTATTGGTAACCCCACCCCCAGTGCTGTCAAGTCGATTCTCTACTGGTAGGAAATTAAAAGTAAATATTGCTTTTATTGTTTATATCCTTCTGTATTTTTCTTATTTTTTCTACATTCAGTATGTATTAATCTTATTATTGAAATGAAGAATGATTTAGTTGTGAAATAATATGCCACAATGAAAATGATATTCACCAAAAATTGTTAGTCTGCATAAATATACAAGCATTATGCTAACAAGAGAAAATCAGTGTTGAAACGTGCATATGGTATACGCTTTCAATTTTATTTTATAAATTACAATAACATAAGTATACGTAGAAATTTATTTAGAAGAAATATAACAAAACAAAATTCAAATAGGAATTAGTCATTGATTTAGGACATATTACTGAATAAATTTTACTTCTTCATATCTGTCTGTATCCTCTACTTATTTGTATTGAACATGTATGCTTTTCTAATTTGGAAAATACGTTCAGAAAATGCAGTCTGAATAGATTCACCATATTTCAAAATTGCTTGTTTTTGCATTGAACAGTGTCTTAGTCATCTAGTGCTGCTATAAAAGGAATACCAAAAGTGGATGAATTTAACAAAGAGAAATTTATTTTCTCACAGTCTAGTAGTTTACAAGTCCAAATTCAGGATGTCTGCTCCAAGGGAAGCTTTCTCTCTGTTGGCTCTGGAGGAAGGCAGTTGTACTTAATCTTACCATGGTAAAGGAGCTTCTCAGGCACAGGGACCCTGGGTCCAAAGGATGTGCTATGCTCCTGATGCTGCTTTCTTGGTGGTATGAGGTCCCCAACTCTCTTCTTGCTTCCTTTTCCTTTTATCTCTTGAGAGATAAAAGGTGGTGCAGGCCATACCCCAGGGAAACTCCCTTTACCTTGGATCAGGACTTGACCTGAGTAAGGGTGGTGTTACAATCCCACCCTAATCCTCTCACCATAAAATTACAGTCACAAAATGGAGGACAACCACACAATACTGGGAATCATGGCTTAACCAAGTTGACATATACTTTGGGGTGGACACAATACAATCCACGACAAATGGTAAGAGAGTTCTACTTACTATGCACACGAATCATCCTGTTAACTTGAAATGTCAGAGAAAATACACATGAGTTATTACTAGGAGAAATATCACTAGTATCATAGTCACCAGGATTTCATCTATAGCAGTAACCTCATTGGTTCATAATCTCCAATATGCCAACCAGCATTTGCGGTGTGTTGACGAGTTTGATAACCACAGCAGTGTGTATTAGGAAGAGAAGAGAATTTTGAATTAAGGGACTTTTTTGTGTGTGTGTGCTATTTTGTGGCTGAGTGACTTTGGGCAAGTCATTTAATCTTTCTGTGCCTAAGGCTCCAAACATAGTAAATGAAGATAATAAATCATTCATTCATTTCTGAGGATCAAAATAAGTAGCAATATAAAAATGAGGACTTAACTATAATTGTCACCTATAACTATTTTTGGAAGCCCTGGTGGCATAGTGGTTAAGTGCTACGGCTGCTAACCAAGACGTTGGCAGTTCGAATCTGCCAGGTGCTCCTTGGAATCTCTATGGGCCAGTTCTCCTTAGGTTTGCTATAAGTCAGAATCAACTCAACAGCACTGGGTTTGGTTTGCTTTTTATAACTACTGTTATTAATCTTAGTTTATATTCTACCCTATCTCTAAAGAGTTTCTAAGGTGGCTTTTATTCAAAGACTTACACAAAGAAAAAATTAAATCATAATAGAAGTAAATAAATAGAATAAAGTGAGCAAAAGAGAGAGAGACTAAAAATAGATCAACTATTTGGGTTAAGAGAGTTGCCAAGACTGGATGTAAATTTGGCTCCTAAAACCCATGGCAGTTCTCAAGAATAAAAAATAAAAGGAAGCCTACAGTTATTTAGGCAAAAGATAGAATATTTTACACACTGATTGTAAATATATATTCAAAGGGCTTATACATTTGAGTGTCAGATCATTCTGGTTGTTAGAAATGAAAACACACCTCTTAGCTTAACAAAAAAGGGAGCATGTTAAATGACAAGTGATGCCACACAGACTAAATGATGCTGATCTTCAAAAAGCAAATGCACCGCACCAGGAGCTCAAACACCTTCAGGGCCTTCTAGTCTCTCATTCCTAGGCTCTCTGCCTTATTGTTCTCTGCAGGTCAGCTTCTGCTTCCCCACTACCATAGCCAAAAACCAAACAAATATACACACAAACAAATGGCTCTGAAATTAAACACTATGTTCTAGCCCCCCAGAAATTGCCCTTTCTATTTTTCAGTTACTGTTTCTGAAAAAGAATTTTGATAGGCATAGTTTGTTCAATCAACCCAGACTAAAGAACGGGCCAAATGTTAAAAAACTACAAGTCATCTGGGAGACTTCCTCAAAAATAATTTGAACACTTTACAGTAAATAAGTAGCCGATTTTTCATGAACATTTCTTATAATGCTGTTAGCTAAAATTATAGAACACAATATCACAATATAAATCATTTTGGACAATTTAATAAGAATTAAATATATAGGATTCAATACACAGCCATGGTGGACTAATAATGGATGGATGCATTAATATGAATAAATTGATTCTCTTCTTCTGTAGCTTACCATACTATTGTTTTCCTCAACAAAAGTTTTGAGGACTACTGGACCAGCCTAGAAAATCACGAGTCAAAGACCACTTTGTGAACCTAAGTAAACATTAGTTCTTTGCCTTTGCACAGCAAATCATTTTTATACTGTTTCATTCTTGGGTCTGCAAAAGACAAATGATAGACCTTATTAACTCTTTGTAAATCAGCCCTAAATCATTACTACCACTCTGGCAAATTACCTGGAATGACATTGTACTACATTGATGACTGAATTGGATGCATGCTTTTGGAAACTTATAAGAGGGTGTTGACAGTCCATTTCAAAATTGTTAAGTATAACCAGTATTATAGTTTTTCAAGTTTCTTCATGATGTTGTTTCTCAAGATGCCCTTGACATGGGTTTGGGGAAAACCTCCATATTTTTAAACATATACCTGATGCATACATTTAATATTCTCCAAGTAAATCCAATGATTAGTCAGCTTTACAGCCAATGTTCTCTAGCACACATTGTAGTAGACATTATTTCATCTTTTTTATTTTTTCTTTAAGAGTAAAACTAGTCATCCTGTCTCAAACTTCACTATGGGGCAATGGATCATACAGTTCAGAGATGGTAGATTTCCAGTAATTCCGTAAGGGTAAGTTAGTTACAAAAAGTACCCCCAAGAAAGAAAAGGCATTATCTCATAGAATTACTGAATACAAACCAATTCATTTTCGGAGAATCTCTGCCATAGAAAATATTTTTAGTTTAAATACTAAAGTTTTTAGGAAGCCAATCTGTCTTAAAGGCATTGATTTTGAAGAGAAATTAGCCAAAGTGATCACTGAGAGTTCATGATGATAAACAAATAATGACCATACAGTAGTAGATGTACCCTTTGATTGGAGTCATTATGTTTTCACAAGTACTTAGTGATTAGAAAAGAACAGACTCCTAAGCTGCAATTTTATGGAAGATACTTCCCTGATCACTTGCTGCATGGCATGAATCACGTCCTTGTTCCTTAGGCTATAGATCAATGGGTTCAGCGTTGGGCTCAAAAAAGCAAAAAAGACTGCAATTATTTTGGACTCTTCTACAGACTTCTCAGATGGAGGCCTTAAGTACATGCAGAAGAGGGTTCCATAAAATATGGAGATTGTTGCCAGGTGGGAACCACAAGTAGAGAAGTCTTTGTGCCTGCCTTCAGCAGAATGCATTCTCAAGATGGCCACAAAAATGAAAAGGTAGGACAGAAGAATGATGAAGAGAGAGCTGGAGAGAGTAAACCCAGCAACAATAAACATTGCCATCTTTTTGACATAGGTGTCAGAGCAAGCCCGCAGTATAAGAGGAGGATCTGCACAATAAAAATGATTGATTTCAAGGAAGCCACAAAAAGATAAGTGAAAAGTCAAAACTGCCTGAGAGAGTCCATTAAGGAAGCCATAAGTATAAGGGACTGTGACTAGAGATATACAAACGTTCTTGGACATTCTGGTAGTGTAATGGAGAGGACTACAAATGGCAACATAGCGATCCAATGCCATTGAAGCAAGGATGTAAAACTCGATGATCACCAGGGTAATGAAGAGAAGACACTGTGTGAAACATCCAGCATAGGAGATGGTCTTTTGGTCTGAGAGGAAGTTGTATAGCATATTGGGAGTAATGCTGGAAGAATAGCAAATGTCTACAAAAGAGAGGTGGCCAAGGAAGAAATACATGGGAGTTTGGAGACGCGAATTGGTCCTAATCAGAAAAATCATGCACAGATTCCCCACCAGTGTGACTAGGTAGATCACCAGAAATACCCCAAATAGGATCTTTTCCAACACTGGGTTTTCTGTGAGTCCCAACAGAATGAATGTGGTCACTGTAGTGCAGTTTGGGGAGGACATTTTCTCATGTTTACAACAGAGAAGCATCCTAGAATATAAAGGTTTCCATCTGGTTCTGATTCTGCACTTATTCCATTTATTTTATCATTCACTTATTTATTCTTTCATCCATGGGGCAATCATACTTATATTATGCTTATCATTTTCAACAAATACATAAGAATGTCTACATAAACAACTTGCAGAAACTATTTGACACCAACTAACGACAAATAATCTGTGTTATCTGTTCTTTGCCTCTCTTTCTCCCTCTACCTCAAATTCTCTTTCTCTGTCTCTCTGTCTCTCTCTGTCTCTGTCTCTCTCTCACACACACACAACCAATTGCAAGTGTATTTATACTCACACATTTATATCTGTGTTCAAGGGAAGACTCTGTATTTGGCACTTTTTCCAACTTCATTAGTTAAAAAAAAAAATGCAGAAGGGAACGAAAGTCCAATACAAAGCAGCAGATCACATCAATCATCCAATGAAATGTATCAACAAAGGAAGGAAGCTGAGTCTCTCTGGTCCCTCCAGTTCTGACGCACTACTGTTTCAGATACAAGATAGAAGATTAATGTTCATTGCAACATTGTCCCTTAAAATCCATGGTCATCTGGTAAATTTCTTTTATAAATCATTGAATTGGTTAAATTTATCTCTCTACATATACCTAAGAAGGCATAGACTTAAGAATTCTCTTCTCTGTTTTATAAATTAAGCCACCCATTTATCTTTTACACTGCAAAGCTTGATTTCTTATCTTCTGGAATTTTAGTGAACAAATATTCAACCCTTGTAAACCACTTATTGTGGCAGAAGAAACAGGTGTTGAACAAATAGATAATAACTTATAACGTACGTCATGTAGAAGTAAGAACAGTGATGCAGAAATGAACGTTGGAAAAAATATAATAAGGCATGCTTTCATAGAGCCATTCTGAGAAGAACTTCTAAGAAGATGGAATATTAACAGTAAATAAACCATGTAAGAATCTGGCGAAAAGTGTGGATTTTTTTAGTTCTTATTTATTGTGCCACTAACACATTCATGAAAATGTTTGTTTAGGGAAGCACAAGCCAAAACCAAACCAAAACTTTTACTGTCCAGTCGATTCCGACTTACAGCGACCCTATAGGAAGGGCAGCACAAGTAATGTTTAAATGTGATCTTGGTTTTCCAGATCTGGCCAACCTCTTTTCATTCTTTGTGAAAATAAGGTATGTCTGTAATAACTACTCTTAAAGAATTGCACCCAAGGCCTTGTTCATTTGGTTCTCACATATACATCAGAACAGTTTGAATATAATAATTGATTTTAATATGAAATATAATATCACTAATAATTGAACAGAAAAGTCTAGTGAAATGAAGAAAATAATATTTTTCCAAGTAGACGGAATACTAATCGCCATGCAAAAGAACAAGATGCTTTTTTTAGTGTAAAAATGTAGAAATGACCTAACTGTAAAGGCTAATTTATCATATTCCGTCAGAACAAGTTGGGAAGATTTATACAGCATTTCTAAGGTATATTCCCTAAGGCATTTTAAACATATTTCTAAACAAGCAATTAAAATACTCTTTGTTCCTCAAGGGCATAACCTTCATTTGATGATTTCTCGGTTTAGATACTCATTGGAGGCCCAAAATCCCTATCTAAACATGTGTGTACCATGCTTGGTAAATGAGTGAGTGAGACATTGAGCACAGAGAGTATAATTAACCACCACTTTAAATGAGATGGAGCTTGGTTGCTAACCAAAATGTGGGCAGTTCAATCCAGCACTCACTCCTTGGAAACCCTATGAGACAGATCTACTCTGTCCTATATGGTCACTAAGAGTCGGAATCCACTCAAGGGCAATGGATTTGTCTGTTGTTTGTTTGTTTGTTGTGGTTTTAATTTCAATAAGATATAAGAAGGAAACTATAAGTGGTAAGTTTTGTATTTTTAGCATAGTAAAGATGAAGGAATTCCCATCCCAAATTTTCAGTTTTCTCTGAAAACCCTGACATGAAGTCATCTAAAGAGAGTGAGGGATAGGGCTGTGAAGTCAGTGAGAGATTTGAGGTGAAGAAAAGTTTGAAATGGTCAGTGTGGAGAGCAGGAGAGTGGCACATCTGTCAGAAGGAAGTAGAGGTAGTGGTCAGTGCTGAGGGTAATTCTCAGGATGCACATTATGGATTTATACTGGAAACAATAGTTAATTTCATCAACATGCTAAGAATCAAAGCCAAGATTGAGAACTAGCATCATTCATTAAATGTATGATTTCCAAAATTGAGAATTTTCAAGGAGAGTTGAAAGGAAAGACTATTTGAATATTGTTTGGCCCTCTGTTGGAGAATAAAGAAAGCTAGATATGCTTTCACTAGTCTGTATATTCCAGTATATAGATAGTCCAGGTTAATACAAATAAGAGAATCATAATGTAGTCTGATTAAGACAGCAGAAAACACAAAACCCACTGCTCTCAAGTCGATTTTGACTCCTAGTGACCCTACAGGACAGGGTAGAACTGCCTCATAGTGTTTCCAAGGCTATAAATCTTTAGGGAAACAGGCTGCCACGTCTTTCTCCCCCATAGCAGCTGATGAGTTCCGACAGTGTAGCTTTTGGTTAGCAGCCTAGTGCTTTAACCACTGCGCCACCAGGGCTCCTTCGAGACAGGAAAGGTGTCCTTAATTTTGAAAGACCTCCAAATGATGGGATACACTGAGTAATCAGTCAAAGGAATAAAGCTGTATATCAGTTTCAAAATGTAGATTGTCACCAACTCATGACATTTAAGCACTAGCATATCAGCATATCGTTTTTCTCAAATTGAGGTGGAAAGATCTTTCTTCGTTTCAATCTATTTTATTCTGATTTCTTGCACAAATAAAAACAATAAAAATTTAAAATATCAAATATCACTGCTTAAGTATTTCTAAGGAATGAAAGAGGATTGTAGAGTTGGTATCCTTTATTGTCTGACTCCTTAATGTGGAAATCCCTAGTTTTGTGCAAAAATAAATACTTAAAGATTTGACTGTAAGCAGGTTGGTTACCTTCAGTTTGAAGAAGCTTTGTCCTGAAATATTTATTTATTAATGTATTTCTTGATATAAATTAATATACAACAATCCTAATAAATCACCAGACTTACAAATTGTCTTTTCCAAAAGAACAAGGACTGGCTCAGTAGTAATTGAATGGGTGGCAAGAAAATAATTCCTTAGCTCTTTCAGATCTGGAGTGACAGGGTGTCCATACTTTTCAGTATGAGAACACATTATCAGAAACCTACATGTAAGGTGACCTTTCTTTATGTTGCCACATATAAGATCAGAGGGCACAGGCTTTACCTGGTATATAATACTAACTCAAAGAAGAGTTTTATGCATTCTATCTTATTTTGGATTGACACAGTGGCTACATAACAACTATTGCGAGAATAGTACAGGACCGAGCAGTTCTTCATTCTGTTGTACGTAGGGCTGCTATGAGTTGGAACTGACTCGATGACACCTAATAACAACAACATCTTATTTTTGGTAAGAAGTTGTCAGAAAGTTATGATAAAATTATACATGAAGGTGTTGAATTCCTTCATTAATGTCAATTTGCTTTGTTGTCATAATCAATTGATGTATACCAGCCAGAGGGACATCTAATGACTTTAGTTATACAAGTGTCTCAGTGGTCAGAGTATTGTATGTACCCTACTGGCCCAGTAGATTTTTCACTTGTGTTTTGTGATTATTCAATTGGTCTTTTTTTAAGTTTAAAGTTGAAACAATTCCAACATTGTACTTGAAGTCCTATCCTGTGTAGTAAAGTTATACACATTATTCAGGAAAAAAAAAAGTGTTATTCACAGATAACACAATAGTTTACATCGAATTTCATTTGAAAATATACACAAAAAAAGAAATTAAGATTGTATTTGGGAAGGTCACATAATTACAAGTTCAATACACAAAAATTATTATACAACTACATAAAAGGAACATTACCCAATTGGAAAATAAACTTAAAAGTATAATTTACATAACATCAAAAACATAAACTACTTACAAATCAATATAATATAAAAATGTGCAAAAGCTAGATACTAAAGCCATGAAACCTGGTAGAGAAATATTAAAAAACTTATAAATAATAGAGACACATGTCTCACTTATGGATTGAGATAGTATTGTTAAGATATCCAAAAGGAAAAAAAAAAAAAACCCATTGCCATCAAGTTGATTCCAACTCATAGTGACCCTATAAGACAGAGAAGAACTGCCCCATAGGGTTTCCAAGGAGCAGCTGTTGGATTCAAACTCTGGACCTTTCAGTTAGCAGCCGAACACTTAGCCACTGAGCCACCAGGGCTCTGTTAAGATGTCAGTTCTTCCTAAATTGGTTTATAGTTTCAATGCCATTGCATTAAAATTTTCAGTAATATTTTTTCATTGTTATACAAATTGGCAATCTTGTTCTAAGATAGACAGATCGACACACATATGGACAGACAGACAAAAACCAGGACTTCCTTCTGAGTCGCCTCTGGGAAATTAAGGTGGTAGTAATATGACATGGATTAACTAAAAAGAACATGCCAATTTATGTTCTATCCTATCTCTAAAGGGTTTCTGAGGTAGGTTTCATCCAAAGACTTGCACAATGAAAAAATTAAATAATAAATAGAAGCAAACAGAATTTTAAAAAAGACAGAGACTACAAAAACCAAAACCAAACCAAACCCAGTGCCGTCAAGTCAATTCTGACTCATAGTGACCCTAAAGGTCAACTATTTGGGTTCAAGAGTTGCCAAGATGGGATGTAAATGTGGCTCCTGAAAGCCATGGTGGTTTTCAGGAGCAGAAAAGAAAAGGAAACATTCAGTTATTTAGGTAATACATTTAGGTAAAAAAACAGTGTTTTTTGTACAGATTCTAAACACTTTTTTTAAATGAGATTTAAATTTTGGTGGCAAAGCAATCTGGTTGGTAGAAATGGAAGCACAACTCTTTGATTAAGAAAAAGGGAAACTCAATGTACAATAAGGGAACTCCCACAGACTAACTGATGCTGGTCCTCAAAAAGGAAGTGCCACCAGGAGCTCTATGAGCATCAGGACCCTCTGCCAGGCATTTCTAGCCTTTTGTGTTTCATTGTTGTCTCTCTGCAGAGCAGCTTCTTTTGCTATCCCACTACCACAGCCAAAACACAAACCAATATACAAATTGACAAATGGCATTGAAATCTAAGTATTATATTCTATTCATCCAGAAATTACCCTGTCTATTTTTGAATTGCTATTTCTGAAAGAGGATTTTCATAGGCACAGTCTTGGGCAATCAACTGAGATTAAAAATGGAGCCTAATTTTCCAAAAACTGCAGGTCACCTGAGAGATTTTCTGGAAAATAATTTAAATGTGTCACAGTAAAAATACAGTGGTTGGTTACTAGGAACATTTTTTATAGTCATGACAGTTAAAATCAGACTACAAAATATTAAAATACAATGTATTTAAGATAATAAGGGTTATATTTAAAAATGGTTCAGGATGTACTTATTTATTTGATGAATAATGTATACAATAATATGTGTGTGATATATATTTCTTTATATAGACTTCCTTATTATCACTTTCCTAGGGAGAAGTTTTCAAACTACCAGACCACCCTTATCTAGAAAACCATGCTTTATGAACCAAAATAAATGTTATGTCTTCACACCCAGAGAGATACATACAAACCAATGAGATTTTATAACTTCTCCATGCATTCTTGGTTCTGCAGAAGCTGGTTAGTAGGCTCTATTGACTCTCTGTACATTAGCCCGCAGTCAGACCTACTGCCTTGAAAAAACACCAGGAATGCCCTTATGCTGTACTGATGATGAACGGGTCTATGTTCCTGGAAACGTACAAAATGTTGACAGGTAAAATTGAGGATGATAATCAGTACTATGGTGCTTCTTAAGTTTATCCATAACATAGTTTCTCAAGACATCTATGACATGGGTTTGGCAAAAACCTACAGAAAGTTTAAACCTCTGAATGACACATACATTTAAAATTTTTCAAAAGTGATCACAGTGATTAGTTAGGATCCAGAGTCAAGATTCTATAGTACACATTGCAATAGAAATTACTTCACAATCTTTTATTAAAGGAGTGTAAAACTAGTCACCCTATTCAGAACCTCACTATAGCTTTGTGGACCATATTATTCACAGAAGATAAATTTCTAGTGTTCTCATCAGGATCAGTTAGTAATGAAATTTGTCCCCAGGTAAGTAACCATGTTGATTTTTATATGGAATTTTTAGATCCCAACCAATTCATTTCCAGAAGAACTTTGCCAAAGAAAATATCCTTAGTTTAAATATTAAAATTTCTATTAAGCCACTTTGTCCTGAAGGTGTTAATTTTGAGAAGAAACTAGGTAAAGTGATCACTGGGAGTTCATGATGATAAATTATGATCATAGATTAGTAGGTATATGTTTTGATAGGAGTCATTGTGTTATCCAAGGAATTTAATGACTGTAAGTGAACAGACTCTTAAACTGCAATTTTATGAAAGAGATTTCCCCTGATCACTTGCTGCATGGCATGAATCACAACCTTGTTCCTTAGGCTATAGATCCATGGGTTCAGCATTGGGCTCAAAAAAGTATAAAAGACTGCAATTATTTTGGACTCCTCTATGGACTTCTCAGACGGGGGCCTTAAGTACATGCAAAAGAGGGTTCCATAAAATATTGTGACCGTTGCCAGGTGGGAACCACAAGCAGAGAAGGCTTTGTGCCTGTCTTCAGCAGAATGCATTCTCAAGATGGCCACAAAAATGAAAAGGTAGGACAGAAGAATGATGAAGAGAGAGCTGGAGAGAGTAAACCCAGCAACAATAAACATTGCCATCTTTTTGACATAGGTGTCACAGCAAGCCAGCAGTATAAGAGGAGGGTCGGCACAATAAAAATGATTGATTTCAAGGGAGCCACAGAAAGATAAGTGAAAAGTCAAAACTGCCTGAGAGAGTCCATTAAGGAAGCCATAAGTATAAGGGACTGTGACTAGACAGATACAAACGTTCTTGGACATCCTGGTACTGTAATGGAGAGGACTGCAAACAGCAACATAGCGATCCAATGCCATTGAAGCAAGGATGTAAAGCTCAGTGATCACCAGGGTAATGAAGAGAAGACACTGTGTGAAGCATCCAGCATAGGAGATGGTCTTTTGGTCTGAGAGGAAGTTGTACAGCATATTGGGAGTAATACTGGAAGAATAGCAAATGTCTACAAAAGAGAGGTGGCCAAGGAAGAAATACATGGGAGTTTGGAGATGCGAATTGGTCCTGATCAGAAAAATCATGCACAGATTCCCCACCAGTGTGACTAGGTAGATCACCAGAAATACCCCAAACAGGATCTTCTGCAACACTGGGTTGTCTGTGAGTCCCATCAGAATGAATTTGGTCACTGTAGTGCAGTTTGGGGAGGACATTTTCTCATCCTTTACAGCATAAAGGCATCCTGGAATATAAAGGTTTCCATCTGATTCTGATTCTGCACTTATTCCATTTATTTTATCATTCACTTATTTATTCTTTCATCCATGGGGCAATCATACTTATATTATGCTTATCATTTTCAACAAATACATAAGAATGTCTACATAAACAATTTTCAGAAACTACCTGGCAGTGACTAACAACAAATAATCTGTGGCATCTTTGCCTCTCTTCCTCCCTGTACCTCAAATTCTCTGTCTCTCTATCTCTTTCTGTCTCTGTCTCTCTCTCACACATGCACACAAATACTTGCATGTGTATGTATACTCACACATTTATATCTGTGTTCTAGGGAAGACTCTGCATTTGGTACTTTTTCCAACTTCATTAGTTAAAACTAAAATGCAGAAGGGAATGAAAGTCCAATACAAAGCAGCAGATCATATCAATCATCCAATGAAATGCATCAACAAAGGAAGGAAGCTGAGTCTCTCCAGTCCCTCCAGCTCTGATACACTACTCTTTCAGATACAAGACAGAAGATAAATGTCCAGTATAACATTTTGACTTAAAACCCGTGGTCATCTGGTAAAATTTCATTCAGAGAACACTGAATTAGTAAAATTTTTCTCTCTACATATAGCTAAGAAGGCATAGACTTACAAATTCTCTGTTTTGTAAATTCAGCCACCCATTTATCTTTTACACAGCAAAGCTTGATTTCTTATCTTCTGGAATTTTAGTGAAGAAATTTTCTATCCTTCTAAGGCACGTATTGTGGTAGAAGATGCAGATATCCAACAAATAGACAATAACTTATAATGCATGTCATGTAGAAATAAGAATAATAATGCAGAAATGAACTTCGGCAAAAATATAGTAAGGCATGCTTTCAGATAGTCATTCTGAGAAGAATTTCTGAGAAGGTGGTATATTGCCAGTAAGTAAACCATGTAAGAATCTGGGGAAAAGTGTGGATTTTTTTGGTTCTTATTTATTGTGCCACTAACTCATTCATGAAAATGTTTGTTTAGAGAAGTACAAGTAATGTTTAAAAGTGGTCTTGGTTTTCCAGATCTAGCCAACCTCTTTTCATTATTTGTGAAAATAAGGTATGTCTGTAATAATTACTCTTAAAGAATTGCACCCAAAGCCTTGATCATTTGGTTCTCACATATACATCAGAACAGTTTGAATATAATAATTGATTTTGATATGAAATATAATATTAATATGTGAATAGAAAAGTCAAGTAAAATGAAGAAAATAATATTTTTCCACATGGATAGAATACTAAACTCCATGCAAAACAACAAGATGCATTTTTTTTTTTTTAGTGTAGAAATGACCTACTTGTAAAGGCTAATTTATCATATTCCGTCAGAACAAGTTGAGAAGATTTATACAGCATTTCTAAGGCATATTCCCTAAGGCATTTTAAACATATTTCTAAACAAGCAATTAAAATACTCTTTGTTCCTCAAGGGGCATAACCTTCATTTGATGATTTCTCGGTTTAGATACTCATTGGAGGCCAAAATCCCTATCTAAACATGTGTGTACCATGCTTGGTAAATGAGTGAGTGAGACCTTGAGCACAGAGAGTATAATTAACCACCACTTTAAATGAGATGAAGCTTGGTTGCTAACCAAAATGTGGGTGGTTCTAATCCAGCACCCACTCCTTGGAAACCCTATGAGGCAGTTCTACTCTGTCCTATATGGTCACTATGAGTCGGAATCCACTCAAGGGCAATGGATTTGTTTGTTGTTTGTTTGTTTGTTGTGGTTTTGATTTCAATAACATATAAGAAGGAAACTATAAGTAGATAAGTTTTGTATTTTTAGGATAGTAAAGATGAAAGAATTCCCATCCCAAATTTTCAGTCTTCTCTGAAAACCCTGACATGAAGTCATCTAAAGAGAGTGAGGGATAGGGCTGTGAAGTCAGTGAGAGATTTGAGGTGAAGAAAAGTTTGAAATGGTCAGTGTGGAGAGCAGGAGAGTGGCACATCTGTCGGAAGGAAGTAGAGGTAGTGGTGAGTGCTGAGGGTAATTCTGAGGATGGACGTTATGGATTTATCCTGGGAACAATAGTTAATTTCATCAACATGCTAAGAATCAAAGCCAAGATTGAGAACTAGCATCATTCATTAAATGTATGATTTCCAAAATTGAGAATTTTCAAGGAGAATTGAAAGGAAAGAATATTTGAATATTGTTCGTCCCTCTATTTGTTGGAGAATAAAGAAAGCTAAATATGCTTCCACTGGTCTGTATGTTCCAGTATATAGATAGTTCCTGATTAATACAAATAAGAGAATCAAAATGTAGTCTGATTAAAAAAAAAAAAAAAAAAAACAGCAGAAAACACAAAACGCACTGCTCTCGAGTCAACTTCAACTCCTAGTGACCCTATAGGACAGGGTAGAACTGCCTCATAGTGTTTCCAAGGCTATAAATCTTTAGGGAAGCAGGCTGCCACATCTTTCTCCCCCAGAGCAGCTGATGAGTTCCGACAGTGTAGCTTTTGGTTAGCAGCCTAGTGCTTTAACCACTGCGCCACCAGGGCTCCTTCGAGACAGGAAAGGTGTCCTTAATTTTGAAAGACCTCCAAATGATGGGATACACTGAGTAATCAGTCAAAGGGATAAAGCTGTATATCAGTATCAAAATGTAGATTGTCACCAAGTCATGACATTTAAACATTAGCATATCGTTTTTCTCAAATTGAGGTGGAAAAATCTTTCTTCGTTTCAATCTTTCTATTTTATTCTGATTTCTTGCACAAATAAAAACAATAAAAATTTAAGATATCAAATATCACTGCTTAAATATTTCTAAGGAATGAAAGTTCCGTGTAGGATTATAGAGTTGGTATCCTTCACTGCCTGACTCCTTAATGCGGAAATCCCTAGTCTTGTGTAAAAATAAATACTTAAAGATTTGACTGTAAGCAGGATGGTTACCTTCAGCTTGAAGAAGCTATGTCCTGAAACATTTATTTATTAATGTATTTCTTGACATACATTAATATACAGCAATCCTAATAAATCATCAGACTTACAAATTGTCCTTTCCAAAAGAACAAGGACTGGCTCAGTAGTAATTGAATGGAAGGCAAAAAAAAAAATAATTCCTTAGCTCTTTCAGATCTGGTGTGACAGGGTGTCCATACTTTTCAGTATGAGAACACATTATCAGACATCTACATGTAAGAAGGTGATCTTCATTTATGTTGCCATGTATAAGATTAGAGGGCACAGGCTTCACCTGGCATATAATACTAACTTAAAGAAGAGTTTTATGCATTCTGTATTATTTTGGATTGATGCAGTGGCTACATAACAGCTATTGTAAGAATGGTGCAGAACCGAGTAGTGTTTCATTCTGTTGTATGTAGGGCATCTATGAGTCGGAACCAACTCAATGACACCTAACAACAACAACATCTTATCTCTGGTAAGTAGTTGTCAGAAATTTATGGTAACATTGTATTTGAAGATGTTGAATTCCTTCAACAATGTCAATTTGCTTTGTTGTCATAATCAGTTGATGTATACCAGCTAGAAGGGTATCTGATGACTTTAGCTATACTAGGGTCACAATGGTCAGAGTACTGGTTATATCCTTACTGGCCCTATAGATTTTTTGCTTGCGCTTTATGATTATTCAATTGCTCTTTTCTTTTTTAATTTAAAGTTGTAACAATTCCAACATTGTAGTAGAAGTCCTATCCTGTATAGTAAAGTTATACCGATTATTAAGGAAAAAAATGAAAGTGTTATTCACAGATGACATGATAGTTTACACAGAATATCATTTGAAAATATGTACAAAAAAAGAAATTAAGATTATATTTGGGAAGGTCACACAATTACAAGTTCAACACACAAAAATTATTTATATAACTACATAAAAGCAATATCATAAGATTGGAAAATAAATTTAAAAGTATAATTTACAATAACATCAAAAACATAATCTACTTACAAATCAATACGGTATAAAAATGTGCAAAAGCTGGATACTGAAGTCACAAAACCCAGTAGAGACATATTAAAGAACATATAAATAATAGAGATACATGCCAACTCATAGTGACCCTATAAGACAGAGTAGAACTGTCCTATAGGGTTTTCAAGGAGGAGGTGGTGGATTCAGATTGTGGACATTTGGGTTAGCAGCCGAATGCTTAACCACTGAGCCACCAGGGTTCTGTCAAGATGTCAATTCTTCCTAAATTGGTTTATAGTTTCAATGCCATTGCATTAAAATTTTCAGTAGTATTTTTTCATTGTTTTACAAATTGTCGATCTTGCTCTAAGATATATATACAGACAGACAGACAAAAACCACGACTTCCTTCCCAGTCACCTCTGGGAAATTAAGGTCGTATTAATATAACATGAATTAATGAAAGAGAACATGCCAGTTTATGCTCTATCCTATCTCTAAAGAGTTTTTGAGGCAGATTTCATCCAAAGACTTGCATGATGAAAAGTTAAATAATACATGGAAGCAAACAAACAGAATTTTTAAAAAGAGAGAGACTACAAATCGGTCAACTATTTGGGTTCAAGAGTTTCCAAAACCAGATGTAAATGTGGCTCCTAAAAGCCATGGTGGTTCTCAGGAGCAGAAAAGAAAAGGAAGCATTCAGTTATTTAGGTAATACGTTTAGGTAAAAAACAGAGTGTTTTTTTTTAACAGGTTCTAAACACTTTTTTCAAATGGGATTTAAATTTGATGGCAAAACAATCTGGTTGGTAGAAATGGAAATATAACTCTTTGGCTAAGAAAAAGGGAAACTCAATGTACGATAAGGGAACTCCCACAGACTGACTGATGCTGGTCCTCAAAAAGGAAGTGCCACCAGGAGCTCTGTGAGCATCAGGACCCTCTGTCAGGCATTTCTAGTCTTTCTGCTTTGTTGTTGTCTCTCTGCAGATCAGCTTCTTTTGCTGTGTTACAACCATGGCCAAAACACAAACAAATATACAAATCTACAAATGGCTCTGAAATTTAAATATTATATTCTATTAACCCAGAAATTACGCTATTTTTCAATCGCTATTTCTGAAAGAGGATTTTCACAGGTACAGCCTTGGTCAATCAACTGAGATTAAAAATGGAGCCTAATTTTTTTTACAAAAACTGCGGGTCACCTGAGAGACTTTTCTGAGAAACAGTTTAAACATGTGACAGTAAAAATACAGTAGTTTGTTACTATGAACATTTTTTTTTATAGTTGTGACAGTTAAAATCAGACTAAAAAATAGTGAAATAGAATATATTTAAGATAATAAGGGTTACATATGTAAATGGTTCATGATGCACTTATTTAGTTGACTAATAATGTATGGAATAATATGGATGTATTGCATATTTCTTCACATAAACTTTCTTATTACCGCTTTTCTCAATAGAAGTTTTGAGAATTATGGGACCTGCCTTATCTAGAAAACTATGCTTTATGAACCAAATAAACATTGAATCTTCACATCCAGAGAGATACATACACACCTATTAGATTTTATAACTTCTCCAAGCATTCTTTGTTCTGTAGAAGCCACTTGGTAGACCCTATCGACACTTTGTAAGTTAGCCCGAAGTCAGACCTACTACACTAAAAAAAAATACCACGAATGCCATTATACTACATTGATGATTGAATTGTATCTATACTCTTGGAAACTTACAAGAAGTTGAAGTCGAGGATAATAATCAGTATTATGGTGTTTCTCAAGTTTTTCTATAAGGTAGTTTCTCAAGACATCTATGACATGAGTTTGGGGAAAACCCACAGAAAGTTTAAACCTCTGAATGACACATGTATTTAAAATTTTTCAAAAGTGATCACAGTGATTAGTTAGGATCCAGAGTCAAGATTCTATAGTACACATTGCAATAGAAATTATTTCATAATCTTTTATTAAAGAAGTACAAAACTAGTCACCCTATCCTGAACATCACTATGGCTCTGTGAACTGTATTATTCAGAGAAGATAAATTTCTAGTGTTCTCATCAAGGTCAGTTAGTAATGAAATTTGTCCCCAGGTAAGTAACCATGTTGATTTTTATACAGAATTTTTGGATCCCAACCAACTCGATTCCAGAAGATATCTGCCAAAGAAAATATCCTTAGACTAAATATTAAAATTTCTATTAAGCCACTCTGTCCTGAAGGTGTTAATTTTGAGAAGGAACTAGGTAAAGTGAGCACTGACAGTTCATGATGATAAATTATGATCACTGAATAGTAGGTATATCTTTTGATAGGAGTCATTGTGTTATCCAAGGAATATAATGACTGTAAGTGAACAGACTCTTAAACTGCAATTTTACGAAAGAGATTTCCCCTGATCGCTTGCTGCATGGCATGAATCACATCCTTGTTCCTTAGGCTGTAGATCAATGGGTTCAGCATTGGGCTCAAAAAAGTATAAAAGACTGCAATTATTTTGGACTCCTCTATGGACTTCTCAGACGGGGGCCTTAAGTACATGCAAAAGAGGGTTCCATAAAATATTGTGACCGTTGCCAGGTGGGAACCACAAGCAGAGAAGGCTTTGTGCCTGCCTTCAGCAGGATGCATCCTCAGGATGGCTGCAAAAATGAAAAGGTAGGACAGGAGAATGAGGAAGAGAGAGCTGAAGAGAGTAAAGCCAGCAACTATAAACATTGCCATCTTTTTGGCATAGATGTCAGAGCAAGCCAGCAGTACAAGAGGAGGGTCTGCACAATAAAAATGATTGATTTCAAGGGAGCCACAGAAAGATAAGTGAAAAGTCAAAACTGCCTGAGAGAGTCCATTAAGGAAGCCATAAGTATAAGGGACTGTGACTAGAGATATACAAACGTTCTTGGACATCCTGGTACTGTAATGGAGAGGACTGCAAACAGCAACATAGCGATCCAATGCCATTGAAGCAAGGATGTAAAGCTCAGTGATCACCAGGGTAATGAAGAGAAGACACTGTGTGAAGCATCCAGCATAGGAGATGGTCTTTTGGTCTGAGAGGATGTTGTACAGCATATTGGGAGTAATATTGGAGGAATAGCAAACATCTACAAAAGAGAGGTGGCCAAGGAAGAAATACATGGGAGTCTGGAGACGGGAATTGGTCCTGATCAGAAAGATCATGCACAGGTTCCCTACCAGTGTGACTAGGTAGATCACCAGAAACACCCCAAACAGGATCTTCTGCAACACTGGGTTGTCTGTGAGTCCCACAAGAATGAATTCGGTCACTGTAGTACAGTTTGGGGAGAACATTTTCTTATCTTTTGCAACTGAAAGTGTAAGGAATGAGAGGGTTTCCATCTGATCCTAATTCTGCACTTATTCCAACCACATTATCATTCACTCATTGATCCATTCTTTCATGGTCAACTTCTCTTCATTTTTCAACAATCATAGCAGAATATCTACATGAACTATTTTCACCCTGTGTCTGTGTGTTATCTATCTCACTGCCTCTTTCGACATGTACCTCAAATATTCTCTCTCTCTCATATACACACCGAATATTTGTGTGCATACACATATATACCTGTCTTCATGAGGAACTCTGCATTTGGTATTTCCTTTCAAACATTATGAGGAAAAGAAAATTGCCAAAGGGGGATAAAAATCAGATATGAAAAGCAGTTGATCATTTGCATCATTGAAATGAACAAATGAAGGAAGTTGTATCTCTCTTGAATTCCTCCAGGTCTGATATCCTAGTATTTTCTGTACAAAATAGAAGGTAAATATTCAGTATAGCATTTTCAATTGAAACCCATAGATCTCCAGCCACATTTCATTTAAGGACATTGAATTGGTGATATTTATCTCTTGATACAGGATTAAGAAAGTACAAAATCAAGAATTGTCCTCTCTTCATTGTAAATTCAGCCCTTTATACTGCAAAGCTTGATTTTTTTTTTCTTTTTGTTTTAGGTTCTGAAGTAACAGCAGTACACAAATTAACAAATCCCCCACCTTAGTGCAGCATACATTACAGTAGAGGAGGCAGATATTAAACAAACAGACAAATATATGTATAACCTAATAGCAGGTAGAAGCAAGCAGTGTGAAGAAAAATGAAGGTGGGTAAAAGTGCAATGAGGAATGACATAAGGTAGCTATTCAGAAAATGTGAAATTTGAACAATAAGCTGTTCAAGAATCTGAGAAGATTATTCATTATCTTGGTTCCCATTTTTTTGTGCACTAACTCGCTCGTGGAAATGTTCAAGGAAGCACAGATAATGTTCAAATGTGTTCCTAGCATCCATATCTATCCATTCTCACCCTTTCTATGCTCTTCGTAAAAAATAAGATGTGGCTGTAATAATTACTCTTCAAGAATTGCGCTCTCAGGTCATTGTTTATTTACATGCATCAGAACAACTCTGCATAAAATAACTAAAAGTAACTTTTATTAATACATGAATAGAAAATAAATAATTATTTATAATAATAATGAAAATAATATTTCTCTTCCACATCGGTGGAACACTGATCACCATGCATAAGAAGAAGATTTATTTTTAGTGGATGAATGTAGAAAATAACCTACCTGCAAAGGTGACTTACTACATTTTGTCAGGAAAAAAGGGAAGATTTATAATACATCTCTTCAGTGTTGTCCCTAAAGCATTTATTTTTTAATAATTCAAAATAACCAATTAAAATACCCTCTGTTCCTCAAGGGCATGACCATAATTTGATATTTTGAAGAGCTAGATTCTCCTTAGAGGCCAAAATCTCTACCTAACATTTGTGTACCTTGCTTGGTACCAGAATATGTGAGATTCTTCTTTTTTTTTTTTTTAATTGTGCTTTAAGTGAAAGTTTACAAATCAAGGCAGTCTCTCAAAGCAAAACTTATACACACCTTGTTATGTTCTCCTAGCTGCTGTACCCCTAATGAGACAACACACTCATCCTCTTCACCCTGTATTCCCTGTGTCTATTCACCCAGCTCCTGTCCCCCTCTACGTTCTCATCTTCCCTCCAGACAAGAGCTGCCAACATAGCGTCATGAATCTACTTGTGCCAAGAAGCTCAATCTAATACATGAGATTCTTAATGCAGATAAATTAGCCACCACTTTCAACAAGACAGAAGAAGGAAAATATGGGTAGAGAAGTTTTATATTTTTAGTATAGAAGAGTTGAGGGAATTCCCATCAGAAGACTTCAGTTTTCTGTTTTATTTCCTGTAAACACCAAGGTGAGCTCATCTAATGAGACTGAGCAGTAAAAAAATAGGGCTGGCGAGAGATTTGAGGAGATAAGAGACTTAAAATAGTGTGGGGAACAGAAGGACTTTTTTTGAGGATGAACATTATAAATTTAGGAGCCCTGGTGGCACAGTGATTAAGCTTTTGGCTGCTAACCAAAAGGTTGGCAGTTTGAATTCACCAGTCGCTCCTTGGAAACCCTATGGGGCAGTTCTGCTTTGTCATACAGAGTTGGCTATGCGTCAATATCCACTCTACGGCAATGGGTTTATTATAGATTTATACTAGAACCAATTTGCCCTACTGAGTTACCATCATCAACATGCCAGGGCAAAGCCAGATCTGAGAACCAAGATTATTCATGAAATTGATGATTTAGGAGGAAGACTGAAAGTAGAATTAAAAAAAAAAAAAAAACTTCTGAATATTGTTGGTGTTACATGTATTACAGAATTAAAAAACTAGAGATGCTTTCCACTGGTCTGTCTCTTCCATTACACTGATCTTTCAGGTCAATAAAATTAAATGAAATAAAGTGTAGCCTAACCAAACACTCATACGTAACTACCACATACATTCTAACTGGCTTCTGCATTCTAGTTTATTAAAAGATATTAGAATAAATGGGTAGTCTGAACCTTAGTCAGGTAAAAAGTAGAGAATTGAACAATGCTAACAGTTGGACTCATGACCATTTCATTGTGTGGAAGGTAATCTAATACTAATTGTTTCAACAGAATATTGACTAGCATTGCAATCAATGTGCTGATAATACTGGACATATTTATATTTTTCTATCAGCAGAATTCTATACACATAATTGGCAGTGTTGCAAATAAGTTTGAAAAGGGGAACTCTTAAATTATATCATATGTGATAGCGTCTAATCTATCATCTAATCGATCTATTAATAAAGTTAATACTAGTGATAACATTTTTGTTAAGGTCACAACAGTGTAAAGATTTGCAGTCTATCTATGAGTTTGTAAATGGGAAGAGAAGTGGGCAGACAAGGAACTGAATTTTCCTATGTAAATGTACAATGAACTGAAGTAGCTACTGGAGAGTAAGATCTCTTCTTGTAATGTCTGACTACATCGTCAACACACAACATATACACATGCGCACACGCAGATGCACATATACACATACACACGCACACAATGGACATTCGAGCCATGTCAGGCAATAACAGTCTTTCCTAAAAAAGAAGCAGCTTTTTCTACAATGCAATCGTTCTGGAGAGAGAGAGAGAGAGACCTGGTGGCATCAAGTCCTAATCTCAGACCTAAGTTGGTTTGAATTCAATTTTCTCCTTCTGATGAAAAATCCTTGAATATGTTGAAATCACATTTATTTTGTTTATAATGAAAGATATTAGATAATAAAATATCATGTTTGCTAACCTGTTTAGTTTCCAAAAAGAGAGAACAGTTGCTTTCAAAATAAAACATTATCTGACAGATCACACAATCATCTGAGAACTTTTTTCCATTTCTAAGATTAGCTTTTTGAAATTGTCCTTGTTGAACACTTCCAGCTCCAGCTACTGCAGCAGCAATTTCTCTTTCATCACACTTTGCCTTTGGTTGGTATTATTCTTTCTTGATTTTAGAACATGTATTGATCAACTACTGTAAAGTCATATGAATATAAAGTTCTTTCCAAGGAACTCTCATTCTATGTGGGGAAACCTTACACTGTATTGAGGTAATTTGTTTCTGTGACTAAGAGCTTGTTTGGGGTTGTAATATCTACAGAGTCACAGTAGTGGGAGTGTGTAACTGCCTGTTTTAGGAAGAGTGGGAGAAGGTCTGGGGAATCTTAGAGGAGATAGCACGTGTATTGTGTTTCGAAGGATGAGGGCTTCGCAAGAAAAAGAATGATGAGAAGGACCAAAATCACTGGATAAGCAATAAAGAAGGGTGAGAAAATTATGTTTTTAATATGCAATGTCTGAAAAATAGAATGAAGGAAGACAATATTATAAAATTTAGGTTCATCCAAAACCATAGGCTGTAACTGAAAGCAAAATTATTCCTTAAAGCATTAAAGTGGCTATTTTTCTATTTGGACTACAATCAGTTTTCACTGACAAAGGTACATACAAGAATCACAATTAGTTTATTTTATCCAACACCAATCAGATCAAAACAGTTTAGGTTCACATGTCAGTGGTCACCATCTGTAAATAAAATCAAGTCATTTGGGGGAGATAGCTCTGCCATGAAAACACCAGTCCTATCAACTCAAGGCCCAATCAAATTGCAGATAGTAAAATATATACACATGTTTATGAAGACATTTGGGAAATGATATTCATCTTGCTCTAGTGCTTCAAGCTTACACAGGTTAACATGCACATGTCAGACAACGTGAAACTTTATCTCCGGAAATTATGAAAAATACTTTTTCTAAACCCCAGAACACTCCATTCTATATGCCTTTGATTTTCTTTCTCTATTTTCCTCTTAGATTTAGGCAATAGTTTGTTCACATTATTCCCTAAGCAGTCTAGATTACTTTCCCAGGTTAGAAGCACTTGACTTCAGCAACCCATCAGGATTTAGTTTTGAAATTTGTCTCTGGTTCACTAGGGACAAAAGGCAGCCTCACAGCCAAGTCACAGTACTCTTGTTACATTCTGACTCAGCTTGCTCCTTATCACCTCCCCTCTAACAGGTATACCACCATCCAATCAAGATGCCATGCTATCAGACAGGGAAGAAGATTGAAATCAGTCCTTTGTTCACTCAGTCTCTCTCTCTCTCTCTCCCATCTATTTCTATACTGGGATTTATAACTATGAACGGGGAAATGATATATGATATTTGGTTATTTTCTGAAGTTTAGGTACTCTGGAATGAGTGAAATTTGTAAGAGTGACCATATTCCCCAGCATATCTGGGACATGTGGCCCAACTCCTTTACCAGAATAAAGCTTCATGACAGAATAAAGGTTTGAGCCAGCGTCGATGGAGGTGGGTTTGATTATCTCTAAGTTCCATTTTTAAATCTAAAATCCCATAGTTTTATGATTCTAAAAACACACGTAAAAAGCGTTTGTTTTAAACACTTTACCTAAGGAAGATTTGACCTCTTTGTTTCTCAGACTATAGATGAGAGGATTTAACATGGGGATGATAAGTGTGTAAAACACAGACACCAATTTGTCTTGGTCCATTGAGTAGCTGGAGCTGGGGTGCAGATACATGAAGAGGATTGTCCCAAAGAAGATGGTGACTGCTACCAAATGGGAAGCACAGGTGGAGAAGGCTTTGTGTATTCCCTCAGCAGACTGGATCCTTAAGATGGCAGCCAGGATGTAGAGATAAGAAATGAGGATAGTCAGGAGGCAACTCAGTTCATTAAAACTGGCAAAAGCAAAAATGACAACCTCGTTGATGTGTGTGTCAGAACAAGAGAGTTTAAGGAGTGGCAGAATGTCACAGAAAAAGTGGTTGATGGCATTTGAGCCACAGAAAGACAGCTGGAAGGTGAAGCCAGTATGAATGGAAGCATTTATAAAGCCTGCAAGATACGTAAATAACACCAATAGGATGTTGAGATGCGGGGACATGGTGACTGTGTAAAGTAGAGGCTCGCAAATGGCCACATAACGGTCATAGGCCATCACAGCCAACAGGAAGCCCTCAATGCCAGCAAAGGAACCAAAAAAGAAGAATTGAGTGGCACATCCATTAAATGAAATGACTGGATTCTCCACCCAGAAGTTCACCAGCATATTAGGGGCAATGACAGAAGAGTAGCAGAAATCAACAAGGGACAAGTTACTGAGGAAGAAATACATTGGAGTGTGGAAACGAGAGTCAGTTTTGATTAACAGGATCATGCCGAGATTTCCAAGAACAGTGGTCACATAGATAAGTAGGAACACCACAAAAAGAAGACATTGTAGCTCTGGATGATCCCTGAATCCCAGGAGAACAAATTCAGTCACGGTTGTATGGTTGGTCATACTTTTTTCTCAGATTGGAGGGTTCTTTTGCTGGGATAAGAAAGAAATCAAGAAAACAAATAGTGCAAAAATACCAGGAAAATCAAGTAGTTCATTTCCTGCCTTAAACAAGGATACTTTTAAGATCACATCTATGATGTTCTGAGGACATGAGTATTAAACATATTTGTTTTCTTATTGAAGAGGAAAAGAGTCCCTAAGTACACTCCATAGTCGTAGTTTACTGTGTTTAAATAGGATTATATGCATACATACCTGTGTGGGGGGGGGGGTTCTAACACCTGTGTTCCTGCTGCCTTTCTCTCCTCATCTTAGCCTGAATGATATAATTTGATTTCAAAAATAACCCTTCCACTTTATTGTTTAAAATTCCTCATTGTCAACTTTTTTTAAAAGTTGACAATTCACCCCCTTTAAAAAGGACTTTGATAATCTGACCTTTATTTGTTCATATTCCACCCTACCTCCCAACTTTCCTCTCTTTCTTCTCCCCTCCCCTACTCTACCTTCACCTCCACACTCCTCATCTCATCCTCTTTTCTTCACTCTTTTTCTCTTCCTTCCTTCCCTCTTTTCCCTTTCCTTCTGTTTCCCTGTCTCTCCATTCTTCTCACTTTCCCCTCCCTTCCCTTCTTTACTCTCTCTTCTCTCCTCCCATCCCCACTTTTTTCTCTCCCTTCTCCTTCTTTCCTTCTTCCTCCTCCTTCTTTTTCTTTTTCTCCTTCTTCTTCTCTCTGTCTCCATGCTCCAGCAATCCAAATATTCTGAATCATTTTATAATTGTGCGACTAGATCATTTCCATTGACATAACAGCATGCTGTTATTTTTTCCAGTTTACATGTATATATATATATCCATTGCCACTGAGTCATGACCCTATAGGACAGAATAGAACTGCCTCATAGAGTTTCCAAGGAGCAGCTGGTGGATTTGAACTGCCAATATTTTTGGTCAGCAGCCATAGTTCATTGTAGCTCTTAACTACTGCACCATTGGGGCTTCATATATATATAGATATAGAAATAGAAATAGAGATACTCTTGATTATACTGTCTTTAATACCTATTATACTATCCTATTATACCATTCCTTCACACTTCCCTTGGCAATAAAATGTATCAAAACGGTGGAATATACTTGGTGTATCCAAGTCTGTTTTTCCTGTTTTCTTTTAAGCCCACTTCAACCACGCTACCACTACTATCACTCCAGGGGGAAATTGCTTGTTATGGATTGAACTGTGTCCCTAAAAAATGTGTGTCAACTTGGATAGGCCATGATTGCCACTATTGTGTGATTGTCCACCACCTTGTCATCTGATGTGATTTTCCTGTGTTGTAAATCCTACCTCTATGATGTGAACGAGGCAAGGTTAGAGGCAGTTACGTTAGTGAGACAGCACTCAGTCTACAAGGTTACATTGTATCTTACGTCAACCTCTTTTGAAATACAAAGGAGAGAAACAAGCAGAGAGACAGGGGGGTCTGATGCTACCAAGAATGAAGCATGTCCTTTGGACTTGGGGTCCCCAACCTAAGAAGCTCCTAGACCAGAGGAAGACTGATGACAAAGACCTTCCCCCCAGAGGAGAGAGAAAAAGTCTTCCTTGGAGCTGGCACCCTGAATTCAGACTTCTAGCTCCCTAGACTGTGAGAGAGTAAATTTCTCTTTGTTAAAGTCATCTGCCTGTGGTATTTCTGTTATAGCAGCACTAGATAACCAAGACACTTGTGGTATTTCTGTAATAGCATCACAAGATAATCAAGACACTGCCCTTGTCAAAGTATCACTGATTTTTATGTTGCTAAATTCAGTGGTCAATTCTCAGTCTTCATCTTTCTTGACCTACGAATAGCATTTGGCAGAGTTGATTGCTTACTCCTCACTGAAAAGCTTTCATCTTTTAGTTTTCAGGACACTGGACTCTGAGTTTTCCTCCTACCACATGGGTTGGACCTTCTCAGCCTTCTTTGCCAGTTGTTCCTTTTCTCCTTGATTCTTAATGTTGGAGTATCTCAGAGCGCAGTCCTTGACCTCCTTGTCTTTTCTATTTACATATTTTACCTGAGTGCTCTTACTCAGTCTCACGGTTTTAAACACCACCTCTATACTTATAACTCCTGAATTTGTATCTCCAGTCCTAACCTTTTTCCCAAACATTATATCTATAGTTCAACTGCCTACTCACGTATCCGTGTGAATATTAAGTAGCAACTCAACATGACCAAAACTGAACTCCTCATGCATCCCCCAAATTTACTACACCCACAGCATCCTCCAGCTCAAGTCGATAACTCTCTACTTTCATTTGCTCAGATGAAATTAATTAAACAAATAAATATTAAACTGTTATTTCTTCACTTTTTCATACACACCATACCTGGTACATCAGAAAGTTCCATTTGACCTACCTTCAAAATATCGCTATCCATAAGCCAACTACCTTATCCACTCATAAAACTGAGACTCAAGCCAACATCATCTTTCACCTAGATTATTATTGTGATAGTCTTTTAATAGATCTTCCTGTTTCTAAAATCTCATCCTGTAAAATAATCTTTTTTTAAAAATCTGTAAAAGCATATAATTTTTTTGAAAAAATATTATATATGATTATATATGGGTGTGTGTATGCATGCACGTGTGTGTGTGTGTGTATGTTTAAGAGGGACGCAGTTTGTTTTGCTTTTCTAACTCTGCTTTCCACCATATGTACAAAATTTAAACTCAAATTCAGAGAAATATATACAGAGTAATACACAACATTTAAGGCATTGCCGAAGAGCACTGTATACATTACCCCTCACGGACAACTCACAACAAAACCGAATGGAGATGGAATTCTCCTTGTTGTAGAAATGAAAAATTGACCTCAGATATTAAACAACTTGTCTAATGTCACAGAGCTAGCACAACTAAACTACAAGATGAAGGCTAAACATGGTCAATTTATTAATTTATGCATGTAATAATATATAATTAGTTTAATGCCCTTCAATGGGCCTTAAATTTACCAGGTATTTTGGGACACTGTCTATATCAAATTAATTAAATTTTCCTGTTTACACACACACACAAACACACATATAAATACATAAATATATTCATGTATGTATGTGTATACATGTGTTCAGTATTCTGTTCTTCAACTGTTTCTAGTGCTTCTACGTCTCTCTCCTCTAAAAAAAAAAAAATGTGTGCTCATGTTTTAATTGATATCTTACTTAGTGCTGCCATAACTTTATATACTACAAGTGGGTGGCTTTGAAAAAGGGAATTTATTTTCTCACAGTGCAAGGGACAGGAAGGCCAAATTCAGAATGTGGCTGTAGGGGGGAAAAAAAAAAAAAAAAGCCTCTTATTCTATTTCAGCTTCTAGTAACTGCCAGAAATCTTTAGCATTCCTTGACTTGTAAGTGCATCTGTCTCTATTGTCTGTCTTCCTCTGCCCCATGGAGGAAGACAGACAATATTTTTCTCTTTTTATAACCCAGAAGTGATTAGGTTTAGAACCCACCCTACTCTGGCATGACACACTAGCACAGCAAAATGAAACCCTCATTTCCAAACAGGTTCACATTTACAGGTACAGGTGCTGGGGTTTCAACACATATTTTGAGGAGACACAATTGAATCCATATTAGTTGGTAACATTAATGTCAGTATTATAGACAAATTCAACTTGAAATGTTTAGTCTCATTATTGAACGTTTTTTGAGTCCTCTTGAAAATTTTACACATCTAACACTTTAGGATAAATAAATTATCTTACCTTTTGTCATTAGATACTCATTAGAGGTAATGGTGTTTGTTAGTTTAGTTTTATTTTATTTACTGGTTTCTGGACAAGCATCAGTTTTCTGCTTTCATCAGTGGAATTTACAGCTTTGATGATCATGGAAGTGGCTTATAGGAATCATCTATTGCATAATAAATACACAGCCAATTAATTCAGCAAAGGGCAGAGTGTGCTGCTTCTGAATCCAAGACATAGAATCAGCCTTGTTAAGGTTTTGCTCCTTCTCCTGAGATTTAGTCTCTGCAAAACACTAAAATGTCTAATGACTGAAATATGCTGAGAATCCACAATTAGAGCTTGTCTTTATTTTCTGCTAAGATAATTGAACTGCATTCTCCCCAGTGAGCCACACATACCCTGGAGAGTAATATAGACATTTGGTAAAGTACAACAAATATGTTATGGTCCTGAGACTCTATTGATCATGGTATGAAATTAAATGCTACAGGATTGCCCAGCTCCCACCTCCAAACTTCAGAATTCCACCTAAAATAGGATCCCTACTTATTTCTACAGGAAGATAGCTCTCCATTCTTTCATTTATTTATTCACGCATTCAACAAATATTTAGTGAATTTGTTTTACGAGGCAAACGTGGTCCTAAATGGTGGATAGAGTAGACAATAAAAATTGATCTTGCCTATTCCTTCGTGATGCTTGCAGTCTGAAATTGGGGAAAAGCAGCCGTTACAGAGTGACACGAAGAAGTAAAACTGAGAACCTTAGTATGAGCTACAAAGTCTTATGTGATCTGTCACTCCTTTCCAAACACCTTGCTAATTGTGGCTCTTTCTCTTCTCTCACTTGCTTCCTTTGTTTCACATATATTTTTTTCTTGGGTGTTCCTCTAACAAACCAAGAAGAATCTGTTTCACAGCTTTTTTATTCACAGTGACTATGTCTGAAATACACCACTTGTCTGTCAGTTTGTACTACTGTGGTGAATTCATGTTGCTGTGATGCTGGAAGCGATGTCACAGGAATCAATTTGACTACATCTGTGTTAAGAGTCAATGGAAATGCTCAATATCATCGGTCAGAACAAGGCCAGAGGCCCACTACAGAACAGACCATGAATTAAATGTAAGCAAGTTGAAGCTGAAGCAGAAGAAAATAAAAACAAGTCCATGAGAGGCAAAGTACAACCTTGAGTATATCCCACATGAATTTAGAGATCACCTCAAGAGTAGATTTGACTCACTGAACACTAATGACCGAAAACCAGAGCAGTTGTGGGATAACATCAAGGACATCATAAATGAATAAAACTTTTTTTTTTTAATTAAAAAGACAGTAAAGAAAGAAAAGCTCACAATGGCTGTCAGAAGAGGCTCTAAAACTTGCTCTTGAACATAGAGTAGTGAAAGCAAATGGAAGAAATGATGAAGTAAAACAGTTGAACAGAAGATTTCAAATGGCACCTTGAAAAGACAGCATAAAATATTGTAATGGAATGTGCAAAGACTTGGAGTTGGAATGCCAAAAGGAAAGAACACGCTCAGCATTTCTCAAGCTGAAAGAACTGAAAAAACAATCCAAGCCTCAAGTTGCAATATTGAAGGATTCTACAGAAAAACTATTGAGCCATGTGGAAGCATCAAAAGATGGAATACATAGAGTCATGGTATCAAAAAGAATTGATCAATGTTCAATGATTTCAGAAGGTAGTATATGACCAAGAACTGATGCTGTTGAAGGAAGAAGTCAAAGCTGCACTGAAGGCATTGGGGAAAAGCAAGGCTCCAGGAATTGACAGAATATCAATTGAGATGTTTCAACAAATGGATGCAGCTCTGGAAGGGCTCACTTGTTTTTGCCAAGAAATTTGGAAGACAGCTACCTGGCCAACTGACTGGAAGAGATCCATATTTATGCCTATTCCCAAGAAAAGTGATCCAAACAAACGTGGGAATTATTGAACAATATCATTAATATCACACACAGGTAAAATCTTACTTAAGATAATTCAAAAGTGGTTGCACCAGTACGTTGATAGGAAACTGCCAGACACATCCAAGCTGAATTCAGAAGAAGGAAGGGTATCACTGCTGATGACTGGTGGATCTTGCTTGAAAGCAGAGAGTATCAGAAAGATGTTTCTTTTTGTTAGGTGCACTCAAGTTGGCTTCAACTCACAGTAACACTATGTACAATAGACCAAAACTTTCCCCACTCCTGCACCATTTTCACAATCATTCTTATGTTTGAGTTTTTGTTGCAGCCAGTGTATCAGCCCATCTCTTCCAGGGTCTTCTTCTTTTCTGAGAACTCTCTACCTTACCAAGCATGATATCCTTCTCCAGGGACAGGCCGCTCCTGATAACATGTGCAAATTATTTTGAGATGCAGTCTCAAAATCCATGCTTCTAAGGAGAATTCTTGCTGTGCTTCTTCCAAGACAGACTTGTTCATTCTTCTGGTAGTCCATGGTATATTCAATATTCTTTGCAAACACCGTAATACAAAGACATCAACTCTACTTTGGTCTTCCTTATTCATTGACCAGCTTTCGCGTGCATATGAGGTGGTCGAAAACACCATAGCTTCAATCAGGCACACCTTAGTCTTCAAAGTGATATCCTTGCTTTCTAACACTTAAAAGAGGTCTTTAGTAGCAGATTTGCCTAATCCAGTAAGTCATTTTATTTCTTAACTGCTGCTTCTATGAGCATTGATTGCGGATCCAAGCAAAACGAAGTCCTTGACAGCTTCGTTTTTTTCTCCATTTATCATGATGTTGCTTATCGGTCCAGTTGGGAGGATTTTTGTTTTCTTTATGTTGAGGTGTAATCCATACTGAAGGCTGTAGTCTTTGATCTTCATTAGTAAGTGCTTTAATTTCTCTTCACTTTCAGCAAGCAAGGTTCTGTTATCTGCATATTGCAGGTTGTTAATGAGTTCCTCCAACCCTGATGACTCATTCTTCTTTATATATCCCAGCTTCTCAGATTATTTGCTCAACATACATATTGAATAAGTATGGTGAAAGAAAACAACCCTGACACACACCTTTCCTGATTTTAAACCACGAAGTATCTCCTTGTTTTGTTCAAACCCTGCATCTTGGTCTACGTACAGGTACCTCATGTGCGCAATTAAGTGTTCTGGAATTCCCATTCCTCACAATGTTACCCATAATTTGTTGTGATCCACACAGGCAAATACCTCTGAATAGTCAGTAAACACAGGTAAACATCTTTCTGGTATTCTCTGATTTGGGCCAAGGTCCATCTGACTTCAGCTATGATATCCCTTTTTCTACATCTTCTTCTGAATCTGGCTTGAATTTCTGCCATTCTGTGTCAATGTACTGCTGCAACTGTTTTTGAATTATCTTCAGCAAAATTTACTGGCATGTAATATTAATGATATTTTTTATAATTTCCTCATTCCGTTCGATCACCTTTATTTGGAATGGGCACAAATATGGATCGCTTCCAGTTTGCTGACCAGGTAGCTGTCTTCAAAATTTCTTGGTATAAATAGTTGAGCATCTCCAGGCATGTATTTGTTTATTGAAACATCTCAATTGGTATACCCTCAATTCCTGCAGTCTTTTTTTTTTTTCCCCCCAACACCTTAAGTGCCTCTTGGGCTTCTTTCTTTGATACCATTGGTTCTTGATCATATGCTATCTCTCAAAATGGTTGAACATCAGCCAATTCTTTTTGATACAGTGACTCTGTGTATCCCTTTCATCTTTTTTTGATGCTTCTCTGTGGTTCAAAATTTTCCTCCATAGAATCCTTCAATATTGCAACTAGAGGCTTCAATTTTTTCTTCAGTTCTTTTAGCTCAAGAAATGTCAAGCATTTTCCTCACATTTGGTTTTCTGACTCCAAATCTTTGCACGTTTCATTACAATACTCTACCTTGTCTTCTCAAGCCACCCTTTGAAATCTTCTTTTCAGCTGTTTTACTTCATCATTTCTTTGGTTTGCTTTAGCTACTCTATACTCATTAGCAAGTTTCAGAGTCTCTTCTGACATTCATTTTGGTCTTTTCTTTCTTTCCTTTCTTTTTAATGACCTTTTACTTTCCTTATGTATGATGTCTTTGATGTCACCCCATGAGTCTTCAGGTCTTCTTTAGCATCCAATGTGTCAAACATATTCTTGAGATCATCTCCAAATTCAGGTGGAATGTACTCAAGGTGGTATTTTCCAACTATCGATCCATCTTTTTTTATTTCCAACTTTTCATTCCAATCACCAATTATCAATGCATATTGACCGCATGTTCAGTCAATTCCAGACTGCAAAGGCTGGTAAAAATCTTCAATTTCCTCATTTTTGACATTAGCAATCAGTGCTTAAATTCGAGTAATAGTCATATTAACTGGTTTTCCTGCTAGGCGAATGGATGTTATCCTATCACTGACAACATCATACTTCAGGACAAATCTTGAAATGTTCTTTTTGATGATGAATGTGACGCCATTCTTCTTCAATTTGTTTTTCGCAGCATAGTAGACCATGAGACTGTCTGAATCACAATGACAAATACCAGTTCATGTCAGCTCACTATATAGACTTCGATATAAATTACACCCCAATACAAAGAAAACCAAAATCCTCACAACTGGACCAATAAACAACATCATGATAAGGAAAATATTGAAGTTGTCAAGGATTTCATTTTACTTAGATTCACAAGTAATGTCCATGGAAGCAGTAATCAAGAAATCAAAGAATGTATTCTTGCATAGGTCAAACCTGCTGCAAACAACCACTTTAATGCATTAAAAACAAAGATGTCACTTTGAGGACTAAGGTGTGCCTGACCAAAGCTATGGCATTTTCAATCACCTCATATGCATGTGAAAGCTAGAGATGAATAAAGAAAACTCAAGAAGAATTGATGCTTTGGATTACAGTGTTGGCAAAGAATACTGAATATACCATGGACTGCCAGAAGAATGAACAAATCTGTCTTGGAAGACATACAGCCAGAATGCTCCTAGAAATGCAGATGGGGAGAATTTACCTCATGTACTTTAGACATGTTATCAGGAGGGACCAGAACCTGGAGAAGGACATCAGGCTTGGTAAAGGAGAAGGTCAGTGAAAAAGAGGAAGATCCTCAACACGATGGATTGATGCAGTAGCTGTAACAATGGATTCAAACACAGCAATGATTGTGAGGATAATGCAGGATCAGTCAATTTTTTTCTGTTGCGCTTGGGGTTGCTATGAGTCAAAACTGACTCAGTGGCATCTAACAACAATAATATGCCTGAACAGTTCTTACATATAAGTAAATATCATATTATTCCATTTCTCTGTCCAGGTCTTGCTCTAATATTATTTTCACAGAGAGTTCTCTAATACCACTTCAATAGCGAAACAACACTCTACCACTCCCTTGCCTACTTTATTTTTCTTTCAAACATCACACATATCCATATCAAACACACACACAAGCATATGTATTTACATGTGACAAATCTGAGAATGACACACTTTTACACACACGTTTGATATAGATAATAGTCTTCCCCGCCTGAACATAAGTTTCATGAGATCAATAATTTTTTTTATTCCCTGCAATATCTCCAGCTCATGTTTCCTGCTAGTTATTCAATGAATAGCTCTGAATGAATTATGAATAAATAAAAATATAAAGGGTGCTCATTTTTCTCCAAGCATAATCTAAAGAAGTATGACAATAAAGACCATTTGTAACAATACAGAAAATGATACTTTAAGCCCAATGAGATGCATATTTGATGCTAAGGTGCCTAACTGTACAAAATAAATGTCTGATTATTTTATAGGTGTCTGAGCATGATAACTAAGTGAGGAATGCTGATTACTTAATTCTTTCATGAGTCCAAAATCCCTAGAAGCCAGATTTTCACTTCAATATATAAATCTGGAACTCAGATGGGAAGTCAAGGTTGAGGACATAATTTTGGAAATCATTGCAGACTTCTTGTAGCACCAGAGACATAGATGCAGATAGAGGATCAAATGTTAAGGGTTAAGCCTTTGGTTCCAAGATTTAGAGGTCAGAATTAGGAGAAGGAAGAGCCAGAAAAGCTGACTGGGAAAAAGTGACTGTTGAGGGAGAAAGAAAACCAGAAGAGTGTAGTGGTAGAGAAACCTAGAGAAGGATGTTTTAAAGTAGATGGAAACATCAATTGTGGCAAATTCTTCTGATATATCAAGTGAAAATGGGGAAGAAAGTAATTTTGAATGTGGTGATGTGGAAGTCTCCTGTGTCCTTGACAAGATTAGTGTCAATGAGGTGTTGGTACATTAACACAATTGGAGTGTGTTGAGGAGTAATGAGACATGAGGAAGTAGGGACAATTCTTTTAAGGGTATTAATTGTAAAGGGGAGCATAGAAATAGGTTTGCATCTAGGTGGGGTTTTCAGTCAAGAACATTTTTAAGAAGGATGATACTATACCGTAACTGGAAACATATGAGGATATTCCAATTGAGTATGAGAAATTGATGCTTGGAGAGAACAGATATATAATTTGAGATGTAAAGTATTTGGACAGCTTCAAACATGTGAAAGAGCTGGTCCTACACATTATCCATTATGAAAGGATATATGTATAAAGATTTAAACGTGGTAATATGTGGCAACTTTATCTGATTGTTTATACATAGTAGGATAAAATATGAGGCAAGGTCAGGAACAGAGAATGGAGTGCTGAGGGCTTTCCTCTAATTGCACTAAGCAGCTTAAGTGGAGGACCAAAGTGAAGAGATAATTAAGTTTACCTAAGTTGGAATGCAATTGACCCAAGTCATGGTGTTTTCAATTGCATCATATGTATGGGAAAGTTGGACAGTGAATAAGGAAGACCGAAGAAGAATTGGCGCCTTTGAATTGTGGTGTTGGTGAAGAACACTGAATATACCTTGGACTGCCAAAAGAATGAACAAATCTGTCTTGGAAGAAGTACAACCAGAATACTCCTTAGAAGCAAGGATGGCGAGACTGCTTCTTACATACTTTGGACTGTTGTCAGGAGGGATCAGCCCCTGGAGAAGGACATCATACCTGGTAAAGTACAGGGTCAGCAGAAAAGAAGAAGACCCTCAATGAGATGGGTTGATGCAGTGGCTGCAACAATGGGCTCAAGCATAACAAAGATTGTAAGGCTGGTATGGGACCAGGTGGTTTTTGGTTCTGGGATACATAGGGTCGCTATGAGTCAGAACAGATTCAACAGCACCTAACAACAACAAGTTGGAATGTAGTCAGGTGAGTAGAAAGGAGTGAAATTGGAACCATGGGACTGAGTGAGATTGTGAGTGAATGATTATATAAGGACATTGAAATCTCAGCTGGGACATGAGCGAAATGTCCACATGAACGTGTTGTGAATAATGATAAAGTTTCCTAGATTGGTGAGTAAGAAGCAGCTAAAGAGTGGATATTACAGTAGGTGAGCTAGAATAAAAGGGACACAGAAGATGGATGTCAGGCATGATACAGTTCTGGATATATTTGAGTGAAGGTGGAAGTTATGAGGAGATGGGAGGACTGCTCCTGAGCTTACAGGAGATGGGGTGGATGAGAAGAGTTAAATTCTCCTTTGTGAACTCTAAAGAATTATTCAAGAAGAGGTGGCTGAGAGATGGTCTCACTTGAAACATGCAGAATATTATTGTTCTCTCTCATAGTAAGAAATGGATAGTGGAAATGGAAAAAATAGCACATACACATTTACTTGATGTCCAAATAATTACTTAGACCTCTTTTGCCATATACCTCATCAAAGAAAGCTGTTGTTCCTTTGCTCCAATATTGATGACATTCCATCCCACTACAAAGAGCAATAGATAGATAATTTACAAAAGTTTATTGAAAATTATGTGAAACTTTGAAAGCATGAAAAGATAAAAAGTTAAAGCACAGGGATTACCACCTTTAAAATATTCCAATTAACTCACAAAGCTTGTAAGATATGCCTAGAACATTGCTCTGGTTCCCATATTTTTTATATCTGACAAAATTCTTTCATGCATTTTATTTGATGGTCTTGGCATCCATGTAAGTCAAATAACTGTTATTATTTATAGTGATGCTGTAGTAAATCACCCAGATATGCCTTTCAGGGTAGAAATTTCCTCATCTGCCAGATATATCAGCAGCTAAATATTCATAGCTGAGTTACTCTCTGGGACTTTCCCTGTGCTTTAAGGGGTTGTCTTCCCAAATATTATGCCCCCTCCCAGTAGGTAGCCCACATTCAGAACCAATCATTGTGGATGGAAATGTATGACTCTTTTATCACAATCTTGGTCATCACTGAAAGGCCATCCTAGCTTCAGAGCCCAGGATGCTTGGGGAGAGTAGACATATAATTGGCTTAGTCTTTGTTTGAAATTCATCACTATTCAGCTCCTTCCCAATCCTTCTTTCCTTTCTCCCTTGAAGGTATTGTTTCGGGAAACATTCTGTAGTAACTCTTCCTGCACTCAAATCTTTTTTTTTTTCCATCCTGTTTTCCTGGAATCCAGCTGGTTGACAAGAATTGAATATTGAAATTGGAACATAAACACAGGCTAGTGGATTCCAAAAGTTTAAACATTCTACCAGACACTGCCTTCACCTACTGTGCTGAAGCATCAGATGGGCTCATGTATATATGTTTCAGATATGAAGAGAACAAGCAGGACATCTCATTTTAAATCATCTATCTTAATGCAAGTAACAGGAAGATGTTCAACATGCCTTCACAGCATGGTTTTCTGTAAGACCTTCTTTAGGGCCTCTTTCACATCCTTATTTTTCAAACTGTAGATGAGGGGATTCAGCATAGGGATCACCACGGTGTAAAAGACAGAGACAACCTTGTCCTGCTGCATTGAGTAGCTAGATGTTGGGCGCAAGTACATGAAAAGAATCGTGCCAAAGAATATGGTGACAGCAGTGAGGTGGGAGGCACAGGTGGAGAAGGCTTTGTACCTGCCTTCTGCTGAGGGCATTCTCAAGATGGTGATGAAGATGCACAGGTAGGAAATAAGGACAATAACAACACAGGTGATGACATTAAAACTGGAGGAAGCCATCGTGACAATGCCATTGATGTAGGTGTCAGAGCAAGAGATTTTAAGCAAGGGTGGAGTATCACAGTAGAAATGGTTGATTCGATTAGATCCACAAAAGGACAATCTAAAAGTCATCCCTGTATGGATGGCTCCATTCCCAAAGCCTGCAAGGAATGAGGTAGCCACTAGTATGAAGCAAATTCTCCCAGACATGAGAATGGGGTACCGCAGGGGGTTCCAAATGGCTGCGTAGCGGTCATATGCCATCATGGCCAACAGGAAGCACTCAGTCCCTAGGAAGGAGCCAAAGAAGTAGAACTGGGCAGCACATCCATTGAAAGTAATGGCCTTATCCTCAGTCACAAGATTCATCAGCATCTTGGGAGTCACAGAAGAGGAGTAGGAAGCATCAACAAAGGAGAGGCTGCTGAGGAAGAAGTACATGGGAATGTGGAGACAGGAATCAATCATAATCAGCATGATCATCCCCAAATTGCCTACCATAGTAGCCATATAGATTAATAGAAACAATATAAAAAGGATAATTTGTAGATCTGAGTTGTCCGAGAGTCCTAAGAGAATAAAATCTGTGACTTCTGTTTGGTTCCCACCTTGAGTCTCTGTCAGATATCTTATCATTTGAGCTGTGGTAAGAGAGAAGACAGAACATTGTATTTTGTTGGATGAACACATAACAAGCTATAACATCTTTTCACTGGCATGTATACATGTGTACCTTATCAGAAGAGTGAAAAATCAAAAGCATATTAAAAACTGTGCTAAACTTGACATTAATTCCAAAGAACTGCATCTGACTACAATGTATGCTGCCTACTAACTAATGTTTTCAAGCAAGTAACTTAGTAAACATTAACCAAAAACTAAAGTCCCTTCTGGCCTTAACCATTTGTTGAATAATAACAGGGAAATATCCTTAAGACGTAACTCTATTATTTGTGAAAAATTAATTAATATGTAAATATATGTTATAGACAAAACTTCTGAAGAAATATGATAGAATTAATTCAGGCTACTGAATAGTCCTCCTGGTACTGATGAAATGAATACAAAATATTAAAAGTCAGTGAAAGAAATTAACAATGTTAAGGAAAAAACTTGAATCTCTGGGAACAGTGGGTAGTAAAAACTGATAAAATTGATGACAGCGAAAAACACAGAGGAGAGTCCCATGCATGATTCCAATCCTAGCCTAACTTCTCAGAGTCATTATCTAGAAAAAAAAAGTGTCAGTATACCCTGAGAATTTTCAATAATTCCCTCTAATATTAAGAGAATTAGACTGTGAGAAAGAAGACATATATCAGATGAAAGTAATACAACTAGTCAAGGCAGTGTAAACTCCCATCCAACATCCATGTTGACTGGATCACAACAGAACCAGGAAACACCATCGACAGGGCTTGACATTTGCCACCCAACATAATGAATTGGAGGTAGTTTAAATGGATATAAATTCACTTCTGGAAAGGTGTAATAAATGTTAAAACAAGGCATAAAAAAAAAATCTCGTATACGTGCAAAGCCTGTATTTTCAAAAGGTTAGTCCCCAAATATTATAATAATTAATACAGAACAATTTACATCACATTATATAGTCAGAACCAACTCGACGACAGCGGGTTTGGTTTTTTTGTTTCATATCTATACTAGGTTTTTGAACTTCAATGAATAAAAAAAGAATTATTCACTTATCTCAGGAAAAAAAAAAGCAAGTCATCCATATGGGGGAAAAAAATCAGACTAGCCTCTGACTCCTCCAGAATTTATTCCACACCAAAAGAAAAGGGTGGAATGTCAGCAAAGGTCTGGATTAGACAGGAGGACCCAAGAATGTTATGTCCCAACAAGTTGTCATTTCAGCACAGAACAATAAACAGACAAAAAAGATGATGTAGGAAGTCAGAAAATATTACACTCAGGAGCTCTTCTTAAAATAACTGATGATAAAATCTAGCAAACCAAGAACTAAATAGAAAAATACTGCTTAATAAACTAAACATTGAATCCACATAAATCTGTGAAAAGCGTGGCTGCAGAAGAGAATGTTGCTGTTATAAAGCTGAACACATCAAAAATAATGATATTAAAAAAATTTTTTTTTTATACCTAACACAAAAAAAGGCAGCTGACAAATGCCACAGGGAATACCCAAAAACCAAACGCGAGCGCTGTGGAGTTAATTGTGACTCACAGCAACTCTGCAGGACAGCATAGAACTGCCCCACAGGGTTTCCAAGGAGTGGCTAGTGGATTTGAAATGCTGATCTTTTGGCTAGCGGCTGAGCTCTTCACCTTGCACCAAGGGAAGTACAGAAGTGCTAAATCATTTATGACTCACAGCAGGGAAATATTTGATATTGTCTAAAACTGAAATTTGGGACAAAGTAACAAAATACTTTTGCTAATATTGGGAATAAAGGATCTACTGAGCAAGGCTGGGGAGAAGGGTGGGCAAGAATTGGTTGTGTTTTCACAAACACTGTCATATACAGAAGCATCTATATGGTCTCCAACAAGTTTCCATTAGGATATAGGAGCATGATAGGCTGTCTTAGTTATCTAGTGCTGCTGTAAGAGAAATACCACAAATTAATGACTCTAAAGAACAGAAATGTATTCTCTTACAGTTCCTCACCTTTTGTAACTGCTTGAGTTCTATTTGCTTCTTTTGCTTGTTCCAGTTTAAGTATAAATTCACCGTAAAATACAAAGCAAAAAAAAAAAAATACAAAATTCCTTATCTTAGATGAGACACTCACTCTAACTCCCCCAGGTTAAACAGGAGGCATAGATGGAACGGACTTTAAAGGTCATCTATTTTTTTTTTTTTTTATCATATTAGACAGGAAAAAAGAGAACCTTTACACTTTCCCCATTGTAATAGACTTACTCTACATTCAGTAAAATTCCCCTCTTTCCTGATTTTACTTTTCCTTAAAGAAAAGTATGAGAATTTTTATAACAATGCGAAACACATTTCAAAATATAGAGTACAGTAAATCCCCAAACAGTAAGTTCCAATTAATGTACAACTCCTAACCAAAACCAAAACTTATTACCATCAAGTAGATTTCAACTCATAGCAACCTATAGGGCAGAGTAGAACTGCTCCATAGGGTTCCTAAGGAGCAGCTGGTGGATTCCAACAGCTGACCCTTACTAGGAACAAAATTCTTCATCACAATCCCCTTCACTTACTGCACATGCAGCTTTTAAACCATCTACAAGGCTTTGAGACTTTTCTTGCACTAAAGTAAGGCTACATAAGAACCCAATGTACCTGTTCTGACTTACCTACAAATACAGCTTAAAGACACACTTAGGAATGCATTGTATCTCGTTCTTAACCCACGGACTCCCTGTATATCACTGAAGTTCAGCTGTAATATTGTTGGCAATTATTTCCAACTGCAGAGGCTTCAGAGCAGACTCTGGAGTGAACATTCTGACTTACTTTAATTAGGATATGTTTCTTGTTCTTTGGTCTCTGGGGACAGCATATCTGATGTAATTTCATTGTAATCTACTCACTTCTCCCCTCTGAAACTAAGGAAACCACGTTTCTCTTTCTTAGTTCTCTCCTTCACCCTTGGGACACCCAGGCTCAGTGGAGAATGAATTTTTACTTCAACATTTCCAATCAAATTTAAATATTTTTCTCTAATAACCCCTGGTGGCTGGTGGTCTGATTCTCTTAAAAAAAAAAAAAAAACTAAATCTACAAAGTACAAGGTTAGTGCTATTTCTATAAGGACTCCATGTACATATAAGAGAATGTGCTATCTGGAGCATAACAAAGTGTCTCAGTGGAGGAGACATGTGGCAGTAGAGAGAACAAGGACAGTCTTAGCTTGGAATCCTGGCCCTCTGGCTCACTGATTGTGTGACTTGGGTGTTTCTCTAAATCTCACTATGTCTCAGCTTTTGTCATTTCCACATGGGAATACCAATGTCTATTTTATAAGGAAATAAAGTGAGTGCAAATTTTAGCTTAACCCCTAGGACACACAGAATATAAATAGAGTTTCTTCCATCTCCACATTCTTGCCCACATGCTATTGTTGTTAGGTGCCATCGAGTCCGTTTCAACTCATAGCAACCCTATGTACAACAGAACAAAAAGCTGTCCAGAGCTCCACCATCCCTGCAATCATTGTTATACTTGAGTCCATTGTTGTAGCCACTTTGTCAATCCATCTTGTTGAGGTTCTTCATCTTCCTTTTTTCAGTGACACTGTATCAGCCCACATAGAGTAGATTGAGACTTATCAAGTACTCCATTGCCCAAATGAATCTCCCATCTAAAGATTCAGAGAGTGAAACTAAAATAGGTTTTAATATCTAATGATCATTAAAATTATTCGTGTTGCTTTGAGAAGGCATTCCCTTTAATTAATTTCTCTCTCAGTACCATTTAATCAATGCAATTTAATCTAGATTCTGTGGAAAAAAATTAAGAGATGTCTTGCTTCATCTCCAGAAATTCAGAAAATCCTGTATTATTTTGGTTAAGCTTAGCCCTCTTTTTTTTTTTTTTTTTTGGTAGTGGTGGTGGAGGACAGGAAAGAAAGATAGCCTGCAGGGAAAATACTATAAGTTCCTATCAACATAGAGTCCTTACATCCTGTGTTTCTTACCATGACCTAGCACTACCACATGAAGAAACTCACTCCAGTCTCTGGAGCTTCAGGATAAGTTTCAAAATAAACAAAGAACCAATGTACGATTATAGCTTTAGTGTCATTCGAAGAGGCAACAGACAATGCTATATGTCTCTGGCACTCAGCTGGAAACCATCTCAACTTAGATTGATATGTGATTTCAAGGAACCATTCTGAGAATTCACACTGGACACAGGGTTGTAAGCTGGGTGACCTAAGGATGAAACATGGAAAATTAGGTTAAAATGAGACCCTTTATGGAGAACTTTGCCATCTAAAATCCAATAAACTAGCAACAAATATTTATTAAGCAACTAATAGAGAGAATCCTGGCTAAAAAAGATGTTACCTCTACCCTCAAGGAGCTTACATGCATCAGAGGATGAGGCAGTGTCTTAGGCTGAGTTCTCTAGACAAGGAAAAGCAGTGAACCACATATATAGAGAGGGAAAGAGAGATTTATATCAGGGAAATGACTCACGGGGCTGTAGGGCTGGAAAGTCCCATGTCCTTGGGTCAAGTAAGACGATTCTCTTGACTCACATAGCTCTAGGGCTGACAAACCCAAGATCAGCAAACAAGCTGTTAAATCAAGTCTCAAGAACAGGTGGCAATATCCAGTATCCAGAATAAGCAAAGAGCAGTGAGGTTTGCCAAAAAGTCCATATGTATTGGATGCAGGCCACACCCCCAAGGAAACTGGCTTTCAACTGATTGCTGCTCATAGCAGATCTCATCATGGAGGTAACTACATTATTACATAGCTAGCAAACAACATCCTAACTGCCAAACCACTGAGAATCACGGCCCAGCCAGGTTAAGACACAACCTTAACCATCACAGGCAACGTTATGAATAATGGAGAATCTGATGAGCCTGTCCTCCCCTGGTCATAAGGAGAGGAGACCAGGGGTAAGTAAAAATAGCAACTACTATTTATTGTTATTATTACTTGTCTCTAGTCTCCTCTAGTTATGACCTGGGGGAGGAGAGGTCATTGTGAACCAGGCAATCATATGGTCTACTATCTCAGGAATGACAACTTGAAGAGTAATGATGTTGTATTCATTCTCAAAGAGAACATTTCAATATCTATGCTGAACTACAATGCTGTCAGTGATAGGATAATATCCACATACCTAGAAGAAAGACCAGTTAATACAATTATTATTCAAATTTACCCACCAACTTTTAAGGCTAAATATGAAGAAACTGAAGATTTAACCAACTTTTGCAGCCTGAAATGAACAAACATGCAACCACCATGCATTGATAATTACTGCTGATTGGAATGAGAAATCTGGAAACAAAGAAGAAGGATTGGTAGTTGGACTATAAGGCCTTAATAATAGAAACAATGGCAGAGATCACTTGATTGAATTTTGCACAAACAATGAGTTCTTCATTGTAAATATCTTTTTTAAACATCATAAATGGCAACTATACTCATGCACCTAGAAAAATGGAATCTATAGGAATCAAATCAACTGCATCTATAGAAAGAAACAATGGGAAAGTTAAATATCATCCCTGAAAAAAAGACCAGGGCCTGACTGTGGAACACACCAACCGTTGCTCAAAGCAAGTTCAAGTTGAAACTGAAGAAAATTAGAACAAGTCCACGAAAGCCAAAATATAACCTTGAGTATATCCCACCTGTATTTGGAGGTCATACAAAAATAGATTTGATGTGTGGAACACTAACAACCCAAGACCAGGTAAGCTGTGGAAAAACATCAAAGACATCATATATTAAGAAAGCAAGAGGTCATTAAAAAGACAGCAAAGAAAGAAAAGACCAAAATGGATTACAGAAGTGACACTGAAACTTGTTCTTGAATTTCAAGTAGCTAAAGCAAAAGGAAGAAATGATGAAGTAAAAGAGCTGAACAGAGAATTTCAAGGGCAGCTCGAGAAGACAAAGTAAGGTACAACAATGATGAATACAAAGACCTGAAGTTAGAAAACCAAAAGGGAAGAATTACTGTAGTCATTTCTCAACCACAAAGAACAGAAGAAAAACTTCAAGCCTCAAGTTACAATATTGAAGGGTTCTAAGGGGAAAATATTAAACAACAGAGGAAGCAACAAAAGAAGATGGAAGGAAAACACAGAGTCACCACACCAAAAAAAACCTGGTTGACATTCAAACATTTCAAGAGGTAGCACATGATCAGGAATTGAAGGTACCGAAAGAAGATGTCCAAGCTGCATTAAAGGCATTGGGAAAACAAGTCTCCAGAAATTGACAGAATACCAATGGAGATATTTCACCTAGTGGCTGCAGCACTGGAAGTGGTCACTCATTTAGACCAAGAAATTTGGAAGACAGTTACCTGGCCAACAGACTGGAAGAGATCCATATTTATGCCTATTCCAAAGAAAGGTGATCTAAAAAATTGGTTGACATTCAACCATGTCAAGAGGTAGCATATAATCAGGAACTGATTTCATTTTACTTGGAACCGCAATCAACAGCAATGAAAGCAGTACTCAAGAAATCAAAAGAAGCCTTGCATTGGGGAAATCAGCTGCAAAAACTCTTTAAAGATGTCACCATGAGGACTAAGGTGCGCCTGACCCAAGCCAAGGTGTTTTCAATCGCCTCATATGCATGTGAATGTTAAACAATGACTAAGGAAATCAGAAGAAGAATTGGTACCTTTGAATTGTGGTGTTGCCAAGGAATACTGAATGTACCGTAGACTGACAAAATAATGAACAAACCTGCCTTGGAAGAAGTACAACCAGAATGCTCCTTAGAAGCAGGAAAGCTGAGACTACGTGTTACATACTTTGGACATGTTATCAGGAGGAATCAGTCTCTGGAGAAGGACATCTTGCTTGGCAAAGCAGAGGGTCATTAAAAAAGAGGAGGACCCTCAGCCAGATTGACTGACACAGTGGCTGCAACAATGGGCTTAAGCATAGCAACAATTGTGAGGATGGCACAGAATCAGGCAATGTTCATTCTGTTGTACATATAGGGTCGCTATGAGTCTGAACCAACTCTATGGCACCTAACAACGAAGAGGCCTTTGGCAGCAGATTTGCCCAATGCAATGAGTCTTTTGATTTCTTGACTGCTGCTTCCATTGTTGTTGATTTTGGAATCAAGTTAAGTGAAATCTTTGACAACTTCAAACTTTTTTCTGTTTATCATGATGTTGCTTATTGGTCCAGTTTTGAGGATTTTGGTTTTCTTTATGTTGAGGTGTAATCCATACTGTGGTCTTTGGTCTTCATCACTAAGTGCTTCAAGTCCTCTTCACTTTTAGCAAACAAGGTTGTGTCACCTGCATAAAGCAGGTTGTTAATGAGTCTTCCTCCAACCCTGATGCCACATTCTTCTTCATATAGTCCAGTTTCTCAGATTTTTTGCTCAGCATACAGATTGAATATGTATGGTGAAAGGATACAACAATGACCCACACCTTTCCTGACTTTAAACCATCCAGTGTTCTCTTGTTCTGTTCAGAGGACTGCCACTTGATCTATGTAAAAGTTCCTCATGGGCACAATTAAATTTTCTGGTTTTCACATTCTTGGCAATGATATCCATAATTTTTTTACGATCCACATAGTCAAATGCCTTTGCATAGTCAATAAAATAGGTAATCTTCTTTCTGGTATTCTCTGCTTTCAGCCAGGATCCATTTATCAACAGCAATGACATTCCTGGTTCTGTGCCCTCTTCTGAATCTGGCTTGAATTTCTGGCAATTCCCTGTTGATGTATTGCTATAGCCACTTTTGAATGATCTTCAGCAAAATTTTACCTGTGTGTGATATTTATGATATTGTTTCATACTTTCCACATTTTGTTGGATCACCTTTCTTTGGGATGGATACAAATATGGATTCCTTCCAGTCAATTGACCAGATAGCTATCTTCCAAATTTCTTGGAAAATGTCAGCAAGCATCTCCAGGCCTGCATTAGTTTTTCAAAACATCTAATTAGTATTCCCTCAGTTTCTGGAACCTTGTTTTTCCCCAATGCCTTAAGTGCAGCTTGGGCTTCTTCTTTTAATACCATGGGTTTTTGATCATATGCTGCCTCCCGAAATGGTTGAACATCGACCAATTCTTTTTGATACAGTGACTTTGTGTATTCCTTCCGTCTTCTTTTGATGCTCCCTGTGTGGTTCAACATTTTCTCCCACAGAATGCTTCAATATTGCAACTTGAGGCTTGAATTTTTTCTTCAGTGTGTTCAGCTTGACAAACATTGAGCAATTTCTTCCCATTTTGTTTTCTAACTCCTGGTCTTGGTACATTTCATTGTCTTCTCCAGCAACCCTTTGAAATCTTCTGTTCAGCTCTTTTACTTCATCATTTCAGCAGTTCACTTTAGCGTCTCTACACTCAGGATCAAGTTTCAAAGTCTCTTCTGACATCCATTCTGATCTTTTCTTTCTTTCCTTTCTTTTTAATGGCCTTTTAATTTCTTTATGTGTGATGTCCTTGAAGTCATCTCACAACTCATCTGGTCTTCAATCATTACTGTTCAATGTGTCAAATATATACTTGGGATTCTCTCCAAATTCAGGTGAGATATACTCAAGGTTGTGTTTTCCAACTATCGATACTTCTTTTGGGTTTCCAACTTTTTCATTCCAATCACCAGTTATTATCAATTCTTCTTGACTTCATGTTCAATCAAATCCATACTGCAAAAACTGGTGAAAATCTCAGTTTTCTTAACTTTGGCATTAGTAGTTGGTGTGTAAATTTGTATACTGATCATATTAAATGGTATTCCTAGTACCAAAACCAAGCCAAACCCAGTGCCATCGAGTTGATTCCGACTCATAGCAACCCTATAGGACAGAGTAGAACTGCCCCATAGAGTTTCCAAGAAGCGCCTGGCGGATTCGAACTGCCGATCATTTGGTTAGCAGCTGTAGCACTTAACCACTATGCCACCAGGGTTTCCTTGGTATTCTTGGTAGATATATGTATTTTACCTATCACTGACAGCAATATATTTCAGGACGGATCTTGAAATATTCTTTTTGATGATGAATATGACGCCATTTCTCTTCGATTTGTCATTCACAGCATAGTAGGCCATAAGATTGTCTCAATCAAAATGGCCAGTAGAAGTCCATTTCAGCTCACTACAGCCTTCAATATGAATTACACCTCAATATAAAGAAAACTAAAATCCTCACAACTGGACCAATAAGCAACGTCATAATAAACAGAGAAAATATTAAAGTTGTCAAGGATTTCATTTTACTTAGAATCACAATGAATGCCCATGGAAGCAGCAGTCAAGAAATAAAAGATGTACTTCGTAGAGAAAACTGTTGTAAACAACCTCTTTCGTGTGTTAAAAGCAAAGATGTCACTTTGAGGACTAAGGTGTGGCTGACCAAAGCCACGGTGTTTTCAGTCACCTCATATGTGTGTGAAAGCTGGACAATGAATAAGGAAGAGCCAAGAAGAACTGACGCTTTTGATTTATGGTATTGGTGAAGAATATTGAATATACCATGGGCTGCCAGAAGGATGAACAAATCTATCTTGGAAGACGTACAGCCAGAATGTTTCTTAGAAATGTAAATGGAGAGACATCGTCTCACGTTCTTTGGACATGTTATCAGGAGGGACCTGTCCTTAGAGAAAGACATCATGCTTGATAAAGTAGAAAGTCAGTGAATAAAAGGGTGACCCTCAGCACGAAGGATTGACAGTAACTGTAACAATGGACTCAAACATAGCAATGACTGTGAGGACAGTGCAGGATCAGTCAGTTTTGATCAGTTGTTCAAAGAGTTGTTATGAGTCTTAATTGGCTTAATGGCATCTAATAACAACAACAAAAAGTCTGAAATGTTCTTCCGTATACATAAATATCACATTATTCCAATTCTCCATTCAGGTCTTGCTCCAATGTTATTTGCATGGACAGTTCTTCTCTGACAGCACTGCAATAGCAAAACAACACTCCACCATTCCCTATTCCATTGTCTGCTTTACTTTTTTTCAAACACCACACATCTCCATATCAAAGACATACACAGGCATATATATTTACATGTGACAAATCTGAGAGTGACACACTCAAATATACATACACGCACACACATTTGATATAGACAGTACAGTCTTCTCTACTTGAACATGAGATCAAGAACTTTGTTTTCTTTCCTGCTATATCTCCAGCTCATGTTTCATCCTAATCTTTCAATTAATAGTTTTGGAAATGAATTCTGAATAAATACAAATATAAAGAGTTCGCATTTTTGCTCCAAACATAAACTAAGGAAGTATGACAATAAAGACAATTTGCAACAATACAGAAAAGGATACTTTAAGCCCAATAAAATATAAATTTGAAGCTAACGTGCCAAATTGCACAAAATATCTCATTATTTTATAGGTGGCTGAGCATGATAACTAAGTGAGGAAAGCTAAATTCCAAATCCATTCATGAGTCGAAAATCCCTAGGTGTCAGGTTTTCAATTCAATATACAAATCTGGAACTCAGGTGGGAGGTCAAGGCTGAAAATATGAATTTGCAAATCATTGTAGACTTCTTAAATCACCAGAGACATAGGTAGAGCTAGAGAATCAAATGCCTTTGGTTAATCCTTTGGTTCCAAGATTTAGAGGTCAGAATTAGGAGGAGGAAGAGCCAGAAAAGCTGACTGGGAAGAAGTGACTGTTGAGGGAGGAAGAAAATCAGAAGAGTGAGGTGATAGAGAAACCTAGAGAGGGATGTTTCAAGGTAGATGGAAACATCAATTGTGGCAAATTCTCCTGACAAATCAAGTGAAAATAGGGAAGAAAGTAACTTTGAATGTGGTTGTGTGGAAGTCTTCTGTGTCCTTGACAAGAATAGTGTCAATAAAGTGCTGGTACAGTATCACAAATGGAGTGCGTTGAGGTGTAAATGAAACCTGAGGGAGCAGGGACAGTGACTAGAATAGTTGTTTTAAGGATATTAATTGTGAAGGGGAGCATAGAAATAGGTTTGTGGCTGGATGGGGTTTTCAATCAAGAACACTGTTAAGAGGGATAATACTAGACCATATCTGGAAACAAATGAGGATATTCCAGTTGAGTATGAGAAACTAATGCTTGGGGAGAATAGATATATAATTAGAGAGAAGCAAAGTGTTTGGAAAGCTTCAAACGTGAAAAAGCTGATCTTACACATTATCCATTAAGGAAGGGCATATGCATAAAGATTTAACACGGTAATATGGGGGCAATCTTATCTGATTGTTTATACATGGTAAGATAAAATATGAGGCAAGATCAGGAACAGAGAATGAAATGCTGAGGGCTTTCCTCTAATTGCACTAAGCACCTTAAGTGGAGGACCAAAGTGAATAGATGATTAAGTTTACCTAAGTTGGAATGTAGTCAGATGAGTAGACCCAAAACCCAGCGCCGTTGAGTCAATTCTGACTCATAGCGACCGTATAGGATAGAGTAGAACTGCCCCATAGAGTTTCCAAGGAGCACCTGGCAGATTTGAACTGCCAATCTTTTGGTTAGCAGCTGTAACCACTATGCCACCAGGGTTTCCCAGATGAGTAGAGTGAAATTGGAACCATGAGACTGACTGTGATTGTGAGTGAATGATTATATGAGGACATTGAAATCTCAGCTAGGCCATGAGTCATAAGTGAAATGTGCACATGAGAGCAATAATGGATAATGATAAGGTTGCACTTTTGTTAGATGAGTAAGGAGCAGTTAAAGGATGGGTATTAGAGTAGATGAGCTAGAATAAAAGGAGGAGCGAAGATGGATGTCAGGCATGATACAGTTCTGGATATCTTTGAGAGAAGGTGGAAGTTATGGGGAGATGGGAGAACTGCTCCTGTGCTTACAGAAGATGGGGTGGATGAGAAGAGTTAACTTCTCCTTTGCGAACTCTAACAAATTTTTCAGGGATGAGGTGGCTGAGAGTCGGTCTCACTTGAAACATCCAGAACACTATTGTTCTCTGTCATGGTATGAAGTGAATGGTGGAAATGGAAAAAAAAAATAGCACATACACATTTACTTATGTCCAGATAATTACTTAGACCTCTTTTGCCATACTATCTTATCACAGAAAGCTGTTGTCCCATTGCTTAAATAGTGACAGCACTCCTTTCCACTACAAAAAGCAATAGATAGATAATTTACAAATGTTTATTGAAAATTATGTGAAACTTTGAGAGCAGAAAAGATAAAAAATTACGGCACAGTGATTACTACCTTTAAAATACTCCAATTAACCCACAAAACTTATAAGATATGCGTGCAGCATTGCTGTGGGTCTCATATTTTTTATTTCTGATAACATTCTTTCATGGATTTTATTTGGTGCTCTTGGCATCCTTGTGAGTGGAATTACTGTTATTATTTATAGCAAAGCAGTCATACACAACCTGGATGTGCCTTTCAAGGTAACAATTTCCTCATCTGCCAGATACTTCAGCAAATAGATGCTCATAGCTGAGTTCCTCTCAGGAAATTTCCTTATGGTTTAAGGATTTTCCTTGCCCAAGATTATGACCCCTCCCAGTTGGTAGCCCACGACCAGAACTGGTCATTGTGGATGAAAATATGTGCCTCTTTTATCAGAAGTTTGGTCATCACTGAAAGGCCATACTAGTTCCAGAGCTCCAGGGAGCTTGGGGACAGTAGATGTAAAATTGGCTTCATGCTTATTGTAAATTCATCACTATTCAACTTCTTCCCAATCCGGCTTCCCTTTCTCCCTTACAGGTATTGTTTCTGGGAGCATTCTGCAATAACTCTTCCTGCACACTAATCCATTTTGTCATTCTGTTTTCCTGGAATCCAACTGGAGACTTCAATGTAGATATAGTAAAACAGGTTGACCAGAACGAATACTGAAATTGGAACCTAAACCCAGGGCAGTCAATTCCAAAAGTTTAAATATTCTACCAGACACTGCCTCACCTACTGTGCTGAAGCATCAGATAGGCCCATGTAAATATGTTTAAGATATGAAGAGAAAACAAACAGGACATTTCATTTTAAATCATCTCTCTTAATACAAGTAAAGATCATAAGTAATCAGAAATAAAATTAATAAGAAAATACATGTTCTTCCACAAAACAGGAAGATGTTTACCATGGCTTCACAGTATGGTTTTCTGTAAGACCTTCTTTAGGGCCTCTTTCACATCCTTATTTTTCAAACTGTAGATGAGGGGATTCAGCATAGGGATCACCACAGTATAAAAGACAGAGACAACCTTGCCCTGCTCCATTGAGTAGCTAGATGTTGGGCGCAAGTAAGTGAAAAGAATCGTCCCAAAGAATATGGTGACAGCAGTGAGGTGGGAGGCACAGGTGGAGAAGGCTTTGTACCTGCCTTCTACTGAGGGCATTCTCAAGATGGCGATGAGGATACACAGGTAGGAAAAAAGGACAGTAACAACAGAGCTGATGACATTAAAAGTGGAGAAAGCCATGGTGACAATGCCATTGATGTAGATGTCAGAGCAAGAGATTTCAAGCAGAGGTGGAATATCACAGTAGAAATGGTTGATCCTATTAGATCTACAAAAGGACAATCTAAAAGTCATCCCTGTGTGAATGGCTCCATTCCCAAAGCCTGCAAGGAATGAGGTAGCCACTAGTATGAAGCAAATTCTCCCAGACATGAGAACTGGGTATAGCAGGGGGTTCCAAATGGCTGAGTAGCGGTCATATGCCATCATAGCCAACAGGAAGCACTCAGTCCCAAGGAAGGAGCCATAGAAGTAGAATTGGGCAGCACATTCTTTGAAAGTAACGGTCTTATCCTCAGTCACAAGATTCATCAGCATCTTGGGAGTCACAGAAGAAGAGTGGGCAGCATCAACAAAGGAGAGGCTGCTGAGGAAGAAGTACATGGGAGTGTGGAGACAGGAATCAACCTTAATCAGCAAGATCATCCCCAAATTGCCTACTATAGTAGCCATATAGATTAATAGAAACACTACAAAAAGGATAACTTGTAGATCTGGGTTGTCTGAGAGTCCTAAGAGAATAAACTCTGTCACTTCTGTTTGGTTCCCACCTTGGGTCTCTTTCATGTACCTTATCATTTGAGCTGTAAGACAGAACATCGCATTTTGTTGGATGAACACGTAACAAGCTATAAACATCTTTTCACTGACGTATATACATGTGTACCCTATCAGAAGAGTGAAAAATGAAAAGCATAGTAAAAACTGTGCTGAACTTGACATTAAGCCCCAAAGAGCTGCATCTGATTACTATGTATGCTGCATACTAACTAATGTTTTTGAGCAAGTAACTTAGTAAACATTAACCACAAACTAAAGTTTCTTCTGGTATTAATCATTTATTGAATAATAACAGGGAAAAATCCTTAAGATGTAACGCTCTTTATTATTTGTAAAAGATTAATTAATACATAAATATACTCTACAGGCAGAACTTCTGAAGAAATATGATCAAATTAATTCAGGCCACTCAATAGCCCTCCCAGTACTAATAAAATGAATACAAAATATTAAAAGTCAGAAACAGTAATTAGCAATGTCAAGGAAATGACTTAAATCTCTGAGAAAGGTGAGTGTTAAAAATTGATAAAGTTGATGACCAAGGAAAAACACAGAGGAGAGTCCCATACATGATTCCAATCCTAGCCTAACTTCCCAGAGTCATTATCTACAGAAAAAAAAAAAAAAAAACTGTCAGCAAACCCTGAGAATATTCAATAATTCCCTCTAATATTTAGAGAATTAAACTGTAAGGAAGAAAATATATCTCGGATGAAAGTGATACAACTAGCCAAGGCAGTGTAAACTCCCACCTAACACTCAGGTTCACTGGATTACAACAGATCAGAAAACATCACCAAGAGTGCTTGACATTTGCCACACAACATACTGAATTGGAGGTAGTTTAAAAGGAAATAAATTCACTTCTGGAAAGGTGTAATAAATTCCAAAACAAGATTAAAAAAATAATATCAATTATATGCAAAACCTGTGTTTTCAAAAAATTCCCTAAGTTTTAGTAATAATTAATAAGAACAATTTAAATCAAGTTATATCTACACTAGGTTTTTGAACTCAATTATTAAGAAAGAATTATTCGCTCATCTAAGGAATAAAAAGCAAGGCATCCATATGGAGAAAAAAAAAAATCAGACTAGCCTCTGAGTTCTCCAGAATTTATTCCATATCAAAGACAAGGGTGCAATGTCTGCAAAGGTCTGGGTTAAGACAGGGATACCCAGAATATTATGTCCCAACAAGCTTGTCATTGCGGCACAAAATGATAAATAGAACAAAATGACGATGTAAGAAGTCAGAAAACATTAGGCCCAGGAGCCATTCTTAAAAATAATTCATGATCAAATCTAGCCAGCCAAGAAGTAAAGAGGAAGAAAAATGCTCGATGAACTGAATATTGAATCCACATTAAGTCTGTGAAAAGCATAGTTGCAGAAGAGAATGTTGCTATTATAAACCTGAACACATTAAAAATAATGATACACCTAACAAAATAAAGGAGGCTGATGAATGTGAGAGGAAATACCCCAATGCCCTCAAGTCAATTCTGACTCATAGCAACCCTATAGGACAACATAGCACTGCCCCATAGGGTTTCCAAGGAGTAGCTGGTGGATTCAAACTGCAGACCTTTTGGCTAGCAGCGGAGTTCTTCACCTTGCTCCAGGGGAAGTACAGAATACTAAATTCTTTATGACTCACAGCAGGGAATTATTTGATATTGTCTAATATTGAAATTTGGGACAAAATAACAAAATACCTTTGCTAATATTGGGGATAAAGGATCTAATGAACAAGACTGGGGAGAAGGATGGGCAAGAATTTGTTGTATTTTCACAAACACTGCCTACACAGAAAGACCTACATGGGCTCCGCCTAGTTTCCATTAGGATATAGGAGCTTGATAGCCTGTCCTAGTTAGCTAGTGCTGCTATAACAGAAATCCCTCAAGTGAATGACTTTAAAGAACAGAAAAGTATTTTCTCATAGTTCCTCACCTTTTATAACTTCTTGAGTTCTCTTTGCTTCTTTTGCTTGTTCCTGTTTAAGTCTAAATTCACCTTAAAATAAAAAGCGAAAGTAAAAAAATAAATAAACAAATTTCTTTCCTTAGATAAGACACTCACTCTAACTCGCCCAGGGTAAACAGCAGGCATAGCTGGAATGGACTTTAGAGGTTATTTATAATATACGTAGGAAAACTGAAACCATTTACACTTTCTCCATGATCATAGAGTTACTCTATATTCAGCAAAATTCCCTCCTTTCTTGATTTTACTTTTCCTTAAAGAAAACTCTGAGAATTTTTATAACATTGCTAAACATATTTCAAAATATAGAATACAACAAATCCCCAGGTTAGGAACTTCCGATTTTTGTAAAACTCCTAACCGAAACCAAAACCTATTGCCATCGAGTTGATTTCAATTCATAGCAACCTATAGGACAGAGTAGGACTGCTTCATAGGGTTTCCAAGAGGCTGCTGGTGGATTCAAACTGCTGACCTTTTGGTTAGAAGCAGATCTCTTAAACACTACACTACGCACTACCAGGACAACTCATACTTGCCCTTAAATGTTATGTAAATTTGCCCTCACTTTGAAAAAATTGAACCAACCCCTACTAGGAACAAATCCCTCATCACAATCACCTTCACTTACTTACTGCACATGCAGCTTTTAAACCATCTACAAGGCTTTGAGAATTTTCTTTCACTAAAGTAGGCTACATAAGAACCTGATGCACCTGTTCAGACTTAAGTATAGATTCAACTTAAAGACACGTACGAAGGCACTGGACTTCGTTTTTAACCCAGGGACTGCCTGTACATCACTGAAGTTAAGCTGTAATATTGTCGGCAATTATTTCCAATTGCAGAGGCTTCAGAGCAGACTCTGGAGTGAACATTCTGACTTACTTTAATTAGGATATGTTTCTTGTTCTTTGGTCTCTGGGGACAGCATATCTGATGTAACTTCATTGCAGTCTACTCATTTCTCCCCTCTGAAACTAAGAAAACCACGTTTCTCTTTCTTAGTTCTCTCCTTCACCCGCGGGACACCCAGGCTCAGTGGAGATTGAATTTTCGGTTCAACATTCCCAAACAAATTTAAATATTTTTCTTTTATTTCCCTGGTGGCTGGTGGTCTGATCCTCCTAAAAAAAATTGAATCTACAAAATAGAAGTTTAGGTCTATTTCACAACTTCTATAACTACTCCATTTACGTGTAAGAAATTATGCTACGTGGATCATACCGAAGTGTCTCAGTGGAGGAGACACGTGGCAGTAGAGAGAACAAGGACAGTCTTAGCTTGGAATCCTGGCTCTCTGGCTCACTGATTGTGTGACTCAGGGTATCTCTGTAGATATCGCTGTTTCAGCTTTTGTCATTTCCAAATGGGAATACTAATGTCTATTTCATAAGGAGATGAAATAATGAGTGCAAATTTTTTAGCTTAATCCCCAGAACATATAGAAAATGAATAAAAAAGAATTTCTCCAGTCTCCACATTGTTGCCCACATGCTCCTTTTATAAGGTGCCATCAAGTCAGTTTCAACTCATAGCAAACCTATGTACAGCAGAACCAAACGCTGTCCGGAACTTCACCATCATTACAATCATTGTTACACATGAGCCCACTGTTGCAGCCACTTTGTCAATCCATCTCATTGAGGGTCTTCATCTCCCTCTTTTTTGCTAACCCTGAATTAGCCTGCATAGAGTAGATTGAGACTTATCAAAGTACTCCATTGCCCAAATGGATCTCCCATCTAAAGATTCAGAGAATGAAAATAGGTTGTTATATCTAATGGTCATTAATATTATTCATGTTGCTTTGAGAAGACATTCCCTTTAATTAATTTCTCAGTACCATTTAATCAATGCAATTTAATCTAGATTCTGCAGAACAGAAAGACATAAGAGATGTCTTGTTTCATCTCCAGAAATTCAGGAAATTCTGTATTGTTTTTCTTAAGCTTAGCTCTTTTTTTTTTGGGTGGTGGTGGTAGAGGAGAGGAAAGAAAGATAGCCTGCAGGGAAAATACTATAAGTTCCTATCAACAAAGAGTCTTTACATCCTGTATTTCTTACCATGACCTATCAGTGCCACATGAAAAAACTCACCCTAGGCTATGGAACATCAGAATAAGTTTCAAAATAGGCAGAGAACCAATGTATGATCATAGCTTTAGTGTCATTTAAAGAGGCAGCAGACAATGCTATGTTTCTCTGCCATTTGGCTAGAGACTATCTCAAGTTAGAATGCAATGTGATTTCAAAGAAGCATTCTGAGAACTCACACTGGATACAGGGTTGTAAGCTTGATGCCCTAAGGATGAAACATTGAAAATTAGGTTAAAATGAGACTCTTTATGGAGAACTTTGCCATCTAAAATCCAATAAACTAGCAACAAATATTTATTAAGCAACTAATACAGAGAATCCTGGCTAAAAAAGATGTTACCTCTACCCTCAAGGAGCTTACATATGTCAGAGGATGAGGCAGTGTCTTATGCTGAGTTCTCTAGACAAGGAAAAGCAGCAAAGTACATATATATATATAGGGAGAGAAAGATTTACATCAGGGAAATGGCTCATGGGGTGTCAGAGGCTGGAAAGTCCCATGTCCTTGGATCAAGTAAGAGGATTCTCTTGACTCACATAGCTGTAGAGCTGACAAACCCAAGATCAGCAAACAAGCTGTTAAATCAAGTCTCAAGAACAGGAGGCAATATCCAATATCCAGAGTGAGCAAAAGGCAGCGAGGTTTGCCAAAAAGTCCATATGTATTAGATGCAAGCCACACCCCCAAGGAAACTGGCTTTCAACTGATTGCTGCTCATAGCAGATCTCATCATGGAGATACTTACATTATTACATAGCTAGCAAACAACATCATAACTGCCAAACCACTGAGAATCACGGCCCAGCCAGGTTAAGACACAATGTTCACCATCACAGGTAACGTTATGAATAATAGAGAATCTGGTGAGCCTATCCCCCCCCGGTCATAAGGAGAGGAGACTAGGGACAAGTGAAAATAGCAACTACTATTTATTGCTATTATTCCTTCTTTCTAGTCTCCTCTACTTATGACCAGGGGGAGGAGAGGTCATTTTGAATCTGGCAAACATATGGTCTACTATCTTGGGAATGACAACTTGAAGAGGAATGGCGTTGTATTCATCCTCAAAAAGAACATTTCAAGATCTATGCTGAAGTACAATACTGTCAGTGATAGGATAATATCCATAAGCCTAGGAGAAAGACCAGTTAATAGGACATTAATCAAATTTTCCCAACAACCTCTAAGGCTAAATGTGAAGAAACCAAAGATTTAACCAACTTCTACAGTCTGAAATAGATCAACCATGCAATCAGCATGCATTGATAATTACTGCTGATTGGAATGAGAAATTTGGAAACAAAGAAGATGGATTTGTAGTTGGAATATATGGCCTTAATAATAGAAATAATGGTGGAGATCATATGATGGAATTTTGCAAGACCAATGAGTTCTTCATTGTGTTTTTTTTTGAAGATCATAAATGGCAACTATACTCATGGACCTGGACAGATGGAATATATAGAAATCAAATCGATTACATCTGTAGAAAGAGAAAACGGGAAAGTTCAGTATCATCAGTGAAAACAAGGCCAGGCCCTGTCTGCAGAACACACCTTCAGTTGCTCATATGCAAGTTCAAGTTGAAACTGAAGAAAATTAGCACAAGTCCACGAGAGCCAAAGTATGAAGTTGAGTATATCCCACCTGTATTTAGAGGTCATATCAAGAATAGATTTGATGAATTGAACATTAACGATCCAAGACCAGATAAGTTATGGAACGACATCAAATATGTCATATATGAAGAAAGCAAGAGGTTGTTAAAAAGACAGCAAGAAAAGAAAAGACCAAAATAGGTGACAGAAGAGACACTGGAAACACTGAAACTTGCTCTTGAATTTCAAGCAGCTAAAGCAAAAGGAAGAAATGATGAAGTAAAAGAGCTGAACAGAGAATTTCAAGGGTGGCTCGAGAAGACAAAGTAAGGTACAACAATGGTGAGTACAAAGACCTGAAGTTAGAAAACCAAAAGGGAAGAATCACTGTAGTCATTTCTCAAACTCAAAGAACAGAAGAAAAACTTCAAGACTCAAGTTACAATATTGAAGTTACAACACAGGAAGCAACAAAAGAAGATGGAAGGAATACACAGAGCCACTATACCACAAAGAACTGGTTGACATTCACCCATTTCAAGAGGTAGCACATGATCAGGAATTGAAGGTACTGAAGAAAGAGGTCCAAGCTGCACTAAAGGCATTGGGGAAAACAAGGCTCCAGAAACTGACAGAATACCAACGGAGATGTTTTGCCAAGTGGCTGCAGCACTGGAAGTGGTCACTCATTTAGGCCATGAAATTTGGAAGACAGCTACCTGGCCAAATGACTGAAAGAAGTCCATATTTATGCCTATTCCAAAGAAAGATGATCCACAGAATTGGTTGACATTCAATTATTTCAAGAGGTAGCATATAATCAGGAACTAATTTCATTTTACTTGGAACCACAATTAACAACAATGAAAGCAATACTCAAGTAATCAAAAGAAGTCTTACACTGGGCAAATCAGTTGCAAAAATGCTTTAAAGTGTCCAAAAGCTAAGAAGTCGCCATCAGGACTAAGGTCGGCCTGATCCAAGCCATGGGGTTTTCAACCGCCTCATATGCATGCAAAGTTAAACAATGACTAAGGAAGTCAGAAGAAGAATTGATACCTTTGAATTGTGGTGTTACCAAGGAATATTGAATGCACCATGGACTGCCAAAATAATGACCAAATCTGTCTTGGAAGAAGTACAACCAGGATGCTCCTTAGAAGCAGGAATGCTGAAACTATGTGTCACATGCTTTGGACATGTTGTCAGGGAGAATCAGTCCCTGGAGAAGGACATCATGCTTGGCAAAGTAGTGGGTCATAGAAAAAGAGGAAGACTCTCAACCAGATTGACTGACAAAGTGGCTACAACAACGGGCTCAAGCATAGCAACAATTGTGAGGATGGCACAGGACCAGGCAATGTTCATTCTGTTGTGCGTGGGGGGCTATGAGTCTGAACCAACTCTATGGCACCTAACAACAAAGAGGCCTTTGGCAGCAGATTTGCCCAATGCAATGCTTCTTTTGAATTCTTGACTGCTGCTTCCATTGTTGTTGATTGTGGAACCAAGTTAAGTGAAATCTTTGACAACTTCAAACTTTTCTGTTTATCATGATGTTGCTTATTGGTCCAGTTTTGAGGATTTTGGCTTTCTTTAAGTTTAGGTGTAATCCATACTGAAAGCTGTGATCTTTGACCTTTATCATCAAGTGTTTCTAGTCCTCTTCACTTTCAGCAAGCAAGGTTGTGTCATCTGCATAAAGCAGGTTGTTAATGAGTCTTCCTCCAATCCTGACACCACATTCTTCTTCATATAGTCCAGTTTCTCAGATTATTTGCTCAGCATACAGATTGAATAGGTATGTGAAAGGATACTACTATGACACTATGACGCACGCCTTTTCTGAATTTAAACCATTCAGTATCCCCTTGTTCTGTTTGAAAGACTGCCACTTGGTTTATGTACAGGTTTCTCATGGGCACAATTAAGTTTTCTGGTTTTCCCATTCTTGGCAATGTCATCCATAATTTGTTGTGATCCACACAGTCGAATGCCTTTGCATAGTCAATAAAACAGGTAAACCTCTTTCTGGTATTCTCTGCTTTCAGTCAGGATCCATCTGTCAACAGCAATGACATACCTGGTTCTGTGCCCTCTTCTGAATCTGCCTGGAATTTCTGGCAATTTCTTGTTGAGGTACTGCTACAGCCACTTTTGAATCATCTTCAGCAAAATTTTACCTGGGTGTGATATTTATGACATTGTTGCATAATTTCCACATTCTGTTGGATCACCTTTCTTTGGAATGGGCACATATTTGGATTCCTTCCAGTCATTTGACCAGGTAGCTATATTCCAAATTTCCTGGTAAAGGTAAGTGAGAGTCTCCAGGCCTGCATTGGTTTGTCAAAACATCTTAATTGGTATTCCCTCAATTCCTGGAGCCTTGTTTTTCCCCAATGCCTTAAGTGAAGCCTAGGCTTCTTCTTTTAATACCGTAGGTTCTTGATCATATGCTGCCTCCTGAAATGGCTGAACATCAACCAACTCTTTTTGATACAGTGACTCTAGGTATCCCATCCATCTTCTTTTGTTGCTTCTGGTGTGGTTCAACATTTTCCCCATAAAATCCTTCAATATTGCATCTTGAGGCTTGGATTTTTGCTTCAGTTTGTTCAGCTTGAGAAATGTCAAGCAATTTCTTCCCATTTGGTTTTCTAACTCTTCGTCTTTGCACATTTCATTACAATACTCTACCTTGTCTTCTCGAGCAACCCTTTGAAATCTTCTGTTCAGCTCTTTTACTTCATCATTTCAGCAGTTCACTTTAGCTTCTCTACACTCAAGATCAAGTTTCAGAGTCTCTTCTGACATTCATTCTGATCTTTTCTTTCTTTTTAATGGCCTTTTAATTTCTTTATGAATGATTTCCTTTATGTCATCCCACAATTCATCTGGTCTTTGATCATTACTGTTCAATGTGTCAAATATATACTTAAGATTGTCTCCAAAGTCAGGTGAGATATACTCAAGGTTGTATTTTCCAACTATCGATACTTCTTTTGGGTTTCCAACTTTTTTGTTCCAATCACAAGTAATTATCAACGGTTCTTGATTTCATGTTCAATCAATTCCAGGCTGCAAAAACTGTTGAAAATCTCAATTTTCTAACTTCAGCATTAGTAGTTGGTGCATAAATTTGTATAACAGTCATATTAACTGGTCTTCCTGGTAGATGTACGGATATTACCTATCACTGACAGCAATATAATTCAGGACAGATCTCAAAATATTCTTTTTGATGATGAAAATGACACCATTCTTCTTTGATTTGTCATTCACAGCATCGTAGACCATAAGATTGTTTGAATCAAAATGGCCAATACCAGTCCTTTTCAGCTCACTACAGCCTTCAATATGAATTACACCTCAACATAAAGAAAACTAAAATTGTCACAACTGGACCAATAACCAACATCATGATAAACTGGGAAAAAATTGAAGTTGCCAAGGATTTCATTTTACTTAGATTCACAATTAATACCCATGGACACATCAGTCAAGAAATCAAAGGATGTACTGCATGGGGCAAACCGTTCCAAACAATCTTTTTCATGTGTTAAAAAACAAAGATGTCACTTGGAGGACTAAGGTGTGGCTGACCAAAACCATTGTTATTTTCAATCACCTCATTCGATTGTGAAAGCGGGAAAATGAATAAGGAAGACCCAAGAAGAATTCATGCTTTTGAATTATGGTACTGGTGAAGAATATTGAACATACCAAGGACTGTCAGAGGAATGAACAAATCTGTCTTGGAAGATGTACAGCCAGAATTCTTCTTAGAAATGCAGATGGGGAGACAGCACCTACGTACTATGGACATTTTATCAGGAGAGACCTGTCCTTAGAGAAAGTCATCAAGCTTGGTAAAATAGAAGGTCAGTGAAGGAAAGGGTGACCCTTAATGCAATGGATTGACACAGTAGCTGTAACAACAGACTCAAACATAGCAATGACTATGAGGATAGCACAGGATCAGTCAGTTTTGTTCTGTTGTTCATGGAGTTGCAATGAGTCAGAACTGGCTTAACGGCATCTAACAACAACAACAACATGCCTGGAAAGTTCTTCCATATATGTAAATATGGTATTATTCCAATTCTCTGTTCAGGTCTGGCTCCAATGTTATTTTCACAGAGAGTTCTTCTCTGACACAACTGGAATAGCAAAACAACACTCCACCACTCCTTATTTCATTCTCTTCTTTACTTTTTTCAAACACCACACATCTCCATATCAAACACATACACAAGCATATATATTTACATGTGACAAATCTGAGAGTGACACTCTCAAATACACACACACAAACATGCATTTGATATAGACAATACAGTCTTCTCCACTTTAACATAAGATCAAGAACTTTGTTTTCTTTCCTGCTATATTTCCAGCTCATGTTTCATCCTAATCATTCAGTGAATACTTTTAGAATGAATTCTGAATAAATACAAATATAAAGAGTTTGTATTTTTGTTCCAAGCATAAACTAAGGAAGTATGACAATAGAGACAATTTGCAACAATACAGAAAAGGAAACTTTAAGCCAATAAAATATAAATTTGATGCTAAGATGCCTAATTGTACAAAATAACTGATTATTTTTTAGGTGTCTGAGCATGATAACTAAGTGAAGAATGCTGATTTCTCAATCCTTTCATGATTCCAAAATCCCTAGATGTCAGGTTTTCAATTCGATATACAAACCTGGAACTCAGGTGGGACATCGAGGCTGAAAATATGAATTTGGAAATCATTGCAGACTTCTTAAATCACCAGAGACATAAGTAGAACTAGAGAATCAAATGTCTTTGGTTAATCCTTTGGTTCCAAGATTTAGAGGTCAGAATTAGGAGGAGGAAGAGCCAGAAAAGCTGACTGGGAAGAAGTGATTAGTGAGGGAGGAAAAAAAAGGAGAAGAGTGCCATGATAGACAAACCTAGAGAAGGCTGTTTCAAGGTAGATGGAAACATCAATTGTGGCAAATTTTCCTGACATATCAAGTGAAAATAGGGAAGAAAGCAACTTTGAATGTGGTTGTGTGGAAGTCTTCTGTGTCCTCGACAAGATTAGTTTCAATGAAGTGCTGGTAAATTATCACTATTGGACTGTATTGAGGTGTAAATGAGACATGAGAGAGCAGGTACAATGACTAGAATAGTTGTTTTAAGGATATTAACTATAAAGGGGAGCATAGAAATAGCTTTGCGGCTGGATGGAGTTTTCAGTCAAGAACACTGTTAAGAAGGATGATACTAGACCATATCTGGAAACAAATGAGAATATCCCAGTTGAGTATGAGAAACTGATGCTTGGGGAGAACAGATATATAATTAGAGAGAAGCAAAATCTTTGAAAATCTTCAAACGTGAAAGAGCTGATCTTACACATTATTCATTATGGAAGGGTGTGTGTATAAAGCTTTAAAATGGTAACATGGAGGCAATTTTATCTGATTCTTTATACTTGGTAGGATAAAATATCGATGGCACTGGGTTTTAGGATAAAATATGAGGGAAGAACAGGAGCAGAGAGTTGAGTGTGGAGGGCTTTCTTCTAATTGCACTAAGCACCTTAAGTGGAGGACCAAAGTGAAGAGATAATTAAGTTTACCTAAGTTGGAAAGTAGTCAGATGAGCAGAGTGGAGTGAAATTGAAACCATGGAATTGACTGACTGTGACTGAATGATTATATAAGGACATTGAAATCTCAGATGGGCCATGAGTGAAATGTGCATATGAGAGTATTAATGAATAATGATAAGCTTGCACTTTTCTTGGATTGGTGAGTAAGGAGCAGTTAAAGGATAGGTATTAGAGTAGATGAGCTAGAACAAAAGGGAGAGCCAAGATGGACGTCAGGCATGACACAGTTTTGGATATCTCTGAGCAAAAGTGGAAGTTATGGGGAGATGGGAAGACTGCTCCTGTGCTTACAGGAAATTGGGTGGGTGAGAAGAGTTAACTTCTCCTTTGTGAACTCTAACAAATTTTTCAGAGATGAGGTGGCTGAGAGTTGGTCTCACTTGAAATGTGCAGAACACTATTGTTCTCTCTCATGGTATGAAATGGATGGTGGAAATGGAAAAAATTGCACATACAGATTTATTTGATGTCCATATAATTACTTAAACTTCTTTTACCATACTATCTCATCAAAAAAGCTGTTGACCCAGTGCTCCAATATTGAAAACATTCCATCCCACTACATAGAGCAATAGATAGGTAATTTACAAATGTTTATTGAAAATTATGTGAGACTTTGAGACCAGAAAAGATAAAAAGTTAAAGTTCAGTGGTTACTACCTTTAAAATATTCCAATTGACTCAGAAAATTTGTAAGATATGCCTGTAGCATTTATTCGGTTCCCGTATTTTTTATATCTGATAAAATTCTTTCATGGATTTTATTTGGTGCTCTTGGCATTCTTGTGAGTGGAATAACTGTTATTATTTATAGTAATGCTGTGGTACACAGCCCAGATGTCCCTTTCAGGGTAGAAATTTCCTCATCTGCCAGATACATCAGCAGCTAAATGTTCATAGTTGAGTTCCTATCTGAAAATTTCCTTATGGTTTAACGAATTGCCTTGCTTAAGTTTGTGCCCCCTCCCAGAAGCTAACGTATATCCAGAACTGGTCATTGGGAATGAAAATGTATGACCCTTATCACAAGCCTGGTCATCACTGAAAGGCCATCCTAGCTCCAGAGCTCCAGGGTACTTAGGAAGAGTAGACATATAATTGGCTTAGTCCTTGTTGTAAATTCATCACGATTCAGCTTCTTCTCAATCCCACTTCCCTTTCTCCCTTACAGAAATTATTCCTGGAACACTCTGCAATAACTCTTCCTGCACACAAATCTTTTTTACTGAGTCTCTTTTCCTGGAATCCAACTGGAGACATCAAGGTAGATATAATAAAACTGAGGTTGACATGAATGAATATTGAAGTTGGAACATAAACCCAGGCTAGTGGATTCCAAAAGTTTAAACATTCTACCAGACACTGCCTTCACCTACTGTGCTGAATCATCAGATGGGCCCATGTATATATGTTTCAGATATGAAGAGAACAAGCAGGACATCTCATTTTAAATCATCTGTCTTAATGCAAGTACCAGGAAGATGTTTAACGTGTCTTCACAGTATGGTTTTCTGTAAGACCTTCTTTAGGGCCTCTTTCACATCCTTATTTTTTAAACTGTAGATGAGGGGATTCAGCATAGGGATCACTACAGTATAAAAGACAGAGACAACCTTGTCCTGCTCCATTGAGTAGCTAGATGTTGGGCGCAAGTACATGAAAAGAATCGTCCCAAAGAATATGGTGACAGCAGTGAGGTGGGAGGCACAGGTAGAGAAGGCTTTGTGCCTGCCCTCTACTGAGGGCATTCTCAAGATGGCGATGAGGATGCATAGGTAGGAAATAAGGACAATAACAACACAGGTAATGACATTAAAACTGGAGGAAGTCATGATCACAATGCCATTGATATAGGTGTCAGAGCAAGAGATTTTAAGCAAGGGTGGAGTATCACAGTAGAAATGGTTGATCCTATTAGATCCACAAAAGGACAATCTAAAAGTCATCCCTGTGTGAATGGCTCCATTCCCAAAGCCTGCAAGGAATGAGGTAGCCACTAGTATGAAGCAAATTCTCCCGGACATGAGAACTGGATACAGCAGGGGGTTCCAAATGGCTGAGTAGCGGTCATATGCCATCATGGCCAACAGGAAGCACTCAGTGCCTAGGAAGGAGCCAAAGAAGTAGAACTGGGTGGCACATGCATTGAAAGAAATGGCTTTATTCTCAGCCACAAGGTTCATCAGCAACTTAGGAGTTACAGAAGAAGAGTAGGAGGCATCAACAAAGGAGAGGCTGCTGAGGAAGAAGTACATGGGAGTGTGGAGACAGGAATCAGTCTTAATCAGCAATATCATCCCCAAATTGCCTACCATAGTAGCCATATATATTAAGAGAAACAGTACAAAAAGGATAATTTGTAGATCTGGGTCATCTGAGAGTCCTAAGAGAATAAATCCTGTCACTTCTGTTTGATTTCCACCTTGAGTCTCTTGCATATATCTTGTAATTTGAGCTGGGGTAAGAGAAAAGACAGAACATGGCATTTTGTGGGTTGATCACATAACAAGCTATAAATATGTTTTTAATAACATGTACACATGTGTACCCTATCGAAAGAGTGAAAAATGAAAAGCATAGTAAAAACTGTGCTGAATTTGACATTAAGTTCAAAGAATTGTATCTGACTACTACGTATGCTGCCTACTAACTAATGTTTTTGAGCAAGTAACTTCAGAATCATTAGCCACAAACTAAAGTCCCTTCTGGCCTTAACCATTTATAGAATAATTATAGGGAAATATCCTCAAGATGTAACTCTCATTATTTACAAAAAAATAATTAATATGTAAACATACTCCAGAGACACAGCTTCTGAAGAAATATGATCAAATTAATTCAGGACACTGAATAATCCTCTCAGGTACTAATGAATGCAAAATATTAAAAGTCAGTAAAAGAAATTAACGATGTCAAAGAAAAGGCTTGAATCTCCGGCAAAAGTTGGTGTTAAAAATTGATAAAATTGATGAACAAGGAAAAACACAGAGCGTCCCATGCATGACTCCAATCCTACCCTAACTTCCCAGAGTCATTACCTACCAAAAAAAAAAAAAAAGCGTCCGTAAACCCTGAGAATTTTCAGTAATTCCCACTAATACTTACAGAATTAAACTGTAGGAAAGAAGAGATATCTCAGAAGAAAGAGATATAACTAGCCAAGGCAATGGAAACTCCCACCCAACACCCAGGTTCGCTGGATTACAACAGAACCAGGAAACACCACCAAGAGCACTTGACCTTTTCCACCCAACATACTGAATTGGAGGTAGCTTAAATGGAAATAAGTTCACTCCTGGAAAGGTGTAATAAATGTTAAAACAAGACGTAAAAAAAAAAAAAAGTCAATATACATGCAAAACCGGTATTTTCAAAAGGCTAGTTGCCAAGCATTAGCAATAATTAATACAGAATAATTTACATCAAGTTATATCTATATTAGGTTTTTGAACTTCAATGATTAAAAAAGAATTATTCACACATTTAAGCCAAAAAAAAAAAAAGCAAGTCATCTGTATGGGGAAAAAAATTAGACTAGCCTCTGACTTCTCCAGAATTTATTCCACACCAAAAGAAAAGGATGGAAAGCCTTCAAAGGTCTAGATTAGGAAGTAGGGATCCAAGAATGTTACATTCCAATAAGTTGTCATTTCATCACAGAACAATAAACAGACAAAAATGATGATGTAGGAAGTCCGAAAACATTCAACTCAGGGGCCCTTCTAAAAATAACTCATGATCAAATCTAGCCAACCAAGAATTAAATAGAAAAATACAGCTTAAATAAACTGAACATTGAATCCACATAAGTCTGTGAAAAGCATGGTTACAGAAGAGAATGTTGCTATTATAAGCCTGAACTGATATACCTAACTCATATACCCAACACAATAAAGGAGGCTCAGAAATATGACAGGAAGTACCCAAAAACCAAACGCCAATGCTGTGGGGTTAATTCTGATTCATAGCAACTCTATAGGACAGCATAGAACTGCCCGTAGGGTTTTCAAGGAGTGGTTGGTGGATTTGATTTGCTGACCTTTTGGCTAGCAGCCAAGCTCTTCACCTTGCAACAGAGGAAGTATAGAAGTGCTAAATCCTTTACAACTCACAGCAGGGAAATATTTGATATTGCTTAAAAGTAAAATTTGGGATAAAGTAATAAAATGTTTTTACTAATATTGGGGATAAAAGACCTACTGAACAAGGCTGGGGAGAAGGGTGGGCAAGAATTTTTTGTATTTTCACAAACACTGCCATACACAGAAACATCCGTATGGGCTCCACCCAGTTTGCATAAGGATATAGGAGCTTCATAGCCTGTCTTAGTTATCTAGTGCTGCCATAGCAGAAATCCCCCAAGTGAATGACTTTATAAACAGAAGTGTATTTTCTCATAGTTCCTTACCTTTTGTAACAGCTTGAGTTCTCTTTGCTTGTTTTGCTTGCTCCTGTTTAAGTCTAAATTCACCGTAAAATACAAAGCAAAAGCAAATAAATAAATAAATAAATTCCTTTGCTTAGATAAGACACTCATTCTAGCTTCTGCAGGTTAAACAGGAAGCACAGCTGGAAAGAACTTTAGAGGTCATCTATCAATAGGTAGGAAAACTGAATCCCTTTACACCTTCCCCATTATAATAGAGTTACCGTACATTCAGCAAAATTCCCTTCCTTCTTGATTTTACTTTTCCTTAAAGAAACGTATGAGAATTTTTATGACAATGCTAAACACATTTCAAAATACAGAGTACTGTAAATCCCCATACAATAAGTTCCACTTTATGTACAACTCCTAAACAAAACCAAAACCTATTGCCTTCAAGTCAATTACAACACATAACAACCTATAGGACAGAGTAGAACTGCTCCACAGCGTTTCCAAAGAGCAGCTGGTGGATTCCAGCTGCTGACCTTTTGGTTAGCAGTGGAACCCTTAACTATTACACTATCAGGACAACTCATAAAAAAAAAAAAATTCCCATACTTGCCCTTAAATGTTTTGTAAATTTGCCCTCACTTTCAAAGAATTGAGCCAACCCCTACTAGGAACAAATTCCTCATCACAATCCCCTTCACTTACTGCACATGCAGCTTTTAAACCATAGACAAGGCTTTGAATCTTTTCTTGCACTAAAGTAGGCTACATAAGAACCCGATGCACCTGTTCTGACTTACCTACAAATAAGACTTAAAGACACACTTAGGAATGCAATGGATCTCGTTCTTAAACCAGGGACTGACTGTACATCACTGCAGTGCAGCTGTAATATTGTTGGCAATTATTCCAACTGCAGAGGCTTCAGAGCAGACTCTGGAGTGAACATTCTGACTTACATTACTTAGGATATGTTTCTTGTTCTTTGGTCTCTAGGGACAGCAAATCTGATGTAACTTCATTGTAATCTACTCATTTCTCCCCTCTGAAACTAAGGAAACCACATTTGTCTTTCTTAGTTCTCTCCTTCACCCTTGGTACACCCAGACTCAGTGGAGAATGAATTTTCAGTTCTACATTCCCATTCAAATTTAAATATTTTCCTCTTATTTCCCCTGGTGACTGGTGGTCTGTCCTCTTAAAAAAAATTAAATCTACAAAGTAGAAGGTTAGGTCTATCTCTGGTCACAACTTCTCTAAGGACTCCATGTACATATAAGAAATTATGCTATAAAACAAAAGATAAGAATCACATGATTTTATCAATTGATGCAGAAAAGGCATTTGACAAAGTTCAACACCCATTCATAATAAAAACTCTCAGCAAAATAGGAATAGAAGGGAAATTCCTCAACAAAATAAAGGGCATTTATACAAAGCCAACAGCCAACATCACCCTAAATGGAGAGAGCCTGAAAGCATTCCCACTAAGATCGGGAACCAGACAAGAATGCCCTTTATCATCGCTCTTATTCAACATTGTGTTCGAAGTCCTACCCAGAGCAATTAGGCAAGATAAAGAAATAAAGGGCATCCAGATTGGCAAGGAAGAAGTAAAATTATCTCTATTTGCAGATGACATGATCTTATACACAGAAAACCCTAAGGAATCCTCAAGAAAACTACTGAAACTAATAGAAGAGTTCGGCAGGGTATCAGGATACAAGATAAACATACAAAACTCAGTTGGATTCCTCTACACCAACAAAAAGGACATTTGAGAGGAAATCACCAGATCAATGCCATTTACAGTAGCCCCCAAGAAGATAAAATACTTAGGAATAAATCTTACCAGAGATGTAAAACACTTATACAAAGAAAACTACAGTACACTTCTGCAAGAAACCAAAAGAGACTTACATAAGTGGAAAAACATACCTTGCTCATGGGTAGAAAGACTTAACATTAGAAAATTCTCTATCCTACCAAAAGCGATCTGTACATTTAATGCAATTCTTATCCAAATTCCAATAACGATATTTAATGAGATGGAGAAACAAATCATCAACTTCATACGAAAAAGAAGAACAAAGTGGGAGGCCTTACTCTGCCTGATTTTAGAACCTATTATACCGCCACAATAGTGAAAACAGCCTGGTACTGGTACAGCAACAGATACATGGACCAATGGAACAGAATTGAGAATCCAGTCATAAATCCATTCACATGTGAGCCCAGTTGATATTTGACAAAGGCCCCAAAACAGTCTTTTTAACAAATGGTGCTGGCATAACTGGATATCCACCTGCCACAAAATGAAACAAGACCCATACCTCACTCCATGCACAAAAACTAAATCAAAATGGATCAAAGACCTAAATATAAAATCTTAAAACGATAAAGATCATGGAAGAAAAAATAGGGACGTTAGGAGCCCTAATATATGTCATAAACAGTAGACAAAACATTATTAAGCATGTAGAAGAAAAACTAGGTAACTGGGAGCTCCTAAATATCAAACACCTATGCTCATCCAAAGACTTCACCAAAAGAGTAAAAAGACTACCTACAGAGTGGGAAAATGTTTTTAGCTATGACGTTTCCGATCAGCGCCTGATCTCTAAAATCTACATGATACTGCAAAAACTCAACTACAAAAAGACAAATATTCCAATTAAAAAATGGGCAAAAGATATGAATAGACACTTCACTAAAGAAGACATTCAAGCAGCTAACAGATACATGAGGAAATGTTCACGATCATTAGCCATTAGAGAAATGCAGATCAAAACTACAGTGAGATTTCATCTCACTCCAACAAGGCTGACATTAATCCAAAAAACACAAAATAATAAATGTTGGAGCAGCTGTGGAGAGATTGGAACACTTCTACCCTGATGGTGGGAATGTCAAATGGTACAACCACTTTGGAAATCTATTTGGCGCTTCCTTAAAAAGTTAGAAATAGAACTACCATACGATCCAGCAATCCCACCCCTTGGAATACATCCTAGAGAAATAATAGCCTTTACACAAACAGATAAATGCACGCCCATGTTTATTGCAGCACTGTTTACAATAGCAAAAAGATGGAAGCAACCAAGGTGCCCATCAACAGATGGATAACTAAATTATGGTATATTCACACAATGGACTACTATGCATCTATAAAGAACAGTGAGGAATCTGTGAAACCTGGAAGGTATTATGCTGAGTGAAATTAGTCACTTGCAAAAGGACAAATATTGTATAAGACCACTATTATAAGATCTTGAGAAAAAGTTTAAACTGAGAAGAAAACATTCTTTCATGGTTACAAGAAGGGGGAGGGAGGGAGGGTGGGAGAGGGGTATTCACTAAATAGTAGATAAGAACTACTTTTGGTGAAGGGAAAGACAACACACAATACAGGGGAGGTCAGCACAACTGGGCTAAACCAAAAGCAAAGAATTTTCCTGAATAAATTGAATGCTTCGAATGCCAGTTTAGCAGGGGCAGGGGTTTGGGGACCATGGTTTCAGGGGACATCTAAGTCAATTGGCATAATAAAATCTATTAAGAAAACATTATGCATCCCACTTTGAAGAGTTGCATCTGGGGTCTTAAACACCAGCAAGCAGCCATCTAAGATGCATCAATTGGTCTCAGCCCACCTGGATCAAAGGAGAATAAAGAACACCAAGGACACAAAGCGATTATGAGCCCAAGAGACAGAACAGGCCACATGAACCAGAGACTACATCATCCCAAGACCAAAAGAACTAGATGGTGCCTGGCTACAACCAATGACTGCCCTGACAGGGAACACAACAGAGAATTCCTGAGGGAGCAGAAGAGCAGTGGGATGCAGACCCCGAATTCTCACAAGACCAGACTTAATGGTCGAAGTGAGACTGGAAGGACCCCAGTGGTCATGGCCCTCAGACCTTCTGTTGCCCCAGGACGGGAACCATTCCCGAAGCCAACTGTTCAGACATGGATTGGACTGGACAATGGGTTGGAGAGGGATGCTGGTGAGGAGTGAGCTTCTTGGATCAGGTGGACACTTGAAACTATGTTGGCATCTCCTGCCTGGAGAGGAGATGAGAGGGTAGAAGGGTTTAGAAGCTGGTGAAATGGACATGAAAAGAGAGGGTGGAGGGAGAGAGCATGCTGTTTCATTAGGGGGAGAGCGACTGGGAGTATGTAGCAAGGTGTATGTACATAAGTTTTTGTGTGAGAGACTGACTTGATTCGTGAACTTTCACTTAAAGCTGAATAAAAATTATAAAAATAAAAAATATATATATCATAAAAAAAGAAATTCTGCTACCTGGATCATGGCAAAGTGTTTCATTGGAGGAGACATGGGGCAGTGGAGAGAACAAGGACAGTCTTTAGCTTGGAATCCTAGCTCTCTGGCTGACTGATTATGTGACTCTGGGTATCTCTCTAGATCTCACTGTGTCTCAGCTTTTGTCATTTCCAAGTGGGAATACTAATGTCTATTTTATAAGAAGATAAAATGAAATAATGACTGCAAATTTTTGAGCTTAATCCCCAGAACATAGAGAATGTAAATAAGTAAGAGTTTCTCCCATCTCCACATTCTTGCCCACATGCTGTTGTTGTTAGGTGCCATCGAGCTGGTTTCGACTCATAGGAACCCTTTGTACAATAGAACCAAATGCCGTCTGGAACTTCACCATCCTTAAGATCATTGTTACACTTCAGGTCATTGTTGCAGCCACTTCATCAATCCAACTCATTGAGGGTCTTCATCTTTCTCTTTTTTTGCCAACCCTGTATTAGCCTACGTAGAGTAGATTGAGATTTATCAAGTACTCTATTGCTCAAATGAATCTCCTACTTAAAGATTAAAAGAGTGAAACTGAAATAGGTTGTAATATCTAACGATCATTAAAATTATTCATGTTGCTTTGAGAAGACATTCCCTGTAATTAATTTTCCTCTCAGAACCATTTAATCAATGCAATTTAATCTAGTTTCTGCAGGACAGAAAGACTTAAGCGATGTCTTGCTTCATCCCCAGAAATTCAGGAAATTCTGTATTATTTTGGTTAAGCTTAGCTCATTTTTTTGTGTGTGTGTATGGTGGTAGTGAAGGACAGGGAAGAAAGGTAACCTGCAGGGAAAGTATTATAAGTTCCTATCAACGAAGAGTCCTTACATCCTGTGTTTCTTACCATGACCTATCAGTACCACATGAAGAAACTCACCCTAGACTATGGAGCTTCAGAATAAGTTTCAAAATAAGCAGAGAAAAATGTATGATCATAGCTTTAGTGTCATACAGAGAGACAGCAGGCACTGCTATGTTTCTCTGCCACTTGGCTGGAGACCATCTCAAGTTAGAATGCAATGTGATTTCAAGAAACCATTCTGAGAATTCACACTGGACACAGGGTGGTAAGCTTGGTGCCCTAAGGATGAAACATTGAAAATTAGGTTAAAATGAGACTCTTCATGGAGAACTTTGCCATCTAAAATCCAATAAACAAGCAACAAGTATTTATTAAGCAACTAATAGAGAGGATTCTGGCTAAAAAAGATGTTACCTCTATCCTCAAGGAGCTTACATCCATCAGAGGATGAGGCAGTGTCTTAGGCTGAGTTCTCTAGACAAGGAAAACAAGTGAAGCACATATACATATATAGAGAGAGAGAGATTTATATCAGGGAAATGACTCATGGGGTTGTAGAGGCTAGAAAGTCCCATGTCCTTGGGCCAAGTAAGAGGATTGTCTTGACTCACGTTGCTGTAGGGCTAACAAGCCCAAGATCTGCAGGTAAGCTGCTAAATCAAGTCTCAAGAACAGGAGATCATACGCAGTGTCCAGAGTAAGCAAAAGGCAGTGAGCTTTGCCGAAAAGTCCACATGTATTGGATGCAGGCCACACCCCCAAGGAAACTGGCTTTCAACTGATTGCTGCTCATAGCAGATCTCATCACGGAGGTAATTACATTATTACATAGCTAGCAAACAACATCATAACTGCCAAACCACTGAGAATCATGGCCCAGCCAGGTTAAGACACAACCTTAACCATCACAGGCAACGTAGTAAATAATGGAGAATCTGGTAAGCCTGTCCTTCCCTGGTCATAAGTAAAGGAGACTAGGGAGAAGTTAAAATAACAACTACTATTTATTGTTATTATTACTTGTCTATTTACAGCAATGCTGTGGTACAGAACCCAGATGTGCCTTTCAAGGTAGACATTTCCTCATCTGCCATATATATGAGCAGCTAAAGGCTCATAGCAGAGTTCCTCTCTGAGAATTTCCTTGTGCTTTAAGGAACTGCCTTGCCCAAGATTATGCCCCCACCCAGTGGGTAGCCCACAACCAGGACTGGTCATTGTGGATGAAAATACCTGACTCTTTTATCACAAGCTTGGTCATCACTGAAAGGCCATCCTGGCTCCAGAGCTCCAGGATGTTTGGGGACAGTAGACATATAATTGGCTTAGTCCTTATTGTAAATTCCATACTATTAAACTTCTGCCCAAACCTAGGAACATTCTCCAATAACTCTTCCACCACACAAATCTATTTTTTCATTCCGTTTTCCTGGAATCCAACTGGAGACATCAAAGTAGATACATTAAAACTAAGGTTCACAGGAACAAATATTGAAGTTGGAACATAAACCCAAGGCAGCCGATACCAAAATTTAAATATTCTACCAGACACTGCCTCACCTACTGTGCTGATGCATCAGATAGGCCCAAGTATATATGTTTAAGACATGAAGACAGAACAAGCACGACATCTCATTTTAAATCATCTATCTTAATACAAGTAAGGATCTTAAGTAATGAGAAAAAAAAAATAAGAAAATACATGTTCTTCTACATTAACAGGAAGATGTTCAACATGCCTTCACAGCATGGTTTTCTGTAAGACCTTCTTTAGGGCCTCTTTCACATCCTTATTTTTTAAACTGTAGATGAGGGGATTCAGCATAGGGATCACTACAGTATAAAAGACAGAGACAACCTTGTCCTGCTCCATTGAGTACCTAGATGTTGGGCGCAAGTACATGAAAAGAATCGTCCCAAAGAATATGGTGACAGCAGTGAGGTGGGAGGCACAGGTAGAGAAGGCTTTGTGCCTGCCCTCTTGTGAGGGCATTCTCAAGATGGCGATGAGGATGCACAGGTATGAAAAAAGGACAGTAACAACACAGCTGATGACATTAAAACTGGAGAAAGCCATGGTGACAATGCCATTGATGTAGATGTCAGAGCAAGAGATTTCAAGCAGAGGTGGAATATCACAGTAGAAATGGTTGATTCGATTAGAGCCACAAAAGGACAATCTAAAAGTCATCCCTGTATGGATGGCTCCATTCCCAAAGCCTGCGAGGAATGAGGTAGCCACTAGTATGAAGCAAATTCTCCCAGACATGAGAACTGGGTATAGCAGGGGGTTCCAAATGGCTGAGTAGCGGTCATATGCCATCATGGCCAACAGGAAGCACTCTGTCCCTACAAAAGAGCCAAAGAAGTAGAACTGGGCGGCACATTCATTGAAAGAAATGGCTTTATTCTCAGCCACAAGGTTCATCAGCATCTTGGGAGTCACAGAAGAAGAGTAGGAGGCATCAACAAAGGAGAGGCTGCTGAGGAAGAAGTACATGGGAGTGTGGAGACAGGAATCAGTCTTAATCAGCATGATCATTCCCAAATTGCCTACCATAGTAGCCGTATAGATTAATAGAAACACTACAAAAAGGATAACTTGTAGATGTGGGTTGTCAGAGAGTCCTAAGAGAATAAACTCTGTAGCTTCTGTTTGGTTCCCACCTTGGGTCTCTTTCATGTATCTTATCATTTGAGCTGTGGTAAGAGAGAAGATAGAACATCACGTTTTGTTGAATGAACACATAACAAGGTATAAACATCTTTTTACTGACATATATACACGTGTACCCTATCAGAAGAGTGAAAAATGGAAAGCATAGTAAAAACTGTGCTGAACTTGACATTAATCGCAAAGAACTGCATCTGACTATTGTGTATGCTGCCTACTAACTAAGGTTTTTGAGCAAGTAACTTAGTAATCATTAGCCAAAAGCTAAAGTCTCTCTGGCATTAACCGTTTATTGAATAGTAAAGAGAAAAACCCTTAAGGTGTAACTCTCTTTATTCTTTATAAAAATAAATTAATTAATATGTGAATATACTCTATAGGCACCACTTCTGAAGAAATATGATCAAATTAATTCAAGCCACTGAATAGTCTTCCCCGGTACTAATAAAATGAATACATAATACTTAATGTCGGTAAAGTAATTAACGATGTCGGGGGAAAAAACTTGAATCCCTGGGAATGAGGAGTGTTAAAAATTGATAAAATTAATGAGAGGAGAGTCCCATGCAGGATTCCAGTCCTACCCTAATTTCCCAGAGTTGTTACCTCCCAAAAAAAAAGTGTCAGTAAACCTGAGAATTTTCAGTAATTCCCTCTAATATTTAGAGAACTAGTCTTTAAGAAAGAATAGATACCTCAGATGAAAGTGATACAACTAGCCTAGGCAGTGTAAACTCCCACCTAACACCCAGGTTCACTGGATCACAACAGAACGAGGAAATGACAACAGCACTTAACATTTTCCACCCAACATACTGAATGGAAATAAATTCACTCCTGGAAAAGTGTAATAAATGCTAAAACTAGACTTAAATATCTCAATATAGATGCAAAGCCTATATTTTCAAAAGGTTAGTCTCCAACATTTAGCAAAATTAGTACAGAATAATTTACTTCCAGTTATGTCTATATCAGGTTTTTGAACTTCAATGATTAAGAAAGAATTATTCACTCATAAAGAAAAAAAAAAAGCAAGTCAGACATATGGGGAAAAAAAAAAATCACACTAGCCTCTGACTTCTCCAGAATTTATTCCACACCAAAAGAAAAGGGTGCAATGTCTGCAAAGGTCTGGATTAGAAAGGGGGAACCCAAGAATGTTAGTTCCAACAAGTTGTCATTTCAGTACAGAACAATAAACAGACAAAAATGATGATGTGGAAGTCAGAAAACATTCATCTCAGGAGCCCTTCTTAAAATAACTCATGATCAAATCTAGCCAACCAAGAATTAAATAGAAAAATACTGCTTAAAAAACTGAATATCGAGTCCACATAAGTCTGTGGAAAGCATGGTTGCAGAAGAGAATATTTCTATTATAAACCTGACCACATTAAAAACAATGATAAGCCTAACACAATAAAGAAGGCTGAGAAATGTGACAGGAAGCACCCAAAAATCAAACCCCAACGCTGTGGAGTTAATTCTGACTCATAGCAAGCCTATAGGAAAGCATAGAACTGCCCCATACGGTTTCCAAGGAGTGGTTGGTGGATTCGAATGGCTGACCTTTTGGCTAGCAGCCTAGCTCTGAACCTTGCAACAGATGAAGTACCGAAGTACTAAATCCTTTATGACTCACAGCAGGGAGTTATTTGATGTTTTCTAAAATTGAAATATGGGACATAATAACACAATACCTTTGCTAATATTGGAGATAAAGGATCCACTGAACAAGCCTGGGGAGAAGAGTAGGCAAGAATTGGTTGTATTTTCACAAACACTGCCATACACAGAAGCATCTATATTGGCTCCATCCAATTTCCGTTAGGATATAGGAGCTTGATAGGCTGTCTTAGTTATGTAGTACTGCCATAAGGGAAAAGCCACAAGTGACTGACTTTAGAGAACAGAAATGTATTCTCTCACAGTTCCTCACCTTTTGTAACTCCCTGAGTTCTCCTTGCTTCCTATGCTTGTTCCTGTTTAAGTCTGTATTCACCCTAAAATAAAAAGAAAAAAAAAACATAAATTTCTTTTCTTAGAAAAGACACTCACTCTAAACCCCCCCCCCCCCCCACACACACACCAGGTTAAACAGGAGGCATAGCTGGAAGGGACTTCAGAGGTCACCTATACCTGAAACCCTTTACACCTTCTCCATCATAATAGACTTACTCTACCTTCAGCAAAACTCCCTTCTTTCTTGATTTTACTTTTCCTTAAAGGCAAGTATGAGAAATTTTATAACAATGCTAAACACATTTCAAAATACATTTAAAAATACAGAGTACAGTAAATCTCTGGGTTAGGAACTTCTGACTTATGTACAACTTCTAACCAAAACCGAAACCCATTGCCATCAAGTCAATTTCGACTCATAGCGACCGTATATGACAGAGTAGAACTGCCCCATAGGGTTTCTGAGGAGAGGCTGGTAGATTCCAAAGGATGACCTTGTGGTTAGCAGCAGAACGCTTAACCACTTCACTACCAGGACAACTCATACATGCCCTTAAATGTTACGGAAATTTGCCCTCACTTTCAAAGAATTGAACCAACCCTTCTACCAACAAATTCCTCAACACAATCCCCTTCACTTACTGCACATGCAGCTTTTAAGCCATTGACAAGGCTTTGAGACTTCTTTTGCTCTAAAATAAGGCTACATTAAGAACCCAATGTACCTGTTCTAACTTACCTACAAATTCGACTTAAAGGCACACTTAGGAATGAATTGGACCTCGTTCTTAACCCGGGGACTGCCTGTATATCACTGCAGTTCAGCTGTAATATTGTCGGCAATTATTTCCAGTTGTAGAGGCTTCAGACCAGACTCTGGAGTGAACATTTTGACTTACTTTAATTAGGATATGTTTCTTGTTCTTTGGTCTCTGGGGACAGCATATCTGATGTAACTTCATTTATAGTCTATTCATTTCTCCCCTCTGAAACTAAGGAAATCACACTTCCCTTTCCTGGTTCTATCCTTCACCCTTGGGACACCCAGGCTCAGTGGAAAATGAATTTTCAGTGCAACATTCCCAAACAAACTTAAATATATTTTTTTAAATTTCCCCTGATGGCTGGTGGTTTGACCCTCTTTAAACAATTGAAAGAATCTACAAAATAGGTTAGCTCTACTTCTGGTCACAACTTCTATAAGGACCCTGTGTACATATAAGAAGTTATGCTACCTGGATCATACCAAAGTGTCTCAGTGGAGGAGACATGGGGCAGTAGAAAGAACAACGACAGTCTTAGCTTGGAATACTGGTTCTCTGGCTCACTGATTGTGTGACTCTGGGTATCTCTCTAGATCTGGCTGTGTCTCAGCTTTTGTCATTTCCAAATGGGAATACTAATGTCTATCTTATAAGGAGAAGAAATAAAATAATGAATGCAATTTTTGAGCTTAATCCCTAGGGCATATAGATTATAAATAAATAAGCATTTCTCCCATCTCCACATTCTTGCCCACATTTTGTTGTTAGATGCCATTGACTCAGCTTTGACTCATAGTGACCCTATGTAAAACAGAACAAAATGCTACCCAGTCCTGTGCCATCCTCACAACTGTTGTTATGCTTGAGTCCATTGTTGCTGCCACTGCATCAGTCCATCTTGTTGAGGGTCTTCCTCTTCCTTTTTTTCACTGACCCTGTATTAGCCTACCTAGAGTAGATTGAGACTTATCAAGTACTCCATTCCCCAAATGAATCTCCCAAGTAAAGACATAGGGAGAGAAACTGAAATGGGTTACAATATTTAATGATCATTAAAATTATTCATATTGCTTTGAGAAGGCATTCACTGTAATTAATTTCCCTTTCAGTACCATTTAGTCAAAGAAATTTGCTCTAGATTCTGGGAGACAGAAAGACTTAAGAGATGTCTTGCTTCATCTCCAGAAATTCAGAAAAGAATGTTCTGTATTATTTTGTTTAAGCTTAGCTTTTTTTTTTTTTTTTTTTTGGTGGTGATGGAGGAGGGGGAAGAGAGTTAGCCTAGAGGGAAAATACTATAAGTTCCTATCAACACAGAGTACTTATCCTGTGTTTTTTGCCGCGACCTACTGGTACCGCTTGAAGAAATTCATCACAGGCAATGCAGCTTCAAAATAAGTTTCAAAATAAGCAGAGAACCAATGTATGATCATAGCTTTAGTGTCGTTCAAAGAAGCAGGAGACAATGCTAAATTTCTCTGCCACTGGGCTGGAGACCATCTCAAGTTAGATTGCAGTGTGATTTCAAGGAACCATTCTGAGAATTCACACTGGATACAGGGTTGTAATCTTGGTGTCATAAGAGAAGAAACATAGAAAACTAGGTTACGATGAGACTCTTTATGAAGAGCCTTGCCATCTAAAACCCAATAAACAAGTAACATGTATTTATTAAGCAACTAATAAAGAGAATTCTGAATAACAAAGAGGTTATCTCTACCTTCAAGGAGTTTACAGTCTGTCAGAGGATGAGGCAGTGTCTTAGGGTGGGTTCTGTAGAGAAGCAAAACCAGTGAAGCATATATATGTATACATATTTATATTATATATATAGAGAGAGAGAGATTTATAGCAGGGAAACAGTTCATGTAGTTGTAGAGGCTGGAAAGTCCCACGTCCCTGGGTCAAGTTGAAGATTTCTCCTGACTCGCCTAGCTACAGGGCTGACAAACCCAAGATTAGCAGGTAAGTTGTTAGCTCAAATCCCAAGATCAGGAGGCCATATGCAGGATTCTGAACCAGTAAAAGGCAGTGAGATTTTGAAAAAAAAAATCCACATATACTGGATGCAGGCCACAGTCCCAAGGAAACTCCATTTCAACTGATTGGTTCTCATAGCAGATCTCATCATGGAAGTGTTTTCATTATTACATAGCTGGCAAACAACATCATAACTGCCAAACCACTGAGAATTATGACCCAGACAAGCTGACACACAACTTTAACCATTACAGGCAGCATTATGAATAATGGAGAATCTGGTGAGTCTGTCCTCCCCCTGGTCATAAGTAGAGGAGACTAGGGACAAGTAATAATAGCGACTACTACTTATTGTTATTATTTGGATGGGTAGTCACCTCTATTTATGACCAGAGGGAAGACAGGTCATTTTGAATACCAGACAATCATATGGTCTATTATGCCGGCAATGACAACTTAAAGAGGAATGGTGCTACGTTGTCAAAAAGGACATTTCAAAATCTATGCTGAAGTACAATGCTGTCAGCGATAGGATAATATCCATACGACTACAAAGAAGGTCAGTTAATAGGACTGTTATTCAAATTTATGCACCAACCACTGAGGCCAAAGATGAAGAAACTGAAGATTTTACCAACTTCTGCAGTCTGAAATTGATCAAACATGCAATCAGGATGCAACAATAATTACCGGTGATTGGAAAATGAAATCTGGAAACAAAGAACAGGGATTAGTATTTGGAAAATATGCACCTGGTAGTAGAAATGATGCTGGAGATGACATGATAGGATTTTGCAAGACCAATGGCTTCTTCATTGTAAATATCTTTTTTTTAAACAGCATAAATGGTGACTATTTTTATACATGTGGACCTCACCAGATGGAATACATAATAATCAAATCGACTACGTCTGAGGAAACAGACAATGGAAAAGCTCAATATCATCAATCAAAACAAGGTTGGGGCTGACTGCAGGAACAGACCATCAATTGCTCATATGTCAGTTCAAGTTGAAACAGAAAAAAAATTAGAATAAGCCCGCAAAAGCCAAAGTATGCCCTTGAGTATACCCCACCTGTGTTTAGAGACCATCTCAAGAACAGATTTGACATGTTGAACACTAATGACCCAAGAGCAGACAAGTTGTGGAATGACATCAAGGACATCATGCATTAAGAAAGCCAAAGGTCATTAAAAGGACAGGAAAGAAAGCAATGACCAAATGGATATCAGAAGAGACTCTGAAACCTGCTTTTGAACTTCAAGTAGCTAAAGCAAAAGGAGTAAAAGAGCTGAACAGATTTGAAAGAGTGGCTTGAGAAAACAAAGTAAAGTATTATAATGACATGTGCAAAGACCTGGATTTAGAAAACCAAAAGGGAAGAATCATTCTCGGCATTACTCAAGCTGAAAGAACTGAAGACAAAAATCAATATTGAGGGATTCTACCGGGAAAGTATTAAACGACATGGAAAGCAACAAAAGAAGGTGGAAGGAATATAGGGTCACTATACCAAAAAGAATTGGTTGATGTTCAAACACTTTAAGAGGTAGCATATGATCAGAAACTGATGATACTGAAGGAAGAGTTCCAAACAGCGCAGACAGCAGTGGAGAAAAACAAGGCTCCAGGAATTGACGGAATACCTATTGAGATGTTTCAATAAATAGCTGCAGCTGTGGGAAGTGCCCATTTGTCTATGCTAAGAAATTTAGAAGACAGCTCCCTGGCCAACCAACTGGAAGAGATCCATATTTATGCCTATTCCAAAGAAAGGTAATCTAAACAAATGCAGAAATTATCCAATAATATTATTAATATAACACCCAAGTAAAATTTTGCTGAAGATCATTCAAAAATGGCTGCAGCAGTACATTGATGGGGAACTGGCAGAAATTCAAGCCAGATCCAGAAGAGGATTTGGGACCAGAGATATCACTGCTGATCTCATATGGATCCTGGCTGAAAGCAGAGAATACCAGGAAGATGTTTACTTGACTATCCAAAGGCATTCAACTGTGTGGTTCATAACAAATTATGTATAACATTGTGAAGAATGGGAATTCCAGAACACACTTGATCATGCTCATGAGGAACCTGTACACAGATCAAGAGGCAGTAGTTCAAACAAAGGGGATACTGAGTGGCTTAAAGTCAGGAAAGGTGTGTGCCACAGTTGTATTTTTTCACCATACTTATTCGATGTATATGCTCAGCAAATAATCCAAGAAGCTGGACTATATGAAGAAGAAAGGAGCATCATGATTGGAGGAAGACTCATTAACAGCCTGTATTATGTAGATGACACAACCTTGCTTGCTGAAAGTGAAGAGGACTTGAAGATCTTACTGAAGATCAAAGACCACAGCCTTCAGTATGGATTACACCTCAACATAAAGAAAACAAAGATCCTCAAAACTGGACCAACAAGCAACACCATGATAAACAGGGAAAAGATTGAAATTGTCAAGGACAATCAACACCCATGGAAACAGCAGTCAAGAAGTCAAAAGAAGCATTTCATTGGGCAAATCTGCTGCCAAAGGCCTCTTTAAGGTGTTGAAAACCAAAGATGTCACCTGGAAGACTAAGCTGCGCTTGACCCAAGTCATGGTGTTTTAAATACCCTCATATGCATGCCAAGGCTGGACAATGAACAAGGAAGACTGAAGCAAAATTGACGTTTTTGAATTGTGGTGTTGGCAAAGAATATTGAGTGTACGATGGACTGTCAAAAGTCAGACAAATCTGTCTTGGAAGAAGTACAACCAGAATGCTCTTTAGAAGCAAGAAAAGGGAGACTATGTCCCACGTACTCTGGACATGTTATCAGAAGGGATTGGTCCCTGGAGAAGGATATCGTGATTGGTAGAGGTTCAGGGAAAAAGAGGAAGACCCTCAACGAGATGGATTGACACGGTGGGTGCAACAATGGGCTCAAGTGTAAGAATTGTGAGGATGACGTTAGAACAGGCCATGTTTCGTTTTCTCATACACAGGGTTGTCATGAGCCGGAACAGACTTGACGGCACCTAAGAACAAGTATTTATTGAGCAGGCACTACTTGCTAAGTTGTCCTATGCATTTTCTGATTTTTATGAATCATCCCCCATCACAGATCAGGAAACTGGGGTCTCAAGAAGTAAGCAATTGCCCAAAGACACTGGGACTCAAACACAGTTTTTCCTGACTATAGAATAAAAAAAAATGTATCGCTAAATACTTGCATTACTGCAGTTCAAAGTCATAAAAAGCTTATGAAAAATTATCTTTTGTATTAAATATATATCTAAAACACATAAACTACAGTAATGCATACAGTTAAACTGCTCAGCTACTAACTGAAATGTTAGAGTTTCGAGTCCAACCAGAGACACCTCAGAAGAAAGGCCTGGTGATTTACTTCTAAAAAATCAGCCAATGAAAACCCTATGGAGCACAGTTCTACTCTGACACACATGAGGCCTCCATGAGTTAGAATTAACTCGTGTACACCTGGTTTACAGTAATGACTAACAGCTTGTTTAATCCCCTCAAAAAGCAGGACTGGCAAGACTGACTAATTGTGATATAGTGTGTGTGGTAGTGATGGTGGTGCTGGTTGCTCGGGGAAGGATGGAATCACATCACAGTGTTAGTAGTGGAAAGGCTCTACATTAGTGAACTATACCGCCCCTTAGTTGAGAGGTATTCTTTACTAAAAGATACCTAGAATTGAAAGAAAAAAAAAAAAAAGCAAGTCTCAATAGAGGTAGTATTGTCCTCTGGGCGCATTATTGAAATCGGTGGTTGTCATAGTGATGAGGCAACACCACAAAATTTAGTGAGTGGGTGTCAAGGATGCTAAAAGCCCTAATAGTGCAGTACAATCCTTAGCAAAGAGTTGATCAGGACCCATGGAATTTACAAGCATCTTGCCAGTTATTTATATAGAAGATAGAATTACCTAAGCCTTGAATCTAACTGCATTTTACATGTAAACACATTTTACATATAAAGACAGCAGATTTTTTGCATGGGCTTTTAATACAACGAATTTGTCACAAATTAAATAACACATGCACGCACACACAGGCACACATTTCTTACCTCCATCTACATAGTTCTTACCTCTGTGTCCACTACACTTTATTTCTAATCTAAACTGCTATCTGGTTATAAGAATGAGGCTCTATAATAAAAATGTGCTTTTTTTAATGCCTACTAACGTACATTATGGTGCCCTGGTGGCGCGGTGGTTAAAGACTGCGGCATGCTACACCTGCTTACCAAAACGTCAGCAGTTCAAATCTACCAGCTGCTCCTTGGAAACCCTGTGGAGCAGTTCTATTCTGTCCTTTGGGTCACTATGAGTCAGAATCTACTCAACAGCAACAGGTTTAATGTACATTGGATATTGAGAGAAAAAATAAATGAACCACCTCATTCTATTTTCTCTAGGAACGTAGTTGAGGATATCTTCCACTACATCATATAATGAGCTCTTAACTCTTTATGAAACCTCATGGAAGAAATTTCTCTTAGGTCAAATAACATCCAAATTAAGTGATTTTTTTGGGGGGGGGGTGGGTGGGCAATGAGAACATTACAACTGATGTCATTTTCATTTTTTCTTTATCCAAAAGGAAGTTGGAACAAATTTATATGTCATCTCTTGAAATTCTAAATAATTTTAGAACATGTAGTTTTTACTAGCTTAACCCTATTTTTATTTTAATATTTGAATTATGTCTTTCTTTCATCCAGTTTCCCTTACAAATATGTGTCATTGTATTAAAACAAGCCATCTTGGTAAACTCTTTTAGATTCTTTTCAAGGATAAGGAGTTTTGCCCCTTCAGTGGCAGTTTTCTTATCCTTCTTATCAGAATAGGTAGCTTATTATAAGAGAAAAAGTAGGAGCTTTCTACTCAAATGAACACTTATATTCTGTCTCTAACACTGCGAGGTTATGTGGTCCTGGGAAAGTTAAATAAACAGTCACTCAACTAGTAGTTGTATCACTGAATTATCACTGTAAAACAAAGACTCACTCCTTTCATTTGAAAGCAGAGTCAATATTATTATCAGAAGATTTAATTGGATCGCACATGTGAAGCTGTCTTTCCTCTGTCCACCATACTGTCTCAGACATGATCAAATCTCATTAATTTGTTGCAGAGTTTTAAATTTCTGACATGTTCCCTTATGCCAGATTAAGAGGCATTTTAAAATATGGTCCCTCTATGAGAAATGACAAATAATGTCCTCTATAAAAGGACTTTCAGGCATCAGCAAGAAGACCATTCTAGGTGATCCCAAAATCACACCTCTTAGGAAGCTTTGGGCAAACCAGTCAAGGCATCACTTATGGCTGATTGAGTCATTGCAAATAGGTATCTTCAAGCAACTCCCTTGTGTCTCTTCCTTTTATCATTAAGGATGAAGGAAGAGAGAGTGCAATTCCTTAGGGGATGACAGTTCACAAATCTTTGAGTCTCCTGTGAGTGCAGAGAGTATTTCATCATATTTCTTCTGAGGGTTATTTGTGACTCTGAGATTTAAATACCCCACACACATAGGAACAAGCGTGGGGTGAGCAAGTAGCTCAGAAACAACTATCAGGGTGATTCGCTGTCTCTGGATCTTCTCAGAATATTTGTTCAGTATAATCCATCAGGAGAAGAAAAGACTTTCAACCTCTCTCAAACAGGTAAAAAACTGGTGAGTTCATGGGTCAGTATTAAAAAAAAAAAAAAGGAAAAAAAGAGATTTGACCTTTTGGGAATGGAGCATTATACTGCTCATTGCTCCTTTGAGTTTTGGTTCTGCATAGTCTCAGGTAGATGCCACTGTATATTTTCAAAAGGAGACAAAGGCAGTACGTTGACTTTTAGGAATCTCATAATAGGTACAGATTCGGAGAATGCTAGAACTGAAAAGTTCTATGTTTTCCACTGCATTCATTTCACAGGTAAGGAAGCTGCATCCAACGCATCACCAAGATCAAATAATAAATCACTGGCAGAAACAGGACTGTATCCTAGCTCCCCAAGCTCTTGCTTCAGCATTCTTTTCTTATCAACTTGTAAAAACAGGCGATACATAGAAATCTAAGATATATTCAGTCTGAATTTATTTCTATGAAATCATACTTTTGTTCATCTTTTGTTAAATATTTGAGTTTATTGTTAACTATGGAATTTGTTTATCTACTCTTAATTCTGCCGTTTCTTCAATAGTCAAATGGGCTGAATTTTAGCTACAGGAGACTAGACAGGAAACTGTGTCTGTTTTCTTCTGTCTTAGTCAAACATTGTTAACCCCATTTAATGCATGAGAAACTAAGGTTCCAAGAAAGTAAGTAATGTGCTATAAAACAACAGCTAATAAGTGGAAAAACCTGTATTTCTCCAGTATGACAAAAAACAGGTGGGAGGCTTTATTATTGGTGAAGTCTCTTCTCACGTTAGCATCTTGAATTTAAAAGGGAGGTAAAAATGATTTTTCTATAACCTTTTCCAGTTGGGAAAACTAGAATCCAAAGTGAAATGAACTGGCTAGCACACAACGTTATGGATCTGATTCCTGATTCCTAGTGCTGTGTTCTTACTAGGCATCCAACACTCCTCTCACTATTGCGGTCTGGTGTCACCCTGCATTTTCAACATTGGTGCCTAGCTGTTTGCTCACCTATAAAATTATGAGGTTGGACTGAGTCGTTCCAGTTTTAACAACAAGCTTATGTTCTCACCTACTAAAGTGCAAGAATAGGCTGACAAATTGAAGGACTATGGCAGGTGTTTTGTTTTGTTTTTTGTCCTAACGGACCATTTTCAAATTTCTACGTGAGATAGTAGGGGAAAAAGAAATCAAGCGAGCACCATAAGGGAAATTAGCAATCCCAGGTTCAATGGCTGATTCTGCAACTGATTCATTGAGTGTCTTGACAAGTCCCCTCAACCTGCTAAGTCTTTGTTTCTTCATTGACCTAACCTAGGAAATGACGTAGGCATCCACCTGTAGTGAAAATGAGCTGAACTGCAGTAGGGGCAAGTATTCTTGTTTCTTCTTTTTAACAGCTTTATTGAAGTATAGTGAGTGCACCGTAAGTTGTACATACTTAAAGTATATAATTTGATGAATTATTACCACAATCAAGAGAGTGACCATATCCATTGCCTCCAATGTTTTTTGTTCCCCTTTGTAAACTCTCCCTACTACTCCTCCCCACATCTACCATCTCCAGGCAACCACCAATCTGCTTCCTGTCACTATTCATGTGGCTGTATTTTCTAGAGTTTTATAGATGAATGATAAAATGATTTACAGATGGAATCCTAAGATGATTCCCTGGCTTTTTTCACTCAGTATGATTATTTTGAGGTTTGTCTATCATGTGGTGTGTATCAACAGTTCTTTCATTTTAATTCTGATTAGAATTCCATTGTATGAATACATCACAATTTATTCATCCAGTCACCTATGGGTAGACATTTTGGTTATTTGTAGATTTTCTGGCTATTATGAATAAAACTACTGTGAACATTTGTATGCAAGTCTTTGTGTGGATATATGCTTCTTGCGGGGTGGGGGGGGGGGGGAACTTAGGAGCAGAATGGCAGGATCCTAAGGTAGTTATGTGTGTTTACTTTTGTCAGAACCTGCCAAAGTGTTTTCCAAAATGGTTGTACTCTTTTACTTCCTCACTGACTGCAATTCAATTTCTAGTTCCTCCACTTCTTGTCAACACTTGGTATAGCCAGTCTTTTATTTTATCTTAGCCGCTCTAATAGTTGTATATTCCACTGTGGTTTTAATTTACATTTTCCTAATAACTAATGGTGTTAAACATTTTTCATGTGCTTATTTTCCGTTCATATCTTCATTAGTTAAGTACCTCTTCAAATCTTTGGCCCGTTCTTAATGAGTTGAGTGTTTTCTTATTACTGAGTTTTGAGAGATATTTATATATTATGGGCACAAGTCTTTTATCAGAAATATGCTTTTCAAATAATTTCTCCCAGACTGTGGCCTGTCTTTTTGTTCTGTTTCCTAATTGACCTAATGTGTGAAATTATGCACACATTCACAATATGTTAAGAGTGAGTTCAAAAGCAGTAGATGCAAGTACTCTGTAAATGATAAGCTTGTGGGCCAGTATATGGCGTTCTTTATTATTAGAGCTCCTTCTTTGTTACCATTGATTATATTCTATGTGAAAATTAAAAGATGGGGCACTACTCCCATCCACCCAGAATTTAATATAAATTATGAATGTCCACACTTCCGTGAATGACATATTCCTCTACTTCTCCCCTTTCTCTTCTTTTCTAAGCAATAAATCAATTAAACCAGTTAGAGTCTGACTTCTCCTTTCAGGTGTAGATAGGGGATGCTTCTTAGTTCTGAATCACTTTGCTTTTTGGCCCACTGCTGTGTCTTCCTCTTAATTATGCCCATGCCTGACCCCTGGGTGCTTTCAAAGATCAGGAAAACTCAAGGACTGGTTCTACGCCCATGCATGACATGCAGGACAATAAAGGAAAGGAAGGCACAAAAATAAAAGAGATTTAACCTCCATCAAGTCACATATACACAGAAGCCAGGAAAGTGGGATGGGCACTAGAGTCAGACGGATGCAGCTCAGCTACTTAACTGACTCTCAACTTTGGTGGTTACTTAATATCTAGTCTTGGTTTGTTGGTTGGTTGGTTGGTTTTTAGACCTAAGAAGAATAATGATACCTACTTCATAGAGTTGTTGTGATAATGAAATTGTGTAATACGTGTAAAATATTCAATGAGGAACTGGCACGTAATAAACACTCAGTAACTACAGACTTTTTAAAAATTATTATCTGCTTCCATTTCTTATATAGCTCCCCTCTGCTTCAAGTATTTCACTTTCTTTGTATGTGTGTGTGATGTGTTATACTTTCACTTTGTGCTTTCTCTTTATGCCTACCTGAAATGAGAACTGACCTTTATTCATTATCCATATTTATGTTTGCTTTGCTTTAGAAAGAAGTAAGGAACACTCTAAACTACTCTTCTTTGCTAATTTATAATTACTTAGACTGGGTCAAGTACCTGATAAATAATTTCAGAACACCGGCATCATTGGAGAAACACCACTTGCCATTCCCAAGAAGCAAACATCTTTTTGTGTGTGCGTGTATGTGTTTATGTGAAGGTTTACGGCTCAAATTAATTTCTCATTCAAAAGTTTATACACACATTGTTTTGGGACATTAGTTGTGATCTCCACAATGTGGCAGCATGCTCCCCTTTTTACCCTAGGTTCCCTGTGTCTGTTAGCCCAGTTTCTGTCCCTTCCTGTCTTCTTATCCTGCCTTTGGACAAGAGATGCCCATTTGGTCTCATATACTTGATTGAACCAAGAAGCACATTCCTCACATGTATTAATTTTTTGTTTTATAGGCCTGTCTAATCTTTGTCTGAAAAGTGGGCTTCTAGAATGTGCAAACATCTTCTGTTTTGACAAGTGCTCCTGGGGAGGACACAATCATTGCCTTCACCGATGTCATTTCAGTCACCTTACTTCTCATAGAATCTTTTTACTTGGAGGAACCTTAAGGATCATCTCAAATAAAACCTTCATCTACTGTAGAAAATACATATTTTTATAATATGTCTTGCTTATGATTGCTTATCTTTAGTTTGAGTATTTCCAGTGACAGTGAATTTACTACAGTCACCAACTAATCACATCCAGGCACATGTAAAACAGAAGAGATGGATAAAGAGAACCACTCGGCAGTGACTGAGTTCATCTTTATGGGCATCACTCAAGACCCTCAGCTGCAGATCATCTTCTTTGTGGTCTTCCTAGTAGTCTACACGGTCACTGTAGTGGGGAATGTTGGTATGATTATCCTTATCATAATAGAGGTGCAGCTTCACATACCCATGTATTTTTTCCTCTGCAATCTGTCCTTTGTTGATCTAGGCTACTCCTCAGCCATCACCCCCAGGATGCTGGCTGACTTCCTAACTAAGTGCAAAGTTATCTCCTTCTCCAGCTGTGCCACCCAGTTTGCTTTCTTTGTAGGTTTTGTGGATGCTGAGTGCTATGTCCTGGCTGCCATGGCCTATGACTGTTTTGTGGCCATATGTCGACCCCTCCACTATAGTACACTCATGTCCAAGAAGGTCTGTTTAGCTCTCATGCTGGGCTCTTACCTAGCTGGTCTGGTGAGTTTGGTTGCCCACACTGCTCTCACCTTCAGCCTGAGTTACTGTGGTTCCAATATCATCAATCACTTCTTCTGTGAAATCCCACCGCTTCTGGCCCTCTCTTGCTCAGACACCTACATCAGTGAGATCTTGCTCTTTAGTCTGTGTGGCTTCATTGAATTCAGCACCATCCTCATCATCTTCTTCTCCTATGCCTTCATCTTCATAGCCATCATCAGAATGTGCTCAGCTGAAGGTCGCCTTAAGGCTTTCTCCACCTGTGGGTCACACCTCACGGGTGTCACACTGTTCTATGGCACAGTCATGTTTATGTACCTGAGACCAACATCCAGTTACTCCCTGGACCAGGACAAGTGGGCCTCTGTGTTCTACACAATTATCATCCCCATGCTGAATCCTTTCATCTACAGTCTGAGAAACAAGGATGTGAAAGCTGCTTTCAAAAAACTAATTGGGAAAAAACCTCAATAACAATTTAAAAAAATGAAAACTGTTCTACTTGGTGTGTGAATCCTAAATTCTACAATCTGAAATAAATATAAATTAATAAATTGAAAGACATGCCAATCAAGACACAATAGTTTTTGGTTTTCTGGAGTCTTGGGAGTTTTTTGTTTGTTTATTTGCATGTTTTTTACTTACAGTTGGCTCATATACTGATTAAAAATGGGGAGAATACTTGATAGTAGAAAGAATAGACCATCACTCTAAAACATTTTTTCAGGGTCATAAGGAATGCCAGGCCCAAAAGTTAAGAATTCTCTACTCTGAAAGGAAGTCAAATAAAATTTGGTTAAATACATGGGACATGGGTCTGGTGTGTTGGATGACTTAACTCAGCTCTGAGTCTATCTAATCAAATATTCAGCAAAAATAGAATGGCACATATATGCGCGGTCCTGGAGGAAAAAAAACATAAGACACATATTTTGTCAACAAGGAATTTGTTGTATCTTTAGTGACTTTATTTTCTGAGCCTGGTTCCACCAATCACAGAATCAGGAGCTATACAAGGCCCCAGCATAAGAGCTAGAAATCCAGGCTTTGCTACTAATCTAGCTGTGCGAGCTTTGACAAGACCCTTTTCTTCTCTGTCTTCAGCTTCCCTTCTCTCAAGTGATTGGTTTCACCTAATGATCACCGGATTCCTGTGATCTCCTCTACTTAATATTCAAAAGGAGCAGTCATCTTCATATATTGACACACTTTCAGTCCTTATGAAAGCCTAGGACCCTGTGACCCTAAGAGAGATACAGTTTGGTGCAGGCATAAGCGAATTTCAGCAAGATTGTAATGTCTAGAGGATTAGTCATTTGACTTCCATCCAAAATTCCTACCATGCCTTCTTCTTCTTCTCTTATCATCTCGATTAGAATCCAGACTTTTCCTTGGGTTCCAAGACTTTCCATGCTTTCCACCATCATTCCCAGGAGCTTATCAAAGAAACAGTCTCATTTACACTGGCATATCAATGACTGGCAATAAGAGAGAATGTGACTCCTCTTTGTATGTTCTTGATGCTACAAATCTTTGTGTGTGTGTGTGTGTGTGTTTTAAAGGTTTACAGAGCAAATTAGTTTCTCACTGAACAATTAATACATTATATTGTTTTGTGACATTGGTTGCCAACCACACAATGTGTCAACCCTCCCCTTCTCAACCTTCATTTCCCTATTGCCAGCTTTCCTGTCCCCTCCTGCCTTCTTATCCTTGCCCCTGGTCTGGTGTGCCCATTTAGTCTCATTTTGTTTTATGGTCCTGTCTAATCTTTGACTGAAGGGGTGAACCTCAGGAGTGATTTCAGTACTGAGTTAAAAGGATGTCCGGGGGCCATACTCTCGTGGTTTCTCCCATCTCTGTCAGACCAGTAAGGCTCGTCAGTTTGAATTTTGTTCTACATTTTTCTCCAGCTCTGTTTGAGACCTCTGTTGTGATCCCTGTCAGAGCAGTCAGTGGTGATTGCCAAATACCATCTAGTTCTGCTGAACTCAGTCTGGTAGAGGCTGTGGTAGTTGTCGTCCATTAGTCCTTTGGACTAATCTTTCCTTTGTGTCTTTGGTTTTCTTCATTCTCCTTTGCTCCAGACAGGGCAAACCCAGTGGAGTACCTTAGATGGCCACTCACAAGCTTTTAAAACCCTAGATGTAACTCACCAAAGTAGGATATAGAACATATTCTTTATACACTACCAAACCAAGCTAAACCCAGTGCCATTGAGTTGGTTCCGATTCATAGCGATCCTATAGGACAGACTAGAACTGCCCCATAGAGTTTCTAAGGAGCTCCTGGCAGATTCAAACTGCTGACCCTTTGGTTAGCAGCCGTAGCACTTAACCACTATGCCACCAGGGTTTCCCTTTATATACTATGTCATGCCAATTGAGCTAAATGTCCCCTGAGACCATGGTCCTCAGTCAAGGCTATAAAAACAATAATGGCAGGTATTAGCAGTAATCTGAGATCTAGGGAAAGCTAAGTATTTCTCAGATGTGCTGGGATTCCATCATACCACCTGTTCTAAATATTTACAATCAATAACCTTTCCATCTCAACTCTTCTTCCAGTGCAATACAGCCTACAATCATGGAACACACTGGTTTCTGTTAACATGTAGACAGCCCCACTCATCATGAAAGTCACCAAAGAGTTTCAGGGATAAAAGACACAGGAATCTCCAGGCTTTCAAATTGACCTGGTTCAAAATTACCCAATTACATCATGAATTTCCAAAATCATGTCAGTGTCACAGTATGAATAAAGAATAGACTGTGACTAATGGATAAATATGGAGTTGGCTGCCCAGAAACAGTACAGAAATACAGCCTTCAGCTTTTGTTTTGTTCTGTTTTCAGAATTTAATGGGTAAATCATATGAACTACATGAGAAATAAGAAAATAGGATTTCCCTAGCCCGTTAATTATAAACGACATATGTTATAATTGAAAGAGCAGTTGCCTGAGAATCAGAAAACTGTGTCCTTGAATCCCATCCCTACAACTCTAACCAGTGACCTTGTTGCCAGAGTACTACTTTTTTATTTTTAATTGTCTGATGTGTGCCAGTCCATGAGCAAAGCACTTTAAATCACGTTACGGTCTTATGAAAATCATTGGGAGATAGACATTTTCCTCATTTTAAAAATGAGGAAACTAAAGCCCAGATACATCAACAAACTTGACAAGGTTCAGTGATAAAATCAAAAACTGAACAAAGCTTTTCCCTTTCCACTGTGATTAATGGAAAGCATTCAAGCTTTGGACTATATAAAATGAGTCCTCATCTAGGTTCTGCAATTGTCTAGCTGTGTGAGCTTGGAAAAATTAGTTGATCCTTCAATGCCTTCATCTACAAAATGGAAATAATAATGCTTACCTCTTAGCATTTTTCAAAAGATCGTCTATAATCTCTATAAAGTATCTGCTGCATAAAAAAGTGCTTAATAAATATTAGCTACTATTTTTCTTTTATTTATATGTCAAATATCCATAACTCAACAGTCAATATGATGCAATGAAATGAAGAAAACAAATGTTTTATCTTCCTCATAGTTGGTTGTAGAAGTATGCGTATCAACATCAATTTCATTTTTTTTTTTTTTTTTTTTATATATAATAGCAAGAGAAATGAGACAGAAGTTTGGTCATCTTTGTCTTTGTCTCAGTTCCACCAATTATTATCTCAAATCCCTTAATAACTCCTTGCTTCAGTATTCTCATCAATAAGATGAAGACTCTTACTTATACTTTATCTTATTAATTTGCTCAAATAGGTGATCAGTCAAAACCTTATATTTGGAAACTTTTGAATTTTTCTTTCATACATTAAATGACATCTTGGTACATGCTACAGTATGGATGGAGCTGGAAGGCGTTACGCTGAGTGAAGTAAGTCAGTCACAAAAGGACAAATATTGTATAATCTCACTTATATAAAAAGACAAGAAAAGTCAAATGTATAGAGAACAAAGTTTCTTAGTTGTTACCAGGGGCAGGAGGGAAAGGGGAAAGAGGGATTAACAGTGACAGAAATATTGCATTGATTAATGTTTGGTCTGCACAGCCAACTATCATAATTGCTGTCAATGAGTTATACACTTGATAAAGTTGAATTGGCAAGAGCTCTGTCATAGATATATTTACAACAATCAATGACAAAAAAAAAAAACAGTAGGTACTAAGGCTATGTCTTAGTTATCTAGTGCTGCTGTAACAGAAATACCACAAGTGGATGGCTTTAACAAAGAGAAATTTATTTTCTTACAGTCTAGTAGGCCATAAGTCCAAATTGAGGGTGTCAGTTCCAGGGAAGGATTTCTTTCTCTGTTGGCTCTGGAGGAAGATCTTTCTTGTCACCAATCTTCCCCTGGTCAAGGAGCTTCTCAGGAGCAGAGATCTCAGGTCCAAAGGACGCACCCTGCTCCCAGTGCTGCTTTCTTGGTGGTATGAGGTCTCCGACTCTCTGCTTGCTTCCCTTTCCTTTTATCTCTTGAGAGACAAAAGGTGGAACAGGCCACACCCCAGGGAAACTCCCTTTACCTTGGATCAGGGAGGTGACCTGAGTAAGGGTGGTGTTACAATCCCACCCCAATCCTCTTAACATAAAATTACAATCAAAACTTGGATGACAACCACACAATACTGGGAATCAAGGCCTAACCAAGTTGAGACACACATTTTGGGGGGATAATAATTCAATCCATGACAGACTACTTATGTACGTGGAAAAACCTTATGGGATTTGGTTTCTGGGTTTGGAGGTTTAGGATCATGGTTTCATGGGACATCTCAGGTAATTGGCCTAATAACATGTTTAGTGTTTCTGTTCCACCTCCTAGTTCATTGTGTAGTGTCTGGGGTCTTAAAAGCTTGCAAGTCCACCCAAGATTGAATAGATTGGTCTCTATTCACCTGGAGCAACAGTGGAAGAAGGAAAGCCAGGAATAGAAGGAGGATGTGAAACGTGTGGCTAATTACCTTCATGAGCAACTGCCTCCTTTGCCATGAGACCAGAACCGAATGATACCCCGTTACCATTATTTAACATTTTGCTAAAAGATTCCACGGAATAATCCTGATCAAAAGGGAGACAATAAAGAGCAGAATTTTAAATTCTCATGGATTCCAGACTTTCTGGAGCCATGAAGTTTGGATGAGCCCCTGAAACTATTGCTCCAAGATAATCTTTAAACCCTAAGCCAAAAGTATTACCTGAAACCTTCTTAAAACCAAAAAATAGTTCAGCTTAGCTAGGAAAAATATGTGTACCTTGAGCATTATACACTTTGAAGAACTATCTATCTGAGATGAAATTGACAAAAGCAACTCAAAAGATTACACAGGAACTTTAGAGGGTAGTGAATTTATGCTAATGGGAGAGGAACAATTCAGAAAAGGAGGGTGAAAATAGGGTACAACTTGAAGAATGTAGTCATTGTCACTAAATGGTACATGTAGAAATTGTTGAACTGCTATATATCTTTTTCTGTGTATATTCTCAACAACAACAAAAAATAATATATATATTTTTTAAAACCACAACCAGAGTACGACTTGGAAGCAAGGATGGCAAGACTTCTTCTTGTGTACTTTGGTCATGTAATTAGGAAGGACCAGTCCCTGGAGAAGGACATCATGCTTCGTAAAGTAGAGGGTCAGCAAAAAAGAGGAAGACCCTCAACTAGATGGACTAACACAGTGACTGCAACAATGGGCTCAAACATAGCAACAATTGTAAGGATGGTGCAGGACTGGGTAGTGTTTCCTTCTGTTGTGCATAATGGCTGATATGAGTCGAAACTGACTCAAAGGCACCTAACGACAGCAACAAGAACAACATAGCAAAGGTAAGCACATCAGTCACGTTCTGTCAAGTCGATTCTGACACATAGCGACCCTATGCACAACAGAATGAAACACTGCCTGGTCCTGCGCCATCCATACAATCGCTGTTATGATTGAGCTCATTGCTGCAGCCACTGTGTCAATCCACCTTGTTGAGATGCTTCCTCTTTTCTACTGACTCTGTAATTTACCAAGGATTATGTCCTTCTCCAGGGACTGATCCCTTCTGACAACATGTCCAAAGTACATAACATGCACTCTCGCCATCCTTGCTTCTAAGGAGCATTCTGGTGTACTTCTGCCAAGACAGATATGTTCATTCTTTTGGCAGTCCGTGGTCTATTCAATATTCTTCGCCAAAACCACAATTCAAAGGTGTCAATTACTCTTTAGTGTTTCTTACTCATTGTCCAGCTTTCACATGCCTATGAAGCAATTGAAAATACCATGGCTTGGGTCAGACACACCTTAGTCTTCAAGGTGACAGCTTTGCTTTTCAACACTTTAAAAAATTCCTTTGCAGCAGATTTGCCCACTGCAACGCGTCCTTTGATTTCTCGACTGTTGTTTCCATGGCTGTTGATTGTGGATCCAAGTAAAATGAAATCCTTGACAACTTTAATCCTTTCTCCATTTATTATGATGTCGCTTATTGGTCCAGTTGTGAGGATTTTTTATTTCTTTAATCCTTACTGGAGGCTGTGGTCTTTGATCTTCATCAGTAAATGCTTCAAGTCCTTTTCACTTGAGCAATGAAGGTTGTGTCATCTGCATAATGCAGGTTGTTAATGAGTCTTCCTCCAATCCTGATGCCATCTCCTTCTTCATATAGTCCAGCTTCTCAAATTATTTGCTCAGCATACAGATTGAGCAGATGTGGTGAAAAGATACAACCCTGACACACAACTTTCCTGACTGTAAACCAACCAGTATCACCTTGTTCTGTCTGAACAACTGCCTCTTGATCTATGTAATGTTCCTCATAAGCACAATTAAGTATTCTGGAATTCCCATTGTTTGCAATGTTATCTATAATTTGTTACGATCCACACAGTCTAATGCCTTTGCATAAGCAATAAAACACAGGTAAACTTTTTTTTTTTTTTTTTTAACATCCTTCTGGTATTCTCTGCTTTCAGCCAGGATCCATCTGACATCACCAAAGACATCTCTGGTTCCACGTCCTCTTCTGAAACTGGCCTAAATTTCTACCAGTTCCCAGTCGATATACTGTTGCAGCCATTTTCGAATGATCTTCAGCAAAATTTTGCTTATCTATGATATAAATGATTTTGTTCTATAATTTCTGCATTTGGTTGGATCACCTCTCTTGGGAATAGGCATAAATATGGATCTCTTCCAGTCAGTTGACCAGGAAACTGTCTTCCATATTTTTTGGCAAAAATGGGTGAGCACCTCCAGCGCTGCATCTGTTTGTTCAAACATCTCAACAAATATTTCCTGGGGCCTAGTTTTTCGCCAACGCCATCGGTGCAGTTTGGACCTCTTCCTTTGGTACCATCAGTTCCTGACCATATGCTACCTCTTGAAATGGTTGAACATCAACTAATCCTTTTTGGTATAATGACTCTGTGTATTCCTTCCATCTTCTTTAGATCCTTCCTGTGTCATTTAATCTTTTCCCCATAGAATCCTTCACTATTGCAACTCGAGGCTTGAATTTTTTTCTTCAGTTCTTTCAGCTTGACAAGTGCTGAACGTATTCTTCCCTTTGGTTTTCTATCTCCATCTCTTTGCACATGTCGTTATAATACTTTATTTTGTCTTCTCAAGCTGCCCTTTGAAATCTTCTGTTCAGTTCTTTTACTTCATCATTTCTTCCTTTTGCTTTAGCTACTTGACATTTGTGCTCAAGTTTCAGAGTCTCCTGTGACATCCGTCTTGGTCTTTTCTTTCTTTCCTGTCTTTTCAATGACCTCGTACTTTCTTTATGTATGATGCCCTTGATTGATGTCATTCCACAACTTGTCTGGTCTTCGGTCTTTAGCGTTCAACACGTCATATCTATTCTTGAGATGGTCTCTAAATTCAGGTGCGATATACTCAAGGTCATATTTTGGATCTCGTAGACTTTCTCTGATTTTCTTCAGTTTCAGCTTGAACTTGCAAATGAGCAGTTGATGGTCTGTTCCACAGTCGGCCACTGGCCTTGTTCCGGCTGATGATATTGAGCTTTTCCATCCTCTCTTTACACAGATGTAGTTGATTTGATTCCTTTGTGTTCCATCTGGCAAGGTCCATATGTATAGTCGCTGTTTATGTTGGTGAAAGCAGGTATTTGTAATGAAAAAGTCTTTGGTCTTTCAAAATTCCGTCATTTGATCTCTGGAATTTTTTCTATCACCAAGGCTATATTTTCCAACTACCAATCCTTCTTTGTTTCCTACTTTTGCATTCCAATCACCAGTAATTATGAATGCATTCTGATTGCAAGTTCAATCAATTTCAGACTGCAGCAGCTGATAAAAATCTTCAGTTTCTTCATCTTTGGTCTTAGTGGTTGGTGCATAAATTTGAGTAATAGTCTTATTAACTGGTCTTATTTGTAGGCATATGGATATTATCCTATCACTGACAGCACTGTGTTTTCAGGATAGATCTTGAAATGTTCTTTTTGATGATGAATGCAACACTTTTCCTCTTCAAGTTGTCATTCCCAGCATAGTAGACCATATGATTGTCTGATTCAAAATGGCCAATACCAGTCCATTTCAGCTTAGTAATGCCTAGGATATTGATGTTTATGCTTTCCATTTCATTTTTGATGATTTGACAATTTCCAATTTTCTTAGACTCATACTTTGTACATCCAGGTTCCAATTATTAATGGGTGTTTGCAGCTGTTTCTTCTTATTTTGAGTCTTGCCACATCAGCACCACATCAGATCCCACATTATTAAGGTCGACTCTACTTTGAGGGAAACCCTAGTGGTGTAGTGGTTAAGTGCTAAGGCTGCTAACCAAAAGGTTGACAGTTTGAATCCACAAGGCGCTCCTTGGGAACTGTACGGGGCAGTTCTACTCTGTCCCATAGGGTCGCTATGAGTCGGAATCAACTCTATGGCAGTGGGTTTGGTTTTTTTTTTTTTTTTTGGTCTACTTTGAGGATGCAGCCCTTCCCCAGTCGTCTTTTGAGTGCCTTCCAACCTAGGGGGCTCATCTTCCAGCACTATATCAGACAATGTTCTGCTGTTATTCATAAGGCCTTCACTGGTTAATTCTTTTCAGAAGTAGAGTGCCAGGTCTTCCTAGTCTGTCTTAGTCTGGAAGCTCAGCTGAAACCTGTCTTTCATGGGTGACCCTGCTGATATCTGAATACCAGTGGTATAGCTTCCAGCATCACAGCAACACGCAAGCCCCCACAGTACGATAAAATGACAGTCATGTGGGGGATGTTCAATACACATTATACGTTGATTGTCAACTATTTATTTTCGATTAAAAGAAACATCATTACATATGATTGTTTGCAATATAATAACCTGCAAACAATCATATGCAATGGTATTTCCTTTAATCAAAAAAATAGTTGGTAATCAATGAACTAGGGCCGAGGAAGACAAAAATGAATGCAGAAGCGGTTAAGAATGGAGCTGTCAGAATGAGATAACGCTCAGATTCAATGCTGCTTCCTACACCCTCAGGATATATGACCTCCAGTGAGACTTTTTTCTTTAAAAGCAATCTGTGTTTAAATCTGGTTTTATGGAAGTGGATGACATTGTGTGTGTGTGTGTGTGTGTGTGTGTGTGTGTAGTCCCTGACCTGACAGACTTTACATTTGCAGAGAGATAAATTAAATGTAAATACCTTGTGTCACAAAAATAGAAAAACTTGTACTGTGGGAATGCACACTAGAAAGACAGCACTCCTCCTTGGAAAACCAGAAAAAGCTTTATGAAGGAGGAGGCATCTGAATTATCTTTGAAATATGGGCTAGAAATTGGGAAGGAGACAAAAGCCAAAGAGGTTGGAGACCATGGCATGTCCATGGGCCAGCCTGGCCAAATCCCCAGTAGGAGGATTTGGAGGTAGCGCTGGAATGTAGATCAATGATCCCTCTGTTGCCAATTTAAGAACATAGGAATTTATCCCTTAGGAAATAGGGAGTTTGTCAATCATGGATTATAGAGGAAATGATGCCTCTTTGCCTCCCTGAAATCCTGTCACATATCCATCAGCCCACCAACCACTGGAATGACATAGCCATTAGGCTGATAAGTCTGAGTAGGCTCTAACCAGAGTTTAGTGGCATTAGATGGTGTGCTTTATTTAGGGGAACTTGAGTCAAGTTTTTATATTTGCATTATGTCTGGTCTTCTACCAAGGGAGGAATTCAAGCTGAAACACTTACTTTCTATCTCTGCCTTGGAGAGGTCACCTGGAAGTATTACAGCCTAAAGGTTTCTATGAGTTAGAATAAATGCCATGGCAGTGGGTTTGGATTTTTGCCTAAGATTTCTTAAAGGAGCCCTGGTAGCACAATGTTTAAACAAAGGCTACTAACCAAAAGCTTGGTAGTTCAAACCCACCTAGTGACTCCACAGAAGAAAGACCTTGTGATCTGCTTCTGTAAAGACTACAGCCTAGGAAACACTATGGGACAATTCTGCTCTGTCACATGAGTTGGAATTGACTCAAAATCGCCACCACCACCAAAAATTCTTATACACCCCATTGTTACTCCTCTCCTATAACTCAAAAAAACAAAAAAACCTCCTTGCCATCTAGTCAAATCTAACTCATGGAGACCCTACAGGACAGAGTAGAACTGCCCCATATGGGTTCCAAGCAGTGGCTGGGGAATTGAAACTGTTGACCTTTTTGTTAGCAGCCGAACACTTAACCACTGTGCCACCAGGGCTCTGTCTTCAACTCAGAGGCTATAAAATTTCCAAAGTCTTTGCTTGGCATTCTGGGCCATCTTCCCTAAACTACTTTTTTAATATTATTACAACCCACTCCTCTTCATCCACCAGATTCAACTGTAAAACTATTTCTTGCATGACTCTTGAATTTTTCTGCTTCTGTATCCTTGCCAAATACTTAGAGATAATCCAACAGCTGTCTCATTTTTTAAATAAAGGAACTGAGGTCCATAGAAAATAAGTGACTTCTCCTAAATTGACACAGATAATTATAATTTTGGAAATGTAATTTTACCCTTCTCACTCTAAATGAAGTTCTTAAAAGACATAATAATAGTGATCAATCAGCCATTGGGAACATGTAGTTTATAACAATAGTCCATTCTCTAATGATTTTGTTATTCTGAACATTTCCCAGCTATGCTGTTTTCAAAATGGATGTCAGAAGAGACTCTGAAACTTGCTCTTGAACGTTGAATAGCCAAAGCAAAAAGAAGATATAATGAAGTAAAAGAGCTGAGAAGAAGATTTCAAAGGGTGCCTGGGGAAGACAAAGTAGAGTATTATAATAACTTGCGCAAAGACCTGAAGATAGAAAACCAAAAGAGAATAACATGTTCTGCATTTCTCAAGCCAAAAGAAGAATTAAAGAAAAAAATCAAGCCTTGAGTTGCAATAGTGAAGGATTCTAGGGATAAAATATTAAACTACACAGGAAGGACCAAAAGAAGATGGAAAGAATACACAGAGGCACTATAACAAAAAGAATTGGTCAACTTTCAACCATTTCAGGAGTCAGCATATGCCCAGGAATCGATAGTACTGAAGGAAGAAGTCCAAGCTGCGTTGAAGGCATTGGCAAAAAACAAGGTTTCAGGAATTGGCAGAATACCAATTGAGATGTTTCAGCAAATGGATCCAGCACTGGAAGTGCTCACTCATTTATGCCAAGAAAATTGGAAGACAGCTACCTGGCCAACTGAATGGAAGAATTCCATATTCATGCCTATTTCCAAGAAAGGTAATCCAGCTGAGTGCAGAAATTCTCAAGCAATATCACTAATATCACACACAAGTAAAATTTTGCTGAAGATCAGTCACAAGTGGGCTGCAGAAATATATTGACAGGGAGCTACCAGAAGTTCAAGCTGGATTCAGAAGAGGACATGGAACCAGGGATATCATTGCTGGTGTCAGATGGATCATGGCTGAAAGTAGAGAATACCAGAAAGATGTTTACCTGTGTTTCATTGACTATGAAAGGGCATTCAACTGTGTGGATCATAACAAATTATGGATAACACTGCAAAGAATAGGAAATCCAGAACACTTAACTGTGCTCATGAGGAACCTGTACATAGATTAACAGACAGTTTTACAAACAGAACACAGGAACAATGAGTGACTCAAAGTCAGGAAAGTTTTGCACCAGGATTGTATCCTTTCATCATATTTATTCAATCTGTATGTTGGGCAAGTAACCTGAGAAACTGGACTATATGAAGACTGAGGCATCAGGATTGGAGGAAGCCTCATTAACAACCTGCATTATACAGATGACGCGACCTTGCTTGCTGAAAGTGAAGAGGACTTGAAGCACTCACTTATGAAGATCAAAGACTACAACCTTCATTATGAATTACACCTCAACATAAAGAAAACAAAAATCCTTACATCTGGACCAATGAGCAACATCATGATAAATGGAGAAAAGATGGAAGTTGTCAAGGATTTCATTTTACTCGAATCAACAATCAACACCCATAGAAGCCCCAGTCAAGAAATCAAATGATGCATTACATTGGACAAATCTGCTGCAAAAGACCTCTTTAAGGTGTTGAAAAGCAAAGCGGTCACCTTGAAGTCTATAGGTATGCCTGATCCAAGCCATGGTGTTTTCAATCACCTCATATGCATGTGAAAACTGGGCAATAAATAAGGAAGACCAAGAAAAATTGATGCCTTTGAACGGTGGGGTTGGCAAAGAATATTGAATATATCATGGACTGCCAAAAGAATGAACCAGGATGCTCCTTGGAAGCAAGGATGGCGAGACTACATCTCATATACTGCGGACATGTTATCAGGAGACATCAGTGCCTTGAGAAGGACCTCATCCTTGGTAAAGTAGAGGCTTAGCAAAAAAAGTAAGATCCTCATGAAATGGATTGACACAGTGGCTGCAACCACAGGCTCAAACATAACAGGGATTGTGGAATGGTGCACCCAAGGCAGGGTCCTTATGTTGCACATATAGGGTCCCTGTAAGTCGGTACTTACTCAACGGCACATAACAACAACAGCATGTCGTTTTCATGTTGCCAGAGGCCCAAACAAACGTAGGAAGAAAATCATTCCAATTGATTGTTTGATGTTGTAAAGGGCTAATCATTTTGTGTGTGTGTGTTAGTCACACAATCATTGTTTGTTGTTATTGTTGTTCTAGCAATGATTGTAACATGTAGTTCATATAATTTCAAGCTAAATGTCTTTAATATAACATTTACCTTTTATATAAAAATAAATAAAACAGTGGAAAGAAGAGAACACTTGCTCGAAGTGATCTAGATGAGGCCTAGGAAAGGGCCTGGGCCATTTAGTTTGTATTATTTTTCTTAGCTCACCCAAAACCAAGGTTACTGATCAAAAACAGGCTGACCAAAAATAAATTGATTAGATCAAGCCTTGGCCTAAACAATAAGCTGTTTAAAAAGAAAAAAATTCACTTACAGTTATTCTACATGTTTTATAACTTTGTATTCACTTTTAATTATTTTACCCATTTCTCAAATTTGAGAGGTAGGATGGTGTCCTGGTCATCTAGTACTGCTATAACTGAAATACCACAAGTGGATGGCTTTGACAAAGAGAAATTTATTTCCTCACAGTAAAGTAGGCTTAAAGTCCAAATTCAGGGCATCAACTCCAGGGAAGGCCTTCTCTCTCTGTTCGCCTTCTCATCAATCGTGACAGGTGAGTTGGTAATTTCCTTGAGCCAAAAAATAACTTTGCCTTGTATGTGTCTTGAAGCATTTTGTGTACCTTTTTTAGCACGATTTTAATATTATATTCAGCCAGCTAAGCTTTCTTTTTTCCTTCTTAGAGAATATTTGGGAGAATCTGAAATGTTATCTGTGGCTTTAAATATATTTCTCAGAAGAAAATTGGTCCTAAGTATATGTTTTGAACTCTAATTAGTGTATTTAAAAAACAAAACAAAAAAAAACTCACTGCCATCGAATCAATTCCAACTCATCGTGACCCTGTAGGACAGAGTAGAACTGCACCGTATGGTTTCCAAGGAGGGTCTGTGGGGTTGGAACTGCCCAACCTTTTGGTTAGCAGCCGTAGCTCTTAACCACTATGCTAGCAGGGTTTCCTAGTATATTAAGGAAAGTATAATATGTTTCCAGTAATTTGTATATCAAGGCAAATACACGAAATAAAAACTATTGTGTAATGAATTTGACTATTTGGTTAGTGGGAACCCTGGAGGCATAGTGGTTAAGTGCTATGGCTGCTGACCAAAAGACCGGCAGTTTGAATTCACCAGGCGCTCCTTGGAAACTGGATGGGGCAGTTCTACTCTGTCCTGTAGGGTCATTATGAGTCAGAATTGACTCGACAGCAATGGGGTTTTTTTTTTTCATTTGGTCAGTGATTTTGCCTTTTACTTTTTAAATCAATTTTAAACCAGTGATGGCTACTTTACCTGTCTCAGCAGAGCTACATCATTTCCTGATTGTGTACGGCCTTTATTGTAGGTAAAAGACATAGTTGAATTTTAGTGGTTGGATAACTCTGAAAGGTGAATTACATTCCTTTTTTGTTAACTCTAAATTGTGACTTCAGCATGTGAGAAACAATTTTAGAGATATTTTGTGCATCTCTTTTAGCACTATTTAGCACTACCTTGTTTAAGTTGTAAGCTTATTTAAAGACCTTACTTAAGCTTCCACCCTAAGAATATTAATACTAAGCTACATTTGGCTATTCTCTTAATTCTCTCTTAATTCAAGTAATTCCTTTTATATGCTACTGACTGAAAAGTTCCAAATCACAGAAAACACTTGTTTTCACAAACTTGTGACATAAAGCAATTTACTTGCAATCAATCTATCCATGCACACACACATACACATGTACGTAAGCTATGTGTATACCTGTCTACATGTGTATATATGTGCCTTCACCGAGGACACCCTACCTATTACTGTCTGTCACTGCACCTGGATCATTATTTCCTTATGGTAGTTATCACAACTTGTCAACATATGTGTGTATATTTATATGTACACTATAAATATTTTAAAGCCAAAAAAAGCAAAAAGCAAAAAACAAACCCATTGCTATGGAGTCAATTCTGACTCATAGCAACACTGTAGGAGAGAATAGAACTACCCCATATGGTTTCCGAGGAGAGCCTGATATTTTCTAATTGCCAATCTTTAGTTAGCAGCTGTAGCTCTTAACCACTACGCCACCAGGGTGTCCATAAATATTTTATGCATATGTATTTACGTATATTATAAATATATTTCATGTATATGTGTATCTATGTATATGTATGTAAGTGTATATGTTTGAGGAAAGAAAATGTTTTTACTGTCTAACCAAAATGTTGGGAGTTTGAATCCACCAGGTGCTCCTTGGAAACCATATGGAGCAGTTCTACTTTGTCCTATAGGGTCACCATGAGTTGGAATCATTGCAGCAACAGGTTTTGTTTTGATTTTTTATTACATAGTCATCCAATAACATTTAGTGAATGAATCAATCAATAAATTAATTAACAATGACTGAATCATCTGCTTCTGATCATTGTTTTCCTCTTGTCCATACAATTACCTAACACCACCCGAAACCAAATAAAATCATATTTATTGATCTATTGCAAAGAGGCAGAACACACACCAGAGGACTGTGGAGTGTCTCACCAAACAAAGAAGGAGACAGTTGTCTTCGGATTGGGGGAAGGTGGAGTTTAGGCGAACTGCAAATGAAGCAGTATAGGGATATGTTCGTTGCAAGGGGTCAACATCAGGTCTAACCACATAGGGTCCTGTTTCACTGGAAGCTACAAAATTAAGATAGATGTGGAATGTTACACTCAAAGCTCCCTTATCTAAAGCTCTGCACCTAGGCTGGAAATTGAGACTGCTTCTCTATGACAAAGTAACTTAAGTCCTCCAGGCGGGAATGAGATGTTTCACCTTACTGATATAATTCCAAACAACTACTTTCAGATAGTCTATGACATTAGAGAACCAAGTTTTCTCAGTAAGTGAGAAAACAGCTGTTCCTCAATAAAGGGGCTGGTTTTGACACTTTAAAGTTACAGTATGTCCTTGGGAGAAACACTTTTGTCCTACTGAGTTTACATCAGGATTTACCTGTTTTTTATTCCAGCTATTTTTCACTCTGTCACTTCATAGTCAGAACTCAATGATTTTAGATTAGCCGTTAAACTTAGTGTCCCATTTTCAGCTCTCAAGTCCTCTGTTTTGCAATAGCTCTCCTGAAAGCTTCTTTTACATCTTGGTTCCTTAGGCTGTAGATCAAGGGGTTGAGCATAGGTGTGATCACAGTATAAAACACTGCAAAGATCTTGCCCCCCGCCCGAGAGGACTTTGATTGAGGTCTCATGTACATGAAGATGCCCGTTCCATAGAATAAGGCTACCACTGTCAGATGGGAGGCACATGTGGACAGTGCCTTGTGCCTCCCAGAGGCTGACTGTATCCTCAGGACAGACTGAAAAATTCTGACATAGGAAACAACAATTAAGAGGAAAGGAATGAAAACAGTGATGATACTGAAGACAAAAACGACCAACTCAGTAAGTGAGGTGTCAGTGCAAGCCAACCTCAGGACAGAAGGTACCTCACAGAAAAAGTGATTGAGGATATTGGGCCCACAGTATGGCAGACTCAAAGTGAGGACATTGATAACCATGGAACTCAGAAAGCTGCTGGACCAAGAAATGGTTGCCAGTCGGACACAGGTGCTTCGGTCCATAATGACAATATAATTAAGGGGATGGCAAATGGCTACATATCTGTCATAAGCCATGACACCCAGAAGAACACATTCAATCATTCCAAAGGAGAGGGAGAAGTACATCTGAGTAGCACAGCCAGAGAATGGGATGCTCTTCTTCTTCCCCACCATGTTGGACAGCATTTGTGGGACATTGGTGGATGTGTAGCAGATGTCCAGAAAAGATAAATTGGTGAGGAAGAAGTACATGGGGGTTTGGAGACGAGGTTCTAGCTGGATAATCGTGATGATGATAATATTCCCAGCCACCGTTAATAAATAGAAGAATAAGAACATAATAAAAAGAATGAGCTGTATCTTTGGCTGAGATGAGAGCCCCAGGAATATAAATTCTGTCACAGTGAAGTTTGTTTTCATCGTATTTATATTTTCAAAGTACCATCCACTCACTTGAAGACAAAACCAAATGTCTTATGTGTCACAGAGCTGGAAACTCAAAACATTAGTGAGAGAGCAAGGAAAATTCTTGATCTGATATTGTGTCTTGAGTAACCGAGTTTTACTATGAACGTAAAGTTTTTCTTCTGCTTTTGGAAGCAATTCTCTCCAGAGGAGATAAAGATACTGGACCCAAATACTGACTAGTGTTAAACGGATATTTTTGCCTTTTCTCAAATAAAATGTTCTTTTGCCTGTCCATGGTATTTCCAAACCTTATTTAGTCTTCCAAGCCTTACTCACAGCTCTCCTACTTCAGAAATACCTGATTCTGCTTTTGTTCTGCCCTTTAACTGAGCAGTGAATGGCATTGCTTCATGTGCTACCTAACCCACCAGCCTATAAGGAAAAGGAGGAACGACAGACAGCCTGTGTTGCTTCTGCATCATCCTTACACAACTTTCTAGTGCTTGAGTACCCTTACAATCAAAAGCCGTGCACACCAACAGCAAAAACAGTCATGGAGCACAAGGATTACATATTCTACCAGCTTCATTGCCTCCATACTATGGTATCTAGGATGGTGTCATTAAGAATAAAATGAGAATAAGGATAGAGCTAATTTTGTGGGAGGGATTTTTATGATTAAATGTAATAATACAAAGCATTTAAGGCAATGTCAACACAAAGAAGCAATCTATAAATAGTAACTATTAATAACCCCAATAGCATATAATAATGCTGCAATTATCTGGACAGAATTCACTTATTTAAGAATGCCCATTTCAGAGAAATATTATTAATAGAGAGGATCCATACAAATTGAAGTTACTACATCTGTTCACTGAGAGCTCCTTAGCCCCAGGTCTGTGCCTGTTTGCTTCAAGGATAATGAAGAATCTCAGAGGCAGACACACTTGCAATAGCAAGGAGCTGCCTTTCATTCATCCTTTTATTTATTCATCCCTTTTTGTGGTCCTTCTTTCTTTTTTATTTTTGCTTTCTTGCTTGCTTTCAAAAGAGCTTTTTGACAATATGGTACGTACAAGACTATGGGTATACACTGCTAAACATAATCAACATCTCTATACTATCATAGAGCTTACAGTCCAATGGAAAGTTGCAACAAAGGAAACAAGAAACAAGAAGCTGTGGGTCATGAACTATTGATTAGCATGTAATATGTTTTAGGAGGTTTTCTTGTGTTTAGATTTAAACTAGAGCTTTTTGAATAAAATAATTCCGTGAATTGGTAAACTGAATTCTCTAAAATATGAAGCCTAGAGATAAGAGAAAGATGGATCTGGAAAGAGAGAGAGAAGTCAAGTCACAGTCCTGTTTTCATCAAGACTAGCAGGCCATAGAGGGGGCTTAAGAGGCTACGATATCTTCATCCAGGTCCTTCAAACAGCAGTTAGAAAGTTCAGCTGTAAATAAGAAATATTTTGGTAATTTTTAGGAGTGATATTGTAATGACAACAAATGACATCGACAGTTTCTCAGTTGACAACTTAATGACACACAATCAGGAGACCATAACAAATGGTAAAGCACAAAGAATCTGACGTCAGAAGATTGACTCCACCATTTACCAGCTCAGAAGATTTGCTACCTCTCTGTGCCACCCATAATTCACACCATCATTTTCCTCATTTGTAGGATGGGGGCAACTATAGCATTTACCTTATGAGGTAGATTGAAGAAAAAGTTAAATGAGATAATACATCTAAAGTGCATAAAACAGAGTTAAGTATACAGTAAAAATCCGTGTTAATCATTATCATAAAGAAATTTGATCTTCATTAGAACCTTAAGCAAGCAGAGCAGAAATTATCATTATCACATTGAACAATAGACATTCAAGACATTAAAGGACTTTTCCAAGATCACTTAAGGAAATATTGGATATATGTAAAAGCACCTACAATGCTATAGTATGTCTATAAAGTAATAAGACCATGCCAGAAATCACAGTCTCAGCTCTAGCTGCGTGCATGTATTTGTACAATTTTGCACACATCAAGGAATGCCAGAATTTGAGGTCAACTTCTAAACACTTTATATTTTGAAGATTCAATAAAAGTCATAGTCCTTCAGCCTTCCTATGAATACACAGTCACCTCAAATGGCATTTTCAGTCACTTTATGGGCACAAATGCTAAGGACCAGCTAGACCCCACTCTATAGTACAGTTTTTTCAGGATTTACATCTATTTCCATTCCTATAAGAACACAGAGAGTTATTTCTCCTTAATAAGACTAGGAATAACAAAGACACTTTTGGAGTAAGTTTGCCTCTTGAACCCGTAAATATAACCCCTTCAGTATGAAGCAAATTCACCAAATTAAAGAGATAGTTGCAGAAACCTTGGATGTGTTGTAATCCCTTGAGAATTATATACAGACATCTCAATCAAGCAAGCAATCACCTAGGTAACAGCACTCCCTCTGTCTTATTTCACAAGGCAAAAGCTACTATTGCCAAATGCCTTCTTTTAACTTGTCTGCCAGGAAAGCTCCAATTCAGTCTTTTAAATTCTAGGCATACATGGAATCCTCTTTGAAAATCTTCGTAATTTTCTTTTTCCCCAGACAGAGTTCATCAGAATCTCCTCTGCTAAATCATTTCTGTCCTTTGAACATACCCTATTTTCATACTTACATACATGTGTGTATGAATAAAATTTTATATAATAGTGTATCTCCCCAAGTTACTTTGGGTTTCTAGGGATCCTATCATTTTGTTTGTTTATTACTAGTACATAATAAAGGAACCCTGGTGGTGCAATGGCTAAACACTCTGGTGCTAACCAAAAAGTTGACAATTCAAACCCACCATGGGCTCCAAGTGAGAAAACACCTGGCATTCTGCTCCTGTACAGATTACTGTCTAGGGATCCCTATCAGGCCATCTACTCTGTCCTGTAGAATCAGTATGAATCAGAATTGACTTGACAGCCCACAACAACAACAATACATAATAAACTATTAAATATTGATGAAATTCAAATGAGTCCTTCCTATTTCCTACTATTGTTGATTAAGTCTTGTGTTCAGATTAAGAATAAATTTACTTCCTTAAAAACAAAAAACAAGCACACTGCCATCTACTCTAAAGGACAGAGCAGAACTTCCCCCATAGAGTTTCCAAGGGATGCCTGGTGTATTTGAACAGCCAACCTTTTGGTTAGCAGATGTAGCTCTTAACCACTATGCCACCTGGGTTTCCTTACTTTCATAGTAGCCATGATTTTAGTCAAAGTATACAGACAAGCAAAGTCCCTAATAGTTTCTTTTTCCAAACATGGTCTAGTGCTCAAAAAAATCTAATTCAGTAAAAAAAAAAAAGTATTTTACTCAGGTTCAGGTAATTTTGGCATCAGATAAACACAGCATATTAGAGGTTTGGAGTATTACATGGGTGAATGACTCGTCTCTCCATTTTTTAGGTCAAAGAAAGAAACTTAAAGTATCTCTTACATCAAACTGGAAAAGTCTAATGTTGCTTTTAAAATCAAGATTTTCTAAAGCTCACTCCTTAACCTTTACAGTTTAAACCATTTGTGGAAATGAAAAATTGTTTTCACCAAAGTATAATTAATGTGTTTATTACATTTGGTAGATAGATTTGATAGATAACAGTGATATTCTTGGCCTTTGGGTAAGACTTCATTTCCCAGGGATAATTTTAATAGGTGTTAACTATAGTGGTTAAGAGCATAAGATCTGGACAAGGACAACGTGAATCTGAATTCTGATTCTACCACTTCTCTGCTGGCTCACTTGGGCAAGTTTCTGAACTTTTTTAAGCCACACTTTTCTTAAATATAAAAAATGAATTACATTAGTACTTAATTCTTAGGATTATTTTCAGTGACTATATTAGAAAGCACATCAAAAATTTTATCATAGTGTTTGATATCTAGTAAGAATTTAAAAATTACATCTAACATTATTATATACACACCAAATTTATGCAGTTTGCTAGAAACATACTTGGTCTCTAATAGTAGAAGAAAGATGTTAACACATACTTGTATTGGTTATATCTGACATATCTTGTAGAGGCACTTAAAGCCTATACAAAATCATACAATCTCCACATGCATTTTGCATTGCCAATATTTCTGATGTCTCTTCATTGGCTATCACCAATGAAGGCAATTTATTGTTAAAAACTCAATTTTAAGAACCAAGAAGTTTAAGTATTAACAGGAATAAAGACAGCATCATAACCCTATTCACCACCTAATTAAGTAAGAACTTTAAGGAGGGTTGCTAAGTAGCACAATAATAGATTTCTAATGAATCTATCAATGAATTATGAAAATTATGGCTGGAAAAGGATTATCAATTGTTAAAATAAAAGCACTATTTACAATGCTTACAAATTACACTGTAGATGACAGTTTAGCATTTGGGGTAGATTTGTTACACAAATCCTTTTGAACAAATAATTGGGAACTGATTTTGATAAAGCATGGAAGAGAAGGAGGAGAACGTGAGAACAGGGCTCCTGGGAAGCCGGGTCCTGAGACAAAAACCACCGTGCTAGGAAGCATCACAACAAAAGTTAACAAATTTTGATGGCAAGTAGAGGTTAATAACCACCTTTCACCTTTTTTACCAATAAAACTCTCTGGATGAAAAAGAAGAGAATCACACACACACACTCACACACACAAAAAAAATGATATTAATTGCTTTTTTTTTACTATGACTCTCTATTACCTGATAAACATTTTACCACGTACTTTGCAGACAGTAAATTGTACCTTCACACAACTTGAAAATATTTTTACACCCATTTTAAAGATGTGTAAATAAAAGATCAGAGAGGCTATATATCTTTCTCAAAGTCCAAGGATTTCACGGAGTTATAATTTGTGTTCAAATCTACTTACCTCCAAAGAGTCCTTTAGTTAAATAGCAGCTAATCTTATTGTATTACTATTACTTTTTTTTCACATCTCAGCAGGCTACTGTGATGCAGCCACAGGAGCCAAAACATACACTAAGGCCATAAACTATGCCTGCAAATAATCTGCTTCATCCCTCTCCTCTCCACATACTCACGCAAGTAAGAACCCGTAAAAGACAAAGCAGATATTATATTCATGAGCAAAAATCCAACTTCCATGGAGATAAAATAAATCTCCTTTTACTAGAAACACCAATGAGGTACTGCTATAATCCAACTTGGTGCTTTTATACATTAAAAAACAAAGAAGATAAACGCATACCCAGTGAAGGCCCGAAATCACCAGAGTTTCCTCATTTTAGGACCTTAGACTGAATTTTAGATTCTTGAGGGATAATGTCCCAGACCAATAATTACAACTTAATTATTGGCTCTGAGGAATTCCTGGTGGATTTGTTTGTCAGTTGCTCCCCCTCCCTGCTCAAATGAACATTTTCCACAGTTGAAATGTGGCCTGACTTTCACAGTAACAAGTGTGGCCTGATTCTGTTATATAACCTAACACTGATGATGATGGAAATGGGTGTATTTGTCATAAGAACAGGAAAACATAAAATTCAGGCTCAGGGACCTTTTCGTGCATACACAGACAGAACCATGTTTTGGAATTAACTGGAATAGTAGAGATGGTTATTATTCTAGTATATTCTCAATTACCCACATGTCATGTTTGAACCATAGGTTCTCTTCTCCCTGCTCAGAGCATACTCTGAACCCATCTCCTACTGCATCACAGCTAAATACGTATCATTTACTAAGGCGATACCAAGGCCAGCACTGGAAGTCTGTAGCCTTGTTACCTCAAACATCCTTTCACTTCACCTTTGGGAGCCTCATTTTATTCATCTTTCAAAAGGCATAAAAGTGTCTATACTGCTATATTGTTCCCTTGGTATGGAGCCCAAGGGAGAGAAAGGAGGAGGTAGGGAGGGAAGGACAAGAGGAAGTGGATTAAAAAAAAAAAAAAGTTAACATTAATTAAGCCCCTCTTTTAACATGGAAGCAACAGTCAAGAAATCAAAGACACATCGCATTGGGCAAGTCTGCTGCAAAGGACTTCTTTAAAGTGTTGAAAAGCAAAGACGTCATTTTGAAGACCAAGGTGCACCTGACCCAAGCCATGGTATTTTCAATCACATCACGTGCATGCAAAAGCTGGACAATGAGTAGGGAAGACTGAAGAAGAATTGACGCCTTTGAATCTTGGTGTTGGCAAAGAATGTTGAATATACCACGGACTGCCAAAAGAACGAACAAATCTGTCTTGGAAGAAATACAGTCAGAATGCTCCTTAAAAGCAAGGATGGTGAGACTACATCTTACACGCTTTGGATATGTTGTCAGGAGGGATCAGTTCCTGGAGAAGGACATCACGCTTGGTAAAGTACAGGGTCAGCGGAAAAGAGGAAGACCCTCAATGAGATGGATTGACACAATGGCTGCAACAATGGGCTTAGGCATAAAGATTGTGGGCATGGCACAGGACCTGGTGGTGTTTTGTTCTGTGGTACACAGGGTCACTATGAGTCAGAAACAACTCGACGACACCTAACAACATTAACAAGAAACCAGGTGAGGCATGTAACCTTTCCACATAATCACATCACTTTATCTAGTGATTCTCAAATACTGAATACACTGTAGTTTTGTTGTTGTTCTTGTTCTTGTTCTTGTCACTTTGTTTTTAATATCAATACCTAATTCCAATCCTGGAAATTAAATTAGAATCTTTGTGCATGGGACTCATGTGCAGGTATTTTTAAAAAGCTCCCCAAGAGAGGTTTTGAACCCTTATATTCAACATTTTTCACTGGAAAAAATAAAACATTTATGGATTTAGTCAAAGCCCAAAACATTTATCCTCTTATGGAATTCCAAGTTGCCATTTCCACTTTTTTTCTACTATATTCCAACATTCAGGAGCTGCTGAGCGGACATAGTCTAAAATTACCACATCCAGCTAAGACCTCTCACATGTGCAACTCCACTGTGCTTCAATAAAGCTCTAGTTTCTCAGATTTGCTTCTTATCCAGTGTTGTTCCCTTCAGAGAGGGATGACTCTGTAATTGCAATGGAAACTATGCAGTATGTAATGGAAATAACAATACACAGCAGATGGACTGTCCATTAACCTGTATTTTGACATCTGAGCTCCACAACTCTTCGAGACAGAGAGGACTGCACCCCATTTTACAGCTGCAGAGAAGGAAATCCATGTGGGACAGATGTTTTATCTAGGTTTATAAAGATCCTTTCCTGGGGACTGGTCCCTCCTGATAATATGTCCAAAGTATGTGAGACAAAGTCTCACCATCTTTCCTTCTAAGGAGCATTCTGGTTGTACTTCTTTCAAGACAGATTTGTTCATTCTTCTGGCAGTCCATGGTATATTCAATATTCATCACCAACACCGTACTTCAAAGGCATCAATTCTTCTTCTGTCTTCCTTATTCATTGTCCAGCTTTCACATGCATATAAGGTGACTGGGAATACCATGGCTTGGGTTAGGTGTACCTTAGTCCTCAAAGTAACCTGTAAGAGCATAAATTCTACTAAAACTATTAGGCAATAAGCAAGTAAAGAAATAAATGAATAAAGTTGAATACGGATAGGTTTCATGAATAAAATCAAATTGAGTGCAGTGAGAAAGAGTACCGGGGAGAGGGCTTTCTTTGTGTTGGGTGGTCAGAAAGACGTTTCTAAGAAGGTGATATTTGAGTTGAGACCCAAATACTGAGAAACAGGTAAGCAGTGAATATATGAGGGAAGAGGTCCCTAGAGTATAACCTTGGTATGTACAAGAAACAGAAAGAAGGCCCCTAAACAGGAATGGGGATAGAGAATGAGAGAGTGAATGCAAACAGTTGATAGCAAAATTAGATGATCTTGGAACAACAAAGCAATACCTATACACATCCACCAGAATGGTTAAAATTAAGAACACCAAAAACTAATATTAGCATGGGTATAAAGCAGCTAGAATCCTTGTACTCTGCTGAAGAGATTGTAATATTTAGCAATATTACTAAAGCTGAATGGCCCAATCATTATACTTTCAAATGTATATTCAACAGAAATGCCTGCATGTGTTCCCCAAAAGACATGTACAAAAATAGATGCACTTTTCATAATAGTTCCTAACTGGAAATTAGCCAAATGGTCAACAAAAGTAGAGTACATAAATACATTGTGGTATATCCTAAAATGGAACACTAGACAACAATGAGAATAAACAAATCATAACAATATGCACCACCACCAACAATATGCAACCCTAGAAATGGATCTCACAAACATGAATTTGTATCAGAGGAAAAAAAAAAACATTATACACTGTTGGATTCCCTTTATATTAAATTCAAAAACAGATCTAATCTAAAAAATGAAGATTCTGAGTAACTTTATAAATTAGAATAAAGTTATTACACGATTAAATTATTTTTAAATAGTGCTTATGTGTAACATTAATGTAACAATAGCATAAATATGTTTTCTTTAATGTTGGCTAAGAGAGAATGAAAGGAAATCATTTTCAAGGGAGATAGATTGCAGAACATGTATACCTTGTACCTAAAATCTTGGACATAAAATTTCATATTGACATAACAAGTTTAATTATAAAAAAGAAATTAACCCCTTGATATGTTGTTCCTGTTTCATTTCCTTTAGGAAAAGAACTATTCCATTCTCCAAGTGCTACCATTGTTGTGTGCTGTGGAGTTGGTTCTGACTCATACTGACCATATATGACAGAGTAGAACTGCCCTATAGGGCTTCCAAGACGCAGCTGGTGGATTTGAACTATTCACTTTTTGGTTAGCAGCCATAGCTCTTAACCACTGTGCAACCCCTTGGATCCCTCATGGTATAGTCATTAAGAGCTCGGCTGCTAACCAAAAAGTCAGCAAGCAGTTCGAATCCACCAGCCTGTTCTTGAAAACCCTATGGGGCTGTTATACTCTGTCCAGTAGGGTTGCTATGGGTCAAAATCAACTCAATGGCAATGGGAATTCTCCAAATGAGAAACAATAATTTGAAAGTCCTGATCTTCCATCCTTGGTTGAACTGAGACGATATTCTTATTTATTTTTATCTTGTAAGGTTATCTCAGCTTTAGGAAAGTTTTTCAATAATATTACTAAAACACAGGAAGATTAAAAATAAGCACATCAATAATCTTGGGAAGTTAGAACACTAAATATAGATATAATGAAGAAATTAATGACACTTGCAGTATTGATTGATGTTTTTAAATAGGTTTCACTTTACTTTTAGCAACTAATTTTGTCACCATTACATTCAAAATGTTTTGTCTTCATTTTTCAAAGATTCAGCTCTATTGAATATTTGTTTTTGTTTGTTTTAGTTATGTTTTTGGTGAAAGTTTACACAGGAAATTAGGTTCTCATTTAAGTTTACTGCTAACCAAAAGCTTGGCAGTTCAAGTCCACCTCAAATCCACCAGCCACTCCTTGGAAACCATATGTGGCCCTTCTACTCTGTCCTATGTCACTATGAGTCAGAATCGACTCGACAGAAACAGGCTTTTTTTTTTTTTTTGGATACATATTGTTCATTGGTTACATTCTTCACAATATATCAGCATTCTTGTCATTTCCATTTTGATTGTTCTGTTTCCATTAATCTAATTTCCCTGTCCCCCCTTGCTTTCTCATCTTTGGTCTAGGGTAAATGTTTACTATTTAATTTCATCTAGACAACTATTTTGAGGAACACAGTACTCAAGTGTGATGTTATTTATTTTATGGGACAATCTGTCATTTGGCTAAATGATGACCTCTGGGAGTGGTTGAGTTCCAAATTTAAAGAGTACCTCAGGGTGATAGTGCCATGGGTTCATCTAGTCTCTACCAGTCAAGTAACTCTGGGCTTTTTTTAGGAATTTGAAATTTTTGTACATTTTTCTCCCATTTAAGATCTCTTTAAAGTATTAAAAACCAAAGACGTCACTTTAAGGACTGAAGCACTCCCGGCCCAAACCCTGGTGTTTTCAATTACTTCATATGCATGCAAAAGATGGACAATGAATAAGGAAGACCAAAGAAGAATTGATGCCTTTGAGTTATGGTGTTGGAGAACAATATTGAATATAACATGGACTGCCAGAAGAAAGAACAAATCTGTCGCAGAAGAAGTACAGCCAGAATGCTCATTAGAAGCAAGGATGGCCAGATTTCATCTCACATATGTTGGACATGTTATCAGGAGAGACCAGTCCCTGAAGAAGGATACCATGCTTGTTAAAGTAGAGGGCCATCGAAAAAGAGGAAGACCCTCAACAAGACAGATTAACACAATAGCTGCAATGATGGTCTCAAATATGGCAACGATTATGAGGATGGTGCAGGACTGGGCAGGGTCTCCATGAATCAGAATTGACTCAATGGCACTTAACAATAACAGCAACATCTGGGACCATCTACTGAGTCTCTGGTTCGAATGATCAGTAGTGGTAGCATGGTAGCTGAGCACCATCTAGTTCTGGTCTCAAGGTAAGTTATGTCATTGTTATGTAAACTATTGTTTCTGTAGACTAGTTTTTTTTCTGTGAGTCTTTGCTTTTCTTTTTTATCTTTAGCTCCAGACGAGTAGAGACCAACAGCTGTATCTTAGATGGGTGCTTGTAAGCTTTTAAGACCCCAGACACCACTCACCAACGAGGATGCAGAGTGTTGTCTTTATGGACTATATTACGTCAACTGACTGAGTTCCTTCACTAGACCATGGTCCTAAGCCCTCAAACCCAGTAGACCATTCCCATGAGGTATTTAGTTGTATTTAGGAAGTATTCAAAAGTGTGCCCTCTAAGTGCTTTATTTTATACTTAAAAAATATTTGCAACACGCATAAACATATATATGCATATGCCTACAGTTACACAGGAAGCATCAAAAGAAGATGGAAGGAATACACTAAAAAGAATTAGTCAACATTCAACCATTTCAAGGAGTAGCATATGATCAGGAACTAATGGTACTGAAGGAAGAAGTCCAAGCTGTGCTGAAGGCACTGGCAAAAAACAAGGCTCCAGGAATTGACAGAATATCAACTGAGATGTCTCAACAAATGGGTACAGTGCTGTAAGTGCTCACTCATCTATCCCAAAAAATATGGAAGACAGTTTCCTGGCCAACTGACTGAAAGAGATCCATATTTATGCCTTTTTCCAAGAAAGGTGATCTAAATGAATGTGGAAATTATTGAACAATATTGTTAATATCACATACAAGCAAAATTTTGCTGAAGATCATTCAAAAGGAGCTGCAGCAGTATATCCACAGGGAACTGACAGAAATTCAGGACAGATTCAGAAGAGGATGTAGTACCAGGGATATCATTGCTGATGTCAGATGGATCATAGCTGAAAGCAGAGAATACCAGAAGGGTGTTTACCTGTGTTTTATTGACTATGCAAAGGCATTCGATTGTGTGGATCATAACAAATTATGGATAACATTGCAAAGAATGGGAATTCCAGAACACTTAATTGTGCTCATGAGGAACATATGCATAGATCAAGAGGCAGTTGTTCAGACAAAACAAGGGAACACTGAGTGGTTTAAAGTCAGGAAAGGTGTGCATCAGGGTTGTATCCTTTCCCCATACCTATTCAATCTGTATGCTGAGTAAATAACTCAAGAAGCTGGACAGTATGAAGAATGGGGCATCAGGATTGGAAGAAAACTTATTAACAATCTGCATCATGCAAATGACACAATCTTGCTTGCTGAAAGTGAAGAGGACTTGAAGCACTTACTGAAGAAAATGCAGGACCACAGCCTTCAGTATGGATTACACTTCCACATGAAGAAAACAAAAATCCTCACAACTGGACCAAGAAGCAACATCACGATAAATGGAGAAAAGATTGAAGTTGTCAAGGATTTCATTTGACTTGGATGCACAATCAACAGCCATGGAAGCAGCAGTCAAGAAATCAAAAGATGCATCGCTTTGGGCAAATCTGCTGCAAAGGACCTCCTTAAAGAGTTGAAAAGCAAAGATGTCACCTTGAAGACTAAGGTGTGCCTGATCCAAGCCCTGGTATTTTCAATCACATAATATGCATGTGAAAGCTGGACAATGACTAAGGAAGACCAAAGAAGAAATGATGCCTTTGAATTGTGGTGTTGGCAGAGAATATTGAATATACCATGGACTGCCAAAAGAATGAACAAATCTGTCTTGGAGGAAGTGCAACGAGAATACTCCTTAGAAGCAAGGATGGCGAGACTGCATCTTACATACTTTGGATGTGTTGTCAGGAGGGATCAGTCTCTGGAGAAGGACATCTTCTTGGTAAAGCACAGTATCAGCAGAAAAGAAGAACACCCTCAACAAGGTGGATTGACACAATGTCTGCAACAGTGGGCTCGAGCATAAAAACAATTGTAAGGATGGAACAGGACGGGATAATGTTTCCTTCGGTGGTACGTAGGATCACTATGAGTCGGAACCAACTCGACAGCACCTAACAACAACACAGTTATTCGTGTATGCCTTCCTGTATATATTTATGAATACTTATATATCTATGTGGAGCCCTTGTGACACAGTGGCTGAGACCCAGGCAGCTAACCAAAAGGTCAGCAGTTTGAATCCACCAGCCGGTTCCTGGAAACCCTATGGGGCAATTCTACTCTGTCTTATAGGGTCACAATGAGTTGGAATGTACCCAACAACACTGGGTTTGGTTATGGTTTGGATATACCTGTGTAGGAGCCCTGGTAGCACAATGGTTAAGTTCTGGGCTGATAACTGAAAGGTCACCAATTGAAACCCACCAGTGACTCTGCAGAAGAAAGATGTGGCAGTCTGCTTCTGTAAAGATTTACAGCCTTGGAAACCCTATCGGGCAGTTCTACCTTATCCTTTAGGGTCCCTGTGAGTCAGAATTGACTGGATGGCAGTAGGTTTTTTATTGATATATCTATGTAACCAAACACATATTTTTAAATTGTTATTATTACTATTGGAAAATTGTATAACCATCTGTTTTAGTCATCTAGTACTCCTATAACAGAAATACCATAAGTGGATATCTTCAACAAAGAGAAATTTATTTCTTCACAGTAAAGTAGGTTAAAAGTCCTAATTCAGGATGTCAGCTCCAGAGGAAAGCTTTCTCTCTCTGTCGGCCTTCTCATCAATCTTCCCCAGGTCCAAAGGGGAAGGTTGTTTTGGATATCCAGTGTTTTTTTCTTTCCCTTTCCATATGAAGTTGGTCATTAGTTCTTCCATTTCAGTAAAGAATGTTGTTGAGATTTGTACTGGGATTGCATTGAATCTACAGATTGCTTTAGGTAGCACCTTCACTGTATTAAGGAAAAAATGATGGAATAAAAGATCTGAACAGAAGATTTCAAAGAGCGGCTAGAGAAGACAAAGTAAAGTATTATGATGACATGTGCAAAAACCTGGAGATAGAAAACCAAAAGGGAAGACATATTTACCATTTCTCCTGGTACTGCTTTCTTGGTGGTATGAGATACCCCACTGCCTGCTTGCTTCCTTTTCCCTTTATCTCTTGTAAGATAAAAGGTGGTGCAGGCCACACCCCAGGAAAACTCCCTTTACATTGGATTAAGGTCATGACCTGTAAAGGTATTACAATCCCACCTTAATCCTCTTTAACATAAAATTACAATCACAAAATGGAGGACAACCACGCAATACTGGGAATCATGGCCTAACCAAGTTGACACATATTTTGGGGGGACACAATTCAATCCTTGACACCGCCAATGAATTGTTTTTACAAATTTCCACAAAAATTGTTCATTGATATTAGTTACATGTATCACAGTTTGTCATCATTCTCTTAAATTGTGTCTGTACACTTCTATTTGTGCTCAAACAATTGTCTTTACTACAGTTATGCTCTGCTCACTACTTCCACACTTGGGGCCACTTTTCCCATCACCAAAAGAAACAAGTCTCTAAGTTCTAAAATGTACTTATCCCTTCCCCTCTCCCTGGTAACCACCAATGAGCATTGGTCTCTGTATTTATCTGTTCTTGTCTTCTTAGAAAAGAGGGATCATGCAATATTTGTACTTACATGCTTGACTTCTTTCATTTAAAATTATGCCCTTCAGGTCCATTCGTGTTATAGTATGTTTTGCAGACTTGTCATTGTCCTTTGTGGTTGTATAGCATTCAACTGTGTGTATGCCACAATTTGCTTATCCATTCATTTGTTGATGGGCACTTTGGTTGTTTCTATTGTTTCACTACTATAAAAAAAAAAAAAAGCTAAAATGAACATAGGAGTGCATTTATGTGGTCGTGGAAACCCTGGTGGCTTAGTTGTTAAGAATTACATCTGCTAACCAAAAGGTCAGCAGTTCAAATCCACCAGATGCTCCTTGGAAACTCTATGGGGCAGTTCTACTCTGTCCTATAGGGTTGTTATGAGTCAGAATCAGCTTGATGGCAAGGGGTTTAGTTTTCCAGTTTTGGTCAGTAGTTTTAGGTCCCTAGAGTAGTCTCTATGAGTCGAGGTTGACTCGACGGCGACAGGGTTTTTTTACAGAGTATATTCCTAGTCATAGAGTCACTATGAGTCAGAATCTACTCAAGAGCACCTAATAACAACAACAATAGGGTATATTTCTAAAACTGGGATTGCTGAATTATAAGGTAGCTCTATTTCTAGTTTTTTGAGGAAATGCCAAACCATCTTCCAAAGTGGTTGTACATTTTACAGTCCCACCAACAATGAATAAGGGTTCCAATCTCCCCACATTCTTGTCAACATTTGTCGTTTTCTGTTTTTGTTTTTTAACCAATATCATTTTAGTAGGATTGAAATGGTATCTCATTGTAGTTTTGATTTGTGTCTCTCTTATGGCTAATGATCATGAGCATCTTTTCATATGTTTGTTGGCTGGTTGGATGTCTTCTTTGGTGATGGTTCTGTTTATGTTTTTTGCCTATTTTACAGTTAGGTTGCTTGTATTTTTTTTGTTGAGTTGTTGAAGTTTTCTATAAATTTTAGAGATTAGGCCCTTATCTGCTGTGTCTTATCCAAATATTTTTTCCCAGTCTGTAAGTTCTTTTTTACTCCTTTGAAAACGTCTTTTAATGAGCAGAAGTTTACAAATTTTTCTGAGATCCCATTTGTCTATTATGTACTCTTTTATTTGTGCATTTGTTGTAATGCTTGTTATCACATTTTTACAGACTGTAGTTTTATTTCTCTGTCTTCTTCCAGGTATTTTATGGTTTTAGGTTTGATGTTTAAGTCTTTGATCCATTTTGAGTTACTTTTTTGTGCTTGGCGTGAGGTATGGGTCCTGTTTCAGTTATCTACAGGTAGATACCCAGTTTTGTCAGCACAAATTATTAAAGTACATCCAGAATGTTCATTAGAAGAAAGGATGGCAAGACTTCCTCTCACATACTTTGGACATGTGATCAGGAAGGAGCAGTCTCTGGAGAAGACATCACGCTTAGTAAAGTAGAGGGTCAGTGAAAAAGAGAAAGACCCTCATCAATGGATTGACACAGTGCCTGGAACAATGGGCTGAAGCACAACAATTGTGAAAATGGCACAGGACCAGGCAATGTTTTGGTCTGTTCTACACAGGGTCACTATGTGTTGAAATGGACTCAATGGAACCTAACAACAACAATTTATTAAACAGACTGTGCCCCACTGGATGGCCTTTGACCCCTGTCAAAATCAGTTGTCTATAGGTGCCCAAATTTAGTTCCTAGTTCTCAATTCTATTCTACTGGTCTCTGTGTCTATCTTTGAATTAGTACGAGGCTGATCTCAGTATGGTGATTGTACAGTATGTTTTGATATCAGGCAATATGAGATCTCCTGCTTTGTTCTTTATCTTCAGTATTGCTTTGGCTACTCAGTGTTTTTTTTTTTTTTTTTCTCCCTTTACATATGAAGTTGGTCATTAGTTCTTCCATTTCAGTAAAGAACGTTGTTGAGATTTGTATTGGGGTTGCATCGAATCTACATATTGCTTTAAGTAGTGTTCTCACTTTATTAAGGAAAAAAAATGATAAAATAAAAGAGCTGAGCATAAGATTTCAAAGGGCAGCTAGAGAAGACAAATTAAAGTATTATGATGACATGTGCAAAAGCCTGGAGATAGAAAAACAAAAGGGAAGACACATTTAGCATTCCTCAGGCAAAAAAAACTGAAGAAAAAGTTCAAGCCTCAAGTTGCAATACTGAAGAATTCTATAGAGAAAATATTAAACAATGCAGGAAGCATTAAAAAAAAGATGGAACAAATATACAGAATCACTATACCAAAAAGAATTTGTTGATGTTCAGACATTTCAGGAGGTAACATATGATCAGGAATCTATAGTACTGAAGGAAGTAGTACAAGCTTCACCGAAGGCTTTGGCAAAAATCAAGGCCCCAGGAATTGATGGAATATCAATTGAGATGTTTCAGCAAACAGATGCAGCACTGGAAGTGCTCACCTGCTTATGCCAAGAAATTTGGAAGACAGCTACCTGGCCATCCAACTGGAAGACATCCATATTTATGCCTATTCCCAAGAAAGGTGATCCAACCAACTGCAGAAATTATTGAATAATATCATCAATATCACATGCAAGCAATATTTTGCTGAAGATCATTCAAAAGTGGCTACAGCAGTATATCCACAGGAAACTGCCAGAAATTCAAGACAGATTTAGAAGATGACGTGGAAACAGGGATATCAATGTTGATGTCAGATGGATCTGGGCTGAAAGCAAAGAATATCAGAAAGATGTTTACCTGTGTTTTATCCACTGTGTGGATCAAAACAAAATATGGATAATGTTGCAAAGAATGGGAATTCTGGAACACTTAATTGCACTCATGAGGGATCTGTACATGGATCAAGAAGAAGTCTTCCAAACAGAAGAAGGAATACTGCATGGTTTAAAGTCAAGTAAGGTAAGTGTCGGGGTCGTATCCTTTCCCCATACCTATTCAATGTGTATATTGAGCAAATAATCCTAGAAGCTGGACTATATGAAGAAGAACAGGGCATCAGGATTGGAGGAAGATGCATCAACAACCTGCATTATGCAGATGACACAACCTTGCTTGCTGAAAGTAAAGAGGACTTGAAACATTCACTGTAGAAAATACAAGACCATAGCCCTCAGTATGGATTGCACCTCAACTAAAGAAAACAAAAATCCTCACAACTAGACCAAAAAGCAATATCATGATAAACAGGGAAAATATTGAGGTTGTCAAGGATTTCATTTTACTTGAATCCACAATCAACACCCATGGAAGCACCAGACAAGAAATCAAAAGACACATAGCATCCAGCAAATCTGCTGCAAAAGACCTCTTTAAAGTGTTGAAAAGCAAAGATATCTCCTAGAAGACTAAGGTGAACCTGACCCAAACCATGGTGCTTTAAATCGCCTTATATGCATGTGAAAAAAAAATAAATAAATAAATAAGGAAGATGGAAGAAGAATTGATGCCTTTGAATTGTGGTGCTGGCAAAGAACACTGAACATACTGTGGACTGCCAAAAGAATGAACAAATCTGTCTTGGAAGATGTACAACCAGAACGCTGCTGAGAAGCAAGGATGGCGGGACTATGTCTCACATACTTTGGACATGTTATCAGAAGGGATCCGTCACTGGAGAAGGACGTCATACAGTGGAAAAGAGGAAGACCCTCAATGAGATGGATTGACAGAGTGGCTGCAACGATGGGCTCAAGCATGGTAACAACTGTGGAGATGGTGCAGGACTGGGCAGTGTTTCGTTCTGTAGTGCATAGGGTCACTATGAGTCAGAATCAACTTGACAGCACCTAACAACAACAACAACAAGCCTTCTTATCAGTGGTGCCCTGGTGGTGCAGTGGTTTAATCATTTGGCTGCTAATCAAAAGGTCAGTAGTTTGAATCCAGCAGCTGATCTTTGGAAACCCTGTGGGACAGTTCTACTCTGTCCTATAGGTTCTCTATGAGTCGTAATTGACTTGACAGCAAAAGTTTTTGGTTTTTATCCATGAGCACAGGATGTCTTTCCATTTTTGTAGGTCTCTTTTCATATCTTGTAGCAGTGTTTTATAATTCTCATTGTATAAGTCTTTTATGTCCCTGGTTAGGTTAACCCCTAGGTATTTTATTGATTTGGGGGCTGTTTTAATTGGTATTGATTTCTCGATTTCTTTTTCAGAGTAGTCTTTGTAGTGTAGAGGAACCAAACTGATTTCTGTGTGTTGATCTTGTATCCTGCAACTTTGCTAAACTCTTCTGTTAGTTCTAGCAGTTTTCTTGTGAAATCTTTAGGGTCTTCTGTAGGCAGGGTCATGTCCTCTGCAAATATAGTTTTTCTTCTTTCTTTCCAAATTGGATACATTTTATTTCTCTTTCTGGTCTTATTGTTCTGGCTAGGACTTCCAGTACAATGTTGAATAAGTATGGTAATAATGAGCATCCTTGTCTCGTTCCCATTCCCAGAGGAATGGCTCTCACGCTTTCTTTGTTGAGTATGATGTTGAATGTTGGTTTCTCAAGTATGCCTTTAATTATGTTGAGGAATTTCCCTTCTATTCCTATTTTGCTGAGTGTTTTTATCAGGAAAACGTGTTGAATTTTATCGAATGCTTTCTCTGCATTGATTGATCATGTGATTCTTTTCCTTTGTTTTATTTATGTGGTGGATTATATTAATTGATTCTCTGATGTTAAGTCACCCCTGTAATCTTGGTACAACTCCCACTTGATCACGATGTATGATTTTTTTTTTTACATATATGTAAAAAATATATATATGTTACTGTAATCTGTTGACTAGGATTTTGTTGAGAATTTTTGTATCTATGTTCATAAGGGGTATTGATCTGTAGTTTTCTTTTTTTGTGGTGTCTTTTTCTGGCTTTGGTATCAGGGTTATGCTAGCCCTGGAAACCCAGGAGGCAGTATACCTCAGCCCCTCATGTTCCCTGTTAGAATGTCTCAGCAGCAGCAGGATGGGTATTGTCTATGAACCATTAGATGGCTCTCTTATGCTCTAAATTATTCTCCCAGCCCTCTTCCTTTTCCCCAATTGTTCCAAGAGATCTGTATGCTTAATTTCTGGGATTCATTTTGCATAAGCAGGAGGGTGTGGGGTTCCCTGGCTGCCTGGTGTGCTTGATGATGATTAACTTTACTGTGATGAAGGTAAGAGGTTTTTTTAGCCTTTCCCTTGTGACCCTAATACCTTGCAGCATGTTTTCTCCTTTTCAAAATGGGTGTTAGAGAACTTGACATAACTAATGCCATAATGATACTCTAAGTAAACTATCAGATGCAGTGCTGGAAGTGCTCACTCTTCTATCCCAAGAAATTTGGAAGACAGCTACTTGTCCAACCAACTGGAAGGGATCCATATTTATGCCTATTCCCAAGAAAGGTGGCCCCCAAAAATGCAAAAATTATAGAACAATATCATTAAAATCACATGCAAGCAAAATTTTGCTGAAAATCATTTAAAAGCGGCTGCAGCGGTATATCCACAGAAAACTGCCAGAAATTCAGGCCAGATTCAGAAAAGGACGTGGAACCAGGGATATCATTGCTGATATCAGGTGGATTCTGGCTGAAAGCAGAGAATACCAGGAGGGTGTTTACTTGTGTTTTATTGACTATGCAAAGGCATTTGACTGTGTGGATCATAACAAACTATGGATAACACTGCAAAAAATGGGAATTCCAGAACACAATTATGCTCATGAAACACTTGTACATAGATCAAGAGGCAGTTTGTGTGTGTCAGGGTTGTATCCTTTCGCCATATCTATTCAATCTGTATGCTGGGCAAATAATCCGAGAAGCTGGACTGTATAAAGAAGAATGGGGCATCAGGATTGGAGGAAGGCTCATTAACAACCTGTGTTATGCAGATGATGCAACCTTGCTTGCTGAAAGTGAAGAGGACTTGAAGCACTTACCGATGAAGATCAAAGACTACAGCCTTCAGTATGGATTGTACCTCAACATAAAGAAGACAAAATCCTCACAACTGGACCAAGAAGCCACATCATGACAAATGGAGAGAAGAATGATGTTGTCAAGGATTTCATTTTACTTGGGTCCACAATGAACACCCACGGAAGCAAGAGTCAAGAAATCAAGACACATTGCGTTGGGCAAATCTGCCACAAAGAACTTCTTTAAAGTGTTGAAAAGCAAAGATGTCACGTCGAAGACTAAGGTATACCTGACCCAAGCCAGGAATAAGGGACAGTACTGTGCCTAGAACAGCAACTGGGGCTCAAAAAAATTTACTTTGAACAAAATGAATAGACCCCAGTAGCATTATGGCTTTACTGCTACAAATGCATTTTACTGAAACGAATATATTGAGACTGAGAGAACTCCCATCATTTTCTCAAGTCAGGATTCCTGCTCAGATCTCCTCAGTCTAATACCTTTAGTCTTCACCCCAACACATGTACCTGGTATACAGAATGCCTTCATTTAATATGTGTTGAGGAAATTAAACGCCATTTTAGGTGAGGCTCCTTTAGCCATGGAGAGGGGCAATCGCAGCATGACTGAGTTCATCCTGGTGGGCTTCACCACAGACCCTGTGATGCAGTTGATCCTATATGTGGTGTTCCCTGGTGTGTACTCTGTGACCCTGGTGGGAAACACCACGCTCATAACATTGATTTGTAATGACTCCCAGCTCCACACACCCATGTATTTTTTCATTGGAAATCTGTCATTCCTGGATTTCTGGTATTCCTCTGTCTACACCCCAAAGATCCTAAAGACCTGCATCTCTTAGGACAAAAGCATCTCCTTTGCTGGCTGTGTAGCTCAGTTCTTCTTCTCTGCTGGACTGGGATATAATGAGTGTTACTTGTTGGCCACTATGGCTTATGACCGCTATGTGGCCATCTGCAACCCCTTACTTTATGCTCAGGTTACGTCGAAAAGACTGGGCATCTATTTGGTTATATGTACCTATTCCGGAGGTTTTGTCAATGCAATAATACTCACTAGTAACACATTCACATTGGATTTTTGTGGTGACAATGTCATTGATGATTTTTTCTGTGATGTCCCACCACTGGTGAAGTTGGCATGTGGTGCGAAGGAGAGTTATCAGCCGGAGTTACACTTCCTCAGGGCCTCCAACGTCTCAGTCTGTGCTTGTTTTTATTTGTTGTTGAGTGAGTTAGTTGCTGGGAGAGTAGATGGGAGCAACTACTTACTTCGCTATCTAGCTCCACCTCTTCCTGTATTGAATATTTAGTTATAGTATAAACTCACAAGGAAATGTAATTAATCAATAGTAAACATGTGTAGGAACTATAGAAGTTTTAGTTTAAGCTTAGTTTATAAGTTTAATAAACTGAGCATTAAATAAATTACATTAAATGAGGGATTAAACAAGGCCCTCATTGAGCCAGCAGAAAAATAAACCCAGAAATAAGTACTATGACCTCAGTTGTTTCTTTCCTCTTAGTTCCTCCCTCCATTGGCCAAAATTAATTGATCTAATTTCTATAAATTGGTCTCCTGGAGCAGAGAGCAGGATGGAAAAGATTGGGAGTGGATCTGGAAGGGCAGATGGGAGATATCCAGCATGCCACAGACATTCCCATATCTGTCATATCTATGTGTTTACTAATATCCAAATGTATGTGTTTGGAATGGAAACCCTGGTGGTGTAGTGGTTAAGTGCTATGGCTGCTAACACAAAGGATCGGCAGCTTGAATCTGCCAGGTGCTCCTTGGAAACTCTATGGGGCAGTTCTACTCTGTCCTATAGGGTCTCTATGAGTCGAAATCGACTCGACGGCACTGGGTTTGGTTTTTTTTTTTTTTTTTTTTGGTTTATGTGTTTGGATACATGTGTACAAATATATATACAAATATAATATTATGTTCCATTGAGATTGAACAAAACTCAACAAGAAATATGAAGGAAAATTATGGCTGAATACTTACATCATTTGGGAATCAACTGAAACTAAACAAAACCTTTCTAGTCTTATTAAATAAGATTGGCCTAACTTTAGCAACGTTTAGTTTTATTTGGTTGCCTTGTTAGACATTTCCCCAAGCAATAAAACCATAAGGAATTCCATGATTCTAAAACCCTTGGGATTTAATAACTGTAATAAAAGATCTGGAACTAGCTGATTAGATTAGAATGTTGGAATGATGGTGTTGCTGCAAATTTTAGGCAAATTGTACAATTTAGGTATTACCGGTAGCATAGATATTTTGTCCTATTCCCACAATAACCCAACAACTATTTACATACTGGAAACCCTGGCGGCATAGTGGTTAAGTGCTATGTCAACTAACAAAAAAGTCTGCAGTTCGAATCCACCAGGTGCTCCCTGGAAACCCTATGAGGCAGTTCTACTGGGTCCTATAGGGTCTCTATGAGTCGGATTTGACTTGATGGCAACAGGTTTTTTATTTACATACTGTCACATGACAGGGGCTACAAAGCCTCATTTTCATACTCCATCACCATTCTATGGCAATTTTGAAACTGCTGAGAGTAAAAAGGGAGACCTAGCAAGTCCTATCATTAGTGAAGAGAAAGAGAAATTTACATTAAACGAAGGAATAGAAAATAAAACCATACGATTGACACAAAAGCTAAAAGAAAGGCCATTGAGAACTACACTCTGTTTGGAAATATGTGGGAACTGTCTCTATAGTCCATCAACCAGGCTGTGTATTATGTGACTAGTTGCCATTGGTTTTTCTTACAACTGCTTGCAAAAAGCACCGGGTTGTCAGAGGTTTCTAGATCCGGCGAGTCATATGGAATGATAAGCAATTCCTTTAGGAGTTAAATGCTATTATTAAAGCAGGTCGGAATGTGGATTTGGTTGATATGCTTCTATATAATTAGAGCAGTTCATCCATTCATTCATGCAGCAAACATTTGTGCCTACTTGGTGCCAGATACTGTTTTAAGCATTGACATCGAGCAGTGAGAAAAAAACAAGCAACAAAGCATACTCTTCTTGAAGTCACATCCTAGTGGGAGGCGGGTGGGGGCAGACAGGAAATGAAGTAAATCAGTCGATTATAAGGTGAACCAGATGGTAAGTGAAGAAAAACAAAGCAGTGAAGGATAATAGGGAGAGGGGGCAATTTTGGAGCTGGTGATCAGGGACGATCTCAATGAGAAGGTGACATATTTATGAGGAAAAATAATTTAATGGAATAAAATAATGTCCAATGAGGACAGGACGAACAGCAAGTGCAAAGAGTTTGAATGTGAACATCCTTTAGAGTACACATGACCAAGATGCAAGAGGTCACTATTGTTGCTCTCTCCAAATCAAGCATTTGTATCCACATGTGTGTGGATTCTGTGTGGGAAAATGCAGATGTTTCCAGCAAAGGATTCCTTGAGATATAAATACCCCACTTCACTATAAAGCTGTCTATTTCTACCTATGCTTCCCTTTCACTAGGTTATCACCATATTTACTTGAGGATTTTTTTTTTTTTTTTTTTTGGTGGGTTAACGTATGAGGGTTAGGAGGTCTGGGGTTATTTGCCCCTTCTCCTCAAGATATGACTAATAGAAAAAAACTCTGAAGAAAGGATTTGTGTCAGAGCACAGGGAGTCTAAGGTAGAATTTGCTACAGTAGGAAGAGCACAAAATGTGGAGCTAGAGGCACAGAGTTTTAGAGCCAGCTCTGCCCACTGATTTGCTTTGTGAATCCCAGGAGTAACTCTGCTTCTGCAGGGAGCCGTCTATTTCCTCATTTGTAAAATAGGGTGGCCTCATGGGATAGTGTGAGACATAAAATGCAGTCAACCTTTTCTAGTACTTAATTTTTCATTGTTTTCTAAAACACATCATTTAAATAATACTTGAAGAAAAATTATTCTCCAGCAATATTTTTTTCCTTTATGAGCACTTTATTTTATTAATAATAACATTAAATACCACTCCACCATGCTATATGATTGTTAACTTAAACAGAAAGCCTTTTTTTTTTTTTTTTGATTGACATACTGTTTTATTTCAGCGGTCTGTATGAAGGAAAATCACGTACATCCCTATCATATACATGTAAAAATACTAAGGATGTAGAGTGTACAAAAACGTTTTCTTGTAGTTATTTCACATCCTTGTGGGTCATAGACGCAAGGAAATAAACAGTTTTAGTATGACCAATAGTAACAGTAATACAGTTTCTTGGGTTCATAGTCACGTCTACTTAAAATTCTTAACCAGATGACTAGATCTTACACGGATTTAATGAAAGAACTAGCAAGGTCAAGAAATGTCACAAACTATAAAGCTACAGGAAAGTAATTCAATTACCAATTTAGAGGTTTCCTTTTTTTTATTATTTTTATTTAGATAAATACATTTCATGCTTGCTTGTAATACACTATCAGGAGCAAGATAAGGAAATTCTAGTGCCAAAAGTACAAATGGTAGCAGCAAAGTGTGTACATTGATGTGTAATATACAGACCCTGCTGTTAGTACAGAAGACGCTTACTTTCATACTCTAGGATAAGCAAAAAGGATATGCAAGTGGCCCCTAAAAGAACAGTCAGTTTTAAGAAGCTGGAAACCAGGTATGCAGAAATGGAAAACAATACTGGAACAACGCTATGTAATTAGCGTTGAAAGCAAAGCGGTGAGCAACCTTGTAGAAAATCCAAGCGGAAATGGCCAATTCCTCCAAGATGGCTGTGTGATTATAAGAGGGCAAACTCAATGAAAGTTAGTAGAAGCTGGAGTCCACAAAGGCTGAACTGTATTCTGACAGAATGATTCTAGGTTTCAGGCCTTTCCACCAGCCAGAATCCACAACTACAGCAATGGACAAATTACAAGGGAAGTTTTAGAAATCTCTGTCTACACAGATTAACAAAAAGCCTTTTTAATGGTTGTTCCCTCCCCATAAAACCAAAACCAAGCCCATTGCCACTGAGTCAATTCTGACTCATTGTGACCCTATAGGGCTGTGAAAAATTAAATAACTCATATCAAGTACTAAGCCTGGTACTTGGTGCACAGGTCTGAAGAGTTGGCTTGGGGAATGGTTCCTTTCCTGGGCCAACAGAAGGTCTGGGGGACATGACTAGTGGGGTACTTCCAGTCTCAGTCAGACCATTAAGTCTGGTCTTATGAGAATTTGGGGTCTGCATCCCACTGCTCTCCTGCTCCCTCAGGGGTTCTCTGTTGTGTTCCTTGTCAGGCCAGTCATCAGTTGTAGCTGGGCACCGTCTAGCTCTTCTGGTCTCTGGATGATGTAGTCGCTGGTTCATGTGGCCCTTTCTGTCTCTTGGGCTCATAATTACCTTGTGTCCTTGGTGCTCTTCATTCTCCTTTGATCCAGGTGGGTTGAGACCAATTCATGCATCTTAGATGGCTGCTAGCATTTAAGACCCCAGACGTCTCTTCAAAGTGGGATGCAGAATGTTTTGTTAATAGATCTTATTATGCCAATTGACTTAGATGTCCCCTGAAACCATGATCCCCAGACCCCTGCCCCTGCTATGCTGGCCTTCGAAGCATTCAGTTTATTCAGGAAACTTCTTTGCTTTTGGTTTAGTCCAATTGTGCTGACCTCCCCTGTATTGTGTGCTGTCTTTCCCTTAACCTAAAGTAGTTCTTATCTACTACCTAATTAGTAAATACCCTTCTCCCACCCTCTCTCCCTCCCCCTTCTTGTAACCACAAAAGAATGTTTTCTTCTCAGTTTAAACTATTCTCAAGTTCTTATAATAGTGGTCTTATACAATATCTGTCCTTTTGCAACTGACTAATTTCACTCAGCATAATGCCTTCCAGGTTCTTCCATGTTATGAAATGTTTCACAGATTCCTCACTGTTCTTTATCGATGCGTAGTATTCCATTGTGTGAATATACCATAATTTATTTATCCATTCATCGTTGATGGGCACCTTGGTTGCTTCCATGTTTTTGCTATTGTAAACAATGCTGCAATAAACATGGGTGTGCATATATCTGTTTGTGTAAAGGGTATTATTTCTCTAGGGTATATTCCAAGGAGTGGGATTGATGGATCATATGGTAATTCTATTTCTAGCTTTTTAAGGAAGTGCCAAATCGATTTCCAAATAGGTTGTACCATTTGACATTCCCTCCAGCAGTGTAGAAACATTCCAATCTCTCCACAGCCTCTCCAACATTTATTATTTTGTGTTTTTTGGATTAATGTCAGCCTTGTTGGAGTGAGATGAAATCTCGTTGTAGCTTTGCTCTGCATTTCTCTAATGGCTAATGATCGCAAGCATTTCCTCATGTATCTGTTAGCTACCTGAATGTCTTCTTTAGGGAAGTGTCTGTCATATCTTTCGCCCATTTTTTAACTGGGTTTTTTGTCTTTTTGCAGTTGAGTTTTTGCAGTACCATGTAGATTTTAGAGATCAGGCACTGATCAGAAATGTCAAAGCTAAAAACTTTTTCCCAGTCTGTAGATAGTCTTTTTGCTCTTTTGGTGAAGTCTTTGGATGAGCATAAGTGTTTGATTTTTAGGAGCTCCCAGTTATGTAGTTTTTCTTCTACGTTCTTTACAATGTTTTGTATACTGTTTATGGCATGTATTAGGGCTCCTTTTTTAACTCTGTCCCTATTTTTTCTTCCATGATCTTTATCGTTTTAGAATTTATATTTAGGTCTTTGATCCATTTTGAGTTCGTTTTTGTGCATGGAGTGAGGTATGGGTCTTGTTTCATTTTTGTGCAGATGGATATCCAGTTATGCCAGCACCATTTGTTAAAAAGACTGTCTTTTCCCCATTTAACTGTTTTGGGGCCTTTGTCAAATATGAACTGCTCATATGTGGATAGATTTATGTCTGCATTCTCAATTCTGTTCCATTGGTCCATGTATCTGTTGTTGTAGCAGTACCAGGCTGTTTGGACTACTGTGGTGGTATAATAGTTTCTAAAATAGGTAAAGTAAGGCCTCCCACTTTGTCCTTCTTTTTCGGTAATGCCTTATTTATCCAGGGCCTCTTTCCCTTCCATATGAAATTGGTGATTTGTTTCTCCATCCTTAAAGAATGTCCTTGGGATTTGGATCAGAATTGCATTAAATGTATAGATCACTTTTGGTAGAATAGACATTTTTATACTGTTAAGTTTTCCTATCCCCGAGCAAGGTTATGTTCTTCCACTTACGTAAGTCTCTTTTGGTTTCTTGCAGAAGTGTACTGTAGTTTTCTTTGTATAAGTCTTTTACATCTCTGGTAAGATTTATTCCTAAGTCTTTTATCTTCTTGGGGGCTACTGTAAATGGCATTGATTTGGTGATTTCCTCTTCGATGTTCTTTTTATTGTTGTAGAGGAATCCAGCTGATTTTTGTATGTTTATCTTGTATCCTGATACTCTGCTGAATTTTTCTATTAGTTTCAGTAGTTTTCTGGGTGAGTCCTTAGGGTTTTCTGTGTATAAGATCATGTCATCTGCAAATAGAGATACTTTGACTTCTTCCTTGCCCATCTGGATGCCCTTTATTTCTTTATCTAGCCTAATTGCTCTGGCTAGGGCTTCCAGCACAATGTTGAATAAGAGTGGTGATAAAGGGCATCCTTGTCCGGTTCCCGATCTCAATTCAAATGTTTTCAGGCTCTCTCCATTTAGGGTGATGTTGGCTGTTGGCTTTGTATAAATGCCCTTTTTTATGTTGAGAAATTTTCCTTCTATTCCTATTTTGCTGAGAGTTTTTATCATGAATGAGTGTTCAATTTTGTCAAATGCCTTTTCTGCACCAAATGATAGAATCATGTGATTCTTGTCTTTTGTTTTATTTATGTGGTGGATTACATTAATTATTTTTCTAATGTTGAACCATCCCTGCATACCTGGTATGAATCCCACTTGGTCGTGGTGAATTATTTTTTTCATATGTTGTTGAATTCTATCGGCCACAATTTTGTTGAGGATTTTTGCATCTACATTCGTGAGGGATACAGGTCTATAATTTTCTTTTCTTGTTGTGTCTTTACCTGGTTTTGGTTACAGGGATACGCTGGCTTCGTAGAATGAGTTTGGTAGTATTCTGTCCTTTCCTATGCTCTGAAATACCTTTAGTAGTACTGGTGTTAACTCTTCTCTGAAAGTTTGGTAGAACTCTGCAGTGAAGCCATCCGGACCAGGGCTTTTTTTTGTTGGGAGTTTTTGATTACCTTTTCAATGTCTTCTTTTGTTATGGGTCTATTTAGTTGTTCTACCTCTGTTTGTATTAGTTTAGGTAGGTAGTGTGTTGCTAGGAATTCATCCATTTCTTCTAGGTTTTCAAATTCGTTTGAGTGTAGTTTTTCATAGTAATCTGATATGATTCTTTTAATTTCAGTTGGGTCTGTTGTAATATCGCCCATCTCATTTCTTATTCGGGTTATTTGCTTCCTCTCCTCTTTTTCTTTTGACAGTTTGACCAATGGTTTATTAATTTTGTTGATTTTTTAAAAAAAACAGCTTTTGTTCTTGTTAATTTTTCCAATTGTTTTTCTGTTTTCTATTTCATTCAGTTCAGCTCCAATTTTTATTATTTGTTTTCTTCTGGTGCCTGTGGGTTTCTTTTGTTGCTCTCTTTCTATTTGTTCAAGTTGTAGGGATAGTTCTTTGATTTTGGCCCTTTCTTCTTTTTGGGTGTGTGCATTTATTGATATAAATAGGCCTCTGAGCACTGCTTTTGCTGTGTCCCAAAGGTTCTGATAGGAAATGTTTTCATTCTCATTGGATCCTATGAATTTCTTTATTCCATCCTTAATGTCTTGTATAATCCAGTCTTTTTTGAGCAGGCTATTGTTCAGTTTCCAAGTCTTTGATTTCTTTTCCCTGCTTTTCCTGTTATTGATTTCCACTTCTACGGCCTTATGGTCAGAGAATATGCTTTGTAATATTTCAATGTTTTGGATTCTGCTAAGGCTTGCTTTATGACCTAATATGTGGTCTAGTCTCGAGAATGTTCCATGTGCACTAGAAAAGAAAGTACAGTTGGTTGCTGTTGGGTGGAGTGTTCTGTATATGTCTATGAGGTCAAATTGGTTGGTTGTGGCATTTAGATCTTGCGTGTCTTTATTGAGCTTCTTTCTGGATGTCCTGTCCTTCACCAAAAGTGATGTATTGAAGTTTCCTACTATTATTGTGGGGCTGTCTATCTCACTTTTCAATGCTGATAGAGTTTGTTTTATGTATCTTGCAGTCCTGTCATTGGGTGCGTAAATATTTTATATGGTTATATCTTCTTGGTGTATTGTCCCTTTAATCATTATGTAGTGTTCTTCCTTATCCTTTCTGATGGATTTAACTTTCAAGTCTACTTTGTCAGAAATTAATATTGCCACTCCTGCTCTTTTTTGATTATTGTTTGCTTGATATATTTTTTCCATCCTTTGAGTTTTAGTTTGTTTGTGTCTCTAAGTCTAAGGTGTGTCTCTTGTAGGAAGCATATAGATGGATCTTTTTTTTTAATCCATTCTGCCACTCCCTGTCTCTTTATTGGTGCATTTAGGCCATTTACATTCAGGATAATTATGGATAGGTATGACAGGTATTAATGTATTTTTTTGTGTGCTGACAGCTTCTTTTTCCCACTTGATTTTATGTGCTGAGTAGATTTTCTTTACATATTGTCCTTTCCTCATATTTGTTGTTGTTGATTTTGTTTCTGCTGAGTCTCTATTTTTTCCTTGTATTTTGATGAGTAGGATAGTTTGTCTCCTTTGTGGTTACCTCATTATTTACCCCTATTTTCTAAATTTATAACTAACTTTTATTTTTTTGTATCGCTGTATATTCCTCTCCATATGGAAGGTATATGATTACATTTTTTAGTCCCTCTTTATTATTTTAATGTTGTCTTCTTCTATATGATAACATCGCTGTTACCCTGTGTTGGGCTTTTTTTTTTTTTTTTGGATTTCCCTGTCTGGGCTGACATCTGGTTGCTCTGCCCAGTATTCTAGTCTTGGGTCGATACCTGATATTATTGATTTTCTAACCAAAGAACTCCCTTTAGTATTTCTTATAGTTTTGGTTTGGTTTTTACAAATTCCTTCAACTTGTGTGTATCTGGAAATGTCTTAATTTCACCTTCATATTTAAGAGACAGTTTTGATGAATATATGATTCTTGGCAGGCAATTTTATTGCTTCAATTTTTTAAATATGTCATCCCATTTCCTTCTTGCCTGTATGGTTTCAGCTGAGTATTCCAAGCTTATTGTTATTGGCTCTCCCTTGTAGGTGACTTTTCTTTTATCCCTCGCTGCTCTTATAATTGTCTCTTTATCTTTGGTTTTGGCAAGCTTGATTATAATATGTCTTGGTGACTTTCTTTTAAGATCTACCTTATGTGGAGCATCTTGGATAGATATCTTCTCATCTTTCACAATATCAAGGAAGTTTTCTGCCAACAAATCCTCAACAATTTTCTGTATTTTCTGTTATCCCTCCCTGCTCTGGTACTCCAATCACTTGTAGGTTATTTATCTTGATAGAGTTCCACATGATTCTTAAGATTTCTTCATTTTTTTTAACTCTTTTATCTGATTTTTCTTCAAATATATTAGTGCCAAGTGATTTATCTTGCCAAGTGATTTATCTCTGAGTTCAGAAATTCTAGCTTCTACTTGCTCAATTCTGCTCCTCTGACTTTCTATTGACTTATATAATTCTGTAATTTTATTGTTAATCTTCTGAATTTCTGATTGCTGTCCGTCGATGGATTTTTCCAGCTTATTAAACTTTTCATTATGTTCCTGAATAATCTTTCTGATTTCTTCAATTGCTTTATCTGTGTGTTCCTTGGCTTGTTCTGGGTATTGCCTCATTTCCTTCCTGATGTCTTGAAGGGTTCTGTATATTAAACTTTTGTATTCTGCATCTGGTAATTCCAGGAATGCACTTTCACCTAAAAGATCCCTGGATTCTTTGTTTTGAGAGCCTGTTGAGGTGATCATGGCCTGTTTCTTTATGTGACTTGATATCGACTGTTGTCTCCGAGCCATCTATAAGTTATTGTATTAGTTTATGCTTACTTACGGCGTCATAGCTGCTTGCTTTCTTTTGTTTTGGTATACCCCTATAGGTTGCTTGAGTGAGCTAGCTTGATTATTTTCACCTTTGGAGCTCTTGTGTCCTGTCCCCAGCTGGCTAGAGCTGTTATCAGGTATATCAGTTTAGGAGTCCATTCTTTTTTCTTGTATGAATTCAGCTCAGGTTTCCAGGTAGCTGATATCAAGTGTGTGGTATAGGCTCTGTCCTACAGTCTTAGAGGGGCAGGAGTGATTGGCGTATATACCCGTATCTGATTGCAGCAGGGGGTCACGCTCTGAACAAGGCAGGGGGCTGAGAACCAAACCCAAGAGTCTCTGAGGAAAACACATCCCTGTTCCCTAGAGTGTGCTGGTGGGTGGGCTCTGCAGAGGGACTATGAACACCCAAAGTTTTTGTTGTAAGGACTCGGAGGTACCAGTTATTCCTGGACCCCTGTCGCGGGTGGCTGGGCAACCCAAATGGAGCCACCAGTCCTTAGGTCCCTGTTGTGGGTAGGTGAGGACCTTATTTAATAGGCAAAGCAATGTCAAACATCAAACATCTACCTCTCCACCGCATAGCTGAAATGGTTAGAGTTTGCCAACAAGGGCCTATTCTCCCGAAATAGGCCCACACAGGTCCATGCAGAAGGGAAAGGTGCTCAGGGTCCACGGACGGTTTATGCCTGGACAAGAGCTGCTTCTGTCCTGAGCTCCTCCTGTTAATGGAGCTAGCAAATTATCTTTTCCCCCCAGCTGCAAATGTTTTCCTACCCCAAGGCAGGAGATGGCTCCAGGTGCTCACCAGGGCCTATCTCAGGCCCAGGGATTCAGCTGCTGAAGCCAGCTTGGGGGTGTGGGGGCCGGGGCACAGTAAAGTATACGCAAGTACTTAGCTTTTGCCGAGAGTGCCGTTCTCCTCAGGTTCCGGAGGTGTGAGTGGGCCTTGTGGCTGCCTGCTCCTCCCTGAGGGAACTGCGGCCGAACGCTAGGACCAACCCGTCGCCGCCGCTGCCGCTGCAGCTGCTCCAGGAATGGTGCCTGAGGGCTTCTCGGGATTCAGGTCTGGTAACTCCTCTCCGCTTCTGAATGGTCTCTTCCTTCCCTTTCCCCTCAGTTCCTTGTTTAAGCTTGCCTTTGATGCTCAGGGCTCCCAGCTTGTCACAAATATACTCATTTCACTTGTTTTGGGGGCCTTTGTTGTAAAGAGGGCTCGACAGAAGCGTCTGTCTATTCCGCCATCTTGGCTCCGCCTCTGCATCTATGTTTTGATCGTTGTGGTTTCTTTTACCAGAAATGCCCTCCTACCACTTGGCAACTGTCCATTTATTCTTCAAGAAAAGATGTGTGTTTCCTCCTATTGTGTAAAACCTCACATAGCACACACACTTCCCTCATTGCCCGTAGCAATCTCCACTCTCACTTAATTCTATCATAACCTACTGCAGTTCTTTACGAAGATTTGTTTTCTCCCAATAAACTACACCCTTAATGTGGCAGGGTCAATGCCTCAGTTTTGCCTCTTGTTCATAGCACCTGGCAGAATATCTAGACCATAGTAAATGCCAGACAAATATTCCAGTTTGGGGAGGAATTAGGAGTATTGGGAGAATTTGTTTTGCATCTTGACTGCCAGTCTCCACTGTTGTGTGTGACCTCAAACAGTGTATGTCGAACTATTTCTATGCCTCTGCTAACTCACTGGTAATAATAATCTCCTTTCCTTCACAAGATTATTGTGCAGCTTAAAATGAAATGACAATTTTAAAGCCCTTTTTTTCTGGCAGAGTGCCTGCTGCATACTAAGTTGTCAATAAATATTATTATGATAAATAATGGAGAAACTGGACGAGTTGCTTTGGACACATTAGGCAATATGTCACTTCAAAACTGGGTAATGAGAGTATGAGGATTGTGAGTGAATATGCTTGTTGCAAAATCTGTCTATAGAGATGTTCAGGATAGGTGAAGTCCACATCTAAAGAATATAGTTACAGCTCAGTGGATACTCAAAGATCATTCTTCTCTGAAGTTTGGTATAGGGGAAAGACCATGAATTTTAAACATATTGTCGTGGGTTCAAATTTTGACTGCCCTTATTTCTGAGTTACTTAGGCAAGTTAAGTAACTGCTCTAGATCTATTCTCTAGTCTATAATGGAACTGAAATGTATGCTTCATGGAATTATTTGACAATTAAATAAAGTTCCAGGAAGGCATGTGCACAGAGTACATTCTCAGTATATCATAATTATCATCATTATTTTTTTAAGTCGTTCTCTTCTTTTGCGTGGAGCAAAATTCTCCTAAATAAAGCCAACATATTCTTTTTTAATTGCATTTTCAGACACTTTCAAAGTTATCAACCCCTGAGGTGCTTAAAGAATCGAATACACTGGGGAGCCAGAGAAGGTATGTTTCCTGCACCACAGTGTTGGGCTTCATTGCTAATGACTGTGAGAGTTGCCAGTTAAGTGTCCCAATCCTGGGTGGAGAAGTTGAATGTTTCTATGCTCATAGTCAGGGTTGGCTATAAATGTAAGAGATACCAGAATCTACCAGCAAATGATTGGCATTTTAATAAGAACACTCCGGTTGCCCTGTTGAGAACAGACTCAAGAAGAGCGCTTGGAAACATTTTCCGATTCCACCTGTATGAGGTACCCACCTGTGACAATGCCTACATCTCTTAGCATATCCTGTAGGTTTTAAGTTAAAGTATTATAACCAAAAAGAGAGAGACCCAGGGAGCCCACTAGCATTTACTAATCTAAAATCAAATATGAATGAAGGTGACTGAGTGGTTAAGTGCCAGGTCTCTGGAGTAAGACAGCACCACTTATTAATTGTACTAATAACTTCTTCTTAAACCTCAATTCGTCTGTGAAATGATTGCTATTAATCTGTAAACCTATACATGATGTATGTTGTGAGGAATAAATATGATGTTTGTGAAGCACTAAGCACTGTGCTTGACTCAGAATACAGTATTCACAAATTTTATATCTTATTTTTATGAATTATCAAATTCTGAGATCATTGTGAGAATCAGAAAATAGTAACTCAGAAGGGATTAAGATTGAGACTGGCTCCAGGCATTTTTGACTTTTTCCCACAAGAAAACTGAGTTCTTATGGATCCCATGTTTTCAAAGACTTTGTCCAACTCTAAAATTGTTCTCATTTTGCCTTAAGTGATTTATTTAAAACAAGCAGTCCACAGAATCTCATAACAAACCTACAAATCAACCTGAGATAAACATCAAACAAGGAGCAGCTGGTGGATTCAAACTGTCAACTTTTTGGTTAGCAGCCAAGCTCTTAACCAGTGCACCACCAGGGCTGTGATACATGTACCTAGAATAGGCAAATGTATAGAGACCAGAGTGTAAGAGTGGTTTCCAGGGATGAGAGGGAGAAGCACAGGGGAAATCATTGTTTAGGAAGCATTGAGTTTCTGTTTGTGGTGATGAAAAATTTGACAACGGATGTTGGTGATCATTACATGACATGACTGATACAACTGTTGTCACTAAATCGTACACATGAAAATGTTGAATTGGCAAATGTATTGTCTACATTTTTACAACAGTTTTTTTTTAAAAAAGTGGAAAAAAAGCAAATGGGAAAGAGCATATTTTAGTGAAGAGGAAAGAAAATAGGTTGAATAAATAAATGATATATATGTAATATGGAACAATGAACTGCGCTAGGGAGAATAATACAATAGGAAAGAGGTCTAAGAAATGTCTGGGAGGTAGACTGCAATATGGTAGTCAGGGGACACCTGAAAAATGTGAGGGAGCTAGCTATGAAGATACCTAGGGCAGGGGGAGAAGACTTCCAGCCACAGGAAACAACAACTACAAAGACCCAGAACATGAGCCATTTATTCCAGGAATACGAAGGAGAGTAGCTGGCTGGACTGGAGGAAAACAGTGAAGGGAAGATTAGTAGGAGCCAGGAACAGAGAAGTAATGAGGGACAGATCACACAGAGCGTGTCCACCTTTGTAAGGACTTTGAATTTTACTCTAAGTTGAGAAGCCACTGGAGAGTTTGAAGCAGAGGAATAAAATGATCTAACTGGCATTTGAACGGAAACACTCTGGCTGCCCTGTTGAGAGCAGAGTCAAGTGGGTTAAGAATGGAAGCAGGAAGAGCATTAGGAGGCTTCTCCAATAACACAAGTTGGAGAAAATAATGGCTTAGTCTAGGCGGGGCGGGGGGGGGGGGCGGAAGGAGCTGAGAAAAACTGCTGAATATATATAGAGAGGGAGAGAGTGGGAGAGAGAAGGGCGGAGAGGGAGAGGGGAAGACGGGGAGAGGGGGAGAGCGGGAAAAGAAGAGCTAAGAAGTTTTTACTGATTTTTCAGATATGGTGTGAAAAATGGAGTGAAGTCAAGAATGATATTAAATGATTTCCCCTAACTTGGAATAATGCCATTTACTGCTGTGGGGAAGGCTGAGAGAGAAAAGGGTTTGGGAAGGATTGTCCAGATCTGGGTTTTGCTTGAGATGCCCTGTGGACATCCAGTAAGAGACATTAAGTAGGCATTTAGATCCGTGAGTCTGGAATTCGGGAAGAGAAATGGTCAGGAGATATACAGTGGCGTCACTAGGGGGGTGACGGTGACACTGTCAGAGGGTGACACCAAAATGACTGTCTATAAAATTTTTGTGCAGACTCTGGAGTGGGCCCTTCCCTCGCCCTGCCCCAGCCGGCTGTGGGGGCAGCATGCCCGCGCGCCACTTGAGGACGCCGCGCCCTCACCCCGCCAGGGGCGCCCCTGCACGCTCACTTGCGCTCTTCTTGACCCTGGCTGTCGGCGCTGACACGGACCGGGTAAGAAGTTGCGCATCGTTTAGAGACCGGCAGGTAAGGACCCTACAGGACAGTGAGCCAGGCCCGGCAGGCAGCGGCGTCGGGGCGGGACCCGCGCCTGGGCGAACCTGGGTGCTGGGCACTCTCCTCGGGCTGGAACGGGGGACAGGGCCCGGGTTCCGCCGCCCCTCTCCTCAGGAATCGTGGCTGGAGGTGGGACGGCGGTCTGTGGGGCACCTGATGCTACAGGGCCGCTACCCAAGTGTGAGGACGCCACGGGGAGCCAGTCCCTGTCCCCCGCGGTTCCCCCAGAGGAGTCACCGCGTGCCCCCGGACGCCGTCGTGAAGGAGCGGGAGCAGTTTCCATGAGTCCCATCGTTGCTCTGTGGTTTCAGTGCCGACAGAAAGTTCCTATTGTTGGCAGCCCTTACCCCACTCTGTCCCCTGCCAAGACCGGGGGCTCGCTGTAGGGCCGGCCCCTACTGGCTGCAGAGCCCCTGGATGCCTGGACTCCGAGTGCGGTCAGCAGCGGCCGCTCGGTCCTGCCTGGCCCGGCGCAAGGACCCCTGGCGGAGAGGCGGCTGGAGGGATGCGGCCGGCTCGGGGCGGGTGGGCAGCGAGGGGGCAGGAGCCGCACTGGCCAGATCAGTGCACGGGGCTGGAGGACGGAAAGGGGCTGCTGGCGTGGGGTTCCAGCGCTCTACTGGGCTCGGCAGCGGTTCCTGAAGCAGGGTCTGGGGCGGGCGGGGCTTCCTGCTCCTGATTGTGCTGTCTGGTACCGGAGAAGGTACGTGGGGGCCGGGGGAGAAGGAGAGTGACACCAACCGTAGTGGCGCCACTGAATATAAAATTAAAGTTCATTCACTTATAGGAAAGTATAAGTCATCAGACCAGATAGGATCACTAGGGAGTGATTGTGGATGGAAAAGAGAAGACCTCCAAAGGTTAATTCTGGGAGCACTCAAAAATTCAAAAAAAAATAATAATAATAATAATTCAAAGGTAGGGCAATAACACCAAGAACAAACAACCAGAGAAGTAGAAGGAAAACCAGACAGGTATGGGAAACAAGTGAAAAGTGTTGGGGGCTGGCAGGAGTGATAAGCTTACATGCTGCACGTGAGGACTGAGCTTTGGCTGTACTCATTTGTGTTCCTTGGACCTTGGTAACCGCATCTTGAGAGGAGTACCAAAAAAAAAAAAAAAGGCCATCCAGTTGATTCCAACTCATAGCCACCCTGTTGGACAGAGTAGAACTTCCCCATGTGGTTTCCAAGGAGCACCTGTTGAACTCGAACTGCTGACCTTTTAGTTAGCAGCCATAACTCTTAACCACTATGCCACCAGGGTTTCCTTTAGTGGAGGAGTAGAGACAAAAAAATCTAATTAGAACAATCTTCTATTGTTCTATATTTTACTCCCAAAGACATCAATTTATTAACACTAATATTGAAAGTCTAATGTGGACTGTGTGTTTTCCTAGGTTCCAAAAGGATGGTTATGCTTATCATAACAATCATATTGACGGGGATTTTTCTTTATTTAACTACAAGATGACTTAGGTTGGTAGGAAGTTAGTACTGCTGGAATTGTCCCTTCGTGAACTATAGATGTACAGTTGCTACATATATTCCTGTGTACCCCATTTGTAGCTAAGACACCACTCCATTAAAGAATTTATTGTTGTGTGCAGAGAATCCTGAATGGGATGGACAGATTTCTGTATCATCAGATGGATGGCGAGTCTCATAGTCTCATAAATACAATTAGTTTTTTTTTTTTGCTTCATTATTTTTAAGGGAAAAACCCTAATAGTAAAAAATTTAAATAATGTATATGATTTTAGTACTAGACAATGAGTTTTATTAAAATTTCTCCTTTAAATTATTGTTTATATTATGTGGGTATCATAGCGTATGCATAATATGGAGCCCTGGTGGTGCAGTAGATAAGAGTTTGGCTGCTAACCAAAAGGTTGACAGTTTGAATCCACCAGCTGCTTTTTGGAAACCCTGTGGGGCAGTTCTACTCTTTCCTAGAGGGTTGCTATGAATGCAGTTAATCCTAAGCCCTTTATCATCCCATTATTGTATATGATCCTTGTGTATATATATTTTACTAAAAAATTTGTATGTTACCCTGTGCTCTAACATTTTTTTTCCTTATATTTTCCTACTTTCTAATGCCTACAGATATCATTATGAGATATTATGTTATGGTCATACAGAGTTCCAATATATGCAAGCACCATATGAAAAATATCTGATTTTTTAAAAAATATATTTTTCAAAAAGGTATTAAGTCTAGTATTTCAGATGCAAACAAGTCACGATTTAAGCTAAGAAACCACACAATTATGAGGATGACCACACAAGAAAATAGCAGTTATAGGACTGTCTTTCATTTAACTGAACAGTCATTCCTAATGGGGAAAAATAATTCACTGACTTCAGAAATTTGGAAATTAAATACAAAATTGCCAAATCAGTGATTGTTGGAAACTGAAAAAAATCTTTCTAAAATGAGCACCTACAGTCACTGGTTGAATACTAGACTCATAGATTATGTAGCATATTTCCTATGTACTCAGCAAGTAATTCAAGCTGAACCATTATTTTCTTTCTTCTTAGCTGAGATTATAGCCATGGAGAGGGGCAATCACACCGTAACTGAGTTCATCCTGGTGGGCTTCACGACAGACCCTGTGATACAGTTGATCCTGTTTGTGGTGTTCCTTGGAGTATACTCTGTGACTGTGGTGGGAAATACCATACTCATGGCATTGATCTGTAATGACTCCCGGCTCCACACACCCATGTATTTTTTCATTGGTAATCTCTCGTTCTTGGATCTCTGGTATTCTACTGTCTACACCCCGAAGATCCTAGTGACCTGCATCTCTGAGGACAAAAGCATCTCCTTTGCTGGCTGCCTAGCTCAGTTCTTCTTCTCTGCTGGGCTGGCATTTAGTGAGTGTTACTTGTTGGCCTCCATGGCTTATGACCGCTATGTGGCCATCTCAAAACCACTGCTGTATTCTCAGGCAATGTCCATAACGGTGTGCGCATTTTTAGTAGCAGCCTCATATTTTGGTGGATTTGTTAACTCTTACATCATCACCAAAAGAACTTTTGCCTTGAACTTCTGTGGTGACAATGTCATTGATGACTTTTTCTGTGATTTACTTCCCCTGGTGAAGCTGGCTTGTGGCAGAAAAGATGGCTTCCAGACTCTACGGTATTTTCTCCTGGCCTCCAATGTCATCATCCCCATTGTGCTCATCCTCACCTCCTACCTCTTCATCATTACCACCGTCTTGAGGATCCGCTCCACCCAGGGTTGTCTCAAAGCCTTCTCTACCTGCTCCTCCCACTTGATTTCTGTCACCTTATACTACGGCTCCATTCTCTACATCTACTGTCACTCCGGATATCGCTATTCCATGGATAGGAACAAAATAGTTTCCACCTTTCACACTGTGGTCTTCCCCACGTTGAATCCTATGATCTACAGCCTGAGGAATAAGGATGTGAAAGAAGCACTGAATAAACTCTTTAAATAAATCCAGATTCTCTCTTTCTGAGGTGATGCAAAGAAAAATTTTCATCGGGTTATTTGTATCTCAAGCAGAGCTGCCCTTGTGCTCCATCAGGATGAAAAAAAAAAAAACTTATATTCAAGTTAAAGACTTTTTCCAACCTTTACATGATACAGTTCAAGGGATCTAAGATAAGAAAATTAGGGCAATTTAGGAAATAACATTTGAAGATAAAGCCTAAATTTTGATTGAATTCCATTGGTTAGGAACAACCAAAACCATGGATTAGAAGCAAGCAAAAAACTAAAATTCAAAAACTCTCCTCTTCCTTCATAAAGAAAAGTAACAGAACACCCATTCTCATTAGCATAGGAAGATTTTTGGAGACTGATCCATATAGAATAGTATCTACTTAGTTATATCCTAGATATAGGAACAAATAAGCTGATTAATTTTTAATATTTTCCAGTGACTAGTAATTAGATGACTCTCGTCACTTTTTATTTCCTTAACAGAATTACTTAAACATTTTTATATCATTTTTTTCCCAGAAGCATTAGGATAAAGACCCAGCAGCACACATGAATCACCTCAGTGTAAACTAGGCTCTGCACACATGATCCCACCAATCTCCTTGTCTCTTTCACGAGGAGAAGTCAGTCAAGACCCCACTGATATGTTTGTGAATCACCATAGCTCTCAGGGACCCTCTTACTAAGATTTGTACTAATCAAATTGTGATATTATTAACATCAAAATACAATTATTATAATAAAAAATAATTACTATAATGAAGTAAAACAACCTGATAAATGAAAGTCTATGAGTGCACATTACTCAAAAGAAGTCTGTATACAGAATACATAAAATAGTGATAGAAGAAAAGAGTAAATATGATACCTTACATTTAATTTAGATTGATATTTTTTAAGTAATGCAATATTAATATGTTTATAAAGCATGAATATGTCCTTGTTTCTATTGGAGTAAGCAGTAAGAAGAAAATACAAGGAACTGCCACTTAACCAAATAGTTCCAGAAAAAAGTAGAAGCTCTATGCAGAACAGGAGGAACGTCAACACTAGCAATCATACATATTAATCACCAATGTAGGTAGAAAAGATATAATTAGTACCAGTTGTCACACACAACCGAAATGAAACAGAATCCAAGAGTGCAATTCCAAAATGCTTTACTTCAACGATGTTCTCAAAAAGATACCTATTTCTGCAAACACAGCCCCATATTTTCTGAGATAAGATCTTTGTATTTCCCACTAAAGATAACAAAATTCTTATAAAATACACATTATTTTAAAATAACATTACAAATCAAACTGTTATGTTACAGTGGAAGAAAATTGGTTATTTAATGCCAACCAATTGAAACTAGAAAATATATCATTACAGAGGGAAACACCAGAAACACTAAGTATGTTCATATTATTGTGTGTTTGGTGAGACTATCTCCACTGCATAAAAAAAATGCATAATCGTGTTTAAATAGTATTGCTAAAATCCAAGGAAGAAAATAATCTAAGGATAGTAATAACCTTAGGAAGACAAAGAAATTTAACCTAAAAATTTAATTAAACACATGCCCTTGATGTTTTAGAATGCATTTAAGTGTAAATTTACCAACAAATTTTTAACCACTATGTTTTTTTTTTTTTATGTTGGGAGTGTTTCATCTGTCGTTTGTGTTTTGAAGTGTGCAAAGGAATCTGTCAGACTAATTTGTAAATTTAGTATAAATTCCTACAGGAATTTTATTACTCAAATTATAAGTGATCATGTATAAATTCTCAGCAGCAAATGTTTTCCATGTGTGTCTATTAGATATAAGAGTTAAGTAAATTAAACTTGAAACACAGTACATCTGTGTATTGGGAATCCCCAAGACCACAGTCAGCCTTGATGTTTCACTGGAAGAATTCACAGGGCTCAACATATAGTCAAACTCACAGCAATTATTTATTTCAGCAAAAGGATAACAAGCACGATCAGTTAAGGGAAAAGGCACATGGGATGGGCCCAGGGGAAACCAGTTGCAAGCTTCCAAGAGTCTTCTCCTTGTGGAGTCACACAGGATGCACCAGTTCTCTAAGAAATGTGCTTGTGAAACATGTGAAATGTTGCCAACACAGCCTCTGCTTAGCATGTCCCAAAAATTCAGACTCTCAGAAAGCAAATGTTCAGCTATGACCACGTTATGTGAAAAGCTTAGACAAACTGAATGATTTTTATTAGTTCAGTGAATGGTGGGAGCCCTTTCAAAATCAAGATTCCCAGACACCTACCAAAAGCAACCTTGTAAGCAGACTTTTCAAGGGATAACTGGTATACTATGTTAACTCTTCCCTACAGAAATTATTTATGGGTGTTCTCTTTATGAAAAAAAAAAAAAAAAAAAACCCTAAACTTAAATGTCCTGTAAAGAAAATGAACAACTCTTAGTGTCTTTCACAGAATAAAACTTGAGCAGAGGCCTTCCTGGATAACAGGCCATGTGGTATTCCCAAAGTCATATTGTATAAGTTCCTATATTAACAGTCAACTTTGTGTCTAGTAAAAGGCAGTAAAGTAGCAAGAATCTATATAGTTGAGATGGTTGAAACTCTAACCACTACTCTATCTATTACTATGATTACAAATATAAACTACTCTTTCCCTGTCTTCTTCCATGATACTGATCCATTTACTGTCCCAAAATCTCAGCTGAACAGGAATATTTACTGGTAACATGTTTCAAATATTCATTGTTCTGAGATCTGAGACTTTGGTCTCCTGTCTTTATTGGCTGGCCACACTTTTTCTTCAAACGCAAGTGCTAAAGGAGCACTAAAAGATAAACAGCTAAATCCCCTGGCTTCCAAAGATAGTTCTTTCTTACTCCATTTTGTAGCACAGAAAATTTCCCACTGGAAATTGGGGTCAATCACCCAGTCCAGTAGAGTGGCCAATGTTATATCACTGAATGAGGAGCCAAAGACATCCAGGGGGAAGACTTCTCTTTCAGTTGATGAGAACAATGAGAATGTTCCTTTGGGGAATCATTCCTCCTTGGACACACAGACTTTCAAATCCATTGCATCTCAGGGGCAAGAAATAATAGTCTAGTGGGTCATTTTGGCAATAGTAAAACAGACTGTGTTAGTTCGACTCTTCTGAGGAGAAAACATCAAGATGGAACCAAATGTACTGGAATTTTATTAAAGGAAATACCTGTACAACAAAAAATAGAGAGGGAGTTAGAAAAGGCCAGGAAATAACATCAGATCATGATACAAATATGACATCAAGGGAAGAGGAGAGGTAAGGAAGGATGTGTGAAAGAACCTAGACCATGTGCAGTCTAATGGACTCAGCTGAAAATAGGATGCCCCACAATGAGAAGGATCGACATAGTGGCTGCAACAATGGGCTCAAACATACCTACAATTGTGAGGATGGCACAGGAGGGAGCAACATTTCATTCTGTTATACATTGTTGTTTTTAGGTGCCATCAAGTTGGTTCTAACTCATAGCAACCCTATGTACAACAGAACAAAACACTGCCTGGTCCTGCACCATCCTCACAATCATTATGTTTGAACCCCGTTGTCGTAAGCACTGTGCCAATCCATCTCATTGAGGGTCTCCCTCTTTTTCATTGACCCTCTACTTTACCAAGCATGATGTCCTTCTCCAGGAACTGATCCCTCCTGATAACGTGTCCAAAGTATATGAGACATAGTCTCGCCATCCTTGCTTTTAAGGAGCATTCTGGTTGTACTTCTTCCAAGACAAATTTGTTCGTTCATTTGGCAGTCCATGTATGTTCAGTATTCTTTGCCAACACCACAATTTGAAGCCATCAATTCTTCTTCAGTCTTTCTTATTCATTGTCCAACTTTTGCATGCATATGAGTTGATTAAAAACACCATGGCTTGGATCAAGTGTCTTCTTCAAGGTTACATCTTTACTTTTCAACACTTGAAAGAGGTTTTTGCAGCAGATTTGCCCAATGCAATGGGTCTTTTGATATCTTGATTGCTACTTCCATGGGCATTGATTCTATCATGATGTTTCTTATTGGTCCAGTTGTGAGGATTATTATTATTTTTTTTTTTTAATGTTGAGGTGTAATCCATACTGAAGGCTGTGGTCTTTGATCTTCATCAGTATTTGCTTCAAGTCCTCTTCACTCTCAGCAAGCAAGGTTGTGTCATCTGCATAATCCAGGTTCTTAATGTGTCTTCCTCCAATGTTGATACACCATTCTTCTTCACAGAGTCCAGTTTCTTGGGTTATTTGTTCAGCATATGGATTGAATAGGTATGGTGAAAGGATACAACCCTGGCACACAACTTTCTTGACTTTAAACCATGCAGTTCCCTGTCATGGGTTGAATGTGTCCCCCCAAAATACGTGTCAACTTGGTTAGGCCATGATTCCCAGTATTGTCTGGTTGTCCTCCATTTTGTGATTTTCCTAGAATCTCTGCCTATTGTTAAAGAGGATTAGGATGGGTTATAACACCTTTGCTCAGGTCACCCTTGGAGGTGGCCCTCACCACCTTTTATCTTACAAGAGATAAATGGAAAGGGAAGCTAGCAGAGATTTGGGGACTTCATACCACCAAAAAAGCAGTGACGAGAACAGAGCATGTCCTTTGAAACAGAGGTTGGTGTGTGGAGAAGCTCTTAGGTCAAGGGAAGATTAAGAACATGGACCCTCCTCCAGAGCTGACAGAAAAAGCCTTCTCCTGGAGCAGACTCCCTGAATTTGCATTTGTAGTCTACTAGACTGTGAGATAATACATTTCTCTTTGTTAACACCATTCACTTATGGTATTACTGTTATAGCAGCACTAGAAGACTAGGACAACCCCCCTGTTCTTTTTGAATGACAACTTCTTAATCTGTGTACAGGTTCCTCATGAGCACAACTCAGTATTCTGGAATTCTCATTCTTTGAAATGTTATCCATAATTTGTTATGATCCACATAGTCGAATTTCTTTGCATAGTCAAAAAACCACAGGTAAACAACTCTTTGGTATTCCCTGCTTTCAGCCAGGATCCATCTGACATCAGCTATGATATCCCTGGCTCCATGTCCTCTTTTGAACCTGCTTGAATATCTGCAGTTCCGTGTTGATATACTACTGCAGCAACTTTTAAATGATCTTAAGCAAAATTTTACCTGTGTGTGATATTAACGATATTGTTCGATAATTTCCACGTTTAGATGAATCACCTTCCCTGGGAATAGGCATAGATATGGATCTCTTCCAGTCAGTTGGCCAGGTACATGTCTTCCAAATTTCTTGATGTAGATGAGTGAGCACTTCCAGCTTTGCATCCATTTGTTGAAACATCTCAATTGATATTCCATCAATTCCTGGAGCCTCGTTTTTCTCCAATGCCTTCAGTGCAGCTTGGACTTCTTCCTTCAATACCATTGGTTCCTGATCATATGTTGCCTCCTGAAATGGTTGTATGTTGACCAATTCTTTTTGATATGGTGACTCTGGGTGTCCTTTCCTTCTTCTTTTGATGCATCTGGTGTCGTTTAAAATTTCCCCCACGGAATCCTTCAATATTGCAACTAGAGGCTTGTATTTTTCTCCAGATCTTTCAGCTTGAGAAATGCCAGACATGTTCTTCCCTTTAGGTTTCCTACCTCCACGTCTTTGCACATGACATTGTAATAATTTACTGGCTTCTTGAGCTGCCCTTTGAAATCTCCTGTTCAGTTCTTTTACTTCATCATTTATTCCTTTTCTTTAGCTACTCAAGGTTCAGGAGTAAGTTGTACAGTCTCTTATGACATTCATTTTGATCTTTTTCTTCTTTTCTATGACTTCTAGTTTTCTTCATGTACAATGTTCTTGATACCATTCTGCAACTCGTCTGGTGTGCGGTATTAGTATTCAACACGTCATATCTATTCTTGAGATGGTCTTTAAATTCAGGTAGAATATACTCATGCTCATGGTTTGGCTCTTGTGGGCTTATTCTAATTTTCTTCAGTTTCAACTTGGAATTGCATAGGAGCAGTTGATGGCCTGTTCCACAGAGGGCCCCTGGCCTTGTTCTGACTGATGACTTGAGCATTTCCATTATCACTTTCCACAAATGTGGTGAATTCTATTCTCGTATATTCTATCTGGTGAGGTCCATGTGTACAGTCACCATTTATATTGGTGAAAAAAGATATTTGCAATGAAGAGGTTGTTGTTCTTACAAAATTCTTTCATGCTATCTCCAGCATCCAGCATCAGTTCCATCACCAGGGCCTTATTTTCCAATTATCAAACCTTTTCCTTTGTTTCCAGCTTTCGCGTTCCAATCACCAGTAATTATCGATACATCCTGATTGTGCATTCCATCAATTTCACACTGCAGAAGTTGGTAAAGATCTTCAATTTCTTCATCTATGGACTTACTGGTTAGTGCATAAATTTGAATAATAGTCATATTAACTGGTCTTTCTTGTAGGCATATGGTTATTATCCTATTACTGACGGCATAGCACTTTGGGATAGATTTTGTAATGTTCTTTTTAATAAGCTGGAAAAATCCATACACAGACAGCAATCAGAAATTCAGAAGATTAACAATAAAATTACAGAATTAGATAACTCAATAGAAAGTCAGAGGGGTAGCACTGAGCAAGTAGAAGCTAGAATTTCTGAACTCAAAGATAAATCACTTGGCACTAACATATTTGAAGAAAAGTCAGATAAAAGAATTTAAAAAATGAAGAAACCTTAAGAATCATGTGGGACTGTATCAAGAGAAATAACCTACAAGTGATTGGAGTACCAGAACAGGAGGAATAACAGAAAATACAGAGAAAATTGTTGAAGATTCATTGGCAGAAAACTTCCCTGATATTGTGAAAGATGAGAAGATATTTATCCAAGATGCTCATCAAACTCCACACAAGGTACGTGTTAAAAGAAAGTCACCAAGACATATTAAAATCAAGCTTGCCAAAACCAAAGGTAGACAATTATAAGAGCAGTGAGGGATAAAAGAAAAGTCACCTACAAAGGAGAACCAATAAGAATAAGCTTGGACTACTCAGCAAAAAGCATGCAGAGAAGAAGGCAATGGGATGACCTATTTAAAAAATTGAAGGAAAAAAATTTCCAAGAATCATATATCCAGCAAAACTGTTTCTTAAATATGAAGGTGAAATTAAGACATTTCCAGATAAATACAAGTTGAGGGAATTCATAAAAAGCAAACCAAAACTACAAGAAATACTAAAGGGAGTTCTTTTGTTAGAAAATCCATAATATCTGGTATCAACTCAAGACTTGAACACTGGGCAGAGCAACCAGAAGTCAACCCAGACAGGGAAATCCAAATAAACAAAGCAAGATAAAAAGAAAGCCCAACATGAGGTAACAGCGATGTTATTATACAAAAGAAGACAACATTAAAATAATGAAGAGGGGCTAAGAAATGTAATCATATACCTTCCATATGGAGAGGAAGATATGGTGATACAAAGAAATAAAAGTTAGTTTTAAATTTAGAAAAATAGGGGTAAATAATAAGGTAACCACAAGGGAGACAAACTATGCTACTCATCAAAATAAAATACAAGGGAAAAATACAGACTCAGCAGAAACAAAATCAACAACAACAACAAAAAAAAAATGAGGAAAGGACGACATATATTAAGAAAATCTATTCAGCACATAAAATCAAGTGGGAAAAAGAAACTGTCAACACACACAAAAAAAGACATCAAAATTATAGCACTAAAAAAAAAAAAATCATACTTATCCATAATTACCTTGAATGTAAATGGACTAACTGCACCAATAAAAAGACAGAGAGTGGCAGAATGGATTCAAAAACAAGATCCATCTATGTACTGCCTACAAGAGACACACCTTAGACTTAGAGACACAAACAAACTAAAACTCAAAGGATGGAAAAAAATTCATCAAGCAAACAACAATCAAAAAAGACCAGGAGTAACAATATTAATTTCTGACAAAGTAGACTTGAAAGTTAAATCCATCAGAAAGGATAAGAAAGGACACTATATAAGGACTAAAGGGACAATACACCAAGAAGATATAACCATATTAAATATACACCCAATGGCAGGGCAGCAAGATACATAAAACGAACTCTATCAGCATTGAAAAGTGAGATAGCTCCACAATAATAGTAGGAGACTTCAATACATCACTTTCGGAGAAGGACAGGACATCCAGAAAGAAGCTCAATAAAGACATGCAAGATCTAAGCGCCACAATCAACCAAATTGACCTCGTAGACATATACAGAACACTCCACCAAACAGAACTCAACTATACTTTCTTTTCTAGTGCACATGGAACATTCTCTAGAATAGAAAACATATTAGGTCATAAAGCAAGCCTTAGCAGAATCCAAAACATTGAAATACTACAAAGCATCTTCTCTGACCATAAGGGGATAAAAGTGGAAATCACTAACAGGAGAAGCAGGGAAAAGAAACCAAACACTTGGAAACTGAACAATACCCTGCTCAAAAAAGACTGGATTATAGAAGACGTTAAGGAGGGAATACAGAAAATCACAGAATCCAATGAGAATGAAAACACTTCCTATCACAACCTTTGGAACACAGCAAAAGCGGTGCTCAGAGGCCAATTTATATCACTAAATGCACACATCCAAAAAGAAGAAAGGGCCAAAATCAAAGAGCTATCCCTACAACTTGAACAAATAGAAAGAGAGCAACAAAAGAAACCCACAGGCACCAGAAGAAAACAAATAATAAAAATTAGAGCTGAACTGAATGAAATAGAAAACAGGAAAACAATTGAAAGAATTAACAAGACCAAAAGCTGGTTTCTTGAAAAAACTCAACAAAATTGATAAACCACTGGCCAAACTGACAAAAGAAAAAGAGAGGAAAAACAGACCCAAATGAAATTAAAAGAATCATATCTGATTACTATGAAAAACTATACTCACAAATTTGAAAACCTAGAAGAAATGGATGAATTCCTAGAAAAACACTACCTACCTAAACTAACACAATCAGAAGTAGAACAACTAAATAGACCCATAACAAAAGAAGACATTGAAAAGGTAATCAAAAAACTCCCAACAAAAAAAAAAGCCCTGGTCCAGATGGCTTCACTGCAGAGATCTACCAAACTTTCAGAGAAGAGTTAACACCACTACTACTAAAGGTATTTCAGAGCATAGAAAAGGACAGAATACTACCAAACTCATTCTATGAAGCCACCATATCCCTAATACCAAAACCAGGTAAAGACACCACAAGAAAAGAAAATTATAGACCTATATCCCTCATGAACTTAGATACAAAAATCCTCAACAAAATTCTAGCCAATAAAATTCAACACCATATCAAAAAAATAATTCACCATGACCAAGTGGGATTCATACCAGGTATGCAGGGATGGTTCAACATTAGAAAAACAATTAATGTAATCTACCACATAAAACAAAAGACAAGAATCACATGATTTTATCAATCGATGCAGAAAAGGCATTTGACGAAGTTCAACACTCATTCATGATACAAACTCTCAGCAAAATAGGAATAGAAGGAAAATTTCTCAACATAATAAAGGACATCTATACAAAGCCAATAGCCAACATCACCCTAAATGGAGAGAGCCTGAAAACATTTCCATTAAGATCGGGAACCAGACAAGGATGCCCTTTATCACCACTCTTATTCAACATTGTGCTGGAAGTCCTAGCCAGAGCAATTAGGCTAGATAAAGAAATAAAGGGCATCCAGATGGGCAAGAAAGAAGTAAAAGTATCCCTATTTGCAGATGACATGATCTGATACACAGAAAACCCTAAGGAATTCTAAAGAAAACTACTGAAACTAATAGAAGAGTTGAGCAGAGTATCGGGATACAAGATAAACATACAAAAATCAGTTGAATTCCTCTACACCAACAAAAAGGACATCGAAGAGGAAATCACCAAATCAACGCCATTTAGAGGAGCCCCCAAGAAGATAAAATACTTAGGAATAAATCTTACCAGAGATGTAAAAGGCTTATACAAAGAAAACTACAGTACACTTCTGCAAGAAACCAAAAGAGACTTACATAAGTGAAAGAACATACCTTGCTCATGGATAGGAAGACTTAACAGTATAAAAATGTCTGTTCTACCAAAAGTGATCTATACATTTAATGCAATTCTGATCCAAACCCCAAGGACATTCTTTAAGGAGATAGAGAAAGAAATCACCAATTTCATATGGAACGGAAAGAGGCCCCGGATAAATAAGGCATTACTGAAAAAGAAGAACAAAGTGGGAGGCCTTACTCTACCTGATTTTAGAACCTGTTATACTGCCACAGTAGTCAAAACAGCCTGGTACTGGTACAACAACAGATATTTATGGACCAATGGAACAGAAGTGAGAATCCAGACATAAATCCATCCACATATGAGCAGTTGATATTTGACAAAGGCCCCAAAACTGTTAAATGGGGAAAAGACAGTCTTTTTAACAAATGGTGTGGCATACCTTGATATCCACCTGCACAAAAATGAAACAAGACCCATACCTCACTCCATGCACAAAAACAAACTCAAAATGGATCAAAGACCTAAATATAAAATCTAAAACGATAAAGATCATGGAAGAAAAAATAGGGACAACGTTAGGAATCCTAATACATGGCATAAACAGTATACAAAACATTATTAAGAATGCAGAAGAAAAACTAGATAACTGGGAGATAACCGGGAGCTCCTAAAAATCAAACACCTATGCTCATCCAAAGACTTCATCAAAAGAGTCAAAACACTACCTACATACTGGGAAAAAGTTTTTAGCTATGGCATTTCTGATCAGTGCCTGATTTCTAAAATCTACATAATACTGCAAAAACTCAACTGCAAAAAGGCAAATAACCGAATTAAAAAATGGGCAAAAGATATGAATAGACACTTCACTAAAGAAGACATTCAGGTAGCTAACAGATACATGTGGAAATGTTCATGATCATTAGCCATCAGAAATGCAGATCAAAACTACAATGAGATTTCACCTCACTCCAACAAGGATAGCATTAATCTAAAAAACACAAAATAATAAATGTTGGAGAGGCTGTGGAGAGATTGGAATGCTTCTACACTGCTCTTAGGAATGTAAAATTGTACAACCACTTGGAAATCGATTTGGCGCTTCCTTAAAAAGCTAGAAATAGAACTACCATATGTTCCAGCAACCCCACCCCTTGGAATATATCCTAGAGAAATAAGAGCCTTTACACAAACAGATATATGCACACCCATGTTCATTGCAGCATTGTTTACAATAGCAAAAAGATGGAAACAACCAAGGTGCCCATCAACGGATGAATGGATAAATAAATTATGGTTTGTTCACACAATGGAATACTACGCATCGCTAAAGAACAGTGAGGAATCTGTGAAACATTTCATAACATGGAGGAACCCAGAAGGCATTATGCTAAGTGAAATTAATCAGTCGCTAGAGGACAAATATTGTATAAGACCACTATTATAAGAACTTGAAAAATAGTTTAAACTGAGAAGAAAATATTCTTTTGTGGTTACAAGATGGGGGATGGAGGGAGGGTGGGAGAGGGGAATTCACTAATTAGATAGTAGATAAGAACTACTTAAGGTGAAGGGAAAGACAGCACACAATACAGGGGAGGTCAGCACAATTGGACTAAACCAAAAGCAAAGAAGTTTCCTGAATAAACTGAATGCTTCGAAGGCCAGTGTAGCAGGGGCAGGGGTTTGAGGACCATGGTTTCAAGGGACATCAAAGTCAATTGGCATAATAAAATCTATTAAGAAAACATTCTGCATCCCACTTTGAAGAGTGGCGTCTGGGGTCTTAATCGCTAGCAAGCAGCCATCTAAGATGCATCAATTGGTCTCAACCAACCTGGATCAAAGGAGAATGAAGACCACCAAGGACACAAGGTAATTATGAGCCCAAGAGACAGAAAGGGCCACATGAACTAGAGACTACATCATCCTGAGACCAGAAGAACTAGATGGTGCCTGGTTACAACTGATGACTGCCCTGACAGGAAGCACAACAGAGAACCCCTGAGGGCGCAGGAGAACAGTGGGATGCAGACCCAAAATTCTCATAAGACCAGACTTAATGATCTGACTGAGATTAGAAGGACCCCGGTCATGGCCTCCAGGCCTTCTGTAGGCCCAAGACAGGAAACCTTCCTGAAGCCAACTCTTCAGGCATGGATTGGACTGAACAGTGGGTTGGAGAGGGATGCTGGTGAGGAGTGAGCTTCTTGGATCAGGTGGACACTTAACACTATGTTGGCATCTCTTGCCTGGAAGGGAGGTGAGAGGGTGGAGGGGTTACAAGCTGGCGAAATGGGCATGAAAAGAGAGAATGGAGGGAGAGAGCGGGGTGTCTCATTAGGGGGAGAGTAATTGGTAGTGTATAGCAAGGTGTATACGGGTTTTTGTGTGAGAGACTGACTTGTTTTGTAAACTTTCACTTAAAGCACAATAAAAATTATTTAAAAAAAAGACCCAACCCCCCCCCCAAAAAAATATGAATTCCCCTCAACATAAAGAAAACAAAAAGTCTCACAACTGGACCAATAAACAACATCGTGATAAATGGAGAAAAGATTGAAGTTGTCAAGAATTTCCTTTAACTTGGATCCGCAATCAACATCCATGGAAGCAGCAGTGAAGAAATCAAAGGACAATTTGCATTGGGCAAATCTGCTGCAAAAGATCTCCTTGAAGTGTTATACCACAAAGATACCACTTTGAGGACTAAGGTGCATGGGAAAGCTGGGCAATGAATAATGAGGCCAGAAGAAGGATTGATGCCTTTCAATTATGGTGCTGGTATAGAATATTGAATATGTCATGAACTATCAGAAGAACAAATAAATATGTCTTGGAAGAATTCCAGCCAGATGCTTCTTAGGAGCAAGGATGGTGAGACTTCTTCTCACATACTTTGGACATGTTATTAGGTGGGACCAGTCCCTGGAGAAGAAAATCATGCTAGATAAAGTAGAGGGTCAGCAAAACAGAAGTGTCACTCAACGAGATGGACTGACACAGTGGCTGCAACAATGGGCTCAAATTTAACAACAGTTTTGTGAATGGCACAGGACCTGACTCTTTTGTTCTTTGTATATGTGGTTGCTATGAGTCAGAAACAACTCCACGGCATGTAACAACAACAACAAGGTTAACTACTTATTTGTGCTGCAGATCTGCAACCTAAACAATCAGGAAGTGCCTTTAGTCCTCAATAACTTCCCTACCTCCACAAGAGATGAAAGATTGCTTCAAAGCTGCAATTTAGGCATTCTAGACACCTATTTGTTTATCTCAGTTGGATAATCACTGCTTTCAACTTCAGCGGATGCCAAGTGGTAATACAATATTTATAATCTCTATTTCCAAGCCTCTTTGCTACAGCCGATTTGTCTTTCAGTACATTGTTCTCCACCTGTCCTTCTTACCATGACACCATCATTGATTCTTTATGTAAATTTCATACCAGTAGATAGTATAGATTACCAGTGTTCCATTTACCCCAGCAAAGGATTTATCTGTCTGTTTTTTTTTTTTTTCAAATACTTGAGCAACTTGAAGAACCTAAATGCCTTTTAAATGGTTGTTTCCCTGACCTACACTCCGACCAGTAAAAGTTAGGAAACTAGATCCCACTGCCGTCGAGCCGATTCCGATTCATAACAACCCTATAGGACAGAGTAGAACTGCCCATAGGGTTTCCAAGGAGCACCTAGCAGATTTGAACTGCCGACCCCTTTGGTTGGCAGCTGTAGCACTTAAACACTAAGGCACCAGGGTTTCCTTGGCCCACTTAAATTAGGTAATTTGGGTCGAGTGGTAATTTGGGTCGAGTACAGTAAGGAATTACAACAAAGGAATGTGTTAGGTGTGGGAAAAACCTGCGAATAGTATAATAGAGCTAAATAGGTAACTTCTGAGAATTGTTACCACCCCAGCCCTAAAGAGACCAGAAAAGTGAATGGTTAAAGGCACTGAACATTGGAGGAGCAATGCCTGGCTGGAGACATGATGTAGCCAGCTTCCAGAAATCATTCACATAAGGACCCTGGGAAAAATTACTCTGAAATCACTCTCCTTGCTGCTAATGACACCATTGACTAAACCCCTAAGAAGACAGAGAGCAATGGATTCCATTGATGCAGTTCATACAGCTTAGTCTCCTAGAGCAAAGAAGAGGTTGAGGTGGAGAACGGATTTGGAGGGATGCATTGAAGGTATGACTGAAATACTGCTATTGTTGAGCAGATATATTTTAATACATAGGTGTGCACATATAAATACATGGAATAAAATAAAATGAAAAACCATTGCCATCAAGTCGAATTTGACTCATAGTGACTCTACACAATAGCGCAGAACTGTCCCATAGGGTTTCTAAGGCTGTAATCTTTAAGGAAGCCAACTGCCACATCTTTCTCCCTCAGAGCAGCTGGTGAATTCGAACAGCTAACCTTTTTGTAGCAGCCAACTCCTTAAGCACTGCATCAGCAGGGTTGCTCGCACATAAATAGCATATTTAATATATGTGTACACATATGTTTAGTTTATCTTCTTCACAATGCAAAATGGAAAGACAGTGAAAATGATGACTGATTACATTTTCACCAGGATATCATGGACCGCAAAAAATTTTCTCTCCATCTTATTAAATAATACCCAATTTGTCAACATTCAGTTCTGTTTAATTGCCGTGTTACTCATTTCTCAATTCATTAAATCCTGAGAGGGTATAGGAATCTACAACCCTGGGGATCCAGAAACTGATATAAAAGATTCTGAGAGTGGCAGGTTTAGGCTCTGTCAGGATGGTGGCCTTACTGAGAAATTTGGGTGAGTTGCCTAATTCAGTTGTTAGAGGTAGACGGAAGATTTTATTTTTCCTCAGAACCAGTCCAGTCGCCATTTGCACACTATGACATGATAATGGCTAAGGAAAGGCCCTCTTAAAAAATCACAATCATCCAGTTGTCATCTCTGAAACTGCTGAAAGCACAAGAGATGTATTATTTCTTGATGTTAGTGGCATAAAAAGGGGAACTAGCATTACAGGGAAGGACACGGGAGACAAAACTAAATTAACAAACAAGAAACCATTGGACCCACTTGGTCAATAGCCCTTGTAAATATCTCAAGAGTAACTGGAGTGGCAGAATAAAGGAGGAAGGGTCAAAAGAAAAGTTCAATTTCCTTCAGTTTAGTGTATCTTTAAATATAGTGTATTTAAGAAGATTTCCAGGCAACACAGATTTACTTTTAGAAGGAAAAGTTTTGTTTTTACTAATTTGGGGTAGAAAGTGCTGTTTTAGCTTAGAATACAAATATAACCTCATCAGCAGAATAAACATGTAAGCTGGTTAGCACACACTGTCAAGTAGGCATAATCTTCTGGTTCTGATAACAGATTACTCAGTTCTTCCAACCAGGCTCTCACATGGTGTACATAGGTGGGTTTCAGGGGAAACAACAAGAAAATTGGACTCTATTTTGTTTTTGTATGCCATGGTAAGTTATGACAGTTTTTGTTTTGTTGCATGTTGTTTTGTCTTTTCCGTTGTGAGGGCAATTATATGGCTTTCCTAGGAGTCTCAGTAAGGGTCTGAAACACAGCAGAAGAGAATTACCACCTCTGAAGGAATGGAGCTCAGAGCAGAGAACATGAACAGAAGGATGAAGGAAGCAAAGGACAGAGCACCACACTGGGCTCCATGATGGATGGTTCCATCATTGAGAGACTGTTGCTGTTCTTATTCGCCATGGAGCTGACTCTGACTTATGGTAACATTATATACAACAGAACAAAATGTTACCCAGTCCTGCCTCATCCTCACAATCACCCACATGTTCAAGTCCATTGTGGTAGCTATTGTACCAATCCATTTCACTGAGGGTCTTCTTCACCTTCATTGGCCTTCAACTTCACCAAACATGATGTCCTGTTGAGATCCATAATGTTTTCATTGGCTAATTTTGGCCTTTCTTTCTAGTCTGTTTCAGTTGGAAGCTCAGTTGATACCTGTCCACCATGGGTGACACTGACGGTATTGAATTACCAGTAGCATAGTTTCTATCATCATGGCAAAACTCAAGTCACCACAGTATGACCAGCTTACAGAAGGCACAAAGAGGACTGTAAGGCAAATGGTGATTGTAGGAGAATAGAGAATAGAAAGAAGCAAGGTTAGAAGAGAGAACATATATCAGGGGACATAGTAGAGGTATTGGATACAGATTCTACCCCTGCAGTATTTGACATGAAAAACATGCCACTGCTTTACAACTGTGTGACATCATTACTTACATATGATAGATATTTTTTACATGTCAAACCATTTACTAAGCACTCTATATACAATATCTCTTTTGAGTTTTCCTACAATCATGAGAGGAACTTATCATTACTCCCATTAATACATAATAAAAATGTGGATTGGGAAAATTAAATAAGTTTTCCAAAATTTTTGCCAGTCGCCCTCGAGGTGGCTCCAAATCTTGGTGACCCCCATGGTTGTCAGAGTAGAACTGTGCTCAGTAGAGTTTTTGTCTCAGTTATCTAGTGCTGCTATAACGGAAATACCACAAGTGGATGGCTTTAAAAAAGAGAAATTTATTCTCTCATTGTCTAGGAGACTAAAAGTCCGAATTCAGGGTACCAGCACCAGGGGAAGGTTTTCTCTCTCTGTGGTGTCTAGGGGAAGGTCCTTGTCATCAGTTTTCCCCTGGTTTAAGAGCTTTTCAGAGCAGAGACCCTGGGTTTAAAGGAAACTTCATCTAAAGAAAGAGGGGGTAGGCTGGATTTGACCCAGCGCAGTAGTTTATTGATCCCTGGTATGGACGTCATACCATAACTGATAGCCCCTGGCAAGGCGAACAAGAGGGAAGTAGGTAGCAGAGGGCAAAGAGATGAAGGACAAAGGGATGGTGAGGTACCACATGCCCTGCGCCCGTGGGTACCACTCTGTAGATTCCATCATGGGACTGATCACATATCAAGTTTCAACAGGAAAGGGATCACAACACTGTACATCTGCCAAAACACTGAGAAGCATGGCCAGCCAAGTTGACACACAATCTTAACCATTACGGTGATCAACAGCTTATTTTTCAGGAGTAGATCACTGGGCCTTTCTTCTAAGGCACCTCATGGTAAACTGAAACCTCAAATCTTTCAGGTAACAAAACATTCACCATTCGCACAAGCCATGGTTACAGTGATTGAAATCATTGACAAGGATTCACACCTAGATCTAGTCACCACTCTTCTTGTTGAATGTTTAATATGGTGCAAATCTTTACATTTGTTAGATCCTAGATTATTCACAACATTGTAATGTAGGGAGAACTACTGAAATAATAAACAATAACAATGGTAATAACATTAATATTATAACAGATATTCATTTCAGCATTTCTCAGAGGTGATCTACAAAAACCCTGCATCAGAACACTTGGGCTGCTTGAGAGAAAGCAGGTTCCTGGGTTTCACCCATAAGTTGCTAAATTGGCACCTCTGGGGTGGAGTCCAAGTGGTTCTTATGTGCACTGAATTTGAGAAGCACTGTTTGCTTGAGTGTTTACCACCTGCCAGGTACTGTGCTCAGCCCTTACAGGAGGTATCCCCTTTAATCTTGACAACAACCCTGTTGGTGGTGGTTGCTGTCCAGATGATTACAACAATTGTGTTGTATGCATTGATTACAACCCCATGGACAGATATATTATCTCAGCATTATAATATGAAAAAAATTGAGGCTTAACTATGTTGACTAGTATTTTCTCCAAGGTCTCACAGCCTTTAAGTCATGGAGACAGAACTTGAATCCATGTTATTTGCTTAAAAGTCAAATGTATTTTGAACAGTCAGCTCTGATTTCTGAGACATGCTTCATCTCCATCATGACATATAATGACAATCTGATGCTAAGCTGAGAAACTCCTTCTTCACAAACCCACTCACTTGGGAAAACATGATCTGATAATTGGTCAGGCTGACTGTTTTTGTGGGCACATTTCATTGCTTCTTCCTATATGTGTCCCCAAAGAACACAATGTCAAGGATTACTGGTGCCAGGAAATATGTGAGGGTACCATACAATTCTCTGATGGTTTTAAGGTAAAATGGTATCATTATGAGACCACCCAGAAAAGAGATTCTGCTGACTTGCTTCTCTTCAGAATGAGGGTAGTCGACTCATTCATGCATTCAGCAAATATTTACTATGTATCTCTTATATGCCAGACACTATTCTAGGCACTAGGGATATAGTAAAGAAGAAAACAAGCAAAAATCCCTTGTCACATGGAGTTTATACCCTTGTTGTACCTTGGTAGTTGCCATTGAGGTGATTCCAGCTCATGGTGCTTGTGTGTTGCACAGTAGAACTGCTCCATAGGGTTTTCCAGGCTGTTACCTTTCAGTAGCAGATCACCAGTCCTGTCTTCTGAGGTGCCTCTGGGTATGTCTGAGCCACCAACCTTTCAGCTAATAGTGGAGCACTTAACTGTATCTGCCTCCTAGGAAATCCATTTACATTCTGGTGATCTCCTATCTCCTCCTGACCCCAGTGACACAGTGGACCCATGAAAAGGTGAATGGGGCACTATATCACTACAGAAAATTTGACCACTCAGAGATTTTCTCCAGTTATCTGCTATTCCTTCACATAATTCCTAGAAGCATGCTATGAAGAGTTACAAAGCCATTTGCAAATCTATGGAGAAATTCTTAACAAAGTAGTAAAATCTTTATGGAAAATTTTTTAAATTTGTGCTCAGATTTTTGACTGTCACAGATTAGGGCCCCTCCAGGCTGTTTAATATCTAAGAGACAAGATGAAAGATATCCTACACCCATGGGGCAGTTCCATACAAATAAAACTGTCCCACTCCTTATGCACAGTCTTGATGTAATCAGATGGATTTGGTCATTCATCTGCACTCTGAAATTTCAACCTGGTTCCCCATCTAGTCCTAACTTTTGGAATTTACAACAGTTGTACCAAAGGCTCCTACAGATCCGCGAAGGGGAAAATTTTCTCTATGTTTGCAGAAGAGGAGAAGGTCATCATTTTGTAAACCCTGCAGACTATTCTTCCTCTCATGTGATCTCAACAATTTGTCCATTTAAATCTGGGAAATGAGGGAAAGGTAGCTGTCCCTGGGTATTTAAAATCAATTAACTCCTTTCCCAGTTTGTTTTCATCTTCTTTATTTTTTAAATAACATTTGACATTACCTGCAAAACATTTATACTTTTTTTTTTTCGTAATTATTATCTGTCTCTTCCCCTAGAGCAAATGCTCCATAACAATAAGCCCCCATCATGCCTAGAACAGCACCTGGGACTGAAAAATAATTATTTTGAAAAGAATTAATAGGCCTCTAGCAGCATTATGGCTGTGCTGCTACAAATGCATTTGACTGAAATGAATGTATTGAGACTCAGGAAACTCCCGTCACTTTCTCAAGTCAGGATTCCTGCTCAAATCTCCTCATTTTAGTACCTTTAGTCTTACCACATCACATGTACCTGGTACATAGAATGTCTTCATATAATACGAGCTGAGGGAATTAAACTCACGTATATATATGTGGTATCCCTTAGCCATGGAGACAGACAATCATACCATGACTGAGTTCATCCTTGTGGGCTTCACAACAGACCCTGTGATGCAGTTGATCTTATTTGTGGTGTTCCTTGGTTTGTACTCTGTGACCATGGTGAGAAATACCGTGTTACTAACACTGACCTCTAATGACTCCCGGCTTCACACACCCATGTATTTTTTCATTGGAAATCTGTCATTCCTGGATCTCTGGTGTTCCTCTGTCTATACCCCGAAGATCCTAAAGACCTGCATCTCCGAGGACAAAAGCATCTCCATTGCTGGCTGTGTAGCTCAGTTCTTCTTCTCTGCTGGGCTGGCATATAGTGAGTGTTACTTGTTGGCCGCCATGGCTTATGACCGCTATGTGGCCATCTCAAAACCACTGCTGTATTCTCAGGCAATGTCCATAAGGCTATGTGCATTTTTAGTAGTAGCCTCATATCTTGGCGGATTTATCAACTCTTCTGTCATCACCAAAAGAACTTTTGCCTTGAACTTCTGTGGTGACAATGTCATTGATGACTTTTTCTGTGATTTACTTCCCCTGGTGAAGCTGGCTTGTGGCAGAAAAGATGGCTACCAGACTCTACTGTATTTCCTCCTGGCCTCCAATGTCATCACTCCCATTCTGCTCATACTCGCCTCCTACCTCTTTATCATTACCACCATCTTGAGGATCCGCTCCACCCAGGGCCGCCTCAAAGCCTTCTCTACCTGCTCCTCCCACTTGATTTCTGTCACCTTATACTATGGCTCCATTCTCTACATCTACTGTCGCCCCCGATCTAGCTATTCCATGGATAGGGACAAAATAGTTTCCACCTTTTACACTGTGGTCTTTCCCACATTGAATCCTATGATATACAGCCTTAGGAATAAGGATGTGAAAGAGGCTCTGAATAAACTCTTTAAATGAATCCAGATTCTCTCCTTCTAAGATAATCCAAAGAAAATTTTTGATCAGGTGTTTTGTATCTCCAGCAAAGCTGCCATTGTGCTCCATCAGGAAGAAAAAAAAAAAAATTATATTCAAGTTAAAGAGTTTTTCCAACCTTGACACAACACAGTCCAATGGATCTAAAATAAGAAAATTAGGGTAATTTAGGAAATAACACTTGAATATGAAGCCTAAGGATTTTGTTTGAGTTCATTGATTAGAAACAACCAAAATCATGGATTAGAAGTAAACAAAAAACTAAAATTCAAAAACCGTTCTCTATCCTCATAAAGGAAGGTAACAGAATGCCCCATTCCTATTAGCATAGGAAGATTTTTGGGAGACTTATCCATATAGGATAGTATCTACATAGTTATTTCCTAGATAGAGGAACAAATATGTTGATTAATTTTTAATATTTTCCTATGACTAGAAATTAAATGACACTCATCACTTTCTATTTCCTTAATAGAATTACTTAAACATTTTTATATAATTTTTTTTTCCAAAACCATTAGGACTAAGATCCAGGAGCACACATGAGTCAACTCAGTGTAAACTGGGTGATGCAGGCGTGATCTCACCAATCTCCTTGTCTTCTGCCTGAGGAAAAATCAGTCAAGACCCCATTGATATGATGTTTGTGAATCACCATAACTCCCAAAGACCTTTTTGCTAAGATTTCTACAAATCAAATTGTGACATTATGAACATCAAAATACAATTATTATAATAAAAAATAATAACTATAAAGAAGTAAAACAACCTGATAAATGAAAGTCTATAGTGCACACTACTCAAAAGAATAAAGTCTGTATACAGAATACATAAAATAGTCATACAAGAGAAGAGAAAATATAATAGCTTACATTTAATTTTGATTGATTTTTTTTAAAGTAAGGCAATGTTAATGTATGTGTATAAAGCATAAATATATTCTTGCTTTTGTTGGAGTAAGCAGTAAAGAAGAAAATAGAAGGAACTGCCAGTTAACCAAATAGTTGAAGAAAAACCTAGAGGCTCCATGCAGAATAGGAGGGACTTGTCAACAGTGGCAATCAGACACATTATTCAGGAATGTAGGTAGAAAGGATATAATTAGTACCAGTTGTCACACACAACCCAAGTTGGAACAGAATCCAACAGTGTAATGCTTTACTTAGACAGTGTTCTAAAAAACGGTAGCTACTTCTGCCAACTCAGCCTCATATTTTCTAAGAGATAAGATCTTTGTATTTGTGGCTAAAGATAATAAAATCCCTATAGAACACACAATATTTTAAAGTAACATTACAGACCAAATTGTTACGTTACAGTGGAAGAAAATTGGTTATTTAATGCCAACCAAATGAAACTAGAAAATATATCATTCCAGAAGGAAACACCAGAAACACTATGTTCACATTATTGTGTGTTTGGAGAAGTTATTTCCACTGCATAATCGTGTTTAAATAATATTTCTACAACCCAAGGAAGAGAATAATGTAAGGATAGTAATAATCTGAGGAAAGCAAATAATTCAACCTAAAAATTTAATTAAACAGATGCCCTTGATATTTTAGAATGTGTTTAAATGTAAATTTAGCAATAAATTTTTAATCACTGTGTTGGGAATGTTTCATCTGTTGTTTGTGTTTCGACATGTGCAGAAGAATTTGTCAGACTAACTTGTAATTATAGTATAAATTCCTAAAGGAATTTGATTACTCAAATTATAAGTAATAATGTTTAAATTCTCAACAGCAAATGTTTTCCATGTGTGTATTTTAGATACACGAGTTAAGTAAATTAAACATGAAACAGAGCAACTGTGTGTTGGTAATTCCCAAGACCACACTAAGGATTGATGTTTCACTGGAGGAATTCACATGGCTCAACACAGAGTCAAATTCACACAAATTATTTATTTCAGCAAAAGGAAAACAAGCACAATCAGCAAAGGGAAAAGGCACATGGGGTGTGCCAAGGGGAAACCAGTTGCAAGCTTCCAAGAGTCTTCTGTGGAGTCACACAGGATGTACCAATTCCCTGAACAATACCTTGTGCTTGTGAAACACTTGAAATGTTGCCAAACAGAGCCTCTGCTTAACCTGTTCCAAAAATTCAGACTCTCAGACAGCAAGTGTTCAGCAGTGACCACATTATATGAAGAGCTTAGAAAAACTGAATGGGTTTTATTAGTTCAGTGAATGGTGAGAGCTCTCTCAAAATCCAGATTCCCCGACACCTCCCAAAAGCCAACCTTGTAAGCAGATTTTCAATGGATAACTGGTATACTATGTTGACTTCCCTACACAAATTGTTTATGGATGTTCTTATGGAAAAAATTCTTTAAATGTTCTGTACAGACAATGAACAAGTCTTAGTGTCTTTCACAAAATAAAACTGGAGGAGGGGCCTTCCTGGATAGCAGGCCGTGTGGTATTTCCAAAGTCATATTGTATAGGCTTCTATATTAACAGTCAACTTTGTGTCTAGTAAAAGTCAGTAAAGTAACAAGAATCTAAATAGTTGAGGTTGTTGAAACTCTAACCACTACTATAATTACCTATTACTATGATTAAAAATACAAACAGCCCTCTCCCTGTCTTCTTCCATGATTCTGATCCATTTACTGTCCCAAAGTGGCAGCTGAACAGGAATATTCACTGGTAACGCCCCCCCCCCCCAAAAAAAACCCACTGCTGTCGAGTCGATCCCAACTCATAGTGACCCTTTAGGACAGAGTAGAACTGCACCATAGAGTTTCCAAGGAGCACCTGCTGTATTCAAACTGCTGACCACATGGTTAGTAGCCATAGCACTTAACTACTTTGCCACCAGTGTTTCCTATTTACTGGTAAGGTATCTCAAATTTTCACTGTAGTCAGATCTGAGACTTTAGTCTCTTGTCTTTATTAGCTGGCCACATTTTTTCTTCAAATGGAGGTGCTCAAGGGGCACTAAGAGAAAAACAGCTAAATCTCCTAGTTTCCAAAGATAGTTCTTCCTTACTCCATTTTGTAGCACAAATAATTTTCCTCTGGAAATTGGGGTCTATCACCCTGTTCAGTAGAGTGGCCAATGTTGTATCACTGAATGAGTAGCCCAAAACATCCCAGGGGAAGACTCCTATTTCCATTGATCAGAACAATGAGAATGTTCCTTTGGGGAAGCATTCCTCCTTGGGCACACAGACTTACAAATCCATCTCATCCCAAGGATAGGAAATAAATGTCTAGTGGGTCATTCTGGGCAATAGTGAAACAGATGGTGTTAGTTTGACTCTTCTGAGGGAAAATATCAAGATGGAATAAAATGTGCTAGAATTTTATTAGTGGAAACACCTATACAACAGAAAATAGAGAGGGAGTCAGAAAAGGCAAGGAAATGACATCAGATCATGATACAAGCCTGACTTCAAGGGAAGAGGGGAGGTAAGGAAAGATGTGTAATAGAACCCCAGACCCTGTGCAGTCTAACAGAAGTAGAGCAAGGTCAGTAGGATGTTCGTGAGCCAACCAAAGTCGTCCAGTGTCTAACAGGGCCAGGCCTGCCTTAGTAGCCCTGCCATGCTAAGCTATTTTTTGGGAGTAGCCTTGGAGCATAGGTAGGAAATGGATTTCAGAGTTCAACAGCTAGGGCCCTTGATCAATTATACTCTGTACTCGAAGGACTGCAAGGTTTATTTCTTGGACACCAAAAGGGCCATGGCTACTGCATTCCCTTAGTCCCTGTGTATATACATACTTGATAAAAGAAGGGTGACATGACATAATGGCTGCTGTTTTAAAGCATATCACATATCTTAGAGGGCACATCCTTAGATGTCAGGATGGTGAGACTTTGTCTTGTTTACTTTGGATGTGTTATCAGGAGGGACCAGTCCTGGAGAAGGGCATCTTGCTTGGTAGAGTGTCAGCCAAAAATAGGAAGCCCCGCAAGAAAATAGATTGGCATACCGTCTGCAACAATGAGCTCAAAAATACCTACGATTGTGAGGATGGTACAGGAGGGAGCAATATTTCATTCTGTTATACACTTGTTGTTTTTAGGTGCCATCAAGTTGGTCCTGACTCATAGCGACCCTATGTACAAGAGAACAAAACACTGCCCGGTCCTGTACCATCCTCACAATTGTTGTTATGTTTAAGCCCATTGTTGTGGGCACTGTGCCAATCCATCTCTTTGAGAGTCTCCCTCTTTTTCACTGACCCTCTGCTTTACTAAGCATGATGGCCTTCTCCAGGAACTGATCCCTAATGAAAACATGTCTAAAGTACGTGAAACATAGTCTTGCAATCCTCACTTCTAAGGAGAATTCTGGTTGTACTTCTTCCAAGATAGATTTGTTTCTTCTTTTGGCAGTCTTTGGTATATTCAGTATTCTTCGCCAGCACCACAATTCAAAGCCATCAATTCTTCTTCAGTCTTTCTTATTCACTGTCCAGCTTTTGCATGCATATGAGTTGATTGAAAACCCCATGCCTTGGGTCAGATGTCTTCATGGTGACATCTTTACTTTTCAATGCTTTAAAGAGGTCTTTTGCAGTAGATTTGCCCAATGCAATGTGTCTTTTGATGTCTTGACTGCTGCTTCCACGGGCGTTGATTCTATCAAAATGTTTCTTATTGTTCCAGTTGTGAGGATTTTTGTTTTCCTTATGTTGAAGTGTAATCCATTCTGAAGGCTGTGGTCTTTGATTTTCCTCAGTAAGCACTTAAAGTCCTCTTCACTTTCAGCAAGCAGTGTTGTGTCATCTGCATAATGCAGATTGTTAATGCATCTTCCACCAATCTTGATACCCCGTTCTTCTTCACAGAGTCCAGTTTCTTCACTTTAAATTGTGCAGTATCCCTGTCATGGATTGAATGTGTCCCCCCAAAATATGTGTCAACTTGGTTAGGCCATGATTCCCAGTTCTGTATGGTTGTCCTCCATTTTGTGATTTTCTTGTATGCTACAAATCATAATCTCTGCCTGTGGTAGAACAGGATTAGGGTGGGATGTAACACCTTTGTTCAGGTCACATCCCTGATACAATGTAAATGAAGTTCCCTGGGGGGTGGCCTCCACCACCTTTTATCTTACAAGAGATAAAAGGAAGGGGAAGCTAGCAGAGATTTGGGGACCTCATACCACCAAACAAGCAGTGAGAGGAGCACAGCATATCCTTTGAACCTCAGGTTGCTGTGTGGAGAAGCTCTTAGGCCAAGGGAAGATTGATGACACAGACCTTCCTACAGAGTGGACAGAGAAAGCCTTCCCCTGAAGCAGATGCCCTGAATTTGTACTTGTAGTCTCCTAGGCTGTGAGAGAATACATTTGTCTTTGTTAAAACCATTCACTTGTGGTTCTACTGTTATAGCAGCACCAGATGACTAAGACAATCCCCTTGTGCATTTCAAATGACTGCCTCTTCATCTGTGTACAGGTTCCTTTTGAGCACAATTAAGTATTCTGGAATTCCCATTCTTCGAAATGTTATCCATAATTTGTAATGATCCACACAGTTGAATGCCTTTGCATAGTCAATAAAGCACAGGTAAACATCTTTCTGGTATTCTCTGCTTCCAGGCAGGATCCATCTGACATCAGCAATGATATCCCTGGTTCCACATCCTCTTTTGAATCCCACTTGAATATCCAGCAGTTCCCTGTCGATATACTGCTGCAGCCACTTTTGAATGATCTTCAGCAAAATTTTACTTGTGTACGACATTAATGATAGTGTTCAATAATTTCCGTATTCAGATGGATCACCTTTCTTGGGAATAGGCATAGATGTGGATTTCTTCCAGTCAGTTGGCCAGGTAGCTGTCTTCCAAATTTCTTGACTGAGATGAGTGAGCACTTCCAGCTTCATCCATTAGTTGAAACATCTCAATTGATATTCTGTCAATTTCTGGAGCCTTGTTTTTCTCCAATGCCTTCAGTGCAGCTTGGGCTTCTTCCTTCAATACCACTGGTTCGTGATCATATGTTACCTCCTGGAACAGTTGAATGTCAGCTAAATCTTCGTGGTGTAATGACTCTGTGTTCTTTCCATCTTGTTTTCATGAGTCTTGTGTCATTTAGTATTTTCCCCATAGAATCCTTCAGTATTGCAACTACAGGCTTGAATTTTTTCATCAGTTCTCTTGAAAGTTTTCTTCAGTTCTGCTTGAGAAATGCCAAGCATGATCTTCCCTCTTGGTTTTCTACTTCCAGGTCTTTGCACATGTCATTATAATAATTTACTGTCTTCTTGAACCACCCTTTGAAGTCTCCTGTTCATTTCTCTGACGTCATCATTTCTTCCTTTAGCTTTAGCTACTCGAGTTTCAAGAGCAAGTTTAGAATCTCTTCTAACATCCATTTTGATGTTTTCCTTCTTTTCTGTCTTTTTAATGGCTCTTGTTTTCTTCATGTACAATGTTTTGATATCATTCCATAATTTGGTCTTTAGTGTTAGTGTTCAGCACGTCAAATCTATTCTTGAGATGGTCTCTAAATTCAGGTGGGCTATACTCAATGTCATGCTTTGGCACTTGTGGGCTTGTTCTAATTTTCTTTTCAACCAAACTTGCATATAAGCAATTGATGGTCTGTTCCACAGTGGGCTCTTGGCCTTGTCCTGAAAGACGATATTGAACTTTTCCATTATCACTTTCCACAGATGTAGTCAACTTGATTCTTGTATATTCCAACTGGCAAGGTACATGTGTATAGTTGCTGTTTATGTTGGTGAAAAAAGGAATTTGCAACAAAGAGGTTCTTGGTCTTGCACAATTCTATCATGCTTTCTCCAGCATCAGTTTCATCACCAAGGCCATATATTCCAACTACCAATCCTTTTTCTTTGTTTCCAACTTTTGCATTCCAGTCACCAGTAATTATCAATGCATCCTGATTGTGTGCTCCATCAATTTTACACTGCAGGTGTTGGTAAAAATCTTTAATTTCTTCATCTATGACCTTAGTGGTTAGTGCATAAATTTGAATAATAGTTGTATTAACTGGTCTTCCTTGTAGATGTATGGTTATTATCCTATTACTAACAGCATAGTATTTCAGGATAGATCTTGAACTGTTCTTTTTATGATGAATACAAGGCCATTCCTCTTCAAATTGTCATTCCCAGCATAGTAGACCATATGATTGTCCAATTCAACATTGCCAGTAGCAGTCCATTTCAGCTCACTAATGCCTAGGATATCAGTGTTTATGTATTCCATTTCATTTTCTACAATTTCCAATTTTTGTAGATTCATACTTCCTATACTCCAGGTTCCAATTTTTAATGGATGATTACAGCTTTTTCTTCTCATTTTGAGTCACACCTTGTCCACAAATGAAGGTCCCAAAGGCTTGACTCTATCCACAACATTAAGGTCAACTCTACTTTGAGGAGGCAGTTCTTCCCAGTCATCTTTTTAGTGCCTTCCAACCTGGCAGCGGGGGGTGGGGGGAGGCTAATCATCCAGCTCTATATCATACAGTATTCTGCTGCTATTCATAAGGTTTTCACTGCCTAATTCTTTTCCAAAGTGGATCGCCTGGTTCTTTTTCTTAACCTGTCTTAGCCTGGAAGCTCAGCTGAAACCTGTCCACCATGGATGACTCTACTGGCATCTGAATACCAGTGACATACCTTCTGGTATCATAGCAACATGCAAGCCCCCAGAGTATGAAAAACTGACAGACACATGTTGGCTGTTATATATACAGGGTCACTATGAGTTAGAGTTCTTGATGGCACCTAACAGCAACAATAATTCCTGTGGATAAGATATAATTGTTGCTCTTGTTTTGCTATTTAATGAATCCCTTGGTCATAAGTAATGTTTGGTAGTATACCATGTTCATGAATAAGGCATTCTATAAAGATGCATCTAGAGATGCTGACAGTGAATAGTTGGCAGAGAAATGAGTGTGTAAAGGAAAGTCATCCTAAAAACTGTAACTATTCCTAAGACGTAAATCATCCCCCTGCCATTTTGGATTAGTAGGAATAGTCTAATCTAATTTACCTGCCACTCAGGTGACTCACTAATTCTACCCCAAATTGATGTTATGTTAGAGGCCCTATGGTAGCCTATGTTGTTAGTATTTTCGACACATAATAGAGTAGATAGCCAAATCAGACTTATCCTTCTCTGTCCAAATGCCATCCTACATCTCAGGATCTCACTTCTTTCCAGTTAAGTTCAACTGCCTTTCCATTTAATGCCTACCAAGGTTAACTCAACCATTCATCTGTCTGATAGGCATATTGTGGTGGCTTGTGTGTTGGTATGATGCTGGAAACTATGTCACTGGTATTTCAAATACCAGCAGGGTTACCCATGATGGATAGGTTTCGGGGGAGCTTCCAGATTAAGACATACTAGGAAGAAGAACCAGGCACTTTCTTCATTAAAAAAAAAAAAGACCAATGAAAACTTTAGGAATAGCTACAAAACACTGTCTGATACAGAACTGGAGGATGACCCCCTCCAGGTGAAAGGCACCCAAAAAAAAATTCCACTGGGGAAGACTTCATAGTAGAATTGACCTTAATAACATGGATGGAGTAAACCTTTTGGGGCTTTCATTTGCTGTTGTGGCATGACTCAAAATGAGAAGAAAGAACTGAAAAAATCCATTAAAAATCAGAACATGGAAATACGAAATATGAATATAGGAAAAATGGAAGTCATCAAAAATTAAATGTCACACATGAGTATTGATATCCTAGGCATTACTGAGCTGAAATGGACTGGTGTTGGCCATTTTTTATCAGACAATCATAAGGTCTACTATGCCAGGAATGATAAATTGAAGAATAGTATCACATTCATCATCAAAGAGAACATTTCAAGAAATATCCTGAAGTATACTGCTGTCAGTGATAGGATAATATCCATAAGCCTACAATGAAGACCTGTTAATACCACCATTATTCAAATTTACCCACTAACCACAAATGCCAAAGATGAAGAAATTGAAGATTGTTACCAAATTTTGCAGTCTGAAATTGATCATATATGCAATCAAGATTCATTGATATTTACTGGTGATTTGAAAGTTAAAACTGAAAAAAAAAAAAAAAGAAGGATCCATAGTTGGAAAATATGGCCTTGGTGATGGAAACAATGCTGGAGTTCACTTGTCAGAATTTTGCAAGATGAAAAACCTATTTTTTGCAAATACTTTTTTTCAACAACATTAATGGCAACTACACATGCTTCCCCAGATGAAAGACACAGGAATCAAAACAACTTCATCTGTTCATCTGTGAAATGAGACTATGGAGGAGCTGAATGTCATCAGTCAGAAAAAGGCAAGGGGCCTTCTGTGGAACAGACCATCAATTGCTCATAAGCAAGATCAAGTTAAAGCTGAAGTAAACTAAAACAAGTCCATGAGAGCCAAGCACTTTTAGTGTATACCACCTGAATTTAAAGACCATATCAAGAATAGATTTGACACACTGAATGCTAATGACTGAAGTTGGGCTGACATCAAGGATATCATTTATGTAGAATGCAAAAGGTCATTACAAAGACAGGAAAGAAAGAAAAGACTAAAATGGGTGTCAGAAAAGACTCTGAACCTTGTTGTTGAACAGACAGAAGATAAAACAAAGGGGAGAAATGATGTAGTAAAAGAGCTAAACAGATGATTTCAACGAGTGGCTCCAGAAGACAAAGTGAAGAATTATAACAAAACTTGCACAGACTCAGAGTAAGACAATCAAAAAAGGGAAGAACACACTCAGCATTTCTCAAGCTGAAACAACTAAAGAAAAAATTCAAGCCTCAAATTACAAAATTGAACAATTATATGGGCAAAATATGGAATGATGCAGGAAGAATCAGAAGATGGAAGGAAAACACAGAGTCACTGTACCAAAAAGAATTGGTCTATGTTCAGCCCATTTCAGGAAGTAGCATGTGACCAAGAACCAATAGTATCGAAGGAAGAAGTTCAAGCTTCACTAAAGGCATTGGCCAAAACAAGGCTCCAGGTAATGACAGAATACCAGTTGAGATGTTGCAACAGCTGAAGCACTGGATGCCCTCACTTATCTATGCTGCTAAGAAATGTGAAAGAGACCTACCTGGTCAACCAACAGGAATGGATCCATATTTCTGTCCATTTCAAAGAAAGGTGATGCAACAGAATGTGAAAATTATCTAACAATAGCATTAATATCACATGCAAGTGAAATTTTTCTGAAGATCATTTAAAAGCAGTTGCAACAGTAGATTGACAGGGAACTACTGCTAATTCAAGCCAGATTCAGAAGATGATGTGATATTAGGGATATCATTGCTGATGTCAGATGGGTCTTGGTTGCAAGCAGAGAATACCAGAAAGATATTTACCAGTGTTTTTTTTTTTTTTTTACTATGTTCAGGCATTCAACTGTATGAATCATAACAAATTATGGATAACGTTGCAAAGAATGGGAATCCCAGAACACTTAATTGTGCTAATGAAGAATTTGTACATAGAAAAAAAGGCAGTTGTTTGAACAGAACAAGGGCATACCGGGTGGTTTAAAGTCAGGAAAGGTGTGCATCAGTATTCTATCCTTTCACTATACTTGTTCAGTCTGTGTCTGAGCAAAGAAGCTGAGAAGGTGGACTACATGAAAAAGAACCCAGTATCAGGATTGGAGGAAGACTCAGAAACAGCCTGCAATATGCAGTTGACAGAACCTTGCTTGCTGAAAATGAAGAAGACTTGAAATACTAATGAAGATCAAAGACTACATCTTCCAGTACGAATTCCCCTCAACATAAAGAAAACAAAAATTCTCACAACTGTGATAATTAGGGAAAAGATTGAAGTTGTCAAGGATTTCATTTAACTTGGATCCACAATTAACATCCATGGAAGCAGCAGTGAAGAAATCAAAGGATGTATTACATTGGGCAAGTCTGCTGCATAAGATCTCCTTAAAGTGTTAAAAAGCAAAAATACCACTTTGAAGACCAAGGTGCATGTAAAAGCTGGACAATAAATAATGAGGCCCGAAGAAGAATTGGTGCCTTTTAATTATGGTGCTGGTGAAGAATACTGAATATATCATGAAGTATCAGAAGACAGAAAAAACCTATCTTGGAAGAATTCCAGCCAGATGCTTCTTAGGAGCAAGGACGGTGAGACTTCTTCTCACATACATTGTACATGTTATCAGGCGGGACCAGTCCCTGCAGAAGAAAATCATGCTAGGTAAAGTAGAGCGTCAGCGAAACAGAAGCAGTGCTCCACAAGATGGACTGACACAGTGGCTGCAACAATGGGCTCAAATATAACACTTTCGGGGATGGCACAGGGCCCTGCAGTTTCTTTTGTACATGGATTTGCTATGGGTTGGAAACAACTCCATGGCATCTAACAACAGCAAGGTTAACTATTTATTTGTTCTGCAAATCTGCAGCTCAAACAATCAGGAAGTGCCTTTAGTCCTCAACAATAACTTCCCTACCTCCATAAGAGATGACAGTCTGCTTCAAAGATGCAATTCAGGCATTCCGGCCACCTATTTGTTTATCTCAATTGGATAATCACAGCTTTCAACTTCAGCAGATGCCAGGTGCTAATACAATATTTATAATCTCTATTTCCAAGCCTCTTTGCCATTTTTTTTTTTTTTTGCCATAGCCAGTTTGTCAATACTTTGTTCTCCACCTATTCTTCTTACCAGGACACCATCATTGATTATTTACGTAAATTAGATGCTAGTAGGTAGTGTAGATTACCAATGTTCCATTTACCCCAGCAAGGGATTTATCTGTCTGTTCTTCAAATACTTGAGCAACTTGAAGAACCTAAATTCCTTTTAAATGGTTGTTTCCTTGACCTATTCTCAGAGCGGTAAAACTTAGGAAACTAGATGGCCCGCTTAAATTAGGTAATTTGAGTCGAGTATAATAAAGGAATTACAACAAAGGAATGTGTTCGATGTGGGAAATCCCTAGGAATAGGGTAATACCACTAAACAGGTAACTTCTGAGACTTGTTACCACTCCAGCCCTAAAGAGACCAGAAAAGTGAGTGGTTAAAGGCACTGAACTTTGGAGGAGCAATGCCTGGCTGGAGATACGATGCAGCCAGCCTCTAGAAATCATTCACATAAGGAGCATGGGGAAAATTACTCTGAACTCACTCTCCTTGCTGCTAATGACACCATTGACTAGGCCCCTAAGAAGACAGAGAGCAAAGGATTCCATCGAAGCAGTTCATACAGCTTAGCCACCTACATCAAAGAGGAGGTTGGGGTGGAGAATGGATTTGGAGGGATGCATTGAAGGTATAACAGAAATACTACTATTGATGAGCAGATATATTTTAATAGGTAGATGTGCCCATATGAATACATGGAATAAAATAAAATGAAAAACCATTGTCATCAAGTTGATTCTGACTCTATACAACAGAGTAGAACTGTCCCATAGGGTTTCTTTTTTTTTTTTCTATTCTTTTTTTTTTTTTAATAACTTTTATTAAGCTTCAAGTGAACGTTTACAAATCCAATCAGTCTGTCACATATAAGTTTACATACATCTCACTCCCTACTCCCACTTGCTCTCCCCCTCTTGAGTCAGCCCTTTCAGTCTCTCCTTTCGTGACAATTTTGCCGGCTTCCCTCTCTCTCTATCCTCCCATCCCCCCTCCAGACAAGAGTTGCCAACATAATCTCAAATGTCCACCTGATATAATTAGCTCACTCTTCATCAGCGTCTCTCTCCCACCCGCTGACCAGTCCCTTTCATGTCTGATGAGTTGTCTTCGGGGATGATTCCTGTCCTGTGCCAAAAGAAGGTCTGGGGAGCATGGCGGCCGGGATTCCTCTAGTCTCAGTCAGACCATTAAGTTTGGTCTTTTTATGAGAATTTGGGGTCTGTATCCCACTGATCTCCTGCTCCCTCAGGGGTCCTCTGCTGTGCTCCCTGTCAGAGCAGTCATCGATTGTGGCCGGGCACCAACTAGTTCTTCTGGTCTCAGGATGATGTAGGTCTCTGGTTCATGTGGCCCTTTCTTTCTCTTGGGCTCTTAGTTGTCGTGTGGCCTTGGTGTTCTTCATTTTCCTTTGCTCCAGGTGGGTTGAGACCAATTGATGCATCTTAAATGGCCGCTTGTTAGCACTTAAGACCCCAGACGCCACGTTTCAAAGTGGGATGCAGAATGATTTCATAATAGAATTATTTTGCCAATTGACTTAGAAGTCCCCGCAAACCATGGTCCCCAGACCCCCGCTCTTGCTCCGCTGACCTTTGAAGCATTCATTCTATCCCGGAAACTTCTCTGCTTTTGGTCCAGTCCAATTGAGCTGACCTTCCATGTATTGAGTGTTGTCTTTACCTTCACCTAAAGCAGTTCTTATCTACTGATTAATCAATAAAAAAAACCCTCTCCCACCCTCCCTCCCTCCCCCGCTCGTAACCACAAAAGTATGTGTTCTTCTCAGGTTTACTATTTCTCAAGATCTTATAATAGTGGTCTTATACAATATTTGTCCTTTTGCCTCTGACTCATTTCGCTCAGCATAATGCCTTCCAGGTTCCTCCATGTTATGAAATGTTTCAGATATTCGTCACTGTTCTTTATCGATGCATAGTATTCCATTGTGTGAATATACCACAATTTATTTACCCATTCATCCGTTGATGGACACCTTGGTTGCTTCCAGCTTTTTGCTATTGTAAACAGAGCTGCAATAAACATGGGTGTGCATATATCTGTTTGTATGAAGGCTCTTGTATCTCTAGGGTATATTCCCAGGAGTGGGATTTCTGGGTTGTACGGTAGTTCTATTTCTAACTGTTTAAGATAACGCCAGATAGATTTCCAAAGTGGTTGTACCATTTTACATTCCCACCAGCAGTGTATGAGAGTTCCAATCTCTCCGCAGCCTCTCCAACATTTATTATTTTGTGTTTTTTGGATTAATGCCAGCCTTGCTGGTGTGAGATGGAATCTCATCGTAGTTTTAATTTGCATTTCTCTAATGGCTAATGATCGAGAGCATTTTCTCATGTATCTGTTGGCTGCCTGAATATCTTCTTTAGTGAAACATGTGTTCATATCCTTTGCCCACTTCTTGATTGGGTTGTTTGTCTTTTTGTGGTTGAGTTTTGACAGAATCATGTAGATTTTAGAGATCAGGCGCTGGTCGGAGATGTCATAGCTGAAAATTCTTTCCCAATCTGTAGGTGGTCTTTTTACTCTTTTGGAGAAGTCTTTAGATGAGCATAGGTGTTTGATTTTTTAGGAGCTCCCAGTTATCGGGTTTCTCTTCATCATTTTTGGTAATATTTTGTATTCTGTTTATACCTTGTATTAGGGCTCCTAGGGTTGTCCCAATTTTTTCTTCCATGATCTTTATCGTTTTAGTCTTTATGTTTAGGTCTTTGATCCACTTGGAGTTAGTTTTTGTGCATGGTGTGAGGTATGGGTCCTGTTTCATTTTTTTGCAAATGGATATCCAGTTATGCCAGCACCATTTGTTAAAAAGGCTATCTTTTCCCCAATTAATTGACACTGGGCCTTTGTCAAATATCAGCTGCTCATACGTGGATGGATCTATGTCCGGGTTCTCAATTCTGTTCCATTGGTCTATGTGCCTGTTGTTGTACCAGTACCAGGCTGTTTTGACTACTGTGGTTGTGTAATAGGTTCTGAAGTCAGGTAAAGTGAGGCCTCCCACTTTCTTCTTTTTCAGGAGTGCTTTGCTTATCCGGGGCTTCTTTCCCTTCCATATGAAATTGGTGATTTGTTTCTCTATCACCTTAAAATATGACATTGGAATTTGGATCGGAAGTGTGTTAAATGTATAGATGGCTTTTGGTAGAATAGACATTTTTACTATGTTAAGTCTTCCTATCCATGAGCAAGGTATGTTTTTCCACTTAAGTATATCCTTTTGAATTTCTTGTAGTAGAGCTTTGTAGTTTTCTTTGTATAGGTCTTTTACATCCTTGGTAAGATTTATTCCTAAGTATCTTATCTTCTTGGGGGCTACTGTGAATGGTATTGATTTGGTTATTTCCTCTTCGGTGTTCTTTTTGTTGATGTAGAGGAATCCAAGTGATTTTTGTATGTTTATTTTATAACCTGAGACTCTGCCAAACTCTTCTATTACTTTCAGTAGTTTTCTGGAGGATTCCTTAGGGTTTTCTGTGTATATAATCATGTCATCTGCAAATAGTGATAACTTTACTTCTTCCTTGCCAATCCGGATACCTTTTATTTCTTTGTCTAGCCTAATTGCCCTGGCTAGGACTTCCAACACGATGTTGAATAAGAGCGGTGATAAAGGGCATCCTTGTCTGGTTCCCGTTCTCAAGGGAAATGCTTTCAGGTTCTCTCCATTTAGAGTGATATTGGCTGTTGGCTTTGCCCTTTATTATGTTGAGGAATTTTCCTTCAATTCCTATTTTGGTAAGAGTTTTTATCATAAATGGGTGTTGGACTTTGTCAAATGCCTTTTCTGCATCAATTGATAAGATCATGTGGTTTTTGTCTTTTGTTTATTTATGTGGTGGATTACATTAATGGTTTTTCTGATATTAAACCAGCCTTGCATACCTAGTATAAATCCCACTTGATCAGGGTGAATAATTTTTTTGATGTGTTGTTGGATTCTATTGGCTAGAATTTTGTTGAGGATTTTTGCATCAATGTTCATGAGGGATATAGGTCTATAATTTTCTTTTTTTGTAATGTCTTTACCTGGTTTTGGTATCAGGGAGATGGTGGCTTCATAGAATGAGTTGGGTAGTATTCCGTCATTTTCTATGCTTTGGAATACCTTCAGAAGTAGTGGTGTTAACTCTTCTCTGAAAGTTTGGTAGAACTCTGCAGTGAAGCCGTCTGGGCCAGGGCTTTTTTTTGTTGGGAGTTTTTTGATTACCGTTTCAATCTCTTTTTTTGTTATGGGTCTATTTAGTTGTTCTACTTCTGAATGTGTTAGTTTAGGTAGGTAGTGTTTTTCCAGGAATTCATCCATTTCTTCTAGGTTTTCAAATTTGTTAGAGTACAATTTTTCATAATAATCTGAAATGATTCTTTTAATTTCATTTGGTTCTGTTGTGATGTGGTCCTTCTCATTTCGTATTCGGGTTATTTGTTTCCTTTCCTGTATTTCTTTAGTCAGTCTAGCCAATGGTTTATCAATTTTGTTAATTTTTTCAAAGAACCAGCTTTTGGCTTTGTTAATTCTTTCAATTGTTTTTCTGTTCTCTAATTCATTTAGTTCAGTTCTAATTTTTATTATTTGTTTTCTTCTGGTGCCTGATGGATTCTTTTGTTGCTCACTTTCTATTTGTTCAAGTTGTAGGGACAGTTCTCTGATTTTGGCTCTTTCTTCTTTTTGTATGTGTGCATTTATCGATATAAATTGGCCTCTGAGCACTGCTTTTGCTGTGTCCCAGAGGTTTTGATAGGAAGTATTTTTATTCTCGTTGCTTTCTATGAATTTCCTTATTCCCTCCTTGATGTCTTGTATAACCCAGTCTTTTTTCAGGAGGGTATTGTTCAGTTTCCAAGTATTTGATTTCTTTTCCCTAGTTTTTCTGTTATTGTTGTCTAGTTTTATTGCCTTGTGGTCTGAGAAGATGCTTTGTAATATTTCGATGTTTTGGATTCTGGAAATGTTTGTTTTATGACCTAATATGTGGTCTATTCTAGAGAAAGTTCCATGTGCGCTAGAAAAAAAAGTATACTTTGCAGCAGTTGGGTGGAGAGTTCTGTATAAGTCAATGAGGTCAAGTTGGTTGATTGTTGTAATTAGATCTTCCGTGTCTCTATTGAGCTTCTTACTAGATGTCCTGTCCTTCTCCGAAAGTGGTGTGTTGAAGTCTCCTACTATAATTGTGGAGGTGTCTATCTCACTTTTCAATTCTGTTAAAATTTGATTTATGTATCTTGCAGCCCTGTCATTGGGTGCATAAATATTTAATATGGTTATGTCTTCCTGATCAATTGTCCCTTTTATCATTATATAGTGTCCTTCTTTATCCTTTGTGGTGGATTTAAGTCTAAAGTCTATTTTGTCAGAAATTAATATTGCTACTCCTCTTCTTTTTTGCTTATTGTTTGCTTGATATACTTTTTTCCATCCTTTGAGTTTTAGTTTGTGTCTCTAAGTCTAAGGTGTGTCTCTTGTAGGCAGCATATAGATGGATCGTGTTTCTTTATCCAGTCTGTGACTCTCTGTCTCTTTATTGGTGCATTTAGTCCATTTACATTCAGGGTAATTATAGATAAATAAGTTTTTAGTGCTGTCATTTTGATGCCTTTTTATGTGTGTTGTTGACAATTTCATTTTTCCACATACTTTTTTGTGCTGAGGCGTTTTTCTTAGTAAATTGTGAGATCCTTATTTTCATAGTGTTTGACTTTATGTTAGTTGAGTCGTTACGTTTTTCTTGGCTTTTATTCTTGAGTTATAGAGTTGTTATACCTTTTTGTGGTTACCTTATTATTTACCCCTATTTTTCTAAGTAAAAACCTAACTTGTATTGTTCTATATCGCCTTGTATCACTCTCCATATGGCAGTTCAATGCCTCCTGTATTTAGTCCCTCTTTTTGATTATTGTGATCTTTTACCTGTTGACTTCCATGATTCCCTGTTATGTGTATTTTTTTTTTACTTAATCTTAATTTGTTTGTTTTTGTGATTTCCCTATTTGAGTTGATATCAGGACGTTCTGTTTTGTGACCTTGTGTTGTGCTGATATCTGATATTATTGGTTCTCTGACCAAACAATATCCTTTAGTATTTCTTGTAGCTTTGGTTTGGTTTTTGCAAATTCTCTAAACTTGTGTTTGTCTGTAAATATCTTAATTTTGCTTCATATTTCAGAGAGAGTTTTGCTGGATATATGATCCTTGGCTGGCAGTTTTTCTCCTTCAGTGTTCTGTATATGTTGCCCCATTGCCTTCTTGCCTGCATGGTTTCTGCTGAGTAGTCTGAACTTATTCTTATTGATTCTCCCTTGAAGGAAACCTTTCTTTTCTCCCTGGCTGCTTTTAAAATTTTCTGTTTATCTTTGGTTTTGGTGAGTTTGATGATAATATGTCTTGGTGTTTTTCTTTTTGGATCAATCTTAAATGGGGTTCGATGAGCGTCTTGGATAGATATCCTTTCGTCTTTCATGATGTTAGGGAAGTTTTGTGTCAGGAGTTCTTCAACTATTTTCTCTGTGTTTTCTGTCCCCCCTCCCTGTTCTGGGACTCCAATCACTCGCAGGTTATCCTTCTTGATACAGTCCCACATAATTCTTAGGGTTTCTTCATTTTTTTTAATTCTTTAATCTAATTTTTTTTCAGCTATGTTGGTGTTAATTCCCTGGTCCTCCAGATGTCCCAGTCTGCATTCTAATTGCTCGAGTCTGCTCCTCTGACTTCCTAGTGCGTTGTCTAATTCTGTAATTTTATTGTTAATCTTTTGGATTTCTGAATGCTGTCTCTCTATGGATTCTTGCAACTTATTAATTTTTCCACTATGTTCTTGAATAATCTTTTTGAGTTCTTCAACAGTTTTATCAGTGTGTTCCTTGGCTTTTTCTGCATTTATCCTAATTTCATTTGTGATATCTTTAAGCATTCTCTAAATTAGTTTTTTATATTCTGTATCTGATAATTCCAGGATTGTATCTTCATTTGGGAAAGATTTTGATTCTTTTGTTTGGGGGGTTGGAGAAGCTGTCATGGTCTGCTTCTTTAAGTGGTTTGATATGGATTGTTGTCTCCGAGCCATCACTGGGAAACTAGTTTTTCCAGAAAATCTGCTTAAAAAAATGCAGTCAGATCCCTATCAGAGTTCTCCCTCTGGCTCAGGCTATTCGGATGTTAATGAAGCTGCCTGGGGAGGGTGGGGGAGGGAACAGAGAGATAGGAGAGTAGCACCTCAGAATATAGCCAGAGTTGCTTGTCTTGCTTGGAATGACTATTATATCTGAGATTCCCGCGGGCGTGTTGCCTATGTGTGCTGGCTGTGTGGAGATTGCCTGGGGGGTCTGGCCCGCTGGAGTCACGGTCAGATCCTCCGCTTCCAGCCCCACGCCCAGCGTCAAGGCTCCCCTACTGGGACGGTGCACTCTCGACTCCAAAATCAGTCGCTGCCTCCCGGGGACTTCTCGTCCCTCCAGCCGCGTGGCTGTGCCGCCCCCGCGAACCAGGTGGACCCCCTTCCGGGGTTAGTTCAGTTGGGTGGAGCAGCTCCCCGTGCTTGTGCAGTGACCGAGTGTCCCGGCTGGGACGCTGTTCTCCCTGCTCCAATACCTGTCGCTGCCTCCCAGGGACTTCTCCTATCGGCTGCGTCCCAGGCCACCCGTGCGACCCGGCTGGGCCCCTTCCCGGGGTTAGTTCAGGGGGGTGGAGCAGCTCTCCGTGTTTATGCCGTACCTGCGTCCAGTCCAAATCCCGGCGAGACGGTTCCCCGGCTGGGACGCTGCTCTTCCTGCTCCAAGACCATTCACTGCCTCCCGGGGACTTCTCCTACCGGCTGCATCCCACGCCGCCCGCGGAACCGGCTGGTCTCCCTCCCGGGGTTAGTTCAGGGGGGTGGAGCAGCTCTCTGTGCTTGTGCCGTACCTGACTGGTACGCTGGCTCCAGGCTCTGGAAACAATCGCTGCTTCCCCGTATTAGTTCGTTCTCCGTCTCTAAATCTGTGTTTGTTATTCAGGGTTCGTAGATTGTTATGTATGTGATCGATTCACTTGTTTTTCCGTGTCTTTGTTGTAAGAGGGATCCGAGGTAGCGTCTGCCTAGTCCGCCATCTTGGCTCCGCCCCTCACCATAGGGTTTCTAAGGCTGTAATCTTCAAGGAAGCCAACTGCCACATCTTTCTCCCTCAGAGCAGCTGGTGAGTTCGAACAGCTAACCTTTTAGTAGCAGCCAAGTACTTAAGCACTGCATCAGCAGGGTTGCTCACACATAAATAGCACATTTAGTATATGTGTACACATATGTTTAGTTTATCTTCTCCAGAATGCAAAATGGAATGACAATGAAAATGATGACTGATTACTTTTTCAACAGGATATCATGGCCTCCAAAAAATTTTCTCTCCATCCTATTAAATAATACCCAATTTGTCAACGTTCAGTTCTATTTAATTGCTGTGTTACTCATTTCTCAATTCATTAAATCCTAAGAGGCTACAGGAATCTACAACCCTGGGGATCCAGAAATTGATATAAAAAATTCTGGGAGGAGCAAGTTTGAGCTCTGTCAGGATGGTGGCCTTACTGAGAAATTTGGGTGAGTTGCCTAATTCAGATGTTAGAGGTAGCTGGAAGATTTTATTTTTTTCTCACAACCAGTCCAGTCGACACTTGCATGCTATGACATGATAATGGCTAAGGAAAGGCCCTCTTAAAAAATCACAATCATCCAGTTGTCATCTCTGAAACTGCTGAAAGCACAAGAGATGTATTATTTCTTGCTGTTAGTGGCATAAAAAGGGGAACTAGCATTACAGGGAAGGAAAAGGGAGACAAAACTAAATTAAGAAACCATTAGGATCCACTTGGCCAATAGTGCTTATAAATATCTCAAGAGTAACTACAAAAAAAACCCAACTCACTGCCCTCAAGTCGAAACTAGAGTGGCACAATAAAGAAGGAGAGATTATGGGGCTGAGGGTCAAAAGAAAAGTTTAAATTTCTTTCACTTTGCTATTTCTTTAAATATAGCGTATTTAAGATTTCCAGGTGACACAGGTTTACTTCTAGAAGGAAAAAAAAAATTTTAATACTTTTGGGTAGAAAATGCTGTTTTAGCTTTTATGAGCTGTTTTATAAGCTGTTTTAGCTTATAATACCAATATAACGTTATTAGTAGAATAAACATGATAGCTGGTTAGCACACACTGTCCAGTAGGCATAATCTTCTGGTTCTGATAACAGATTACTCAGTTCTTCCAACCAGGCCCTCACATGGTGTACATAGGTGGGTTTCAGGGCAAACACCAAGAAAATTTGGACTCTATTTTGTTTTTGTATGCCATGGTAAGTTATGACAGTTTTTGTTTTGTTGAGTGTTTTGTCTTTTCTGTCGTGAGGGCAATTATATGGCTTTCCTAGGAGTCTCAGTAAGGGTCTTTAAACACAGTAGAAGAGAATTACCGTCTCTGAAGGAATGGAGCTCAAATTAGAGAACACGAATTGAAGGACAAGAGAAGCAAAGGACAGAGCACCACACTGGGCTCCATGATAGATGGTTTGGTGATTGAGAGACTGTTGCTGCTCTCAGTCGCCATGGAGTCAACTCTGACTTATGGTAACATTATATACAACAGAACAAAATGTTACCCAGTCCTGCATCATCCTCACAATCACCCACATGTTCAAGGCCATCATAGCAGCTATTGTTCCAATCCATTTCACTGAAGGTCTTCCTCGTCTTGACTGGCCTTGTACTTCATTCAACCAAACGTAAAGTTTTTACTGGCTAATTTTGGCCTTCTTCCTAGTCTGTCTTAGTCTGGAAGCTCCACTGAAACCTGTCCACCATGGATAACCCTGATGGTACTGAATTACCAGTGACATAGTTTCTAGCATCATGGCTACACTCAAGTCACCATAGTGTGACAAACTGACAGAAGGCACTGAGAGCACTGTGGGGCAATGGGTAATTGTGAGAGAGTAGAGAATAGAAAGATGCAAGATTAGAAGAAAGAACATATATCAGGGGACATAGTAGAGGTATTGGATATAGATTCTACCCCTGCAGTTTTTGACATGAAAAACATGCCACTGCTTTACAACTGTGTGACATCATTACTTATATGTGATAGATATTTTTTATATGACAAACCATTTACTAAGCACTCTATATACAATATCACTTTTGAGTTTTCCTACAATCGTAAGAGGAACTTATTATTACTCCCATTAATAGATAATAAAAATGAGGATTGGGGAAACTAGTTTTCCAAAGTTTTTGCCAGTAGCCCTTGATTTGGCTCCGAATCTTGGCGACCCCTATGGTTGTCGGAGTAGAACTGTGCTCAATAGAGTTTTTGTCTTAGATCTCTAGTGCTGCTTTAACAGAAGTACTACAAGTGGATGGCTTAAAAAGAGAGAGATTTATTCCCTCATTGCCTAGGAGGCTAGAAGTCCGAACTCAGGGTACCAGCACCAGGGGAAGCCTTTCTCTCTCTGTGGTTTCTAGGGGAAGGTCCTTCTCATCAGTGTTTCCCTGGTTTAGGAGGTTTTCAGAGCAGGGACCCTGGGTTCAAAGGAAACTTTATCTAAAGAAAGAGGTGGTGGGCTGGATTCGGTCCATAGCAGTGGTTTCCTGATCCCTGGTATGGACGTCATACCGTAACTGATAGCCTCTGGCAAGGCGAGCAGGAAAGAAGTAGGCAGCAGAGGGCAGAGAGATGAAGACTGAGGGGACGATGAGCTGCCCAGGCCCTGCCCCACAGGCACCTCTCAGCAGATTCCATCACGGGAGTGATCACATATCAGATTTCAACAGGGAAGGGGTCACAACACCACACAGCTGCCAGAACACTGAGAATCATGGACCAGCAAAGAGACACGCAATCTTAACCATCACAGTTTTCAATAGCTTATTTTTCAGAAGTAGATCACCAGGACTTTCTTCCGAGGCACCTCAGGGTAAACTGAAACCTGCAACCTTTCAGTTAACAGTACATTCACCGTTTGCACAATCCACGGTTACAGTGACTGAAATCATCGACATCAGGATTGGCACCTAGATCTATTCATCACTCTTCTCGTTGAATATTTTATACACTGCAAATCTTTACATTTTGTTAGATCCTTGATTATTCACAACATAGTAATGTAGGGAGGACTGCTGAAATAGTAAATAATAACAATAATAATAACATTAACATTATAACAGATATTCATTTCAGTGTTTCTCAGATGTGATCTACAAAAAACCTGCATCAGAAACACTTGGGCTGCTTGAGAGAAAGCAGGTTCCTGGGTTTCACCTATAAGTTGCTGAATTGGAATCTCTGGGGTGAAGTCCAAGTGGTTCTTATGTGCGCTGAATTTGAGAAGCACTGTTTGCTTGAGTGTTTACCACCTGCCAGGCTCTGTGCTCAGCCCTTACAGGAGTTATCTCCTTTAATCTTGACAACAAGCCTATTGGTGGTAGTTGCTGTCCAGTCAATTCCAACAACAACCACACTGTTGTTCTGTATATTTATTACAACCCTGGGGAGAGAGAAATTAACTCTGTATTATAATATGAAAAAAAAAAAGAGGCTTAAGAATATTGATTAGTAATTTCTCCAAGGTCCCACAGCCTTCATGTCATGGAGACAAAACTTGAATCCATGTTATTTGCTTAAAAGTCAAATGTATTTTCTGATACCCCAGCCATCTCCAGTTTGAGCAGTCAGCTCTGATTTCTGAGACATGTTTCACCTCCATCATGGCATGTAATGACAATCTGTTGCTAAGCTGAAAAACTCCTTCTTCACAAACCCACTTACTTGGGAAAACAAAAGATCTGATAATTGGTCAGGCTGACTGTTTTTGTGGGCAGACTTCTTTGCTTCTTCCTATAAGTGTCTGCAAAGAACACAAATGTCAGGGGTTACTGGTGCCAGGAACTGCATGACAGTACCATACAATTCTCTGATGGTTTTAGGGTAAAATGATATCATTATGACACCACCCAGAAAAGAGATTCTGCTGACTTCTCTTCAGAATCAGGGTGGTCCACTCATTCATTCATTCATTCAGCAAATATTCATTATGTATCTGTTATATGCCAGACACTATTCTAGGCACTAGGGATATAGCAATGAAGAAAACAAACAAAAATCCATCTTCTCATGGAGCTTGTACCCTTCTTGTTGTTGGTAGTTGCCATCAAGATGATTCCAACTCATGGTGCCTGAGTGTTGCACAGTAGAACTGCTCCATAGTGTTTTCAGTAGCAGATTTCCAGGCCTGTCTTCTGAGTTGGCTCTGGGTATATCTGAGCCACCAACATTTCAGCTAATAGTGGAGCACTTAACTGTATCTGCCTCCCAGGAACTCCATTTATACCCTAGTGATCTCCTGACCCCAATGACACAGAGGACCCAAGAAAACGTGGATGGAGCACTATATCACTACAGATAACTTGACCACTCAGTGATTTTCTCCAGTCATCTGCTATTCCTTCATATAATTCCTAGAAGGATGCTATGAAGAGTTACAAAGCAATTTGCAAATTTCTGGAGAAGTTCTTAACAAAGTAGGAAAATCCCTTATGGAACATTTTTTAAATTTATGTTCAAATTTTTGACTATCACAAAGACTGGGGTCCCTTCAGGCTGTTTAGTGTCTAAGAGACAAAGATGAAAGACGTCTTGAACCCATGGGGCAGCTCCATACAAAGAAAAGTGCCCCACTCCTTATACACAGTCTTAACATAAAAGGACGGATTTGGTAGTTTATCTCCACTCTGAAATTTCACCCTGGTTCCCAATCTAGTCCTAACTCTTGGGATTTACAACAGTTGTACCAAAGGATCCTACAGATCAGTGAAAGGGAAAATATTCTCTATATTTGCAGAAGAGGAGAATTTCATCCTTTTGTAAACTCTGGGAACTGTCCTACCTCTCATGGGATCTCATCAACTTGTCCATTTCAATTTGGGAAATGAGGGAAAGGAAGCTGTCCCTGGGTATTTAAATTCAACTAACTTCTTTCCCAGTTTATGTTCATCTACTTCATTTTTTCAATGACATTTGACATTATCTACAAAACATTCTATACTTTTTTTTTGTAATTGTTTTCTGTGTCTTACCGTAGAACGAAAGCTCCATAACAATAAGACACAAAATTGTGCCTAGAACAGCGCCTGGGACTCAAAAAAGAAATATATATAGAGAGAGAGAGAGAGAAAGAATGAATAGGCCCCTAGCAGCATTACGGCTGTACTAGTACAAATGCATTTTACTGAAATGAATATATTGAGACTTTTTTTTTTTTTTTTCCAGAGAACTCCCGTCACTTTCTCATGTCAGGATTCCTGCTCAGATCTCCTCATTCTAATACCTTTAGTTTTACCACATCACGTGTACCTGGTACATAGAATGCCTTTATTTAATATGAGCTGAGGGAATTAAACACCATGTACATGTGAGGTGTCTTTTAGCCATGGAGATGGACAATCACACCGTGACTGAGTTCATCCTAGTGGGCTTCACAACAGACCCTGTGATGCAGTTGATCCTATTTGTGGTGTTCCTTGCTGTGTACTCTGTGACCCTGGTAGGAAATACCATGCTCATAACATTAATCTGTAATGACTCCCGGCTCCACACACCCATGTATTTTTTCATTGGCCACCTGTCATTCCTGGATCTCTGGTATTCCTCTGTCAACACCCCAAAGATCCTAAAGACTTGCATCTCTGAGGACAAAAGTATTTCCTTTGCTGGCTGTGTAGCTCAGTTCTTCTTCTCTGCTGGGCTGGGATTTAGTGAGTGTTACTTGTTGGCCACCATGGCTTATGACCGCTATGTGGCTATCTCAAAACCACTGCTTTATTCTCAGACAATGTCCATATGGCTGTGCACATTTTTGGTAGCAGCCTCATATCTTGGTGGATTTATTAACTCTTACATCATCACCAAAAGAACTTTTGCCTTGAACTTCTGTGGTGACAATGTCATTGATGACTTTTTCTGTGATTTACTTCCCCTGGTGAAGCTGGCTTGTGGCAGAAAAGATGGCTACCAGACTCTACTGTATTTTCTCCTGGCCTCCAATGTCATCATGCCCCTTGTGCTCATCCTCGCCTCCTATCTCTTCATCATTACCGCCATCTTGAGGATCCGCTCCACCCAGGGCCACCTCAAAGCCTTTTCTACCTGCTCCTCCCACTTGATTTCTGTCACCTTATACTATGGCTCCATTCTCTACATCTACCATCACCCCCGATCTAGCTATTCTGTGGATAGGGACAAAATAGTTTCTACCTTTTACACTGTGGTCTTCCCCACATTGAATCCTATGATCTACAGCCTGAGGAATAAGGATGTGAAACATGCTCTGAATAAACTCTTTAAATAAATCCAGGTTCTCTTCTTCTAAGGTGATACAAAGAAAATTTTTCTTCTGGTTATTTGTATCTCCAGCAGAGCTGCCATTGTGCTCCATAAAAGGATGAAAAAAAACTTATGTTCAAGTTAAAGAGTTTTTCCAACCTTGAGACAATACAGTTCAAGAGATCTAAGATGGGAAAATTAGGGCAATTTAGGAAATAACATTTGAAGATAAAGCCTAAGAATTTTGATTGAATCCCGTTGGTTAGAAACAACCAAAACCATGGATAAAAGCAAAAAAAAAAAAAAACTGAAATTCAAAAACTCTTCTCTAACTTTATAAAGAGAAGTGACAGAATACTAATCCCATTAGCATAGGAAGACTTTTGGGAGACTTACCCGTATGGGATAGTATCTACATAGTTATTTCCTAGATAGGGGAACAAACATCTTGAATTAATTTTTATTATTTCCCTGTGACTGGTAATTAGATGACACTTGTCATTTTCTATTTCTTTAACAGAATTACTTAAACACTTTTATATCTTTTTTTTTTTTTTGGAAACATTTGCACAAAAACCCAACAACACACATGAATCACCACAGTATTAACTAGGCTCTGCAGCCACGATCTCACCAATCTACTTGTCTCTAACATGAGGAAAAGTCAGTCAAAACCCCAGTGGTATTATGTCTGTGAATCAGCATAACTGCTAGGGATCCGTTTACTAAGATTTCTACCAATCAATTTGTGATATTATTAACATCAAAATAGAATTATTATAATAAAAGTAACTATAATAAAGTAAAACTACCTGATAAATAAGTCTACAGGTGCACATTACTCAAAAAAGTCTGTATACAGAATACATAAAATAGAGATACAAGAAAAGAGTAAATATGATAACTTACATTTAATTTGATTGATTTTTTTAAAGCAAGGCAATGTTAATATATGTGTATAAAGCATAAATATGGCTTTGTTTCTGTTAGAGTAAGCAGTAAATAAGAAAACACGAGGAACTGCCAGTTAACCAAATAGTTGCAGAAAAACGTAGAGGCTCCATGCAGAATAGGAGGGACCTGTCAACAGTGGCAATCAGACACATCAATCAGGAATGTAGGTAGAAAGGATATAATTAGTACCAGTTGTCACTCACAACCCAAACTGAGACAGAATCCAACCGTGCAATTCCAAGATGCTTTACCTAAACAGAGTTCTAAAAAGGACAGCTATTTCTGCCAATTCAGCTCCATATTTTCTAATAGATAACTGTATTTCTGGCTAAAGATAATAAATTCCTATAAAATACACATTACTGTAAAATAACAGTACAGATCAAACTGTTATGTTACAGTGGAAGAAAATTGCTTATTTAATGCCAACCAATTGAAACTAGGAAATATATCATTCCAGAAGGAAACACCAGAAACACTATGTTCATATCATTGTGTGTTTGAGGAGGTTATCTTCACAGCATAGTCATCTTGAAGTAATATTACTAAAACCCAAGGAAGAAAATAATGTAAGGATAGCAATAACCTTAGGAAGACAAAGAAATTTAACCTAAATTTTAATTAACCACATGCCCTTGATGTGCTAGAATATACTTAAATGTAAGTTTAGCAATAAATTTTTAATCACTGTTCAGGATATTTCATCTGTTTTTTGTGTTTCGAAGTGTGCAAAAGAATCTGTCAGACTAACTTGTAATTATAGTATAAATTCCTAAAGGAATTTGATCACTCAAATTTTAAGTGATGATGTTTAAATTCTCAGCAGCAAATGTTTTCCATGTGTGCCTTTCAGATATGAGTTAAGTTAATTAAACATGAAACACAGTACAACTGTGTGTTGGGAATCCCCAACACCACACTCAGGCATGATGATTACCTAGAAGAATTCACACGGCTGAACATATTGTCAAGCTCACAGCTATTATTTATTTCTGCAAAAGGGTAACAAGCACAATTAGCAAAGGGAAAAGGCACACGGGGTGGACCCAGGGGAAACCAGTTGCAAGCTTCCAAGAGTCTTCTCCTAGTGGAGTCACACGGGATGCACCAATTCCCTGAAAAATACCTTACACTTGTGAAACAAGTGAAATGTTGCCAACACAGCCTCTGCTTAACATGTACCAAAAATTCAGACTCTCAGGAAGCAAGTGTTCAGCAATGACACATTATATGAAGACGGAAAAAAAACAAACCCAGTGCCGTCAAGTCAATTCCAACTCATAGAGACCCTATAGGACAGAGTAGAACTGCCTCATAGAGTTTCCAAGGAGCGCCTGGCAGATTCGAACTGCTGACCTTTGGTTAGCAGCCGTAGCACTTAACCACTACGCCACCAGTGTTTCCCATTATATGAAGACCTTAGACAAATTGAACCATTTTTATTACTTCAGTGAATGGCAGGAGCCCTCTCAAAATCTAGATTCCAAGACACCTGCCAAAAGACAACCTTGTAAACAGATCTTTCAAAGAATATCTGGTATACTATGTAAACTCTTCCCTACACAAATTATTTATAGGTGTTCTCCTTATGCAAAGAAAAAAAAAACTTGAACTTAAATGTTCTATAAAGAAAATGAACAAGTCTTAGTGTCTTTCACTAAATGAAACTGGAGGAGGGGCCTTCCTGGATAGCAGGCCGTGTGGTATTCCCAAATTCATATTGTATAGGTTCCTATATTAACAGTCAACTTTGTGTCTAGTAAAAGGCAGTAAAGTAACAAGAATCTATATAGATGACATGTTTGAAACTCTAACCACTACTCTATCTATTACTATGATTACAAATATAAACTACTTTTTCCCTGTCTTCTTCCATGATTCTGATCCATTTACTATCCCAAAAATCTCAGCTGAACAGGAATATTTACTGGTAACGTGTTTCAAATGTTCACTGTATTGAAATCTGAGACTTTGGTCTCCTGTCTTTATTGGCTGGCCACACTTTTTCTTCAAAAGCAAGTGCTAAAGGAGCACTAAGAGATAAACAGCTAAATCCCCTGGCTTCCAAAGATAGTTCTTTCTTACTCCGTTTTGAAGCACAGAAAATTTCCCACTGGAAATTGGGGTCAATCACCGAGTCCAGTAGAGTGGCCAATGTTATATCACTGAAGGAGGAGTCCAAGACAACCAAGGGGGAAGACTTCTATTTCAATTGATCAGAACAATGAGAATGTTCCTTTGGGGAAGCGTTACTCCTTGGGCACACAGACTTACAAATCCATTGCATCTCAGGGACAGAAAAGAAAGCTTTAGTGGGTCAGACTGTGTTAGTCTGACTCTTCTGAGGAGAAAACATCAAGATGGAACCAAATGTGCTAGAAATTTATTAAGTGAAATACCTGTACAACAGAAAATAGAGGGGAAGTTAGAAAAGGCAAGGAAATGACATCAGATCATGATACAAATCTGACTAAAAGGGAAGAGGAGAGGTAAGGAAGGATGTGTGAAAGAATCCTAGACCATGTGCCATCTAACGGAAGTAGAGCAAGTTCAGTAGTAAGTTCTTGAACCAACCAAAGTCATCCAGTGTCTAACAGGCCAGGCCTGCCTTAGTAGCCCTGCCATGCTTATTGTTTGGGAGTAGCCTCAGAGCATAGGTAGGAAATGGATTTCAGAGTTCAAGAGCTAGGACCCTTGATCGATTATACTCTGTACTTGAAGGACTACAAGGTTTATTTCTTGGTCGTCACAGGGGTCATGGCTACTGCATTCCCTTAGTTACTGTGGAAGTACATAGTTGATAAAAGAAGGGTGACATGACGTAGTGGCTGCTGTTTTAAAGCATATCACATTTCTTAGAGGACACCTCCTTAGAAGTGAGGATGGTGAGACTGTCTCATTTACTTTGGATGTGTGATCAGGAGGGAACAATCCTAGAGAAGGGCATCATGCTTGGTAGAGGGTCAGCTGAAAAAAGGAAGCCCCACAATGGGAAGGAATGACATAGTGGTTGCAACAATGGTCTCAAACGTACCTACAATTGTGAGGATGGCACAGGAGGAAACAACATTTCATTCTGTTATACATTGTTGTTGTTCTTAGGTGCCATCAAGTGGGCTCTGAGTCATAGCAACCCTATGTACAAGAGAACAAAACACTGCCCGGTCCTGCACCATACTCACAATCATTATGTTTGAAACCTTTGTTGTAAGCACTGTGACAATCCATCTCGTTGAGGGTCTCCCTCTTTTTCACTGACCCTCTACTTTACCAAGTATGATGTCCTTCTCCAGGAACTGATCCCTCCTGATAACATGTCCAAAGAATATGAGACATAGTCTCGCCATCCTTCCTTCTAAGGAGCATTCTAGCTGTAGTTCTTCCAAGAGAGGTTTTTTTGTTCTTTTGGCAGTTCATGCTATGTTCAGTATTCTTCGCCAGCACCACAATTCAAAGCTGTCAATTTTTCTTCAGGCTTTCTTATTCATTGTCCACCTTTTGCATGCATACGAGTTGATTAAAAACACCATGGCTTGGGTCAGCTGTCTTCAAGGTAACATCTTTACTTTTCAATGCTTTAAAGAGGCCTTTTCCAGGAGATTTGCCCAATGCAATGAGTCTTTTGATATCTTGACTGCTGCTTCCATGGGTGTTGATTCTATCAAGATGTTTCTTATTGGTCTAGTTGTAAGGACTTTTTTTTTTTTTTATGTTGAGGTGTAATCCATACTGAAGGCTGTGGTCGTTGATCTTCATCAGTAAGTGCTTCAAGTCCTCTTCACTTTCAGCAAGCAAGGTTGTGTCATCTGCATAAGCCAGGTTGTTAATGAATCTTCCTCCAATCTTGATACCCCATTCTTCTTCATACTATCCAGTTTCTTGGATTATTTGTTCAGCACACGGATTGAATAACCAAAAAAAAAAAAAAATCCTGTGCCGATGCTATAGGACAGAGTAGAACTGCCTCATAGAGTTTCCAAGGAGTGCCTGGCAGATTTGAACTGCCAACCTTTTGGTTAGCAGCCGTAGCACTTAACCACCTTGCCCCCAGGGTTTCCGAAGGATTGAATAGGTATGGTGAAAGGATACAACCCTCGCACACAACTTTCCTGACTTTAAACCACGCAGCATCACTATCATGGATTAAATGTGTCCCCCCAAAATATGTGTCAACTTGGTTAGGCCATGATTCCCACTAATGTGTGGTTGTCCTCCATTTTGTGATTTTCCTATGTGTCATAAATCAAAGTCTCTGCCTGTTGTTAAAGAGGATTAGGGTGGGTTGTAACACCCTTGCTCAGGTCACTTCCCTGATACAATGTACATGGAGTTTCCCTGAGGGGTGGCCTGCACCACCTTTTATCTTAAAAGAGATAAATGGAAAGGGAAGCTAGCAGAGATTTTGGGACCTCACACCACCCAAAAAGCAGTGATGGGAACAGAGCATGTTCTTTGAACCTGAGGCTGCCGTGTGGAGAAGCTCTTAGGCCAAGGGAAGATTAATGACACGAACCCTCCTCCAGAGCTGGCAGAGAAAGCCTTCCCCTGGATCAGACACCCTGAATTTATACTTGTAGTCTACTAGACTGTGAGAGAATACATTTCTCTTTGTTAACACCATTCACTTACGGTATTACTGTTATAGCAGCACCAGATGACTAAGACAATTGCCCTGTTCTTTTTGAAAGACTACCTCTTGATCTGTATACAGGTTCCTAATGAGCACAACTAAGTGTTGTGGAATTGCCATTCCTTGAAATGTTATCCATACTTTGTTATGATCCACACAGTCCAATGCCTTTGCATAGTCAAAAAAGCACAGGTAAACAAACAACTCTTTGGTATTCTCTGCTTTCAGCCAGGATCTCTCTGACATCAGCTATGATATCCCTGGTTCCATGTCCTCTTTTGAATCCCACTTGAGTATCTGGCAGTTCCCTGTCGATATACTGCTGCAGCCACTTTTGAATGATCTTCAGCAAAATTTTACCTGTGTGTGATATTAATGATATTGTTCGATAATTTCCACATTTAGATGGATCACCTTTCTTGGGAATAGGCGTAGATATGGATCTCTTCCAGTCAGTTGGCCAGGTAGCTGTCTTCCAAATTTCTTGATGTAGATGAGTGAGCACTTCCAGCTTTGCATCCATTTGTTGAAACATCTCAATTGATATTCCATCAATTCCTGGAGCCTTATTTTTCTTCAGTGCCTTCAGTGCAGCTTGGACTTCTTCTTTCAATGCCATTGGTTCCTGATCATATGCTGCCTCCTGAAATGGTTGAATGTTGACCAATTCTTTTTTGGTATAGTGACCATGTATGTCCTTTCCATCTTCTTTTGATGTGTCTTGTGTCATTTAATATTTTCACGGTAGAATCCTTAAATATTACAATTAGAAGCTTAAATTTTTTCTTAAGTTCCTTCAGCTTCAGAAATGCTGAACATCTTCGCTTTTGGTTTTCTACCTCCAAGTCTTTGCACATGCCATTACAATAATTTTTTTTTTATTTTTATTGAGCTTTAAGTGAAAGTTTACTAATCAAGTCAGTCTCTCACACAAAAAAAAAAAAACTTATATACACCTTGCTACATGCTCCCAATTGCTCTCCCAGTAATGAGACAGCCTGCTCCCTCCCTCCACTCTCTTTGTATGTCCATTTTGCCAGCTTCTAACCCCCTCTACCCTCTCATCTCCCCTCCAGGCAGAGATGCCAACATAGCCTCAAGTGTCCACCTGATCCAAGAAGCGCACTCCTCACCAGCATCCCTTTCCAACCCATAGTCCAGTCCAATCCCTGTCTGAAGAGTTTGCTTTGGGAATGGTTCCTGTCCTGAGCCAACAAGAGGTCTCAGGGTCATGAACACCGGGGTCCTTCTGGTCTCAGTCAGACCATTAAGTGTGGTCTTTTTATGAGAATTTGTGGTCTGCATCCCACTGATCTCCTGCTCCCTCAGGGGTTCTCTGTTGTGTTCCCTGTCGGGGCAGTCATCAGTTGTAGCCGGGCACCATTTAGTTCTTCTGGTCTCAGGATGATGTAGTCTCTGGTTTATGTGGTCCTTTCTGTCTCTTGGGCTCGTAATTACCTTGTGTCCTTGATGTTCTTCATTCTCCTTTGATCCAGGTGTTTTGAGACCAATTCATGCATCTTAGAATGGCTGCTTGCTAGCGTTTAAGACCCCAGATGCCACTCTTCAAAGTGGGATGCAGAATGTTTTCTTAATAGATTTTATTATGCCAATTGACTTAGATGTCCCCTGAAACCATGGTCCCCAGACCCCTGCTCCTGCTTGCTGGCCTTCGAAGCATTGAGTTTATTCAGGAAACTTCTTTGCTTTTAGTTTAATCCAGTTGTGCTGACCTTGCCTGTATTTGTTGTCTTTGCCTTCACCTAAAGTAGTTCTTATCTACTAATTAGGGAATACCCCTCTCACACCCTCCCTCCCTCCCTGCTCTCGTAACCATCAAAGAATATTTTCTTTTCTGTTTAAACTATTTCTCAAGTTCTTATAATTGTGGTCTTCTACAATATTTGTCCTTTTGCAACTGACTAATTTCACTCAGCATAATGCCTTCCAGATTTTTCCATGTTATGAAATATTTCACAGACTTATCACTGTTCTTCATCAATGCATAGTATTCCATTGTGTGAATATACCATTGTGCGAATTTATTTATCCATTCCTCCACTGATGGGCATCTTGGTTGCTTCCATCTTTTTGCTATTGGAAACACTGCTGCAACGAATATGGGTGTGCATATATCTGTTTGCGTAAAGGCTGTTATTTCTCTAAGATACGTTCAAAGGAGTGGGATTGCTGAATCATGTGGTACTTCTGTTTCTAGCTTTTTAAGGCAGCGCCAAATAGATTTCCAAATGGTTGTACCATTTTACATTCCTACCAGCAGTGTATAAGTGTTCCAATCTATCCACAGCCTCTCCAGCATTTATTATTTTGTGTTTTTTGGGTTAATGCCAGCCTTGTTGGAGTGAGATGAAATCTCATTGTAGTTTTGATTTGCATTTCTCTAATGGCTAACGATGAGAATTTCCTCATGTATCTGTTAGCTACCTGAATGTCTTCTTTAGTGAAGTATCTGTTCATATCTTTTGCCCATTTTTTAATTGAGTTATTTGTCTTTTTGTAGTTGAGTTTTTGCAGTATCATGTAAATTTTAGAGATCAGGAGCTGATCAGAAATGTCATAGCTAAAAACTTTTTCCCAGTCTGTGGGTAGTCTTTTTAGTCTTTTGATAAAGTCTTTCGATGAGCATAGGTGTTTGATTTTTAGGAGCTCCCAGTTATCTGTTTTTCTTCTACATGCTTAATAATGTTTCATATACTGTTTATGCCATGTATTAGGGCTCCTAACGTTGTCCCTATTTTTTCTTCCATGATCTTTATCGTTTTAGATTTTGTATTTAAGTCTTTGATCATTTTGAGCTCGTTTTTGTGCATGGAGTGAGGTATGGGTCTTATTTCATTTTTGTGCAGGTGGATATCCATTTATGCCAGCACCACTTGTTAAAAAGACTGTCTTTTCCTCATTTAACTGTTTTGGGACCTTTGTCAAATATCAACTGGTCATATGTGGATGGATTTATGCCTGGATTCTGAATTCTGTTCCATTGGTCTAAGTATCTGTTGTTGTACGAGTAGCAGGCTGTTTTGACTACTGTGGTGGTATAATAGTTTCTAAAATCAGGTAAAGTAAGGCCTCCCACTTTGTTCTTCTTTTTCATATGAAGTTGATGTTTTGTTTCTCCATCTAATTAAAAAATATCATTGGAATTTGGATCAGAATTGCATTAAATGTGTAGATTGCTTTTGGTAGAATAGACATTTTTATAATGTTAAACCTTTCTATCCATGAGCAAGGTATGTTTTTCCACTTATGTAGGTTTTTTTTTGGTTTCCTGCATATGTGCTTTGTAGTTTTCTTTGTATAAGTTTTTACATCTCTGGTAAGGTTTAATCATAAGTATTTTATCTCTTGGGGGTTACTGTAAATGGTATCGATTTGTTGATTTCCTCTTTGATGTTCTTTTTGTTGGTGTAGAGGAATTCAACTGATTTTTGCATGTTTATCTTGTATCCCCATACTCTGCTGACCTCTTCTATTAGTTTCAGTAGTTTTCTTGAGGATTCCTAAGAGTTTTCTGTGTATAAGATCACATCATCTGGAAACAAAGATACTTTCACTTCTTCCTTGCCAATCTGGATGCCCTTTATTTCTTTATCTAGCCTAATTGCTCTGGCTAGGACTTCCAACACAATGTTGAATAAGAGTGGTGATAAAGGGCATCCTTGTCTGGTTCCCGATCTCAAGGGGAATGGTTTCAGGCTCTCTCCATTTAGGATGAGTTTGGCTATTGGCTTTGTATAAATGTCCATAATTATGTGGAGGAATTTTCCTTCTATTTCTATTTAGCTGAGAATTTTTATCATGAATGGGTGTTGAACTTTTTCAAATGCCTTTTCTGCATCAATTGATAAAATCATGTGATTCTTGTCTTTTGTTTTATTTGTGTGCTGGATTACATTAATTGTTTTTCTAATGTTGAACCATCCCTGCATACCTGGTATGAATCCCACTTTGTCATGGTGAATTATTTTTTTCATACGTTGTTGAATTCTATTGGCTAGAATTTTGTTGAGGATTTTTGTATCTAAGTTCATGAGGAATGTAGGTCTGTAATTTTATTTTGTTGTGGCGTCTTTACCTGGTTTTGGTATCAGGGATATTCTGGCTTCATAGAATGAGTTTGAGAGTATTCTGTCGTTTTCTATGCTCTGAAATACCTTTAGTAGTACTGGTGTTCACTCTTCTTTGAAAGTTTGGTAGAACTCTGCAGTGAAGCCGTCCAGGCCAGGGCTTTTTTTTTTTTGTTGGGTTTTTTTAAATTACCTTTTCAATCTCTTCTTTTGTTATGGGTCTATTTAGTTGTTCTACATCTGTTTGTGTTAGTTTAGGTAGGTAGTGTGTTTGTAGGAATTCTTCCGTTTCTTCTAGGTTTTCAAATTTGTTAGAGTACAATTTTTCATAGTCATCTGATATGATTCTTTTGATTTCAGTTGGCTCTGTTGTAATATCGTCCATCTCATTTCTTATGCAGGTTTTTTGCTTCCTCTCCTGTTTTTCTTTTGTCAGTTTGGCCAATGGTGTATCAATTTTGTTGATTTTTTCCAAGAACCAGCCTTTGGTCTTGTTAATTCTTTCAGTTGTTTTTCTGTTTTCTATTTCATTTAGTTCTTCTCTATTTTTTTTTCATTTGTGTTCTTCCGGTTCCTGAGGGTTTCTTTTGTTGTTCTCTTTCTATTTGTTCAAGTTCTATGGGTAATTCTTTGATTTTGACACATTCTTCATTTTGGATGTGTGCATTTAGTAATTTGAGTTGACCTCTAAACACTGCTTTTGCTGCGTCCCAAAGGTTTTGATAGGAAGTGTTTTCATTCTCATTGGGTTCTACGAATTCCTTTATTCCATCCTTAATGTCTTCTATAATCCTGTCTTTTTTGAGCAGGATATTGTTCAATTTTCCAAGTTTTTTATTTCTTTTCCCTGCTTTTCCTGTAATTGATTTCCACTTTTATGGCCTTATGGTCAGAGAAGATGCTTTGTAATATTTTAATGTTTTAGATTCTGCTAAGGCTTGTTTTATGACCTAATATTTGGTCTATTCTTTTAGAGAATATTCCATGTGCACTAGAAAAGAATGTATACTTGATTGCTGTTGGGTGGAGTGTTCTGTGTATGTCTATGAGGTCAAGTCGGTTTATTGTGGCTTTTAGATCTTCCATGTCTTTACTGAGCTTCTTTCTGGATGTCCTGTCCTTCACCAAAAGTGGCATGTTGAAGTCTTCTGCTATTATAGTGGAGCTGTCTATCTTGCTTCTCAGTTCTGATAGAGTTTGTTTTATGTATCTTGCAGCCCTGTCATTGAGTGCATAAATATTTAATATGGTTATATCTTCCTGGTATATTGTCCCTTTAATCATTATATAGTGTCCTTCCTTGTCCTTTGTGATGGATTTAACTTTAAAGTCTATTTTGTCAGAAATAAATATTTCCACTCCTGCTCTTTTTGGATTGTTGTTTGCTGGATATATATTTTTTTATCCTTTGAGTTATAGTTTTTGTCTCTAAGTCTAAGGTGTGTCTCTTGTAGGCAGCATATAGAGAGATCTTGTGTTTTAATCCATTTTGCCACTCCCTGTCTCTTTATTGGTGCCTTTAGTCCATTTACATTCAGCGTAATTATAGATAGGTATGAATTTAGTGCTATCATTTTAATGTCTTTTTGTGTGTGTTGTTGACAGTTTCTTTTTCCCACTTAATTTTATATGCTGAGTAGATTATCTTTATATATTGTCCTTTCCTCATATTGTTATAGTTGATTATGTTTCTGCTGAGTCCCTATTTTTTTCTTGCATTTTATTTTGATTTGTAGGATAGTTTGCCTCCTTGGTGTTTACCTTATTATTGACCCCTGTTTTTCTAAATTTAAACCTAACTTTTATTTCTATGTATCACCTTGTCTTCCTCTCCGTATGGAAGACCTGTAACTACATTTCTTAGTCCCTCTTTATTGTTTTTGTTGTCATCTTTTACATAATAACATTGTGTTTTCCCTGTTTTATTTTTATGTTGATTTATTTTTTTGATTTCCCTGTCTGCGTTGACTTCTGGTTGCTCTGCCCAGTGTTCTAGTCTTGGGTTGATACCTGATATTATTTTTTTTCTAACCAAAGAACTCCCTTTAGTATTTATTGTAGTTTTGGTTTGGTTTTTATGAATTCCCTTTGTAATTTCACCTTTACAATTGAGAGACAGTTTTGCTGGATATATGATTTTTGGCTGGCAATTTTTTCCTTTAATTTTTTATATAAGCCATCCCATTGCCTTCTTGCCTGCATGGTTTCTGCCGAGTAGTCCAAGGTTATTCTTATTGACTCTCCTTTGTAGGTGACTTTTCATTTATCCCTAGCTGCTCTTAAAGCTCCCTCTTTATCTTTGATTTTGGCAAGTTTGATTATAATATGTATTGGTGGCTTTTTTTAACATCTACCTTATGTGGCGTTCAGTGGGCATCTTGGATAGATATCTTCTCATCTTTCACGATATCAGGAAAGTTTTCTGCCAACAAATCTTCAACAATTCTCACTTTATTTGCTGTTATACCTCCCTGGTCTACTACTCCAATCACTCACAGGTTATTTCTCTTGATAGAGTGCCACATGATTCTTAAGCTTTCTTTGTTTTGTTTTTTTTTTTAATTTTTTAATCTGATTTTTCTACAAATATAGTAGTCCCAAGTGCTTTATCTTTAAGTTCAGAAATTCTGCCTTCCACTTGCTCAATTCTGCTTCTCTGACTTTCTATTCATTTGTCTACTTCTGTAATTTTATTGTTAATCTTCTGAATTTCTGATTGCTGTCTCTCTATGGATTTTTCCAGCTTATTAAATTTTTCATTATGTTCCTGAATAATCTCTTTAATTTCTTCAATTGCTTTATCTGTGTATTCCCTGGCTTGTTCAGCATATTGCCTTATTTCCTTCCTGATGTCTTGAAAAAAGAAGGGTTCTGTATATTAAACTTTTTTATTCTGCCTCTGGTAATTCCAGGAAGGCACTTTCGTCTAGAAGATCCCTAGATTCATTGTTTTGAGAGCTTGTTGAGGTCATCATGGTCTGTTTCTTTATGTAACTTGATATTGACTGTTGTCTCCAATCCATCTATAACTTATGGGATTAGTTTATTTTATGTTTCTTACCATGTCATACCTTCTTGCTTTGTTTGGTTTTGACTTGCCCAAATATCTTGCTTGAGCAAGCTAGATTGATTATTTTCACATGTAGAGCTCTGATGTCCTGTCCCCAGATGGGTAGAGCTGTTATCAGGTATATCAGTCTAGGAGTCCATTCATTTTTATTCTATGAATTCAGCTCAGGTATCCAGATAGCTGATCATCAAGTATGTGGTACAAGCTCTGTCCTACAGTCTTAGAGGGGCAGGGGTGATTGCTGTAGGTACCAGTATTTGGTTGCAACAGGGGGGTCACACTCTGAACAAGGCAAGGAACAGAGAATCATCCCCCACCTGTCTCTGAGGAAAGCTTGTCCCTGTTCCCTAGAGCATACAAGTGGATGAGTTCTGCAGATGGACAACGGGCACCCAATGTTTTTGGTTGTAAGGACTGGGAGGCACCAGTTATCCTTGGACCCCTGTCGTGGGTGGCTGCGTGACCTGAGTGGAGCCACTGGTCCTTAGGCCCCTGATGTGGGTAGGTGAGGACCCTGTTTAATAGCCAAAGCAATGTCAAGCAGCAAGCACCCACCTCTCCACCACACAGCTAAAATGGTTGGATTCTGCCAACAAGGGCCTATTCTGAAATAGGCCCACACAGGTCCATGCAGAGGGGAAATGTACTCAAAGTCCACAGACCATTTATGCCTGGATAGGAGCCACTTCTGTCCTGAGCTCCCCTGGTTATTAGAGTTGGCAAATTATCTTTTCCTTCAATTTTAAATTTATTCCTTCTTCAAGGCTGGGAGGATGGCTCTGGGTGTTCAACAGGGCCTATCTCAGGCCCAGGGAAGTCAACCACTGCAGCCAGCTTGGGAGCGGGGTTGGCGGGGAGAGCTGCGGTAAAATATACACTAGTACTTAGCTTTTGCCTAGAGAGCCATTCTTCTCTGGTTCTGGAGGCTTGAGTAGACTCTGCGGCCGGCTGCTTCTCCCTGATTAAACTGGGGCCCAACGCTAGTATCAACCCACCACCGCCACCCCCAGGAATGGTGCCTGAGGGCTTCCGGTAATCTCCCTCCGCTTCTGAAACATCTCTTCCTCTCCCTGCCCCTCAGTTTAATTTCTAAGCTTGACTTTGATGTTCAGAGCTCCTAGCTTTTCATAAATATACTCATTTCACTTTCTTTTTGGGTCTTGTTGTAAAGGGGGCTTGCCAGAAATGTCTGCCTGTTCTGTTTTCTTGGCTCCGCCTCTTCTCCCTCCATGCTCTTTTGATGCTTCATGTGTCATTTATTATTTTCCCTATAGAATCCTCAGTATTGAAACTCGAGGCTTTAATTTTTTCATCAGTCTTTTTGCATGAGAAATGCCGAGCATGTTCTTCCACTTGGGTTTTCTACCTCCTGCTCTTTGCGTATGTCATTATAATACTTTACTGTCTTCCCGAGCCACCCTTTGAAATCTTCTCTTCAGTCCTTTTACTTCATCATTTCTTCCTTTTGTGTTAGCTACTTGACATTCAAGAGCAAATTTCAGAGTCTCTTCTCACATCCATTTTGGTCTTTTATTTCTCTCCTGCCTTTTTAATCATCTCTTGCTTTCTTCATGTATGTTGCCCTTGATGTCATTCCACAACTCGTCTGGTCTTTGGTCATTAGTGTTCAACTCATCAAATCTATTCTTGAGATGGTTTCTAAATTCAGGTGGAATGTACTCAAGGTCTAATTCTGCTCTCGAGGACTTGTTCTAATTTTCTTCAGTTTCAGGACTTGAACTTCCATAGGAGAAACTGATGGTCTGTTCCGCGTTCAGCCCCGGCCTTGTTCTGACTGATGATATTGAGCTTTTCCATCATCTCTTTCCACAGATGTAGCTGATTTGATTCCTGTGTATTCTCTCTGGCAAGGTTCATGTGTATAGTTGCCGTTTATGTTGATGTGATAAAAGGTACTTGCAATGAAAAGGTCGTTGGTCTTGCTAAATTCTATCATGCAATCTCCAGCATCGTTTCCATCACCAATACCATATATTACAACTACCAATCCTTCTTTGTTGTTTCCAGCTTTCACATTCCAATCACCAGTAATCATCAGTGCATCCTGATTCCTTGTTCGACCAATTTCAAACCGCAAAAGTTGGTAAAAATCTTCAGTTTCTTCATCTTTGGCCTTAGAGTTTTTGTGTAATTTTGAATAGCAGTCACATTAACTGGTCTTTCTTGTAGGTGTATGGTTATTATCCTACCACCGACAGTGTTGTACTTCAGGATAGTTCTTGAAATGTTCTTTTTGACGATGAATGCAATGCCATTTGTCTTCAAGTTGTCATTCCTGGCATGGTAGACTATATGATTGTCAGATTCCAAATGGCCAATACTAGTCATTTCAGCTCACTGGTGCATAGAATAGTGATGTTTATGTGTTCCATTTCATTTCTGATGATTTCTCATTTTCCTAGATTCATATATTATACATTCCATATTCCAATTATTAATGGATGTTTGAAGCTATTTCTCCTCATTTTGGGTTGTGCCACATCAGGAAATGAAGGTCCCAAAAGCTTGACTCTATTCACATCATTGTCATTAGGTCAATTCTACTTCGAGGTAGTAACTGTTCCCCAGTCATCTTTCAAGTACCTACTTGAGGGGCTCATCTTCCAGCTCTATATCATACAGTGTTCCACTGTTATTCATAAGGCTCTCACTGGCTAATTCTTTTCAGAAGTAGATAGCCTGGTCCTTCCTCTTAGCCTGTCTTAGCCTGGAAGCTCAACTGAAACCTGTTCACCATGGGTGGCCCTGCTGGTGTTTGAATACTGATGGCATAGCTTCCAGCATCACAGCAACATGCAAGCCCCCACAGTATGGCAAACTGACAGACATGTGTGTTCTTTTATACATACACAGTCACCATGAGTAAGTACCTACTCAATAGCACCTAACAATGATTTCTGTGGATAGGAGGCCATTGTTGCTCTTTTTTGCTATTTAACGAATCTCTTGGTTATAAATAATGTTTGGTGGTATACCATTTTCATGAATAATGCATTTTATAAAGATATGACTAGAGATGCTGGCTGTGAAAAGCTGGCAGGGAAATGAGCATGTAAAGCAAAGTCATCCTAAAAACTGCAACTGTTTCTACGAGGAAAATCATCCCACTGCCATTTTGGATTAGTAGAAATACTCTGATCTAATTAACTTGCCACCCAGGTGACTCACTAATTTTCTTCGAAAATGATATTATGTCAGAAGCACAATGGTAGTCTCTGTTGTTTGCATTTTGGACACGTAATAGAGGAGATACCCCAATCAGACTTGTCCTTCTCTGCACTTATGCCCCCATCCTACATCTTAGGATCTCACTTCTCTCTAGTAAGTTCTCTTATCTTTCCATTTAATGCCTACCAAGGTTAACTCAACTGTTCGTGTGTCTGTTAGTCATATTGTGGTGGCTTGCATGTTGGTATGATGCCGGAACCTATGTCAATACAAGCAGAGTAACCATGATGGATAGGTTTCAGGGGAGCTTCCAGATTAAGACAGGCTAGGAAGAAGGACGAGGAGACTACTTCTTAAAAAAAAAAAAAAAGGCCAATGAATAGCAACTGAATATTAACTGACATAGTGCCAGAAGATGAGCCCCTCTGGTTGGAAAGCACACAAAATGCAACTGGGGAAGAGCTGCCTCCTCAGAGTTGACCTTAATGACATGGTTGGAGTAAAGCTTTTGGAACTTTCATTTGCCATTGTAGCACAACTTAAAATGAGAAGAAACAGCTAAAAACATCCATTAATATCTGAACATAGAATGTACAAAGTATGAATCTAGTAAATTACAACTCATCAAAAATGAAATGGAACACATAAAGATCCATATGGTAGGCATTAGTGGGCTGAAATGGACTGGTATGGTCCATTTTGCATCAGATAATCACATGGTCTACTATGGCAGGTGACAAATTGATGAGGAATAGTGTTGTATTCATCCTCAAAAAGAACATTTCAAGATTTATCCTGAAGTATTCTGCTTTCAGTGTTAAGATAATATCCATAAGCCTACAATGAAGACTAGTTAATACCACCATTATTCAAATTTATCCACTAACCAGTAATGCCCAAGATGAAGAAATTGAAGATCGTTACCAACTTCTAGAGTCTGAAATTTATCAAATATGCAATCAGATGCATTGATAATTATGATTGGAATGTGAAAGTTGGAAAAAGAAGAAGCATCAGTAGTCGGAAAACATGGCCTTGGTGATAGAAACAATGCTGGAGTTCACATGGCAGAATTTTGCAAGACCAACAACTTATTCTTTGCAAATACATTTTTTTTTTTAACAACATTAATGGTGACTATACAAAAAAAAAAAAAAATGGACCTCTACAGATGAAAGATACAGGAATCAAATGGACTTCATCTGTGGAAAGAAATGATAGAGAAGTACAATATCATCAGTCAGAAAAAGGCAAGAGGCCTGCTGTATAATAGACCATCAATTTTTCATATGGAATTTCAAGAAAATTAGAACAAGCCCATAAGAGCCAAAACATGACTTTTAGTGTATACCACCTGAACTTAAAGATCATATCCGGAAAGATTTGACACGGAACACTAATGATTAAAGATCAGACAAGTTGTGGGCTATCAAGGACATCATACATAAAGAAAACAAAAGGTCATTTAAAAGATAGGAAAGAAAGTAAAGACCAAAATGGATGCTGGAAGAGGCTCTGAATCTTGCTCTTGAACACAGAGAAGCTAAAGCAAAGGGAAGAAATGGTATAATAAAAGAGCCGAACAGAAGATTTCAATGAGTGGCTCCAGAAGACAAAGTAACATATTTTAAGAAAGCTTGCAAGTGTCCTGAGTAAGAAAACCAAAAGAGAAGAACATGCCCAGCATGTCTCAAGCTGAAAAAAACTGAAGAATAAATTCAAGCCTTGATTTGCAAAATTGAAGGGTTCTATGGGCAAAATATTGAACAATGCAAAAAGCATCAAAAGAAGATGGAAGGAATACACAGAGTCACTGTACCAAAAAGTATTGGCCGACATTTGACCATTTCAGGAAGTAGCATATGATGAAGAGCCAATAGTATTGAAGGAAGAAGTTCAAGCTTCACTAAAGGCATTGTGGAATAACAAGGCTCTAGGAAATGATGGAATACCAATTGAGATGTTTCAACAAACAGATGCAGTGCTGGATGTGCTCACTCATCTATGCTAAGAAATTTGAAAGACAGCTACCTGGCCAACCAACTTCAATGGATCCATATTTGTACCCATTCCAAAGAAAGCTGATCCAACAGAATGCAAAAATTATCTAACAATATCATTAATACTACATGCAGGTAAAATTTTGCTGAAGATCTTTCAAAAGTGGTTATACCAGTATGTTCACAGGGAACTACCAGAAATTCAAGCTAGAATCAGAAGAGGATGTGAAATGAGGAATATCATTGCTGTCAAACGGGTCTTGGTTGCAAGCAGAAAATACCAGAAAGTTGTTTACCCCTGTTTTGTTGACTATGAATAGACATTCCACTGTATGGATCATAACAAATGGTGGATAACATTGGAAAGAATGGAAATCCCAAAACATGTCATTGTGCTAATGAGGAATCTGACATAGACCACAAGGCAGTTGTTCTAACAGAACAAGGGGATACTGCATGGTTTAAAGTCCGGAAAGCTGTGCATCAGTGTTGTATCTTTTCAACATACTTATTCAGTCTCTATGCTGAGCAAGTAATCTGAGAAGGTGGACTATACGAAGAAGAACCCAGTATCAGGATTAGAGGAGGACTCATTAACAACCTGCAATATGCAGATGATACAACCTTGCTTGCTGAAAATGAAGAGAACTTGAAGCACTTACTGATGAAGATCAAAGACTACAGCCTTCAGTGTAGATTCCACCTCAACCTAAAGAAAACAAAAATTCTCACAACTAGAGCATTAAGCAACATCATGATAAATGGAGAAAAGGTTGAAGTTGTCAAGGATTTCATTTAACTTGGATCTACAATCAATACCTACGGAAGCAGCGGTCAAGAAATCAAAGGACGTATTGCATTGGGCAAATCTGCTAGAAAACATTTCCTGAAAGCGCGAAAAAGCAAAGATACCACTTTGAGGACTAAGGTGCATGTGAAAGCTGGACAATGAATAATGAGGCCCGAAGAAGAATTGATGCCTTTGAATTAGGTGTTGGCAAAGAATATTGAATATATTATGAACTGTCAGAAGAAAGAATAAATCTGTCTTGGAAGAATTATAACTAGATGCTTCTTAGACACAGGGATAGTGAGACATCTCACATACTTTGGACATGTTATCAGGTGGGACCAGTCCCCAGAGAAGAAAATCATGCTTGGTAAGGTAGAGGGCCAGCGAAAAAGAAGCGACGATCAAGGAGATGGACTGACACAGTGGCTGCAACAATGGGCTCAAACATACCAACAGTTTTGGAGATGGCACAGGCTCTCCAGTCTTTCATTCTTTTGTACGTGGGTATGCTGTGAGTCGGAAACAACTCCATGGCATCTAACAACAACAACAAGGTTAATTACATATTTGTGCTGCAAATCTTCAACCCGAACAATCAGGAAGTGCCTTCAGTCCTCGACAATAACTTACCTAGCACCACAAGAGATGACAGACTGCTTCAAAGATGCAGTTTAGGCATTCTGGCCATCTATTTGTTTATCTCAGTTGGATAATCACTGTTTTCAACTTCAGCAGATGCCAAGTGCTAATACAGTATTTATAATCTCTATTTCCATGCTTCTTTACCACAGCCAGTTTGTCTTTCAGTGTGTTGCTCTCCACCTGTCTAACATCATCACCATCATTTAAGTAAGTTTGATGCCAGTAGATAGCACAGATTGCCAATGTTCCATTTACCCCAGCAGTGAATTTATCTGTCTGCTTTTCAAATACTTGAGCAATGTAAATTGCTTTAAATGCTTGTTATCTTAACCTACTCTCGGACCAGTAGAAGTTAGGAAACTAGATGGCCCACTGAAATAAGGTAATTTGAGTAGAGTACAATAAAGGAATTACAGCAAAGGGATATGTTCTGTGTGAGAAATATCTAAGAATAGAGTAATAGCACTAAACAGGTAACTTCTGAGAATTGTTACCACCCCAGCCCTGAAGAGACCAGAAAAGTGAGTGATTAATGGTACTGAACTTTAGAGAAGCAATGCCTGGCTGCAGCTGGGTTCCAGAAATCATGCAGGTAAAGAGGCTGGGGAAAATTACTCTGAACTCACTCTTTTTGCTGCTAACGACACCATTGACTAAACCTCTAAGAATAAAGAGAGCAAAGGATTCCATTGAGGCAGTTCATACAGCTTAGCCACCTAGAGCAAAGAGGAGGTTGGGGTGGAGAATGGACTTGGAGGAATGCACTGAAGGTATGACAGAAACATTGCTATTGATGAGCAGATGTATTTTAATAGGTAGATGTGCACATGTAAATACCTGGAATAAAATAAAAAAACATTGCCATCAAGTCGATTTTGACTCATAGTGACTCTACAGAGTAGAAATGCCCCATAGGTTTCTAAGGCTGTAATCTTTAAGGAAACCAACTACGCATCTTCCTCCCTTGGAGCAGCTGGTGAGTTAGAACAGAGCTGGTGAGTTAGAACCTCTTGGTTAGCAACCAAGTGCTTAAGGACTGCATCACCAGGGCTGCTCACACAGAAATAGTACATTTAATATATGTGTACACATATGTTTAGTTTATCTTATTCATATTGCAAAATGGAATGACAATGAAAACGATGACTGATTACATTTTCACCAGGATATCATGGACTCCAAAAAATTTTCTCTCCATCTCATTAAATAATACCCAATTTGTCAACATTCAGTGCTGTTTAATTGCCTTGTTAGTCATTTCCCAATTCATTAAATCCTCAGTGGCTTTAGGAATCTACAACCCTAGGGATCCGGAAACTGATATAAAAGATCCTGGAAGTATTAGGTTTAAGTTCATTGGGATGACGGTGTCGCTGTGAAATTTGGGTAAGTTGCGTAATTCAGATGTTAGAGATAGCTGGAAGATTTTACTTTTTTCTCATAACCAGTCCAGTCACCATTCACACACTATGACATGATAATGGCTAAGGAAAGGCCTTCTTAAAAAATCACAATCATCCAATTGTCATCTCTGAAACTGCTGAAAGCACAAGAAGAGATGTATTGTTTCATGCTGTTAGTAGCATAAAAAGGGGAACTAGCATTACAGTGAAGGACATGGGAGACAAAAACTAAATTAACAAACAAGAAACCATTAGCATCCACTTGGCCAATTAAAAAACTGTGACTATCTCAAGAGTAACTGGAGTGGCAGAATAGAGGAGGAGAGAGTAGGGGGCTAAGGGTCAAAAGAAGAGTTTCAATTTCTTTCAGTTTGGTATTTCTTTAAATATGGCATATTTAAGAAGACTTCCAGGCAACACAGGCTTACTCCTGAAAGGAAAATTTTTCATTTCAATAATTTTGGGTAGAAAATGCTGTTTTAGCTTATAATACCAGTATAGCGTCATTAGTAGAATAAACATGTTAGCTGGTTAGCACACTGCAAAGTAGGCATAATCTTCTGGTTCTGATAAGAGATGACTCAGTTATTCCAGCCAGGCCCTCACATTGTGTGCATACATGGGTTTCAGGGGAAACACCAAGAAAATGTGGCCTTTATTTTGGTTTTGTATGCCAGGGTGAGTTATGATTTTTTTTTCTTGTGTGTTGTTTTGTGTTTTCCCTTGTGAGGGCAATTACAATGGCTTTCCTGAGAGTCTCAAAAGGGTCTGAAACACAGTAGAAGAGAATTACCATCTCTAAAGGAATGGAGCTCAGAGCAGAGAACATGAATGCAAGGATGAGGGAAGCAAAGGACAGAGCACCACACTGGGCTCTATGCTGAATGGTTTCATCATTGAGAGCTGTTGATGTTCTTAGTCGCCATAGAGTCAACCCTGACTTATGGTAACATTATATACAGTAGAATAAACCCTTGGGCAGTCCTGCATCATCCTCACAATCCCCCAAATGTTCTGGTCCCTCATAGTAGCTATCATAGCAATCCATTTCACTGAGGGTATCCCTCGCCCTCACTGACCTTCTGCTTCACCAAACATGCTGTCCTGTTGGGATCCATAAAGTTTTCATTGGCTAATTTTCAGATGTAGATCACCAGGCCTTTCTTCCTAGTCCATCTCAGTCTGGAACTCCACTGAAACCTGACCACCACGAGTGACCCCGATGGTATTTGAATTACCAGTGGTACAGTTTCTAGCATCATGGCAACACCCAAGTCACCACAGTAGGACAAACTGACAGAGGGCACTGAGTGGACTGTGGGGCAAAGGGTGGTTGTGAGAGAATAGAGAATAGAAAGATGCAAGATTAGAAAAGAGAACATATATATCAGGGGACATAGTAGAGGTATTGGATACAGATTTTACCCCTGCAGTATTTGACATGAAAAACATGCCACTGCTTTACAACTGTGTGACATCATTACTTACATATGATAGATATTTTTTACATGTCAAACTATTTACTAAGCACCCTATATACAATATCTCCTTTAAGTTTTCCTACAACCGTAGGAGAAACTTATTGTTTTTCCCATCAATAGATGAGAAAAATGAGGATTGGGGAAATTAAATGAGTTTTCCAAAGTTTTTACCAGTGGCCCTTGAGTTGACTCCAAATCTTGGTGACCCCATGTTTGTCAGAGTAGAACTATGCTCAGTAGGGTTTTTGTCTTAGTTATCTAGTGCTGCTGTAACAGAAATACCACAAGTGGATGGCTTTAAAGAAGAGAAATTTATTCTCTCATAGTTTGGAAGCTAGAAGTCTGAATTCAGTGTGCCAGCACCAGGGGAAAGTTCCTTGTCATCAATCTTCCCCTGGTCTAGGAGCATTTCAGAGGAGGGACCCTGAGTCTAAAGGAAACTTTACTTACAAAAAGAGGTGGCAGACTGGATTTGGCTCATAGCTGTAGTTTTCTGATGCCTAGTATGGCCATCATACGTCAACTGATAGCCTCTGGCAAGATGAGCAGGGAGGAAATAGGCAGCAGAGGGTGGAGAGATGAAAACTGAGGGATTGGTGAGTCACCACGGGCCCCACACATGCAGGTACTATTCAGCAGATTCCCTCACGGGGGTGATCACATATTAAATGTCAAGAGGGAAGGGATCACAATATTATACACCTGCCAAAACACTGAGAATCATGGCCCAGCCAAGTTGACACACAATCTTAAGCATCACAGTTTTCAATAGCTTATTTTTCACAAGATCCCCCGGCCTTTCTTCTGAGGCACCTCAGGATAGCCTCAAAGCGCCAACCTTTCAGTTAGCAGTACCTTCACCATTTGCACAAGCCATGGTTAGAGTGATTGAAATCATCGACATCAGGATTTGCACCTAGAGCTATTTATTCATCACTGTTCTTGTTGAATGTTTTATACAGAGCAAACCTTTACATTCATTAGATCCTTGATTGTTCACAACATTGTAATATAGGCAGGAGTGCTGGAATAATAAATAATAGCAATGGTAATAACATTAATATCACAACAGATATTCATTTCAGCATCTCTCAGATGTGATCTACAAAAAACGTTCTTCAGAAACACTTGGGCTGCTTCAGAGAAAGCGGGTTCCTGAGTTTCACCCATAACTTGTTAAATTGGAATCTCTGGGGTGGAGTCCAAGTGGTTCTTATGTGCACAGAATTTGAGAAGCACTGCTTGCTTGAGTGTTTACCACCTGTCAGGCGCTGTGCTCGTCTGTACATGGGTTATCTCCTTTAATCTTGACAATAACCCTGTTGGTGGTGGTTGCTGTCCAGTTGATTCTGTCAACAACTCTGTTGTTGTTTCATGTATTGATAACAAACCTAGGGAGAGATAAATTATCTCTGCATTATAATATGAAAAAAACTGAGACTTAAGTGTGTCCATTACTAATCTCTCCAAGGTCCCACAGCTTTTATGTCATGGAGACAGAGCTTGAATCCATGTTATTTGCTTAAAAGTCAAATGTATTTTCTGATATCCCAGCTGTCTCCCGTTTGAGCAGTGAGCTCTGACTTTTGAGACATGCCTCACCTCCATCATGACATATAATGACAATTTGTTGCTAAGCTGAAAAACTGCTTGTTCACAAACCCACTCACTTGGGAAAACAAATGACCTGATAATTGGTCAGGCTGACTGTTTTCTGGGCAGATTTCTTTCCTTATTCCTATATATGTCCCCAAAGAAGACAAATGGCAGGAATTACTGGTGCCAGGAAATACGTGAGGGCACCACACAATTCTCTGATGGTTTAGCATGAAATGACATCATTATGAGACCACCAGAAAAGAAATTCTGTTGACTTGCTTCTCCTCAGAATCGGGGTGGTCCACGCATTCTTTCATTCATTAATTCCTTCAGCAGATATTATGAATCTATTTTATGCCAGACACTGTTCTAGGCACTAGGGATATAGTAATGAACAAAGACAAAAATTCCTCCTCTCATGGAGTTCGCACCATTGTTGTTGTTGGTAGTTGCCATTGAGGTGATTCCAGCTCATGGTGCTTGTGTGTTGCACAGCAGAACTGCTCCTTAGGGTTTTCAAGGCTGTTAGCTTTACCTTTACCTTTCAGTAGCAGATCACTAGGCCTGTCTTCTGAGGTGCCTCTGGGTGTGTTTGAGCCACCAACCTTTCAGCTAATAGTGGAGCACTTTAACTGTATCTCCCTCCTAGGAAATCCATTTATACCCTAATGACTTCCTATTGACACAGTGGACCCGTGAAAACGTGGATGGAGCACTGTATCACTATGGATAATTTGACCACTCAGTGATTTTCTCCAGTTATCTGCTATTCCTTTACAGGATTCCTAGAATACTATGAAGAGTTTTAAAGCAATTTGCTACTCTGTGAAGCTCTTAACAAAGTAGCAAAATCCCTTAAGAAATATTTTTAAAAAAATTGTGTTCAGATTTTTGATTGTCACAAAGATTGAGGCCCTTCCTGGCTATTTTTTATCAAAGAGACAAAGATGGAAGATGTCTTATACCCATGGGACAGAACATACAAAGAAAAATGTCCAACTTCTTTTACACAGTTTTTTTTTTTTTTTATATACTTTAGATGAAGCTTTACGGAAATAGTTTGACACCGGTTAACAACCCCACGACATGTCAACCCTTCTCAACCCTGGGTTCCCTATTACCAGCTTCCTGTTCCCTTCTGTCTTCCAGTCCCTGCCCCAGGGCTGGGGTGCTGTTTTAGTTCCATTGGCCTGTTCAATGTTTGGCCGAAGGGTGGACCTCAGGAGCAACCTTATTACTGAGCTGAAAGGGTGTCAGGCTTTCTTCAGCCTCTGTCAGGCCAGCAAGTCTAGTCTTTCTTTTTGAGTTAGAATTTTGTTCTATATTTTCTCCAGCTCTGTCCAGGACCTTCTGTTGTGATCCCTATAGGAGCAGTCAGTGGTGGTAACCTGGCACCATCTTAGTTGTACAGGACTTAGTCTGATGGAGGCTGTGGTAGATGTGGTCCATCAGTTCTTTGGACTAATCTTTCCGCTTTTAGTTTTCTCCATTCTTCCTTGCTCCCAAAGGGGTGAGACCAGTGGAGTATCCTAGATGGTCGCTGACAGGCTTTTAAGACCTCAGATGCTACTCACCAAAGTAGGCTGTAGAATATATTCTTTATAAACTATGTTATGCCAATTGAGCTAGATGTTCCCGGAGACCATGGTCCCCACAGCCCTCAGCCCACCAATTTAGCCCCTCAGGGAGTTTGAATGTATCTATGGGGCTACCATGACCTTGCCTTGTACAGGTTGTGCTGGCTTCCCCAGTACTATGTACTGTCTTACCCTTTACTGAAGTTTCCACTTTTCTATTGCCTATTAAGTGTTTTTCCATCCACACCCCTCCCCTCGCTTGTAACCATCAAAGATTGTTTCTTTTTGTGTGTAAACCTTTTCATGAGTTTTTACAGTAGTAGCCTCATACAATATTTGTCCTTTTGTGGTTGGCTTATTTCACTCGGCGTAATACCCTCTGGATTCATCCATGTTATGAGATGCTTCACAGATTCATTGTCCTTTATCATGGTGTAATACTCCATTGTGTGTATGTACCACAGTTTGTTTATCCATTCATCTGTTGTGGGCATCTAGGTTTTTCCCATCTTTTTGCTATTGTGAACAATGCTTCATTGAACATGGGCGTGCATATGTCTATTCATGTGACAACTCTTATTTCTCTAGGATATATTCCTAGGAGTGGGATTCCTGGATCTTATGGTATTTCTATTTCTAGCTTTCTAAGGAAGCGCCATATCGTTTTTCAAAATGGTTGTATCATTTTGCATTTCCACCAGCAGTGCATAAGAGTTCCAATCTCCCCACAGCCTCTCAACATTTGTTATTTCCTGTTTTATTGATTTGTGCCAGTAAAGCCAGGGTGAGATGGTATATCCTTGTGGTTTTGATTTGCATTTCTGTAATGGCTAGAGATCTTGAGCATTTCCTCTTGTGTCTGTTGGCCGGTTGAATGTCTTCTCTGGTGAAGTGTCTGTTCATTTCATTAGCCCGTTTTTTAATTGGATTATTTCTCTTTTTGTTACAGAGGTGTTGGATTTTCTCACAGATTTCAGAGATTAGACCTTTGTCTGATTTGTAATAGCCAATTTTTTTTTTTTCTCAGTTCTCTTTTTACTCTTTTGGTGAAGTCTTTTGAAGAGTGTAAATGTTTAATTTTTAGAAGATCCCTGTTATCCAGCTTATCCTCTGAAGTTAGTGTGTTGTTGGTAGTGGTTTATATCCTGTTAATGCCGTGTATTAGGGCCTCTAGCATTGATCCTATTTTTCTTCTGTGAACTTCATAGTTTTGGGCTTTATATTTAGGTCTTGGCTCCATTTTGAGTTAATTTTTGTATATGGTGTGAGGTGTGGGTCCTGTTTCATTTTTTTGCTGATGGAAATCCAGTTTTGCCAGCATCATTTGTTAAAAAGACTGTCTTTTCCCCATTTGATGGACTTTGGGCACTTGTCAAAGATCAGGTGACCATAGATAGGTGGGTGGATTTACATCTGGGTTCTCAATTCTGTTCCATTGGTCAATGTATCTGTCATTGTACCAGTAGCAGGCTGCTTTGACTACCCTAGCTGTATAGTAGGTTCTGAGGTCAGGTAGTGTGAGTCCTCCTACTTTATTCTTCTTCTTCAGTAGTGCTTTACTTATCTGGGGCTTTATCTTTTTCCACATAAAGTTAATGATAAGATTTCCATCTCTTTAAAGAATGTTGTTGGTATTTGGATTGAGATTGCATGGTATTTGCAAATTGCTTTAGGTAAAATTGTCATTTTCACAATGTTGAGTTTACCTATTCATGAGCATGGTATGTTTTTCCATTTATGTAGATCTCTTTTGGTTTCTTGCAGTAGTGTTTTGTAGTTTTCTTTGTACGGGTCTTTTACGTCACTGGTTAGATTTATTCCCAAATATTTTATTTGGTAGAATTCTCTAGTAAAGTCATCTGGACCAAGGCTTTTTTTTCTGCTGGGAGTTTTTTTTGTTTTGTTTTTTTATTTTTTACATTTTCAATCTCTTGTTATGGGTCTGTTCAGATTTTCAATATCATTTTGTGTTACTTTGGGTAGGTAGCGTGTTTCTGGAAACTTGCCCATTTTCTCTAGGTTTTAAAATTTGTTGAAGTACATTTTCATAATATTCTGCTATGACACTTTTTATTTCAGTTTGCTCTGTTATAATGTTCCCCATTTCAATTCTTATTTGGGTTATTTGCATCCTCTCCTGTTTTTCTTTTGTCAGTTTGGCCAGTGGTGTGTCGATTTTTTTGATCCTTTCAAAGAACCAACTTTTGGTTTTGTTGAATCTTTCTATTGTTTTTCATATCTATTTCATTTATTTCTGCTCTGATTTTTATTTCCTTTCTTCTGGTTACTGTGGGCTTCTTTTGCTGTGCTGTTTCTATTTGTTCAAGCTGTGTAGCTAATGTTTTGATTTTGTCCCTTTATTCTTTTTTGATGTGTGCATGTATTGCTATAAGTTGACCTCTGAGGACTGCCTTTTCTGTGTCTCAGAAGTTTTGGTATGATGCATTTTCATTCTCTTTTGATTCCAGGAATATTTTGATTTCATCTCTGATTTCTTCTATTACCCAGTGGCTTTTAAGCAGAGTGTTATTCAGTTTCTATGTAATTGATTTTTTTCCCTTACTCTTCCTGTTCTTAATTTCTACTTTGATGGCATTGTGTTCAGAGAAGATACATTGTATTATCTAAGTGTTTTGGATTTTGTTGAGTGTTGCTCTTTGGTCTAAGATGTGGTCTATTCTGGAGAATGTTCCATGTGTGTTGGAGGAGAATGCATACTTTGCAGCTGTTGGGTAGCGTGTTCTATATACGTCTATGAGGTCAAGTTGGCTGACTGTGCTCTTTAGCTCTTCTGATCTTTGTTGAGTTTCTTTCTAGATGTTCTGTCTTTTACCGAGAGTGCTGAAGTCCCCTACTATTATTGTGAAACTGTCAATTTCTCTTTTCAGTGCTGTTAGGGTTTGTTTCATGTATTTTGGAGCGCTGTACTCATTGCATAGATGTTTATTATGGTTAAGTCTTCATGATGGATGGTCCTTTTAATAATTAAATAGTGCCCTTCTTTGTCTTTTATGGTGGATTTTGTTTTAAAGTCTATTTTATCTGAGATTAGTTTTGCCATTTCTGCTTTTTTGGTAGTTATTTGCTTGATTTTTTTTTCCATCCTTTGGTTTTTAATAAATTTGTGTCTTTGTTTCTAAGATATGTCTCTTTTAGATAGCACTTGATGGATCCTGTTTTTTTTTTTTTAATCTATTCTGTCACTCTGTCTCTTTATGGGTTTATTTAGGCCATTTATATTCAGTGTAATTATTGATAGGTGTGAGTTTATTGCTGTCATTTTGTAGTGCTTTTTTTGTGGTGCTAACATTTTCTTTGTTCCTCTTACTCTCCTCTGCTGAGTTCCTTTTATTCGTGGATTTCTTTTTCATTTCTTTTGTTTTTATTCATACTTTATGTTTTTCTTCTTTATTTTGATGAGTAGTTTTGTTAATTTTCTTTGTGGTTATGTTGAAATTTACCCTTATCTTGCTTGGTTTGAACCAGTCTATTATTACTTGGTATCACCTTGGCTTCCTCTCCATTAGAAAGTTCTATACCCACACCGTTTATTCCCTCTTTTATTGTTCTGATGTTGTTGTCATTTACAGATTAACCTCTCTGGTTCCCTGTTGCAATTCTTCTGGTTTTGTATGGTCCTTGAGAATTCATTTCCTAGGTTGGTATCTGGCTGGTACAATCTTGTGTCCTGGATTCAGGCTGTGGTCTGATGCTGTTTATTCCCAGACCAAAGGACCTCCTTTAATAATTCTTGTAAGTTTGGTTTGGTTTTTACATATTCCCTTAATTTCTGTTTATCCGGAAATGTCCTAATTTCCCCATGATATTTGAATGAAAGTTTTGCAGGATATGTTATTCTCAGTTTGCAATTTTTCTTCTTGCGAGGTTTTATATATGTAATCCGCTTGCCTCCTTGCCTGCATGGTTTCTGTCAAATAATCAGAGCTTAGTCTTATTGTTTCTCCTCTGTATGTGACTTTTTGTTTTTCTCGAGCTGCTTTCAGGATTTTTTCTTTGTCTTTGGTTTTAGTGAGTGTGATTATGATATGCCTTGGTGTTTTTCTTTTGGAGTCTATCCTATATGGGGGTCGTTGAGCTCATTGGATGGTCAGCTTTTCATTGTTCATGACATTAGGGAACTTTTCTGTCAGCAGTTCTTCAGTGATCCTTTCTGTGTTTTCCATTTTCTCTCCCTGTTCTGAAACTCCGATCTCTCGTAAATTTTTGCCTTTGCTTGTATCCCACATAATTCTCAGGGTTTCCTTGTTTTTTCTTCATTCTTTTTCTGACTTCTCCTCAAACAGAGTTGTATCCAAGTGTTTGTCTTCAATTTCACTGATCCTGTCTTCCATCATTTCAAACCTGCTCCTCAGCCTTTCTGTGATGCTGTCCATTTTGGAAATCTCATTGTTTATGTTTTGGATTTCTAAAAATTGTTGTTTTTGTATGATTTCCAGTTGTGCATTTATTTTGGCATTATTTTCCTGAATTCTTCCTTTTTTTTGTTTGTATTTTCCATGAATTTTTCTGCCTTTTCCATAAATTTGTCTATTTTTTCCTCATTTTTATCTGATTTTGCTTCAACTTTTGGGTATCTCTGCATATTAGAGATTTGAATTCCCTGTCAGGTAGTTCTAGTGCCTTTTCTTCTACTGGAGAGTCATCTGATGTTTTATTTTGGATGTCTACTGAAAACATCCTGTCCTGATTTTTTACATGTTTTGATATTGCCTGCTGTGTACAGGACATTCAGTAGTTATTTTCATTTCTTGATTGTAGATTTTTTTTGTTTGCTTTGTCCTTTATTTTTGTTTTATTTGGTTATGTCTGAGCAGATGGGTTGTGCATTCTTTGTTGTTTGCTCATCTGTAGTTGTGATACTTTTCACCTCCTGTCCAGTGGGTGGGACCACTCACTCAGATATGGTGCAGCAGGGCAGGTCCAGCTGAAGAGGTGGAGCTGGTATGGGTTGTTTATGGCAACTACTAGGACTGACAGGGCGGGCCAGGAATCAGTGCTGGGCAGGTTCCAATAGGCCATGCCTCTGCTGCTTGGGGTGTTATGTTCAGCACACAGTGCAGGTAGGCAGGAAGGAGGGGGGAGGATGTGATGTGTGGAGCTAATATAGGTATGGGAAAGAGGAGAAACAGTTGTCAAAAACAAGCAAAGGAGAAAAAATAGTGCTAAGGGAGCTTGCCATTTGAATGGAGAGATGAGAAACCAAGAAATGGAGAAAAACAGAAAGGAAAAAAAGAAAAAGGAGGAAAAAAAAACCTAGATAAAAATTTGGAAAAGAAGTGCCCCCAAGGGTTCCACCATTGTCGCAGCAAAGACTGGATAAGTGGCTCCCAGGCTGCACAGTACAGCCTGGCTAGAGGGGATATAGAGGTCACACAGCACCAGGTATTCAGGAGACAGGAAAAGAAGGTAAGTATAGACAAACAAGAACTGAGAAATGAAGAAAGAAAGGAAGAGAGAAAAAAAAAGAAAGAAAGAAATGCCGCAGGGATCCCACCTACATGGCTTCGCAGATTGGGAGAGTGGCTCCTAATGTGTGAAGTGCAGCCTGGCTAAAAGGGCCTCCCAAGTGTGAAAAAAGAAAGAAAACAGTAAACAGAACAAAGCAAAACAAAAGAAGCAAAAAAAGAAAAAAACCCAGGAATCCCACCAGTGTAGTGTCATGGGCCTGGAGAGTGGTTCTCCGGTAGCTGAGTGGGATTTCACAGACTTTCAAGAAGCAAAGATGGCACTTGGAATCAGGTGTTCAAGAGAAAGGAGGGGGAGGCAGTGGGAGGCACAGAAGGAACTAAAAGAAATGGAAAGGAGCAACACCAGCTCAGGGACCTGGCTAGTTTGGGCAAAGTGAATGCAAGTGGCCTGGGGCAGAAGCAGTTGCCTACTGGCCAAGAGACTGCGGCTCGTGGGAAGCAGAGGAGGCCAAAGGCAGGGAAGAAGGGTGGGGTTTAGGAAAGCGCATATCATTCATTACTGGGTGCTCTGTGTCCTTCTGGGAACTTCGTGAAGCTGCTTTCCTGTGCTGCCTGTCCACTGATCTGTGATATGGGTGGAGCAAAGCTAATCAGCATGGATGCTGCACTTCCTAGGTGACCAAGCCACCACAGCCAGCCAGAAAGCTCAGAGGAAGAGCAGCAGGGAGGGTTGGGAAAGCGTGTATTGCTGGTTACCGGGTGATCTGTCTCCTGCTGGGAGCTCCATGGAGCTGCTTTCTCATGCTCCATGTCTGCTGATCCCTGACAGGAGACCAAGATGGTGAATCCATGCCTTGTTAGCTGATAAGGGACCTCCACGTGTGTCTCCTCACTCTCTGTCCTCTGTCAGTTTCTTATTCCATTTGGTATTTGCCTGAGTTCTTTTTCTCTTCATTTGACACTTTGGATTCCAGGAATGATATTTGTCTCTGTTTTACTTAGTTTTTCGGGTTCTCGCTGTGGAGGGACAGCATGATGCTTCTGTCTACGGTGCCATGTTGTCCCAAAGTACCCCTTATACACAGTCTTGATAGACATTTGTGCATGTGAAGCTCTCTACAATAATGAATCTGAAATCTATTCCACTTCAAAAATATACACAATGTATATTTTGCAAAGTTTTAATATATATGAATTTTTCTAGATATACGACTGTGAAAATTAATAGATTTAAATTTGTGTTCTTTGGAATTTCACCAAGACATATTCACTATTCCAGAAAAAAAAAATTACGTATTCACAAAGTACATTTTGCAAGGATTTCATATACACCAACTTGCCTAGGAATTCAAAATTGAGGGAACATTGTAATTTATTTTCTTCGAGACTTTATCCAGAATTGTTCCACTTGTAAGAAAAATTGTGCCACCAATGTAAGTGCCACTTCTAATATTTGAATCCTGGATTTATTCATAAGGATTTTATGTATGTGTGTATCTATTTCATTAAGTATTCCCGCATTCACATATTTAAATTGACATTGCTTTATATAATTCCTATATTATAATCATTGCCAGGTCATAATTATAAAATAAACTATTTTCTTTTACCTAACTTTCTTTTAGACTTAGGATATTTCCTTACATATACATACATATGTTTGTAAGTGGGTTAAATGATCTGTAAATTTCATTTCAGGAGTATAAAGAAAAAAAAAATTTTTTTTTATAAAGAAGGCATTAAAAAATGTTTGTTGCTGTAAAATAATGCTAAATGCTAATGTTTGATACTTCATAATAATGTTAAATTTCAGGATTTTTAATCCTGAAAGATCCACAGTGACTTCACATTTGATTTACTTGACATAATTGGATGGATTTTGTCATTTATCTTCACTCTGAAATTTCATCCTGATTCTCAATCTAGTCCTCACTCTTGGGATTTATGACACTTGTACCAAAGGTGCCTCTAGAGTATCTAAGGGGAAAACTTTCTCAGTATTTGCATAAGTGGAGAATGTCATCATTTTGTAAACCCTGGGGACATTCCTACCTCTCATGGGATCTGAACAACTTGTCCATTTCAATCTGAGAAATGAGGGAAGGAAGGGTTTCCCTGGGTGTTTAAATTCAATTAACTCCCTTCCCAGTTTGTTTTTATCCTGTCATCCACTTTTTTTTTTTTAATAATATTTAACACTGTCTATAAATCTTTCCATACATTTTTTTCTTGAATTATCATCTATCTCTTCCTATAAAACAAAAGCTTCGTAACAATAAGGGACAACATTATGCCTAAAACAACACCTGGGGCTCAATAAATAAATAAATAAATTTCATAACAATGAATAGACTCCAGCAGCATTATGACTCTCCTGCTACAAATCCATTTTATTAAAATGAATATATTGAGAATCAGAGAACTCCCATTAGTTTCTCAAGTAAGTATTCCTGCTCATATCTCCTCATTCTAATGCCTTTAGTCTTGACCACATCACATGTACCTGACACACAGAATGCCTTCATCTGATATGATATATGAGGGAATTAAACTCCATTTGCAGATGATGTATCCTTTAGCCATGGAGAGGGCCAATCACACCGTGACTGAATTCATCCTTGTGGGCTTCACAACAGACCCTGTGATGCAGTTGATCTTATTTGTGGTTTTTCTTGGTGTGTATACTGTGACCCTAGTGGGAAATATCATGCTAATAACATTGATCTGTAATGACTCCCAGCTCCACACACCCATGTATTTTTTCATTGGAAATCTGTCATTTCTGGATCTCTGGTATTCCTCTGTCAACACCCCGAAGATCCTAGTGACCTGCATCTCTGAGGACAAAAGCATCTCCTTTGCTGGCTGTGTAGCTCAGTTCTTATTCTCTGCTGGGCGGGATATAGCGAGTGTTATTTGTTGGCTGCCATGGCTTATGATCGCTATGTGGCCATCTCAAAACCACTGCTTTATTCTCAGGCAATGTCCATAAGGCTATGTGCATTTTTGGTAGCAGCCTCATATCTTGGTGGATTTATTAACTCTTCCATCATCACCAAAAGAACTTTTGCCTTGAACTTCTGTGGTGACAATATCATTGATGACTTTTTCTGTGATTTACTTCCCCTGGTGAAGCTGGCTTGTGGCAGAAAGGATGGCTACCAGACTCTACTCTATTTCCTTCTGACCTCCAATGTCATCATCCCCATTGTGCTCATACTTGCCTCCTACCTCTTCATCATTACCACCATCTTGAGGATCCGCTCCACCCAGGGCCACCTCAAAGCCTTCTCTACATGCTCCTCCCACTTGATTTCTGTTACCTTGTATTACGGCTCCATTCTCTATATCTACTGTCGCCCCCGATCTAGCTATTCCATGGATAGGGACAAAATAGGCTCTACCTTTTATACTGTGGTCTTCCCCATGTTGAATCCTGTGATCTACAGCCTGAGGAATAAGGATGTGAAAGAGGCTCTGAATAAACTCTTTAAGTAAATCAAGATTCTCTCTTTCTAAGGAGATGGGAAGAAAATCCTTGATCAAGTTATTTGTAACTCAAGCAGAGCTGCTGTTGTGCTCCATCATAATGAGAAAATCTTACAGTCAAGTTAAAAAGTTTCTCCAAACTTGACACTACATAGTTCAAGGGACCTAAGAAAAGAAAATTAAGGGAATTTAGGAAATAAATTTTGAACGTAAAGTATAAGGATAGTAATTGAATTCCATTGGTTAGAAACAACCAACATCATGGACTAGACACAAAAAACTGAAATGCAAAAACTTGCCTCTACATTTATAAAGAAAAGTACCATAATATCCCATTGCCATTAGCATAGGAATATTTTTGATAGACTGATCCACATAGTGTAGTATTGACATAGTTATATCATAGATACAGGAACAAATATATTGAAGTAATTTTAATATTTTCCTACGACTACTAATTAGATGATACTCATCACTTTCTATTTTCTTAACAGAATTTTATAAACATTTTTACAACATTTTTTTCCAGAAGCATTAGCACAAAGACTTAGCAGTACACATGAATCATCTCAGTGTAAACTAGTCTCTGAAGGCAAGATTTAATCAATTCACTTATCACTTGCATAAGGAAAAATCAGTCAAGACTCCATTGATGTGATTTTGTGAATCACCATAACTCTCAGTGATCCTCTTACTTAGACTTCTGCCAATCAAACTGTGACTTATTAACAGCAAAATACATTTACTATAATAAAAAATAATAGCTATAATGAAATAAAACAACCTGATAAATGAAAGTCTATGAGTACACATTGCTCAAAAGAAAAAAGTCTATATGAAGAATACATAAAATAGTGATACAAGAAAAGGGTAAGTATGATATGTTACATTCCACTTTGATTTTTTTTAAGTACGTCAATGTTAGTGTATGCTTATAAAGCATAACTATGTCCTTGTTTTTATTGGGGTAAGCAGTAAAGAAGAAAATGCCAGTTAACCAAATAGTTCCAGAAAAAGTTAGGAGCCCCATGCAGAACAGGAGGGACCTATCAACACTGGCAATCATACACATTAATCTGGAATGTAGGTAGAAAGGATGAAATTAGTACCAGTTGTCACACACAACACAAATTGAAACGGAATCCAACAGTGCAATTCCAGGATGCTTTACTTAGACAATTTTCTAAAAAGGATAGATATTTCTGCCAACTCAGCCTCATATTAAAAAGGTAAGATCTCTGTATTTATGGCTAAAGATAATAAAATTCCTATAAAATACACATTATTTTAAAGTAACATTAACAGAGCAAATTGTTATGCTACAGTGGAAGAAAATTGGTTGTTCAATACCAACCAATTGAAACTAGAAAATATATCATTCCAGAGGGAAATACTAAGTATGTTCATATTATGGTGTGTTTGGAGAGGTTATCTCCACTGCATAATCATGTTTAAATAATATTACTAAAACCCTAGGAATACTATGTAAGGATAGTGTAATGGATTGAATTATGTTCCCCAAAATATGTGTGTATCAACTTGGTTAGGCCATGATTCCAAGTATTGTGTGGTTGCTGTTCATTTTGTGACTGCAATTTTATGTTAAGAGGATTAGGGTGGGATTCTAAGACCAACCTTACTCGAGTCACCTCCCTGATCCAATCAATGTAAAGGGAGTTTCCCTGGGGTGTGGCCTCTACCACCTTTTATCTCTCAAGAGATAAAAAGAAAGGGAAGCAAGCAGAGAGTTGGTGATCTCATACCACCAAGAAAGCAGTGCCAGGAGCAGAGCATGTCCTTTGGAGCCGGGGTTCCTGAGCCTGAGAAGTTCCTTGACAAGGGGAAGATTGAGGACAAGGACATTCCTCCAGAGTTGACAGAGAGAGAAAGACTTCCCCTGGAGCTGACACCCTGAATTTGGACTGTCAGCCTACTTTACTTGCAGAAATAAATTTCTCTTTGTTAGAGCCATCCACTTATGGTATTTCTGTTATTGCAGCACTAGATGACTAAGACAGGTGTAATAATCTTAGGAAGACAAACAAAATTAACCTAAAGATTTAATTGAAACATGCCCTTAATGTTTTAGAATATTTTTAAGTGCAAATTTAGCCACAAATTTCTAATCACTGTGTTGGGAATATTTCATATGTCCTTTGTGTTTTGAAGTGCACGAAACAATCTAATTCGTAATCACAGTATAAATTCCTAAAGGAATTTGATTATTAGAGTTATGTTATGACATTTAAATTCTCAACAGCAAATGTTTTCCATGTGTGTCTTTTAGATTTTAATTCACTTAACTTATATATAAAAAGATATATAAGTTAAGTAAATTAAATATTAAACATAGTACGACTATGTATTGGGGATCTCCAAGACTACACTCAGGCTTGATGATTCACTGGAAGAACTCACAGGACTCAGCACATAGTCAAACTCACAGCTATTATTTATTTCAGCAAAAGGACAACAAGCATGATCAGCAAAGGAAAAGGCACATGGAGTGGGTCCAGGTGACACCAGGCACAAGCTCCCAGGAGTCTTCTCCTAGTGCAGTTACACAGGATGCACCAGATTCCCCAAGCAACACCCTGTAAAACCTGTGAAATGCTGCCAGCCAGGGAATTTCATTAGAAACTTGGATTTTGATTGGGAACTGTTCATATACACAGCCTATGCTTAGAATGCACCAAAAATTCAGACTCAGAAAGAAAGCAAGTTTTCAGCATCAACAATATTGTATGAACAGCTTAGGCATATTGAACTATTTTTATTACTTCTGCGAATGGTGGGAGGTCTCTCAAAATCAAGATTCCCATACACCCGCCAAAAGCAAACCTTGTAAGCAGACATTTCAGGGGATAACTGGCTTACTATGTTAACTCTTCCTTAGACAAACTATTTATGGGGGTTCTCCTTATGCAAAAAAACATATTGAACTTAAATGTTCTATAAAGAAAATGAACAAGTCTTAATATCTTTCACAGAATAAAGCTTGAGCAGGGGCATTCCTGGATAGCAAGCCTTGTGGTATTCCCAAAGTCATAATGTGTAGGTTCCTATGTTAACAGTTAACTTTGTGTCTAGTAAAAGTCAGTAAAGTAGTAAGGATCTATATAGTTGAGGTTGTTGAAACTCTAACCACTACTTTAACTAGTTATTACTATGATTACAAATACAAATTACTCTCTACCTGCCTTCTTCCATGATTCTGATCCATTTACTGTCTCCCACAATCTCAGCTGAACAGGAATATTTACTGGTAAAGTGTCTTAAATTTTCATTCTAGTGAGATCTGAGACTTTGGTCCATGTCTTTACTAGGTGGCCACATTTTTGCTTCGAAAGGAAGTGCCAAAGGAATGCTAAAAGATAAGTAGCTAAATCCCCTGGCTCCCGAAGATAGTTCTTCTTGACTCCATTTTGTAGGAGAGATAATTTTCATATGGAGACTGGGATAAGTCACTCTGTCCAGTACAGTGACCATTGTTATATTGCTGAACGAGGAGCCCAAAACAGCCAGGGGTGACACTCCTATTTCAGTTGATCAGAACAATGAGGATGTTTTCCTTCAGGAAAGCATTCCTCCTTGTACACACACACTTACAAATCCACTGCCCAACAGGGACAAGAAATAAAGCCTAGTGGTTCATTCTGGGCATAGTAAAACAGACAGTGTTAGTCTGAGTCCTCTGAGGAGAAAACACTGAGATGGAATTAAATGTGCTAGAATTTTATTAGGGGAAACACCTGAATAAGAGAAAATAAAGCAAATAAGAAAAAACAAAGAATGACATCAGATCATGCTACAAGTCTGACTTCAAAGGAAGAGGAGAGGAAGGATGCGTGAAAGAATCCTAGACCATGTGCAGTCTAATGGAAGTAGAGCAAGGTCAGGAGAAAGTTCTTGAGCCAACCAGAGTAGTCTAGTGCCTAACAGGGCTATGCCTGCCTTAGTAGCCCTGCCATGCTAAGTCATTGTTTGGGAATAGCCTTGGAGCATATGTAGGAAATGGATTTCAGAGTTCAACAGCTAGGGCCTTTGGTCAACTACATTATACTTGAAGGACTGCAAGGCTTACTTATTAGTCACCACAGGGGCCATGGCTACTGCATTCCCTTAGTTCCTAGGAATGTACATTCTTGATTAAAGAAGGGTGACATGATATAGTGACTGCTTTTTGAAAGCATATCAAATGTCTTAGAGGACACCTCCTTCAAAGTGAGGATGGCAAGAATTTGTCTATTTACTTTGGATGTTTTACCAGAAGAGACCAATCCTGGAGAAGGGCATCATGCTTGTAAAATAGAGGGTCAAGAGAAAAAAGGAAGCCCCTCAAGAAGAGGAATTGACACAGTGGTTGCAACAACGTGCTCAAACATATCTACTGTTTTGAGGATGGAACAGGATAGAGCAACATTTTGTTCTGTTATACATACAGGGTTGCTATAAGTTGGAACTGACTCAATGACACCTAACCACAACAACAATTTCTGTGGATAGGGGGAAATCATTGCTATTCTTTTGTTATTTAATGAATCTCTTGGTCATAAATAATGTTTGGCAGTGTACCATGTTCATGAATAAGGTATTTTATAAAGACACATCTAGAGATGCTGGCAGTGAAACATTGGCAGGGAAATGAATATGTAAAGCAGAGTCATCCTAAAAACTGTGACTATTCCAATGAAGAAAATCATCCCACTGCCATTTTGAATTAGTAGGAATAGTCTAATCTAATTAATCTGCCAACCAGGTAATTCACTAATTCTCCAAGAAAATGATGTTATCTCAGAGGCACAATGGTAGCCTCTGTTGTTAGCATTTTGGACACATCATAGAGGGGGTAGCCAAACCAGACTTGTCCTTTTCTGCCCAAATGCCCCCATCCTATATCTCAGGTTCTCATTTCTTTCCAGTCAGTTTTCTTATCTCTCCATTTAATGCCTACCAAGGTTAACTCAGCCATTTGTCTGTCGGTTTGTCACATTGTGGTGGCTTGAGTGTTGCTATGATGCTGGAAGCTATGCTACTGGTATTTCTAAAACCAGCAGGGTCACCCATGGTGGACAGATTTCATTGCAGCTTCCAGATTAAGACAGACTAGGAAAAAAGGACCATGAACTTACTTTAAAAAAAAAAAAAATGCCCAATAAAAACCTTATGAATAACAACAGAACTTTGTGTGATATAGTGCTGGAAGATGAGACCCTCTGGAAGGTACTCAAAATACTACTGGGGAAGATCTGTCTCCTGTCTCCTCATAGTAGAGTTGACCTTAATGGATGGAGTAAAGCTTTTGGGACTTTTTTTTTTTTTTTGCTGATATGGCATGAGTCAAAATGAGAAGAAACAGCTGAAAACATCTACTAACAATTGGAACATGAAATGTACAAAGTGTGAATATAAGAAAATTGGAAGTTATCAAAAATGAAATGCAATAAATAAAGATCAATATCCTAGACATTAGCAAGCTAAAACGGACGGGTATTGGCCATTTTGAATTAAATAATCATACAGCCTACTATTCCAGGAATGACAAACTGAAGAGAAATAGTGTCACATTCATTGTTAAAAAGAACATTTCTAGATCTATCCTGAAGTATAATGCTGTCAGTGATAGGATAATATTCCTAAGCCTATAATGAAGAGCAGTTAATACCACTATTACTCAAATTTACCCACTAACCACTTATGCCAAAGATGAAGATTGTTACAAACTTGTACAGTCTGAAATTGATCAAATATGCAATCAAAACACATTGATAATTACTGATGATTGGAATGTGAAAGTTGGAAAAAAGGAGAAGGATCATTAGTTGGAAAACATGGCCTTGGTGATAGAAACAATGCAGGAGTTCACATGACAGAATTTTGCAAGAGCAAACTTATTCTTTGCAAATACCTTTTTACAACAACATCGATGGTGACTATACACATGGACCTCACCAAATGAAAAATGCAGGAATCAAATTGACTTTATCTGTAGAAAGAGTCGATGGAGAGGGTCAATACTGTCAGAAAAAGGCCAGGGGCCTACTGTGGAACAGGCCATCAATTGCTCATATGCAAGTTTGAGTTAAAGCTGAAGAAAATTAAAACAACTCTACGAGAGCCAAAGCACTACCTTTAGTATATCTCACCTGAATTTAATGAGCATACCAAGAATAGATTTGCCACACTGAACAATAATGACTGAAGATCAGACAAGTTATTGGCTGACATTAAGGACATCATACATGAAGAAAGCAAAAGGTCATTAAAAAGACAGGAAAGAAAGGAACAAAATGAATGGCAGAAGAGTAGCTAAACCAAAGGGAATAAATAATGTAGTAAGAGAGATGAACAAAAGATTTCAAAGACTGCCCCCAGAAGACAAAGCGAAGTATTAAAATGAAACTTGCCAGGACCTGGAGTAGGAAAACCAAAAGGAAAGAACACACTCAGCATTTCTCTAGCTGAAAGAACTGAAGGAAAAATTCAAGCCTCGAGTTGCAATACTGAAGGATTCAATGGACAAAATACTGAACAAGCTACAAGAAGCATCAAAAGAAGATGGAAGAAATATGCAAAGTCACTGTACCAAAAATAATTGATAGATGTTCAACCGTTTCAGGAAGTAGCATATGATCAAGAACCTATGGTATTGAAGGAAGAAAGTCAAGCTTCCCTTAAGGCATTGGTGAGAAACAAGACCCAGGGAAGTAATAGAATACCAACTGAGATGTTTCAACAAACAGATGCACCGCTGGATGTCCTCACTTGTCTATGCCAAGAAACTTGGAAGAAAGCCACCTGGCCAACCATCTGGAATGGATCCATATTTGTGCCCATTCTAAAGAAAGATGATCCAACAGAATGCAAAACTTATCTAACAATATCATTAATATCACAGGCAAATAAAAATTTGGCTGAAAATCACTCCAAAGTGGTTGCAGCAGTACATTGACAAGGAACTGCGAGAAATTCAAGCTGGATTTAAAAGAGGTTGTGGAATGAGGGATCTCATTGCTGATTTCAGATGGATCTTGGCTGAAACCAGAGAATACCAGAAAAATGTTTACCTGTGTTTTATTGACTAGGAAAAAGCATTCAACTGTATGGATCATAACATATTATGGATAACATTGAGGAGAATGGGAATTCCAGAACACCTAATTGTACTCTTCAGAAATTTGTACATAGAACAAGAGGCAGTCATTCAAACAGAACAAGGAAATACTACGTTTGAAAGTCAGGAAAGGTGTGTGTCAGGGCTGTATCCTTTCACCAAAATTATTCAATCTGTATGCTGAGCAAATAATCTGAGAAACTGGACAATATGAAGAAGGTAGCATCAGGATTGGAAGAAGACTCATTAACAAGCTGCTAGATGCAGATGACACAACCTTGCTTGCTGAAAGTGAAGAGGACTTGAAGCACCTACTGATGAAGATCAAAGACTATGGTCTTCAGTACGGATTCCACCTCTACATAAACAAAACAAAAATTCTCACAACTGAACCAATAAGCAACACCCTAATAAAAGAAGAAATAATCGAAGTTGTCAACGATTTCATTTAACTTGGATCCACAATCAATGCTCATGGAAGAAACAGTCAAGAAATCAAAGGATGCATTGCATTAGGCAAGTCTGCTGCAAAAGATCTCTTCAAAGTGTTATAAAGCAAAGATATCACTTTGAGGACTAAGGTGCATGTGAAACAGGACAATAAATAAGGAAGCCCAAAGAAGAATTGATGTCTTTGAATTATGATGTTGGCAAAGAATATTGAATATATCATGGACTGTCAGAAAAATGAGTAAACCTGTCTTGGAAGAATTATAGCCAGATGCTTCTTAGAAGGGAGAACAGTGAGACTTCTTCTTACATACTTTGGACATTAATCAGGAGGGACCAGTCCCTGGCAAAAGAAATTGTCATGGATTGAATCGTGCCCCCTAAAAATATCTGTCAACTTGGCTAGGTCATGATTCCCAGTATTGTATGATTGTCCAACATTTTGTAATCTGATATGATTTCCCTATGTGTTGTAAGTCCTAACACTATGATGTAGTGAGATGGATTAGTGGCAATTACATTGATGAGATCTACAAGATTAGACAGTGTATTAATCCAAACTCTTTTGAGATAGGAAAGAGAGAAGTGCACAGAGAGACATGGGGACAGCATACCACCAAAAAAGAAGCACTAGGAGCAAAGCGCATCTTTGGACCTGATGTCCCTGCACCTGAGATTCTCCTCGACCAGGGGAAGATTGGTGACAAGGACCTTCCTCCAGAGCCAACAGAGAAAGAAAGCCTTTACCCAGAGCTGAGGCCCTGAATTTGGACTTGTGGCTTATTGAACTGTGAGAAAGCAATTTTTTTGTTGTTGTTGTTAAAGTCATCCAGTTATGATATTGCTGTTATATAGCTTTACTGGGTTGGGTAGCAGCACTAGATGCCTAAGACAAAAATTATGCTTGTAAAGGAGAGGGTCAGCAAAAAAGAAGACAGCTTCAATGAAATGGACTCACACAGTGGCTGTAACAATGGGCTTAAACACAGCAACAGTTTTGGAGATGGCACAGGGCCTGGCAGTGTTTCATTTTTTTGTACATGTGTTTGCTATGAGTTAGAAACAATTCCATGGCATCTAAGAACAACAACAAGGTTAACTACTTATTAATGCTCCCCAACCTGCAACCCCAACAATCAGGAAGTGCCTTCAGTCCTCAACAATAACTTCGCTAGCACCACAAGAGATGACAGACTGCTTCAAAGATGCAATTTAGGCATTCTGGCCACCTATTTGTTTATCTCAACTGGATAGACACAGCTTTCAACTTCAGCAGATGCCGAGTGCTAATACAATAATTATGATCACTATTTCCATGTCTCTTCGCTACAGCCAGTTTGTATTTCAATGTGTTGCTCTCCACCTGTACTTCTTACCGTGACACCATCATTGATCATTTAAGTAACTTTGATACCAGTAGATAGCCTAGATTACCGATGTTCCATTTTATCCCAGCAAGAGATTTATCTGTCTGTTCTTCAAATACTTGACCAACCTAAATCCCTTTTGAATGGTTGTTTCCTTGGCCTACTCTCAGACCTGTACCAGTTAGGAAATTAGCAAATAACAGATGACCTGATTAAACTGGGTAATCTGAGCAGAGTATAATAAAGCAACTACAAACAAGGAATGTGTTTGGGGTGGGAGATCCCTAGGAATAGCGTAATAATGCTAAATAGGTCACTTCTGAGAGCTGTTACCACCCCTAGCCCTGAACAGACCAGAAAAGTGAGTGTTTAAGGGCACTGGAGGGAGAGCTTTGAAAGAGGAATGCCTGGCTGGAGCTATGGACTCTGTCCAGAGATGCGGCCAGAATGTGGCAATGCTATAGGTAAGGAGTCTGGGGAAGGTGACTCTGACCTCACTCTCCACACTGCTAGCGACACCATTGACTAAACCCATAAGAAGACAGAGAGCAAAGGAGCCAGTTGATGCAGTTCATGCAGTTTAGAGTCCTAGAGCAAAGAGGAGGTTGGGGTGGAAAATGGATTTGGAGGGATGCATTGAAGCCATGACAGAAATATTGCTATTGATAAGCAGATGTATTTTAATATGTAGACATGCACATATAAATACATGAAATAAAAAAGAAAAACCCATTGACATTCAGTCGATTCTGACTCATTGTGATGATAGTCGAAAAAGTAGAACTGCCCCACAGGGTTTCTAAGGCTATAATCTTTAGGGAAGCCAACTACCACATCTTTCTCTCTTGGAGCAGCTGGTGAGTTTCAACAGTTAACTGTTCAGTTAGCAGTTGAGTGCTTAACCACTGCATGACCAGGGAACCTCATAAATACATAGTATATTTAATATACATATATATGTTTAGTTTATCTTCTTCATAATGCAAAATGGAATGAGAATGAAAATTATGACTGATGACATTTTGCAGCAGGATATCACAGACTCCAAAAAATTTTCAATCCATCTGATTAAATAATACCCAATTTGTCAACACAAAATTTTGTTAATTGCCTTGTTAGTCATTTTCCAATTTACTAAATCCTGAGAGGCTCTAGGTATCTACAACCCTGGGGATCCAAAAAGTGATATAAAAGATTTGGGGAACAGCAGGTTTGAGTTTTGTTGGGATGGTGGTGTTGCTGAAAATTTTAGGTAAATTGCCTAATTCAGATGTTAGAAGTGGAAGGAAGATTTTATTTCTTACAAGTCCAGTTGCCATTTGCATACTAAGAGATGATGATGGCTGAGGAAAGGCCCTCTTTAGAAATCGCAATCATCCAAATGCCATCTCTGAAACTGCCAAAAGCAGAAGAGATGTATTATTTCTTGCTGTTAGTGGCATGAAAAAGGGGAACTAGCATGACAGCAAAGGACAAGGTAGACAAAACTAAATTAGCAAACAAGAAACCATTAGGATCCACTCAGCCAATGGCCCTTGTGGGTGTTTCAGGAGTAATTGAAGCAGCATACAGCAGGGGTCTCAGAGTCAAAAGAGAAGTTTAAATTTCTTTCAGTTTGATATTTCTTTAAATATGGTGTATTTAAGAAGACTTCCAGGCCACAGAGTCTTACTTTTAAAAGTACAAATTTATATTTTAATAATTTGGGGTAGAAAATGCTGTTTTAGTGTAACAAGTAAATAACCTGATTAGTAGAATAAACCTAAAAAGAGAAAGACCCTCAACTAGATGGATTGACACACTGGCTGCAACAATGGGCTCAAGCATAATAATAATTGCGAAAATGGTACAGGATCTGGCAGTGTTTTGTTCTGTTGTACATAGGGTCACTATGAGCTAGAAATGACTCAAGGGCCCCTGACAACAACTGCAACAGTAGAATAAACATGTTAACTGGTTAGTACACACTGTCAGGTAAGCATAATCTTCTGGTTCTGATAACAGATTACTCAGCTGTTCAAGCCAGGCTCTCACCTGGTGTACACAGGTGGGTTTCAGGGGAAACACCAAGAAACTGTGGGCTCTATCTTGTTTTTGCATGCCAGGGTGAGTTATGAGGGATTTTGTCTTGACTTTTTCCTTGCGAGAGCCACTATATGGCTTTCCTAAGAATCTCAAAAGGGTCTGAAACACAATAGAAGCGAATTACCATCTCTAAAGGAATGGAGCTCAGAGCAGAGAACATGAATGGAGGGATGAGGGAAGCAAAGGACAGAGCACCACACTGAGCACTATGATGGATAGTTAGGTCACTGAGAGGTTGTTGCTGTTGTTACTTGCCATGAAGTCAACTCTGATTCATAGTGACATTAGAATACAATGTTCCCAGGTTCTGCAGCTTCCTCAAAATCACCAGCATCTTCGAGTCCTTTATAGTTATAGTATATATCTCTGGGCCTCACTGACCTTCTGCTTCATCAGACGTGATGCCCTGTTGGGATCCATAAAGTTTTCATTGGCTAACTTTTAAAAGTACATGGCCAAGCCTTTCTTCCTAGTCTGCCTTAGTCTGGAAGCTCCACTGAAACCTGTCCACCATGGGTGACCCTGATGGTATTTGAATTACTAGTGGTATAGTTTCTAGCATCATGGCAACACTCAAGTCACCATAGTATGACAAACTGACAGAAGGCACTGAGAGGACTGTGGGGCAAAGGGTGGTCGTGAGAGAGTAGAGAATAGAAAGATGTGAGGTTAGAAGAGAGAACATATATCAAGGGACATAGTAGAGATATGGGATACAGATCCTACCCTTGCAATATTTTACATGAAAAACATACCACTGCTTTACAATGTGTAACATCATCATGTAAACATGATAGATATTTTTTGCATGTCAAACCATTTACTAAGCACCCTATATACAGTAGCTCCTTTAAGTTTTCCTACCACCATACTAGGAACTTATTATTATTCCCATCAATAGACAATAAAAATGAAGATTGAAGAAATTAAATAAGTTTTCCAAGGTTTTTACCAGTGGCCCTCGAGCTGACTCCAAATCTTGGTGACCCCATGTTTATCAGAGAAGAACTATGCTTGATAAGGTTTTCAATAGCTGATTTTTCAGAAGTAGATCACTAGGCCTTTCTTCTGAGGCACCTCAAGGTAGACTCAAACCTCCAACCTTTCAGTCAGTACTACATTCACCATTTGCACAACCCATGGTTAGAGTGATTGAAATCAATGACATCAAGATTCACACCTAGAGCTATTCATCACTCTTCTTGTTCAATGCATAAGACGGTGCAGATCTGTACATTTGTTAGATCCTTGATTATTCACAACATTGTAATGTATGCAGGACTTCTGAAATAATAACAATGGTAACAATGTTAATATTATAACAGATGTTCATTTCAGCATTTCTCAGACGTGATCTACAAAAAGCCTGCATCAGAAACACTTGGGCTGCTTCAGAGAAAGCAGGTTCCTAAGTTTCACCCATAACTTGCTAAATTGGCATCTCTGGGGTCAAGTCCAAGGGGTTCTTACATGCACTGAATTTGAGCAGCACTGTTTACTTGAATGTTTACCATCCGTCAGGCACTGTGCTCATCCCTACATGGGTTATCTCCTTTAATCGTGACAACAACCCTGTTGGTGGTGGTTGGTGTCCAGTTGATACTGACAACAACCATGCTATTGTTCTGTGTATTGGTAACAACCCAAAAAAAAAAAAAAAAAAAACCCAAAGGAGAGATAAATTAACTCCGCTTTATAATATGAAAAAAACTGAGGCTTAAGTATGTTGATTAGTAATTTATCCAAGGTCCCACAGCCTTTATGTCATGGAGACAGAACTCGAATCCATGTTATTTGCTTAAAAGTCAAATGTATTTTCTGATACCCCAGCCATCTCCAGTTTGAGCAGTCAGCTCTGTTTTCTGAGACATGCTTCACCTCCATCATGACATATAATGACAATCTGTTGCTAAGCTGAAAAACTCCTTCACAAACCCACTCACCTGGGAAGACAAAAGATCTGATAATTGGTTAGGCTGACTGTTTTTGTGGGCAGATTTCTTTGCTTCTTCCTATATGTATCTACGAAGAATACAACTGTCAGGGATTACTGGTGCCAAGAAATACATATGAGTGCCACACAATTCTCTGATGGTTTTAGGGTAAAATGACATCATTACGAGACCACCGAGAAAAGAGACTCTGTTGACTTGCTTCTCTTCAGAATCAGGGTGACCACTCGTTCATTCATTTATTAATGCCTTCAGCAAATATTGATTATGTATGTTATATGCCTGACACTATTCTAGGCACTAGAGATATAGTAATGAAGAAAAGAGACAAAAATTCCTCCTCTCACAGAGATTTCACCTTTATTGTTGCTAGTAGTTGCCATCCAGGTGATTCCAACTCATGGTGCCTGTGTGTTGCACAGAAGTATTGCCCACAGGGTTTTCAAGGCTGTTACCTTACAGTAGCAGGTCCTCAGGCCTGTCTTCTGAGGTGCCTCTAGGTATGCCTGAGCCGCCAACCTTTCAGCTGATAGTATCTGCCTCCTAGGAAATCCATTTACGTCCTAGTGAGCTCCTATTGATGAAGCGGACCCATGAAAAGGTGGATGGAGCACTACATCACCACAGATAATTTGACCACTCATTGATTTTCTCCAGTTATCTGCTATTCTTTGACATAATTCCTAGACGCATACTATGAAGAGTTACAAAGCAATTTGCAAATCTGTGGAGAAGTTATTAACAAAGTAGAAAATCCTTTATGGAACATTTTTTAAAATTATGTTAAGATTTTTGACTGTCACAAAGATTGGGGCCCCTCCTATTTTTTAGTATCTAAGAGACAAAGACGAAAGATGCCCTACACCCATGGAGCAGTTCCATAGAAAGAAAAATGCCCCACACCTTACACACAGTCTTGATAGGCATTTGTGCATATGAAGCTCTTTACAATAATGAATCTGAAATCTACTCCACTTTAAAAATACACCCACTGTATAGTGTGCCAAGTTTTCATTTATACAGATTTTTCTAGATATTCAATGACTGAAAATTAAGAGATTTTAATTTGTTTTGTTTGGAATTTTACCAAGAAACTTTCACTATCCCAGAAAAAAATGTTACATATCTGCAAAGTATATTTTGCAAGGTTTTAATACATACCAACTTCCCAAGGAATTCACAATTGAGGAAAGACTGTCATTTGTTTTGTTTTTTAATACAGAGTTGTTCCACTTGAAAGAAAAATTGTGTTACCAATGTCAATGCCACTTCTAATATTTGAATCCCGGATGTATTCATAAGGATTCTACATATGTGAGTATCTGTTTCATTAGGTATTCCAGCATTTACATAGTTAAATTGGCATTGCTTTATGTAATTCCTATATTATAATTATTAGAAGATCATAATTATGTACTATTTTCCTTTTACTTAACTTTCTGTTAAACTTAGGATATTTCCGTACAAATACATACATATGTTTATAAATACATTAAATGATCTATAAATTTCACTTCAGGAGTATAAAGAAGGCATTAAAAAATGTTCGTTACCGTAGAATAATGCTAAATGCTTCTGTTTGATACTTTAGAATAAAGCTAACTTCCAGGACTTTTGACCCTGAAAGAGCCACAGTGACTTCACATTTGATTTATTTGACATAATCACATGGATTTGGTCATTTATCTCCACTCTGAAATTTCACCCTGGTTCCCAATCTAGTCCTCACTCTTGCGATTTATGACAGCTGTACCAACGGCTCCTCCAGATAATCGAAGGGGAAAATTTCCTCTACATTTGCAGAAGAGGAGAATGTCATCATTTTGTAAACCCTGGCGACCTTCCTACCTCTCATGGTATCTCAGCAACTTGCCTGTTTCGATCTGGGAAATGAGGGAAAGAAAGGTTTCCCTGGGTGTTTAAACTGCATTAACTCCTTTCCCAGTTTGTTTTTATCTGCTTTATCTTTTTAATAACATTTAACATTATCTACAAATCATTCTATACTTTTATATTTATAATTATTATCTGTCTCTTCCTATAGAACAAAAGCTCCATAACAAAAACGGACAGCATTGTGCCTAGAACGATGCCTGGGGCACAAAAAAAATTATTTTTCAAAGAATGAATAGGCCCCTAGCAGTGTTATGGCTGTACAGCTACAAATGAATTTTACTGAAATGAATATATTGAGACTCAGAGAACTCCCATTACTTTCTCAAGTCAGGGTTCCTACTCAGATCTCCTCATTCTAATACATTCAGTCTTACCACATCACATGTACCTGAAATATAGAATGCCTTCCCTTAATATGAGCTGAGGGAATTAAATGCTATGTATATTTATAGCTAAGGTGTCCCTTAGCCATGGAGAGGGACAATCACACTATGACTGAGTTCATCCTACTGGGCTTCACAACAGACCCTGTAATGCAGTTGATCCTATTTGTGGTATTCATTGGTGTATACTCTGTGACCTTGGTAGGAAATACCACGCTCATAACATTGATCTGTAATGACTCCCGGCTCCACACACCCATGTATTTTTTCACTGGAAATCTGTCATTCCTGGATCTCTGGTATTCCTCTGTCTACACCCCAAAGATCCTAAAGACCTGCATCTCCGAGGACAGAAGCATCTCCTTTGCTGGCTGTGTAGCTCAATTCTTATTTGCGGCTGCGTTGGGATATAGTGAGTGTTACCCGTTGGCCGCCAGGGCTTATGACCGCTATGTGGCCATCTCAAAACCACTGCTTTATTCTCAGGCAATGTCCATAAAGCTGTGCACATTTTTAGTAATAGCCTCATATCTTGGTGGATTTATTAACTCTTCTGTCATCACCAAAAGAACTTTTGCCTGGAACTTCTGTGGTGACAATATCATTGATGACTTTCTCTGTGATTTACTTCCCTTGGTGAAGCTGGCTTGTGGCAGAGAAGATGGCTACCAGACTCTACTGTATTTTCTCATGGCCTCCAATGTCATCATCCCCATTGTGCTCATCCTCGCCTCCTACCTCTTTATCATTACCACCATTTTGAGGATCCGCTCCACCCAGGGCCGCCTCAAAGCCTTCTCTACATGCTCCTCCCACTTGATTTCTGTCACCTTATACTATGGCTCCATTCTCTACATCTCCTGTTGCCCCCAATCTAGCTATTCTATGGATAGGGACAAAATAGTTTCCACCTTTTACACTGTGGTCTCCCCCATGTTGAATCCTATGATCTACAGCCTGAGGAATAAGGATGTGAAAGAGGCTCTGAATAAACTCTTTAGATAAATCCAGATTCTCTCCTTTAAGGTGATGTCAAGAAAATTTTTCATCAGGTTATTTTTATCTCAAGCAGAGCTGCCATTTTGCTCCATCAGGATAAAAAAAAAACTTATATTCAAGTTAAAGAGTTTTTGCAACCTTAACACAGTATACTTCAAGGGATCTACAATAAGAAAATTGGGACAATTTAGGAAATAAATTTTGAACATAAAGTATAAGGATTTTGATTGAATTCCATCAGTTAGAAACAACCAAAATGATGAACTAGAAACAAACAAAAAATTAAAATGCAAAAACTCACCTCTGCCTTCATAAAGAAATGTAACAGGATATTCTAGTCCCATTAGCATAGGAAGGTTTTTGGCAGACTGACACATATAGGCTGGCATCTACATAGTTATACCCTAGATAGAGGAACAAATACGCTGAATTAATTTTAATATTTTCCTATGACTAGTAATTAGATGATACTCATCACCTTCTTTTCCTTAACAGAATTAAACATTTTCATATTTTTTTTTCCATAAGCATTAGCATGTAGACCCAGGAGCACACATGAATCACCTTAGTATAAATTGGGCTCTACAGGCATGATCTCACCAATCTACGTGTCTCTTGCATGAGGAATAGTTAGTCAAACCCCATTAGTATGAGGTTTGTGAATCACCGTAACTTCCAGGGATCCTCTTACTAAGATTTCCTACCAATCAAATTGTAATATTATTAACATCAAAACACAATCATTAGCATAAAAAATAATTACTATGATGAAGTAAAACACCCTGATAAATGAAAGTCTATGAGTGCACAGTATGCTAAAGAAAAAAAATGTGTATACAGAATACATAAAACAGTGATACAAGAAAAGGGTAAATATGATATGCTACATTTCATTTTGATAGATTATTTTAAAGTAAGGCAATGTTAATATATGTCGATAAAGCAAAAAATATGGGCTTGTTTCTATTGGAGTAAGCACTAAAGAAGAAAATACAAGGAACTGCCAGTTAACCAAGCAATTCCAGAAAAAATAGGACTCCATGCAGAAGAGATGGCACCTGTCAACACTGGCAATCATACACATTAATTAGGAATGTAGGTAGAAAGGATATAATTAGTAGCAGTTGTCACACTGCCCAAATTGAAACAGTGGAATTCCAAGATGCTTTACCTAGAGAATGTTTTAAAAATGATAGCTGTTTCTGCCAGCTCAGCTTTGTATTTTCTAACAGATAAGATCTCTATGTTTCCCACTAAAGATAATAAAATTCTTATAAAATACACATTATTTTAAAATAACGTTAACAGGTCAAATTGTTATGTTACAGTCAAACACAATTTAATGCCAACCAATTGAAACTAGAAATATGTCATTTCAGAGGGAAACACCAGAAACACAGAATGTTCATATTATTATGTGTTTGGAGAGGTTATCTCCACGGCATAATTGTGTTTGAATACTATTACTAAAATCCTAGAAAGAAAAAAATGTAAGGATAGTAATAATCTTAGAAAGATAAAGAAATTAAAACAAAAAATTTAAGTAGACACATACCCCTGTTGTTTTAGAATACGTTTTAAATGCATTTAAATGTAAGTTTAGCAATAAATTTTTAATCACTGTGTTGGGAATGACTCATCTGTTGTTTGTATTTTGAAGTGTACAAAAGAATATGTCAGACTCATTTGTAATTACAATATAAACTCATAAAGGAATTTGACTAATCCAATTACAGATGATGATGTTTAAATTCTCAACAGCAGATGTTTTCCATGTTTGCCTTTTAGGTATACGAATTATGTAAATTAAACATGAAACACAGTACAGCTGTGTTCTGGGGATCCCCAAGACCACACTCAGGCTTGATGATTCACTGGAAGAATTCACAAGGCTCAGTATATAGTCAAACTCACAGCTATTATTTATTTCAGCAAAGGGATAACAAGCACAGTCAGCAAAGGGAAAAGGGACATGAGGTGGGCCCAGGGTAAACCAGGCACAATCTTCAAAGGGTCTTCTTCTAGCGCCACACAGGTTGTACCAATTCTCTGAGCAACACCTTGTGAAACATGTGAAATGTTGCCAAACACAGCCTCTGCTTAGCATGTACCAAAAATTCAGACTCAGAGAAACAAAATAAATGTTCAGCATCAACCACATTATATGAAGAGCTTAGACAAATTGAACCATTTTTATTATTTCTGTGAATGGTGGGAGTGCTCTCAAAATCTTATAAACAGACATTTCAAAGGATGACTGGTTTACTATGTTAACTCTTCCTTATTCAAATTATTTATGGGTGTTCTCCTTATGTAAAATAAAGAAAAAAAAAATCTCTTGACCTGAAATGTTCAATAAAGAAAATGAACAAAGTGTAGTGTCTCTTACAGAATAAAACTTGAGCAGGGGCATTCTCGGATAGCAGGCCATGTGGTATTTCCAAAGTCATATTGTATAGGTTCCTATATTAACTGTCAACTTTGTGTCTAGCAAAAGGCAGTAAAGTAGCAAGAATCTATACAGTTGAGATGGTTGAAACTCTAACCACTACTCTAACTACCTATTACTATGATTACAAATGCAAACCACTCTCTACCGGTCTTCCTCCATGATTCTGGTCCATTTACTCTGTTCCAGAATCTCAGCCGAACAGGAATATTTACTGGTAAGGTGTTTCAAATTTTCACTCTAGTGAGACCTGAGACTTTCCTCTCCTGTCTTTATTGGGTGGCCACACTTTATCTTCAAAAGGAAGTGCTAAAGGAATGCTAAGAGATAAACAGCTAAATCCCTTGGCTTCCAAACATAGTTCTTCTTGACTATATTTTGAAGCACAGGTAATTTTCCTCTGGAAATTGGGTCAATCACCCAGTCCAGTAGAGTGGCCAAAGTTATATCACTGAATGAGGAGCCCAAGACATCCAGGGGGAAGACTCCTATTTCAATTGATCAGAACAATGAGAATGTTCCTTTGGGGAAGCATTCCTCCTTGGATACACAGACTTACAAATCCCTTGCATCTCAGGGACAGGAAATAAAACTCTAGTGCGTCAGACTGTGTTAGTCTGACTCTTCTGAGGAGAAAACATCAAGATGGAACCAAATGTGCTAGAATTTTATTAAGGGAAATACCTGTACAACAGAAAATAGAGAGGAAGTCAGAAAAGGCAAGGAAATGACATCAGATCATGATACAAATCTGACTTCAAGGGAAGAGGAGAGGTAAGGAAGGTTGTGTGAAAGAATCCTAGACCATGTGCCGTCTAACGGAAGTAGAGCAAGTTCAGTAGTAAGTTCTTGAGCCAACCAAAGTCATCCAGTGTCTAACAGGCCAGGCCTGCCTTAGTAGCCCTGCCGTGCTGTTATTGTTTGGGAGTAGCCTCAGAGCATATGTAGGAAATGGATTTCAGAGTTCAACAGCTAGGGCCCTTGATCAATTACACGGAGTACTCAAAGGAATGCAAGGTTTATTTCTTGGTCACCACAGCGGCCATGGCTACTGCACTCCCTTAGTCCCTATAGAAGTACATAGTTGATAAAAGAAGGGTGACATGACATAGTGGCTGCTGTTTTAAAGCATATCACATATCTTAGAGGACACCTCCTTAGAAGTGAGGGTGGTGAGACTTTGTCTCGTTTACTTTGGATGTGTTATCAGGAGGGACCAATCTTAGAGAAGGGCATCATGCTTGGTAAAGTAGAGGGTTAGCAGAAAAAAGGTAACCCCCAAGGAGATGGATTGATATAGCAGCTGCAACAATGGACTCGAACATACCTACAGTTGTGAGGATGGCACAGGACAGAGCAACATTTTGTTCTGTTACATATTACAGTTGTTGTTAGGTGTCATCGAGTCAGTTCTGACTCATAGTGACCCTAGGTACAAAAGAATGAAACACTGCCCTGTCCTGCTCCGTCCTCACAGTCGTTGCTACATTTGAGCCCATTGTTGCAGTCAGTGTGTCAATTGATCTCATTGAGGGTCTTCCTCTTTTACACTGAACCTCTACTTTACCAAGCATGCTGCTCTTCTCCAGGGACTGATCCCTCCGGATAACAGGTCCAAGGTATGTGAGACGTAGTCTCGTCATCCTTGCTTCTAAGGAGCATTTTGGTAGTACTTCCTCCAAGACAGATTTGTTCGTTCTTTAGCAGGCCATGTTATATTCAATATTTTTCACCAACACCACAATTCAAATGCATCAATTCTTCTTCAGTCTTCCTTATTCTTTGTCCAGCCTTAACATGCATATGAGGTGACTGAAAATACCAATGGCTGGGGTCAGGAACACCTTAGTCTTCAAAGTGATATCTTTGCTTTTCAATACTTTTGCACCAGATTTGCCCAATGCAGTGTGTCTATTGATGTATTGAATTCTGCTTCCATGGGTGTTGACTGTAGATCTAAGAAAAATGAAATCCTTGACAACTTCAGTCTTTTCTCTGTCTGTCATGATGTTGCTTATTGGTCCAGTTGGGAGGATTTTTGTTTTCTTTTTGTTGCAGCGTAATCCATTCTGAAGGCTGGGGTCTTTGATCTTCACCAGTAAGTGCTTCAGGTCCTCCTCATTTTCAGCAAGCAAGGTTGTGTCATCTGCATAATGCAGATTGTTAATGCACCTGCCTCCAATCTTGGTACATCATTTCTTCACAGAGTCCAGTTTCTTGGGTTATTTGTTCAGCATACGGATTGAATATGGTGAAAGGACACAACCCTGGCACACAACGTTCTTGACTTTAAACCGTGCGGTATCCCTGTCATGGGTTGAATGTGTCCCAAAAAAATATGTGTCAATTTGGGTAGGCCATGATTCCCAGTATTGTCTGGTTGTCCTCCATTTTGTGCTTATCCTAGGTGTTATAAACCATAATCTCTGCCTATCGTTAAAGAGGATTAGGATGGTTTATAACACCTTTGCTCGGGTCACATCCCTGAAACAATGTAAATGGAGCTTCCCTGGGGGGAGGCCTGCACCACCTTTTATCTTACAAGAGATCAATGGAAAGGGAAGCTAGCAGAGATTTGGGGACTTTGTACCACCAAAAAAGCAGTAACAGGAACAAAGCATGGCCTTTGAACCTGAAATTGCTGTGTGGAGAAGCTCTTGGGTCAAGGGAAGATTAATGACATGAACCCTCCTCCAGAGCTGATAGAGAAAGCCTTTTCCTGGAGAAGACTCCCTAAATTTGCACTTGTAGTCTACTAGACTGTGAGAGAATACATTTCTCTTTGTTAACACCATTCACTTATGGTGTTACTATTATAGCAGCACCAGATAACTAAGACAACCCGCCTGTTCTTTTTGAACGACTACCTCTTGATCTGTGTACAGGTTCCTCATGAGCACAACTAAGTATTCTGAAATTCCCACTCTTCGAAATGTTATCCATGATTTGTTATGATCCACACAGTCGAATTTCTTTGCCTAGTCAAAAAACCACAGGAAAACAACTCTTTGGTATTCCCTGCTTTCAGCCAGGATCCATCTGACATCAGCAATGATATCCCTGGCTCCACGTCCTCTTTTGAACCTGCTTGGATATCTGCAGTTCCCTGTTGATATACTACTGCAGCCACTTTTAAATGATCTTAAGCAAAATTTTACTTGTGTGTGAGATTAATGATATTGTTTGATAATTTCTGTGTTCAGATGGATCACCTTTCTTGGGAATAGGCATAGATATGGATCTCTTCCAGTTATTTTGCCTGGTAGCTGCCTTCCAAATTTCTTGATGTAGATGAGTGAGCACTTCCAGCTTTGCACCCATTTGTCGAAACATCTCAACTGATATTCTGTCAGTTCCTGGAGCCTCGTTTTTCTCCAATGCCTTCAGTGCAGCTTGGACTTCTTCCTTCAATACCATTGGTTCCTGATCATATACTGCCTCCTGAAATGGTTGTATGTTGACCAATTCTTTTTGGTGTAGTGACTCTGGGTGTCCTTTCCTTCTTATTTTGATGCATCTTGTGTCATTTAAAATTTTCCCCCGTAGAATCCTTCAATATTGCAACTAGAGGCTTGTATTTTTCTTCAGTTCTTTCAGCTTGAAAAATGCCGGGCATGTTCTTCCCTTTTGGTTTTCTACCTCCACGTCTTTGCACATGTCATTGTAATAATTTACTGGCTTCTTGAGCCACCCTTTGAAATCTCCTGTTCAGTTCCTTTACTTCATCATTTATTTCTTTTCTTTAGCTGCTCAAGGTTCAGAAATAAGTTTTAGAGTCTCTTATGACTTTCATTTTGATCTTTTTCTTCTTTCCTGTCTTTTTAATGACTTCTTGTTTTCTTCATGTACGATGTTCTTGGTACCATTCTGCAACTCGTCTGGTGTGCAGTATTAGTATTCAACGCATCATATCTATTCTTGAGATGGTCTCTAAATTCAGGGGGTTTATACTCAAGGTCATGCTTCGGCTCTTGTGGACTTGTTCTAATTTTCTTCAGTTTCATCTTGAACTTGCACATGAGCAATTGATGGTCTGTTCTGCATTCAGCCCCTGGCCTTGTTCTGACAGATGATATTTAGCTTTTCCATTATGTTTTTCAGCATCTCTTTCCACAGTTGTAGTCGATTTGATTCCCGTGTATTCTATATGGTGAGGTTCACATGTATAGCCACCATTTATGTTGGTGAAAAAGGTATTTGCAATGAAGAGGTCTTTGGTCTTGCAAAATTCTATCATGCCATCTTCAGCATCCTTTTCATAACCAAGGCCATATAGTCCAACTACCAACCCTTTTTCTTTGTTTCCATCTTTCACATTCCAATTACCAGTAGCTATCAGTGCATCTTGATTCTTTGTTCAATCAATTTCAGACTGCAGAAGTTGGTAAAAATCTTCAATTTCCTCATCTTTGGCTTAGTGTTTGGTGGGTAAATTTGAATCATAGTCATATTAACTGGTCTTTCCTGTGGGTGTATGGTTAATATCCTACTACTGAAAACCTTGTATTTCAGGAGAGCTCTTGAAATGTTCTTTTTGATGATGAAAGCAATGCCAATCCTCTTCAAGTTATGCCTGGCACAGTAGACCTTATGATTGTCCAATTCAAAATGGCCAATACCTGTCATTTCAGCTCACTAATGCCTAGGATATCAATGTTTATGCATTCCATTTCATTTTTGATGATTTCCAATTTTCATAATTCATATTTTGTACATTCCATGTTCCAATTATTAATGGATGTTTGAAGCTCTTTCTTCTCATTTTGAGTTGTGCCACATCAGCAAATGAAGGTACCAAAGCTTGACTCCAACCATGTCATTAAGGTCAACTCTACTTTGAGGAAGCAGCTCTTCCTCAGCCGTCTTTTGAGTGCCTTCCAAATTGGGAGCTCGTCTTCCAGCTCTATATCATACAGCGTTCTGCTGTTATTCATGAGGTTTTCACTGGCTAATTCTTTTTAGAAGTATATCACCTGGTCCTTCTTCTTAGCCTGTCTTGGTCTGGAAGCACTGCTGAAATCTATCTCCCATGGGTGGCCCTACTGGCATTTGAATACTGGTGGCATAGCTTCCAGCATCATGCAAGCCCCTACAGTACGACAAACTGACAGACATAGGAGTCTTTTATACATACAGGGTCACTATGAGTTAGAACTGACTTGATGGCACCTAACAACAATAACAATAATTTCTGTGGATAGGAGGCAATTTTGTTCTTCTCTTGCTGTTTAACGAATCTCTTGGTCACAAATAATATTTGGTGGGATACCATGTTCATGAATAAGGTATTTTATAAAGATACATCCATAGATGCTGGCAGTGAAACGCTGGCAGGGAAATGAGCATGTAAAGCAAAGTCATCCTGAAAACTGTATTCCTAAGAGGAAAATCATCCCACTGCCATTTTGGATTAGTAGAAGTAGTCTAATTAAGCTGCCATCCAGGTGACTCACTAATTCTCCCCCAAAATGATGTTATGTTAGAGACACAATGATAGCCTCTTTTTTTTTTAGTATTTTTGACACTTAATAATAGAAGAGGTAGCCAAATCAGACTTGTCCTTCCCTGCCCAAATGCTGCCATTCTACATCTCAGGATCTTACTTCTTTCCAGTAACCTCTCTTATCTTTCCATTTAATGCCTACCAAGGTTAACTCAACTATTCATCTGTCTGTTAGTCATATTGTGGTCACTAGCATGTTGCTATTAGGTGGGAATCTGTCACTGGTATTTCAAATACCAGCAGGCTTACCCATGATGGATAGATTTCAGGGGAGCTTCAAGATTAAGATAGACTAGGAAAAAGGACCACGCAAATACTTCTTAAAAAAAAAAAAAAAGAAAAGAAAAGCAACCAAATATCATCTGACATAGTGCCAGAAGATGAGCCCCTCCTTTTGGAAGAGACTCAAAATACTGCTGGGGAAGACCTGTCTCCTCGTAGTAGAGATGACCTTAATGACATGGATGGAATAAAGCTTTCGGGACCTTCATTTGCTGCTGTGGCATGACTCAAAATGAGAAGAAACAGCTGAAGACATACAAAGTATGAATATTGGAAAATTGGAAGTTGTCAAAAAGGAAATAAAACACATAAAGATCAATATCCTAGGCATTAGTGAGTTGAAGTGGGCTGGTATTGGCTATTTTGCATCAGACAATCATATGGTCTACTATGCCAGGAATGACAAATTGAAGAGGGTAAGTGTTTCTTTCATCATCAAAAAGAACATTTCAAGATCTGTCCTGATGTACAATGTTGTCAGTGATAGGATAATAACCGTAAGTCTATAATGAAGACCAGTTAATACCACCATTATTCAAATTTACCCACTAACCACTAATGCCAAAGATGAAGAGCTTTAAGATCGTTACCAACTTCTACAGTCTGAAATTAATTAAATATGCAATCAAAATGCATTGATAATTACTGGTGATTGGAATGTGAAAGCTGGAAAAAAAAGAAGGATCAGTAGTTGGAAAACACGGCCTTGGTGATAGAAACAATGCGAGAGTTCACGTGACAGAATTTTCCAAGACCAACAACTTATTCTTTACAAATACCTTTTTTTCAACAGCATTGATGGTGACTATACACATGGATCTCACCATATGAAAGATACAAGAATCAAATTGACTTCACCTGTGGAGAGAGACTATAGAGAAGCACAATATCAAGTCACACAAATGCAAGAGGCCCGCTGTACAACAGACCATCAACTGCTCATATGAAAGTTCAGGTTAAAGCTGAAGTAAATTAGAGCAAGTCCATGGGAGCCAACGCATGCCTTTTAGTGTGTATCACCTGAATTTGAAGACCATATCAAGAACAGATTTGATACATTGAGTACTAATGACCAAGGACCACAAGTATTACGGGATGACATCAACCATGAAGAAAGCGAAAGGTCATTAAAAAGACAGGAAAGAAAGAAAAGACCAAAATGGATGTCAGAAGAGACTCTGAATCTTGCTCTTGAACAGAGAGAAGCTAAAAGCAAAGAGAAGAAATGATGTAGTAAAAGAGCTGAACAGAAGATTTCAATGAGTGGCTCCAGAAGACAAAGTGAAGTATTATAACAAAATTTGGAAGGACTCAGAGTCAAAAAAAAAATCAAAGGGAATAAAACACTCAGCATTTCTCAAGTTGAAAGAATTGAAGAAGAAATTCAAGCCTCAAGTTGCAAAACTGAAGTGTTCTATGGGCAAAATAATGAACGATGCAAGAACCATTAAAAGAAGATGCAAGGAATACACAAAGTCACTGCACCGAAAAGAATTGACCAACATTCGGGAAGTAGCATGTGATCGAGAACCAAAAGTATTGAAGGAAGAAGTTCAAGCTTTGAACTTCACCTTGTTTTGGCAAGAAACAAGGCTCCAGGAAATGACAGAATACCAACTGAGATGTTTCAACAAACAGATGCGACACCGGATGTGCTCACTAGTCTATCCCAAGGCATTTGAAAGTCAGCTACCTGGCCAACCAACTGAAAAGGATCCACATTTGTGCCCATTCCAAAGAAAGGCAATCCAACCGAATGCAAAAATTATCTAACAATAACATTAATACCACACACAAGTAAGATTTTGCTGAAGATCATTCAAAAGCCGTTGTACCAGTACACTGACGGGAAACTATCAGAAATTCAAGCCATAATCAGAAGAGGATGTGGAATGAGGGATCTCATTGTTGATGTCAGATGGATCTTGGTTGCAAGCAGAGAATACCAGAAAGATGCTTACCTGTGTTTTGTTGACTGTGAATATGTGTTCGACTGTATGGATCATGACAAATTATGGGTAACATTGTAAAGAATGAGAATCCCTGAACACTTAATTGTGCTAATGAGAAATCTGTACGTAGACCAAGAGCCAATTATTCAAACAGAAGAAGGGGTTACTCATGGTTTAAAATCAGAAAAAGTGTGCATCAGAGTTGTATCTTTTCACCATACTTATTCAGTCTGTATGCGGAGCAAATGATCTGAGAAGGTAGACCACATGAAGGAGAACGTGGCATCAGGATTAGAGGAAGAATAATAAACAACCTGCAATATGTAGATGACACAACCTTCCTTGCTAAAAACGAAGAGAACTTAAAGGAATTACTGATGAAAATCAAAGACTACAGCCTTCAGTATGGATTTCAACTCAGCACAAAGGAAACAAAAATTCTCACAACTGGACCAATAAGCAACATTTTCATAAACAAAGAAAATATTGAAGTTGTCAAGGATTTCATTAAACTTGGAACCACAATCAACACTCATGGAAGCAGCAGTCAAGAAATCAAAGGATGTATTGCATTGGGCAAATCTGCTGCTAAAGACCTCTTCAAAGTGTTAAAAAGCAAAGACAGCAATTTGAGGACTAAGGTCCATGTGAAAGCTGGACAATGAGTAAGCAAGTCCGAAAAAAAATTGATGCCTTTCAGTTATGGTATTGATGGAGAATATTGAATACATCATGGGCTGTCAGAAAAACAAATAAATCTGTCTTGGAAGAATTACAGCCAGGTGCTTCTTAGAAGCAAGGATGGTGAGATTTATTTTCACATACTTTGGAAACGTTATCAGGAGGGACCAGTCCCTGAAAAAGAAAATCATGCTTGGTATAGTAGAGGGTCAGTGAAAAAGAAGAGACCCTCAACGAGATATTCTGACTTATTGGGTGCAATAATGGGCTCAAACACAGCAACAGTTTTGGGGATGGCCACAGGATCCCGTAGTGTTTCATTCTTTTGTATATGGGTTCCCTGTGAATCAGAAACAATTCCATGACATCTGACAGCTACAAAGTTAACTACTTATTCGTGCTGCAATTCTGTAAACCTAACAATCAGGAAGGGCCCTTAGTCCTCAACAATAACTTCCCTAGCACCACAAGAGAAGACAGACTCCTTCAAAGATGCAATTTAGGCATTCTGGCCATCTTTCTGTTTATCTCAGTTGGATAATCACAGCTTTCAACTCTGGCAGATGCCAAGCGCTAATATGGTATTATAGTTTCTATTTCCATGCCTTTTTGCCACAGCCAGTTTGGCTTTCAATGCATTGCTCTCCACCTGTCCTTCTTAATGTGACGCCATCATTGGTCATTTAAGTAAGTTTGATACCAGTAGATAGCATAGGTTCCTGATGTTCCATTTATCCCAGCAAGGAATTTATCTATCTGCTCTTCAAATACTTGAGCAACTTGAGCAACCTAAATCCCTTTTAAATGATTGGTTACTTGACCAATTCTCAAACCAATAGCAGTTAGGAAACTAAAGAATAACAGAAGCCCCACTTAAATTGGATAATTTGAGTAGAGTATAATGAAGGAACTACAACCAAGGAACATGGTTGGTGTGGGGACATCCCTAGGGATAGTGTAATAATCATAAATAGGTAACATCTGAGAATCGTTACCACCTCTGCCCCTGAAGAGACCAGAAACATGAGTTGTTAAGGGCATTGGAGGGAAAGCTTTGAAAGAGGAATGCCTGGCTGGAGTTATGATGCAGACAGCTTCCCAAAACCCTACAGGTAAGAAGCCTAGGAAAATTCCTCTGACCTCACTTTCCTCACTGCTAGTGATACAGTTGACTAAACTCATAAGAAGACAGAGAGCAAAGGAGCCCATTGATGCAATTCATACAGCTTAGCCTCCCAGAGCAAAGAGGAGGTTAGAGTGGAGAATGGATTTGGAGGGATGCATTGAAGGTGTGACAGAAATATTGGTATTGAGCAGATGTATTTTAATATGCAGATGTGCACATATAAACACACAGAATTAAAACTACAACAACAACATCCATTACCATCAAGTCAATTCTGAATCATAGTGACTCTATACAACAGAGTAGAACTGCCCCCACAGGGTACCTAAGGCTGTAATCTTTAAGGAAGCCAACTGCCATATCATTCTCCCTCAGAGCAGCTGGTGAGTTTGAACAGCTAACTTTTATTTAGCAGCCGAGTGCTTCAGCACTGCATCACCAGGGCTCCTCACTCATAAATAGTATACTTAATGTATGTGTACATGTACATTTAGTTTATCTTCTTCATAATGTAAAACGGAATGAGAATGAAAATTATGACTGATTACATTTTCACCAGCATATCAAAAAACCACTTTCCACCAGGATATCACTGACTCTAAAATATTTTCTCTCTGTCTTATTAAATAATACCCAATTTGTCAACATGCAATTTTGTTTAATTGATTTGTTAATCATTTCCTGATTTATTAAATCCTGAGAGGCTATAGGAATCTACAACCCTGGGGATCTAGAAACTGATATAAAAGATTCTGGGAGCAGCAGGTTTGAGTTCTGTTGGAATGGTGGTGTTGCTGAGAATTTTAGGTAAGTTGCCTAATTCAGATATTAGAGATAGATGGAAGATTTGATTTTTTTCTCAAAACAAGTCCAGTTGCTATTTGCATACTAAAACATGATAATGGCTAACGAAAGGCCCTGTTTAAAAATCACAATCATCCAACTGCTGAAAGTATGAGAAGAGATATATTATTTCTTGCTGTTTGTGGTATAAAAAGGGGAACTAGCATTACAGCGAAGGACAAGGGAGACAAAAACTAAATTAACAAACAAGAAACCATCAGGATCCACTCAGCCAGTAGACTTGTGAATATCTCAAGAGTAATTGAAGTAGCATAGAATAAGGGTTTAAGGGTCAGAAAAGAAGTTTAAATTTCTTTCAGTTTGATATTTCTTTAAGTATGGTGTATTTAAGAAGACCTCCAAGCAACAGAGGCTTACTTTCAAAGGGAAAATTTGTATTTTAACAATTTTGGGTCAAATAATGCTATTTTAGATTAAAATACAAATATAACCTGATTAGTAGAATAAACTAAAAAAAGGAAGACCCTCAAATAGATGGACTGACACAGTGTCTGCAACAATGGGCTCAAACATAACAATAATTGTGAGAACGGCGCAGGATCAAGCAGTGTTTTGTTCTGCTGTACATGGGATTGCTATGAGTCGGAACCAACTCAAGGGCACATGACAACAATCACAACAGTAGAATAAACATGTTAGCTGGTTAGCACATACTGTCAGGTACGTATCATCTTCTGGTTCTGATAACAGATTACTGAACTCGTCCAGCCAGGCTCTCACCTGGTGTACATAGGTGGGTTTCAAGGGAAACACCAAGAAAATGTGGGCTCTATTTTGTTTATGTATACCAGGGTTAATTATGAGGGCTTTTGTTTTATTTCCTTTGTTAGAATAATATATGGTTTTCCTAAGAGTCTGAAAAGGGTGTGAAATATAATAGAAGAGAATTACCATCTGTAAAGGAATGGAGCTCAGAGCAGAGAACACGAATGGAAGGATGAGGGAAGAAAAATACCCAGCACCACACTGGGCTCCGTGAGGAATGGTTAGGTCATTGATAGGCTATTGCTGTTGTTACCATGGAGTCAACTGTGATTCATGGTGACATTATGTACAATAGAATACAATGTTGCCAGGTCCTACAGCATCCTCATAATCACCAACATGTTTCAGTCAATGGTACTGTTGTACCAATCCATTTCACTGACAGTCTCCCTCACCTTCACTGGACCTCTACTTCAAAAAACACGATGTCCTTTTGGGATCCATAACATTTTCATGGCTAATTCTCAGAAGTAGGTCACCAGGCCTTTTTTCCTAGTCTGTCTTAGTCTGAAAACTCCACTGAAACCTGTCCACCAAGGGTGACCCTGATGGTATTTGAATTACTGGTGACATAGTTTCTAGCATCATGACAATATTCAAATCACCACAGTAAGACAAACTGACAGGAGGCACTGGGAGGACTGTGGGGCAAAGAGTGGTTGTGAGAGAATAGAGAATAGAGAGATGCAAGATTAGAAGAGAGAACATATATCAGGGGACATAGTAGAAGCATTGGGTACAGATTTTACCCATGCAATATTTTATGTGAAAAAAATACTACTCATTTGCAACCATGTAATATCAGTACACAAAATATAGATATTTTTTACATGTCAAACCATTTACTAAGCACTCTATATAAAATATTTCCTTTAAGTTTTATACAACCATAAGAGGAGCTTATTATTATTCCAATTAATAGATAAGAAAAATGAGGGTTGGGGAAATTAAATAAGTTTTCCAAAGTTTTTACCAGTGGCCCTTGAGTTGACTCCAAATCTTGGTGACCCCATGTTTGTCAGAGTAGAGCTGTGCTCAACAGGGTTTTCAATACCTTACTTTTAAGAAGTAGATTGTCAGGCTTTTCTTTGAGGCATCTCAAGGTAGACTCTAATCTCCAACCTATCAGTTAGCAGTACGTTCACCATTTGCACAACCCATGGTTAGAGTGATGAAATCATTGGCATCACACCGAGATCTACTCATACCTTATCTTGTTATATGTTTAACACACTGCAAATCTTTACATTTGTTAGATCTTCGATTATTCACAACATTGTAGAGTAGGCAGGACTGATGAAGTGATAAATAATAACAATCGTGATGGCATTAAATTATAACAAATTTTCATTTCAGCATTTCTCAGACGTGATCTACAAAACACTTGTATCAGAAACACTTGGGCTGCTTGAGAAAGCAGGTTCCTGGGTTTCATCCATAACTTCCTAGACTGGAATCTCCGGGGTGGAGTCCAAGTGGTTCTTATGTGCACTGGATTTGAGAAGCACTGTTGGCTTGAGTGTTTACCGCCTGTCAGGCACTGTGCTCAGCCCTTACGTGGGCTATCACCTTTAATCTTTACAACAACCCTGTTGGTGGTGGTTGCTATTCAGTTGATTCTGACAACAACCCTGTTGTCTTTGTGTCTATTGACAACAACCTTAGGGAGAGATAAATTACGTCTGCATTGTAATTTGAAAAAAAAATTGAGGCTTAAGTATGTTGGTTAGTAATTTCTCTAAGGTCCCACAACCTTTATGTCATGACGATAGAACTTGAATCCAAGTTATTTGCTTAAAAGTTAAATGTATTTTCTGATACCCCAGCCATCTCCAGTTTGAGCAGTCAGCTCTGATTTCTGAGACTTGCTTCACCTCCATCATGACACATAATGACAGTCTGTTGCTAAGCTGAAAAACTCCTTCTTCACAAACCCACTCACTTTGGAAAACAAATGATCTGATAATTGGTCAGGCTGACTGAGTTTTGGGCAGATTTTGCTTCTTCCTATATGTGTCTGCAGAGAACTCAAATACCAGGGATTACTGGTGCCAGGAAATACATGCAGGTACCACACAATTCTGCTGGTGGTTTTAGGATAAAAAGACATCATTAAGAGACCACCCAGAAAAAAGATTCTGTTGACTTGCTTCTCTTTAGAATCAGGGTGGTCCATTCATTTATTCATTAATTCCTTCAGCTAATATTGATTATGTATCTGTTATATACAAATGTAACTATGAGTCGGAACCGACTCAACGGCAACGGGTAACGGGATCTGTTATATGCCAGATGCTATTCTAGGCATGAGGGATATAGTAATGAGCGAAACAGACAAAAATCCTTCCCCTCATGGAGATTACACCCTTGTTGTTGTTAGTTGCCATGGAGGCGATTCCAAGTCATGATGCCCCGTGTGTTGCAGAGGAGAACTGCTCCATAGGGTTTTCAAGGCTGTTACCTTTCAGTAGCAGATCACCAGGCCTGTCTTCTCAGGTGTCTCTAGGTGTGTTTGATCCACCAACCTTTCAGCCAATAGTGGAGTACTTAACTGTATCTGCCTCCTAGGAAATCCATTTACATCCTAGTGAGCTCCTAGCTCCTCCTGATCCCAGTGACACGGCTGCCGTTGCCATTGCCGTTGAGTCAATTCCAACTCATAGTGACCCTATAGGACAGAACAGAACTGCCCCATAAGGTTTCCCAGGAGCCCCTGGTGGATTCAAACTGCTAACCTTTCGGTAGGCAGCCATAGCTCTTAACCACTACCCCACCAGAGTTCCCAAACAGTGGACCCATGAAAAGGTGGATGGCGTAATTTATCCTATAGATAATTTGACCACTCAGTGATTTTCTCCAGTTATCTTCTATTCCTTCACATAATTTCAAGAAGAATCGTAAGAAGATTTACAAAGCAATTTGCAAAACTTGAAGTTCCTGACAGTGTAAAATCCCTTAAGGAATTTTTTAAAAATATGTGTTCAGAGTTTTGATTATCACAAAGATTGGGGCACCTCCTGGCCATTTAGTATCTAAGAGACAAAGATGAAAGATGTTCTGCACCCATCGGACAGTTCCATACAAAGAAAAATGTCCCAATCCTAATACACAGTCTTGATAGACATTTGTGCATGTGAAGCTCTTTACAATAATGAATCTGAAATGTATTCCACTTTGAAAACACACACGATGTGTAGTTTCCAAAGTATTAATATGTACGAAATTTTCTACAAATGCAATGATTGTGAAAATAGATTTTACTTTGTTTTGTATGGAATTTTACCAAGAATTACTCACTATTCCAGAAAAAGTGTTACATATCTACAAAGTATATTTTGCAAGGTTTTAGTATATACCAACTAACCTAGGAAATCAAAATTGAGGGAAGAGTGTCATTTGTTTTGTTTGAGACCTTATCCAGAGTTGTTCCACTTGTAAGAAAAATCATGTCATGAATGTAAATGCCACTTCTGGTATTTGAGTCATGAATATATTCATAAGGATTCTATTTATGTGTCTAAGCATTTGTTTCATTATGTATTCCAGCATTTATATATTTAAATTCACATTGTTTTAGATAACTTCTATATTATAATTGTTATAATGGAATAATTATGTAATGAACAACTTTCCCTTTACTTAACTTTATATTAGACTTAGGATATTTCCATCGGTTAAATTATCTATACATTTCATTTCAAGAGTCATAAAGGAAGTATTAAAATTGTTTGTTACTGTAGAATAATAAATATTAATGTTTGATACTGTAGAATAATGCTAAACGCTAATGCTAATGCTTGATACTTTAGAATAATACAAAATTGCAGGATTTTCAACCCTCAAAGACTCACAGTGCTATCACATTTGATTTATATGACATAATCAGAAAAATATGGTCTTTTATCTCTACTCTGAAATTTCACCCTGATTCTCAATCCAGTCCTCACCCTTGGGATTTATGACAATTGTACCAAAGTTCCCTCCAGATTGGTCAAGGGGAAAACTCTATATTGGCAGAAGAGGAGAATGTCATCATTTCGTAAACCGTGGGGACCTTCCCACCTCTTATGGGATCTTAAAAACTTTTCCATTTCAGTCCGGGAAATGAGGGAAAGGAAGGGTTTAAGTTCAATTAGCTCTTTTCTCAGGTTGTTATTATCCCATTATCTGCTTTTATTTTTTTAATAACATTTAACATTATCTACAAATCTTTGTATTTTTTCTTTTATTTTTATCTGTCTCTTCCTATAGAACAAAATCTCCATAAGAATAAGGGACAGCACTGTGCCTAGAACAGCACCTGGGGCTCAAAAAATTTTATTTTGAACAAAATGAATAGACCCCAGTAGCATTATGGCTGTACTGCTACAAATGCATTTTACTGAAATGAATATATTGAGACTCAGAGAACTCCCATCATTTTCTCAAGTCAGGATTCCTGCTCAGATCTCTTCATTCTAATACCTTTAGTCTTCACCACATCATATGTACCTGGTACACAGAATGCCTTCATTTAATACGTGTTGAAGAAATTAAACTCCATTTTAGGTGAGGTTCCTTTAGCCATGGAGAGGGGCAATCGCACCGTGACTGAGTTCATCCTGGTGGGCTTCACCACAGACCCTGTGATGCAGTTGGTCCTATTTGTGGTGTTTCTTGTCATGTACTCTGTGACCCTGGTGGGAAATACCACGCTCATAACATTGATTTGTTATGACTCCCGGCTCCACACACCCATGTATTTTTTCATTGGCAATCTTTCTTTCTTGGATCTCTGGTATCCCTCTATCTACACCCCAAAGATCCTAGTGACCTGCATCTCTGAGGACAAAAGCATCTCCTTTGCCAGCTGTGTAGCTCAGTTCTTCTTCTCTGCTGGACTGGGATATAATGAGTGCTACTTGTTGGCCACTATGGCTTATGACCGCTATGTGGCCATCTCCAACCCCTTACTTTATGCTCAGGTCATGTCAAAAAGATTGTGCATCTGTTTGGTTATATGTGCCTATACTGGAGGTTTTGTCAATGCAATAATACTCACCAGTAACACATTCACATTGGATTTTTGTGGTGACAATGTCATTGATGATTTTTTCTGTGATGTCCCACCACTGGTGAAGTTGGCATGTGATGTGAAGGAGAGTTATCAGGTGTTGCTATACTTCCTCATGGCCTCCAACGTCATCATCCCTATTGTGCTCATACTGGCCTCCTACCTCTTCATCATTGCTGCCATCCTGAGGATCCACTCCACCCAGGGTCGCCTCAAAGCGTTCTCTACATGTTCCTCTCACTTGATCTCTGTCACCTTATACTATGGCTCCATTCTCTACATTTACTCTCGGCCAAGCTCCAGCTATTCCCTTGAGAGGGACAAAATGGTTTCTGTGTTTTATACTGTGGTCTTCCCCATGTTGAATCCCATGATCTATAGTCTGAGGAATAAAGATGTGAAAGAGGCTCTGAAAAAACTCCTCAGGTTAACACAACCAGAGGTCTAAATTGACATAAATTTCTCAAATCAGTGCTAAGTGATAATGGATTGCTTCAGGGCATGGTTGGGGAGCTGGGATTTTAAAAAAGAAAAATCTCTTTTGTGTTTAAGGAATTAATTGAGAGAGATTTATTTCTTTGATTTAGATTGTTTTGGTGATCAGACTCTAATCTGTACTATAAAATAAACCCCCCCCAAAAAAATGCTGCAATCAAGTCAAATTGAATCAGACTCATGGTGACCCCTTGTGTTGCAGAGTAGAACTGTGTTCCATATGTTTTCCAATGACTATGACATTGGAAGCAGAGGCACCACAGAGTGGATCCAAACCGCCAACCTTAAGGTTACTAGCCAAGCACTTGGCCATTTGTGCCACCCAGGGACCACTATATAATATAGTTCCAGTTAAATATTAATATATATTTTTTTAAAAAGCAGAATCTTGGTTTAATGCAAAACAAACAAGAGAATGTATTATTTCTGAGATCCCAAAGGATTAATTTTTACATGGCTACCTCCCCTGAAATTGGCTCAACTCTTCTGTTTCATTATGTGGTGGTTATACAGGTAATGTGAAGAAAATGTTATGAGGTGGGGCCAAGAAGCCAGAGTAGTCAGACAATTCCTGTGATCCCTCTTACAACAAAGAACCAAAAAAAAAAAAAAAAAAAAGAATCAATTACACATGACAAGCTAGGAGGCCTAAACATAGAAGACAAAGTTGAAGAATCGGACTGAGCGGCAAGGCGAGGGAGAAACTGTTCAGAAACAGTGAAGAGTTGCTTGACCTGACCCTGTGGGAACTGGTACCCAGCAGGCTGATTCCATTGGTGCAAGCTCAATGACACAAGCGGTGGTGTTCAGGACATGTTTTCCACATCGGGAGCAAAGGAGTGGCAGAAAGTCTGCTCAGCCTTCCAGAACAAGTGAGAAGTGACCCTCAACTGGCAAAAGATAAGTACCTATGTTCAACCTACTTCACTGATCCAAAAATACTCCTTAGGGAAAAACCTCTCTCACACTTACCTGCTCCATTTCTGCTCTGTACTGGGTTCCAGCTGGCTGCATCTACTTGGTCAGAAGAAGGGCGCTGCACTTGTCCTGAGCAATTCCCCCAGCCTTGGAGAAGGAACAAATTAACAAACAGGGAAAAAATAATTTGCTAGCTTCCTTATGCTGGGAACTCAGGCAGAAACAGCTCCTTTGCCTAGGCACAGGTATAAGGGGTACACAGACCTCAAATGCCTTTCACCCCTGCATAGACCTGTGTGGGCCCATTTCAACAGTGTAGACCCTCATTAACGCAGTACAACAAGGTATACACCTGAAGTCTAACTTCAGCTGTTTCAGCTACATAGTGAACAGGCAGGTTAGTGACGTTAACACTGCTCTGCTATTAAGCAAGGTCCTCACCTATCCACATCAGGGTCCTGAGGACTGGTGGCTGAACCCACAACACCTAACCACCCACAACAGGGGTCCAAGAATAAGTGGTGCCTCCCAGTCCTTACAGCCAACATCATTGGGTGCCCATAGTCAGTTTGCAAAATCCACCCACCTACATTCTCAAGGGAACATGGACACACTTTCCTCACAGACAAATTAACAATAAAATTTCAGAATTAGACAATTCAATTGAAAGTCATAACAGCAGAATTGAGGCAATGGAAATCAGAGTTAGTGGGACAATATAAACCACTTGGCAAAAACGTATTTGAGGAAAAATCAGGTAAAAGAATTTTTAAAAAATGAAGAATCCCTAAGAATTATGTGAAACTCTATCAAGAGGAATAACCTACAAGTGGTTGGAGTACCAGAACAGGGGAGATAAGGGAAAATACAGAGAAAATTGTTCAAGATTTGTTGGCAGAAAACTTCCCTGATATCGTGAAAGATGAGAAGATATCTATCCAAGATGATCATCAAATCCAACACAAAGTAGATCCCAAAAGAAAGTTACCAAGACATATTATAATCAAACTCGCCAAAACCAAAGATAAAGAGAGAATTTTAAGAGTGGTTAGGGATAAACAAAAAGTCAGCTGCAAAAGACTCAGTAAGAACTACCTCGGACTACTCAGCAGAAACCATGCAGGCAAGGAGGCAATGGGATGACATATATAAACTCTTGAAGGAAAAAAAAAATTACCAGGCAAGAATTATATACTCACTAAAACTGTCTCTCAAATATGATGGTGAAATTAGGACATTTCCAGACAAACAGAAGTTTAGGGAATTCACAAAAACCAAACCAAAATTACAAAAAATACTAATGGGAGTCTTCCAGTGAGAAAGTCAATAACATTGGATAACAACTCAAAACTAGAACACAGGACAGAGCAACCAGATATTAACCCAGATAGGGAAATCACAAAAATAAATCAAAGCCAAAACACTTAAAACAGGGAAAAAGAGATGTCATTATGTAAAAGATGACAACATTAAAACAAAAAAAGAGAATAGAAAATGTGGTCATAGATCTTTCATATGGAGAGGAAGTCAAGGCAATTTTAAAGAAATAAAAAATTGGTTTAAACTCAGAATAATAGGGGCAAATATTAAGGTAGCCACAAAGGAAACTAACAACCCTACACATCAAAATAAAAAACAATAAAGACTCAACAAATACAAAATCAAGAACAATGAAAAACCGGAAAAGAAAATATACTTAAAAAAAAAAAGACTCAGCACAGAAAATTAAGTGGAACAAAGAACATGTCTACAACTCACAAAAAAGAAGGCATCAAAATGACAGCACTAAACTCATGCCTATCAATAATTACGCTGGATGTAAATGGACTAAGTGCAACAATAAAGAGACAGAGAGTGGCAAAATGGATTAAAAAAAAATTATCTATACACTACCTACAAAAGACACACCTTAGACTTAAGGACACAAATAAACTAAAACTGAAAGGATGGTAGAAAATATTTCAAGCAAACAACAGTAAAAAAAAGAGCATGAGTAGCAACATTAATTTCTAACAAAACAGACTTTAAAGAAAAATCCACCAAAAAGCATAAGGAAGAACACTACATAATGATTAAGGAGTCAATACAGCAGGAGAACATAACCAAAATATTTACACACCTAATGATAGCCCTCCAAAATACTTAAAACAAACTCTAATGGCATTGAAAAGAAAGATAGACAGCTCCATAATAATAGTTGGAGACTTCAACACATGAGCTTCCAGGAAGGACAGAATATCCAGAAAAAAAAAGCTTAGTAAAGACACAGAAAATCTAAATGTCACAATCAAAAAACTTGACTTCATAGACATATAGAGAACACTCCACCCAACAGCAGCCAAGTATACTTTTTTTTTCCAAAGCACATGGACCATTCTCCAGGATAGACCACATATTAGTCTATAAAGCAAGGCTTAACAGAATCAAAACATCAAAATATTACAAAGCATCATTTTTGACCATTAAGCCATAAAAGTAGAAATCAGTAACAGAAAAACCAAGGAAAAAAAATCAAGCATATGGAGATTGAACAACACCTTGCTCAAAAACTATTGGGTTATAGAAGAAATTAAGGATGGAATTAAAAAAATTGTAGAATCAAATGGAAATGAAAGCACATTCTACCAGAACCCTCGGGACACAGCTAAAGCAGTGCTCAGAGGTCAATTTATAGCAATAAATGCACATATCCAAAAAGAAGAGAGAGCCAAAATTAAAACATTGACACTACAACTTGAACAAATAGAGAACAGCAAGAGAAGCCCCTGGGCACCACAAGAAAGCAAACAATAAAAATTAGAGCAAAATTAAATGAAATAGAGAGTAGAAAAACAATTGAAAGAGCTAACAAGACCAAAAGCTGATTCTTTGAGAAGATCAATAAAATTGATAAACCACTCGCCAAACAAACAAAAGAAAAAGCAGGAGAGGAAGCAAATAACCCCAATAAGAAATGAGATGGGTGATATCACAACACATGCAACTGAAATTAAAAGAATCATAACAGAATACTGTGAAAAACTGTACTGTAACAAATTTGAAAACCTAGAAGAAATGGATGAATTCCTAGAAACACACTACCTGCCTAAACTAACACAACAGAGGTAGAACAACTAAACAGACCAGTAACAAAAGAAGAGATTGAAAAGGTAATCAAAAAACTCCCAACAACAACAAAAAAAAGCCCTGTCCCAGATGGCTTCACTGCAGAGTTCTACCACACTTTAAGAAAAGAGTTAACACCACTACTGCTAAAGGTATTTCAGAGGATTGAAAAGGATGTAATACTCCCAAACTCATTCTATGAAGCCAGCATATCTCGATATCAAAACCAGGCAAAGACTCCACAAAAAAAGAAAATTACAGACCTGTATCCCTCATGAACTTAGATGCAAAAATCCTCAACAAAATTCTAGCCAATAGAATTCAACAACATATCAAAAAAATAATTCACCATGACCAAGTAGGATTCATACCAGGTATGCAGGGATGGTTCAACATTAGAAAAACAATTAATGTAATCCATCATATAAATAAAAAAAGTCAAGAATCACATGATTTTATCAATTGATGCAGAAAAGACATTTGACCAAGTTCAACGCCCATTCATGATAAAAACTCTCAGTTAAATAAGAATAGAAGGAAAATTCCTCCACATAATTATGGGCGTTTATACAAAGCCAATAGCCAACATCATCCTAAATGGAGAGAGTCTGAAAGCATTCCCCCTGAGATCGGGAATGAGACAAGAATGCCCTTTATCACTGCTCTTATTCAACATTGTGGTGGAGGTCCTAGCCAGAGCAGTTAGGCAAGATAAAGAAAGAAAGGGCATCCAGACTGGCAAGGAAGAAGTGAAAGTATCTCTGTTTGCAGATGACGTGATCTTATACACAGAAAACTCTAAGGAATCCTCCAGAAAACTACTGAAACTTATAGAAGAGTTCAGCAGGGTATGGGGATACAAGATAAACATGCAAAAATCAGTTGGATTCCTCTACATCAACAAAAAGAACATCGAAGAGGAAATCACCAAATTGATACCATTTACAGTAGCACCCAAGAGATAAAATACTTAGGATTAAACCTTACCAGAGATGTAAAAACTTATACAAAGAAAACTACAAAACACATATGCAGGAAACCAAAAGAGACGTACAAAAGTGGAAAAACATACCTTGCTCACTGATAGGAAGACTTAACATTATAAAAATGTCTATTCTACCAAAAGCAATCTATACATTTAATGCAATTCTGTTCCAAATTCCAATGACATTTTTTAATGAGATGGCAAAACAAATCATCAACCTCGTATGAAAAAGAACAAAGTGGGAGGCCTTACTCTGCCTGATTTTAGGACCTATTGTACCACCACAGTAGTCAAAACAGTCCGCAACTGGTACAACAGATACATAGACCAATGGAACAGAATTGAGAATCCAGACATAAATCCATCCATACATGAGCAGCTGATATTTGACAAAGGCTCCAAAACTGTTAAATGAGGAAAAGACAGTCTTTTTAACAAATGGTGCTGGCATAAATGGATATCCATCTGCAAAAAAATGAAACAAGGCCCATACCTCACTCCATGCACAAAAACGAGCTCAAAATGATCAAAGACCTAAATACAAAACCTAAAACGATAAAGATCATGGAAGGAAAAATAGGGACAACATTAGGAGCCCTAATACATGGCATAAACAGTATACAAAACATTACTAAAAACGCAGAAGAGAAACTAGATAACTGGGAGCTCCTAAAAATCAAACACCTATGTGCATCGAAAGACTTCACTAAAAGACTAAAAAGACTACCTACAGACTGAGAAAAAGTTTTTAGCTATGACATTTCTGATCAGCTCCTGATCTCTAAAATCTACATGATACTGCAAAAACTCAACTACAAAAAGACAAATAACCCAATTAAAAAATGGGCCAAAGATATGAACAGACACTTCACCAAAGAAGATATTCAGGTAGCTAACAGATACATGAGGAAATTCTCATGAACATTAGCCATTAGAGAAATGCAAATCAAAACTACAATGAGATACCATCTCACCCCAACAAGGCTAGCATTAATCCAAAAAAATACAAAATAATAAATGTTGGAGGGGTTGTGGAGAGCCTGGAACACTTAAACGCTGCTGGTGGGAATGTAAAATGGGTACGACCACCTAGGAAGTAGAGGAAGGTCAGTAGGAAGTTCTTGAGCCAACCAGAGTAGTCCAGTGCCTAACAGTACCAGGCCTTCCTCAGTAGCCCTGCCACGGTAAGTCATTGTTTGGGAGTAGCCTTGGAGTATATGTAGGAATAGGATTTCAGAGTTCAACAGCTATGGCCCCTGGTCAATTACACTCTATATGTGAATGACTGAAAGGCTTACGTGTTGATCAACACAGGGGCCATGGCCACTGCATTCCCTTAATTCCTGGGGATGTACATTCTTGATAAAAGGATGACGTGATATAGTTGTTGCTGTTTTAAAGCATATCAAATATATTAGAGGACCCCTTCTTAGAAGTGAGGATGGCCAGACTTTGTTTACTTTTCATATGTTATCAGGGGGGACCAATCCTGGAGAAGGGCATCATGCTTGGTAAAGTAGAGGGTCAGTGGGAAAAAGGAAGCCCCTCAAGATGGATTGACACAGTGCTGCAACAATGGACTCAAACATACCTACTATTGTAGGACGGCACAGGACAGAGCAACATTTTGTTCTGTTATATAAACAGAGTCACTATGAGTTGGAATTGACTCCACGGCACCTAGCAACAACAACAATTTCTGTGGATAGAAGGCAATTTTTGCTATTTTTTTGCTATTTAGTGAATCTCTTGGTCATAAATAATGTTTGGTCGTATACCATGTTCATGAGTAAGGTGTTCTATAAAGATACATCTAGAGATAAAGGCAGTGGAAAGCTGGCAGAGAAATGAGTATGTAAAGTCTTCCTAAAAACTGTGACTATTCCTAAGAGGAAAATCATCCCACTGCCATTTTGGATTAGTAGGAATAGTCTAATCTAATTAACCTACCACCCAGGTGATTCACTAATTCTCCAAGAAAATGATGTTATGTCAGAGACACAATGGTAGCCACTGTTGTTAGCATTTTGGACACATCATAGAGGAGGTAGCCAAATCAGACTTGTCCTTCTCTTCTCAAATGCCCCCATTTTATATCTCAGGATCTCATTTCTTTCCAGAAAGCTCTCTCATCTTTCCATTTAATGCCTACCAAGGTTAACTCAACCATTCGTCTGTCAGTTTATCACATTGCGGTGGCTTGCCTGTTGCTATGATGCTGGAAGCTATGCTACCGGTATTTCTAAAGCCAACAGGATCACCCATGATGGACAGGTTTCATTGGAGCTTCCCGTTAAGGCAGACTAAGAAAAAGGACCAGGCATCAACTTCTAAAAAAAAAAAAAAAAACGGCCAATGAAAACCTTATGGATAACAACAGAGCATTGGCTGATATAGTGCCAAAAGATGAGCCAGTCCTGTTGGAAGGCAGTCAATATATGACTGGGCAAGATCTGCCTCCTCATAGTAGAGTAGACCTTAATGCCATAGATGGGGTAAAGCTTTCAGGACCTTCATTCCTTTTTTATTTTATTCATTTATTTATTTTTTGCTGATGTGGCATGACTCAAAATGAGTAGAAACAGCTGAAAACATCCATTAATAATTGGCACATGGAATGTACGGAGTATGAATATAGGGAAATTGGAAGTCATCAAAAATAAAACGTAATGAATAAAGATTGATATCCTAGGCATTAGTGAGCTGAAATGGACTGGTATTAGCCATTTTGAATTTGGCAATCATAGGGAGTACTATTCCAGGAATGACAAGTTGAAGACGAATATTGTCACATTCATCATCAAAAAGAGCATTTCAATATCTATCCTGAAGTATAACACTGCCAGTGATAGGATATTATGCAGAAGCCCACAATGAGGACCAGTTAATACCACCATTATTTAAATTTACCCACTAATCACTAATGCCAAAGGTGTAGAAATTGAGGATCATCGCCAATCTCTGTAGTCTGAAATTGATCAAATATGCAATCAAGATGCATTGATAATTACTGGTGATTGGAATGTGAAAGTTGAAAAAAAAGAAGGATTGGTAGTTGGAAAATATGGCCTTGGTGGTAGCAACAACAGCAGAGATCACAGACAAAATTTTGAAAGACCACTGACTTATTCATTGCAAATGACTTTTTCAACAACATTTATGGCAACTATACACATGGACCTCACCAGATGAAAGACACAGGAATCAGATAGACTTCAACTGTAGAAAGAGACGATGGAAAAGCTCAATATCATCAGTCAGAAAACGGCCAGGGGCCCACAGTGGATTAGACCATCAATTGCTCATATGCAAGTTCGAGTTGAAGCTGAAGAAAATTAAAACAAGTCCAGGAGAGCCAAAGCACAATCTTTAGTGTATCCCACCTGAATTTAAAGACTATCTCAAGAATAAATTTGACACACTGAACACTAATGACTGAAGACCAGACAAGTTGTTGCCTGACATCAAGGACATTATACATGAAGAATGCAAAAGGTCATTAAAAAGATAGGAAAGTAAGAAAAGACCAAAATGAATGTTACAAGAGTGGCTAAAGCAAAGGGAATAAATGACGTAGTAAAAGAGCTGAACAGATTTCAAAGAGTAGCTCCAGAAGACAAAGTGAAGTACTATAATGAAACTTGCAAGGTCCTGGAGTAAGAAAACCAAAAGGGAAGAACACACTTTGCATTTCTGAAGCTGAAAGAACTGAAGAAAAAATCAAACCTCAAGTTGCAATATTGAAGGATTCTGTGGACAAAATATTGAACAATGACAAAGCATCAAAAGAAGATGGAAGGAATACACAGAATCACTGTACCAAAAAGAATTGGTGGATGTTCAGCCATCTTAGGAAGTAGTATATGGTCGAGAACCAAACGGAATTGAAGGAAGAAGTTCAAGCTTCACTAAAGGCATTGGCAAAAAACAAGGTTCCAGGAAATGATAGAATATCGATTGAGATGTTTAACAAAGAGATGCAGACCTGGAGGTACTCACTTGTCTGTGCCAAGAAATTTGGAAGAAAGCTACCTGGCCAACCAACTGTAATGGATCCATATTTGTGCCTATTCAAAGAAAGATGACTCCATAGAATGAGAAAATTATCAAACAATATCATTAATACCACATGCAAGTAAAATTTTGCTGAAGATCATTCAAAAACGAAGTATACTGACAGAGAACTGCCAGGGATTCAAGCTGGATTCAAAAGAGGATGTGGAATAAGGGATATCATTGCTGATGTCAAATGGATCCTGGTTGAAGCAGAGGATACCAGAAAGATGTTTACCTGTGTATTATTGACTAGGAAATAGCATTCAACTGTATGGATCATAGCATATTATGGATAACATTGTGAAGAATGCGAATTCCAGAACACTTAACTGTTCTCCTACAGAATCTATACAATGAACAAGAAAGTCATTCAAACAAAACAAGAAGACACTGCCTGTTTTGAAATTGTGAAAGGGGTGGGTCAGTGTTGTATCCTTTCACCATAATTACGCAATCTGTATGCTGAGCAAATAATCTGAGAAACTGAACTATATGATTGGAGGAAGACTCATTAACAACCTGTGATATGCAGATGACACAGCCTTGCTTGCTGAAAGTGAAAATGACTTGAAGAACTTACTGATGAAAATCAAAGACTACAGCCTTCATTCAGTGTGGATTCCACCTCTATGTAAAGGAAACAAAAATCCTCGCCACTGGACCAATAAGCAACATTCTGATAAACAAAGAAAATATTGGAGTTGTCAGAGATTTCATTTAACTTGGATCCACAATCAACGCTTATGGAAGCAGCAGTCAAGAAATCAAATAACAAATTATTGCATTGGGCAAATATGCTGCAAAAGATCTCTTCAAAGTATTAAAAAGCAAAGATGTCACTTTGAGAACTAAGGTGCACACGAAAGCTGGACAATGAATAAGGAAGCCCGAAGATGAATCGATGCCTTTGAATTATGGTGTTGGCAAAGAATACTGAATATATCATGGACTGACAGAAGAATGAATAAATCTGTCTTGGAAGAGTTATAGCCAGAATACTTCTTAAAAGTGAGAAGGGTAAGACTTCTTCTCAGGTACATTGTACATTTACTAGGAGGTAGCAGTCCCTGGAGAAGGAAATTACGCTAGTAAAGGCGATGGTCAGTGAAAAAGAAGAGATGTTCAACAAGATGGACTGACACAGTCGGTGCAACAATGTGCTCACACATAGCAACAATTTTGAGCAGTGTTTCAGTCTTTTGTATGTGGTTTGCTATGAGTCAGAAATGACTCCATGGCATTTAACAACAACAGGAAGGTGAAGTACTTACTTCTGCTGCAAATATGCAACCTGAACAGTCAGAAAGTGCCTTTAGTCCTCAGCAATAACTTCCCTTGCACCACAAAAGATGACAGACTGCTTCAAAGATGCAATTTAGGCATTCTGGTCACCTATTTGTTTATCTCGGTTGGATGATCGCAGCTTTCAACTTCAGCAGATGCCAAGTGCTAACACGATGTTTATAATCTCTATTTCCATACCTCTTTGCCACAGCCAGTTTGTCTGTCAATGCATTGCTCTCCACCTGTCCATGCCATCATTCATCATGTAAGTAATTTTAATGCCAGTAGATAGCATAGATTACCAATATTCCATTTACCCCAGCAAGGGGTGTATCTGTCTGTTCTTGAAATACTTGAGCAACCTAAATCCCTTTTAAATGGTTGTTTCAGACCTGTATCAGTTAGGCAATTAGCAAATAACAGGTGGGCCCAATTAACTTGGGTAATCTGAGTAGAGTATAAGAAAGGAAGTACAACCAAGGAATGTGTTCGGTGTGGGAAACCCCTAGGAACAGCTTAATAACACTAAATAGGTAACTTCTGAAAACTGTCGCCACCCCAGCCCTGAAGAGACCAGAAGTGAGTGTTTAAGGGCACTGGAGGGAGAACTTTGAAAGAGGAATGCCTGGCTGGAGCTAAGGTCTCTGTCCAGAGATGCAGCCAGAATGTGGCAACCCTGCAGGTAAGGAGCCTGGGGAAGGTGACTCCGACCTCACTCTCCTCACTGCTAGTGACACCATTGACCAAACCCATAAGAAGGCAGAGAGCAAAGGAGCTTATTGATGCAGTTCATACAGCTTAGCCTCTTAGGGCAAAGAGGAGGTTGGGGTAGAGAATGGATTTGGAGGGATGCATTGAAGGTATGACAGAAATATTGCTATTGATGAGCAGATATATTTTAATATGTACATGTGCACATATAAATCCATGAAATAATAATAATAAAAAAAAAACATTGCCATCAAGTCAATTCTGACTCATAGTGACTATTTGACAGAGTAGAACGGCCCCATAGGGTTTCTAAGGCTGTAATCTTTAAGGAAGCCAACTCCCACATGTTTCCGCCTTGGCACAGCTGGTGAGTTTGAACAGTTAACCTTTTGGTTAGCAGCCGAGTGCTTAAGCACTACATCACCAGGGGTCCTCATAAATACATAGTTAATTTAATATAGTTATACACATGTTTACTTTATCTTCTTCATAATGCAACATGGAATGAGAATGAAAATTATGATTGATTACGTTTTTCAGCAGGATATCGGGGGCTCCAAAAAATTTTCAATCCATCTGATTAAATCATGCCCAATTTGCCAGCACACAATTTTATTTAATTGCCTTTTTAGTCATTTCTCAATTACTAAATCCTGAGAGGCTGTAGGAACCTAAACCCTGGGGATCCAGAAACTGGTATACAAGGCTCTGGAAGCAGCAGGTTTGAGTTCTGCTGGGATGGTGGTGTTGCTGAGAATTTTAGGTAAGTTGCCCAATTCAGATGTTAGAGGTAAACGGGAGATTTTATTTATTTCTCACAACCAGTCCAATCACCATTTGCATACTAAGGCATGATAATGGATAAGGAAAGGCCTTGTTTAAACAATGCAATCATCCAATTGCCATATCTGAAACTGCTGAAAGCATAAGAAGTGTATTAACTTCTTGCGGTGTGAGTGACGTAAAAAGGGGAACTAGCATTACAGCGAAAGACATGGGAGACAAAAACTAAATTAACAAACAAGAAACTGTTAGGATCCACTTGGCCAATAGCCCTTGTGACTATCTCAGCAGCAGAGCTAAGGAGAAGAGGGGGTGGGTCTAAGGGTCAAAAGAGATTTCAAATTTCTTTCAGTTTGATATTTCTTTAAATATAGTGTGTTTAAGAAGACTTCCAAGCAACGGAGGCTTACCTATAAAAGGAAAAATTTGTATTTTAATAATTTGGGGTAGAAAATGCTGTTTTAGCTTAAAATACAAATATAACCTGATTAGGAGAAAAAACTAAAAATCATGAAGACCTTCAACAAAATGGACTGACACAGTGACTGCAACAGTGGACTCGAGCACAACAAAATTGTGAGAATGGCGCAGGACCAGGCAGGGTTTTGTTCGGTTGTACATACGGTCGCTATGAGTTGACAACAACCACAACAGTAGAATAAACACGTTAGCTGGTTAGCACACACTGTCAGGTAGGCATAATCTTCTGGTTCTGATAACAGGTTACTCAGCTCTCACCTGGTTTACGCAGGTGGGTCTCAGAGGAAACAGCAGGAAAATTTGGGCTGTATTTTGCTTTTGTATGCCAGGTTGAGTTATGAGGGTTTTTGTTTTGTTGTGTTTTATTTTTTACCTCGCGAGACTAATTTTATGGCTTTCCTAAGAATCTTAAAAGGGTGTGAAACACAGTAGAGGAGAACTACCGTCTCTAAAGGAATGGGGCTCAGAGCAGAGAACATGAAAGGAAGGATGAGGAAAGCAAAGGACAGAGCACCACCCTGGGCTCCATGATGGATGGTTAGGTCAGTACTAGGCTATTGCTGTTGTTAGTTGCCATGGAGTCAGCTCTGATTCATAAAGACATTATGCACAACAGAATACAGCGTTGTCCGATCCTGTGGCATCCTCGTAATCACCAACGTGTTTGAGTGCATCGTAGGAGCTGTTTTAGTAGGTTCTCCCTGGACCTCACTGGCCTTCTACTTCACCAAATGTGATGTCCTGTTGTGATTCATAAAGTTTTCATTGGCTAATTTTCAGAAGTAGATAACTTTCTTCCTAGTCTGTCTTAGTCTGGAAGCTCCACTGAAACCTGTCCACCATGGGTGACCCTGATGGTATTTGAATTATCAGTGGTATAATTTCTAGCATCATGGCAACACTCAAGTCACCATGCTGTGGCAAACTGACAAAAGGCACTAAAAGGACTGTGGGGCAAAGGGTGGTTGTGAGAGAGTAGAGAACAGAAAGATGCGAGATTAGAAGAGAGAACATATATCAAGGGACATAGTAGAGGCATTGGATACAAATTTTACCTTTGCAATATTTTACATGAAAAAAATACCACTGCTTTACAACTGTGTAACATCATTACTTACATATGATAGATATTTTTTACATGACAAACCATTTACTAAGCACCCTATATACAGTATCTCCTTTAAGTTTTCTACAACCATAAGAGGAACTTATTATTATTCCCATTAATAGATAAGAAAAATGAAGATTGGGGAGATTAAATAAGTTTTCCAAAATTTTTACCAGTGGCCCTCAAGTTAACTCCAAATCTTGATGACCCCATGTTTGTCAGAGTAGAACTGTGCTCAAAAGAGTTTTCAACAGCTTTTTTTTTTTCAGTAGATGGCCAGGCCTTTCTTCTGAGGTACCTCAGGGTAAATTCAAACCTCTAACCTTTCAGTTAGTAGTACCTTCACCATTTGCACAACCCATGGTTAGAGTGATTGAAATCATTGACATCGGGATCTAGTCATGGCTCATCTTGTTATACATTTAACACAGTGCAAATCTTTACATTTGTTAGATTCTTGACCATTCACAACTTTATAATGTAGGCAGGACTGCTGAAATAATAAATAACAACAATGCTAATGACATTCATATTATAACAGTATTCATTTCAGCATTTCTTAGATGCGATCTACAAAAAACCTGCATCAGAAACACTTGCGCTGCTTAAGAAAAAGCAGGTTCCTGGGTTTCACCCATAACTTGCTAAATTGGGATCTCTGGGGTGAAGTCCACGTGGTTCTTATGTGCACTGAATTTGAGAAGCCCTGCTTGCCTGGATGTTTACCACCTGTCGGCACTGTGCTCAGCCCTCGCCAGGGCTTTCACCTTTAATCTTTACAACAACCCTGATGCTGGTGGTGGTTGTTGTCCAGTTGATTCCAACATGAACCCTGTTGTTGTTATTGCTGTTGTTGTGTATTTATAACAACCCTAAAAAAAAAAAAAAAACCCTAAGGAGAGAGAAATTATCTCTGGTTTACATATGGGGGGAAAAAAAAAAACTGAGGCTTACCTATGTTGATTAATGATTTCTTCAGGGTACCACAGCCTTTAAGCAATTAGTGACAGAACTTAAATCCATGTTATTTGCTTAAAAGTCAAATGTTTTTTCTATGATACCCCAGCCATCTCCAGTTTGACCAGACAGCTCTGATTTTTGAAACGTGCTTCACCTCCATCAAGACATATAATGACAATCTGTTGCTAAGCTGAGAAGCTCCTTCTTCATAAACTCATTTTTGGGGAAAACGATCTGATAATTGGTCAGGCTGACTGTGTTTTGGGCAGATTTCTTTGCTTTTTCCTATATGTATCTGCAGAGAACACAAATGCCAGGGATTACTGGTACCAGGAAATACATGCAAGTACCACACAATTCTGCTGGTGGTTTTAGGGTAAAATAACATTAAGAGACTACCCAGAAAAGAGATTGTGTTGGCTCACTTCTCTTCAGAGTCAGGGTGGTCCACTCATTCATTCATTTATTAATTCCTTCAGCAAATATTGATTATATATCTGTTATATGCCAGAAACTATGCTAGCCACTCAGGATATAGTAATGAACAGAACAGACAAAAATCCCTCCTCTCATGGAGATAACACCCTTGTTGTTGTTGGTAGTCACTGCTGAGGCAATTCTAACTCATGGTGCCCTGTGTGTTGAAGAGAACTGCTCCATAGGGATTTCAAGGCTGTTAACCTTTCAGTAGCAGATCACTAGGCCTGCTTCTGAGGTGCCTCTGGGTGTGTTTGATCCACCAACCTTTCAGCGAGTAGTGGAACGCTTAACTGTATCTGCCTCCCAGGAGCTCCATTTACACCCTAGAGTTTCTATATTCTCTTGACCCCAGTGACACAGTGGGCCCATGAAAAGGCGGATGGAGCACTATACCTCTACAGATAACTTGACTACTCAATGATTTTCTCCAGTTATCTTCTATTCCTTCACATAATTTCTATTCCTTCACGTAAGTTCTAAAAGAATCCTACGAAGGGTTATGCAGCAATTTGCAAATCTGTGGAGAAGTTCTTGACAATGTAGTAAAATCCCTTAAGGAATATTTTTGAAATATGTGTCCAGATTTTTGATTGTCACAAGGATTGGGGTCCCTCCTGGCTGTTTAGTATCTAAGAGACAAAGATGAAAGATGTCCTGCACTCATGTGACAGTTTCATACAAAGAAAAATGTCCCAATCCTTACACCCAGTTTTGATAGACATCTGTGGATGTGAAGCTCTTTATAATATTGAATCTGAAATCCATTCCACTTAAAAAATACAATGTATATTTTGCAAAGTGTTAATATATACAAATTTTTCTTGAAATGCAATAACTGTGAAAATTAATAGATTTTAATTTTTTTGTTGTTTGGAATTTTACCAAGAATTATTCACTATTCCAGAAAAAATGTTACATATCCACAAAGTATATTTTGCAAGGTTTTAATATATACCAGCTTGCCTAGGAAATCAAAATTGAGGGAAAATTGTCATTTGTTTTATTTGGGACTTTATCAAGAATCTTTCCATTTGTAAGAAAAATCATGTCACTGATTAAAATGCCATTTCTGATATTTGAGTCATGGATATATTCATAAGGTTTCTATTTACGTGTGTATCTGTTTTATTAAGTATTCCAGTATTTGTATATTTAAATTGACATTGTTTTATATAATTATTATCTTCTAATTATTACAATGTAATACTTATGTAATAAACAACTTTCCTTTTACTTAGCTTTGTATTAGACTTAGGATATTTCCATACATATATTTGTTTGTGGAAATGAACCATGGTGCCGTAGTGGTTAAGAGCTATGGCTACCAACAAAAAGATCAGCCGTTCTAATTCACCAGGCACTCCTTGGAAACCCTATGGGGTAGCTCTACTCGTTGTAAGTAAGTTAAATGATGTATATGTTCCATTTCAGGAGTAATAAAGGAAATATTTAAAAGTGTTACTGTAGAATAATACTAAATGTTAATGTTTGATACTGCAGAGTAATAATACTAAATGCTAATGTAGAATTTGGAAACCCTGAAAAATGCCAAATACTAATGCTAATGTTTGATACTTTAGAAATATGAAATGTCAGGCTTTCCAACCCTGAAAAACCCATGGTGACATCAAATTTGATTTACTTGACATAATCAGATGCATTTGGTCGTTCATCTCTCCTCCAAAATTTCACCCTGATTCTCAATCTGGTTCTCACTCTTAGGATTTATGACAATTGTACCGAAGGCTCCTCTAGAGTAGCCAAGAGGAAGGCTTTCTCTGTACTGGCAGAAGTGGAGAATGTCATCATTTCGTAAACCCTGGGGACCTTCCTACCTGTCATGGGATCTGAACAACTTTCCATTTCACTCTGGACAATCAGTGAAAGGAGGTGTTAAATTCAATTAGCTCCTCTCTCAGGTTGTTTTTATTTCATCATCCAGTTTTTTTTTTTTTTTTAATAACATTTAACATTATGTACAAATCTTTCTCTATTTTTTTTATTTTATTTTATTGTTTTCTGCCTGTTCCTTAGAACAAAAGCTCCATAACAATAAGGAATAGCACTGTGCCTAGAACAGCACCTGGGGCTCAAAAAAATTTATTTTGGAAAGAATGAATAGACCCCAGCAGCATTATGGCTGTACTGCTACAAATGCATTTTACTGAAATGAATATATTGAGACTCAGAGAACTCCCATCACTTTCTCAAGTCAGGATTCCTGCTCAGATCTCTTCATTCTAATACCTTTAGTCTTTACCCCAACACATGCACCTGGTACTTAGAATGCCTTCTTTTGATATGTGTTGAGGACATTAAACTCCATTTGTAGGTGAGGTTCCTTTAGCCATGGAGAGGGGCAATCACACCGTGACTGAGTTCATCCTGGTGGGCTTCACGACAGACCCTGTGATGCACTTGGTCCTATTTGTGGTGTTTCTTGTCATGTACTCTGTGACCCTGGTGGGAAACACCATGCTCATAACATTGATCTGTAATGATTTCTGGCTCCACACATCCATGTATTTTTTCATTGGCAATCTATCATTCCTGGATCTCTGGTATTCCTCTGTCTACATCCCGAAGATCCTAGTGACCTGCATCTCTGAGGACAAAAGCATCTCCTTTGCTGGTTGTGTAGCTCAGTTCTTCTTCTCTGCTGGGCTGGGATATAGTGAGTGTTACTTGTTGGCTGCCATGGCTTATGACCGCTATGTGGCCATCTCCAACCCCTTACTTTATGCTCAGATCATGTCAAAAAGACTGTGCCTCTACTTGGTTATATATACCTATACTGGAGGTTTTGTCAACTCAATAATACTCACCAGCAACACATTCACATTGGATTTTTGTGGTGACAATGTCATTGATGACTTTTTCTGTGATGTCCCACCACTGATGAAGTTGGCATGTGATGTGAAAGGGAGCTATCAGGCAGTGCTATACTTCCTTCTGGCCTCCAATGTCATCACCCCCATTGTGCTCATACTCGCCTCCTACCTCTTCATCATTGCCGCCATCTTGAGGATCCGCTCCACCCAGGGCTTCCACAAAGCCTTCTCTACCTGCTCCTCCCACTTGATCTCTGTCACCTTATATTTTGGCACCTGTCTCTACATTTACTCTCGCCCAAGCTCCAGCTATTCCCTTGAGAGGGACAAGATGGTTTCTATGTTTTACACTGTGGTCTTCCCCATGTTGAATCCCATGATCTATAGTCTGAGGAATAAAGATGTGAAAGAGGCTCTGAAAAAACTCCTCAAGTTAACACAACCAGAAGTCTAAATTTACATGTTAGTTGTTGTTAGGAGCTGTTGAGTTGGTTATGACTCATAGTGACCCTATGCACAACAGAACAAAACATTGCCCAGTCCTGCACCATCCCCACAACTGTTCCCATGCTTGAACTCATTTTTCCAGCCACTGTGTCAATCCACCTAGTTGAGGGTCTTTCTCTTTTCTACTGACCCCGTAGTTTTTTTTTTTTGACATGCATTTCTGAAGTCAGTGCTAAGTGAGAATGGATTGCTTCAGGAGAGGGCTGGCGTGCTGGGATTAAAAAAAAAAAAAAAAATCTCTTCTCTATTAAAGAAATTAATTGAGAAAGACTTATTTCTTTGATTTAGATTGTTTTAGTAATCAGACTGTAATCTGTACTATAAAATAAACCAAAAAAAAAAAAAGTTGCCGTCAAGTCAAATTGAATTGGACTCATGGTGACCCCGTGTGTTGCAGAGTAGAACTGTGCTCCATATGTTTTTCAGTGGCTGTGGCTTTGGGAACAGAGGCTCCACAGTGTGAATCCAGGCCTTAAGGTTACTAGCGGAGCACTTGACCGTTTGTGCCACCCAGGGACCACTATATAATATAGTTCCAGTAAAATATTAATACAGTTTTTTTTTAAAAGCAATGTCTTGGTTTAATGCAAAACAAACAAGAGAATGTATAACTTCTGAGATTCCAAAGGATTGATTTTTACATGGCTATCTCCCCTCAGATTGACTCAACTTTTCTGTTTTCATTATGTGATGGTTATTATGGTAAAAAAAAAAAAGTAACATGGATTGTTGAAATTTGTGAAATACACCCCAAATCCTTCTAGTCAGGTACTCCCAGGGCTTCCGTGGTAATAGAAGAATACAGAATATTCAGAATGTTACGATGCAAAGAGAGTGGACAGTGATGCATTAGTAAGTGAATACAGGTGAAAGATCGGAAATGCCCAGAACTAACACAAAGAGTGAAGTGGCTATAATTATTTGTTACAAAATTTTAATTTAGATGCATTTTGTAAAGGTGCTCATTTCAGTAACAGTTACACTCTTTCAGTAGCAAAGTTCTAACTTTTGAGCTTCAAGCTCCTTGTTTGTAAAATGAAACTAATAATTGTTAACTTTCAGTGTCCTAGAGAGTGTTGAATAAAATATTTACTAAAAATCTGCTGTGTGTCAGATATTGAACTGTAAACTTCCTTTGTAGTTAAAATTTTCTTAGAAGAAAACAATGAGTCTAGCATATACTGGGGTTTTCTGTTTTTATTATTTGCCTGTATCATTTTGTTCCGCCTGAGTCTGTTATTTTTCCCTAGCGGGCACATATTTGGTGGTGTGGCATGAGGGACAATACTGTGGTGTACTAACGATAAAAATTTTTAATTTAATTTTATTTTTTTTATATGAAGGAGAAATCACTCTTTTTAAGTGGACATACAATTCTAAAGAGACATCTTTCTCCATGGATTTAGAATCATTTTTTTAAATAATCTAAGTACCTCCTAAACACTTTGCCTAATATTTTATTAATGTAAAAGACAGAGGTTTACACAGATATTTTCTATATACTCAATTAGAACTTGATGAAGGAATTTGGAGAAAATACCCCACTAAAAAAAATGTTTTTAAAATTTTGAGCAAATTTCCAGCAGTTGAACCATTCCATGTCTTCTCTTCACTCAGTAGTGTTTGCTTGTCAAATTTCAAACTTAAATCATACACACAAAATCCCCCCAATTCCTTTTTTCTCTCTCCAACACATCACCATATGGACAAATTTTGTAAAAAGTCTGGTACTACAAAGAGGCAAACTGAAATCTTGCAGAACATCAAGTAATCCAATATTGTAAGTCTAAAATATATTGCATCGCAGCAACATTATAATAAAAATTAAAGAATCTTCTACTTAGTATTTCATTAAGTCTTACTTACAGAATTTAATTGAAATAGACCAATGCTTACAAACATGTCTATAAGCCAATGATTTGGAAAATACAATAAAACCTTTCATTTAAAATGTAAATGATTGCCTTCATCCTTGTGGTCTATGGCCTGTATTGCTTTCCTGAAGCCCTATTTGACATCTTTATTTCTTATAGTATAGATAAGAGGGTTGAGCAATGGGTTCACCACAGTGTAGAACAGAGCAGCCATTTTGTGTCTTTCCAGAGAGTACGTGGAACTAGGCCTTGAATACGTGAAGAACAAGAATCCATAGAAGAACATGATCAAGATCAGGTGGGAAGCACAGGTGGAGAAGTCCTTGTATCTTCCTGAGGCCAAGCAGATCCTCAGGATAGCCAGGAGGATGTTGAAATAGGAAATTAAGATGACAAGAATTCTGGAGAGGACCATGAAGCCCACCACACACAGCAACACTTTTTCATAGGCCTGTGTGTCAGTTCAGGACATTTTTACCAACAGTGGTGCATCACAGAAGAGTGCTCAATGATATTCTTACCATAGAAACTCTGGCAGAAAGCCCTGGCAGTATGGCTATGACATTCAAGAATCCTGCAATGTAGGAGCCAGCAACTAGCCCAGTACAGAGAGAGCTGCACATGGTATCTGAATAGAGTGAGGGGTTACAAATTGCATGTGGTGGTCATAAGCCATGGCTGCTAGGAGATAGCACTCTTTGTAGGCTACAAAGCAGGGAAAGAACATCTGGCACCCACAGTTAGTCAAGGAAATAGGTTTGTGGAGACACAATTAACCAGAATTTTGGGGGTATACACAGAGGTGAACCAGAAATCTAGGAAAGATAGATTTGCTATTGCGTTAGTCATAAAGTGTTGCTGTAACAGAAGTACCATAAGTGGATGGCTTTAACAAAGAGAAGTTTATCTCCTCACAGAAAAAAAAAAAAAACAAAAACCAAACCCACTGCCGTCAAGTCAATTCCAACTCATAGCGACCTCACAGTAAAGTAGGCTAAAAGTCCAAATTCAGGGCTTTGGCTCCAGAGGAAGGCTTTCTCTCTCTCTGTCAGCTCTAAAGGAAGGTTCTTGTCCTCAATCTTCCCCTGGTCAATGAGCTTCTCAGGCACAGGGACCCCACGTCCAAAGGAAGCGCTCTGCTGCCAGCGCTGCTTTCTTGGTGGTATGAGGTCTCCAACTCTTTGCTTGCTTCCCTTTCCTTTTATCTCTTGAGAGATAAAAGGTAGTACAGGCCACACCCAAGGGAAAATCCCTTTACGTTGGATCAGGGATGTGGCCTAGCAAGGGAGTTACATCCCACCCTAATCCTCTTTAACCACAGGCAGAGCTTAAGATTTATAACACATAGGAAAATCACAAAATGGAGAACAACCACACATTGCCTAACCAAGTAGACACATATTTTGGGGAGACACATTTCAATCCGTTACACCTATAAAAAAGTACATAGATGTATGAAGATGGAAATCAATCAGGATTAAAATAACTAGTATCATGTTCTCTGAAGGTTATGAAATAGAGCATCAGAAATATTCTTAATAGAATAAGCTGCAACCAGGTGTCTGGTGAGAAGCTTACCAGGATGGTGCAATTTCCCACTTCCATGTTCACAGAGGTTAAAGTCTGATTAAGATTACGAGAGAAAAAAAAAAAAAGCTCTTAGTTATTCTTCTATTGTAAGAAGTAAATGAGGATATCAATTAAGGCATCTTGGTAAAAACATTACTGAATTAGGGTGGATATCTCAGTAGCCAGTCAGCTTCACACTGACTCTACTGGCAGTGAGAGAAAGCTGAAACCAAGAGAGGACTGTGATTTATCTCAATATTTACACATTTACCTTTGAGGTAAACCCAAGTCAGCTTTGTAACTGGAATGCCAACCCAAGTACTCTACTGTTCTTGCTTGTTAGGAAGTGAGGCATGGGTGTGCTCATTTTTCAAAGATGGATGATGATGTTCAGTGAGGGCATGACTTGATTGATGACACTGTGGAAAAAAGCAGCTTGGAGTCCTAAAAATGATTCCATTTACCTATTAGTATATAATAGCTACTACCTATTAAGTTTTTTTTTTTTTACCTATTAGCACATAAAATACAGATGTTTTAGCCCTACACCTGAGGTTCTCTAGAGGCTGGATTAAATCTGCCTTCCCAACCTTCTCTCTGGCTACTTGTGTTTATCTACTCAAGACTTCAACAAACTAGATTACTCCCATGATCTATTTCCCCATAATATTCTCATACGCGCTAGAAACTTCACAGGTAGATATATAGTGTTGTGCTGTCATCCATTTGCACACTGTAATTTTTTTTTTAAATCTACATAAGCTTGAATACGTGTTATCTTGGCTGGAATGTGATTAATATTTGTTTAATGTATACAATGTTGTATTATAGTCACCATTTCAAAGGTTATTTTGAACTTTTTCTCCTATGTTATTGCTTGTTTATACAAGGAAACATATTTAGGACTCAGTGACATCGCTAGGGTTGGTGTCACCCAGTGTGGTAACTCATGGTATCACCACCCATAGACCTCCTCCCCTACTAGACCATACAGAATCCTTAGCAACGTTTTTTCTACTAATTTTACTCATAAATTGTAATTCCCAGATATCACTCCTTCTTTTCCTTTAATTACTACCTCGTTCTCAAAAAAATGATTGCTATAGGTTCACAAATACTAATTACCACAACATTGTAGCTAAGACACCAAAAAATTTTACATCAGTAGCACCTATGAAAACATCAGCAATGAAGAAAACAACAGTGCATGCTTGCAATGTGTGAAGAGGAAACCACGTGATTGGAAATGTCGTTGTAATTAGGTAATAACGACAGCTCTGGCCAGATGGCACTGGAAGGTTAAAAACGTAGGTTAGCATAGAGTTTTAGCCTTGTAGGTATGTTGTAGGTATATAGATACACATAAACTGGGCTTACCAAAAATATTTTTGTTGTTATAAGCAACTACAGGCATGTTTTTATAAAAAATAATAAATTTCTGCTGAAATACTGCACAAAAATTTTATAAACACTCGTTCTTGTGTCGTACCCCTCTGACAGTGTCACCTGGTGCAGCCCACACCCCTCATACACCCCTAGTGATGCTACTGCTGGGGCTTATTAGACACATTTTTAATACAATGTACTTTGGATTAAAATGGAAAAATCAGGATGAAGCCAATTACTATATTTCATATGTTGTTGCCTAAGAGGTAAGTAATTGATCAAATAAATGTTCTGGTCTACTGCTTAGAAAGTTATCCCAGAAAAAGAACTATTTAATTTACCCCTCCTCCCCCACAACTACAAAAAATGAGAAGCATTGAGTCAGATGGCGGTCCTTGTAAGGGTAAGGAGAGAAAGAGAGAGCAGTTCCATGAAAAGAAAGAGGAGGTACCTGAGCCCTTGCATGGGACAGAACCTGGTGAGTTCAGGAACTGAGAAAGGTTAAATAAAGATGGGGTAGAGAAAAGCAGATAAGCCAGAGATGTCACCAAATCACAAAGCTTACTGGAAGCCATATAAAGGATTTTGGCCTTTATGCCACCACAAATAGAAGCCACTGCCATTAAGAGGAAGTAGTATGATCTTGTTAACGTTTTCGAGTCCACTCTGGATGCAGGTCAGGGAATGTATTGACAGGGAGCAAAGGCTTCCTCTTAACTAAGAACTTCTGAAATCTTTATTCTTCTATCACTTGCAGAGTCAAGTCTTGTAAAGATAAAGTCAGAAAAGGGAGGCATTAAAACATTCCAGATAGAATTACTAGGAAGTATATAAACTGTGACCTTATCCTGGTAGACAGTACTCAATGACTATCAGTCTCAGATTCCTTCCAAATAGGAATTTATATTTACATGTTAATTTATCCTCAATATGCTGAAGAAGCTTTAAAGACAAGATTCTCTCAAAATATGTATTGGTAATGAAAGTTTACCACCTCTATTTTTATACAAGAAACTATAAAATCTTGAGAAAGGTAGATAAATAAATTTGACAAAGGCTTTAGAACATTCTAATAGAAAACTCCATATTGTATCATCATTCTTACTTCTGTGTGCAATTTAATTGTATCACAAATTCATCACATCAGTTAGTACCAAAGTCCTAATATTTAAAATAAAAAAGGTAAAAACTAAGTCACAAACCAATAATCTCTGTGGTATATTGCCCCCATACCCCGGTCCTGGAAAAAAAAAAAAAAAATGTGGCCACAATTCTTTCCGGGTCTTGATTTCAAGAGTGGAGCCCATTTTTCCACCCCTTCAATCTGGGCGGCCTCTGGCTTACTTTGGCCAATGGGATGCAGCATAGGCAAAGCCCTACGAATTCCAAGCCTGGGTCTCAAGAGGCTTTGATGCTTCTCTTATCACTTTTGAATCCCACCGCCACCATGTAAACCAGCCTGGGTTAGCTTGCTGGATAATGAGACATCTGGAAAGGTTCTCTCTGTCATCCTAGGGTGACATCTATCAGAAAAATGGTGGTCTCTGAGAGCAACCCTCTGGCATGTGAGTGGGACCATTCTAGATCATCCAGCCCCAACTGAGCTAACAGCTGACTACAGACACTTAAACAAGACTTGTTGAGAGAAGACAGGTCTGGCACAGGCAGTATTGCATAGCTGAAATGGCACCTGAGTTCAAATTTTAATCCCACCACTTTGTAGCTCTGTAATCTTGGGAAAGTCTTTTAACAACTCTTCCACCTAAGTTTCTTCACATGTACAAAAGGTAAGAAAAATACCTTATGATTTAGTTAGACAGGATATACAGATTTCCTCAACAGTCCTTTGGGACTTCTTCCACACAGCAGCCCAGAAATATTTACCTTAGCCACCAAAGACTCAATTAGATCTCTCTTGAAGCTTAGGGATGATATATTAATTAGGATATGATGAAATGAGTAGTATTTTACTAAAAACTAAAAGTTAACTTTTTTCTTTATGATCAAAGTCAGAATATAAACACTCAATGTGTCTGGTAATAGAAATTCTCCAAATTCTACCAATCAGATTTTCTAGAATGTATCATATGGCTTGTAATTTTGTCCCTTGTTCCCTCTGTCCAGGCTAGCCTTCCCTGTCTTCTCCTTCAGCAAACTACTCTCCATTCTTGGAAACCAATAATAGGGCCTTTTTATGTTGTTAAAACCTCATGTCTTATATGTAAAAATACTACTACAATTAAGAAAAGTGTGCATCACAAGGAAATATCTTCTATTATTTAATTATAAATTCATGATACATAAAACTGAACAAGCAAACGAATGCAAACACAAACACATACACACACATATATGTGTATAATTTATACATTAGGAACTCTGGTGCTGCAGTGGTTAACAGGTTCTGCTGCTAACTTCGAAGTTTTCAGTTAGAACCCACCAATGGCTTTGCTTGAGAAAAATGTGGCAGTCTGCTTCCAAAAAGATTTACACCCTCGGAAACCCTACACTGCACTTCTACTCTGTCCTATAAGGTTACTGTGAGCCGAAATCCACTCGAAGGCAATGGGTTTGGTTTAGTTTTGGGAAAATGATAAACAATCACTACCCCCAATAAAGATTTTTCTCTCTAAGTGTTCCTTTAGGTTTAATGCTTTTTGGAATCTCTTTCTCACTCTCTATTTCTCTCTTCTTTTCTGTCTGTATCTCCATTTCCATTTCTGCCTCTCTCATACAGCTTCTATACCTTTGCTCTTGATTCTTTAATTGTTGAAGGAGCAAACATTCTCTTGCTGAAAGCTCACAGTGACTCTAAAGGTGTTTGTTCCTTCATATGCTACTGCCAATGAGACTTGTCATCTTTCTATCATGGCAAGTCAAGAATCAGAATCAGAAAAGAAAAAAACAAACTTGTTTCTAGGGCCTTTTTACAGCAAGTATTTTATCTACTACTTTCTAGAGCACTCTCTCCCAACAAGCAGGATAAAGACCTTTGGAGTTAAGATTGCTAGGTTTACATTCCTCCTTTCTCACTCATTGGCTATAGGACTTGAAGCAAGACATTTAATCCACCTAAATTGGACAATTATTCCAAAACCAACTGTATTATTCCCAATTACATATTAAAATATTATACACAGACAATTTATGAACTTTCAAGTGAAAATAAAAAATCAGCTTTCTTTTTAGCTTTTTCAGAATCCTAGCAGTCGAATAGACTCTGTCCTAAGCTGGCAGATAGCAGTTTTTCCAAATGTCGCTGTGCCATTTATTCTAAAAGTATACTGAAATACATTAGTACATGACTTAAAAAGACAAATACAAAGTGGTGTTTCTATATTATTCAATTACTTTTTGTTTCTTTGCTTGCTTCTTTAATTTTACTTCTAAAAGTACAATCTGATAAAAATGATATGGAGATAACTTGTTAAAAAATAGCCATTGCTTACCAAGTTTTTTCCCTTAGGAAAACTTTGCTCTGTCTAATGTTTTCTTCAGGGCATCTTTGACATCTTTACTTCTTAAGCTATAGATCAAGGGGTTCAACATTGGAATCACCACAGTATAGAACACTGACACCACTTTATCTCGTTCCAGGGCATAGCTAGTGCTTGGCCTGGAGTAAATGAAGAGAATGAAATCATAGTACAAGGTGACTGCTGTCAGGTGAGAGCCACAAGTGGAGAAGGCCTTGAGGCGGCCTTGGGTGGAGAGAATCTTCAAGATGGCAGCCATGATGAAGAGGTAGGAGGCAAGAATGAGCATGGTGGGAGTAAAGACATTGGTGGCAAGTATGAAATATAGCACAGCCTGGTAACTGTCCTTCACATCACATGCCAACTTCACAAGTGGGGGAAGATCACAGAAGAAATCATCAATGATATTGTTGCCACAGAAGCTCAGGTTAAATGTTTCACTAGTGACGACTGTTGAGTTAATAAAGCCACCAAGGTATGAAGCTGCAACAACACTGGTATATAACCTTGGGGACATAGCTTGGGAGTAAAGCAGAGGATTGGAGATGGCCACATAGCGGTCATAAGCCATGGCAGCCAACAGGTAGCACTCACTATATGCCAGTCCAGCAGAGAAGAAGAACTGAGCCAGGCAGCCAGCAAAGGAGATGATTTTGTCCTCAGAGATGCAGGTCACTAGGATCTTCGGGGTGTAGACAGTGGAATACCAGAGATCCAGGAATGACAGATTCCCAATGAAGAAATACATGGGTGTGTGGATCTGTGAATCAGCACAGATCAGAGAAATCAGGGTGATGTTCCCTAAGAGACTGATGGCATAAATGATGAGGAAGATGAAAAAGAGTACCCTTTGTAACCTTGAGTCGGCTGTGAACCCTAAAAGTATGAACTCCTTCACTTTAGTGAAATTTTTCTCTTCCATTGCTTTTGGACTTCAATGGTCCTTTTCTGTGAACAGATTAATAAATACATCATAAATTAATATATAAGCATCATGTCCTTCTCATAATTTCCCATTTTAGAAAATGAAAACCAGCTAATTCACATATATGGTTGTTTGTGAGATGTGTTCCTACTGACCCGGGTGGTACTCCTTTTTGCATAACTGGGAAACCTGTTCTATGCTATGGTCTTGAGAGCTCAGTTACTGTGCATCTAACGTAGTGTGTATCATCTTATATTTTTAATCTAAATTTTCTTCCTTTTGGGGTGTGATTTGGATAGCTTACTCTTCTGATCTCACGGTGATTGAAGAGCATGCAAAGGACGTAAAAAAGAAAGTTTGAAAGAATGCTGTCATAATTCTTCATGTCTTTGAGTCCTTTGTCTTTTTCCAGAGAATTGCACAGAGAAGCTTCATCTTCATCTTATAATTCTAACTAAATTTTGAAATATCTTTGGAAGTCCACTAAACTGTAGTATTCTTGAAGGCAATAAGCACGTTATATTCATCTTTTAATCCCCAAAACCAAGCACAAAGTTTGTCATAGAGGAGAAATTCCATAATTGTTGGACAAAAGACTAAATTTACTTAGATAACTGGAATTTGAGCCATGGTTACTTTTATAATCCCCAAATATACTCTGAAGAGAAGTGAAGACACTAATTGCAGAATAATTATGTTCATAATGTTGGTTCTATTTTCTACAGAATTAAGAGCCTTTTCAAAAGCTGGCTAAATGAATGGCTTTAGGGAGTTACGGAGTGTAGCCTCTGAAAGTCCTTAGAGGTAGAAGCAGGAGATTGGACTATTGCCCACAGTAGGGGAAGGGCCATCTCAGCTTCTGTGTTACAGCCCAGAGGACCCCTGCTACAACCTACCACAGTCAAAGGAGAGCTATATTGTAACTGCTAGTGTTCTGGGTTGGCAAATGATGTTAAATTTTTGCTAATAGGTCCATGACTTGAAAACCTCATATACTGGGAAAAAAAAATCTTACTTTGGCCATTATGCATGATTATGGACTTAAAATTGAGCTGGAAAAGTAAAAAGTGTTCTCTTGGAACTTCATCTATTTGATGAAAAACTATTTCTTTCCACTACAGTGGTTGTCGTAGTTAGTTGCCATCGAGTTGAGTCACTAGAATGGTAAAAATATATAATTTTCAATTTTTAAAATACATTTTAATACCATAATTATTGTTAAAGTAGACGTTGTTCACAACAACCAAAAAAGAGTCAGAATAAGTAACATTTAAGCTCCCTTCGTATTTCAAAGTTGTAGGTGCTAAGGTCATTTTTAATAAAGCATATCCAGAGATATTGGTTTGATCGTAGTTTAATTAAAATTGCCCCCTACAAAACTCTACTTTCTCACCTGACTTTCTTAGTTCCTACAGAACTCTTCTTTCTCACCTGCCTTTCTTAGTTCTGCGAGACTTTATGGATTCAAATGAGATCACATGTTAGAAAGCACTTTAAACCATTGATGTTAAAAACTGAGAATTGCATTCACTAAAATTTTATGATTCCCTCATGTCAAATACTCCCTCAGATATACTTGCTTTAAATCCCAAGGATTTCCAAACGTACCCATGATATGACTTCCAGAGCTTCAAGTTTTCTCTTGCAAGAACTGTTCTTTCCTTTTGTGGAGATTTTATACCAGCTGGGCAATTGCCGAGTTTGCTTACAAAGGCCAAATTGGGAGTTAAAATTTCAAGGGACAGTTCTCCTCTAAGCTCTCTTTTTCTCCTCTAGAGTTATTAAAGTATGAAATAAAAATAAGTATAAATATATACATATATGAATATATATGTATCAAAAAAATCAAAGGTTATACAAATTAAAAAGGATTTAAGATAGCTTACTATGAGACATAGCATACAGGTAAGTACCATATTTTCAAAATACGTGAAAAGCAAAAATAAGAACAGTACATGAAATGGAAGCACAGATAAAACCTACACAAAATCACACATGAACTCCTATTCACTGCTCTGGGCAGACCACAAGTTTGTCTCAAAATTTCCACAGCCCATATGTACAATTAGCAGTGTCAGTAAGATCAAAAAAAGAAAAAGGAACCCACAATCAAAACACCAGGCAACATTACCATTCCTGACACTAACTTCAAAAAAACCATTTCTCCAGAGCTTCCTTATGAAGAGAATGAGGGAAATATAATACATGACATATTTATTAGTACTCTTATGTGTGTAGAGTCAAGGGTTAGTTTTTTTGAGCTACATTTATTTGCCATGACTTCATGGACTTAAAGCTAGCTGCATTTCTTATTGAATTTGAGGGATGCTAAGAAGCTTTCTCCTCACAAAATACCTCCTCCCCATCTATCAGACATCTTCCTTTGCCAGGAAGCCTCTTTTAGAAGTAGCTGCCTCTGGAGTGATCACATGGAAAGGAGCTGACCTCTTACTGATCTCTCAGTCCCTTTCACGGCTTAATGCACCTGTTCTCTGTACAGTGTAGTTTGACAGCTTTCTCAGATACTTCTTGAATCGTATATTAATGACGAATGTACAGTATTATCCCAAAGGAATATGTAATTGCACTCCCTCTCTCAAGGAGCTTCAATGTCAGGAACTGCCTAATATAGAACATGAGGCACTTTGACATGATGAAAATACTGACCTATTTTAAGTTTTCTACACATTGACCTACTCTGAGGACTAATGCTGCCCCTGAATGATAACAGCAGAGACCACAGTTTGCCCCAGCTGCAGAGGCTTTGTGAGAATGAAAACACCTCCCAAGTAGACATCCCCTATACCTCTAATTCCTTGTTTCCCTAAAAGAGGAAATAAGGCCTGAGGAGAGGACATTTGGGGACACTTTAGCTTTCTTCACCAATCATTATAAGAAAGAAAACCTTATTCTGTTTCATGAAGTATAATTATAATATGGTTTCATTACATTAAGACTGTTTTTATTTTTCATTCATATTGTGATTTATTGTCCTTTCCCCCCAGATTAATTGAACACAATGCTTATTTGCACAAATGTAGTCATTGCATTAGAATATCCCCTGAAATCCAAAATCTCCTGCATTACCTTAGAATGCCAAGTGCCTTCTACTCGTTCCACAAGCATGTTCTTCCTAGTGGTAACAATACTGGGAGAAAATATAAGATTGAGCATCCCTTTGGGATATGCTGCTAAAAGCAAAGAGGGTCTTCCAGTGCCATTCTGGTGCCAAGTGACAGATTACAATGCTCACTTACCTTTTTGGAAGGACGAGGGGAGAGATCATCATGAATATAATTGGCCCAATTAACCTGAAAACTCTTCTGATTTGTGTTTCATTTATGCATTTAAGATTAAAAAAAAAAAAAAAAAGCAGAAAGGACTAACCTAAGAGAATAGCCTACAGATAGTAGATGCTTAAGAGTTTTTTGCAGTTCATAAAAATTACAATAATGATTGTAATGATAATGAAAATACCATAGAATATGGGTCCTGAAACGTGTTGACTACCACTTAATAAAACTCACTCATTTTAGAGACAATAAAATTGAGAGACAGAAAATTTAATGGTTAGCCCAAAGTCACATGGTTAGGGTAAATTTTATCTTTACATCAGACCATGATGTATTTATTCGTCAAAACAAACTAGGCAGGTGGAATGAGCAGGGCCAGACAGAGCAGGGACTGTGTAGTCCATGTTAAAGATTTTAGAATAGAGTTTAAGTTCAATGCTCAATAGGCAGCATTTGAAAAGTTTTAATCAGATGCACGATTTGGTCAAATAAAATTTGGATTTAAAAAAAAAAAACTGTCTTTACAATGTGAAAAACGGAAGTGTGAAGACAGATGACTATTACAGCAACCCAAGAAAGTGCTGATGGCACTTGGGCTGGGCTAATAACAACGGATTTGGTGAGAAATTGATGGATCTGAGATATTTGGAAAGTAATGTATACAAAGTTGATGATGAGAGCTTTGAATCACCAAATACCCCTGAAATTTTCTTGCCTGTGAAATCAGCCCCTTCTCCTCTATCTCAGGGAAATAGTTTTACCCAATAAAATAAAGTAAAAAGGAACAAACATTTCAATGACTTTGTCTAAGGCAGTTGACTTGCAAGGGATGCCAGTCTTTTCTCAGTCTCAACTCCTAACACCCCTCTTTGCTTCCAGTCCCAAAGGAGAGTTAGATCCCATCATAGCCCAGATGAACAAAGCTGACACAATCTTTGTTATTGTACTACTTATAGTTTAAGGAAAGCAACTGCCGAGTATGATTGTGAGAGTTGATATGACTCACCCAAGACCATGAAGAGAATTAATGATAGAGCCAGTATGATCAACTCTCCTTGCAATGTGCCTTGTATGTCTTATGTTCTTTAGCACTTAGTCTTGCATCCTGTTTTTCACCTGAATGGCTTTCTCTGCCTTTACTAAAGCAGAGGTTACTAATGCTAGGGTCCCTTGATCACTAGGGAATATATAGATGGGCTTCAAAGGGTCCAAGATTCCTTCCAAAAATGTGTCATGGGAATTTTGTTAATACACATATGTGTTTAAGAGGGCCCATAACTTCTATAGGATTCTCAGTAGAGTCCACGGTTAAGAGCCTTTGAGCTACAGGCTTCAGATATGCATTTTTCAAAATAAAAGCTTTCTAGAGTAACGCTAGCATCACTATGGGTTTGAATTGACGCAGTGGAAACAGGTTTTTGGTTTTAGAGCAATGCTGACACTTCCTAAAATGGGAAATTTGAGTGATAAAAGGAAAACTAGATAAAATTTCCTTTATATTTTCAGAGAAATTTGATCTTCCAGACTTGGCTGCTGAAAATAGTTGTCAGCCAAACATTAAAACCGTCAGCTAAACATTAAAACCGTTTCTAATGTTATTATTCTGAAAGTAACCAAAGAGAAGGAAAACAATATTTAAATAGGATGAAACGTTGTCACGGGGAGTAGGTAGTGATATACTGATATTTCATTGTATTTTGTCAGAAAAAGAAGAGATCCTCCTAAATGAAAGGTTACTAGTTTTCACATGAATTTCAATAATACCAAACCAATAACCCACTGCTGTGCATTCGATTCCGACTAACAGCTACCCTATAAACCAGAATAGAACTTCCCCATAGAGTTTCCAAGGAGCGCCTGGCGGAATTGAACTGCCAACTTCTTGGTTAGCAGCCTAGCACTTAACCACTACGCCACCATGGTTTCCGAATTTCAATAACAGTGATTGTAATTCGAAGTGTGAAATAACAGTATCGTACACAAATGTTCTAGGACAATGATTTATTGTCATTTATAATTTTAAAAAATTAAAAAGTTCCTTCCCTCAAGGCGCTTACGCTCCACCGAGTAGCATAAACAAGCTAGACGCTCACCAAACCCATCTACTCTTACTGGGCACACAAGAAGACTACATTTCCCAGCATCCTTTGTATTTAAGCCAAGGCCGTGTGGTTACATTCTGGCCAATGGGATATGGACAAAATCGAACTACATCATTTCTGTTTCTGGCTGTAAAATTCCATACAGAATAATCCATCCTCTTTTGCCAAACGATGGTGGCCACGTATTGTATTTGAGGGCATCAAAAACTGGAAGGAAACTGATCTTAAAGTCACTATTTAGAGGAAAGATGAAACTTTTGAGAATTTAAACTGTAACATGGTCTATTCCAATAAAGTAGTTTTGGTCATTCATTTAAAATCAAAGGGGTGTGTGTGTGTTTGTGTGTTTGTGTGTGTGTTTGTGTGTGTGTTTGTGTGTGTGTGTGTGTTCTCCACCTAACTAGGATTGCCACTGGTTAAAAAAAAACCAAAAATGTAGTTTCTACCCTCAAGGTAAGGAGCCCTGGTGGAACCGCAGTTAAGCTCTCTGCTGCTAACTGAAATGTAGGCGGTTAAAACCCACCAACTGCTCCTTGGGATAAAGATGTGGCAGCCAGCGTCTGTGAAGATTATAGCCTTAGAAACCTTGTGGGGCAGTTCTACTCTGTCCTACAGGGCCACTGCGAGTTGGAATCAACTCCACAGCAATGCGTACCATTAAGGTGGTTCAGTGGTAGAATTTTACCCTTCCATGCTGGAGACCCAGATTCCATTCCGCGCCAGTGCACCTCATACGTAGCCACCAGCCATCTGTCAGTAGAGGCTTGAATGTTGCTCTGGCGCTGAATAGGTTTCAGTGGAAAGTCTAGACTAAGACAAACTAGGAAAAGAAGCCTGGCAATCTACTTCAGAAAATCAGCCAATGAAAACAGTAAGGATCACAGCTACTCTGGAAGCATTTTTTCTGTTATTCATTGGATTGCCATGAATTAAGGGGTCAACTAGATGGCAGCAAACAATAACCCTCAGAGAGGGAACGTAGTGGTAGGTAAAGGATTGCAATAGCAAGGAAGATATTATAGTACATTTTTTTTAAAAACAAATGTAAATTTTAAAACTCTGTTAAAGGGGATTATCTCATAGGAAAGGAGTTGAATTTGAAAGGAACTTTTATGGAGACCCTGGTGGTATAGTGGTTAAGAGCTATGGCTGCTAACCAAAAGGTCAGCAGTTTGAATCCACCAGGCGCTCCTTGGAAACAGGGTCACTGTGAGTCGCAATCACTGCAAAGAAGCAATTACATTTATATGGGAAAAAAATTTTTGAGCATCCCCAGACCCAAAAAATAACCTATCAAATGATACCAAAGAACACGTAAAACCTAAACTAACAGTAACATATACTAAAAGCAGAAATGATATGATTAAAACAGCTTAGTGACACCACTCTCGCTGCTTGGGGTGGTGCTGCCTTTTTAACGGCTTGCTGCAAAACAAATGCTGAGCACTATTTCTGCTTTTTGCCTTTTTCTGGAAAATCAAAAATCCTCTTTGGATTTCTTTTGGTCATGGAAAACAGGTATTAATATAGGTCTTCCGTAAAAGTAAAGAAGCGTAAAGTGAACTTTTGATAAGCGGGATATTCAAAAACATTTATTATGTGCATCTTTTAAATAAGTCAAAGCAATTCACAGAGAAGGAATATTCAAAGTACAAAATATTTTCTGACCTAAAAAGAGTCAAATATTTAGATTTAAAGTGTTCATTATGCTTTAACCCAAAAAATAAAGAAAAAACAACCCAGTGCTGTCTAGTCGATTCGGACTCATAGTGACCCTAGGGGACAGAGTAGAACTGCCCCGTAGAGTTTCCAAAGAGCTCCTGGAGAATTTGAACTGCCCACCCTTTGGTTAGCAGCTGTAGCACTTAACCACTACACCAACAGGGTTTCCTCACTATGCTTTAGACAATATTAATAAGAGAAGTCCACACCTAGACAAATCTTAGAAGCAGTTTGTCAATAGTGAGGTTAATGAAATAATTTTTTGTCAAGACAGTTAAAACCCACTTTGCAAAGGGGGGGGGGGAATCGAACAATTCCCAATCTTCTCAGTAATATTGATAATAAAGAAAATAAAGACACAATGTGTGAAGGGTTTCCAAGGGAGAAATGAAACATTCTTTTGTATATAAAGTCAATATAAAATTAAGCGTTCATGGAAAAAAATGAATTTAAAGAATATACCAGTCTATTAAGTAATTAAAAACCAAACCAACCAAACAAAAACCTTTTCACATGGAAGCTGTGGACATACTGAAGAACTTGTAGTCTGCCCCAACTCAGATTGGAAGCAAAACAAATTTAAAGCATTCTGTTTTATTTCTGTTTTTCATTTTTTTCTAGACAACAAAATATTTGTTCCTTTGCCACACTCTTAACACTTCAAATAGAATCTACTGCTAAAGTCTTAGAAGAAGTACAGCCAGAACGCTCCTTAGAAGTAAGGACGGTGAGACTTCATCTCACATACTTTGGGCATGTTATCAGGGGGACCAGTTCCTGGAGAAGGACATCATGCTTAGTCAAGCAGAGGGTCAGTGAAAAAGAGGAAGACCCTCAGTGAGATGGATTGACTCAGTGGCTGCAACAATGGGCTCGAGCATAACAACACTTGTGAGGATGGCGCAGGACTGGGCAGTATTTTGTTCTATTGCCCGTAGGGTCACTATGAGTCGGAACCAACTCAAAGGCACCTAGCAACAACAGCAACAAAGTTTAGTAACTACTTAATACAACATCAGGAATTGCCTTCTTCCAGCCCTTGCTTACAAATTCTAAACTCTACGTATTTTGGACAAGGCCCCAGGAAAATGACTTTCTTTGGCAACGTGTGGTAAATGCTGTATCTAAGAAAAATCCATTTTCCACATCATTTGCTTTTTCTCCAAGGATACTAATGCAGAAGAAAGAGGGGCAGAAAGAACTAAGTTCCTCCTATGGCTCTCCCTCTCCTGCACTACTTCAATTTACAAAGGATTCTACTGGAAGTTGTTGGCTTAGCCTGTAACTAAAGAGAATGGAGAGACTACATCCAGCTAGAAACAAAGTTATCCAAAAAAGAGATCTCGTTGGACTGACTTAGGGCATGAAGCAAAATCTAATTGCACCTTTCCTCAGAGGCCTCATTCCCAAGATGTGGTACACTTTGGGGACAGGGCACCTTCAATAACAACAACAAAGCAAAACTGACGCAACTAGTTCAGGGAACTTTTATCCAATTGACAAAGACTGTGAATATGTTTTACAGTGGAGTCTTCCATATTTGGGGGGAATAAGATAGAGAATACCATCAAATGACTATAGTAAACTCTGGCCCATTCTGCATGTGAAGGTAGTCATGTAAAGGGGAGCGATGAAACTTGAGAAACATAGTTCATTTTTACCTTAGTTTCTCTTGCCATCTTTAAAGAAGAGGAAACTCATTAGAATGTAAGATGAGAATGTTTAAATCATATTCTGCTTTTTGCTATCTGATATTTAACCATCTTAAGAAGACATGAATTATTTTAACAGGAATTAAAATAAATTATATATTTGATGCATGACCAGGACCAACACGGTCCTCATCATTGTTGGATAATTCAGCAAGATTGAAGAAGATATGATTTCTGTGGAGATAAATTAAGGTCCTGCAGCTGGATCAAAATATAATCACATAAAATGGGAGATGCCAGCAGCATGATAAGGGGAAAAGATAGCACTGAAGTTCAACTCAGATCCCTTTCTAAACCATCTGGGTGATATATTTGCTAAGTGAAGGCCATTGTAGGTTATGTTGATGGCATGTTAGTGCCCTGAACAAGAGAGTTGTGTCACCCGTTTTGAGTTGTATGACCTATATGGAGCATTGTATTCTATTCTAAGCATTGGAATAAAACAGAGAAGCTAAGAAACTAAAATGTGTCTAGAGGGGTAGAAGGCTGGCTTGAGCAGGTGTAAAACCCAAGAATGACCAGAAGGATTGAGGAGCTTCAGACAATTGTCTAGTGGAAGACTGAGATACAGTGTGTACCTAATACTGGAGGAATTATTAGAGGCTGTTGAAGGGGATTAAGGAAGAAGAAAATGTGATGGGCGAACAGTTAGGCTGGCCACCCTATCTGTCTCCTTAATTCTCCTGAAGCAAATAATATAATGTAAACTGTGTATTATTGGTTCTGGAGGAGGACTCATTAAAGTTAAATAATGTATTTCAAATGAGAAAATTGAAGGAAAGGTAACTAGCTTAGGTATGGTGTTGGACTGCAATGTTCCCCGGGCTAATAGAATGTTTAAAAGTAAATGATTAGCAGTATTTTGACCACTTTCTACATCAGTCCTCTCATTCTAAGTAAATGAGAATTCTCAGAGATCAAAGAGCAAGAGTTTCATCCATATTTAGTGCATTAAGCAGCTAAGGTTCAGAGAAATCAATTGACACGACCAAGGTTACTGTTTAAAAAAAACCAAACCCACTACTGTTGAGTCGATTCCGACTCATAGCAACCCTATAGGACAGAGTAGAACTGCCCCATAGAGTTTCTAAGGAGCGCCTGGTGGATTCGAACTGCCGACCTCTTGGTTAGCAGTCATAGCACTTAAACATTATGCCACCAGAGTTCCTGGTTACTTGTTTAGTAGGTAACAAAATGATACATAGAGGATATATAGGTAGGGAATTTGGGCTGTTTTTAATATTTCTTCCAACACTGTTACCATGGGTAATACTTGAGTTCATTACCTTCTACTATCCTGTGTGTATCCCATTAATGACCATGGACTATAACCTCAATACTAGGCAAAAGAAGCCAAAAATGCATTATCCTGCCCTCATATTAGGATCAATTTTGAATTTTATTTGTGGGATCAAAAGAATTATGAACACACATAACTCTTGGCTGCAATGTGAAAAAGAAAAGAGGACAGTCAATTTGGAGTTTAAGAGGCATGAGTTCAAAGCCCAGCAGTGTCAGTTGCTAGGTTTATGAACATTGATTGAGATCAGTTTTCCTGCTAATAAGTTAAAATAATGATATTTAGCTTGCAGCCTTTTTAGAAGAATTAAGTAATGCAATAAAAAAAAAATGCAATAGAAGTACTAAAATTTTTTGAGCACTTACGTAGCTGCTTAATAAAACTCCGGTAAATGCTTTGCATTAATTATCTCATATTATCCTCACAACAACCTGTAAGGTAGGTCCTTATTATTATTTTCATTTCACATGAAGATAAGTAACTTTCTCAGGGTCAGAGGAGGTGAACTCCAGAACAAATGGAATAAAAATGCATTTAGCCTCAGATTGTAATCATAAAATGCAGAGCATATGCCCAAATATGAGTGGCTTCTCAATAGATGTCATTTTCCTCTCCAGCTTTGTCTCACTCTCACTCTCCCACCTCACTCAATCCAGTAGATTGTTGGTCTTAGATAAAGTTCCCTGAAGTGCTGTTACTAGCTAATAGGTGGTTCTTTTCTTCCATTCTAGAACCATCTCTGCCAATAATTAGTAATGGAACCTTGAGCAAGCCTGTTCTCTTTTCTAGTCTTTACGTTTCTCTTCTGTGTAAAGATGGATTTCCATAGAGTCTTAAAATGCTACAGTTTCAGATGTGCCATTTTGCACCAGTGTGTAGCTCACTTCTGTTTCATTGGCCACAGAGGGTAGACTAACTCACATCATTCCTAACTCTTTCCCAGGTACTGGTATATTTTTGCTGTGTCCATTTTTGAAGTTGTATTTACCAAATGTGTTGTGATATTTTTGCTTTCCTTCTAGTTGGAACCAGAACCAGTCAATGGCCAATGAAAACTACACAAGGGTCACAGAGTTCCTTTTCACAGGCTTGAATTATGACCCCCAGTTGCAGGTCTTCCTCTTCCTGCTCTTTCTGAGTTTCTACATCATCAGTCTCACTGGGAACTTGAGTATGATTGTTCTGATACGGATCGATTCCCACCTCCACACACCCATGTACTTTTTCCTCAGCCATCTCTCCTTTGTAGACATGTGCTTCTCCTCAGTAGTTAGCCCCAAGATGCTGACTGATTTTTTCGTGAGAAGAAAAGTCATAACTTTCTTGGGCTGTGCATTGCAGCAGTGGTTTTTTGGATTCTTTGTGGCAGCTGAGTGCTTTCTCTTGGCATCCATGGCCTATGATCGTTATGTCGCCATCTGCAACCCATTATTATATGCAGTTGCCATGTCCCAGAGACTCTGTGTCCAGCTGGTGGTTGGTCCCTATGTTATTGGGTTCATGAACACTATGACTCATACAACAAATGCATTTCGTCTCCCTTTTTGTGGCCCCAATGTCATCAATCACTTCTTCTGTGATTTGTCCCCCTTGCTGTCCCTTGTATGTGCTGACACCAAGCTCAATAAGTTGGTAGTTTTCGTCGTGGCTGGAGCAGTGGGTGTCCTCAGTGGTTTGACTATACTGGTTTCCTACATTTATATCCTCACTGCCATCTTGAGGATCCGCTCTGCTGATGGGAGGCACAAAGCCTTCTCCACCTGCTCTTCTCACCTGACAGCTGTCTCCATCCTGTATGGTACTCTTTTCTTTATTTATGTTCGGCCTAGTGCAAGTTTCTCCCTGGATCTCAATAAAGTGGTGTCTGTATTTTATACTGCAGTGATCCCCATGTTGAACCCATTTATCTATAGCTTAAGGAACAAGGAGGTTAAAGATGCCATCCATAGAACTACTGCTAAGAGGAAGTTTTGCAGGGCTTAAATTCCAATCTAGAAAAGAAATTGGTGGGAGAAAACTAAAAAAACAATTAGACTAATTGTTTGGATTCCTAAGAGTCTAGACCATTTGCAAGTGTTTGGGAGTTGGTTGACATCCCTTCATTCATTATCCATCCAATTACTCATTCATTTAGTAGATCAATGTGGCTTCATTAAGTCTTATATGTGATCTTTTCTGTGTAACATGCCAATATTCACACTTACAATATTTTTTAATTTCTCCTCCCTCAGATACCTCATAGTTCAATTATTTTCTAAAAAGCTTTATTTTACTCTTTGATTTCTGTTTTTAATTTTTATTTTATTATTTTCTTGTTATTCTATCAATAATAAAATGTCCTTTCTCTGATAACTTCTTGGCATTGAAGTTTCAAAATGCAGCATGTTAGGTTTTCAGTCATACCTAACACCCATCGGTGGGAATCCCCTAAAAAAAAGAAAAAAAAAAAGCTGGATTTTAATATTTAACCTAGTGAGCACAATGTTTGAAACTTGAAACTACTGCCTTTGCATTCAGATTTTTTGAAGTGGCCTTGATGCAAAGGACTACATGTAACTAGGTACTGAAGATGGATCTGTGTTCAACTCTATGGCTGATGAAGTTATCTACAGGATCCATTCACAATAATAAAGAAACTTGCACTCATGTCTAATCCACTTCATACCTGAAAAAGCTTCTGATAGAATGGGATAAGCCTGAATTTTCTCAGGATTCTATTTTCTGATAGACGTTGGAGGATTACCTGATCTTCACTTAGTTGGCAATTGATTGTGTGTATGATGTTGTTGTTGTTGTTATTAGGTGCCGTCGAGTCGGTTCTGACTTATACTGACCCTATGTACAACAGAAGGAAACACTGCCCGGTCCTGAGCCATCCTTACAATCGTTGCTATGCTTGAGCTCATTGTTGCAGCCACTGTGTCAATCCACCTCGTTGAGGGTCTTCCTCTTTTCCGCTGACCCTGTACTCTGCCAAGCATGATGTCCTTCTCCAGGGACTGATCCCTCCTGACAACATGTCCAAAGTATGTAAAACGCAGTCTCGCCATCCTTACTTCTAAGGAGCATTCTGGCTGTACTTCTTCTGAGACAGATTTGTTCATTTTTTTTTTGGCAGTTCATAGAATATTCAATATTCTTTGCCAACACCACAATTCAAAGGTGTCAATTCTTCTTTGGTCTTCCTTATTCATTGTCCAGCTTTCACATGCATATAATGTGATTGAAAATACCATAGCTTGGGTCAGGTGCACCTTAGTCTTCAGGGTGAAATCTTTGCTCTTCAACACTTTAAAGAGGTCCTTTGCGGCAGATTTGACCAATGCAATGCGTCTTTTGATTTTTTGACTGCTGCTTCCATGGCTCTTGATTGTGGATCCAAGTCAAATGAAATCCTCCACAACTTCAATCTTTTCTCCGTTTATCATGATATTGCTCACTGGTCCAGTTGTGAGGATTTTTGTTTTCTTTATGCTGAGGTGCAATCCATACTGAAGGCTGTGGTCTTTGATTTTCAATAGTAAGTGCTTCAAGTCCTTTTCACTTTCAGCAAGCAAGATTGTGTCATCTGCATAACACAGGCTGTTAATGAGTCTTCCTCCAATCCTGATGCCCTGTTCTTCTTCATATAGCCCAGGTTCTTGGATTATCTGCTCAGCGTACAGATTGAATAGGTATGGTGAAAGAATACAACCCTGACGCACACCTTTCCTGACTTTAAACCAATCAGTATCCCCTTGTTCTGTACAAACAACTGCCTCTTAATCTATGTAAAGTTTCCTCATGAGCACAATTAAGTGTTCTGGAATTCCCATTCTTCACAATGTTATGCATAATTTGTTATGATCCACACAGTCGAATGCCTTTGCATAGTCAATAAAACACAGGTAAACATCCTTCTGGTATTCACTGCTTTCAGCCAGGATCCATCTGACATCAGCAATGATATCCCTGGTTCCATGTCCTCTGCTGAAACTGGCCTGAATTTCTGGCAGTTCTCTGTCAATATACTGCTACAGCCGTTTCTGAATGATCTTCAGCAAAATTTTGCTTGCATGTGATATTAATGACATTGTTCTATAATTTCCACATTCGTTTGTATCACCTTTCTTGGGAATAGGCATAATATGAATCTCTTCTAGTCAGTTGGCCAGGAAGCTGTCTTCCATATTTCTTGGCATAGACAAGTGAGCACCTCCAGCGCTGCATCTGTTTGTTGAAACATCTCAATTGATATTCCATCAATTCCTGGAGCCTTGTTTTTCACCAATGCCTTCAGAACAGCTTGGACTTCTTCCTTCAGTACCCTCGGTTCCTGATCATATGCCACCTCTTGAAATGGTTGAACATCGACTACTTCTTTTTGGTGTAATGCCTCTATGTATTCCTTCCATCTTCTTTTGATGGTTCCTGCATCATTTAATATTTTCCCCATAGAATCCTTCACTATTGCAACTCGAGGCTTGAACTTTTTCTTCAGTTCTTTCAGTTTGAGAAACACCGAGAGTGTTCTTCCCTTTTGGTTTTCCATCTCCAGCTCTTTGCACATTCCATTATAATACTTTACTTTGTCTTCTCGAGATACCCTTTGAAATCTTCTGTTCTGTACGATACTGCCTTCTAAACTCTAGTAATGGCCCAGCCAAGAATGCATGGAGAAATACTTTAGTGGAATATAGACCCTTAGTCTAGATCTGCTTCTTCTTCATAATGTCAGTAGATTTCCAGCATCACGAGAGAGCACATCCATGCAGTTCAACTTGATGGGGCTGACTCCTGGACATGATGAGTACTAGGCATCTTTCGGGTGTACAGCCCTGTAACGTACCACCATCTGCATGTGGACAGTGAGTGCCCATGTCAGGGTGGCCATGTCCTCCTAGGGATCCAGGAAGCTACCCAACTCTATCTTGTCTCTCACAATCTGTTTTTTACTTCTTTGCTCTGAATGAGAAGACAAACAGGAAAGTGTTCCACTGAGGAAACGAATCAGCATTCCTACTTGACATTATAGTGTCCTGTCTAATTTGATACAGAAATGTCCTAAGAGTTTTAAGGACCTCTTAGGAGGTTCGAGTCCACCCTGAGGTGCCTCATAAGAAAGGCCTGGTGATCTACCATATTTGTATGGAAATAACATGAACTGTCTACGTTCATTTGACAACCATGCCCTCCTGCTGTGAGGTATTTTCATAAGCATTCTCTGCCATTTTTTTTTTTACAGCAACGTATTAAAAAAATTGGTATAGAGGTGCTTATGAAAATACCTAGCAGGGGATAGCAAGGTTGGCAAACAAATGTAGAAGGCATGTGTTGTTTGTGTAAAAATATGGTACTTCCAAAAAATCAGCCACAGGAAATCCCATGAAGGACAATTCTATTCTGACACATGAATTTATCAGGCACATGAGTAGACTCAGTAGTAAGTGGTTACAGTCATCTGTTTTCCCGAAACGAGGATAGCAACAATGATTAAGTAGCTTCCTTTAAACTAGCCTATTGGTAAGGTAGGTAAACAAATAAAGCTTCTAAACTTTTGAGTACTTTTCTACATACAAAGTGTTATGGGCGATTTTCTGTACTGCACAATTTCTGAAAACGGACAATGGTTCACTGAGTACCCACGTAATCATACCATGCTTCAGCAACAGGGACCTTAAGAGTGTGCACTGACAATTCTCTCCTACGAAATTCTCCCCGAGTTCTCTTTATCTCCTCTCCTTAAATTCCTCTCCCCTAGGCTTGGAGAAAGGAGCCCTGGTGGTGCAATGGTTAAGCACTCAGCTGCTAGTCTATAAGTTGGCAATTAGCACCCACCCAGTGGCTCTGCAGAAGAAAGGCCTGACTGTTTCCATTAAGATTACAATCTAGAAAACCCTATGGAGCAGTTCTACTGTGTCACATGGTGTCGCTGTGAGTCAAAAGTTGATTCTATGGCACCTAACTCCCTTAGCAAGTCCAGAATAGATGTCCAAATTCCAAATATTCATTTGAGCGTTCAGTGACTTCAGGCACCTAGTAGTTTGTCACTGATTCGGGAACCTTTGCTGAAACTCTGACTCAGAGAAATCATTTAGCGTCCTCTTATAATTTAAATCAGGTGATGAATGTTAGGTATGTAGTTTTGTACCTTGGTGCAGTAAAGGCTCAGTAAGTAAAAGTTATTTTTACCACTGTGACATCGACTCAGGTGTTTTCTGACCCATGACAATCCCTAAACATTTTTGCATATAGGGAAGTTTGATTTCTACATTATTGCCAGACACTGACACTCCCACCACCAGTATTTTAAAAATAACTTATAATTTATTAGTTTACTCTGACAGTTCTCATTAACTGAGAAAATGTATATAATCACAGAATTCTGTTTTATATTCTTACAGTAATGAGTTAAAGACTTTTTTTTTTTGCTTCGTATAACTAAGCAGACTTACTTCAGAACTGTTAGAAATAACTGTTTGATTTACCCAAAAACTCTGCTTTCAATTTTAAGTAATATTTGCATTCTGTGCTTTTTAATATTCTCAGTCTGTAGGGGAAAAAAATTAGGTACAAGTGACGTAAAAACTACTTTCTCAATTGTGTCTTGGATCAGGAGATGAGAATAGGAATGGCAGAACCGTAATGAATCATCTATGTGACTTTAACTTTAAATTTGTTCTTGTATGTAAGCTGAGGATAATATTCATCCTACAGTGCTGTTTATAAGAATGTAACTTTTTTGTTTTTTTTGTATGGTGGGAAAGTATTTCAGAGTTAGATGAGTTAAAATTCTTTTAAGCAAAGACCAAAGCCCACCACAGTCATAATGAAACCACACCTGGGGTGAGACACTTTGAAATAGCAATGACAATGAAAAAGATAATGCATTGTTTAGTACTTTACACACCTTCTGGTACATAATAAGAGCTTGGGAAACCAAACTAGTTGTCATTAAGTTGATTCCGACTCATGGCAACCCCATGTGTTGCATAGCAGAACTGTGTTCCATAGGGTTTTCACGGCTGTGACCTTTCAGAAGCAAATCATCAGGCCTTTCTTCCAAGGTGCCTCTGGGTAGGTCGGAAAGGCCAACTTTTGAGTTAGTGGAGTGCTTAACTGTTTGCCCCACCCAGGAACTCCTAACTACTTAATAAACCAAAATCAAACCAGTTGGCATCAAGTCAATTCCAACTCATGGCAATCCCGTGTGTTGCAGAATAGAACTGTGCTCCATAGGGTTTTCAAGGCTACAACTTTTCAGAAGCAGATCTCCAGGCCTTCCTTCTAAGGTGCCTCTGAGTGTGTTTGAACGACCAACCTTTTGGTTAAGAATTGAGAAGGAACGGTTTACCTCACCCAGGGACTTCAAGCACTTGATACACAGCTCTATATTGTTATCGTCACTGCCTTTATTGGATATTGGGCCCACTGCCGTATTAGGTCTATATTGTTATTGTCTTTGTCTTATGTTGCACTCATAGATTGATATACTGTATCTCTATAGCTATATCTATCATTGTATCATTGAACTGCCGACCCTTTGTTTAGCAGCTGTAGCACTTAACCACTACGCCATCAGGGTTTCCACTAGTGACCCCTAAATCTCAGTGCCCTAAACCAATAAAGAAACCAGTTAATTTTTTGTTCAAGGTTAATTCCTATTGCATTTGGTGGATTCTATGTCCAAGGACTTCAGGAAGTTGAAGGCTCCACCCTCTAGAAATTTCCTACTCAATGTAGGAGAGGAGGTATTGTGGAGATTCTTATTTGCTTCCACCAGCAGTGACACATGCCACTTCTGTTTAAATTTCTAAGGTTAACTTAGGTTATATGGTCATGCCTAAATCCAAGGGAGTGGGGAAAGGTAATCCTCTAATGCCGAGATATAGGAAAAAAAAGGAACAGGAAATTGGTGAGGAGTGGTGATGTCCATCACATATTCACTTATCACTATGGAGAATTTATTCTATTAACTCGTTTGGGGAAATACTTGCAGAACATATTATTCTCCCAAACATTTATCACTGGAGATTCTAACTAGTGTTACTAACTGTTCACTGTTAGTAATGTCTTCTTGTTGTTAGGTGCAATCGAGTGAGTTCTGACTCATAGCATGCCTATGCACCTTAAAGATTACAGCCTTAGAGACCACATGGAAGTTCTACTCTGTCCTATAGGAGTGCTGTGTCAGAATCCACTCAACAGCAATGGATTTCAGTAGTTGGGTCATTGCAGAATAACCTAGCTTATTCCAGGAGATACTGAATACTTTGAAAATATTATAGAAACATTATGTAAATCTGAACTGATGGGAAAATATAAAGACTTTTACATCACGAGTCCATTTTGAAAATACTGAGATTAAAGAAATATATTGTTTCAATTACAGGAAAGCTCTGGCATGTAATATGTGCTGATATTTTATTATGGGTCTGAATAAATGTGCAAAGAGGATATAAGATTCTAACTTTGAGGCTTCCTCAATGAAATACCCCAAGCAAATCTTCACACTATAAAACCAACAATTTAAAATCTTCATTCAAATGCTCATAATTCCCAAACTGCCTATCCAAACTAAACCAAACCCATTGCCATCGAATGGATTTCAACCCATAGCAAACCTAGAGGACAAAGTAGAACTGCCCTAAGGGATTTCCAAAGAGTGGCTGATGGATTTGAACTGCTGACCTTTTGGTTAGCAGCCACATCATTTAACCACTGCACCACCAAGGCTCCAAACTTCCTGTAGTGCCCCAATATTACATATGAGCTGAAAACCAAAAAGCACCAAATGTTTAAAATAGAGGAGCTAACACTAAAACACTAAAAAAAAAAAAACTAGAAACAATAATTTCATGGAGGAAGTGGTCCTTCAGATGTACAGTGAAAGTAGGATTTGGATATCTGGCAATGATGGGAAGGATACCAGGTAGAGATGACAGTATGAGCAGGGCATGACGACAGGACAAAGAAGGGGCCTGATTTAGGTGGCATACAGGGAATGTGAAGTACAGTGGTAAGGGATATGAATGGAAAAGTAGATGGAGTCAGATCATGGCCCAATTAATCTGAGGATTTGGGAGTCGTAGGAAGGGACAACAGATACATATATTGAAATTGCAGGGTTACTCAAGAGATGACTGTGTGGGATGATTAGGAATGAAAAGACTGGAGATGAGGGGGTCTATTAGGGAATAGTGAAATATCGTGGGTGGAAGTGATGGTGGTGATTAAACATTAATGACAATGAGCACTTAATGAGCTCTTGCTATGTTCCAGGAACAAGATAGGCATTATCTCATTTATTTCTCCTCTGTAGGTACTATTTTTTAACCTCCTTTTATATTCAAGGGAACTGAAACTCAAAGAGTTTGTAAGTAACTTGCCCAAGACCAAGAGCTGGTGTTCAAACTTGGGGATGTCCCTCTTCAATATTCTTCAACTTAACAAGGGTTCAAATTCAAATTCCCACAGTTTTCAATTTTTATAAATTAATTTAATCTTCTGAGTTTTTCAATTTTTGCTGATTTAGAATGACTTGTTGCTTGGTTGTGTTGTGTTTCATAGGGCAGGGAATCAAACCCCAAGAAGACAGCATAGCAGCCAATGAACCAATAAAGCTGACAAGCAGCCCTCTTGCCCTACGTCAATTTAGGAAGGCCTTGCCCATTTGCATGGCCAATATCTGATTGCTGCCTGATAGGTGACAGGCCCCAGGAGTTAACTTTCAGAGCTGAATGGCAATTATCACCCAGGAAGGTTCCTTATTTGAAACTCTTTTGATTAATTAGTTCCTCTGAAACTTGTTTAAGAGTAAGGAGAGTAATTTTTTTCAAGTTCAGTAATTGCTCATCTCTGAGTGCCTAATCAATCTTAATGATGCCCAAGGCATCTTGTTAGAAAGGAGATGGGTAATAACTGTTGGGACCTGGAGCCTTAGTCTCAGACTGGCAAGAACAATTCAAGTTAACATTTTACTCTGAGGGTTTCTTTGAAGAGTTAACTACTGATAGCTCAAGGTCCAAACTCAGGCACAGTTTTTTTTTTTTGAGTCACAGAAAAGTTGGAACTGAAAACAGCCTTAGAGATTATCCAGGCACAGACCTTTCTTTCGTAGCTGAGGGAGCTGTTAAGTAGAGTTAGGAAGTGATTTGCTCAGGGTCACAGAGCTAGTTAGAAGTGCATCCAGGCCTAGAACATGGTGTTCCTGATGTCTAGGGCAATTACTCCTTCTACTGTACTGTGATACCTGCTCACAAAAAAAAAAAAAAAGGGAGAGAGAGAAAGGAAGGAAGGTAGAAAGGAAGAAGAAAGCTCAAATAGCCATCCATGACTCTGGAAAAGGAATATTAACCATTTTATGTTTAACTCATGATTCTTCCAAAGGACCTTCAATTTGAAAAGAGAAAAACAAAAATAGGCAATGTGTTCTGGTGGAAATTTAGACATCTTGATAGGGTGGTAAAGGAGTTTGGTTTTTTGTTTGTTTTTTAAAGGGGCTCAGTATTTACTGGTACTTTATGAGGAAGTTAATAAGAGGAAAGGAATAGCTTTGACCACTGAAGGAAACTGATTCACTTGTTCATTTCCTCTATTTTGTTCTCTTTAAAGACCTTTTCTTTCTTTTTTTTTTTTTAATAACTTCCCTGGACCTTTTCTCTCAGTGATGATATAAACATTTGAATGGATATGTGTTGTTGTTGTTAGGTGCCCTTGAGTCAATTCTGACCCACAGCAAACCTATGTACAACAGAACAAAACGCTGCCCAGTCCTGCACCATCCTCACAGTTGTTGTTATCCTTGAGCCCACTTTTGCAGCCACGGTGTCAATCCATCTCATTCAGAGTCTTCCTCTTTTTCGATGACCTTCTACTTTACCAAGCATGATGTCCTTCTCCAGGGACTGGTTCCTCCTGATAACATGTCCAAAGTATATGAGATGTAGCCTCACCATCCTTGCTTCCAAGGAGCATTCTAGTTGTATTTCTTCAAAAGAGATTTGTTCATTCTTTTGGCAGTCCATGGTATATTTAATATTCTTTACCAACACCACAGTTCATAAGTGTCAATTCTTCTTCAGTCTTCCTTATTCATTGTTCAGCTTTCGCATGCATATGAGGCAACTGAGAACACCATGGCTCAGGTCAGGCGCACCTTAGTCTTCAAAATGACATCTTTGCTTTTTAACACTTTAATGAGGTATTTTGCAGCAGATTTGCCCAATGCAACGAATCTTTTGATTTCTTGACTGCTGCTTCCATGGGTGTTGATTGTGGATCCTAGTAAAATGAAATCCTTGATAACTTCGATCTTTTCTCTGTTTATCATTATGTTGTATATTGGTCCAGTTGTGAGAATTTTGAATTGATATAGCTATATAAATTAATATATAATTATTTTGTTTTTTGTATGTATAAACTGTAAAGGAAACCCTGGTGGCATAGTGGTTAAGTACTACGGCTGCTAACCAAAGGGTCAGCAGTTCGAATCCTCCAGGTGCTCCTTGGAAACTCTATGGCACAGTTCTACTCTGTCCTGTAGGGTCGCTATGAGTCGGAATCGACTCGACAGCCCTGGGACTGGACTGGGAAACTGTATAAATATATATCACAAAATAATAGAGCAAATGTTGACAGGGCAAACATTTTACTAGCATGTGGCTCATGTCAAGGGAGGAGTATTTTTATTCCTTGTAAACAACAAGTTTACAATAATTAGATATTACAATGCTAAAGGTTAAGATAAAGATGAGAGAGTTGCAATGAAAAGGCATGTGGAATTTTATTTTCTCACATAAATCATGAAAAATAATTTGCTGTCTATATTTTGAAATGCTTATATTATTTATTGTTAACTGTTCATTTTTAACATGAACAATAATATATATTCATTTTTAACATTCCAATAAGGTATACTAGGAGTATACAATAAGAACTAAGGTATTGTCGGAGCCCAGACCTCCAACTTCCCTCGCTTACAGCAATTGTTAACAGGTTTTGAGTTTCCTTCCAGAAGATTTTTGTCTATTTACAAGGATATACATAAACATATCATTAAACACACCAACTCAAAAAACCAGACCCATTGCCATTGAGTTGATTCCAGCTAATAGCGATCCTCTAGGACAGAGTAGATCTGCCCCAGGGGGTTTCCAAGGCTGTAATCTTTACGGAGGCAGGCTGCCACGTCTTTCTCCCACAGTGTGACTGGTGGGTTCAAACTGCAGACTTTTCAGTTAGCAGCCCAGTACTTAACCCCTGCACCACTGGAACTCCACTGAATACATAGGCCCAGGCAAATGGAATGATATCGTATACACTGTTCTGTGCTTGCTTTTTTTGAGTACTTAAAAAAATAATAATAATAACTTGGAGATGATTCTGAATCAGTTCACTGAAATATTCATCAAATGCTGTTGTGCTAGGAAGGAGTTCTTGTGGCGTAATGATTAAGCACTCATCTGCTAACTGAAAGGTTGGCAGTTCAAACCCATATAGTGACTCCTCAGGAGCAAGACCTGGTTATCAGCTTTTGTAAAGATGATAGCCAGGAAGACCCTATGGGGCAGTTGTACTATATCACATGAGGTTTCTATGGGTCGAAATCAAGTAGACGACACTGTGCTAGGTGCTATAACAGGGGCCATACTTGGGCAAGGATATAGTACACTGGTGAACAAAAACAGATGTGTAGCCAGCTTTCCTGGGGCTTAGAATTTAGGAAAGGAGCCCTGGTGGTACAGTGGTTAAGTGTTCAGCAGCTAACTGAAAGTTTGGGTGTTCGAACACACCACACTCTCAGTGGGAGAAAGATGTGGCGGTCACCCCCCATAAAGATGATGGCCTTGGAAACCCTATGGAGCAGTTCTACTCTGTCCTATAGGATCGGTATGAGGTGGAATCGATTCAATGGAAGTGGGTTTTAAAGTTTAGGGAGAAGATGAACTTTCAATCACAGAAACATATAAATTTTATTCCATAATAAGTGCTTCAAAGTAGGGGTTTTTGGTCATGGATGCCTTGAAGGAAGTGAAGTTTATAAAAATATTTAGAACAACAGAGCCTGGCTCATGGAAGGGACCTGCTTGTGGGGCACATGGATGAATACATTAAACATGTGGCATTGCTTTAATCCAGCACAAGATGGTGAAAGCACGTAGACGATGGGCTTTCAACTTTCCACTCCACACCAAACGCCCTTCAAGTTCAGCTCTCTTCCGATGAGATAATCCCCTTTAAACAGAGTTTTTAAACTTACATTTGTCTAAAGAATAAAAATTGTACTATAAAAGTTGTCTTGCAATTACAATCTTTTACCGCTAGGTTCTCTTCCTGAGAGTGGTTGTTAGCTCCATCTGGTTGGCCTCCTACTCATGTCAACCCCATGCATAACAGGACAAAACCCTGCTTCAGCAGCTGTGATCCACAAGGTTTCCATTGGCTGATTTTCAGAAGTAGATTGATTGGCTTTTCTTCCTAGTATATCTTAGTCTAGAAGCACCACTGAAACCTATTCAGCATCACAGCAACATGCAAGCCTCCACTGACAGACCAGCAATAGCTGTGCATGTAGAGTGCTGGCAGGGAATCTAATCTGAGTCTCCACCACAGAAGGAGAGAATCTACCACTGAACCACCTTGAGGGAAGCCACTGCTGTCCAGTCAATTCTGACTCATAGCAACCCTATAGGGCAGAATAAAACTGCCCCATAGGATTTCCAAGGCTGTAACCTTCACAGAGGCCATCTGCAACATCTTCCTCCCAAGGAGCAGCTGGAGGGGTCAAACCACCAACCTTTTACTTAGCAGCCAAACACTTAACCAATATGCCACCAGAGCTCCTTACCTTGAGGGTAGGCACTACATTTTTGTTTCTTCTTGATTTTTTTTTTTTAACCGGTTGCAATCGTAGTTGGGTAGAGGATACACACACACACACATATATGTTTGATTTTAAATGAATGACCAAAGCTCCTTTATTGAGGTCGACCATGTTACAGCTCAAGTTCTGAGGAAGTTTCATCTTTCCTCTAAATAGTGACTTTAAGATCAGTATCCTTCCAAATTTTGATGTCCCCATATCTAGTACATGGCCACCATGGTTTGGCAGGTAAGAATGGATGATTCTGCATGAAATTTTATGACCAGAAACAGAAATGATGTTCCTTACTTTTGTCCATATCCCATTGGCCAAAATGTAATCACATGGCTTTGGCTTACATAAAAGGATTCTGGGAAATTTAGTCTTCCTATGTGCCCAGAAAGAGTAGATGGGCTTGGTGAGTTTCTAGCTGTTTATGCCACTCAGTAGAGGGCAAGCTCCACGAGGGAAGGAATTTTTTTTTTAAATAAATGAAGAATAAATCATTGCCCCAGAATATTTGTGTACATTGATACTGTTATTTCACACTTTGAGTCACATTAACTATTATTGAAATTTACTTGAAAACTAGTAATCCTTCATTTAGGAGAGACTTCTCTCTCTTTTTTTTTTTTTCTGGCAAAGACTACAATGAAATATCTGTACACACTTACTTTCTCCCCTTGACAATGTTTCATACTATTTAAATATCATTTTTTTCACGGAAATAAAACGAGAAATGATTTTAATGTTTGACAACTATTTTCAGTGGCCAAGTCTAGAAGATCAAAATTCTTTGGAAATATAAAGGAAATTCATCAAATTTCCCTTTTTATGACTCAGATTTCTTTGGTTTAAAACCACTGCCGTTGTGTCCATTCCGACTTATAGCAACCCTATAGATTTCTTTGGTAAAATACCTTTTTTGGAAGTGACAGCATCACTCTAGAAGACTTTTATTTTGAAGAATGCAAATTTGAAACCTGTAGCTCAAAGGCACTGAAGCATGGACCCTATCGAGAATCCAATAGAAGCTATGGGCCGTCTTGAACACATATGTATAATAACAAAATTCTCATACCACATTTTCAGAGGGAATCTTGGACCCTTTGAAGCCTATCTATATACTCCCTAAGTGATCAAGGGACCCAACATTAGTGATCTGGGCTCTAGTAAAGGCAGAGAAAGCCATTGAGATAAAAAAGAGGATGGAAGACTAAGTGCTAAAGAACATAAGACATACAAGGCACATTGCAAGGAGAGCTGATCATACTGGCTCTACCATTAACTCTCTTCATGGTCTTGGGTTAGTCATATCAACTCTCACAATCATACTCGGCAACTGCTTTCCTTAAACTATAAGTAGCACAAGGACAAGGATTGTGTCTGCTTTGTTCATCTGGGCTATGATTGGATCTAACTCTCCTTTCTGCCTGGAAGCAAACAGCTCTGTGTGTAGCTGAGACTGAGAAGACACTGGCATCCCTTGCAACTCAACTGCCTTAGACGAAGTCATTAAAATGTTTCTTCCATTTTATTTTATTTTATTATTTTATTTATTTTATTTTATTTTTTCTAGGTAAGACTACTTCCCCTAGATAGAGGACAAGGGGCTGATTTCACAGGCAAGAAAATTTCAGGGATATTTGAGGACTCAAAGTTCTTATCACCAACTCCTGTATGCATTTCTTTCCAAATAGATCCATCTGTTTCTCACCCAATCCATTGCTATTAACCCAGTCCAAGTGCCATCAGCCCTCTTTTAGGCTGCTGTGATAGTCCTCTGACTGAACTGCTCTCTCTCTCTTCACACTTCTTTTTTTCGCATTGTAAGGAGAGGTCTTTTGTTTTAATCCAAATTTTATTTGATGAAATCGCGCAGCTGATTAAACCTTTTCAATGGTTCCCCATTGAATTTAAGCTATATCCTAAAATCTCTAACATGGACTACACAGTCCCTATGCTGTCTGCTCCTGCTCATTCCACCTGCCTAATTTGTTCTGATGAATAAATATACTCGTGGTCTGATGTAGGGATAAAATTTATACTAATGATATATGACTGTGAGCAAACCATTAAGATTTCTGTCTCTCAATTTCATTGTTAAAAAAAGTCAATTTTATTAAGAGCTGGTCAACATGTTTCAGGATCCAAATCCTATGGTATTTTCATTATAATTATTATTATTATGAACTGTAAATAATTTTTCAGCATCTACTATCTGCAGATTATTCTCTTAGGTTTGTCCTTTTTGTTTTGATTGTTTTTTATCTCAAATGCATAAGTGAAACTCTCAGATCAGAAGAGCTTTTGTGGTTAATTGGACCAATTATATTCATGATGATCTCTTCCCATGTCCTTACGGAAAGATAAGTCAGCATTGTAATCGGTCACTTGGCACCAGAATACCACTTGAACATCTTCTTTGCTTTTAGCAGCATATCCCAAAGGGATGCTCGAGCTTATATGTTCTTCCAGTATTGTTACCAATAGGCAGGAGAATCTTGTGGAATGAGTAGACACGCTTCGCATTCTAAGGTAATGTTTGGATTTCAGGGGAAATTCTAATGCAGTGACTATTTATATTCATGCAAATAAGCATTGTGTTTAACCTGGAGGAAAAGGACAATAAATCACAATATGGATGAAAGATAAAAACATTCTTAATGTAATGAAGCCATATTATACTTCACGAAACAAAGTAAGGTTTTCTTTCCTATAATATTTGATGAAGAAAGCTAAGGTGTCCTCAAATGTCCTCTCTTCGGGCCTTATTTCCTCTTGTAGTGAAGCAAGGAATTAGAGGTATAGGGGATGTCTACTTAGGAGATGCTTTCATTCTCACAAAGCCTCTGCAGCTGCGGCACACTGTGGTCTCTGCTGTTATCATTCAGGAGCGGCATTAGTCCTCAGAGTAGGTCAACGTGTAGAAAACTTAAAATGGGTAAGTATTTTCATAACTTCAAAATGCCTCACTTTCTATATTAGGCAGTTCCTGGCATAGAAGCTCCTTGAGAGAGGGAATGCAATTATATATCCCTTTGGGATAATACTGTACATTCGTCTGTAATATATGATTTAAGAAGTATCTGAGTAAGCTGCCAAACTAAACTACACAGAGAACAGATGCATTAAGCCTCGAAAGGCACTGAGAGATCAGTAAGAGGTCAGCTCCTTTCTGCGTGATCACTCCAGAGGCAGCTACTTCTGAAAGAAACTTCCTGGTGAAGGAAGATGTCTCGTAGATGGGGTGGAGACGTTTTATGAGGAGAAAACTTCTCAGGATCCCTCAAATTCAATAAGGAATGCAGCTAGCTTTAAATCCATGAAGTAATGGCAAATAAATGTAGCTCAAAAACACTATCCCTTGATCTATATACATAAAAATAATCTTAAATATATCATACACTATATCTCAATCATTCTTTATAAGGAATCTCTGGAGAAATGATTTCTGAAGTTTTTATCAAGAATGGTAGTATGTAGATTGGTTTTTTGATTGAGGGTTTTTTTGTTTTCTTTTCTTTTTTTTGATGGTATTATGGACACCACAAAGTATGTATATGAAATGAGCTGCAGGAATTATGAGTCAAATTTGTGGTCCACCCAGAACGGTGAATACGACTTTGTGTGTGATTTTGTGTAGGTTTTATCTCTGCTTTCTTTTCACATACTGTTCTTTTTTTGCTTTTCATAACTTCTTAATAAATGTGTTTACCTACATCCTAGGTATCATAGTAAGCCACCTTTCTGGTGTTATTGTTAGGTGCCATTGAGTTGGTTCCAACTCATAGAAGACGTTTGTACAACAGAAGGAAACACTGCCTAGTTGTGTGCCATCCTCATAATCATTGCTATGTTTGAACCCATTGTTGTAGCCACTGTGTTAATCCATCTCATTGAGGGTCTTCCTCATTTTTGCTGACCTTACATTCCATTTTCCAATTATTGATGAATGTTTACAGCTATTGCTCTTCATTTCTAGTTGTACCACATCAGCAGACGAAGGTCCTGAAAGCTTTACTCCATCCTCATCACTAAGGTCTATTTTGAGGAGGCAGCTTTTCCCCAGTGATGTTTTGAGTACCTTCCAGTCTGAGGGGCTCAACTTCCAGGCCTATATCAGACAGTGTTCTGCTGCAATCCATAAGGTTTTCACTGGCCAATATTTTCATAAGTAGATGCCCAGGTCCTTCTTCCTTGTCTGTCTTAGTCTGGAAGTTCCCCTGAAACCTGACCACCATGGGTAATCCTGTTGGTATTTGAAATACCTGTGGCATAGTTTCCAGCATCACAGCAACACACAAGACAACATAGTACAACCAATAGACAGATGTGTGGGGAAGCAACCTTAAACATTTTTTAAATTTGTAAAAGTTTTGAAAAACATTTTCATATATGTGTATACCCACACATATTTGTTTTATATTTTAATAACTGTAGAGGCTAGAAGAAAATCATCTCTTGCAATTTTAACTCCTAATTTGGTCTCTGTAAACAAACACAGCAATTGCTCAGCTTGTGTAAAATCTCCACAGTAAGGAAGGAATAGTCTCTGCAAGAGAAAACTAGAAACTCTGGGAGTTATATCATGGATACAGTTGGAAATCTTTGGAATTTAAAGCAACTATATCTGATTTTTTATATCTGAGGGAGGATTTGAGATGAGGAACTTGTGAAATTTTAGAAAATGTAATTCCCAGTTTTTACTACCCAAAACCTATCTAGTGTTAAATGTGTTCTTTCACATGTGATCTCATTTGAATTCAGGAAGTCCTACTAAACATAGAAAGACAGGTGAGAAAGTGCAGTTCCAAAGAGAATGATTTTTTTTTTTTTTTAATTGTCAGCGACCAACTAAGATCAAAAACCAGTATCTCCTGATTCTGGGCCCTAAGCTGCTTCTAGATATATGCTTTAATAAAAAATAACCTTTGCACTGACAACCTTGAAATACAAAGGAACTTAAATGTCATGTATTACGATCCTCTTTTGGTTGTTATGAACAACTTCTACTTTAACAATGTTGTTGTTATTGTTCTTAGGTCCCTTCCAGTCGATTCTGACTCATAGTAACCCTATGTACAATACAATGAAATACTGCCCTATCCTGCGCCATCCTCATAATTGTTATGCTTGAACCCATTGTTGCAGCCACTATATCAACCCATCTCATTGACTTTAACAGTAGTTACGGTATTGCGTTCTAAAATTTGAAAATTATAGCTTTTTACCACTGTAATGACTAGACTCGATGGCAACTAATGGCAACAGCCACTGCAGTAGAAAGAAAATGTCTCTCACTAAATTGATGAAGTTCCAAGAGAATATTCTTTATTTTCCCAGCTCTATTTTAAGTCCATGGCCTGGCATAATGGCCAAAGTAAGATTTTTTTTTTCCCTAGCCTAAGATACTTTTAAGTCATAGACCTATTAGCAAAAATTTTAACATCTGCTGCCAATCCAGAATCCTTGCTATTGTGATTAGCTCTTCCTTGAGCCTGGTGGTGCAGCGGTTAAGAGCTTGCCTGCTAACCAAAAGGTTGGCAATTCAAATCTACCAGCTGCTCCTTGGAAGCTGTATGGGGCAGTTCTACTTTGTCCTGTGGGTTGGCTATTAGTCGGAATTAACTAAATGACCACAGGTTAATTGTGGTAGGTCGTAGCAGACATCCTCTAGGCTGTAAAACAGAAGGTGAGATGGTTTTTTCCCCGTTGTGGGCAATAGTCCAATCTCCCACTTCTACCCCTAAAGGCTTTCAGAGACTACATTTCATAACTCCCCAAAACCATTCATCCAACCAGTTTTTAAGAACTCCTTATTCTATAGAAATTGCAACCCACGTTATAAACATAATCATCCATGAATTAGTATTGTCACTTCTCTTCAGAGTATATTTTGGGGATCATAAAAGTAGCCGTGGCTCAAATTCTAGTTATCAAAGTAAATCTGGTCTTTTGTTTCACAGTTTCTACTCTATGACAAACTTTGTGCTTGGTTTGGGGGATAAAAAGAGAAAAAAAATATAGCTATTGCCTTCAAGAACATTACAGTTTAGTTAACTTCCATAGATACTTCAAAATTCAATTGGAATAATAAGATCTAGCTTCTCTATGTAATGCTATGGAAAAAGAGAAAGAACTCAAAGACATGAAAAGTTATCAGAGCATTCTTTCAAACTTTCATTTTTATGTCCCTCACATGTTCCTCAGTCACCCTAAGTGTAGGCAAAAGGGAACGTTATTCAAGTCACTCTCTCCCCAAAATGAAGAAAAGTTAGATTAAAAAATATAAGGTGATAAAAACTATGTTAGATGCATAATAACTGAGCTCTTAAGACCATAGCATAGAACTGGTTTCCCAGCTATGCGAAAAGGAGTAACACCCAGGGACCAAGAACACATCTCACAAAGAACAATGTATGTGTATCAATTGGATTTTTTCATTACCTAAAGTAGAAAATTATGAGAAAAGGAGGTTTCTAATACTTTATGACATATTTATTAATTCTCTTACATAAAGGAAGATTGAAGCCCAAAACCAATGGAAGAGAAAAATTTCACCAAAGTGAAGGAGTTCATACTTTTAGGGTTCACAGTCGACTTGAGGTTACAGAGAGGGCTCTTTTTCATCTTCCTCATCATTTATGTCATCAGTCTCTTAGGGAACATCACCCTGATTTCTCTGATCTGTGCTGACTCACGGATCCACACACCCATGTATTTCTTCATTGGGAACCTCTCATTCCTGGATCTCTGGTATTCTTCTGTCTACACCCCGAAGCTCCTAGTGATCTGTATCTCTGAGGACAAAAGCGTCTCCTTTGCTGGCTGCCTGGCTCAGTTCTTCTTCTCCGCCGGACTGGCATATAGTGAGTGCTACCTGTTAGCTGCCATGGCTTATGACCGCTATGTGGCCATCTCCAATCCCCTGCTTTATTCCCAAGCTATGTCCCCAAGGTTATATACCAGTGTTGTTGCAGCTTCATACCTTGGTGGCTTTATTAACTCAACCATCATCACCAGTGAAACATTTACTCTGAACTTCTGTAGCAACAATATCATTGATGATTTCTTCTGTGATCTTCCCCCACTTGTGAAGTTGGCATGTGATGTAAAGGACAGTTACCAGGCTGTGCTATATTTCATACTTGCCACGAACGTCATTACTCCCACCATACTCATTCTCGCCTCCTACCTCTTCATCATCACTGCCATCTTGAAGATTCGTACCACCCAAAGCCGCCTCAAGGCCTTCTCCACTTTGTGGCTCTCACCTGACAGCAGCCACCTTGTACTATGGCTCCATTCTCTTCATTTACTCCAGGCCAAGCACTAGCTATGCCCTGGAACAGGATAAATTGGTGTCAGTGTTTTATACTGTGGTGTTTCCAATGTTGAATCCCTTGATCTATAGCTTAAGAAATAAAGATGTCAAAGATGCCTTGCAGAAAGTGTTAGACAGAGCGAAGTTCTCTTAAGTGGAAATATTTGGTAAGCAATGTCTATTTTTTAACAGATTATCTCCATTTCATTGTTATCAGTCTGTGCTTTTAGAAACAAAAATTAAAAAAAGAAGCCAACAAAAAATAACAGAGTAATGTAGAAACACCATTTTGCGTTTGTCTTTTTAAGTCACCTACTAATGTATGTCAATGTATTTTTAAAATGGGGCTGGGGCATTTGGAAAAAGCTCTGTCTGCTACCTTTGGACAGTCTATTAAACTGCCGGGATTCTGAGATGTTTAAAAGAAAAGCTGATTTTTTTATTTCCTCTTGGAAGTTTGTAAGTTCCCTGTGTTTAGTGTTTTAATCTATAAATAGGAATAATACAGCTGGTTATGGAACCATTGTCCGGATTAAATGGATTAAAGTCTTGCTTCAACTCCTGTAGTCCATGGATGAGAGGAGGAATGTAAATCCAGGAGTTCCAACTCCAAAGGTCCTTCTCGTACTTGCTGGGAGAGAGTGAGTTAGGAAGTGGTAAGGAAAACACTTACTGTAAAAAGGCCTTAGAAACAAGTTTGTTTTTTTTCTTTCCTGATTTTGATTCTTGAATCGCCATGACATAAAGATGACAGGTTTCTTTGGCAACAGGAACAGGAGGGAACAAACACTTTTAGTTAGAGTCATTGTGAGCTTTCAGCAAAATAATTTTTTTCCTCCAACAGTTAAAGAATCAAGAGCTAAGTTATAGAAGCTGTATGAGAGAGTCGAAAATAGAGATAAAGATACAGATAGAAAAGGAGGCAGAAATAGAGAGAGAGATTCCCAAAAGTGTTAAATCTAAAGAAGTACTTAGAGTGAAAATCTTTATTGGAGGTAGTGATTAATAACCATTAACGCAAAGTCAAGCCAAATCCATTGTCTTCAAGTCCATTCTGACTCATAGTGCCGTTACAGGACAGTGTAGAACTGCCCCATTGGGCTTCCAAAGGTGGAAATGTTTAAGGTAGCAGACTGCCCATCTTTATCCTGCAAAGAGGCTGGTGAGTTCCAACCAATGACTTTCAGGTTAGCAGCCAGGCCCTTAAACCACTGCATCACCAGGGCTGCTAATAACCATTAAGGTGAATAAATATTTGTATTTGTTTCCTTGTTCAGTTTTATGTATCGTGAATTTATTATTAAATAATAGAGACTGTTTCCTTGTGATGCACACCTTTCTTAGTTGTTGTAGTGTAACCAAATGCCCTGGGGTTCTTGTCCTGGGATGTTAGCCAATCAAAATATGATGGACACTAATTGTAACAGAAACAGGAAGTGGCAAGTTTATTGTCTGCACAGACAAGGAGCAACGTGGGGTCTAACGACTATAAGACCATGTGCTCCCCATCTGAGGGGGTTGGGGAACTTATTATTACCAATGGCATCTGGGGATTGAGTTTAGTACCCTGAACTCTCTGCCCTTAGTCCTCACATGTCCACACTTGCAGGTCCGGATGTTGAGTCATCTTCCGTCAGATGTACATGTGGTGGGACCCCTTGATTCTCAAATGGACTCAGGTGAAAATGTGGGCTGGGAAATATCTTTCTTTCTAGGACAATCAATTCCAGGGTCAGGTGCAGGATGGAATCTCCCCAGTCTGCCTGTGCTCCAAGGTCTAGCTTGGGCTGGTATAGTGGACAGAGCCAATACCTGCTGTGACTTCCTAAAAATACTGCTCAAAACAAGCTCCTGGTTAGAAAGACAAAGAAAGGAGTGGAAGGGATGTTAATTGGGGGTTTCAGCAGTATTTTTTCATATAGGACAAGAGGTTTTAACAACAGAAAAAGACCCTATTGTTGGTATCCAAGAATGAATAGTAGTTTGCTGAAGCACAAGACAGGGAAGAGTACCCTGGACAGAGGGAACAAGGAAAAAATTATGGACCATGATACATTCAAGAAAATCTAATGAATACAGTTTGGAGAATTTCTATTATCGGACATATATACTGTTTACATGCTGGCTTAGATCATAAAGAAAAAAGTTAACTTTTAGTTTTCAGTACAATACACCTCATTTAATTATATCTAATTAATATATTATCCCTAAACTCCAAACGGGATCTAATTGAGTCTTTGGTGGCTGCGGTAAATATTTCTGGGCTGCTATGTGGAAGAATTCCCAAAGGACAGTTGAGGAAATACATATATCCTCTCTAAGTAAAGCAGCTCAAAGCACCAGAGAGGGGACTGTGTGTCATTTCCGGGAATCGACCTTGCCAACAAAGGGTAAGCACCTGGGGTCAGGGCCAGCTAAGTGGCTTAGCCTCTCTGTGACCTCAGCTGCAATTGGAATGGGGCTGTGGAGTCTGGGCAGGTCTTCAAAGGATCACTGTGTGCCAAACTCCTATGTGCACACACACACACCTATGTTCCCTTCTAAGTTGTATCCCGTCCAATGATCTATCTGATTCCATCTAGATCGGATAGACACTGGTAAATCACTGGCTGGTGCAAAGGTTAACATGCTTGGCTGCTAAGCAAAAGGCTTGCAGTTTGAATCTACTCAGAGAGGCCTCAGAAGAAAGGCCTAATGATCTACTTGCAAATAATCAGCCACTGACAACCCTACGGAGCACAGTTCTACTCCGTATACGTGGGTTGCCAGGAGTCAGAAGCAACTCTATGGTAACAGTGTATGTGCACTTTTGGGTTTTTTCTTTTTTCAGTTAGTTACAGGAACTGCTCTTTGTTCTGGGGATATTGCAGTAAATAAAACTGACCCGTCTTTCCACCCTTGAGGATGTTGTATTCTGGTGAGTGAGAAACAAACAATACATTTTTAAGGAGCAGGAGTTGGAGGAAAACAGTAGGACTGGGGGAGAGTCTGAGTAGAGCAGAAGGATGGGGAGTGATGGGGTGGGGTGGGAATGGAATTTAAATACAGTGATTGGGATGGACCTTAGTTTGCAAATGACATTTGGAGAGGGACTTAGAAGATATGAGGGGGTGAGCCAGGTAAATCTATGGGGGAATAGTATTCCAGTCGGAGGGGACAGACAGCTTAAAATCTGTAATGCTGGGTCATGCCTGGCATGTATGTTTGAGAAGGAGTGAGAGAGCAGACAGACTTGGAGCAGAGTAAGCCAGGGGTGTGAGTTAGGAGATGAGGGTGCACAGTTAATGAAAGGCCGGCTCATGCAGGACCTTTAGGCTATCGTATAGACTTGACTTTAACTTCAAATAAAATGGGAACCTTAAAGGGTATTAAGTACAAGGGTGACATCACTTGACTTTTTTTTTTTTCTTTTTTTAAAGGTTCATAATGGCTGCTGTATTGAGAATAGGTTGTAGGGGGCAAGCGCGTAGACCAGTTAGGAAGCTATTGCAATACTCTTCGCAAAAGATGTCGATGGTTTGGACCAGGACGGTAGCTGTGGAGGTGGTGACAAGTGGTCAAATTCAGAATATGTTTTGAAAGTTAAAGAAAAAAAAAAAAAGTTGCTATTGAGTCAATTCTGACTCATTGCAACCCTGTATAACAGAGTAGAATTTCTCTATAGGTTTTCCAAGGAGTGGCTGGTTGTTTCGAACTGGTTACCTTTATGGTTGGCAGTCGTGCCCTTAACCACTGAGCCAGAATTTCCCAGAAGATTGAGGAGGAGGTGTATGAGAAACTTTTAAATACTGAGGTGCCTGTAGGCCTAATGGGGGAGATTTCAGAACTAAAATTAAGCACTCCATTCAGAAATTAAACAGAGGGCTTTGCTTCTACACTCCTGATAACCACTAGGCTTCTGTTAAAGTTGCCTTTTGAAAACCAAAGCTCAGTTGTGGTGTTTGTTATGCTAAGAGTGTTCTCTTAGCTAGCTTTAGAAAAAGCTTCAATGAGTTATTAAAATAAATTAGAGCCTATAGGTAAACACGTTGTTTTAACTAACCTTAAAGAAGTTCCCCTGGTGGCACAGTGGCTAAGCACCCAGGTTGCTAATCAAAATGTTGGCAGTTTGGATACACAAGCCATTTCCTGGAAACCCTATGGGGGCAGTTCTGCCCTGTCCTATAGGGTCGTTATGAGTTAGAGCTTATTTACACTTTCCTAAACCCTGGTGGAGTAGTGGTTAAGTGCTACAGCTGCTAACCAAGAGGTTGCAGTTCAAATCCACCAGGCGCTCCTTGGAAACCCTCTGGGGCAGTTCTACTCTGTCCTATAAGGTCTCTATGAGTCGGAATTGACTCGCCGGCAGTGGGTTTCTTTTTTTTTTTTAATCACTATGCGTCAGAGTCGAATCTATGGCAGTGGGTTTGGTTTTTGGTTTTTTAACTAATGGTCAGCAGTTCAAATCCCACAGGCTCTCCCTGGGAACCCTACAGGGCAGTTCTACTCTGCTGTATAGGGTCACCATGAGTCGAAGTCAACTCATTGGCAGCAAGTTGTTGTTGGTTAACTAATGGTTGAATCCCTGATGGCGCAGAGGTTAAGAGCTGGCTGCTAACCAAAAGGTCAACAGTTTGAATCTGCCAGCTGGTCCTTGGAAATGCCATGGGGCAGTTCTACTCTGTCTTATAGGGCCACTATGAGTCAGAGTCAACTTGATAGCAAGGGGTTTGGTTTTGGGTTTGCATAACTAATGGTCAGTTCTATATCCAAAGATTTCAAATAACTTGACCCAGCTGTAATTATATCACTAATTTCTATCTCACTAAATTTTCATGTTGAAATTGTCACCGGACGGAATGCCTCAGTTCTTGTCTTTAGTGTAGCAAAGAATTCAAACACTGAGACAAATAGTGCCAAGCTAGCAGAGGTTTATTAGCAAGCAGAGGGTTAGTAGCAAAAGTACACTTGACTAGAGAGCATCAAGCAGGCAACTCAGATAGACAGAGAGTCTGAGTGCCCTGATAGCCATTTTCTTAGGGTTTTATGCCCTTTTTCTCTTATCTCTCCCTGTTAACATTTAACTGTCAAGTCAGAGACCTCTGTAGAGACTGCTTCCTTGGCTTAACATTTAACAGCCAAGTCAGGGACCCCTGTAGAGACTATTTCTTTAGCTTATTGTTTAATCACCAAGTTTAGGGACCCTTTTTTTTTTATCAAGTTAGGGACTCCTACAGGGACCATTTCCTTGGCTTAATGTGTAACTACCAAGTCAGGGACCCCTGTAAGGACCATCTTACTGACTAATGTTACCACCCCCCATCTCTTCCTCCTCCTGAGTGCAAGGTCTCCTCCTCCCTCTTACAAAATTGCTTATAATTTTCATTTAAGAAATATTGCCTTAGTTAAAATGTATCAAGTATGAGAGATTTGTGTTAGGCTAGAAACTGATGTAAAAAAAGTTTCACAATTAATTGCCATCCTTGTAAATCTCACCTCCTTTCTTGCCATTACTTTGACATGAAGTTTTTATCAGTAGTCACTCTGCTTGCTAGGTCTCTTTGCTGTCCCCGTAAGGCAGAACACACCATTACAGCCCAAACTGAATGCATGCTCTCCTGTGGTTCATTCCTTCAATAAATGTAATTTGTTTAAATATCAAATTAGAGTGTTGGTCCAGTGACTACACAAGGGCAGAGGTAAGGGAAAAAGAAAGTAGAATAACTGCAAATTTTTGCCTTGAGAAACTGGAATAGTGAAAATTTATTAACTAATATGGAGAATGAATGAACTCATAATTTTTGGAGATTGTTGCCTGATTAGTGTCCATGCCCTGAATCAGTTGAGCCAATGAAACACACTCCAAATCCGAAAGAGTGAGAAAGATTATTCAGGAGATGAATACATCACAGAGGACCCAACGGCAACACAGACTATCTCTATGGAGTCCCAAAAAGCAATTTTACATTAGAGCTTACATAGAATTTTTACAAGGGATAGAAGTGTCTTTGTAGCTACGGATGACATGGCCAGATACAAGATATTGACAAAAGACTCTTTATCTGACCTAACAGATAAGTGCTGGACATCTCCATATGAGGTTAAAGATATTCATGTCAGACATCTGGGCTCTAATTTCCCTATGGGGGCTTGTAAGTCACAGGTGGTCTGACGGAATAAACAAAGTTATTTGCATCAGATCAAAGAACAAAGTCATTAGCATTACATTAAAACAAAGCCATTAACAAAGGTATGTGAAGGACAAGGCAGGCAGAGGAAGGAGAAAAACTTTTAGGTTCATCATGGAGTTAGTTATGTCAAGCTCTAGGTTGCCCATTTTGAGAAAGAGAAAACATGCTGGGGAGTATTAAGGTCACAAGACGTAGAGTAGGAATTCAGTTTTAAACATGTGAAGTTTGATATATCCATTACTCAAAAGATCTTCTAAAATTACAGAATGTTGTCACTGGCGAGAAATATAGACATGTTCTAGTTGTGAACGTTTTAATGAAGAGTTATAACAAGGAAATCCATGAATAGATTTATGGGGATTTCTGAACCTTGTAAAATTTTGGGTGATTGTACATATGTTCTTTTTTTTTTTTTTGGTGATGTGGAGGAGTAGAAACACTTTTTTTGCCAGGATTTCAAAAAATTAAAAGCCATTTATTATTTGTAGATAAATAAAGAAATTCAGGAAGAGAAGAGTTGTAGAACACACACAAACATACAATTTGGATTTTTAGTAAAACAAGAATGAGAATGCAAATCTTGAAGTGAAAAGAGGAATGACGTTGTCTTTAGTCCATTCTGTCTCTCACTTCAACCAAATGTGATGTTGACCTATGTACCCAAAGACAGATGTGTATGAAAGGGCTCTTAATCTGTTCTATCATATTGTATTGCTGCAGCTGTTATCTATTCTTATCTTTATGAAGGATTCTACAAGAGAGGCTAACAAATTGGAATCATAGAAGGTTGGTGCTAGAAAAAGGATCAACCAAATTTTTCCTGGGGGTGAATGGTGTTCTAAAGAGGAAAGGTGATATTCTTCAAATAATGAAGATGATTAGTGTCAGGACTGGGTCCCAATCACAAGACTCCTCCATCCAATGAACTTTCTACTTCTAAGCCTGCCACTCTTTTGTCAAATTACATAAGAATAAAACCAAAAGCCTGTTGCCTTTGTTACAGGTTAGGTCTCCTCAGCTCAGGACTAAGACCTGCTTAGGTTCTTACCTTCTTCTAACCAAGAATGACCAGGAGAGGCTCAGAGGTTCCACATGAACAAAGGTTTCTTAGAAACAAAGTAAAAGTTTCGCTAGGGAGAGAGGGAGAGGGGTTCCCACCTACGCAAGCCTCCAGTCTCTCAACCGGACAAAGGATTTCATAGGGCTTAAAAAAGTTCTTAGGTTTGCTATGAGTCAGAATTGACTTGACGGCACTGCCTTTTGGCTTTAGGTGGGAAAAAGGTATTTATTCATTAGATGAGTGGAGATTTCTAGGAGAAGGGCAGAGATTATGGAAATCACTTGCGCTCGCAGTTGGAATTCGAGATGGACTTCCTTGCAGAGGTTGCTGGAACTAAGATGGAGTCTGTCACAAAGGCTGCCGGGGTGTTGAACAGGACTTGTTCTGGGATGTTGTGCATACGTGATGCTTCTGGATCTTGGTTAAAGCCCTGGCAAGGGGTCTCTGTTCACGTTTGTCTCATGTGTAAGGTCATCCATAGGCCAAGTTGATCTTTACTGTGTATGCGCTGTACCTGGTGAGGCCTTGCAAAAACAACTCAGGAAGATTATCAATAATTTATAGCTGGTCAAGCACACAGGGCTTTGAAATGTAGCCCCTCATCTTGTCTAAGCACTTAGTTTGTTAATTATAAGTAGTTTTTGGGTGCCAGTAGCAAAAAGTATATGGTGGTTTGTACTTAGGTTTAGATTCAGAGACTAACTATGGCTGGTCAAGCACACAGGGCCTTGAAATGTAGCCTTTATTTAATTCAGCCAGCCTCTCTTCCCTGTCTCACTTTCAAGTTGATTCCTATTCATAGGGACCCTAAAGGACAGAGTAGAACTGCCCTGGCGGGTTTCCAAGAAGTTGCTGGTGGATTCGATCTGTGGACCTTTTGGTCAGCAGCCCAGCTCTTAACCACTATGCCACCTGGGCTCCTAACATAAACACAGGTGACAAAATATTAAACCTAAAGATTTTAGAAAGACTATTAATGACACTCTGGTGGTACGGTGGTGAAGAGCTCGGCTACTAACCAAAAGGTCAACAGTTCGAATCCATCAGCCGCTCCTTAGAAATCCTACAAGGCAGTTCCACTCTGTCCTTCAGGGTCGCTATAAGTCGGAATTGACTCAATGGCAATGGGTTTGGTTTTTGGTATGAATGATATCACCATTCTGCTTACACTGACTGTAGAAAATTTTCCTTATTTTTCTTCCTCAAGCTGAGCTTTTACTAATGTCAGGTATTATTCCTCTCTCTCAGAATAAAAATATTTACCATTCGTTAAGTATATTTGATGTCAAACACCGGGCTATGCATTGTCCTTACATTTTCCCTAATCCTCAATTTATCTTCTTACATAGGTATTGTTTTTACCTTTTTTAGATGTGAAGAAACTTAAGTGGAGGGATTGTTAAGAGGCTTTCCCAAGATTACAGACCTACTAAGTGGTGGAATTAAAATTTGAACTCAGGTACCATTTTCATTATGCAATCCTGCCTATACCAGACCTGTCTGCTCTCAGCTAGTCTTGTTTAAGTGTCTGTGGTCAGCTGATAGCTCATTTGGGGCTGGATAACCTAGGGTGACAGAGACAAACCTTCCAAATGTCTCATTATCTAGCAAGCTAACCCAGGCTGGTTTACATGGTGGTGGCAGAATTCCAAAGTGATTAAGAGAAGCATCAAAGCCTCTTGAGACCCAGGCTTAGAATTCTTGGGACTCTGCCTAGGATGCATCCTATTGGCCAAAGTAAGCCACAGGCCACCCAGATTCAAGGGGTCGAAAAATAGGCTCCACTCTTGAAGACGTGGGAAGAATTGTGGCCACACTTTTTTTTGTTGTTTTTTGTTTTGCCGGGGGGTGGTGTAGAAGGTATGGCAATATACCATGTAGATTATTGGTCTGTGATTTAGTTTACCTTCTTCTGTTTTAAACATTAGATTTTGGGTACTAATAAATGGGATGATTTGTAATACAGTTATATTGAACACAGAAGTGAGAATGATGATACAATATGGAGTCTTTTAATGGAATGTTCTAAAGTTTTTATCAAACTTATTTACCTACCCTTTCTAAGACTTTGTAGATTCTCGTGAAAAAATAGATGCAGGAAACTTTTATTACCAATACATATTTTAGAGAATCTTACCTTTAAGACTTCCTCAGCACATTAGGATAAATTACTACGTAAGTATGAATTTCTGTTTGTAAGGAGCCTGAGACTCTTAGTTGTTGAGTCCTGTCTACCAGGATAAGGTCACAGTGTATATAAAAAATAAAAAAAAAAAGTAATTCTATCTGGAATGTTTTAATGTCTCCCTTTTCTGCCTTGGAAACCTTGGTGGCATAGTGGTTAAGAGCCATGGCTGCTAAGCAAAGGGTCTGCAGTTCCAACCCACCAGGCGCTCCTTGGAAATCCTATGGGGCAGTTCTACTTTGTCATATACGATCGCTATGAGTCGGAATCAACTCAACAGCAGTGGGTATAGGTTTTCTGCCTTTATCTTTACAAGACTTATCTCTGTAAGTAATAGAAGAATAAAGATTTCAGAAGTTCTTAGTTAAGAGGAAACCTTTGTTTCCCTTCAATACATTTCCTGACCTGCAGCCAGAGTAGACTTTGAAGCTGTAAATCCAATCCTATTACTGGTACACCTCTGAGATATTGTGGGTTTTGTTCTAGACCACTACAATAGAGACACACCAATTTTTTTGTTTCCCAGTGCATATAAAAGTTATGTTTACAGTACACTGTAGTCTATTAAGTGTACAAAAGCATTATGTCTAAAAAAATAACATACATACCTTAATTAAGAAATACTTTATTACTAAAGAAGGCTAACCATCATCTGAATCTTTCGTGAGTCATAATCTTTTTGCTGGTGTCCATGCCTGCTGACTGATCACAGTGGTGGTGCTGAAGCTTGGGGTGGCCCTGGCGATTTCTTAAAGTAAGACAACAAAGTTTGCTGCATCTATTGACTCTTCCTTTCATCAAAGATTTCTCTGTGATATGCAACGCTGTTTCATAGCATTTTACCCACAGTAGACCTTTCAAAATGGGAGTCAGTCCTCTCAAAATCAGCTACTACTTTATCAACTAAGTTTATGTAATATCCCAAACCCTTTGTTGTCATTTCGACACTGTTCACAACACCTTCACCAGGAATACACATCATCTCAAAAAATCAGTCTCTGCTCATCCGTAAGAAGCAGTTCCTCATCCATTAAAGCTTTATTATGAGATTGCAGTAATTCATTCAGTCACATCTTCAGGTTCCACTTGTAACTCTAGTTCTCTTGCCATTTCCACCACATCTGCAGTTATTTCCTCTACTCAAGTCTGAAACTTCTCAAAGTCATCCATGAGGGTTGGAATCAACTTCTTTGCAAAATCCTGTTAATATTGATATTTGACCTTCTCCCATGAATGACAAACGTTCTTAATGACATCTAGAATGGTGAATCCTTTCCAGAAGGTTTTCAATTTACTATGCCTAGCTCCATCAGAGGAATTGCTATCTATGGTAGCTATAGCTTTAAAAATTGTATTTCTTAAGTAATAAGACTTGAAAGTCTAAAGTACCCCTCGATGCATGGGCTGCAGAATGTATGTTGTATTGGCAGGCATAAAAACAACATTAATCTCCTTGTACATCTCCAGCAGAGCTCTTAGGTAACCAGGTGCATTGTCAATAAGCAGTAACATTTTGAAAGAAATCTTTTTTTTCTGAGCAGTAAGTCTCAACAGAGGTCTTAAAATATTCAGTAAACCATATTGTAAGTAGATGTGCTGTCATCCAGGCTTTGTTATTCCATTTATAGAGCACAGGCAGAGTAGGTTTAGCATAATTCTTAAGGGCCCTAGGATTTTCAGAATGGTAAATGAGCACTGGCTTCAATTTAAAGTCACCACCTGCATTATCCCCTAACAAGAGAGTCAACCCGTCCTTTGAAACTTTGAAGCCAGACATTGACATCTCTTCTCTAACTATGAAAGCTCTAGATGGCATCTTTTCCAATATAAAGCTGTTTAGTCTACATTGAAAATCTGTTGTTTGTTGTTCCACCTTCATCAATTATTTTAGCTAGATTTTATGGCTAACTTGCTGCAGTATCTACAAGAGCACGTGCTTCACCTTGCACTTTTATGTTATGGAGATGGCTTCTTTCCTTAAACCTCATGAACCAAACTCTGCTACCTTCAGACTTTTCTTCTGTAGCTTCCTCACCTCTGTCAGCCTTCATAGAATCAAAGAGAGTTAGAGGTTTGCTCTGGATTAGGTTTTATTTAAGGAATATTGTGACTGATTTGGTCTTCTATCCAGACCACTAAAACTTCCTCCATGTCAGCAATAGACTGTTTCACTTTCTTATCACTCATGTGTTCACTGGTGTAGCACTTTTAATTTCCTTCAAGAACATTTCCTTTGCATTCACAATTTGGCTAAATGGCACAGGAGGCCTAGCTTTCACCTTCTCTAGCCTTTTGACATGCCTTCCACACAAAGCTTGATCATTTCTATCTTTTGATTTAAAGTGAGAGACATGCAACTCTTCCTTTCACTTGAACACTTAGAGGCCATTGTAGGATGGCCATTGTAGGATTATTAATTGGCCTAATTTCAATACTGTTGTGTCTCATGGAGTAGGGATGCCCAAGGAGAGGGAAAGACTTAAAGAATGGCCAGTAGTGGTGCAGTCAGAACACACACAACATTTATCCATTAAGTTCACCATCTTATGTGGGTACTGTTCGTGGTGCCCCAAAACAATTACAATAATAACATCAAAAAAGATCACTGATCACAGATCAGCATAACAGATGTAATAATAACGAAAAAGTTTGAAATATTATGAGAATTACCAAAAACATGAAGTGAGCATGTGCTGTTGGAAAAATGGACCCAACAGATTTGCTTCACGCAGGGTTGCAAAAAAAAAAATCTTCAATTTGCAAAAAATACAATGTCTTCAAAGTACAATAAAGTGAAGCACAATAAAACAGGGTATACCTACACTACCTCATAATGGCAGTGGCTTCCATTCGTGCTGGCTTAAAGGCCAAAACTCTTAAAACAGCTTCCAATAAGCTTTGTGATTTAGTGTCACCTCTGGCTCATCTGCTATTACCTTGCTCCACGCCATCTTTCTTTAACCTTTCTCAGTTCCTTGAACTCACCAGGTTCTCTCCCATCCAAGGGCTTGGATATCTACCCTTTCTTCTTATGGAACTGTTCTCTTTCTCTCCTTACCCCTACAAATGCCATCTGGCTGAAGCTTGTCAATTTTTTTTTTGGATCTTATTTAAATATCTCCTCTTCAGGGAAGACTTTTTGAGCAGTAGACCAGAAAGTTTATTTTATTACTTATTTACCTCTTGGGAGAAAAGAACATGAACTATAGTAATCGATTCATCCAGATTTTTTCCGTTTTAAGCCAAATTATATTGTATTAAAAATGTATTTAATTTTTTAATACAATATAATTTGGCTTTTAGCAGTGACATCACTACAGCGGTATGGGGGTGTGAACCACCGCAAGTGACACTATCAGTGGGGGTGACACCAAAATGTCTACAGCAGAATTTTTTTTGTATAAATATACCTGTATCATAAAAAGAAAAATATTTTTCATAAGCCGAGTTTCCATGTATCACTATATCTATGAGGCTAGAACTCTGTTAATTTGCTTTTTGAACTTTCTAATGCCTTCAAGTCAGAGGTGCCATTATTTTCCAATTACAATGATGTTTCCAATCCTGTGGTTTTGCGTACACACACCACAAGCACACACTGTTTTCTTTGCTGATGGTGATTTTATTGTGGCTGATTTTCTTAAATTTGTTAAATTTTCTGGTGTTTTTTTCTTTTTATAGCTACAATATTGTGGTCGTTAGTATTTGTGAACCTATATCAATAACTTTTTTTGAGAATGAAGTAGTAATTAAAGGAAAAGAAGGAGTGATATAAGCGAATTGCAATTTACGAGTAATATTAGTACAAAAAACATTATCAAGGATTATGTATGCTCTGGTAGGAAGGAGATCCATGGGGGAGGTGACACCATGAGTTGTCACACTGGGCAACACCAACCCTACTGATGCCACTGAGTCCCAGATATATTCCCTTATATAAACATTGATAACCTAGCTGGGAAAGTTCAGAAATACCTTTGAAATAGTGACTATGACACAGCTTTTTATACATTGAACATATATTAATCACATTTCAGTTAAGACAAAATGTATTCAAGCTTAAGCAGATTCAGAAATAATATTATAGTGTACATATAGATGGCAGCACAACACTGGCTGTGAAATTCCTAGTCTGTATGAGATTATTATGGGGAAATAGGTTCTGGGAGTAATCTAGTTTTGTTGAAGTCTTGAGTAGATAAAGATAAGTAGCCAGAGAAAAGGTTGGGAAGGCAGATTTAATCCAGCCTTTTGAGAATCTCAGGTGTAGGGCTAAAGCATCTGTACTTTATATGCTAATGAGTACCAAAACTAAACCAAGCCCATTGCTGTTGAGTTGATTCCAACTCATAGCAACCCTATAAAACAGAATAGAACTGCCTCATAGAGTTTCCAAGGAGCTCTCGGTGGATTTGAACTGGTAACCTTTTGGTTAGCAGCTGTAGCACTTAACCACAATGCCACTAGGGTTTTAGAGATCCATTATGTACTAATAGAGAAATGGAATAGTTTTGACGACCCCAAGCTGCTTTTTTCCAGTGTCATTAATCAAGTCATGTCCTTTATGAACATCATCAGCCATACTTGAAAAATGAGTACACCCATGCTTCACTTCTTAACAAGTAAGAACAATAGACCTTGAGCTAGAGTACTTAGTTGGCATCCCGGTTACAGTGCTGACTTGGGTTTACCCCAAAAGCGAATGTTTTAAACACTGAAAAAAATTGCAGTCTTCTCTTGGATTCAGCTTTCTCTCACTGCCATTAGAGCCAGAGGGAAGCCAGTTGGCTACTGGGATATCAACCCAAATTCAGTAATGTTTTTACAATGATGCCTTAATTCATATCCTCATTTTGCTTCTTACAATAGAAAAACTAGCGCTTTTTTTTTTTCCTCTCTCTCTCTCATAATCTTTATCAGACTTTCACCTCTGTGGACATGGAAGTGAGAAATCGAACCATCCTGACTGAATTCATTTTGGTGGGCTTCTCAGCAGACACCCAGTTGCAGCTGATTCTATTTGGAATATTTCTGATGGTCTATTTGATAACCTTGTCAGGGAACATGACTTTGGTTATCTTAATCAGGATTGATTCGCGTCTTCACACACCTATGTACTTTTTCATAGGCAACCTGTCTTTCCTAGATTTCTGGTACACCTCAGTGTATACCCCCAAAATCCTAGTTAATTGTGTCTCAGGAGATAAACGTATTTCCTTGGCTGGCTGTGGAGCCCAGATGTTCTTTTCCTGTGTTGTAGCCTACACTGAGTGCTATCTCCTAGCAACCATGGCTTATGACCGCCATGTGGCAATTTGTAACCCCTTACTCTATTCAGGTATCATGTCCAGTTCTGTCTGTACTGGGCTAGTTGCTGGTTCCTACATTGGAGGGTTCTTGAATGCCATAGCCCACACTGCCAACACTTTCCGCCTGAGTTTCTGTGGTAAGAATATCATTGACCACTTCTTCTGTGATGCACCACCATTGGTAAAAATGTCCTGTACTGACACAAAGGCCTATGAAAAAGTGCTCCTGGGTGTGGTGGGCTTCACAGTCCTCTCCAGCATTCTTGCCATCTTGATTTCTTATTTCAACATCCTCCTGGCTATCATGAGAATCCGCTCGGCCACAGGAAGACGCAAAGCCTTCTCAACCTGTGCTTCCCACCTGATCTCAGTCATGCTCTTCTATGGATCCTTACTCTTCATGTATTCAAGGCCTAGTTCCACCTACTCCCTGGAAAGAGACAAAGTGGCTGCCCTGTTCTACACTGTGGTGAACCCATTGCTCAACCCTCTCATCTACAGTGTAAGGAACAAAGATGTCAAAGAGGCTTTCAGGAAAGCAATACAGACAATATGACCACAAAGATGAAGGCCATCATTTATCTTCTTAATGAATGCTCTTACTGTATTTTCCAAATCATTGACTTATATACATGTTTGAAAATATAGATCTATTTCAATTAAATTCCACAAGTTAGATTTAATAAAATACTAAGTAAACAATTCCATAATTTTCATTATGTTGTTGTTTAGGAGGTATTTAGATTATAAAAAAGAATAATTTTAAATTCATGGAGAAAGATAGCTCTACAAATTTGTATGTCACCTTAAAAAGAGTGATTTCTCCCTCATACAGTGAGTACACCACAGTATTGGCTCTCAATCCACATCACACTATATGCCCCCACTAGAGGAAAATAACAGACTCAGGTGGAACAAAATGAAACAGACAAATAAAAAAATTAAAAACCACTCTATCCTAGACTCATCGTTTCTTTTCTTCTACCAGAAAACTTGAACTTTAGAGAAAGTTTACAGCTCAATATCAGACACAGAGCAGATGTTTAGTAAATATTTTTTTCAATACTCTCTAGGACACTGCAAGTTAACAACTATTAGTTCCGTTTTACAAATGAGGACTTTGAAGCTCAGAAGTTAGACCTTTGCTACTGAAAAATTATAACTACTGCTGAAATGAACACCTTTACAAAATGCATCTAAATTGCTATTTTAGGACAAAGAACTTTAGCCACTTCACTGCTTGTATTGGTTCTGGCTTTTCTGATCTTTCCTCAACTGTATTTATTTTCTAATGGGTCACTGTGCACACTCTATTCATCACAAAATTCTTAACACTCTGTATTTGTCTATCACCATGGAAACCCTGGGAGTACTCGACTGGAAGTGTTTGGGATGTATTCTACAAGTTTTAACACTCTGTATAACATTTTCTTCACATTTCCATAGTAACCATCACATAAGAAATAAAGAAAAGTCAAGTCAATTTCAGGGGAGACAGCCGTGTAAAAATTAAACCTTTGGGATCTCAGAAGTAATACATACATCTGTTTGTTTTACATTAAACCAAGATTCCTTTAAAAAAAACTATATTAATATTAAACTGACTCTTCCTTGTTTCACATTAAACCAAGATGTGTATTTTTTTTAAAACTAAGTTAATATTAAACTGGAGCCCTGGGAGGCACAAAAGTTCATGTGCTCGGCTAGTAACCATAGAGATTGGAAGTTAAAACCCACTGGGAGGTGCCTCTGCTTCTGAAAAGTCACTTTGTTGTTCTTAGGTGCCGGAATCCCTTTGAAATTGCAGTTCACCTATGTAAGCAAAACAAAGTACTGCTGGGTCCTGCACCATCCTTACAATCTTTGCTATGCTCGAGCCCGTCTTATAGCCACTGTGTCAGTTCTCTTATTAAGGGTCTCCCTTTCTTTCGATGACCCTCCCCTTTACCAAGCATTATGTCATTCTCCGGGGACTAGTCCCTCCTGATAACATGCCCAAGGTATGTGAGACAAACTCTCGCCATCCTCGTTTCTAATAGCCATTGAAAACACTACTGAGCACAGTTCTTCAAAACACGTGGTCAACATAAGTCTGTTTCAATTTGACTCAATAGCAACTTTCTTTTTCTGTTGCTGTATATTCTATAGTACAGATTGGAGTCTGATCACTACGAAAACAAAACAAAGAATCTAAAACAAAGAAATACATCTTTTTCAATAAATTCTTCTAATAAAAAAGAGTATTTCTTATTCCAGTTCCCCAACTTGCCCTGAAGCAATCCGTTATTACTTAGCATTGGGTTAAGAAATTTATGTCAATTTAGGCTTCTAGTTGTTTTAACTTAAGGAGTTTTTTCAGAGCCTCTTTCACATCTTTATTCCTCAGACTGTAGATCATGGGATTCAACGTGGGAAAGACCACAGTATAAAATGTAGAAACCATCTTGTCCCTCTCAAGGAAATAACTGGTGATTGGGTGAGAGTAGATGTAGAGAATGGAGCCATAATATAAGGTGACAGAAATCAAGTGGGAGGAGCAGGTAGAGAAGGCTTTGAGGCGGCCCTGGGTGGAGCGGATCCTCAAGATGGCGGCAATGATGAAGAGGTAGGAGGCGAGTATGAGCACAGTGGGGGTGATGACATTGGAGGCCAGAAGGAAGTACAGCATCTCCTGGTAGCTGTCTTTCACATCACATGCCAACTTCACCAATGGTGGGACATCACAGAAAAAGTCATCAATGATGTTGTCACCACAAAAATCCAATGTGAATGTGTTACTGGTGAGTATTGTTGAGTTGATGAAACCTCCAGTATAGGTGCATATAACCAAAAAATGCACAGTCTTTTTGACACGACCTGGGCATAAAGCAAGGGGTTGGAGATGGCCACATAGCGGTCATAAGCCATGGCGGCCAACAAGTATCACTCACTATATGCCAGCCCAGCAGAGAAGAAGAACTGAGCAATGCAGCCGGCAAAGGAGATGCTTTTGTCCTCAGAGATGCAGGTCACTAGGATCTTCGGGGTATAGACAGAGGAATACCAGAGATCCAGGAATGACAGGTTGCCAATGAAAGAATACATAGGTGTGTGAAGCCAGGAGTCATTACAGATCAATGTTATGAGCATGGTATTTCCCATCAGGGTCACAGAGTACACACCAAGGAACACCACAAATAGGATCAACTGCATCACAGGGTCTGTTGTGAAGCCCACCAGGATGAACTCTGTCACATTGTGATTGCTCCTTTCCATGGCTAAAGGAACCTTACCTACAAATGTAGTTTTGTTCACTCAACTCAAATAAAATGAAGACATTCTATGTACCAGGTATATGTGATGTTTTCAAGACTAAAGACATTAGAATTCAGAGTTCTGAGCAGGAATCTTGACTTGAGAAACTGATGGTAGTTCTCTGAGCCTCAATGAATTCATTTCAGTAAAATGTATTTGTACCAGTACAGCCATAATGCTGCTGGAGTCTGTTTATTATTTTCAAAATAAAATTTTTTGAGCTTCAGGTGCTGTTCTAGGCCTTTCTTCTAAAGGAGTAAACAAATAAGAATAAAAAATAAGTATAGAAAGATTTGCAGATAATGTTAAATGTTATGAAAAAAGTAAAAGTGGGTGATGGATTTAAAAAAAAAAAAGGTGGGAAAGGATCTAATTGAATTTAAACACCAAGGGAAACCCTCCCTTCCTTTATTTCCCAGAAGAAATGGGCAAGTTGTTCAGATCCCATGAGAGGGAGGAAGGTCCCTGCAGTTTGCAAAATGTAGTTATGCAAATATAGAGAAAGTTTTCCCCTCAGCTACCCTAGAGGAGCCTTTAGTACAATTATCATAAATCCCAAGAGTGAAGACTAGGTTAAGAATCAGGGTGAAATTTCAGAGTGGAGATAAATGATCAAATCCATCTGGTTACATCAAGTAAATCAAATCTGACATCATTGTGAGTATTTCAGTGTTGAAAAGCCTGGAATTTAGCATTATTCTAAAGTATCAAACATTACCATTTTGCACTTGGCATTATCCTATATTAGCATTTAGCATTATTCTATAGTATCAAAAATTAGCATTTAGCCTTATTCTACAGTAACATTTTTTAATTGCTCCTTTATACTCCTGAAATGAAATTTATAGATCATTTAAACTACTTATAAACATATATATGTATGGAAATATACTAAGCCTAATGTAAAGTTAAATAAAAGGAAAGTTGTTTATTATATAATTATTACACTGTAATAATTACAGGAATTATAAAAACCAATGTCAATTTGAATATGCAAATACTGAAATACTTAATGAAACAGATACTTACACACATATATAAAATCCTTATGAATATATCCATGATTCAAATATCAGAAATGACATTTACATTGGTAACAAGATTTTTCTTATAAGTAGAACACTTCTTGATAAAGTCCTCAACAAAATAAATAACAATCTTCCCTCAATTTTTAATTCCTAGGCAAGCTCGTATATATTAAAGCCTTGGAAAACGTACTTTGTGGATATTTAACTTTTTTCTGGAATAGCGAATAATTCTTGGTAAAATCCTGAACAAACACATTATGATTGTCTCTTAATTTTCAGTCACTGCATTTCTAGAAAAATTCGTATGTATGAAAGCTTTGCAAAATATGTATTATGTTTATTTTTAAAGTGGAATCAGTTTCAGATTCTTTATCATAAAGAGGTTCACATGCACAAATATCTATCAAGACTGTGTATAAGAAGTGGTACATTTTGTTTGTAAGGGGCTGCCCCATGCATGCAGAACACCTTTCATCTTTGTCTCCTAGATACTAAATGGCCAGGAGGGGCCTCAATCTTTGTGACAATCAAAAATCTGAACACATATTTCAAAAATGTTTCTTAAGGGATTTTACTACTTTGTTAAGAACTTCTCCACAGCTATGCAAATTGCTTTGTAATTCTTCATAGCATTCTTCTAGGAATTACGTGAAGGATAGAAGATAACTGGAGAAAATCATTGAGTGGTCAAATTGTCTGCAGTGATATAGTGCTCCATCCACCTTTTCATGAGTCCACTTCGTCACTGGGGTCAAGAGGCGATAGGAGCTCACTAGAAAGTTAATGGAGCCCCTAGGTGCCTAGGTGGCACAAAGAGTAAGCATTCCACTACCAGCCAAAAGGTTGGTGGTTCAAACACACCCAGAGACAGTTCAGAAGACAGGCCTGGCAATATGGTTCCAAAAGGTAACAGCCTTGAAAGCCCTGTGGAGAAGTTCTACTCTGTAACACACAGGGCATCATGAATTGGAATCTTTTTGAAGGCAACTACCAATAACAACAAAGGTGTAAACTCCATGAGAGGAAGGATTTTGCCTGGTTTGTTTATTACTATATCCCTAGTGCCTAGAATATTGTCTGGCATATAACAGATTTATAATCAATATTAGCTGAAGGAATTAATAAATGAATGAGTGAGTGGACCACCCTGATTCTGAAGAGAACCAAGTGAACAGATCTTTTCTAGGTGATCTCGTAAAACCACCAGCAGATTCGTGTGGTACCTGGACATATTTCCTGGCACCAGTAATCCCTGGCATTTGTGTTCTTTGCTGATACATATAGGAAAAAGAAAAGAAATCTGCCCACAAAACAGTCAGACTGACCAAAGAGCAGATCACTTCTTTTCTCAACTGAGCGGGTTTGTGAAGGAGTTTCTCAGGTTTTCAACAGTTGCCCTTATATGTCATGATGGAGGTGTCAGATGGAAGCATGTCTCAGAAATCAGAGCTGACTGCTAAAACTGGAGATGGCTGGGGTATCAGAAAATACATTTGACTTTTAAGCAAATAACTTGGATTCAAGTTCAGTCCCCATGACATAAATGCTGTAGGACCTTGGAAAAATCACTAATCCACATCGGTTAGCCTTAATTTTTTTTCATATTATAATGTAGATATAATTTTTCTCTCCCTAGGGTGGTTATCAACACACAAAACAACAACAGGGTTGCTGAGGGAAGCGACCCCAAAAGGGTTGTTGTCAAGGTTAAAAGGAGATAACCCATGTGAAGGCTGAGCACAGTGCCTGTCAGGTGGTAAACACTTAAGCAAACAGTGGTTCTTAAATTCAGTGCACGTAAGAACAACCTGGACTCCACCTTCAAGATTTCAACTTGACAAGATATGGGTGAAACCCAGGAATCTGCTTTCTCTCAAGCAGTCCAAGTGTTTCTGATGCAGTTTTTTCTTAGATCGCATCTGAGAAATGCTGAAATGAATATCAGTTATGTTATTAATATTATTATTGTTGTTGTTATTATTTATTATTTCAGCAGCCCTGCATACATTGCAGTGTTGTGAATAATCGAGGATCTAACCAATGCAAAGATTTGCACAGTGTTATACATTTAACAAGATGAGCAATAAACAGATGCTGATGTCAATTATTTCAATCGCTCTAGATGTCAGTTGTTACAGTGGTTAATATCCTGCCAACTGAAAGGTTGGAGGTTTGAGTCTACCCTGAGGTAACTACTACTAATGGGAATGATGATAATTTTCACATATGATTTTAGGAAAACTTAAAGAGGATGTTGTATATAGAGTGCTTAGTACATGGTTTGACATGTGAAAAATATCTATCATTTCGTATGTAAGTAACGATGTTACACTGCCGTAAAGCTGTGGTATTGCTTTTTTATGTAAAATATTGCATGAGTAAAATTTGTATCCAAAAAAATCTCCTATGTATCCTGATACATGTTCTCTCTTCTAATCTTGCATCATTCTATACTCTGTCACAAATACCCTTTGCCCTACTGTCCTCTCAATTCCCTTTGTCAGTTTGTCATAATGTGGTGGCTTGAGTGTTGCCATGATGCTAGAAACTATGCCGCTGGTAATTCAGATATCAGCAGGGTCACCCATTGTGAATAGGTTTCAGTGGAGCTTCCAAACTAAAACAGACTAGAAGAAAGGCCTGGTGATCTACTTCTGAAAACTAACCAATGGAAACATTATGAATCACAACAGAACATCATGTGTGGTGAAGTAGAAGGCCAGTTAGGGCCACAGGGACCCTAAGTGAAATGGATTTGTACAATAGTTGCACAGATGCACTCGAACATATTGGTGATTATGAGGATGATACAAGACTGGGCAACATTTTATTCTATTATACATGATGTCAGAATAAGTCATAGCTGATTCCATGGCAACTAATGACAGCAATGGCCAATCAATGACCTAACCATCCGTCATGGAGCCCAGTGTGGTGCTCTGTACTTTGCTTCCCTCGTCTTTCTATTTATGTTCTCTGCTCTGAGCTCTGTTGCTTTAGAGATGGTAATTCTCTTCTAGTGTGTTTCAGACACTTTTCAGATTCTTAGGAAAAGCCATAAAATTACTCTCACAAGGTAAAAAATAAGACACAACAAAACAAAAACCCTCATAACTCAACCTGGCACAAAAACAAAATGGAGCCCACATTTTCTTGATGTTTCCACTGAAATCCACCTATGGACATAGTTGAGAGCCTGGCTTGAAGGGCTGAGTAAACTAACTTTTATCAGAACCAGATTATGCCTACCCGACAGTGTGTGCTAACCAAGTAACATGTTTGTTTTACTAATCAGGTTATATTTGTATTATGAGCTAAAATAGCTTCTTCTACCCATCCAAAATTATTAAAATACAATTTTTTTTTCCTTTTAGAAGTAAGCCTCTGTTGCCTGGAAGTGTTCTTAAATAAACCATTTTTAAAGGAATATCAAGGTGAAAGAAATTTAAACTTCTCTTTTGACCCTCAGGCCCCTACCCTCTGCTTCTTCACTTTGCTGCTCCAGTTACTGCTGAGATTTCATAAGGGCTATTGGCCAAGTGGATCCTAACGGTTTCTTGATTGCTAATTTAGTTTTTCTCTCCCTTGTCCTTTGCTGTAATGCTAGTTCCCTTTTTTATGTTACTTACAACAAGAAATAATATATCTCTTCTTGTGCTTTCAGCAGTTTCAGAGATGGCAATCGGATGATTGCAATTTTTAAAGAGGGCCTTTCCTCATCCATCATCATGTCTTAGTATGCAAATCGGACTGGTTGTGAGACACAAATAAAATCTTCCATCCACTTCTAACATCTGAATTAGGCAACATACCTACAATTCTCAGCAGCACCACCATCCCATCAGAACTGAAACCTGCTGTTCCCAGAATCTTTTATACCAGTTTCTGGATCCCCAGGGTTGTAGATTCCTACAACCTCTCAGGATTTAATACATTGAGAAATGACTAACAAGGCAATTAAACAAAATTGCATGTTGACAAATTGGGCATTATTTAATAAGATGGAGCAGTTTTTTTTATTATTATAGTGCTTTAGTTGAAAGTTTACAGAGCAGATTAGTTTCTGATTCTGCAATTTATACAAAAATTGTTTTGTAACATTGGTTGCAATCTCCCTGATGTGTCAACACTCTCCTCCAACCCTACTTCCCCATTTCCATTCATCCCATTTTCCTCTCTTTTCCTGCCTTCTTGTCTTTGCTTTTGGGCATATGTTGCCCATTTGGTCTCTTTTACATGATTGAGCTAAGAAACACATTCCCCACTTGTGTGTGTTGATTATTTTTATACCTGTGTAATCTTTGGCTGAGGGAAGGACTTCAGGAAAGACTTCAGTTCTGAATTAAAAGGTGTATAAGGGCCATAGTCTTAGGGTTCCAACAGTCCGTGTCAGAGTAGTAAGTCTGGTCTTTTTTTGCAATTTTGAATTTTGTTCCACATTTTTCTTCTTCTTTGTTTGGGACATTCTATTGTGATGCCTATCAGAGCAGCCGGTGGTGGTAGCCAGACACCATCTAATTGTTCTGGTCTCAGGCTGGTAGAGGCTATAATTGTGGTTCATTAGTCCTTTGGACTAATCATCACTTAGTGATGACTTCCCCTATGATGTGTACTGTCTTTCCCTTCACCAAAGTTACCACTTTTCTACTATGTGGAAAACCATCAAAGATTGTTTCTTTCTGTGTGTAAACCTTTTCTTGAGTTTTTATAATAGTCTTATACAATATTTGTCTTTTTTTGATTGACTTATTTCGCTAAGCATAATCCCCTCCAGATTCATCCATCTTGTGAGATGTTTCATAGATTTATCATTGTTCTTTGCCATTGCATAATATTCCATCATGTGTATGTACCATAGTTTGTTTATCCATTCATCTATTGGTGGGCACTTAGGGTGCTTCTATCCTTTTGCTATTGTGAATAATCCTGCAAAGAACATGGGTGAGCATATGTCTATTCTTGCAATGGCTCTTATTTCTCTAGGATATATTCCTAGGAGTGGGATTGCTGAATTATATGGTATTTCTATTTCTAGCTTTCTAAGGAAGCACCATATCATTTCCATAGGGGTTATACCATTTTGGTTTCAACTAGCAGTATGTAAGCGTTCTAATCTCCCCACAAACTCTCTAACATTTGTTATTTTTTTATTTTTTTCACTAGTGCCAGTAATGTTGGGGTGAGATGGTATTCCATCATACTTTTCATTTGTATTTATCTAATGGCTAAATTCTGCAGTCTGAAATTGATCAAATATGAAATCAAGATGCACTGATAATTACTGCTGATTGGAATGCAAAGTTGGAAACAAAGAAGAAGGATGGGTAACTGGAAAATATGTCCTTGGTGATAGAACCAATGCCTGAGATTCCATGACAGAATTTTGCAAGACCAATGACTTCTTCATTGCAAAAACATTTTTTCACCAACATAAACAGTGACTAAACACATGGACGTCACCAGGCGAAATACACAGGAATCACATCAACTACTTCTGTGGAAAGAGACAATGGAGAAGCTCAATGTCACCAATCAGAACAAGGCCAGGGCCTACTGTGGAACACACCATCAATTGCTCAAAAAACAAGTTCAACCTGAAGTAAAAGAAAATTAGAACAATTCCACGGGAGCCAAAGCATGACTATGAGTATATCACACCTGAATTTAGAAACCATCTAAAGAATAGATTTGATGCATTGAACATTAATGACTGAAGACCAGACGAGTTGTGGAATGACATCAAGGACGTCTTACGTGAAGAAAGAAAAAGGTCATTAAAAGGACAAGAAAGAAAGAAAAGACCAAAATGGATGTCAGAAGAGACTCTGAAACTTACTCTTGTACTTCAAGTAGCTAAAGCAAATGGAAGAAATTTAGATGAAGAAATAGAGCTAGCTGAACAGAAGATTTCAGAGCACTGCTCAAGAAGACAAAATAGTATAATAAAACGTGCAAAGACCTGGAGATAGAAAACCAAAAGAGAAGAACATGCTCAGCATTTCTCGAGGTGAAACAACTGAACAAAAAAATCAAGCCTCAAGTTGCAATATTAAAGGATTCTACAGAAAAAAAAAAATATTAATGATGCAGGAAGCTTCAAAATAAAGTGGAAGAAATACACAGAATCACTGCAAGAAAAAGAACCTGGAGACATTCAAACATTTCAGGATTTAGTATATGATCAAGAAGTGATGGTATTGAAAGAAGAGGTCTGCCTTAGTCATCTAGTGTTGCTATAATAGAAATACCACAAATGGATGGCTTTAACAAAGAGAAATTTAAGTCCTCATAGTAAACTAGGCTAGGAGTCCAAATTCAAGGCTTCAACTCCAGGGAAAGGCTTTCTCTCTCTCTCAGCACTGGAGGAAGGTCCTTCTCATCAATTTTCCCCTGGACTAGAAGCTTCTCCAACAGGAACCCTGGGTTCAAAGAACATGCTCTGCTCCTGGTACTGTTTTCTTGGTAGTATGAGGTCCCCACTCTCTGCTTCCTTCCCTTTCCTTTCATCTCTTGTAAGATAAAAGGTCATTGTTTTAGGCTGGGTTCCCCTGAGAAGAAACACCAGTAAAGCATATACACGTATTCATATACAGAGAGGTTTATATCAAGGAAGTAGCTCAAACAATTGGAGAAGCTGGAATGCCTCAAGTCTGTGGATCAGGCTAGATGATTCTCCTAATTCATATAGCTGCAGGGTTGGCAAATCTAAGATCGGGCATGTCGGAGAGTAGGGATCTTCCTCACAGGCTGTAAAGATCAACAAATCCCAAGATCAACAGGTAAGCTGCTAGCTCAAGTCCCAAGAACTGGAGGTCAGACAAATAAGAGGCAGCTGAAGGGCCCAGAACAAACCAAAAGCCTTGGTATGGTGAACAGGAAGGAAGTAGGGAGCAGGCAGATGGCAGAGAGGTGAGCCACAACAGGCCCCACTCCCACCAGTACCACTCAACAGATTCCATCATGGGGGTGATCACATATCAAATTTCAATAGGGAAGTGAACCCATTACACAACTGCCAAGACACTGAAAATCATGGCCTAGCCAATGTGACACACAATTTTAACCATCTCAGTGGTACAGGCCACAACTCAGAGGAACCGTCTTTACAGGGATGTGACCTAAGCAAGAGAGTTACACCCAACCCTAATCTTTTTTAACATAGTATAATCTTGCCTCATTAACCACAGGAAAAGATTAGGATTTACAGCACATAGGAAAATCACATCAAATGACAAAATGGTGGACAACCACACAATAGTAGCTATCATGGCCTAGCCAAATTGACCTATTTTGGGGGGACAGAATTCAATCTATGACAAGATCTAGGCTACACTGAAGGCATTGACAAAAAACAAGTCTCCAGGAATTGACAGAATACCAATTAAGATGTTTCAAAAAACTGATGCAACACTGGAAGTGCTCACTTATAAAAAAGCCAAGAAATTTGGAAGACAGCTACCTGGTCAAACAACTAGAAGAGATCAATATTTGTACCCATTCCAAAGATAGCTGATTCTATAGAATTCGGGAACTATTGAATAATATCATTAATATAACACACAAGTAAAATTTTGCTGAAGATCATTCAAAAGCTGCTGCAGCAGTGTATCAACAGGGAGCTACCAGAAATTCCAGCTGTATTCAGAAAAGGATGTGGAGCCAGAGATATAGTTGCTGATGTTGCATGGATCCTGGCTGAAAGCAGAGAATACCAGAAAGAGGCTTCCCTGTGTTTTATTGACTATGAAAAGTCATTCGACTGTGTGGATCATAACGAATTATGGATAACATTGCAAAGAATGGGAATTCCAGAACACTTAATTGTGCTCATGAGGAACCTGTACATAGATCAAGAGGCAGATGTTTGAACAGAACAAGGGAATACTATGTGGTTCAATGTCAGGAAAGGTGTGCACCAGGATTGTATCCTTTCAGCATATCTATTCATACATATTCTGTATGCTAAGCAAATAATTTGAGAAGTCAAATATATGAAGAAGAATGGGGCATCAGAATTGGAGAAAGACTCATTAACAACCTGCATTATGCAGATGACACAAACTTGCTTGCTGAAGGTGAAGAGGACTTGAAGCACTTATTGATGAATATTAAAGACCACAGCCTTCAGTATGGATTACAAGTCAACATTAAGAAAACAAAAATCCTCACTCTGGACCAGTAAGCAACATAATGATAAATGAAGAAAAGATTGAAGTTGTCGAGAATTTCATTTTATGAAAAAGAAATCCACAAACAACAGGAAATCAGCACAGGATAGTAAGAGGAACAAAGAAAACATTAACTCCCAAAAAAAGGCACTACAAAATGACAGCAATAAACTCACACCTATCAATAATTACACTGACTGTAAATGCCCTAAGGCACACATGAAGAGACACAGAGTGACAGAATGGATAAAAAAACAGGATCCATCAATATGATATCTACGAGCAACACACCTTAGAAACAAAGACATAAGTTTATTAAAAAATCAAAGGATGTAAAAACTACATCAAGCAAATAACTTCTAAATAAGAGCAGGAGTGGAGATACTAATCTCAGATATAGTAAACTTTAAAACAAAATCCACCATAAAAGACAAAGAAGTGCACTATATCGTGATTAAAGGGATGGTCCATTATGAAGACTTAACCATAAAAAACATCCACACACACAATGACAGGGCTCCAAACACATAAAACAAGCTCTAACAGCACTGATAAGAGAAACTGACAATTCCTCGGTATTAGTAGGAGACCTTAACACACCACTCTCAGTAAAGGACAGAACATCTAGAAAAAACTTAACAAAGATACAGAGGAGCTAAAGAGCACAAATCAGCCAACTTAACCTCAAAGACATATACAGAACACTCCAGCCAACGGCTGCGAAGTACACATTCTTTTCCAACACACATGGAACATTATCTAGAATAGACCACATCTTAGGCCACAGAGCAACCCTCAACAAAATACAAAACACTGGGATAATACAAAGTATCTTCTCTGGCCACAATGCCATCAAAGTAGAAATTAACAACAGGAAGAGTAAGGAAAAAGAATCAATTACATGGAAACTGAATAACACTCTGCTTAAAAACCACCGGGTAATAGAACAAATCAGAGATGGAATTAAAAAAATTCCTAGAATCAAACGAGAATGAAAGCGCATCATACCAAAACTTTTGGGACACAGCAAAGGCAGTCCACAGAGGTCAATTCATAGCACTAGATGCACACATCAAAAAAGAAGAAAGGGAAAAAATCAAAACATTAGCTACACAACTTGAACAAATACAAAGAGAACAGCAAAAGACACACACAACCACCAGAAGAAAGGAAATAATAAACCAAATGAAATAAAATAATTTGTTTTATTGGATCCACAATCAACATCCATGAAAGCACAGTCAAGAAATCAAACAATGCATTTCACCTGGCAGATCTGCTGCAAAAGACCTCTGAAGTATTGAAGAGCAAAGATGTCACCTTGAAGACTAAGGTGCAACTGACCCAAGCCTTGGTGTGTTCAATCACCTCATATGCATGTGAAAGCTGGTCGATGGATAAGGAAGATGGAAGAAGAATTGATGTCTTTGAATTGTGGTCTTGGCAAAGAATATTGAATATATCAAGAACTGCCAAAGAGCAAATGAATCTGTCTTGGAAGAAGTACAAACAGAATGCTCCTTATAGGCAAGGATGGGGAGACTGTGCCTCGTGTACTTTGGACATGTTATCCAGAGAGGTAAGTCCCTGGAGAAGGACATCATGCTTGGTAAAATAGAGGGTCAGAGAAAAAGAGGAAGACCCTCAAATAGATGGATGGACACAGTGGCTGCAACAATGGGCTAAATTGTAACAACAATTGTGAGAATTGCACAGGTCTCAGCAGTGTTTCCTTCTGTTGTACAAAGGATCACTGAGTCAGAACCAACTGGAGGGCACTTAAAAACAGCAACAACAACAACAATGAACATTGATTAAACACGCAAATGACTGATACAATCCTTAAACCCAGGAAACCTGGAGTCTGAAGTGTCAAAAAGGCTCAGTAACTTGCCCATGTTCACTCAGTTAGTAAATACTGGACTCAGAATTTGGACCCCAGCAGAAGTAATCTGGGAGCGCATACTTTAAACCCCTATCCCCCAAAACAGCTTGCCCATCCTCCTAGGAAGAAAATCACGGAAAATAGCCATTTAATACTTCATGATAACCACTGGGGCATCACCAAATATAAAAAGAAAAGGCAATAAAAGATGAATTCATGACAACTTTTGGTATTCATTCAGACTCCATACCAGGATACTTACTGTCTGGGAGAGAAAGAATCTCAATCCTGTGGAATTGCTTGGCAGTTGAGTTCAAGCAGGATCCACAGAGAGCCTTCTGAACTGATGGTCCAGAACTCCAGGGTAATGCCTGTGGACTTTTTTCTGCCAATGGCCACCAAAGGGTTAATAAAGCGAAGCATGAATTGGCTTGCACGTTCCTGTGATGCACCAGCTATGTCACTGGTATTTTAAATACCAGCAGTGTCACCCATGGTGGTCATGTTTCAGCAGAGCTTCCAGACTACTACAGACAAGGAAGAAAGGTCTTACAACCTACTTCTAAAAAATAGCCAATGAAAATCTTATGGGTCATAACAGAATATTATCCTTCTTGATTTGGACAAATCATCAGGAGGTATCAATCACTGGCGAATGGAGGCCAGCAAGGTGAGAGAGGCCGTAGGTTGGAATGGCACAGTAGCTACAACGATGGACTTGAACATGCCAGGGATCTTGAGGAATATGCTGGGCCAGGCAACATCTCATTTTGATGTACAAGAGGTCCTCATGAGCTACAGTCAACTCATGGCAGCTATCTCTATCTGGAGTTATCCAAGTTAACTCTTCGCTCTTATTAGGTACATAGCTCACTTTGTAATTCCTGACCACATCAGACCCAGAGAGTCCTTGAGGTATGTGCCAATGATGGCAGCAGCAGCAGTGAAAGAGGAGCACCCAGTTTTGGGGAAGCCTTCTGACAATGATATTATTTCCTGTCAGATTCCTTCCCAGTTCTAGAGATATGTACACATGTATTCCCTCACTTGGTGTTTCAACACCACTGAGGCAACCATGTCCGTTGTCATTAGCCCAATGTTACAGACAAGGAGATTCGGGTCTAGGGAAAGTGGAAGATCCAGGATTCAAAACCAGGCTTCCAGAATACAAGACCAGTGCCAGGCTGAGGCAAATGGTCCCTAAGATCATAGAGGTAAACAAGATGCAGAGTCCCTAAGATCCAGAAACATGGAATTAAAAAATAATAACAATATGGCCTCACATGGGATTCTCAACTCTATGTTCAACTCAGCCCCTGGAGTCTGAGATCCTCATGAGATCAACTCCTAATCCCACAGCCCTCAAGAACTAAATCTTCATTTTTAGTAAGTACAAAAATATCACTTTGGGAGCCATCAACCTGCAGGAGGTATAGAAAGGGATATTCTAACAGAAATATGATTTAAAAGAAGTAGCTCTTGTTTTTTTTTTTGTTTGTTTTTTTCTTAAGCAGATACAAGGTCTGTACTGTCTGGGAGAAAAACCGAAGCCTAGATATCAGAGAAATGCACCAGGTATTTGATCTTTGCCTCTTTGTAGCATTTCACTTTCAGAAAGTTAGAAGTGGATACAGAGTAGCAGGATCTGCTGCAGGGGTGAGTGGAGAGTACTTCTGGCCTTCAGCACCTAAAACAAGGCTTCGGGTGTTGTCCATGCTCAGTAAAAGTCCTTTGAGTGAAATAATTTGCCTTAGTTACCAGCTAAAACTTTTGGAAAGAGAGAATTCAGGTCTAGACCCAAAGTTTCCTTTAATTAAGAATATCCCTGAAAGGGTTTCACAAAGAAAAGTCTCCAGATGTTAAATCATTTAAAATGTGGAGCATTTATTAAGCATTCAAGAGTACATTCTGAATGGGGAGTCACAGGTCCACCAGAGTGAAACCAAATTGATATAAAATGGAGGAACAATGGACACATTTATGGAGTTAGAACAAAGAACCTAAGTTACATCATTTTATTAAAAGATCGATATAAGGCAGGTTTATCAGGATGACGGTTGTTAGGAGGGGATTGGTTTGGAGTACACGTGTGTCATGGATTGAATTATGTCCCCACAAAAAATCTGTGTATCAACTTGGTTAGGCCATGTATGGTTGTCTTCCATTTTGTGATTGTGATTTCATGTTAAGACGATTAGGGTGGGGTTGCAACACCAACCTTACTCAGGTCACCTTCCTGATCCAAGGTAAAGGGAATTTCCCTGGGGTATGGCCTGCACCACCTTTTATCTCTTAAGAGATAAAAGGAAAGCAAAGCAAGCAGAGAGTTCAGAACTTCATACCACCAAGAAGGCAGCACCAGGAACAGAGTGAGTTCTTTGGATGGGGTCCCCACACCTGAGAAGCTCCGCAAACAGGGAAAGATTGAGGAAAAGGACCTTTCTCCAGAGCCAACAGAGAAAGACTTCCCCTGGAGACAATGCCCTGAATTTGGACTTGTAACCTACTAGACTGTGAGAAAATAAATTTGCAAAGTATTTAAATGCTAGAAGTGTATTTCATATATATTCTTGAAGACTAGTAAAACATTTATTTGCACATAGTCAATATTAAAAACAAAGTTCATAATTTTCCATTTCTATAAACCAGTTCCCTAAATTGTCTACAAGATTCTCTCTACATTCTTCAATGTACTGCACAAAACTGAATATAAAATAAACTCATTGTTATAAGAAGTATTGTACTGAAGCCATGCTTTCTTTCCTAATGCTCCCATTTTAGTGACATTTTCTAGCATTTGGAAATATTTATTTCTGTTACTAGTTACCTCATTTATTCTGAATTCATCTCTTTCTTGCCTAGGAAAAGGAAACTCTTGCAAACATTTTATATTTCTCTCTCCAATAGAGATAGAGAACCTAAAATGTATAAAAAGGCATACCAATCATTTAGTTCGGACAAGTAGCTTTAAACTACAGAAGCTCCATGGGAAGTTCAAAGGAGGCTTAGAGTCCTTTAAATCAGGAAGAGTAACCATTGACAGAAAAACTTTGGTACTTAAATTGAAAATAGATGAGGGAAATCCCTATTTGAATTCTCAAGAGTTCATGCTAGCTTGAAAAAAGTCCAAGTCTGATGTCAAAGTAACACCAGCTGTTCTAATGAACTGGCCAGAAGATACAATGTAAAGTAACGCACGAGGAGAATTGGGCAAGAGAAGAAGACATGTTTTTCGAATCCAATATCCCACACAAATTTTAAGAGAAGAGAAAAGGAATAACTCAGACCTTCTTGCAACAAATACCTGAAAAAAAAAGTGAATCGATTAGATACGTGACAATCTATGAACCATGACCATCAAACACAGAACTAAGGAACAGACCTGAGTGACAGGGGAGTGAGAGACTGTGCAGGAGCAGCAACCAGTTGCAGAGCTGGCACAGTGCTCCAGCCCTGATCCCTTGGTTCTGTGCTTTGGCACGAGTGCGGTGGGGCTGATGGTGGCTTCCTGAGACAAGGCAAGCATGGGATGCAGCCCTAACCCCCTGGGACAATCACAGCAGGAACCCAGCCAGCGCACACAGGCTATACACCAACCTGCGTGACAGGAGTGAGAGACCACACAGAAGCAGCGGCCAGTTGTGGAGCTGGCACAGCGCTCCAGCCCTGATCCCTTGGTTCTGTGCTTTGGTGCGAGTGTGGTGGGGCTGATGGTGGCTTTCTGAGAAAAAGCTAGCACAGGACTCAGCCCTAACCCCCTAGGCCAATCACAGCTGGGGACCCAGCCAGTGCACACAGGCTACACACCCCTCTGGAATCTCAGGTAAAACAGCTCTCCCCACACAATAAGTGATTTTGTCTATTTGACCACACTATTCTCTCCTATCTATCTGATTCCTCCCCTCCCTGCCCCAGCCAGTTTCATTAATATTTGAATTCCCTGGGCCAGAGATAGAAATGCCCTGCTTTTTTCTAACCCATTCTCCCGGCGTGGGGAAAGCAGCAATTAATAATCAGGGGAAAAATCCTTTCCTGACTTCCTTAAATTGGAAGGTCAGAATAGAAGCAGCTGCAGTCAACGCATAAGAGATCCACAGTCTTTGGCTTTCACCTCTACATGGAACCAGGTGGCTATTATAATGCAAAGGCAATTCTGTTAGAGGTGTGACTGTAATTGTTTCAGCTGAGTGGTGGAGAAGCAGGTTTTGGAGGTCTGATACTGCTCTATTAAACAGAGCCCTCACCTACCCACAGCAGAAAACTGAGGGCTGAGGCTCCATCCACACCACCTAGCCACCCATGAGAGGGGTCTGAGGATAGAGATGCCTACCAGTCTTTCCTGGTACAAGCACTGGGTGCCTAAGGCACAGCTGCAGAGCCCACCCACCAGAACACTCTAGGAAACTGAGACACTCCTTCCTTACTGGCACTTGGGGGAAGACTGTCAGCACCATGCCCTCCTCAGAGTGTGACCCCTGCTGCCACCGGAAACCAGGGCATGCAACCATCACCACTACTCCTCTAAGATAGTAGGTGAGAGCCTACATCACACACACACTAGGTGACTGACCATCAGGACACCTGAGCTGATTCTATTCAAGAATAGTGAGTGGGCTCATATACCTGGTAACAGTTCTAACTATCCGGTAAGAGGACGTAAGTGCTTCAAAGGCTTCAAAAATCAAGTTAGCACACTCTAGTAACCCATCTGGGTATATTGAAACAAAACAAAACAAGAAGATAAGACTCGGTGAGCTAATAGAAAATAAATTATTACAATAACTTATAGATGGCTTGGAGACAGCAGTCAATATCAAATCACACAAAGAAGCAGACCATGATTGCTTCTACAAACCCCCAGAACAGAAAATCAAGATCTCTCCTGGATAAAGATATACTCCCGGAATTGCTGGATGTACAATATAAAAGACTAATATACAGAACACTTGAAGACATCAGGGACATCATCAGAAATGATAATAAGACACGTACAGAAAAAGCCAAGGAACACACAGATGAAGCAGTTGAAGAAATTAAAAAGATTATTCAAGGACATAGTGAAAAATTTAATAAGCTGCAAGAATCCATAGAGAGACAGCATTCAGAAATTCAAATGATTAGCAATAAAATTACAGAACTAGACAACTCAATAGTAAGTCAGAGGAGCAGAATTGAAGAATTGGAATGCAGAATTGGGGAGATGGAGGATAAGGCAATTGGAACCAATATATTTGAAGAAATATCAGATAAAAGAATTTTTAAAAATGAAGAAAGTCTAAGAATCATGTGGGACTATGTCAAGAAGAATAACTTGCATGTGATTGGAATTCCAGAACAGGGAGGGATAACAGAAAACACAGAGAGAATAGTTGAAGAACTGTTGGCAGAAAACTTCCCTGACATCATGAAAGATGAATGGATATTTACCCAAGATGTTCATCGAACCCCTTACAAGATAGATCCCAAAAGAAAATCACCAAGACATATTATCATCAAACTTGCCAAAACCAAACATAAAGAGAAAATTTTGAAAGCAGCCAGGGATAAATAAAAAGTCACCTACAAAAGAGAATCAATAAGTTTGGACTACTTGGCAGAAACCCTGCAGCCAAGAAGGCAATGGGATGACATATATAGAGCGTTAAAGGAGAAAAATTGCCAGCCAAGAATCATATATCCAGCAAAACTCTCTCAAATATGAAGGTGAAATTAAGTCATTTACAGATAAACACAAGCTTAGAGAATTTCCAAAAACCAAACCAAAGCTACAAGAATTATGAAAGGAAATTCTTTGGTCAGAAAATCAATAATATCAGATATCAACACAAGACAAGGACACAGAACAGAACATCCTGATATCAACTCAGGGAAATCACAAAAATAAAACAAAATAAGTCTAATTTAAAAAATGCTCAAAACAGGGAAGCATTGATGTTATTATGTAAAAGATGACAATAATCAATAAAGAGGGACTAAATACAGGAGACACAGATCTTACATATGGAGAGGAAATCAAGGCGATAGAGGGAGATACGAGTTAAGTTTATACTCAGAAAAATAGGGGTAAATATTAAGGTAACCACAAAGATGACTAACAATCCCATACTTCAAAATAAAAACCAAGATAAATGTAAGGATTCAGCAAAAACAAATTCAACTACAATGAAAAAGTGGAACACACAATTTACAAAGAAAAACTTCTCAGCACAAACAAGTAAGTGGAAAAATGAAATTGTCAACAACACACAAAAAAAGGCATCAAAATGAAAAACTCATACCTATCTATAATTACGCTGAATGTAAATGGACTAGATGCACCAATAAAGAGACACTTTGGAAATTCATTTGGTACTTCCTTAAAAACCTAGAAATAGAACTACCATACGATCCAGCAATCCCACTCCTTGGAATATATCTTAGAGAAATAAGAGCCTTTACACAAACAGATATATGCACACCCATGTTCATTGCAGCACTGTTTACAATATTAAAACGTTGAAATCAACCAAGGTGCCCATCCATGGATGAATAGATAAATAAATATGGTATACTCACACAATGGAATACTATCCATGGATAAAGAACAATGTTGAATCCATGAAACATTTCATAACGTGGAGAAATCTGGAAGACATTATTCTGAGTGAAATTAGTGAATTGCAAAAGGACAAATATTGTATAAGACCACTATTTTAAAAACTGGAGAAACAGTTTAAACAAAGAAGAAAATATTCTTTGATGGTTAGAGAGGGGGAAGGGAGGGAGGAAGGGAGAGGAGTATTCACTAATTAGATAGTAGATAAGTTTTATTTTAGGTGAAGGGAAAGACAATACACAATGCAACACAAATGGACTAAACCGAAAGCAAAGAAGTTTCCTGAGTAAACTGAACACTTTAAAGGTCAGCATAGCAGGGGCAGGGGGTTGATGACCACGATTTCAGGGGACACCTAAGTCAACTGGCATAATAAAATCTATTAAGAAAACATTCTGCATCCCACTTTGGAGAGTGGCTAACTCTTCAGATAGGGATTGGACTGGAATAAAAATGGAAAATGATACTGGTGAAGAATGAGCTTCCTGGATCAAGTGGACGCATGAGGCTATGTTGGCATCTCCTGGCTGGAGGAGGGATGAGAGGGCAAAGGGAGCAAGAAGCTACCCTAAGGGACCCGAGGAGAGAGAGTGGAGGGAAGAACTGTGCTGTCACTTTGGAGGAAGAGCAGTTAGGAGTATATGGCAAGGTGTATGTAAATTTTTGTATGAGAGACTGACCCGATTTGTAAACTTTCACTTAAAGTGCAATAAACATTAATTTTAAAAAAGGCATATAGAATAAACAATGAACATTTCTAACTATCAAATAGCTGTGGATGTAAAATATCATCAGTATAATTGAACCCCAATATTATATTGTACTATGATTAATCAATTAGCTCTTTCCTCAAAGTGATTTTAAGAATTGGGTTAAGAAAAGAAGCTCTAGTGAATTAATTTTCATTGTCACAGAATATTCTATTCTTTTATATGCCGGAATTGACTTAATCACTTCTCATTCATTTTGTTTCCAATTTTTTCTATTATACCAAAAGGCTTCATTTTTATTTTTTACAATCCACTTTGACCATCTCTGAATTTTAATAGTGAGTTTAGTCCACTTACATTTATTTTCATTACAAAAAGATATGGATTTATTTATGCCACCTAATGTGATTTCTATTCATCTTCCTTCCTTGTATTATTCTCTAATACAGAAATTTTGACCTTCATTTGGATTGATTGATTATGAAATTTCTTTTATGCCCTAAACTTAAAAATTTTACATTCCATTCTTATTTTTCAAGAGCTTAGACTATGATTTATAGCACCACTTTTTTTTTGACTATGATTAAAATTATAAATGCCTGAGAAACACTACCGCTTGTTGAAAGGTACATAATCATATTCAAATATTGCTTTATGCAAATATGAACACTTGTTTGATACAATGGAAAAGCATCTCTATTTCTTAGAACCACACAGATTAGAAATCATCTTTTATGAAAATCTTCTTCATTTTGAAATGAGTTCATTGTTTAAGGATCACTGCTTACCTGGTGGTGTTTTGCCAAGAATACAGAAAAAAATTTTTTGAGAATCAATAAACATTGTTGTGAGTGTTTGTCATGAAAATCCAAGTCAAAAAGGTAACCTAAAATACAAGAGCCTTTTTTTTCAAGACATCACAAAGATTTGCCTTCTTTTTTCGGTCCTTCCAAGATTTTTGGTAGCCATGACACAAGGAAATGACACAGAAGTGACTGAATTCTTTCTTCTCAGATTTGGCAGCCAACCCAAGTTTTGGTATGTCCTCTTTATTGTATTTCTAGTGATCTTTGTGACCTGCAGGTTGGGTAATATTGGATTAATCCCACTCATCAAGACAGATCCAAGACTTCAAACGCCCATCTACTTTTTCCTACATTTGGCTTTTGTTGATATCTGTTATAACTCTGCCATTACTCCCAAGATGCTAGAAAATTTCATAGCTGAAAATTAATCAATATCATTCCTGGGATATGTAATAAAAGTATTGTCTTATATTACATTTGTTACTATTGACTGTTACCTTCTGGCTACTTTGGCAGTGGACTGGCATGTAGCCATCTGTGACCCGTTCTGCTGTCCCATAGTCAATAGTTTTTCCTTTTTATTGCAGACTAGTATTCCATGGTGTAACTGTACCACAGTTTGTTTAATCATTCACCTATTGTGGGACATTTTGGTATTAAAAATAAAAAAGTTGCTATGAAAAATTATATATAGCTTTTTTGTGCAGACCTTAGTTTTTTGTGAACATAATTGCTCAGGAGTGCAATTGCTGGGTTGTATGGTAAGTATATGGAAACACTGGTGGTGTAGTGATTAATAACTGTAGATGCTAACCAAAAGGTCGGCAGTTCAAATCCACTAGGCAGTCCTTGGAAACCATATGAGGCAGATCTGCTCTATCCTGTAGGGTCACTATGAGTATGATAAGTATAGGGACAGTGAAAAAGATGAAGACACTCAATGAGATGGCTTGACACAGTGACTACAGTGATGGGCTCAAACATAGCAACGATTGTGAGGACAACAGGATTGAGCAGCATTTCTTTCTGTTGTACATGGGGTAGCTATGAGTGGGAACTGACTTGATGGCACCTAACAACAACAAAAATGGTAAGTGTGTGTTTAGTTTGTTAAAGAAACAGTTGAACTCTTTTCCAAAGTGACTGTACCACTTTACATTCCCACGAGCAATATGTATTCAGTCTGTATGCTGAAAAAATAATCTGAGAAGGTGGAGTATATGAAGAAGAATGGGGCATCAGGATTGGAGGAAAACTCATCAACAGATGACACAACCTTGCTCGCTGAAAGTGAAGAGGATGTGAAGCATTTACTGATGAAGATCAAAGACCATAGCCCTCAGTATGGACTACACCTCGACATAAAACAAAAATTCTCACAAAGTAACTAATAAGCAACATCATGATAAACAGAGTAAAGATCGAAGTCCTCATAGATTTCATTTTACTTGGATCACAATCATCACCTATGGAAGGAGCAGTTGAGAAATCAAAAGGCCTGTTTAAATTGTTGAAAATCAAAGATGTTACCTTGAACACTAAGGTGCTCCTGGCCCAAGTCATGGTGTTTTCAAAAACCTCGTATGCATGTGAAAGCTGGAGAATGAATAAGGAAGAAAGAAGAAGAATTGATGCCTTCAAATTGTAGCATTGGTGAAGAATATTGAATATACCATGAACTGCGAAAAGAATGAACAGATCTGTCTTGGAAGAAATACAACCAAATGCTCCTTAGAAGCAAGGATGGCGAGAATTTGTCTCACATACTTTGGACATATTATCAGGAGGGGCCAGACCCTGCAGAGGGACATCATGTTTGGTAAAGCAGAAGGTCAGCAAAAATGAGGAAGACCCTCAACAAGATGTATTGACACAGTGCCTATAACAATAGACTCAAGTATAACAACAATTGTGAGGATAGCGTAGGACTGGGTAGTGTTTCGTTCTGTTGTACATAGGGTTGCTATGAGTAGAATCAACTCGACAACACCTAACAACAACAACAATAACAACCAGCAATGTACGAGAGATTAAATTTCTGTACATCCTCATTGTAATGCTTAAGGTTGTTCATCAACTTGGCTGGGCCACAGTCCTCAGTGATTTGATAGTCATGTGATGGTGTGATCGCTTTCACAATGAGATTTGATATTATGTGATCACCTCCATGATGGGATCTATTGTGAGTAGCCAATCAGTTGAGAGGGAGTTTCTTTGGTCAAGCGGCCTGCATTGAACATAAGTGAATATTCTGGCAAGACTTGTGGCTTTTCCTCATTCTGGATCCTGCAGTTGGCTCCTGCAGTTGGCTCCTGTTCATCTGATCTCCAGTTCTTGGGTCTTGTGCTAGCAGCTTACTTGTGGTCTTGCCTGCTGATCTTTGGGATTTGTTGATCTTCACAGACTGTGAACCAGAGCCCTGCTCCCTGACCTGCCAATCTTGGGTTTGTCAGCCCCCATTACTACGTGCATCAGGAGACGCCTGATCCACATACTTAGGACTTTCTAGCATCTACAACCACTTGAGCCATTTCCTTGATATAAATCTCTCTCTAAATATATATATTTATATGCTTTACTGGTTTTGCTTCTCTGGAGAGCCCAGCCTACAACACTCACCAACACTTGGTATTGTTGCTGTTTTTTTTTTTTTTTTTTTTTTTAAATATGTATACCCATTCTGATAGGTGTGTAGTAATATCTCATTGTGTCCTTAATCTGCATTTTGCTGATGATGCTGATTGCTTTTCATGTGCTTCTTTGCCACCATATATGCCTCTTTTGTGGAATGCCTGTCCATGTCTTTTGCCCATTTTCTAACTGGATTGATTTTAATGCTGAGTTTTAAAAGTTCTTTCTATACCCTAGATATGAGTCCTTTGTCAAATATGTGATTTGCAAACATTTTCTCCCAGTCTGTAGCACAACTTCCCATCCTCTTAACAGGGTCTTTCACAGAGTAAAAGTTTTAGTTTTGATGATGTTCAATGTACTCATTTTTTTTTTCTTTTATGGATCGTGCTGTTGGTATCATGTCTCAGAACTCTTGACCAAGCCCTAGGTCCCAATGTTGTCACCTAAAAGATACATTATCTGAAATGTTTATAGTTTTACATTTTACATGTAAATCTATAATCCATTTTCTGTTAATTTTGCAAAAGCTCTGAGGTTTAGTTCGAGGTTCCTTTTTGCCTATGGATATCCAATTGCACTAGCACCATTTGTTAAAAACATTATCCTTCCTCTCTGGAATTGCTTTTGCTCCTTTGGAAACAATCAGTCAGTTGTATATTTATAGACGTATTTCTGAGTTCTCTAATCTGTTCCATCTTTATGCCTATCCCTCCACGAATAACAGAGTCCTTATTACTTTAGCTACATAATAAGTCTCAAAACCAGGTGTAATAATGTATTCTACTTTATTCTTCCTTTCAGGATTGTATTAGCTAAAAAAAATTACAGTTCTGTTCTTTCTATATTAAATTTGTGATAATATCTACAACTAAAAATATTGCAGATATTTTGAAACAAATTCTGTTAAACCTGTATATCAATATGAGGAGAACTAACATTTTATTACATTGAGCCTACCAATCCATAAACCAAAAAAAAGTCAAACCCGTTGCCATTGAGTCAATTCTGACTCATAGTAACCCTATAGGGCAGAGTAGAACTGCCTCAAAGGGTTTCCAAGGAGTGGCCAGTGGATTCAAACTGCCGACCTTTTGGTTAGCAGCTGTAGCTCTTCACCACTGTGGCACCAGGACTCCAATCCATGAACAGATACATTTATTTATTTATATCCTCTATGAATCGACTAGACAGCACTGGGTTATGCTTTCTTTCATTAGCATTTTGTAATTTTTAGTATATAAGACCTGTACGGATTTTGTTAGGTTTATACATAAGTATTTTTTTTAGCCTCATGCTCTGTCAGTCTGTGGTAGCTTGCCTGTTGCTGTGATGCTGGAAGTTATGCCACTAGTATTTCAAATACCAGCAGGCCACACATGTTGGACTGGTTTCAGCAGAGGATCCAAACTAAGACACACTAGAAAAAGGACCTAGGAGTCCACTTCTGAAAAAAGTGACCAGTGAAAACCTTATGAATTGTCTCATATTGTGCCAGAGGATTTCTTCAGGTTGAAAGTCACTGAAAATACAACTGGGGAAGAGCTGCCTCCTCAAAGTATAGTTGATATTAATGACATTGATGAAGTCAAGCTTTTGGGGTCTTCATTTGCTGATGTGGCACTACTCAAAATGGGAAGGAAACAGCTACAAACATACATTAATAACTGGAATGTGGAATGTATAATGTATGAATCTAGAAAAATTGGAAATCATCAAAAATGAAATGGAAGGCATAAACATTGATATCCTAGGCATTAGTGAGCTGAAATGGACTGGTATTGGCCATTATGAATAGGACAGTCATATTGTCTACTATGCTGGGAATGACAACTTGAAGAGGAATGACATTGTATTCATCATTAAAAAGAACATTTCAAGATCTATCCTGAAGTACAACACTGTCAGTGACAGGATAATATCTATATGCTTACCAGGAAGAGAAGTTTACAGCACTATTATTCAAATTTACACACCAACTACTAATGCCAAGGGTTAAGAAATTAAAGATTTTACTAATTTCTTCAGTCTGACATTGGTCAAACTTATAACCAAGATGCATTCATAATTACTGGTGATTGGAATGCAAAAGTTGGAAACAAAGAAGAAGGATCAGTAGTTGGAAAATATGGCCTCAGTGATAGAAATGATGCAGGAGATGGCATGATAGAATTTTGCAAAATGAATGACTTCTTCATTGCATATACCTTATATCAACAGCATAAGTGGTGATTATACATGTGGAGCTTGTCAGAAAGAATACACAGTACACAGAACTCAAATTGATGAAATCTGTGGAAAGATATGATGGAGAAGCTCAAGATCATCAGTCAGAACAAGGTAGAGGGCCGACTGCAGAACAGGCCATCAATTGCTCAGGTGCAAGTTCAAGTTGAAGCTGAAGAAAATTAGAGCGAGTCCAAAGTAGCCAAAGTACGAACTTGAGTATATCTCACCTGAATTTTGAAGCCATCTCAAGAATAGTTTTGACTCATTGAACACTAATGACTTAAGACCAGACAAGTTGTGGGATTACATCATGGAAATCATACAAGAAGAAACAAAAATGTCATTAAAAAGAGGGAAGAAAGGAAAGACCAAAATGTTTGTCAGAAGAGACATTGAAACCTGCTCTTGAATACAGAGTAGCTAAAGGCAATGGAAGAAATGATGAAGTAAGGGTGGGGGGGCTCTAGAAGACAAATTAAAGTATTATAATGAAATGGGCAAGGACCTGGAGTTAGAAAACCGAAAGAGAACATGCTCAACATTTCTCAAGCTGAAGAACTGAAGAAAAAATAGAAGCCTCGAGTCGCAATTTTGAAGAATTCTACAGAGAAAATATTGAACGACACATAAAGCATTGAAAGATGGAAGGAATACACAGAGTCACTGTACCAAAAAGAACTTGTTGATGTTCAAATATGTCAGAAGGTAGCCTATGATTTGGAACCGATGGTACTGAAGGAAGAAGTCCAAGCTGCACTGAAGTCACTGGTGAAAAACAAGGCTCCAGAGATTGACAGAATACCAATACAGGTGTTACAACAAATGGTTGCAACACTGGAAGTGCTCACTCATCTATGCCAAGAAATTTGGAAGACAGCTACCTGGCCAACCAAGTGGAAGAGATCCATATTTATTCCTATTCCAAAGAAAGGTGATCCAACAGAATGTGGAAATTATCGAACAGTATCATTGATATCACATGCAAATAAAATTTTGCTGAAGATATTTCAAAAGCAGCTGCAGCAGTATATCGACAGGGAACTGCCAGAAATTCCAGCAGGATTCAGAAGAGGATGTGGAACTAGGAATATTGTTGCTGATTCCAGATTCATCCTGGCTGAAAGCAGAGAATACCAGAAAGACATTTACCTGTGTTTTATTGACTATGCAAGGCATTAGATAGTGTGGATCACAACAAATTGCAGACAACATTGCCAAGAATGGGAACTCCAGAACACTTAATTGTGTTCATGAGGAACCTGTACACCAATCAAGAGGCAGTCATCTGAGCAGAACAAACAAATACTGTGTGGTTTAAAGTTAGAAAAGGTGTGCATCCCGGTTGTATCCTTTCACCATACCTATTCTATCTGTATGCTGAGCAAATAATCCAAGAAGCTGGACTCTGTGAAGAAGAACAGGGCATCAGCATTGGAGGAAGACTCATTAACAACCTGTGTTATGTAGATGACGCAGGCTTGCTTGCTGAAAGTGAAAAGGACTTCAAGCACTTAGTAATGAAGATCAAAGACCACAGCCTTCAGTATGAATTACACCTCAACCCCTCAACATAAAGAACACAAAAGTCCTCAAACTGGACCAGTAAGTAAAATCATGATAATCAGGGAAAAGATCAAAGCTGTCAAAGATTTCATTTTACTTGGATCCACAATCAACACCCATGGAAGCAGCAGTCAAGATAATCAAAAGACACATTACATTGGGCAAACCTGCTTCAAAAGACCTCTTTAAAGTGTTGAAAAGCAAAGATGTCGCCTTGAATACTAAGGTGCACCTGACCCAAGCCATGCTCTTTTCAATCACTTCATTTGCATAAGAAAGCTGGACAGTGAATAAGGAAGCCAGAAGAAGAATTGACACCTTTGAATTGTGGTGTTGGCAAAGAATATTGAATATACCATGGACTGCCAAAAGAATGAACAAATCTATCTTGGAAGAGGCACAACCAAAATGCTGCTTAGAAGCAAAGATTTTGAAACTAGTCTCAGGTATTTGGGACATGTTATCAGAAGGGATCAGTCCCTGGAGAAGGACATCATGTTTGGAAAAGTAGAGGGTCAGTGAAAACGAGAAAGCTCCTCAACAAAATGGATTGACACAGTGGCTGCAACAATGGGCTCAAGCATTGCACAATCGTGAGGATGACGGAGGGCTCAGTGGTGTCTCCTCTGTTGTACATAGGGTTTTTATGAGTTGGAATCCAGTTGAAGGCACCTAAAAAGAACAGGCAAATGGGGTGATATTGTGCACACTGTCCTGTGCCTTTTTTTTTTTCAGTATTTTAAAAAAATAACTTCGAGATGATTCTGAATCGGTTAACTGAATAAATATTTATCAAGTGCTAAAATGAAATCCTGGTGACGTAGTGCTTGAGAGCTATGGCTGCTAACCAAAAGGTCAGCAGTTTGAATCCACCAGCCACTTCTTGGAAAACCTATGGGGCAGTTCTATGCTGTACTATAGGGTCACTATGAGTCAGAATCGAGTTGACGCCAATTTTTTTTTTTTTTAATGTGAAAAGAAGGAGCTCTGGTGGTACAATGGTTAAGTACTCAGCAGCTAACTAAAAGTTTAAAGTTTCGAACCCATGCAGCGACTCCAAAGAAGAAACACCTGGCCATCTGCTTCTACAAAAATTACAGCTAAGAAAAGCCTATGGGGCAATTCTACTCTGTCGAATGGGATTGCTAGGAGTCAGAATCAGATCTAAGCACTGTGCTAGGTGTACACAGGGGGCTATGCTTGGGCAGGGATAGAGGACACTGTGATCAAAAGCAGGTACACAGCTGGCTTTCTTGGGGCTTAGAGTTTAGGGAAGGAGCCCTGGTGGCACTGTTGTTAAATGATTGGCTTCTAACTGAGAGAGGATGGTGATCCGAACCACCCAGCCTCTCCATGGGAGAAAGATGTCGCAGTCTGTCGCAGTCTGTTTCCATAAAGATAAAGATTACAGCCTTGGAAACCCCAAGTGGCAGCTCTACTTTGTTCTATAGGGTCACTATGAGTTGGAATCAACTCAAAAGCAATGGGTTTTAGAGTTTAGGGAGAAAACAGACACATTTTCAATCACAAATACATATAAATTTTACAGCAGCATAAGTGCATTGAGGAAGTGAACTTTATAAAAAATATTTAAAACAGCAGAGCCTGGCTCATGGGAGGTGTTTGTTTATGGAGCACATGGATAAAGTGTTTGTTTATGGAGCACATGGATAGACACACTAATCACCTGGCACTGCTTTAATCCATCACAAGATGGCGAAAGCACATAGAAGAAAATGATGATTGCCCCTTTAACTTACCACTCCATATCCAACTCCCTTTAAATTTAGCTCTCTTCAGAGGAGACAATTTCCTTTTAACAGAGTTTTTACATTTACATTTGTCAAGAAAAAAAAAATTTATAAAAGCTTCCTTGCAATTACAATATTTTACCACTAGGATCTCTTCCTGAGGGTTGTTGCTGTCAGCTGCCATGTAGTTGGCCCCCTAATCATGGCAACTCTGTGCATAAAAATACAAAACTCTACTTGAGCAGCTGAGATCCGTAGGGTTTTCACTGGCTGATTTTCAGGAGTCCATTGATTGGCTTTTCTTCCTAGTTTGTCATGGTCTAGAAGCTTCACTGAAACCTATCCGGTATCAAAGTAACGTGCGAGCCTCAACTGACAGATGGATGGTGGTTGTGCCTGTGGAGCACTGATGGGTAATGAATCCAAGTGTCCAGCATGGAAGGCAGCTATTCGCCCACCGAACCATCTTGAGGGTACCCATTGCTGTCCAGTCAATTCTGACTCATAGCAACCCTACAGGACAGAGTAGAACTACCACAGAGGGTTTTTAAGGCTGTAATCATTACAGAAGCAGAGTGCCACGCCATTCTGCCATGGAGCAGCTGGTTAGTTCAAACCACCTACCTTTCAGTTAGCAGGTGAGCACTTAACCACTGTACCACCAAGACTCCTTACTTTGAGGGTAGGGACTACATTTTTGTTTGCTTGTTTTGTTTTTTAACCAATGGCAATCCTAGTTGGGTGGAGGATACACACACACACACACACACACACATATATTTGTTTGATTTTAAATGAATGACCAAAACTCCTTTATTGGGTTAAACTAGGTTACAATTCAAGTTCTTGAGAAGTTTCATCTTTCCTCTAAACACTGACTTCAAGATCAGTTTCCTTCCAATTTTTGATGTACCCAGACCCAATACATAACTACTATGGTTCAGCAGAAGAGGATGGATGATTCTTTAGGAAATTTAATGGCCAGAAACTGAAATGATGTTACTCATTTTTGTCCCTATCCCATTGGCCAGATACAGTCACATGGCCTTAGCTTAAATACAAAGTATGCTGGGAAATGTAGTCTTCCTGAGTGCTCAGAAAGAGTAGATGGGCTTGGTGAACCTCTAGCCTGTTTATGCCACTCAGTAGAGGGTAAACTCCCTGAGGAAAGGAACATTCTTTTGAATTATAAATGAAAGAATAAATTATTGTTCCAGAATTTTTGTGTACATTTATGCTGTTATTTCACACGTATGAATTACAGTCAGTCTTATGGAAGTTCACGTAAAACCAATAATCTTTCATTTAGGAAATTTAGGAAGGCCTTCTCTCTTTTTTTTTTTTTTGACAATGTTTACAGTGAAATAGCAGTATAGTCTTACATATTCCTTTTCCTTGACAATGTTTCACACTATTTAAATCTAGTTTTCTTCCTCTTTTATTTATTTTCAGAATAATAAAATGAAAAATCATTTTAATGTTTGGCTACAACTATTTCCAAGTCTAAAAGATCAAAGTTCTCTGGAAATATAAAGGAAATTTCATCTGATTTCCCTTTTATTACTACAATTCTTCTCGTAATATGCATTTCAGGAAGTGTATGCATCATCCTGGAAGGCTTTTAGTTTGAGGAATGCAAATAAAAGCCTGTAGCTCAAAGGCTCTGACCTATGAACCCTACTGAGAATCCAATAGAAGCTATGGGCCCTCTTGAACACATATGCATACTGACAAAACTGCCATGTCACATCTTTAGAGGACATATTTGACCCCTTGAAGACTATCTATATACTCCCTAATGATCAAGGGACCCAACATTAGTAATCTCTGCTCTAATAAAGAAAGATAAAGCCATTCAGGTGAAAAGAAGGATGGAGGACTAAGTGCTAAAGAACATAAGGCAAAACAAGGAGTGTTGATCATCCCAGCTCTGCCATTAACTCTTTTCATGGTCTTGAGTGAGTCGTGTCAACTCACACAATCATACTAAGCAATTGCTTTCCTTAAACTATACTAAGTAGCCCTAGAACAAAGATTGTGTCTGCTTTGTTCATCTGGTCTATGACTGAATCTAACTCTCCTTTGTGCCTAGAAGCAAAGAAGAGTGTCGTGGTTGGGACTTAGAAGACACTTGCATCCCTTGCAAGTCAACTCCCTTAGACAAAGTCATTGAAAGGTTTGTTCCTTTTTATTTCATTTTGTTGGGTAAAACCATTTCCCTGAGATAGAGGAGGAGGGGCTGATTTATCAGGCAAGACAATTTCAGGGGTATTTGGGGATTCAAAGTTATTATCACAAACTCCCGTGTGTATTACTTTCCCAATATCTCAGATTCATCTATTTTTCATAAAACCCACTGCTATTAACCCGTTAGTGGGTTCTTAATCCAGCCCAAGTGCCATCAGCACTCTCTTCGGCTGCTGTGATAGTCCTCTGACTAAACTGCTCTCTCTGCCTTCACGCACATTATAAACAGAAATCTTTTTCTTGCTAAATTTTGTTTGACCAATTTGTGCACCTGATTAAAATGATTCAATGGTGCTCCATTGAATTTGAGCTATATTCTAAAATCTTTTATATTGGCTACACAGTCCCTGTGCTGTCTGGCCCTGCTCATTCCACCTGCCTAATTTGTTCTGACAAATAAATATGGTCTGATGTAGAGATAAAATTTACACTAATGATATCGCTGTCAGTGAACCATTAACTTCTCTGTCTCTCAATTCCATTGTTCGTAAAGTGAGTCAGTTTTTTTAAGTAGTATTCAACATGTTTCAGGACCCAAATTCTATGGTATTTTCATCGTCATTATAGTTATATTAAAATTATTTTGAATTGTGAATAATTCTTGAGCATCTACTGTCTGCTGATTATTCTGTTTTGGTTTTTGTTTTGTTTTTATCTCAAATGCATAAATGAAACTCTTCAATCAGCAGAGTTTTCGGATTAATTGAAACAATTACATTCAGGATAATCTTTCCCCATATCCTTCCAGAAAGCCAGTTGAGCATTGTAGTTGGTCACTTGGCACTGGAACAGCACTTGAGGATTCTCTTTGTTTTCAGCGGTATATCCCAAAGGGATGCTCAAGCTTATATGTTCTCCATGCTAGGAAGAAGATGCTTGTGGAAGGAGTAGAAGGCACTTTGTATTCTAAGGTAATGTGGGAAATTTTGAATTTCAGGTGAAATTCTAATGAAACGACTGTTTTATATTCCTGACAATAAGCATTGCATTTAATTAATCTGGTGAAGAAGGACAATATGTCACAATATGGAGGAAAGATAAAAAAAAAATTATTAGTGTAAGGAAGCCACATAACAATTATACTTCATGAAACAAAATAAGATTATCTTTCCTATAATAATTGGTGAAGAAAGATAAGCATTCCCAAATGTCCTCTCTTCAGGACTTATTTTCTCTTCTAAGGAAGCAAGGAATTAGAGGTGCAGGTGATGTCTACTTGGGAGATGCCTTCATTCTCACAAAGCCTCTGCAGTTGGGTCTCTGCTCTTACCATTCATGGGCAGCATTAGCCCTCAGAGTAGGCCAAAGTGTAGAAAACTTGAAATGGGTCAGTATTTTCCTAACTTCAAAATGCCTCATTTTCTATATTAGGCTGTTTCTGGCATAAAAGTTCCTTATGAGAGGGAGTGTGATTACACATCCCTTTGGGATAATAGTGTACATTCATCATTAATATATGGTTTAAGAAGTATCTGATGAAGGTACCAAACCAAACTGCACACTTGGGTTAATCCTTGAGAAGAACTGAGAAATCAGTAGGAGGTCAGCTCCTTTCTGTGTGATCACTCCAGAGGCAGCTACTTCTGAAAGAGGCTTCCTGGTGAAAGAAGATGTCTGATAGACAGAGAGATGTTTTGTGAGGAGAAAGCTTCTCAGCATCCCTCGAATGCAGCTAGCTTTAATTCCACAGAGTAATGGCAAATAAATGTAGCTCAAAAGCACTGTCCTTGTATCTATATACATAAAAATGGTATTAAATATATTATACTCTATATTTCAATCATTCTCCTTATAAGTATTAAATATATCATACTCTATATTTCAATCATTCTGTTTATAAGGGACAGAAGGCTGGAGAGCCTCAAGGCCGGAATAACAGGCCCATTGATCTGGGACTCTATCCCATGGGGGATGTTACAAGACAACCCACACATGCAGCCCGTGATGAACAAAGTATTACATAGCTCTCTCCCAAGTTGTTTTTCAAGACCCCACTATGGGGGTGGCATCCTGCATACCTCTCTTGTAAGTTGTTTTTCAGGACCCCACCATAGGGGGTGGTGTTACAATGTAACTCACATCCTGGACTCTGATGCATGAAGTTCCACATATCTTCCCTCCAAGCTGCTTTCCAAAGATGAACAGAATCAGCTGATTCCTGGGGCATGTGCAGTGAGAGAGAATGTGTGCAACCTTACAGTCTTGTCAAGTGGCCATTGAGACTGCACAGCGATGACGTGACATTGCCCAAACTGACTCCACCTTGGATTCCAGATGCCCACACACCTAATTTCTTAACCCCTTATTTCGCAGAAAGCCTCACCTTTTTCCCCAGAAAGCAATGAATAAAACATGAGGTTCTCCCTGCCTAAAAACCCTTATAAACTCCAGGAAAACCTCCATTCAGGGAGAGACTGGAGGTTAGCATAGGCAGAAGCCCCTCTCTGTCCCTCACTCACGAGCCTTTGTTTTTTTCTTTGTCACTAATAAATCTTTGTTCGTGTGGAACTTATGAGCCTTTCCTGGTCATTCTTGGTCAGTAGAAGGCAAGAACTTAACAGGACTTGGTCCTAAGCTGAGAAGCCTTATCCTGCAACAGAAGCTCTAGAGAAATGATTTCTAAAGTTTGTATCAAGAATGGTAATATGTTGACTAGCTTTTTGATTGAGGGTTTGTATTGTTTTGTTTTCTTTGGTTTGGTGTCATAGACAGTGCAAAGTATGTATATGGGCTGCAGGAATTATGAGTCAAATTTGTGGTCCACCAAGAACAGTGAATAGGACTTTCTGTGTGATTTTGTGTAGGTTTTATCTCTGCTTCCATTTCATATACTGTTATTTTTTGCTTTTCATAACTTCTTAATAAATGTATTTACCTACATGCTAGGTATCATAGTAAGCCACCTTGCTGTTGTTGCTGTTAGGTGCCATTGAGTTGGTTCCAACTCATAGAGGCCCAACGTACAACAGAAGGAAACACTGCTTGGTCCTGTACCATCCTCACAAGCGCTGCTTGCTATGCTTGATCCCATTGCTGTGGCCACTGTGTCAGTCTGTCTCATTGAGGGTCTTCCTCCTTTTTTCTGACCTAACATTCCACTTTGCAATTATTAATGGATGATTGTAGCTGTAACTTTTCATTTTGAGTTACGCCACATCAGCAGATGAAGGTGCTGAAACCTTTACTCCACCCACATGACTAAAGTTGACTTTAAGTTGAGGAGGCAGCTCTTCCCCAGTGATATTTTGAGTGCCTTCACTCAATGGCAATGGGTTTTTTTTTTTCCCAACCTGAGGGGGCTATATCTTAAGGGGCTGTATCAGACAATATCCCACAGTTATTCATAAGGTTTTTGCTGGCCAATATTTTCATAAGTAAATGGCCAGGTCCTTTTTTCCTAGTCTGTCTTAGTCTGGAAGTTCCCCTGAAACCTGGCCACCATGGGTAATCCTGTTGGTATCTGAAATACCTGTGACATAATTTCCAGCATCACAGCAACACACAAGACAACATAGTACAACAAATTGACAGATGTATGGGGAAGCAACCTTAAACCCTTTTTAATATGTAAAAGCTTTGAAAAAAATTTCCATATATGTGTATATTCACACTTATATTTGTTTTATACTTTAATAACTGTAGAGGAAAGTGAGAGGCTAGAGGAGAATTATCTCTTGCAATTTTAACTCCTAATTTGGCCTCTGTAAACAAACACAGCAATTGCTCAGCTTGTGTAAAATCTCCACAGTAAGGAAGGAATAGTTTCTGCAAGAGAAAACTAGAAACTCTGGGAGTTATATCATGGATACAGTTGGAAATCTTTGGAATTTAAAGCAACTATATCTGAGGGAGGATTTGAGATGAAGAACTTGTGAAATTTTAGAAAATGTAATTCCCAGTTTTTAACATCTAGTGTTAAATGTGCTTTTTCACATGTGATCTCATTTGAATTCATGAAGGTCTACTAAAATAAGAAAGACTGGGAAGAAAGTAGAGTTCCAAAGGGCATGATTTTTTTTTTTTTTTTTAAATTGTCAGTGACCATCTAAGATCAAAACAAATACCTCCTGATTCTAGGCTCTAAGCTGCTTCTAGACACATGCTTTATTAAAAATGACCTATGCTTTGTTAAAAATGACCTTAGCACCAACAATCTTGAAATACAAACGACAAATGTAACATATTCCAATCCTCTTTTTGTTGTTATGAACAACTTCTACTTTAACAATGTTGTTGTTATTGTTGTTGGATGCCTTCCAGTCGATTCTGACTCATAGCAACCTTATGTACAACAGGATGAAATACTGCCCTGTTCTGCACCATCCTCACAATTGTTATGCTTGAACCCATTGTTGCAACCACTGAACCACTGTATCAATCCACCTCATTGACTTTAACAATAATTATGGCATTAAAACGTGTTCTAAAACTTGAAAATTATAACTTTTTACCACTCTAGTGACTTGACTCGATGGCAACTAAGGAAAAAAACAATCACTGTAGTGGAAAGAAATTTTCTCTCATCAAATAGATTAAGTTCCAAGAGAATATTCTTTATTTTTCCAGCTCTATTAAGTCCATGGCGTGGCATAATGGCCAAAGCAAGATTTTTTATTTCCCCTAGCATATTTTCAAGTAGTAGACCTATTAGCAAAAAATTTAACATCTCCTGCCAATCCAGAATCCTTGCTATTGTGATTTAGCTCTTCTTTGAGCCCTGGTGGTGCAGTGGTTAAGAGCTTGCCTGCTAACCAAATGGTCAGCAATTTGAATCTACCGGGCTTTCCTTAGAAATTCTATGGGGCAGTTCTATTCTGTCCCGTGGAGTGGCTGTGAGTTGGAATTGACTCAATAGCAATGGGTTTATTGTGGTAGGTTGTAGTCGAGGTCTTCGAGGCTGTAACACAGAAGCTGAGACAGCTCTTCCCCCATGGTGGGCAATAGCCCAATCTCCCACTTCTACCTCTAAGGGCTTTCAGAGACTACATTCCATAACTTCCCAAAACCATTCATCCAGCCAAGTTTCAAGAACTCTTCATTCTTTTGAAAATGCAACCTGCATTATGAACATAATCATACATAACTTGGTATTGTCACTTCTCTCCAGAGTATATATTTGGGGATCATAAAAAGTAGCCATGGCTCAAATTCCAGTTATCTAAGTACACCTAGTCTTTTGTTCAACAATTTATACACTATGACAAAATTCGGGCTTGGTTTTGGAGATAAAAAGAGGAATAAAATACAGTTTTGGAAACCCTGGTAGGATAGTGGTTAAGTGCTACAGCTACTAACCAAAGGGTCGGCAGTTCGAATCCTCCAGACACTCCTTGGAAACTCTATGGGGCAGTTCTACTCTGTCCTATAGGGTCGCTATGGGTCCGAATTGACTCGACAGCACTGGGTTTGTTTTTTTTTGGTTTTTTATTGCCTTCAAGAATATTACAGTTTAGTGAGCTTTCAAAGACATTTCAAAACTCAGTTAGAATAATAAGATTAAGCTTCTGTATGTAATTCTGTGAAAGAAAGACAAAGAACTCAAAGAAATGAAAAGTTATCAGAGCATTCTTTCAAACTTTCATTTTTATGTCCATCACATGGTCCTCAATCACCTAAGTGTGGCCAAAAAAGAAAGTTATTCAAATCACTGTCTCCTCAAAAGGAAGAAAAGCTGAATTGAAAATATAAGGTGATACACACATAATAACTGAGCTCTTAAGACCATAGCATGGAACTGGTTTCCCAGCTGTGCCAAAAGGAATAACATCAAGGTCACCAGGAACACATCTCAAAAAGAACAACTTTATGGGCATCAGTTGGATTTCTTATGATCAAAGTGGCAAAGTATGAGACAAGGAAAATTCTAATATTTTAATTCATGACCTATTTATTAATTCTTTTACAGAAAGGAACAATTGAATCCCAAAATCAATGGAAGAGAAAAATTTTACCAAAGTGAAGGAGTTCATACTTTTAGGGTTTACAGTCGATTTGAGGTTACAGAGAGGGCTCTTTTTCATCTTCCTCATCATTTATGTCATCAGTCTCTTAGGGAACATCACCCTGATTTCTCCGATCTGTGCTGATTCACGGATCCACACACCCATGTATTTCTTCATTGGGAACCTGTCATTCCTGGATCTCTGGTATTCCACTGTCTACACCCCAAAGATCCTAGTGACCTACATCTCTGAGGACAAAAGCATCTCCTTTGCTGGCTGCCTGGCTCAGTTCCTCTTCTCTGCTGGGCTGGGATATAGTGAGTGTTACTTGTTGGCTGCCGTGGCTTATGACCGCTATGTGGCCATCTCCAATCCCCTGATTTATTCCCAAGCTATGTCCCTAAGGTTATGTACCAGTCTTGTTGCAGCTTCATACCTTGGTGGCTTTATTAACTCAACCATCATCACCAGTGAAACATTTACTCTGAACTTCTGTAGCAACAATATCATTGATGATTTCTTCTGTGATCTTCCCCTACTTGTGAAGTTGGCATGTGATGTAAAGGACAGTTATCAGGCTGTGCTATATTTCTTACTTGCCACCAATGTCATTGCTCCCACTGTACTTATTGTTGCCTCCTACCTCTTCATCATCGCTGCCATCTTGAAGATTCGCTCCACCCAAGGCCACCTCAAGGCCTTCTCCACTTGTGGCTCTCACCTGACACCTGTCACCTTGTATTATGGCTCCATTCTCTTCATTTACTCCAGGCCAACCACTAGCTATACCCTTGAACGGGATAAATTGGTGTCAGTGCTCTGTACTGTGGTGTTTCCGGTGTTGAACCCCTTGATCTATAGCTTAAGGAATAAAGATGTCAAATATGCCCTGAAGAAAATGTTAGACAGAGCAAAGTTTTCTTAAGTGAAAATAATTTGTAAGCAATGGCTATTTGTTAACATTACGTCCATTTCATTGTTATCAGCCTGTACTCTTAGAAATCAAAATTTAAAAGAGGAGCAAACAGATAAAAAATAATCAAGTTATGTAGAAACACCATTTTGCATTTGTCTTTTTAAATCATGTACTAACGTATTTCAATATATTTTTAAAATATATGGGGCTGCGGCATTTGGAAAAACTGCTGTCTTCTAGCTTAAACCAGAGTCTATTAAACTGCTGGGATTCTGAGATGGTTAAAAGCTAATTTTTTATTTCCACTTGAAAGTTCATAAGTTCTCTCTGTTTAGTTTTTAATCTATAAACAGGAATAATACAGCTGGTTATGGAACCATTGTTCAGATTAAATGGATTGAATGTCTTGCTTCAAATCCTGTAGTCCATGGATGAGAGGAGGAATGTAAATCCAGGAGTCCCAACTCCAAAGGTCCTTATCCTACTTATTGGGAAAGAGTGAGTTAGGAAGTAGTACGGAAAATACCTACTGTAAAAAGGCCTTAGAAACAAGTTTGATTCTGATTCTTGATTTACCATGACATAAAGATGACAGGTCTCATTGGCAATAGGCACAGAAGGGAACAAACACTTTTAGTTAGAGGCACTGTGAGCTTTCAGGAAAAGAATTTTTTTTCTCCATCAATTAAAGAATCAAGAGCTAAGTTATAGAAGCTGTATGAGAGAGGTGGAAATAGAGATGGATACACAGAAAAGGAGACAAAAATAGAAAGATTACAAAAATGTTAAATCTAAAGGAATACGTAGAGTGAAAATCTTTATTAGAGGTAGTGATTTATAACCATTAACCCAAAATCAAACCAAATCCATTGTCTTCAAGTCAATTCGGATTCAAATTGTCCCTATAGGACAGAGTAGAACTGCCACTTTGGATTCCCAAGTGTGTAAATATTTAAGGTAGCAGACTGCCCATCTTTATCCTGAGAAGAGACTGGTGGGTTGGAACTGCTGGCCTTCAGGTTAGCAGTCGGGCACCTTGAACAGTGCATCACCAGGGCTCCTAATAACTATTAAGGTATACAAATATTTTTATTTGTTTGCTTGTTCAGTTTTATGTATGATGAATTTATATTTAAGTAACAGAGACTGTTTCCTTGTGATGCACACTTTTCTTAATTCTAGTATATTTTTACGTATAAGACATGAGATTTTACAACATAAAAAGGCCCTATCTCTGGTTTCCAAGAATGGATAGTAGTTTGCTGAAGGACAAGACAAGGAAGAGTAGCCTGGACAGAGGGAATAAGGAACGAAATTATGGACCACATGATACATTCTAGAAAATCTAACTAGTAAAATTTGGAGAATTTTTATTATCAGACACATTTAGTGTTTATATGCTGGTTTAGATCAAAAAGAAAAAAGTTAACTTTTAGTTTTAATAGAATACTCCTCATTTCATCCTGTTCTAATTAATGTACCATCCCTAAACTCCAAGTGAGATCTAATTGAGTCTTTGGGGGCTGAGGTAAGTATTTCTGGGCTGCCATGTGGAAGAAGTCCCAAAGGACAGCTGAGGAAATGCATATATCCCGTCTAACTAAGGCAGGTCAAAGCACCAGAGAGGTGACCCTCTGTCATTTCCAGGAATCGACCTTGCCAACAAAGGGTAAGCACCTGGAGTCAGGGCCAGCTAAGTGGTTTGGCCTCTCTGTGACCTCAGCTGCAATTGTAATGGGGCTGCAGAGTCTGGGCAGGCCTTCAAAGGATCACTGTGTGCCAAACTCCTATGTGCACACACGCACATAAGTTCCCTGCTCAATTGCATTCCAACCAAGATCTATCTGATCCCATCTAGAATTGGAGGTTCAGTCCAATAGTTACACTAGGGAGTCACTGGCTGGTGCAAAAGTTAGCATGCTTGGCTGCTAACCAAAATGTTGGCAGTTTGAATCTATTCAGAGAGGCCTAGAAGAAAAGCCTAAGAAGCTACTTGTAAATAATCAGCCATTGAAAACCCTGTAGAGCACAGTTCTGTTCTCCACACTTGTGTCACCATGAGTCAGGATTGACTCTATGGCAACTGTGTGTGTGTGTGTGTGTGCGTGTGTGTGTGCTTAGTTACTAGGAACTGCTCTTTATCCGGGGATATAGCAGTAAACAAAACTGACCCATCTTTCTGCCCTTGAGGATGTTGTATTCTGGTGAGTGAGAAACAGACAATTCATTTTTAATGAGCAGGAGTTGGAGGGAAGACAGTAAGTCTGGAGGAGAGTCTGAGTACAGAAGGAAGGAAGTAGAGTGCAGGGGTAGGGTGGGAATGGAATTTAAATACAGTGATTAGGATGGACCTTACTATGCAAATAACATTTGAAAGGGACTTAAAGGAAATGAGGGAGTGAGCCATGCAAATCTAAGGGGGAATAGTGTTCCAGGCAGAGAAGACAGACAGCCTAAATCTCTAATGCTGGGCCACGCCTGGCATGCATGTTTGAGAAAGACTGGCAGAGCCAACAGACTCAGAGCACAGTAAGCCAGAGGGTGTGAGTTAGGAGACAAGGGTGCATAGATAATGAAAGGTGGCTCATGGAGGACCTTTGGACTATTGTGTAGATTTGACTTTAACTTCAGTTAAACTGGGAACCTTAAAGGGCTTCAAGTACAGGAGTGACATCACTTGACTTTTTTTTTTTCTTTTTCTAAAGGCCCATAATGGCTGCTATATTCAGAATAAGCTGTAGGGGACAAGAGTGTAGGCCAGTTAGGAGGCCAGTGCAATGCTCTTGGCAAAAGTTGGTTGTGGTTTAGACTGGGATGGTAGCAGTGGAGGGGGTGACAAATGGTCAGATTCAGGATAAGTTTTGAAAGTTTAAAACAACCCCAAAAACTAAAATAAAATAAAATAAACAGTTACTATGGAATCAATTCCAACTCACAGTGACCCTACATGGCAGATTAGAACTGCTCTATAGGGTTTCCAAGGAGTGGCTGGTGGTTTCCAACTGCTGATCTTTATGGTGAGCACCTGAGCTTTTAACCACTGCACCAGAATATCCTGGAAGTTTGAAGGGGAGGTGTATAAGAAACTTTTAAATACTGAGGTGCCTGTAGACCTAGTAGGGGAGATTCCAGAACTAAAATTAAGCACTCTGTTCAGAAATTGAACTGAGGGCTTTACTTTACACTCCTGATAACCACTAGGCTTCTGTTAAAGTTGCCTTTTGAAAAACAAAGCTCAGTCGTAGTGTTAGTTATGCTAAGAGTGTTCCCTTAGCTGGCTTTAGAAAAAGCTTCATTCGATTATTAAAATAAATTAGAGCCTATAGGTAAACCTGTTGTTTTAACCTTAAAGAAGTTCCCCTAGTGGCACAGTGGCTAAGCACTCAGGCTTCTAATCAAAAGGGTGGTAGTTCGAATCCACCAGCCATTTCCGGGAAACCCTATGAGGGTAGTTCTGCCCTGTCCTATAGGGTCCTTATGAGTCAGAGATTATTTACACTTTCCTAACTAATGATCGGCAGTTCAAATCCACCAGGCACTCCTTGGTAACCCTATAAGGCAGTTCTATTCTGTCCTATAGGGTCACCATGAGTTGGAATCCACTCATTGGCAAGTTGTCTTCAGTTAACTAATGGTTGGGTCACTGATGGCACAGTGGTTAAGAGCTGGGCTGCTAACCAAAAGCTCAGCAGTTTGAATCCACCAGCCACTTCTTGGGAATGCTGTGGGGCAGTTCTACTCTGTCTTATAGGGTCACTATGAGTCAGAATCAACTCCATGGCAAGGGGTTAGGTTTTTGGTTTTGAGTAACTAATGTTCAGTTCTGTATCCAAAGATTTAAATTAAGTTGGCCCAGCTGTAATTATATCACTAAATTCCATTTCACCAAACTTTCATGTTGAAATTGCTTATACTTTTCATTTAATTATTGCCTTGGTTAAAATGTAACAAGTATGAGAGATATGTGTTAGACTAGAAACTGATGTAAAGGAAGTTTCACAGTTAATTGCCATCCTTGTAAATCTCACCTCCTTTCTTGCCATTACTCCGATGTGAAGTAGTTATCAGTAGTCACTCTGCTTGCTAAGTATCTCTTTGCTTTGCCTGTAAGGCAGAGCATACCATTACAGCCCAAACTGAAGGCATGCTCTCCTGTGGTTCACTCCTTCAATAAATTTAATTTGTTTAAATACCAAATTAGAGTGTTTGTCCAGTGGCTTCACTAGGACAGAGGTAAGAAAGAAAGAGAGTAGGATAACTCCAAATTTTTGCCTTGAGGAACTGGAATAGTGAGATTTTATTAACAGATAGGGAGAATGAATGAACTGGTAGATCAATTTTTGGAGATTGTTGCCCAGTTAGTGTCCATGCGCTGAAGCAGCCAAGCCAGTGATACGTACTCCAAGTCAGAAAGAGTGAGAAAGTTTATTCAGGAGATGTACACATCACTGGGTACCTGACAGCAACACAGACTGTCTCTATGGAGTCCCAAAAAGCTACTTTACTTCAGAGCTTATATAGAACTTTTACAAGGGTTAGAAGTGTCTTTGTAGCCCCCAGATGGCATGGCCAGAGGACTTATTCATTACAAGATAGTGACAAAAGACTATCAGACTGAAGAGATACATGTTGGACATCTCCTTATGAGGCTAAAGATATACATGTGAGACATCTGGGCTCTGATTTCCAAATTTTTCCTATGGGTGAATGGTGTTCCAAAGTCTCAGGTAGTCCAATAGAACAAAACAAAGTTATTTGCATCAGATCAAAAAAAGAACAAATTCATCAGCATTAGGCTAAAACAAAGTCATTAACAAAGATATGTGAAGGAGGAGGCAGGCAGAGGGAGGAGAAAAACTTATAGGTTCATCATGGCGTTAGTTATGTCAATATCTCCATTGACCATTTTGAGAAGGAGAAGACATACTGGGGAGTATTAGGGTCACAAGATATACAGCAGGAATTCAGTTTTAAACATGCGAAGACTGATATATCCATTACTCAAAGGATCTTTTAAAATTACAGAATCTTATCACTGGTGAGAAATCTAGACATCTTCTAGTTGTAAAAATTTTAATGGAGAGTTATAGTAAGGAAATCCGTGGAAAGATTTATGGGGATTTCTGAACCTTCTAAAATTTTGGGTGATTATACATATGTCCTTTTTTTTTTTTTTAATTGGTGATGTGCAAGAGTGGAAACACTTTTTTTTCAGGATCTCAAAGAGATCCGTTATTTCAAAAAATTAAGAGCCATTTATTATTTGCAGATAAAGAAATTCAGGAAGAGAAGAGTTAGAGAACACGCACAAGCATACAATTTGGATTTTTAGTAAAACAAAAATGAGACTGCAAACCTTGAAGTGAAAAGAGGAATGACGTTGTGTTTAGTCTATTCTCTTACTTCAACCAAAAGTGATACTGACCTATGTACCCAAACACAGATGTGTACAAAAGGGCTCTTAATCTGTTCTACCATACTGTATTGCTGCAGCTGAGGTTTTCTGTTCTTACCTTTATGATGGATTCTACAAGAAAGGATAACTAATTGAGATCATAAAAGGTCAGTGCGAGAAAAAGGATCAACCAAATTTTTTGTATGGGTGAATGGTGTTTCAAAGAGGAGAGGTGACATTCTTCAAATAATGAAGGTGATTAGTGTCAGGACCGGGTCCCAATCACAGGACTCCTCAATCCAATGAAATTTCTACTTCTAAGCCTGCCACTCTTTTGTCAAATTACATAAGAATAAAACCAAAAGCCTGTTGCCTTCAAGTTGATTTCTACTCATAGTGACCCTAAAGGACAGACCAGAACTGCCCTGTAGGGTTTCCAAGGAGTGACTGGTGGATTCAATCTGCCAAACTTTTGGTTAGCAGCCAAGCTCCTAACCACTATGCTACCAGGGCTCCTAACATAAAAAAGAGGTGACAAAATATTAAACCTTAAATTTTAGAAAGACTATGGTACAGTGGTTAAGAGCTCAGCTGCTAACCAAAACATCAGCAGTTCGAATCCACCAGCCACTCCTTAGAAACCCTACGAGGCAGCTGTACTCTGTCCTTTAGGGTCCCTATAGGTTGGAATTGACTCGATGGCACTGGATTTGGTTTTTGGTATGAAAGATATCACCATTCTGGCTTATACTGACTCTTTGTAGAAAATTTTCCTTATTTTTCTTCCTCAGGCTGAGCTAGTGTCAGGTATTGTTCCTCTCACTCAGAATAAAAATATCTACCATATGTTAAGTATATTTGATGTCAGACACCAGGCACTTTACTTACATTTTCCCTAATCCTCAATTTATCTTGTTACATAGGCATTGTTCTAACCTTTTTTAGATGTGAAGAAACTTAAGTGGAGGGGTTGTTAAGAGATTTGTCCAAGATTACAGAACTACCAAGTGGTAGGATTAAAATTTGAACTCGGATACCATTTTCATTATGCAATCCTGCTTATACCAGACCTGACTGATGGCAGTGGGTGGGTGGGTCTGCTCTCAGCTAGTCTTGTCTAAGTGTCTGTGGTCAGCTGTTAGCTCATTTGGGGCTAGATAATCTAGAATTGCCCCACTCACATGCCTGGGGGTTGCTGTCAGAGAACAACCCTTCTGTGTCACCCTAGGGTGACAGAGACAACCGTTCCAGTTGTCTCATTATCCACCAAGCAACCCCAGGCTGGTTTACATGGTGGTGGCAGAATTCCAAAGTGATTAAGAGAAGCATCAAAGCCTCTTGAGACCCAGGCTTGGAATTCATAGGTCTCTGTTTATGCTGCATCCTATTGGCCAAAGTAAGCCACAGGCCACCCAGATTCAAGGGGTAGAAAAATAGGTTCCATTCTTGAAATCAAGACCTGGGAAGAATTGTGGCTACACTTTTTTTTTTTTTGGTGGCGGGGGGAGGGGGGTGTGGAAGCCATGGCAATATACCATGTAGATTATTGGTCTGTGATTTAGTTTACCTTTTTCTGTTTTAAACATTAGATTTTGGGTACTAATAAATGGGATGAATTTGTAATATAGTTATATTGAACACAGAAGTGAGAATGATGATATAATATGGAGTCTTTTAATGGAATGTTCTAAAGTTTTTATCAAATTTATTTACTCACCCTTTCTAAGATTTTGTAGTTTCTTGTGAAAAAAATAGAGGTGGGAAACTTTTATTACCAATGCTTATTTTGAAAGAATCTTGTCTTTAAGACTTCCTCAGCACATTAGGATAAATTACTATGTAAATATAAACTTCTGTTTGTAAGGAGTCTGAGACTGCTAGGTGTTGAGTCCTGTCTATCAGGATAAAGTCACAGTGTATATAAAAAAAAAAAAAAAAAAATTTTTTTTTTTTTTACTTCCTAAAAATTCTATCTGGAATGTTTTAATGTCTCCCTTTTCTGCCTTGGAAACCCTGGTGGTGTAGTTGTTAAGAGCTATGACTGCTGAGCAAAAGGTCTGCAGTTCAAATCCACCAGGTGCTCCTTGGAAACCCTATGGGGCAGTTTTACTCTGTCCTATAGGGTCTCTGTGAGTTGAAATCAACTCAACAGTAATGAGTATGGGTTTTCTGCCTTTATCTTTGCAAGACTTATCTCAGCAAGTAATAGAAGAATAAAGAGTTCAGAAGTTCTTAGTTAAGAGGAAACCTTGTTTCCCTTCAATACGTTTTCTGATCCACAGCCAGAGTGAACTTTGAAGCTGTAAATCCAATTACATTACTGGCATACCTCTGAGATATTGTGGGTTTGGTTCCAGACCACCGCAAGAGAGCCACACTAATTTTTTTGTTTCCCAGAGCATATAAAAGTTATGTTTACAGTACACTGTAGTCTATTAAGCATACAATAGCATTATGTCTAAAAAAATAATGTACATACTTTAATTAAAAAATACTTTATTGCTAAAAAATGCTAATCATCATCTGAACCTTTAGTGAGTCGTAAACTTTTTGCTGGTGGACGGGCTTGTCTCAATGTCCATGGCTGATTACCATGGTGGTGCTGAAGCTTGGGGTGGCCCTGGCAATTTCTTAAAACAAGACAATGAAGTTTGCTGCATCTATTGACTCTTCCTTTCTTCAGAGATTTCTCTGTGATATGCAATGCTGTTTCATAGCATTTTACCACAGTAGAACTTCTTTCAAAATGAGAGTCAATCCTCTCAGAATCTGCTACTGCTTTATCAACTAAGTTTATGTAATATTCTAAACTCTTTATTGTCATTTCAACAATGTCCATATCGTCTTCACCAGGAGTACAGTTCATCTCAAAAACTCACTTTCTCTGCTCATCCATAAGAACCACTCCCTCATCCATTTAAGTTTTTTTTATGAGATTTCAGTAATTCATTCAGTCACATCTTCAGGTTCCACTTATAACTCCAGTTCCCTTGCTATTTCCACCACATCCGCAGTTACATCCTCCACTCAAGTCTTGAAGCTCTCAAAGTCATCCATGAGAGTTGGAATAACTTCTTCCCAAACTCCTGTTAATGTTGATATTTTGCCTCCTCCCATGAATCACAAATGTTCTTAATGACATCTAGAATGGTGAATCCTTTCCAGAAGGTTTTCAAATTACTTTACCTAGCTCCATCAGAGGAATCACTTATCTGTGGTAGCTATAGCCTTAAATAATTTATTTCTTAAATAATAAGACTTGTAAGTCAAAACTACCCCTTGATGATGGGCTACAGAATGTATGTTGTATTAGCAGGCATGAAAACAACATTAATCTCCTTGTACATCTCCAGCAGAGCTCTTGGGTGACCAGGTACACTGTCAATAAGCAGTAATATTTTGAAAGAAATCTTTTTTCCTGAGCAGTAAGTCTCAACAGTGGTCTTAAAATATTCAGTAAACCATATTGTAAATAGATGTGCTGTCATCCAGGCTTTGTTATTCCATTTATAGAGCACAGGCAGAGTAGATTTAACATAATTCTTAAGGGCCCTAGGATTTTCAGAATGGTAAATGAGCACTGGCTTCAATTTAAAGTCACCACCTGCATTATCCCCTAACAAGAGAGTCAACCCGTCCTTTGAAGCTTTGAAGCCAGACATTGACGTCTCTTCTCTAACTATAAAAGTTCTAGATGGCATCTTTTCCAATATAAGGCTGTTTAGTCTACACTGAAAATCTGTTGTTTGTTTTTCCACCTTCATCAATTATTTTAGCTAGATTTTATGGCTAACTTGCTGCAGTATCTACAAGAGCACGTGCTTCACCTTACACTTTTATGTTACGGAGATGGCTTCTTTCCTTAAACCTCATGAACCAAACTCTGCTACCTTCAGACTTTTCTTCTGTAGCTTCCGCACCTCTCTCAGCCTTCATAGAACTGAAGAGAGTTAGAGGTTTGCTCTGGATTAGGTTTTATTTGAGGAATATTGTGACTAATTTGATCTTCTATCCAGACCACTAAAACTTCCTCCATGTCAGCAATAGGCTGTTTCACTTTCTTATCATTCGTGTGTTCACTGGTGTAGCACTTTTAATTTCCTTCCAGAACATTTCCTTTGCATTCACAATTTGGCTAACCGGTGCGAAAGGCCTAGCTTTCAGCTTATCTAGGCTTTTGACATACCTTCCTCACAAAGCTTAATCATTCCTAGCTTTTCATTTAAAGTGAGAGACATGCGACTCTTCCTTTCACTTGAACACTTAGAGGCCATTGTATGAGAGCCATTGAAAGATTATTAATTGCCCTAATTTCGATATTGCTGTGTCTCAGGAAACAGGGAAGCCCGAAGAGAGGGAGAGACACAGGGAATGGCCCATCAGTGGAGCAGTCAGAACACACACATTTATCCATTAAGTTTACCGTCTTATATGGGTGCTGCTTGTGGCGTCCCAAAGCAATTACAACAATAACATCAAAGATCACTGATCACAGTTCACCATAACAGATATAATAATAATGAAAAAGTTTGAAATATTGTGAGAATTACCAAAATGTGACACAGAGAGATGAAGTGAGCACATGCTGTTGGAAAAATAGTGCCGATAGACTCGCTTCATGTAGGGTTGCAAAAAAAATCTTCAATTTGTGAAAAGTGCAGTGTCTTCGAAGTGCAATAAAGAGTACAACAAAACAAGGTATACCTACACTACCTGTTAATGACAGTGGCTTCCATTTTGCTGGCTTAAAGGCCAAAATTCTTAACATGGCTTCCAATAAGCTTTGTGATTTGGTGACACCTCTAGCTCATCTGCTAGTGCCTTGCTTCACACCTTTTTTCTTTAACCTTTCTCAGTTCCTTGAACTTCAAGGGCTCAGATACCTACTCTCTTCTTATGGGACAACTCTCTCTCTCTCTCCTTACCCCTACAAGAGACAGAAGTCTGGCTCAAGCTTGTCAATTTTTGTTTGTTTGTTTGTTTTTGATCTCATTTAAATATCTCTTCTGGGAAGACTTTTTGAGCAGTAGATCAGAAAGTTTATTTTATTACTTATTTACCTCTTAGGAGAAAAAACATGAACTATAGTGATTGATACCATCCAGATTTTTTCCATTTTAAGCCAAATTATATTGTATTAAAATTATATTTAATAAGTCCTAGCAGTGGTGTCACTACAGTGGTATAGGGGGTGTGAACCACTCCAAGTGACATTATCAGAGTAGGTGACACCAAATTGTCTACAGCAGAATTTTTTTAATAGAAACATCCCTGTGTTAAAACAACAAAAATATTTTTTATAAGCCCAGTTTGCATGTATCAATATATCTACAAGACTAAAACTCTATGCTAGTTTACTCTTTGAACTTTCTAATGCCCTTGAGTCAGAACTGCCATTATTATCCAATTACAAGGATGTTTCCAATCGTGGTTTCCTCTACACACACCACAAACATACACTGTTTACTTTGTTGCCAGTGTTTTTATTGTCAGTGATTTTGTTAAATTTTCTGGCATTTTAGTAGTGTGGTAACTAGTATTTGTGAACCTATATCTGTAACTTTTTTGAGAATGAAGTAGTAATTAAAGGAAAAGAAGGAGTGATATAAGGGAATTACGATTTATGAGTAACATTAGCACAAAAAAAACATTATCAAGGATTATGTATGGTCTGGTAGGGAGGAAGCCTATAGTGGCGTGAAAACCATGAGTTATCACACTGTGTGACATCAACCCTAGTGATATCACTAAGTCCCAGATATATTTTCTTGTATAAACAAGTGATATCGTAGCAGAGAAAGTTCAGAATAACCTTTGAGATGGTGACAACCCAATTTTTTATATATTAAAAATATATTAATCACATTCCAGTCAAGACAACATGTATTCAAGCTTAAGCAGATTCAGAAGTAATATTATAGTGTATATATGGATGGCAGCACAACACAACAAATCTACCTGTGAAACTCTGTCTGTACGAGATTATTATGGGGAAATAGGTTATAGGAGTAATCTCATTTTGTTGAAATCTTGAGTGGATAAAGACAAGTAGCCAGAAAGAATGTTCGGAAGGCCTATTTAATGCAGCCTTTGGAGAACCTCAGGTGTAAGGCTAAAGCATCTGTACTTTATGTGCTAATGGGTACCATAACTAAACCACACCCATTGCTTATGAGTTGATTCCCACTCATAGCAACCCTATAAAACAGAGTGGAACTGCCCCATAGAAATTTCCAAGTATTGCCAGGTAAATTTGAACTGGTGATGTTTTGGTTAGCAGCTGTAGCGCTTAACCACTATGTCACCAGTGTTTTAGAGATCCATTATGTACTGATTGAGAAACTGAATAGTTTTCAGGACCCCAAGCTGCTTTTTTCCACAGTGTCATTAATCAAGTCATGTATTTTCTGAATATCATCAGCCATTCTTGAAAAATGAGTACACTCATGACTCACTTCTTAACAAGAAAGAACAGTAAAGCTTGAGCTAGAGTACTTGGGTTGGCATTGTTCTTACAATGCTGACTTGGGCTTAGCCCCAAAGCAAATGTTTTAAACATTGAAATAAATTGCAGTCCTCTCTTGGATTCAGCTTTCTCTCACTGCTATTAGAGCAAGGGGGAAACCAGTTGGCTACTGAGCTATCAGCCAAATTCAGTAACATTTTTACTGTGATGCCTTAATTGACACACTCATTTACTTCTGACAGTAGAAAAATTACAGTTTGGTTTTTTTTTTTTTTTCCTCATAACCTTAAACAGACTTTCACCTCTGTGGACATGGAAGTGGGAAATCACACGATCCTGACTGAATTCATCTTGATGGGCTTCACAGCAGACACCCGGTTACAGCTGATTCTATTTGGAATATTTCTGATGGTCTATTTGATGACCTTGTCAGGGAACATGACCTTGGTTATCTTAATCTGGATTGATTCCCGTCTTCACACACCTATGTACTTCTTCATACGCAATCTGTCTTTTCTAGATCTCTGGTACACCTCTGTGTATACCCCCAAAATCGTAGTTAATTGTGTCTCAGAAGATAAGCGTATTTCCTTGGCTGGCTGTGGGGCCCAGGTGTTCTTTTCCTGTGTTGTAGCCTACACTGAGTGCTATCTCCTAGCAGCCATGGCGTATGACCGCCACATGGCAATTTGTAACCCCTTACTCTATTCAGGTACCATGTCCAGTTCTCTCTGTACCGGGCTAGTTGCTGGTTCCTACATTGGAGGGTTCTTGAATGCCATAGCCCACACTGCCAACACTTTCTGCCTGAGTTTCTGTGGTAAGAATATCATTGACCACTTCTTCTGTGATGTACCACCATTGGTAAAAATGTCCTGTACCGATACAAAGGTCTACGAAAAAGTGCTCCTGGGTGTGGTGGGCTTCACAGTCCTCTCCAGCATTCTTGCTATCTTGATTTCTTATTTCAATGTCCTTCTGGCTATTCTGAGGATCCACTCGGCCACAGGAAGACGCAAAGCCTTCTCAACCTGTGCTTCCCACCTGATCTCAGTCATGCTCTTCTATGGATCCTTAAAAAAAAAAAAAAAACTCTTCATGTATTCAAGGCCTAGTTCCACCTACTCCCTGGAAAGAGACAAAGTGGCTGCCCTGTTCTACACTGTGGTGAACCCATTGCTCAACCCTCTCATCTACAGTGTGAGGAACAAAGATGTCAAAGGGGCTTTGAGAAAAGCATTACAGATCATACGACAACGAGGATGAAAGTCATCATTTATCTTCTTAATGAATGCTCTTACTGTATTTTCCAAATCATTGACTTTTAGAAGTGTTTGAAAATATTGATCTACTTCAATTCAATTCCATTAAATCTATTAAAGTTGGATTTAATAAAATACTAAGTAAACAATGCCTTAATTTTCATTATATTGTTGTTTAGGAGGTGTTTAGATTATAAAAAAGAATGTCTACCAAACTTTCAGAGAAGAGTTAACACCACTACTACTAAAGGTATTTCAGAGCATAGAAAAGGATGGAATACTCCCAAACTCATTCTATGAAGCCACCATATCCCTGATACCAAAACCAGGTAAAGACACCACAAGGAAAGAAAATTATAGACCTATATCCCTCATGAATGTAGATGCAAAAACCCTCAACAAAATTCTAGCCAACAGAATTCAACAACATATCTAAAAATAATTCACCGTGACCAAGTAGGATTCATACCAGGTATGCAGGGATGGTTCAACATTAGAAAAACAATTAATGTAATCCACCACATAAATAAAACAAAAGACAAGAATCACATGATTTTATCAATTGATGCAGAAAAGGCATTTGACAAAGTTCAACACTCATTCATGAAAAAAACTCTCAGCAAAATATGAATAGAAGGAAAATTTCTCAACATAACAAAGGGCATTTATACAAAGCCAACAGCCAACATCACCCTAAATGGAGAGAGCCTGAAAACATTCCCATTGAGATCAGGAACCAGACAAGGATGCCTTTTATCACCATTCTTATTCAACATTGTGCTGGAAGTCCTAGCTAGAGCAATTAGGCTAGATAAAGAAATAAAGGGCATCCAGATTGGCAAGGAAGAAGTAAAAGTATCTCCATTTGCAGATGACGTGATCTTATACACAGAAAACCCTAAGAATCCTCCAGAAAACTACTGAAACTAATAGAAGAGTTCAGCAGAGTATTGGAATACAAGGTAAACATACAAAAATCACTTGGATTCCTCTACAACAATAAAAAGAACATCTAAGCGGAAATCACCAAATCAATGCCATTTACAGTAGCCCTCAAGAAGATAAAATACTTAGGAATAAATCTTACCAGAGATGTAAAAGACTTATACAAAGAAAACTACAGTACATTCCTGCAAGAAACCAAGAGACTTACATAAGTGGAAGAACATACCTTGCTCATGGATAGGAAGACAACATTATAAAAATCTCTACTCTACCAAAAGTAATCTACACATTTAATGCAATTCCGATCCAAATCCCAAGGACATTCTTTTATGAGATGGAGAAAGAAATCACCAATTTCATATGGAAGGGAAAGAGGCCCCGGATAAATAAGGCATTACTGAAAAAGAAGAACAAAGTGGGAGGCCTTACTTTGCCTGATTTTAGAACCTATTATACTGCCACAGTAGACAAAACAGCCTGGTACTGGTACAACAACAGATACATGGACCAATGGAACAGAATTGAGAATCCAGACATAAATACATTCACATATGAGCAGTTCATATTTGACAAAGGCCCCAAAACAGTTAAATGGGGAAAACATGGTCTTTTTAACAAATGGTGCTGGCATAACTGGATATCCATCTTCATAAAAATGAAACAAGACCCATACCTCACTCCATGCACAAAAACTGAAACAAAATGGATCAAAGACATAAATATCAAATTTAAAATGATAGAGATCATGGAAGAAAAAATAGGGACAGTGTTAGGGGCCCTAATACATGGCATAAACAGTATACAAAACATTATAACGAAAGTAGAAGAAAAACTAGACAACTGGGAGCTCCTAAAAATCAAACACTTATGCTCATCCAAAGACTTCACCAAAAGAGTAAAAAGACTACCTACAGACTGGGAAAAAGCTTTTAGCTATGACATTTCTGATCAGCACCTGGTCTCTCAAATCTGCATGATACTGCAAACACTCAACTGCAAAAAGATAAATAACCCAATTAAAAAATGGGCAAAAGATATGAATAGACACTTCACTATAGACATTCAGGTAGCTAACAGATATATGAGGAAATGTTCATGATCATTAGCCATTAGAGAAATGCAGAGCAAAACTACAATGAGATTTCATCTCACTCCAACAAGGCTGGCATTAATCCAAAACACACAAAATAATAAATGTTGGAGAGGTTGTGGAGACATTAGAACACTTCTACACTGCTGGTGGGAATGTCAAATGGTACAACCACTTTGGAAATCGATTTGGCGCTTCCTTAAAAAGTTAGAAATAGAACTACCATACCATCCAGCAATCCCACTCCTTGGAATATATCCTAGAGAAATAAGTGCCTTTACACAAACAGATATATGCACACCCATGTTTATTGCAGCACTGTTTACAACAGCAAAAACATGGAGGCAACCAAGTTGCCCATCAACAGATGAATGGATAAATAAATTATGGTATATTCACACAATGGAATACTACGCATCAAAAAAGAACAGTGAGGAATCTGTGAACCATTTCATAACATGGAGGAACCTGGAAGGCATTATGCCGAGTGGAATTAGTCAGTTGCTAAAGGACAAATATTGTATAAGGCCACTATTATAAGAACTTGAGAAATAGTTTAAACTGGGAAGAAAACATTCTTTTGTGGTTATGAGAGGGGGGAGGGAGGGAGGGAGGCTGGGAGAGGGCTATTCACTAATTAGATAGTAGATAAGAACTACTTTCGGTGAAGGGAAAGACATCACACAATAAAGGAAAGGTCAACACAATTGGACTAAACCAAAAGCAAAGAAGTTTCCTGAATAAACTGAATGCTTCGAAGGCCAGTGTACCAGGGGCAGGGTTCTGGGGCTCATGGTTTCATGGGACATCTAAGTCAATTGGCATAATAAAATCTGTTAAGAAAACATTCTGCATCCCACTTTGAAGAGTGGCATCTGGGGTCTTAAAAGCTAGCAAGCAGCCATCTAAGATACATCAATTGGTCTCAACCCACCTAGATCAAACGAGAATGATGAACACCAAGGACACAAGGTGATTACGAGCCCAAGAGACACAAAGGGCCATGTGAACCAGTGACTACTTCATCCTGAGACCAGAAGAACTAGATGGTGCCTGGCTACAACCAGTGACTGCCCTGACAGGGAACACAACAGAGAACCCCTGAGGAAGCAAGAGAGCAGTGGGATATCTCATAAAACCAGGCTTAATGATCTGACTGAGACTGGAAGGACCCTGGTGTTCATGGCCCCCAGACCTTCTGTTGCCCCAGGACTGGAACCATTCCCGAAGCCGGTTCTTCAGACATGGATTAGACTGGAGAATGGGTTGGAGAGGGATGCTGGTGAGGAGTGAGCTTCTTGAATCAGGTGGACACTTGAGACTATGTTGGCATCTCTTGCCTGGAAGGGAGATGAGAGGGTGGAGGGGGTTAGAAGCTGGCGAAAAGGACATGAAAAGAGACAGTGGAAGGAGAGAGCAGACTGTCTCATTAGGGGGAGAGTAATTGGGAGTGTGTAGCAAGGTGTATATGGGTTTTTGTGTGAGAGGCTGACTTGATTTGTAAACTTTCACTTAAAGCACAATAAAAATTATTTAAAAAAAAAAAGAATGATCTAAATTCACTGAGAAAGATAGCTGTATAAATTTGTAAGTCACCTTAAAAGGAGTATTTTCTCCCTCATACAGTGAGCATACCACAGTTTTGTCCCTCATGTCACACCAGCGTAAATGCCCCCAATAGGGGAAAATAACAGACTCAGGTGGAACAAAATGAAACGAATTAAAGAAAAAATTAAAAACCGCTGTATTCTAGACAAATTGATTGTTTTCTTCTACCAGAAGACTTTAAAAAAAGTCTAGAGCTCAATATCTGACACAGAACTGATATTTAGTAAATATTTTATTTAATACTCTCTAGGACACTGCAAGTTAACAATTATTAGTTCCGTTTTAAAAATGAGGACTTTAAAGCTCAGAAGTTAGACTTTTGCCACAGGAAGTGTGTAACTACTGCTGGAATGAACACCTTTACAAAATGAATCTAAATTAAAATTTTAGCACAAATATTTATAGCCACTTCCCTCTTTGCATTACTTTTGGCATTTCTGATCTTTCCTTTCACACGTATTTATTTTCTAATGGGACACTGTCCGCACTCTATCCATCACAAAATTCTTAAGAACCTATATTCGCCTATCACCAAGGAAACCCTGGGAGTACTTGACTGGAAGGATTTAGGATGTATTCCACAAATTTTAACACTCCATATAACATTTTCTTCACATTTCCAAAGTAACCATCACATAAGGAAAAAAGAAAAGTCAATTTCAGGGGACATAGCCATGTAAAACTTAAACCTTTGGGATCTGAGAAGTAATACATACACCTGTTTATTTTGCATCAAACAAGATTCCTTTAAAAAAAAAAGCTGTATTAATATTAAACTGACTCTTACTTGTTTCACATTAAACCAAGATGTGCATTTTTTTTGAAAAAATACATTAATATTAAACTAGAGCTATTCTGGGTTTTGATATTATATAGTGGTCCCTGGGTGACACAAATGGCCATGTGCTCGGCTAGTAACCATAAAATTGGAGGTTAAAACCCACTCGGAGTCGCCTCTGCTTCCGAAGGTCATGTTGTTGCTCTTAGGCGCCGTGGAATCCCTTCCAAATCACAGTTATCCTATGTAAACAAAAAAAGTACTGCTGGGTCCTGCACCATTCTCACAATCTTTGCTATGTTTGAGCCCATCTTATGCTACTGTGTCATTATCTTGTTGAGGGTCTTCCTTTTTATCATTGACCCTCTACTTTGCCAAGCATTATGTCATTCTTCAGGGATTAATCCCTCCTGATAACACGCCCAAAGTATATGAGACAAACTCTCAGCATTCTTGCTTCAAATAGCCCTTGAAAACCCTATTGAGCACAGTTCTTCAAAACACGTGGTCAACATGAGTCTTTTCCAATTTGACTCAATGGCAAATTTATTTTTCTGTTGCTGTATATTCTGTAGTACAGATTGGAGTCTGATCACTACTAAAACAAAACAAAGAAATACATCTTTTTCAATGAATTCATTTAATAAAAGAGAGTATTTCTTATTCCAGTTTCCTAACTTGCCCTGAAGCAATCCATTATTACTTAGCACTGGATTAAGAAGTTTATGTCAGTTTAGGCTTCTGGTTGTTTTAACTTAAGGAGTTTTTTCAGACCTTCTTTCACATCTTTATTTCTCAGACTATAGATCATGGGATTCAACATGAATAAAAGGTAGAAACCATTTTGTCCTTCTCAAGGGAATAACTGGAGCTTGGCAAGCATAAATGTAGAGAAAGGTGCCAAGATATAAGGTGACATAGATCAAATGGGAAGAACAGGTAGAAAAGGCTTTGAGGTGGCCCTGGGTGGAGTGGATCCTCAAGATGGTGGAAATGATGAAGAGGTAGGAGGCGATTATAAGCACAGTGGGGGTGATGACATTGGAGGCCAGGAGGAACTACAGCACCCCTGGTAGCTGTCTTTCACATCACATGTCAGCTTCACCAATGGTGGGACATCACAGAAAAAGTCATCAATGACATTGTCACCACAAAAATCCAATGTGAGGGTGTTACCGGCGACTTTATTGTGTTGACGAAACGTCCAGTATAGGAATATATAACCAAATAGATGCACAGTCTTTTTGATATGACCTGAGCATAAAGCAAGGGGTTGGAGACGGCCACATAGCAGTCATAGCTGTGGTGGTCATAAACTGTGGCGGCCAACACTCACTATATGCCAGCCCAGCAGAGAAGAAGAACTGAGCAACGCAGCCAGCAAAGGAGATGCTTTTGTCCTCAGAGATGTCACTAGGATCTTCAGGGTGTACACAGAGGAATACCCGAGATCCAGGAATGACAGCTTGCCAATGAAAAAATTCAAGGGCTTGTGAAGCCAGTAATCATTACAGATCAACGTTATGAGTGTGATATTTCCCACCAGGGTCACAGAGTACACACCAAGGAACACCACAAATAAGATCAACTGCATCACAGGGTCTGTTGTGAAGCCCACCAGCATAAACTCTGTCATAGTGTGATTGCCCCTCTCCATGGCTAAAGGAACCTCACCTACAAATGGGGTTTAATTTCCTCAACTCATATAAATTGAAGACATCCTATGTACCAGGTATATGTGATGTGGTCAAAAGTAAAGGTATTAGAACTAGGAGTTCTGAGCAGGAATCTTGACTTAAGAAAGTAAAGGTAGTTCTCTGAGTCTCAATACGTTCATTCCAGTAAAAGCATTTGTACCAGTACAGCCGCAATGCTGCTGGAGTCTGTTCATTATTTTCAAAATAAAATTTTTTGAGCCTCAGGTGCTGTTCTAGGCAGGAGCTGTTCCTTATTCTTATGGAGATTCTGTTCTGTAGGAATAGACAAATAACTTTGTAGATAATGTTAAATGTTATGAAAAAAGGAAAAGTGGGGGATGGGTTTAAGGTAGGAGAGGATCTAATTGAATTTAAAACACCCAGGGAAACTCTCCCTTCCCTGATTTCCCAGAAGGAAATGAGTGGACAAGTTGTTCAGATCCCATGAGAGGTAGGAAGGTCCCCAGTTTACAAAATGAGGACCTTCTCCTCTTCTGCAAATACAAAGTTTTCCCCTCAGCTACCCAACAGGGGCCTTTGGTGCAATCATCACAAATCCCAAGGGTGAGGACTAGACTGAGAATCAGGGCAAAATTTCAGAGTGGAGGTAAATGACAGAATCCATCTAGTTATGCCAAGTGAATCAAATGTGACATCATTGTGAGTCTTTCAGTGTCAAAAAGTCTGAAATTTAGCATTATTCTAAAGTACCAAACATTAGCATTTGGCATTATTCCTCATTAGCCTTTAGTATTATTCTACAGAATCAAAAATTAGCATTTAGCCTTATTCTACAGTAACAAACATTTTGTAATGCCTTCTTTATACTCCTGAAATGAAATTTACAGATCATTTAAACTACTTATAAACATATATATGTATGGAAATATACTAAGCCTAATATAAAGTTAAATAAATGGAGAACAGTATGTTGTAATAATTATAATACAGGAATTATATAAAACAATGTCAGTCTGAATATGTAAATGCTGAAATACTTAATGAAACAGACACACACATAAATAAAGAATCCATATGAATATATCCACGATTCAAATATCAGAAGTGACATTTTCATTGGTAACAAGATTTTTCTTACAAGTAGAACAATTCCTGATAAACTCCCAAACAAAACAAATAACAACCTTTCCTCAATTTTTAATTCCTAGGCAAGTGGGTATATATTAAAACCGTATAAAATATATTTTGTGGATATATAACTTTTTTTTCTGGAAAAGTGAATAGTTCTTGGTAAAATTCCAAACAAAAATATTATGATCTTAATTTTTAGTCATTGCATTGTATTAAAACTTATTATAAAGAGTTTCACATGCACAAATGTCTATCAAGACTGTGTATGAGAAGTGGGACATTTTTGTTTGTAAGGGGCTGCCCCATGGATGCAAGACATCTTTCATCTTTGTCTCCTAGATACTAAATGGCCAGGAGGGGCCTCAATCTTTGTGACAATCAAAAATCTGAACACATATTTCAAAAATATTCCTTAAGGGATTTTACTACTTTGTTAAGAACTCTCCACAGATTTACAAATTGCTTTATAATTCTTCATAACATTCTTCTAGGAATAATGTGAAGGAACAGAAGATAACTGGAGGAAGTCACTGAGTCTTCAAATTGTCTGTAGCAATATAGTGATCCATGCACCTTTTCACGAATACACTGTGTCACTGGGGGCAAGAGGAGATAGGAGCTCACTAGAATATTAATGGAGCCCCTAGGTGCCTAGGTGGCACAAACTGTAAGCACTCTACTACTAGCCAAAAGGTTGGTGCATCAAACCCAACCAGAGATACTTCAGAAGACAGGCCTGGCAATATGCTTCCAAAAGGTAACAGCCTTGAAAGCCCCATGGAGCAATTCTACTCCATAACACACAGGGCATCATGAATTGGTATCTTCTTGACGGCAGCTACCAACAACAACAAGGGTGTAAACAGGGATTTTTGTCAGTTTTATTACTATACCCCTAGTGCCTCGAATAGTCTGTGGCATATAACAAATACATAATGAATGTTAGCCGAAGGAATTATAAATGAATGAATAAGTGGACCACCCTGATTCTGAAGAGAATCAAGTCAACAGAATCTCTTTTCTGGGTGGTCTCATAATGTATTTTTACCCTAAAACCACCAGCAGAACTGTGTGGTACTCACATGTATTTCCTGGCACCAGTAATCCCTGGCATTTGTGTTCTTTACCGACACACAAAGGAAAAAGAAATCTGCCCGCAAAACAGTCAGCCTGACCAAATGTCAGATCATTTGTTTTCCCAAAAGAGTGGGTTTGTGAAGGAGTTTTTCAGCTTAGAAACAGATTGTCATTATATGTCATGATGGAGGTGAAGTACATCTCAGAAAACAGAGCTGACTGCTCAAACTGGAGATGGCTGGGGTATCAGAAAATACATTTGACTTTTAAGTAAATAACTTGGATTTAAGTTTTGTCTCCATGACATAAAGGCCGTGGGACCTTGGAGAAATCACCAATCAACCTAGGTAAGCCTTAATTTTTTTTCATATTATAACACAGATATAATTTATCTCTCACTGGGGTTTTTATCAATACACAAAACAACAATAGGGTTGTTGAGGGAATCAACTGAACAGCAACCACCATCAACAGGGTTATTGTCAAGATTAAAGGAGATAACCCACGTGAGGGCTGAGCGCAGTGCCTGAGAGATGGTAAACACTCATGTAAACAGTGGTACTCAAATTCAGAGCACATAAGAACAACCTGGACTCCACCCCAGAGATTTCAGTTTAACAAGATATGGATTAAACACAGGAACCTGCTTTCTGTCAAGTAACCCAAGTGTTTCTTTTTTTTTTTTTTAAATAATTTTTGTTGTGCTGTAAGTGAAAGTTTACAAATCAAGTCAGTCTCTCACACAAAGACCCATATACACCTTGCTACACACTCCCAGTTACTCTCCCCCTAATGAGACAGCCCGCTCTCTCCCTCCACTCTCTCATTTCATGTCCTTTTCGCCAGCTTCTAACCCCCTCCATGCTCTCATCTCCCCTCCAGGCAAGAGATGCTAACATAGTCTTAAGTGTCCACCTTATCCAAGAAGCTCACTCCTCACCAGCATTCCTCTCCAACCTATTGTCCAGTCCAATCCATGTCTGAAGAGTTGGCTTCAGGATTGGTTGCTGTCCTGGGGTAACAGAAGGTCTGGGGGCCATGACCACTGGGGTCCTTCCAGTCTCAGTTGGACCATTAAGTCTGGTCTTGTGAGAATTCGGGGTCTGCATCCCACTGCTCTTCTGCTCCCTCAGGAATTCTCTGTTGTGTTCCCTGTCAGGGCAGTCATTGGTTGTAGCCAGGCACCATCTAGTTCTTCTGGTCTTGGGATGATGTAGTCTCTGGTTCATGTGGCCCTTTCTGTCTCTTGGGCTCCTAATCACCTTGTGTCCTTGGTGTTCTTCATTCTCCTTTGATCCAGGTGGGTTGAGACCAATTGATGCATCTTAGACGGCTTCTTGCTAGTGTTTAAGACCCCAGACGCCACTCTTCAAAGTGGGATGCAGAATGTTTTCTTAATAGATTTTTTTATGCCAATTGACTTAGATGTCGCCTGAAACCATGGTCCCCAGACCCCTGCCCCTGCTACGCTGGCCTTTGAAGCTTTCAGTTTATTCAGGAAACTGCTTTTGGTTTAGTCCAATTGTGCTGACCTCCCCTGTATTGTGTGCTGTCTTTCCCTTCACCGAAAGTAGTTCTTATCTACTATCTAATTAGTGAATAGCCCTCTCCCAGCCTCCCTCCCTCCCCCCTCTCATAACCACAAAAGAATGTTTTCTTCCCAGTTTAAACTATTTCTCAAGTTCTTATAATAGTGGTCTTATACAATATTTGTCCTTTTGAAACTGACTAATTCCACTCAGCATAATGCCTTCCAGGTTCCTCCATGTTATGAAATGGTTCACAGATTCCTCACTGTTCTTTATTGATGCGTAGTATTCCATTGTGTGAATATACCATAATTTATTTATCCATTCATCCGTTGATGAGCAACTTGGTTGCTTCCATGTTTTTGCCGTTCTAAACAGTGCTACAATAAACATGGGTGTGCATATATCTGTTCGTGTAAAGGCTCTTAGTTCTCTAGGATATAGTCCAAGGAGTGGGATTCCTAGATCGTATGGTAGTTCTATTTCTAACTTTTTAAGGAAGCTCCAAATCGATTTCCAAAGTGGTTGTACCATTTGACATTCCCACCAGCAGTGTAGAAGTGTTCCAATCTCTCCACAACCTCTCCAACATTTATTATTTTGTGTTTTTTGGATTAATGCCAGCCTTGTTGGAGTGAGACGAAATCTCATTGTAGTTTTGATCTGCATTTCTCTAATGGCTAATGATCACAAGCATTTCCTCATGCATCCGTTATCTACCTGAATGTCTTCTTTAGTGAAGTGTCCATTCATATATTTTGCCCATTTTTTAATTGGGTTATATGTTTTTTGCAGTTGAGTTTTTGCAGTATCATGTACATTTTAGGGATCAGGCACTGATCAGAAATGTCAAAGCTAAAAACTTTTTCCCAGTCTGTAGGTAGTCTTTCTACTCTTTTGGTGAAGTCTTTGGATGAGCATAAGTGTTTGATTTTTAGGAGCTCCCAGTTATCTAGTTTTTCTTCTACATTCTTTATAATGTTTTGTATACTGTTTATGCCATGTATTAGGGCTCCTAACATTGTCCCTATTTTTTCCTCCATGATCTTTATCGTTTTAGATTTTATATTCAGTTCTTTGAAACGTTTTGAGGTAGTTTTTGTACATGGAGTGAGGTATGGGTCTTGTTTCATTTTTTGCAGATGGGAATCCAGTTATGCCAGCACCATTTGTTAAAAAGACTGTCTTTTCTCCATTTAACTGTTTTGGGGCCTTTGTCAAATATCAACTGCTCATATGTGGGTGGATTTATGTCTGGATTCTCAATTCTGTTCCACTGGTCCATGTATCTGTTGTTGTACCAGTACCAGGCTGTTTTGTCTACTGTGGCGGCATAATAGGTTCTAAAATCAGGTAAAGTAAGGCCTCCCACTTTGTTCTTCTTTTTCAGTAATGCCTTATTTATCCAGGGCCTCTTTCCCTTCCATATGAAATTGGTGATTTCTTTCTCCATCTCATTAAAGAATGTCCTTGGGATTTGGATCGGAATTGCATTAAATGTATAGATCACTTTTGGTAGAACAGACATTTTTATAATGTTGTCTTCCTATCCATGAGCAAGGTATGTTCTTCCACTTATGTAAGTCTCTTGGTTTCTTGCAGAAGTGTACTGTAGTTTTCTTTGTATAAGTCTTTTACATCTCTGGTAAGATGTATTCCTAAGCATTTTGTCTTCTTGGGGGCTACTGTAAATGGCATTGATTTGGTGATTTCCTCTTCGATGTTCTTTTTGTTGTTGTAGAGGAATCCAACTGATTTTTGTATGTTTATTTAGTATCCCCATGCTCTGCTGAACTCTTCTATTAGTTTCAGTAGTTTTCTGGAGGATTCTATCTGCAAATGGAGATGATTTTACTTCTTTCTTGCCAATCTGGATGCCCTTTATTTCTTTATCTAGCCTAATTTCTCTGGCTAGGACCTCCAGCACAATACTGAATAAGAGTGGTGATAAAGGGCATCCTTGCCTAGTTCCCGATCTCAGTGGGAGTGCTTTCAGGTTGTCTCCATTTAGGGTGATGTTGGCTGTTGGCTGTTGGCTTTGTATAAATCCCTTTTATTATGGTCAAGAATTTTCCTTCTATTCCTATTTTGCTGAGAGTTTTTATCATGAATGAGTGTTCAATTTTGTCAAATGCCTTTTCTGCCTCAATTGATAAAATCATGTGATTCTTGTCTTTTGTTTTATTTATGTGGCTGATTACATTAATTATTTTTCTAATGTTGAACCATCCCTGCATACCTGGTATGAACTCCACTTGGTCATGGTGAATTATTTTTTTGATATATTGTTGAATTGTATTGGCTAGAATCTTGTTCAGAATTTTTGCATCTACGTTCATGAGGGATATAAGTCTATAATTTTCTTTTATTGTGGTGTCTTTACCTGGTTTTGGTATCTGGGATATGGTGGCTTCATAGAATGAGTTTCGGAGTATTCCGTCCTTTTCTATGCTCTGAAATACCGTTAGTAGTAGTGGTGTTAACTCTTCTCTGAAAGTTTGGTAGAACTCTGCAGTGAAGCCATATGTGCCAGGGTTTTTTTTGTTGTTGGGAGTTTTTTGATTACCTTTTCAATCTCTTCTTTTGTTTTGGGTCTATTTATTTGTTCTACCTCTGTTTGTGTTAGTTTAGGTAGGTAATGTGTTATAGGAATTCATACATTTCTTCAAGGTTTTCAAATTTGAGTATTGTTTTTCATAGTAATCTGATATAGTTCTTTTAATTTCAGTTGGGTCTGTTGTAATATCGCCCATCTCATTTCTTATTTGGGCTATTTAATTTCTCTCCTGTCTTTCTTTTGTCAGTTTGTCCAGTCTATCAATTTTATTGAGTTTTTCAAAAAAACAGCTTTTGGTCTTGTTAATTCTTTCAATTATTTTTCCGTTTTCTATTTCATTTAGTTCAGCTCTAATTTTTATGATTTGTTTTCTTCTGGTACCTGTGGGTTTCTTTTGTTGCTCTCTTTCTAGTCGTTCAAGTTGTAGGGATAGTTCTTTGATTTTGGCCCTCTCTTCTTTTGGATGTGTGCATTTAGTGATATAAATTGGCCTCTGAGCACCGCTTTTGCTGTGTCCCAAAGGTTCTGATAGGAAGTGTTTTCATTCTCATTGGATTCTATGAATTTCTTTACTCCATCCTGAATGTCTTCTATAATCCAGTCTTTTTTGAGCAGGGTATTGTTCAGTTTCCAAGGGTTGGATTTCTTTTCCCTGCTTTTCCTGTTATTGATTTCCACTTTTATGGCCTCGTGGTCAGAGAAGATGTTTTGGAATATTTCAATGTTTTGGATTCTGCTAAGGCTTGCTTTATGACCTAATATGTGGTCTACTCTAGAGAATGTTCCATGTGCACTAGAAAAGAAAGTATACTTGGTTGCTGTTGGGTGGTGTGTTCTGTATATGTCTACAAGGTCAAGTTGGTTGATTGTGGCATTTAGATCTTGCTTGTCTTTATTGAGCTTCTTTCTGATGTCCTGTCCTTCACTGAAAATGGTGTGTTGAAGTCTCCTACTGTTATTGTGGAGCTATCTCACTTTTCAATGTTGACAGAGTTTGTTTTATGTATATTGCAGCCCTGTCGGTGGGTGCATAAACATTTAATATGGTTATAACTTCTTGGTGTATTGTCCCTTTAGTCATTATGTAGTGTCCTTCCTTATCCTTTCTGATGGATTTAACTTTCAAGTCTGTTTTGTCAGAAATTAATATTGCCACTCCTGCTCTTTTTTGATTGCTGTTTGCTTTATTTATTTTTTTCCATCCTTTGAGTTTTAGTTTGTTTGTGTCTCTAAGTCTAAGGTCTGTCTCTCGTCGGCAGCATATAGACAGATCTTGTTTTTTAATCCGTTATGCCACTCTGTCTCTTTATTGGTGCATTTAGTCCATTTACATTCAGGGTAGTTATGGATAGGTATGAATTTAGTGCCATCATTTTGATGTCTTTTTTTGTGTGTTGACAGTTTCTTTTTCCCACTTGATTTTATGCACTGAGTAGATTTTCTTTATATATTGTCCTTTCCTCACATTTGTTGTTGTTGATTTTGTTTCTGCTGAGTCTGTATTTTTCCCTTGTATTTTATTTTGATGAGTAGGATAGTTTCTCTCCTTTGCGGTTAACTTATTATTTACCCCTCTTTTTCTAAATTTAAAACTAACTTTTATATCTTTGTATCACCATATCTTCCTCTCCATGTGGAAGGTGTATGATTACATTTCTTAGTCCCTCTTTATTATTTTAATGTTGTCTTCTTTTCTATAATAACATTGCTGTTACCCTGTGTGGGGCTTTTTTTTTTTTTTTTTTTAATCTTGCTTTGTTTTTTTGGATTTCCCTGTCTGGGTTGACTTCTGCTTGCTCTGCCCAGTGTTCTAGTCTTGGGTTGAGACCTGATGTTATTGATTTTCTAACCAAAGAACTCCCTTTAGTATTTCTTGTAGCTTTGGTTTGGTTTTTACAAATTCTCTCAACTTGTGTTTATCTGGAAATGTCTTAATTTCACCTTAATATTTAAGAGACAGTTTTGATGGATATATGATTATTGGGAGGCAATTTTTTTCCTTCAATTTTTTAAATATGGCATCCCATTGCCTTCTTGCCCGCATGGTTTCTGCCAAGAAGTCCAAGCTTTTTCTTATTGGCTCTCCTTGGTAGGTGATTTTTTTTTTTTATCCCTCGCTGCTCTTATAAAAAAAAAGCTCTTATAATTGTCTCTTTGGTTTTGGCAAGCTTGATTATAACAAGTCTTGGTGACTTTCTTTTAAGATCTGCCTTATGTGGAGTTCAATGAGAATCTTCGAAAGATATCTTCTCATCTTTCACAATATTCAGGGAAGTTTTCTGCCAACAAATCCTCAACAATTTTCTTTGTATTTCTGTTATCCTTCCCTGTTCTGGTACTCCAATCACTCGTAGGTTATTTACCTTGATAGAGTCCCACATGATTCTTAAGATTTCTTCATTTTTTTTAATTCTTTTATCTCATTTTTCTTCAAATATATTAGTGCCACATGATTTATCTATGAGTTCAGAAATTCTAGCTTCTACTTGCTTAATTCTGCTCCTCTTTCTATCGAGTTATCTAGTTCTGTAATTTTATTATTAATCTTCTGAATTTCTGATTGCTGTCTGTCTATGGATTTTTCCAGCTTATTAAACTTTTCATTATGTACCTGAATAATCTTTCTAATTTCTTCAGTTGCTTTATCTGTGTGTTCCTTGGCTTGTTCTGTGTATTGCCTCGTTTCCTTCCTGATGTCTTGAAGAGTTCTGTATATTAAACTTTTGTGTTCTGCATCTGGGAATTGCAGGAATGCACTTTCATCTAAAAGATCCCCGGATTCTTTGTTTTGAGAGCCTGTTGAGGTGATCATGGCCTGTTTCTTTATGTGACTTGATATTGACTGTTGTCTCTGAGCCATCTATAAGTCAATGGATTAGTTTATGTTTGCTTACTGTGTCATAGCTTCTTGCTTTGTTTTGTTTTGATATACCCCTATAGGTTGTTTGAGTGAACTAGCTTGATTATTTTCGCCTTTGGTGCTCTGGTGTCCTCTCCCCAGATGGCTAGAGCTGTTATCAGGTATATCAGTCTAGGAGTCCATTCAGTTTTCTTGTATGAATTCAGCTCAGGTTTCCAGGTAGCTGATATCAAGTGTGTGGACAGAATCTGTCCTACAGTCTTAGAGGGGCTGGAGTGATTGGCGTATATACTGGTATCTGACTGCAGCAGGGGGTCACTCTCTGAACAAGGCAGGGGGCTGAGAACCAATCCCCAAGTGTCTCTCAGGAAAACTTGTCTCTGTTCCCTAGGGCATGCTGGTGGGTGGCTTTCGCACAAGGACCATGGGCACCCAAAGTTTTTGGTTGTAAGGACTGGAAGGTACTAGTTATCTTTGGACCTCTGTCGCAGGTGGCTGGGTGACCAGAGTGGAGCTACTAGTCCTTAGGTCCCTAATGTGGGTAGGTGACGGCCTTGTTTAATAGGCAAAGCAATGTCAAACGTCAAACACCCACCTCTCCACTGCACTGCTGAAATGGCTAGAGTTTGCCCACAAGGGCCTATTCTCCCGAAATAGGCCCACACAGGTCCATGCAGAAGGGAAAGGTGCTCAATGTCCACGGACAGTTTATGCCTGGACAGGAGCCGCTTCTTTCCTGAGCTCCCCTGGTTAACGGAGCTAGCAAATTATCTTTTCCCCCGAATTGCAAGTTTTTTCCTTCCCCAAGGCCGGGAGGATGGCTCTAGGTGCTCAGCAGGGCCTATCTCAGGCCCAGGGATTCAGCTGCTGAAGTTGGGCTGGGGTGGGGGGCGGGGCGCGGTAAAATATAGGCAAGTACTTAGCTTTTGCTGAGAGCACCCTTCTCCTCAGGTTCCAGAGGTATGAGTGGGCTCTGTGGCTGGCTGCTTCTCCCTGAGGAAACTGCGGCTGAGAGCTAGGACCAGCCCGCCACCGCAGCTGCTCAGGAATGGTGCCTGAGGGCTCCCCGCGATTCAGGGCTGGTAACTCCTCTCCGCTTTGAAAGGTCTCTTCCTTCCCCTGCCCCTCAGTTTGCTGTGTAAGCTTGCCTTTGTTGCTCAGGGCTCCCGGCTTGTCACAGATATACTGGTCACACTTGTTTTTTCCGGTCTTTGTTGTAAAGAGGGCTCGCCTGAAGCGTCTGTCTATTCCGCCATCTTGGCTCCGCCTCAACCCAAGTGTTTCTGATGCAGGTTTTTTGTAGATCTTATCTGAGAAATGCTGAAACGAATATCAGTTATGTTATTAATATTATTATTGCTGTTATTAGTATTTATTATTTCAGCAGCCCTGCATACATTGCAGTATTGTGAATAACCGAGGATCTAACCAATGTAAAGATATGCACAGTGTTATACATTTAACGAGGTGAGCAATATACAGATCTCCGTGTGAACTCTGATGTCAGTTATTTCAATTGCTCTAAATGTGGCTTGTTAAAGTGGTCAATATGCTGCCAACTGAAAGGTTGGAGGTTTGAGTCTACCCTGAGGTAACTCAGAAGAAAGGCCTAGTGATCTATTTCTGAAAAATCAGCTGTTGAAAACCCTATGGGCGTCGTTCTACTCTGATATACATGGGGTCACCAAGAGTTGGAGTCTACTCAAGGGCAACTGGTAAACATTTTGGAAAACATATCTGATTTCCCCAAACCTCAGTTTCCTTATATATTAATGGGAATGATAATAATTTTCTCATATGGTTTTAGGAAAACTTCAAGGGGATGTTGTATACAAAGTGCTTAGTACATGGTTTGACGTGTAAAAAATATCTATCATATCACAAGTAAGTAATGATGTTACACAGTTGTAACACAATGGTATTGCTTTTTTATGTACGATGTTACATGAGTAAAATTTGTATCCAGTGAATTTTGTACATATTCTGATATATATTCTCTCTTCTAATCTTGTGTCTTTCTATTCTCTACTCTCTCAAAAACACCATTTGTCCTACTGTCCGCTCAATGTCCTCTGTCAGTTTGTATAATGTGGTGGCTTGAGTGTTGTCATGATACCACTGGTAATTCAAATACCAACAGGGTCACCCATGGTGAACAGGCTTCAGTGGAGCTTCCAAACTAAGATGGACTAGAAGAAGTGCCTGGTGATCTACTTCTAAAAATTAATCAATGAAAACTTTATGAATCACAAAAAGACATCATGTTTGGTGAAGTAGAAGGCCAGCGAGGACCAGGGAGGCCCTCAGTGAAATGGATTGGTACAATAGTTCCTACTTGTACTCAAACATATTGGTGATTATGAGGATGCCACAGGACCAGATGACATAGTATTCTGTTGTACATAGTGTCATTATGAATTAGAGTTGCTCCATGGCAAGTAACGACAGCAATAGCCTATCAATGACCTAACCATCCATCACGGAGCCCAGTGTAGTGGTCTCATCCTTCCATTCATATTCTCTGCTCTGAGCTCCATTCCTTTAGAGATGGTAATTCTCTTCTAACATGTTTCAGACCCTTTTAAGATTCTTAGGATAGCCATAAAATCACTCTCACAAAGTAAAAAATAAAACACAACAAAACAAATACCTTCATAACTCAACCTGGCATACAAAAACAAAACAGAGCCCACATTTTCTTGATGTTTCACCTGAAACCCACCTGTGTACACCAGTTGAGAGCCTGGCTTGAAGACCTGAGTATTCTTTTATCAGACCAGATTATGCCTACCCGACAGTATGTGCTAACAAAGTAACATGTTTATTCTATTAATCAGGTTATATATGTATTCTAAGCATTTTCTACTCACCCAGATTATTAAAATACAATTTTTTTCTTTTAGAAGTAAGCCTCTGTTACCTGAAAGTTTTCTTAAATACACCATATTTAAAGGAATATCAAAGTGAAAGAAACGTAAGCTTCTCTTTTGATCCTTAAGCCCCTTCCCTCTGCTCCTTCACTCTGCTGCTCCAGTTACTCCTGAGACATGAGACATTCATTCGCAAGGACTACTGGCCAAGTGGACCCTAGTGGTTTCTTGAGTTTTTATAATAGTAGTCTCATACAATATTTCTCCTTTTGTATTCACTTATTTCACCAAGCATAATGACCTTCAGATTCATCCATCTTGTGAGATGTTTTGTGGATTCATCATTGTTCTTTACCATTGCGTAATGTTCCATCATGTGTATGTACCATAGTTTGCTTATCCACTCACCTATTGATAGGCACTTTGGATGCTTCCATCTTCTTTTTTTTTAATTTTTATTGTATTTTAAGTGAAAGTTTACAAATCAGTCTCTCACACAAAAACTTATACACACCTTTGTACATACTCCCAATTGCTCTCTCCCTAATGAGACAGCCACTCCCTTCCTCCACTCTCTCTTTTCATGCCCATTTCACCAGCTTCTAATCCCCTCCACCCTCTCATCTCCCCTCCAGGCAAGAGATGCCAACGTAGTCTCAAGTGTCCACCTGATCCAAGAAGCTCTCTCCTCACCAGCATCCCTCTCCAACCCATCGTCCAGTCCAATCCCTGTCTGAAAGAGTTCACTTTGGGAACGGTTCCTGTCCTGGTCCAACAGAAGGTCTGGGACCATGACCACCAGGGTCCTTCTAGTCTCAGTCAGACCATTAAGTCTGTTCATTTTATGAGAATTTGAGGTCTACATCCCAGTGCACTCCTGCTCCCTCAGGGGTTCTCTGTTGTGTTCCCTGTCAGGGTAGTCATCGGTTGTAGCCGGGCACCTTCTAGTTCTTCTGATCTCAGGCTGATGTACTCTCTGGTTATGTGGCCCTTTCTGTCTCTTGGGCTTGTAATTACCTTCTGCCCGTGGTGTTCTTCATTCTCCTTTGCTCCAAGTGGGTTGAGACCAATTGATGCATCTTAGATGGCTGCTTGCTAACGTTTAAGACCCCAGACGTCACTCTCCAAAGTGGGATGCAGAATGTATTCTTAATGGATTTTTTATGCCAATTGACTTAGATGTCCCCTGAAACCATGGTCCCCAAACCCCTATACTGGCCTTCAAAGCATTCAGTTTATTCCAGAAACTCCTTTGCTTTTGGTTTAGTCCAGTTGTGCTGGCCTCGCCTGTATTTTGTGTTGTCTTTCCTTTCACCTAAAGTAGTTCTTATCTACTATCTAATTAGTGAGTACCCCTCTCCCACCCTCCCTCCCCCTCCCCATAACCATCAAAGAATATTTTCTTCTCTCTTTACACTACTTCTCGAGTTCTTATAATAGTGGTCTTATACAATATTTGTCCTTTTGCAACTGATTAATTTCACTTGGCATAATGCTTTCCAGATTCCTCCACGTTATGAAATGTTTCACAGATTCATCACTGTTCCTTATCGATGCATAGTATTCCAATGCTTAAATGTATAATTTATCCATTCATGCATTGATAGGCACCTTGGTTGCTTCCATCTTTTTGCTATTGTAGACAGTGCTGCAATGAACATGGGTTTGCATATATCTGTTCGTGTAAATGCTGTTATTTCTCTAGGATATATTCCAAGGAGTGGGATTGCTGGATCACATGGTAGTTCTATTTCTAGCTTTTTAAGGAAGTGCCGAATCGATTTCCAAAGTGGTTGTACCATTTGACATTCCCACCAGCAGTGTAGAAGTGTTCCAATCTCTCCACAGCCTCTCCAACATTTACTATTTTGTGTTTTTTGGATTAATGTCAGCCTTGTTGGAGTGAGATGGAATCTCATTGTAGTTTTGATTTGCATTTCTCTAATGGCTAACCATCATGAGCATTTCCTCATGTATCTGTTAGCTACCTGAATGTCTTCTTTAGTGAAGTGTCTCTTCATATCTGTCACCCATTTTTTAATTGAGTTGTCTTTTTATAGTTGAGTTTTTGCAGTATCATGTAGATTTTAGAGATCAGGTGCTGATCAGAAATGTCATAGCTAAAACCTTTTTCGCAGTATGTAGGTAATCTTTTTGTTTTTTTGGCAAAGTCTTTGGATAAGCATAGGTGTTTGATTTTTAGGAGCTCCCAGTTATCTAGTTTTTCTTCTGCATTGTTAGTAATGTTTTGTACACTGTTTATGCCATGTATTAGGGCTCCTAACGTTGTCCCTATTTTTTCTTACATGATCTTTATCATTTTCAATTTTATATTTTGGTCTTTGATCCTTCTGGAGCTTGTTTTTGTGCATGGAGTGAGGTATGGGTCTTGTTTCTTTTTTTTGCAGATGAATATAAAATTATGCCAAAAACATTTGTTAAAAAGACTGTCTTTTCCCCCATTTAACTGTTTCAGGGTCTTTGTCAAATATCAACTGCCCATATGTGGATGGATTTATGTCTAGATTATCAACTCTGTTCCATTGGTCCATGTATCTGTTGTTGTACCAGTACCAGGCAGTTTTGACTACGGTGGTAGTCAGGTACAGTAAGGCCTTGCAATTTGTTCTTCTTTTTCAGTAATGCTTTACTTATCTGGGGCCTCTTTCCCTTCCATATGAGGTTGATGATTTGTTTCTCCATCTCATTAAAGAATGTTCTTGGGATTTGGATTGGAATTGCGTTAAATGCATAGATCACTTTTGGTACAATAGATATTTTTATAATGTTAAGCCTTCCTATCCATCAGCAAGGTATGTTTTTCCTCTTATGTAGGTCTCTTTTGGTTCCTTGCAAAAGCGCTTTGTAGTTTTCTTTGTATAAGGCTTTTACATCTCTGGTAAGATTTATTCTTAAGTATTTTATTTTCTCCGGGGCTACTGTAAATGGTATTGATTTGGTGATTTTCTCTTCGGTGTTCTTTTTGTTGGTGTAGAGGAATCTAACTGATTTTTGTATGTTTATCTTGTATCCCGATACTCTACTGAACTCTTCTATTAGTTTCAGTAGTTTTCTGGAGGATTCCTTAGGGTATCCTGTGTATAAGATCATGTCATCTGCAAATAGAGAGATACTTTTACTTCTTTCTTGCCAATCTGGTTGCCCTTTATTTCTTTATCTAGCCTAATTGCCCTGGCTAGGACTTCCAGCACAATGTTGAATTAGAGTGGTGATAAAGGGCATCCTTGTCTGATTCCCATTCTCAAGGGGAATGCTTTCAGGATCTCTCCATTTAGGATGATGTTGGCTGTTGGCTTTGTATAAATGCCCATAATTATGTTGAGGAATTTTCCTTCTGTTTCTATTTTGCTGTGAGTTTTTATCATGAATGGGTGTTGAACTTTGTCAAATGCCTTTTCTACATCAATTGATAAAATCATGTGATTCTTTTATTTATATGATGGATTACATTAATTGTTTTTCTAAAGTTGAAACATCCGTGCATACCGGATATGAATCCCCCTTGGTCATGGCTAGAATTTGTTGAGGATTTTTGCATCTAAGTCCATGAGGGAAATAGGTCTTTAATTTTCTTTTTTTGTGGTATCTTTACCTGGTTTTGGTATCTTTACCTGGTTTTGGTACCAGGGATATGGTGGCTTCATGGAATGAGTTTGGGAGTATTCCATCATTTTCAATGCTCTGAAATACCTTTAGTTGTAGTGGTGTTAACTCTTCTCTGAAAGTTTGGTAGAACTCTGCATTGAAGCCCTCTGGGTCAGGGTTTTTTTGGGGGGGAGGGGGGAGTTTTTTGATTACCTTTTCAAACTCTTCTTTTGTTATGGGTCTATTTAGTTGTTCTACCTCTGTGTTAGCATAGGTAGGTGGTATGTTTCTAGGAATTCATCCATTTCTTCTAGGGTTTCAAATTTGTTAGAGTATGATTTTTCATGGTAATCTGATATGATTCTTTTAATTTCAGTTGGGTCTGTTGTAATATCGCCCATGTCATTTCCTATGCAGGTTATTTGCTTCCTCTCCTGCTTTTCTTTTGTCAGTTTGGGCAATGGTCTATCAATTTTTTTTTTGATTTTTTCAAAGACCCAGCTTTTGGTCTTGTTAATTCTTTCTATGTTTTCTGTTTTCTATTTCATTTACTGCTGCTCTAATTTTTATTTGTTTTCTTCTGATGCCTGAGGGTTTCTTTTGTTGCTCTCTTTCTATTTGTTCATAATTATAAGGATAATTCTTTGATTTTGGCCCTTTCCTCTTTTTGGATGTGTGCATTTAGTGATATAAATTGGCCTCTGAGCACCGCTTTTGTTGTGTCTCAAAGTTTCTGATAGGAAGTGCTTTCATTCTCATTGGATTCTATGAATTTCTTTATTCCATCCTTAATGTCTTCTATAATCCAGTCTTTTTTGAGCAGGGTATTGTTCAGTTTCCAAGTGTTTAATTTCTTTTCCCTGCTTTTCCTGTTATTGATTTCAACTTTTATGGCCTTATGGCTAGAGAAGATGCTTTGTAATATTTCAGTGTTTTGGATTCTGCTAAGGCTTGCTTTATGACCTAATATGTGGTCTATTCTAGAGAATGTTCCATGTGCACTAGAAAAAAAAAGTTTACTTGGCTGCTATTGGGTGGAGTGTTCTGTATACGTCTATGAGGTCAAGTTGGTTGATTGTGGCATATAGATCTTCTGTGTCTTTACTGAGCTTCTTTCTGATGTCCTGTCCTTCACTGAAAGTGGTGTGTTGAAGTCTCCTACTATTATTGTGGAGCTGTCTCTCTCACTTTTCAATGCTGATAGAGTTTGTTTTATGTATCTTGCGGCCCTGTCACTGGGTGCATAAATATTTAATATGGTTATATCTTCTTGTCCCTTTAATCATTATATAGTGTCCTTCCTTATCCTTTATGATGAAATTAACTTTCATGTCTGTTTTGTCAGAAATTAATATTGTCACTCATGCTCTTTTTTGATTGTTGTTTTCTTGATATATTTTTTTCCATCCTTTGAGTTTTAGTTTGTGTCTCTAAGTCTAAGGTGTGTCTGTTGTACGCACCTTATAGATAGAGCATGTTTTTTAATCCATTCCGCCATTCTCTGTTTCTTTATTGGTGCATTTAGTCCATTTACATTCAGCATAATTATGGATAGGTATGGATTTAGTGCTATCATTTTGATGTCTTTTTTTGTGTGTTGTTGACAGTTTCTTTTTCCCGCTATTTTTTGTGCTGAGTGGTTTATCTTTATGTATTGTCTTTTCCTTATTTTCGTTGTTGTTGATTTTGTTTCTGCTGAGTCTCTATTTTTTTCTTGTATTTTATTTTGATGTATAGGATAGTTTGTCTCCTTTGTGGTTACTTCATTTTTTACCCCTATGTTTCTAAATTTAAACCTAACTTTTATTTCTTTGTATTGCCTTTTTATCCTCTCCATATGGAAGATCTATGACTACATTTCTTAGTCCCTCTTTATTGTTTTAATGCTGTCTTCTTTTACACAATAACATTGCTGTTACCGTTTTGAGCATTTTTTTAATCTTGATTTATTTTTTTGATTTCCCTGTCTGGGTCAACTTCTGATTGCTCTGCCCAGTGTTCTAGTCTTGGGTTGATACCTGATATTATTGATTTTCTAACTAAAGAACTCCCTTTAGTATTTCTTGTAGTTTTGGTTTGATTTTTACGAATTCCCTCAACTTGTGTTTATCTGGAAACGTCTTAATTTCACCTTCATATTTAAGAGATAGTTTTGATGGATATATGATTCTTGGCTGGCAATTTTTTTCCTTCAATTTTTTATATAAGTCATCCCATTGCCTTCTTGCCTACATGGTTTCTGCCAAGTAGTACGAGCTCATTCTTATTGACTCTCCTTTATAGGTGACTTTTTGTTTATCCCTAGCTGCTCTTAAAATTCCCTCTTTATCTTTGGTTTTGGCAAGTTTGATTATAATATGTCTTGGTGACTGTCTGTTAACTTCTACCTTATGTGGAGTTCGATGAGCATCTTTTATAGATATCGTCTTATCTTTCATGATATCAGAGAAGTTTCTGCCAACAAATCCTCAACAATTCTCTCTGTATTTTCTGTTATCCCTTCCTGTTCTGGTACTCCATTCACTTGTAAGTTATTTCTCTTGATAGAGTCCCACATGATTCTTAAGATTTCTTCATTTTTTTTTTAATTCTTTTATCTGATTTTTCTGCAAAAATGTTAGTGCCAAGTGATTTATCTTCGAGTTCAGAAATTCTGGCTTCTACTTGCTCAATTCTGCTCCTCTGACTTTCTATTGAGTTGTCTACTTCTGTAATTTTATTGTTAATCTTCTGAATTTCTGATTGCTGTCTGTCTATGGATTTTTTCATCTTATTAAATTTTTCATTATGTTCCTAAATAATCTTTCTAATTTCTTCAATTGCTTTATCTGTGTGTTCCTCGGCTCGTTCTGTGTATTGCCTCATTTCCTTTCTGATGTCTGAAGAGTTCTGTGTTCTTTTGTATTCTTTTTGTATTCTGTCTCTGGTAATTCCAGGAATGCACTTCCATCTAGAAAATCCCTTGATTCTTTGTTCTGAGACCTTGTTGAGGTAATCATCGTCTGTTTCTTTATGTGGCTTGATATTGACTGTTGTCTGCAAGCCATCTATAAGTTATTGTATTAGTTTATTTTATGTTTGCTTACTGTGTCATAGCTTCTTGCTTTGTTTTGTTTTGATATGCCCAAATGGGTTGCTTGAGTGAGCTAGCTTGATTATTTTCACCTTTGGAGTTCGTGATGTCCTGTCCCCAGATGGCTAGAGCTGTTATCAGGCATGTCAGTCTAGGAGCCCATTCACTTGTCTTGTATATGTTCAGCTCAGGTGTCCAGGTAGCTGATCATCAACTGTGTGGTACAGGCTCTGTATGACAGTCTTAGATCGTCAGGGGTGATTGGTGTGGGTACCAGTATCTGGTTGCAGCAGGGAGTCATGCTATGAACAAGTCAGAGGGCTGAGAACCATCCCCCAAGTGTCTATGAGGAAAGTGTGTCCCTCTTGCCTAGGGTATACAGTCGGATGTGTTCTGCAGACGGACCATGGGCACCCAATGTTTTTGGTTGTAAGGACTGGGAGGTACCAGTTATCCTTGGACCCCTGTCGTGGGTGGCTGGGTGACCTGAGTGGAGCTACCAGTCCTTAGGCCCCTGATGTGGGTAGGTGAGGACTCTCTTTAATAGGCAAAGTGGTGTCAAACATCAAACACCCACCTCTCTGCCGCAGAGCTGAAACAGTTGAAGTCTGCCAACAAGGGCCTATTCTCCTGAAATAGGCCCACACAGGTCCATGGAGAGGGGAAAGGAATTCAGAGCCCACGGACCTTTTATAACTGAACAGGAGCCGCTTCTGTCCTGAGATCCCCCGGTTAGTGGAGCTGGCAAATTATCTTTTCCCCAGTTGCAAATTTATTCATTTTCCAAGGCCAGAAGGATGGCTCTAGATGTCAACAGGGCCTGTCTCAGGCCCAGGGAAATGAACAGCCTCTGGAGCTGGCTTGAGGAGGGGGGACAGTAAAATATACGCAAGTACTTAGTTTTTGCCAAGAGCACCATTCTTCTCAGGTTTTGGAGGTGTGAGTAGGCAGTGTGGCTGGCTGCTTCTCCCTGAGGAAACTACGACTGAATACTAGTGCCAGCCTGCTGCAGACGCTGCTTCCAGGAATGGTGCCTGAGGGCTCCCCATGATTCAGGTCTGGTAACTCCTTTCTGCTTCTGAACGGTCTCTTCCTTCTCCTGCCCCTCAGTTCATTTTCTAAGCTTGCCTTTGATGCTCAATGCTCCTAGCTTGTCATAAATATACTTGTTTCACTTGTATTTTCGGGTCTTTGTTGCAAAGAGGCTAGCCAGAAGCGTCTGTCTATTCCACCATCTTGGCTCCCTCCCTATCTTTTTCATATTGTGAATAATGCTACAGTGAACATGGGTGAGCATACATCTATTTGTGCAATAGCCCTTATTTCTCTAGGATATATTTCTAGGAGTGGGATTGCTGAACCACATGGTATTTCTATGTCTAGTTTCTTAAGGAAGTCCCATATCATTTCCATAGGGGTTTTACCATTTTGCATTTCAACCAGCACTGAATAAAAGTTCCAATCTCCCCACAACCTCTCTAACATTTGTCATTTTTTATTTTTTTTGATTAGTGCCTAGTGATGTCAAGGTGAGATGGCATTTCATTTTAGTTTTCATTTGTATTCCCCTAATGGCTAAATTCTGCAGTCTGAAATTGATCAAACATGCAATCAAGGCACATTGATAATGACTGGTGATTTGAATGCAAAAGTTGGAAACAAAGAAAAAGGTTGGGCAATTGGAAAACATGTCCTTGGAGACAGGACCAATGCTTTAAGTCTTATGACAAAATTTTGCAAGACCAAAGACTTCTGCATTGCAAAAATCTGTTTTTGACCAACATAAACAGTCACTAAACATGAGAACATCTCAAGATGGAATACACAGGAATTACATCAACTACATCTGTGGAAAGAGATGATGGAGAAGCTCAATATCAACAATCAGAAAAAGGTCAGGTGCCTACAGTGGAGCAGACCATTAATTACTCAAAAACAAGTTCAAGTTGAAGTTGAAGAAAATTAGAACAATTTCACAGGAGCCAAAGCACAACTATGAGTATCTCCCACCTGAATTTAGAGACCATCTCTCAAGAATAGATTTGATGCATTGAACACTAAAAACTGAAGACCAGACAAGTTTTGGAATGACATCAAGGATATCTTATGTGATGAAAGAAAAAGGTCATTAAAAGCACAAGAAAGAAACAAAAGACCAAAATGGGTGTCAGGAGAGACTCTGAAACTTACACTTGAACTTCAAGTAGCTAAAGCAAATGGAAGAAATGATGAAGTAAAAGAGCTTAACAGAAGATTTTAGAGGGTGGCTCGAGAAGACAAAATAGTATAATAAAATGTACAAAGACCTGAAGATAGAAAACCAAAAGAGAAGAAAATGTTCAGCATTTCTCAAAGTAAAAGAACTGAAGAAAAAATTCAAGCCTCAAGCTGCAATATTGAAAGATTCTCTGGGGAAAATACTAAAAGATGCAGGAAGCTTCAAAGTAAGGTGGAAGAAATACACAGAGTCACTGCAACAAAAAGAACTGGTCGACATTCAAACATTTCAGGAGATAGCATATGATCAAGAATTGATGGTACAGGAAGAAGAAGACTTTCTTAGTCATCTAGTGCTGCTAAAATAGAAATACCACGAGTGGATGGCTTTAACAAAGAGAAATTTAACTCCTCATAGTATAGTAGGCTAGGAGTCCAAATTCAGGGCTTCAACTCCAGGAAAAGGCTTTCTCTCTCTCTCAGCACTGGAGAAAGGTCCTTCTCATCAACCTTCCCCTGGACTAGAAGTTTCTCCACACAGGAACCTCTGGTTCAAAGAACACACTGCTCCTGGCACTGCTTTCTTGGTGGTGTGATACCCCCACTCTCTGCTTGCTTCCCTTTCCTCTTATCTCTTGTAAGATAAAAGGTGGTTGTCTCAGGCTGGGTTCTCTACAGAAGCAAAACCAGTAAAGCATATAAATACATACATATAGAGAGAAATACTTATATCAAGGAAATAGCTCACATGATTGGAGAGGTTGGAATGTCCCAAGTTCGTGGATCAAGCTAGAGGCTTCACCTGATTCATATAGCCTCAGGGGTTGGCGAGCCTAAGATCAGGCAAGTCAGACAGCAGAGATTTTGCTCACAAGCTGTGAAGATTGATAAATCCCAGGATTGACAGGTGAGCTGCTAGCTCAAGTCCCAAGAACCAGAAGTCAGATGAATAAGAGGCAGCTGAAAGTTCCAGAACAAACCAAAAGCCTTGGTGAGGTGAACAGGAAGGAAGTAGGTGGCAGACAGAGGGCAGAGAGATGAAGGCTGAGGGGGCAGTGAGCTGCCATAGACCCCACCCTCACCAGTATCGCTCAGCAGATTCCATCATGGGCGTAATCACATATCAAATTTCAACAGGGAAGTGATCACATTACACAACTGCCAAAACACTGAGAATCATGGCCTAGTCAAGTTGACACACAATTTTAGCCATCACAGTGGTACAGGCCACAACTCAAGAAACTCTCTTTGCATTGGATCAGGGATGTGACTTAAGCAAGACAGTTACATACTACCCTAATCCTCTTTCACGTAATATAATGTTGCCTCAAAAAACAGGTAGAAAGATTAGTCTTTACAACACATAGGAAAATCACATCAAATGACAAAATGGTGGACAAAACACAATACTAGCAATCACGGCCTAGCCAAATTGACCTATTTTGGGGGGACACAATTCAATCCATGACAAGGTCCAAGCTACAATGAAGACATTGACAAAAAAGAAGTCTCCAGGAATTGACGGAATACCAATTGAGATGTTTCAACAAACTGATGCAGCACTGGAAGTGCTTACTCATCTATGCCAGGAAATTTGGAAGCCAGCTACCTGGTCAACTGACTGGAAGAGATCCATATTTGTACCATTCCAAAGAAAGCTGATTCAATAGAATTCAGGAATTATTGAATAATATCGTTTATATCAAAGGCAAGTAAAATTTTGCTGAGGATCATTCAAAAGCAGCTACAACAGTATATCGACAGAGAGCTGCCAAAAATTTAAGCTGGATTCAGAAGAGGATATGGAGCCAGGGACATAATTGCTGATGTCACATGGATCCTGGTTGAAAGCAGAGAATACCAGAAAGAGGCTTCCCTGTGTTTTACTGACTACGAAAAGTCATTCAACTGTATGGATCATAAATTATGGATAACATTATGAAGGATGGGAATTCCAGAACACTTAATTGTGCTCATGAGGAACCTGTACATAGATCAAGAGGCAGATGTTTGAACAGAACAAGGGGATATTATGTGGTTTAATGTCAGGAAAGTTGTGCACCAGGATTGTATCCTTTCAGCATACCTATTCATACATATTCTGTATGCTGAGCAAATAATTCGAGAAGTCGAATATATGGAGAAGAATGGGGCATCAGGATTGGAGAAAGACTCATTAACAACCTGCGTTATACTGATAACACAAACTTGCTTGCTGAAAGTGAAGAAGATGTGAAGCACTTATTGAAGAATATCAAAGACCACAGCCTTCAGTATGGATTACACTTCAACATCAAGAAAACAAAAATCCTCACTCTGGACCAATAAGCAATGTAATGATAAATGAAGAAAAGATTGAAGTTGTCAAGAATTTCATTTTATGAAAAATCCACGAACAAAAGGAACTCGGCACAGGAGAGTAAGAGGAACAAAAAGAACGTTAGCACCTAATAAAAAAAAAAAAAAAAACTACAAAATGACAGCAATAACCTTATACCTATCAATATTTACAGTGAACATAAATGACCTAAATGCACCCATAAAGAGACACATAGTGATAGAATCGTTCAAAAAAACAGGATCCATTGATAGGATGTCTATAAGAAACACACCTTAGAAACAAAGATGTAAATTTCTTAAAAATTAAAGGATGGAAAAAATGTATCAAGCAAATAACTTCCAAGTAAGAGCAGAAATGGAAATACTAACCTCAGAAAAAATAGGTTTTAAAACAAAATCCACCATAAAAGACAAAGAAGGGCACTATGTAATGATTAAGGGGACAATCCCTCATGAAGGCTTAACCATAATAAACATCTACACACCCAATGACAGGGCTCCTAAATATGTAAAATAAACTCTAATAGCACTGAAAAGAGAAATTGACAATGCCACAGTAATGGTAGGAGACTTTAACGCACCACTCTCAGTAAAGGACAGAACATCTAGAAAGAAACTCAGCAAAGATACAGAAGAGCTAAAGAGTACTATCAGCCAGCTTGACCTCGTAGACATATATAGAACATTTCACCCAACAGCTGCAAAATATGCATTGCTTTCCAATGCTCATGGAGCATTCTCCAGAATAGACCACATCTTAGGCCACAGAGCAACCCTCAACAAAATACAAAACACTGAGCACAATGATATCAAAGTAGAAATTAACAACAGGAAGAGTAAGGAAAAATAATCAATTACATGGAAACTGAATAACACTCTGCTTAAAAACCACCAGGTAATAGAACAAATCGGAGATGGAATCAAAAAATTCCTAGAATCAAATGAGAATGAAAAACACATCATACCAAACAAAACCTTTGGGACAGCAAAGGCAGTCCTCAGAGATCAGCTTATACCAATAGATGCACACATCAAAAAAGAAGAAAGGGATAAAATCGAAACATTAGCTATACAACTGGAACAAATAGAAAGAGAACAGCAAAAGAAGCCCACAGCCACCAGAAGAAATGAAATAATAAGAATAAAAAAAAGAATTTCTTTTTATTTGGATCCACAAGTACCACCCATGGAAGCAAGCAGTTAAGAAATCAAATACTGCATTGCATTGGGGAAATCTGTTGCAAGAGGCCTCTTTAAAGTGTTGAAAAGCAAAGATGTCACCTTGAAGACTAATGTGTTCCTGATCCGTGTTGTGGTGTTTTCAATTGCCTTATATGCATGTCCATGAATAAGGAAGATGGAAGAAGAATAGACGTATTCGAGTTGTGGTCTTCAGGAAGAACATTGAATATATCATGGACTGCCAAAGAGCAAACAAATCTGTCTTGGAGGAAGTACAACCAGAATGCTCCTTAGAAGCAAGGATGAGGACGCTGTGTCTTATATACTTTGGACATATTATCAGGAGAGGCCAGTCCCTGGAGAAGGACATCATGCTTGGTAAAATAGAGGCTTGGAGAAAAAGAGGAAGACCCTCAACAAGATGGACTGACAGTGGTTGTAACAATGGGCTCAAGCATAACAGCAATCATGAAGATGGTGCAAGACCAGGCAGGGATTTTCCTGTTGTATATATGGACTCTATGAGTCAGGCCCGAATCGATGGCGCCTAACAACAATAACAACATTTGATAAAGGGACTCTATTTTATTAAAGATCAGCTGACCGTAGAAAAATGGATTTATATCATCTGTGTTCTCAATTCTTTCTGTTGGTCTACGTGTCTGTCATTGTACCAGTACCAGGTTGTTTTAACTACCGTAGTTGTGTATTAGGTTTTGAAATCAGGTAATGTGAGGCCTCCTACTTTGTCCTTCTTCTTCAATAATCCTTTACTTCTCCAGGGCTTTCTTCCTTTCCATATAAAGTTAATGATTAGTTTTTCCATTTCATTACAGAATGCTGTTGGTATTTGGATCTGGATTGCATCATACCTGTAGATCACTTTGTATAGAATTGACGTTTTTACATGCTGAGTCTTCCTACCCATAAGCACGGTATGATTTTCCATTTATGGAGACAAGTTCTTTTGGTTTCTTGAAGTACTGTTTTGTAGTTTTCATTGTATAGGTCTATTACATGCCTAGTTACATTTATTCCTAAGTATTTTATTTTATTAGGTGCTAACCCTGATTGAATTTTTCAAGACCAATGACTTCTTTGTTGCAAATACCTTTTTCATTAACATAAAGAGCAACCATACGCATGAACCCTACCAGATGGAATACACAGGAATAAAATCGACTACATCAGTGGAAAGAGACAAAATGGAAAAGCTCAATATCATCAGTCAGAATAAGACCACGGGCTGACTGTGGATCAGACCATCAATTACTCTTATGCAAGTTCAAGTTGAAACTGAAGAAAATTAGAACAAGTCCGTGAGTGCCAAAGTACGACCTTGAGTATATCCCACCTGAATTTAGAGACCATCTCAAGAATACATTTGACACATTGAACACTAATGACCTAAGACCAAACGAGTTGTGGAATGACATCAAGGACATCATTCATGAAGAAAGCAATAGGTCATTAAAAAGATAGGAGAGAAAGAAAAGACAAAAATAGGTGTCAGAAGAGACACTGAAACTTGGCCTTGAATGTCCAGTAGCTAAAGCCAAAGGAAAAAATGATAAAGTAATAGAGCTGAACAGAAGATTTCACAGGGCAGCTCAAGAAGATTAAGTACTACACTGACATGTACCAAGACTTGGAGGTGGAAAGCCAAAAAGAAAGAACACACTCCACATTTTTCAAGCTGAAAGAACTGAAGAAAAAATTCAAGCCTCAAGTTGCAATATTGAAGGATTTTATCTGGAAACTATTAAATGATGCAGGAAGCATCAAAAGAAGATGGACGGAGTATACAGAAACACTATACCAAAAAGAATTGGTCGGCGTTCAACCATTTCAGGAGGCAGCATATGATCCGAAACCGATGGTACTGAAGGCAGAAGTCCAAACTGCACTGAAGGCATTGGTGAAAAAGATGGTTTCAGGAATTGACAGAATACCAATTGAGATGCTTCAACAAACTGATGCAGCACTGGAAGTGCTCACTGGTCTATGCCAAGAAATTTGGAAGACAACTACCTATCCAAACAGCTAGAAGAGATCCATGTTTATGCCTATTCCCAAGAGAGGCGGTCCAACAGAATATGGAAATTATCGAACAATACCATTAATATCACACACAAGTAAAATTTTGCTGAAGATCATTCAAAAGCAGCTGCTGCAGTACATCAACAGGGAACTGCCAGAAATTCAAGTGGAATTCAGGAGAGGACTTGGAACCAGTTATGTCATTGCTGATATCAGATGGATCCTGGCTGAAAGCAGAGAATACCAGAGAGATGTTTACCTGTTTTTATTGACTATGCAGAAGCATTTCACTGTGTGTATCATTACAAATTATAGATGACGTTGTGAAGAATGGGAATTCCAGAACACTTAATTGTGCTCAGGAGGAACCTGTACACAGACCAAGAAGCAGTCCAAACAGAACAAGGGGATATTGCGTCATTTAAAGTCAGGAAAGTTGTGTCAGGGTTGTATCCTTTCACCATACCTGTTCAATCTGTGTGTTGAGCAAATAGTCTGAGAAGATGGACTATATGAACAAGAATGAAGCATCACGATTGGAGGAAGATTTATTAACAACCTGCATTATGCAGATGACACAATCTTGCTTGCTGAAAGTGAGGAGCATTTATTGATGAAGATCACAGACCACAGTCTTTATTACAGATTACACCTCAACATAAAGAAAACAAAAATCCTTATAACTGGACTAATAAGCAGCATCATGATAAATGGATAAAAGATTGAAGTTGTCAAGAATTTCATTTTACTTGGATCCACAATCAACACACACAGAAACAGCAGTCAAGAAATCAAAAGACGCATTACATTGGACAAATCTGGTGCAAAACACTGCTTTAAAGTGTTAAAAAGCAAAGATGTCCCTTGAAGACTAAGGTGAACCTAACTCAAGCCATGGTGTTTTCAATCACCCCATATGCATGTGAAAGCTGGTCGATGAATAAGGAAGACAGAAAAAGAATTGACACCTTCGAATTCTGGTGTTGGTGAAGAATATTGAATATATCATGCGCTGCAAAAAGAACAAATGAATCTGTCTTGGAAGAAGTAAAACCAGAATGCTTATTGTAAACAAGGATGGGGAGACTACATCTCACAAACTTTGGATACCTTATCAGGAGAGGTCAATCCCTGGAGAAGGACATCGTGCTTGGTAAAGCAGAGGGTCAGAGAAAAGGAGGAAGACTCTCAAAAAGGTGGATTGACACAGTGGTTGCTACAATAGGCTCAATCATAACAACAATTGTGAGGATGGCACAGGTCTGGGCAGTGTTTCTTTCTGTTGTACAAAGGGTCACTATGAGTCAGAACCAACTAGAGGGCACCTAACAACAGCAACAACAACAATGAACATTGATTAAACAATCGAATGAATGATACAATCCTTAAACCCAGGAAACCTGAGGTCTGAAGTGTCAAAGAGGCTCAGTAACTTGCCCATGTTCACTCAATTAATAAATACTAGACTCAGGATTTGGGCCACAGCAGAAGGACTCTGGGAGTTCATACTTTAAACCTCTATCCCACACAACAGCTTGCCCATCCTCCTAGGAAGAAAATCAGGAAAATAGCCATTTAGTACTTCATGCTAACCACTGGAGCATCACCAAATGTAAAAAGAGAAGGCAATAAAAGATGAATTCATGACAACTTTTGGTATTCAGTCAGACTCCCTACCAGACTACTTACTGTCTAGGAGACAAAGGATTTCAATCTTTAGAATCGCTTGGCAGTTGAGTTCAAGCAGGATCCATAGAGAGCCTTCTGAACTGACAGTCTGAAACTCCAAGGTAATGCCTGTGGACTTCTTTCCACCAATGGCCACCACAGGGTTAATAAAACAAAGCATGAATTGGCTTGCATGTTCCTGTGATGCACCACCTATGTCACTGGTATTTCAAATACCAGCGGTGTCACTCATGGCGGACATGTTTCAGCAGGGCTTCAAGACTAATACAGACAAGGAAGAAAGGCCTGGCAATTTACTTCCAAAAATAGTCAATGAAAATCTTATAGCTCATAACAGATTATTGTCCTTGATTTGGACAAATCATCAGGAGTTATCAATCACTGGTGAATGGAGGGCCAGCAAGGTGAGAGAGACCCTACGTGAGATAGACTGGCACAGTAACTACAACGATGGACTCAAACATGCCAGCAAGCTTGAGGAATATGTGGGATCAGGCAACACCTCATTTGGATGTACAAGAGGTCCTCATGAGCTAGAGTCAACTCATGGCAGCTCTCTATCTCTATCTGGAATTATCCAAGTTAGAAAAGTATGTGTTTGCTGTTGTTAGGTACAGAGCCCACTTTGCAAATTCTGACCATGTCAGGCCCAGAGAGTCCTTGAGGTATACGCCAATGATGGCAGCAGCGGCAGTGAAAGAGGGGCATCCAGATTTGGGGAAGCCTTCTGATAATAATAATTATTTCCTGTCAAATTCATTCCCAGTTCTACAGGTATGTACACATGCATTCCCTCATTTGCTGTTTCAGCATCACTGAGGCAGCCATATCTGGTATCATTAGTGCAATGTTACAGACAAGGAGACTCATGTCTAGAGATAGTGGAAGGTCCAGGGTTCAAAACCAGGTTTCCAGAATCCAAGACCAGAGCCAGGCTGGGGCATATGGTCCCTAAGATCATAGAAATAAATAAGATGCAGAGTCCCGAAGATCCAGAAACTTGGAATTAAAAAATAATAATTAGATGGTCTCACATTGTTACAGGACAGGGCTTCCCAGCTCAGGACTAAGCCCTGCTTAGGCTCTTACCTTCTTCTGACCAAGAATGACCAGGAGAGGCTCAGAGATTCCACAAGAACAAACGTTTATTAGAGACAGATAACAGGCTCACGAGGGACAGAGGGAGAGGGGTTTCCACCTACGTTAGCCTCCAGTCTCCCACTGGACAAAGGATTTCCTAGGGCTTATAAAAGTTTTTAGGCAGGAAAAAGGCATTATCTTTATTCATTAGATGGGTGGAGATTTCTAGGAGAAGGGGAGGGATTATGAAAATCAAACCTGTGCGCAGTTAGGATTCAAGATGGACTTCCTTGCAGAGGTTGCTGGACCAAGATGGAGCCTCTCACAAAGGCTGCCGGCAGGTCAAATGGGGCTTATTCTGGGATGTCGTGCATGTGTGATGCCTCTGGATCTTGGTTCGAGCCCCAGCGAGTGGTCTTTATTCATGTTGTCTCAGGTGGAAGGTCATTCATAGTCCACGTTGATCTTTACTGCATATGCTCTGCACCTGGTGAGGCCTTGAAAAACAACTCAGGAAGATTATCAGTAATTTATAGCTAGTCAAGCACACAGGGGCTTGAAATGTAGCCTTTATTTAATTCAGCCAGCCCAATTTCTTCCCTGTCTCAACATGAGAGTCTCAACTCTACACTCAACTCAGCCCCCAGAGTCTGAAATCCTCATGAGATCAATTCCTAATCCCACAGCACTCAAGAAGTAAGTCCTCATTTGTACTAAGTGAAAAAATATCACCTTGGGAGCCATCAACCTGCAGGAGGTTTAGAAAAGGAAATTCTAAAATAAATACTATTTAAAAGAAGTACCTTTTGTATTTTTTCCTAAGCAGACACAAGGTCTGTAGTGTCTGGGAGAAAAATCCAAGTCTAGATATCAGAGAAATACACCAGGTATTTAATCTTTGCCTCTTTGTAGCATTTCACCTTCAGAAAATTAGAAGTGGAAACAGAGTAGCAGGATCTGCTGCAGGGGTGAGTGGGGATCACTTCTGGCATTCATCACCTAAAACAATGCCTCAGGTGTTGTCCATGCTCAATAAAAGTTTTTTGAGTGAAATAATTTGCCTTAGGTAGCAGCTAACACTTTGGGAAAGAGAGAAGTCAGATCCAGACCCAAAGTTTGCTTTAGTTAAGAACATCCCTGAAAGGGTGTCACAGAGAAGAGTCTCCAGATCTTAAATCATTTAAAATATAGAACATTTATTAAGCGTTCAAGGGTACATTCAAATGGGGAGCCACACGTCCACCAGAGTGAAACCAAACAGGTATTAAATGGAAGAACAGTGGACACATTTAAGGAGTTAGAACGAAGAACCTAAGTTACATCATTTGATTAGAGGTTACAAACATATGTCGATATAAGGCAGGTTTATCTGAAGGCAGGGTGCTAGGAGGGGATTGGTTTGGAGTACATGTGTGTTCCCCTTAGACTGGCTACAGAGTGATATTGCAGGGGTACGTGTGAGAAGGGGGGGGCGGGTTACAGGACACTCCTTTCTTAGAGCAATTTGCTCGAATGAAACCTTTCTTGTGAACAGTTGCCAGGGAGACTCAGATAAGAGTGGTGCTAAGGTCTTTTCCCTGAGACTTTGTTTCTGCATCTTTATCATGGAAGAAGGACTATTTATTTATTTGTTTTTGCAACAGATTTGCCCAATGCAATATGTCGTTTGATTTCTTTCTCTCTTTTTTTTTTTTTTTTGGTTGTGCTTTAGATGAAGGTTTATAGAGCAAATGAGTTTCTCATTAAACAATTAATACACATATTGCCTTGTGACATTGGTTGCCAATCCTATGATAAATCAACACTCTCTTCTTCTTGACCTTGGGTTTCCTATTTCCAATCCTATAGCTTCCCTGTCTCCTCCTGACTTCTCATCTTTACCCCTTGGCTGGTGTGCCCATTTAATCTCATATACATACATGGTTGAGCTACCTTTATTATTGTTTGTTTTGTAGGTCTGTCTAATCCCTTGGCTGAAGGGTGAACCTTGGGAGTGATTTCAGTACTGAATTAAAAGGGTGCCTGTGGGCCATACTCTTAAAGTTTCTCCAGTCACTGTCAGACCAGTAAGTCTGGTCTTTCTTTGTGAGTTTGAATTTTGTTCTACATTTTTCCCCAGCTCTGTCTGGACCCTCTATTGTGATCCCTGTCAGAGCAGTCAATGGTGGTAGCTGGGCAAAGTCTAGTTGTGCTGGACCCAGTCTGGTGGAGGCTGTGATAGTTGTGGTCCGCTAGTCCTGTAGACTAATCTTTCCCTTGTGTCTCTGGTTTTCTTCATTCTTCCCTTGCTCCAGGTAAGGTGGAACAAGTGGAGTATCTTAGATGACTACTCACAAGCTTTTAAGACCCCACTTTGGCCACTCACCAAAGTTAGGATGTAGAACAATTTCTTAGGAGAAATATTTCTTGAGGCCATCTGGTAGAAAAGTTTTGGTAGACCTTGAGAGTTTACCGAAATTCTTCCAGCTTGAATACAGAGAAAACATCTCCATAATTATCCATGGTTGCTGACCAGAGAAAAGACTCAAAGGTGTACAATGTTAAAAGTCTCAATTTGACTTTGCTGAATATAGCAGGAACCCAGGTTAATTTAGCCATTTCACTTTGGTCAAAGAGGCTTGAAGGTTTCTCCTTTACAAGGGGTACACAAAAAGTCAGTTGTACTTTAATGTAGAAACTGCTGCTAATGAGAGCAACACAGGCTTAATTGTGTACAAATATGAGTCTCTTTTTCCTCTCACTCTAAGGTGGCGCTTTGGCTCAAGTTGTCTCCTCTCCTTGGAGCTGCTTTCCCTGGCAGTGCCGATATCCAGCTGGTACAATCCCAACCATATTCCTAAACCCAAATGTGCAGCCACTTATTTCAGGAAAGGTTTCTGTACCCCCTAACCAGATAAGCTCTTTCCTGGAACCAACATCAGATTTCATCTCCCTTTGGACGCTATTAACCCCGAATTTTTAGCACAATCGACCTAAATATCTTGAGTACTGTGGATGTAACTTACCATTAGGGACCTTAAGTCTCTGCACATAAATTTCAATGTACACAATGTTTTTTTTCAACTGAATTGACATTTATTGACCCTAAGAATGGCAATACTTTATTTCTCTAATGTCCAATAAAACAGGTGTGGCTTTGACTTAATAAGACTGCTTTATCATTTTGAGCTTTGTTGAATTTTGGGACCATTTTCATTGTCCAAGGCACCTGAGCTCATAGACACAAATGAGTGTACTCCTTCAACGTGGACTCCTTGGGGTATGCACATTTGTTTCATTACTGCTGATTAAAACATTTCAGGAACTACTTCGGTGGACTCACTCCCTCCTCAGCCTTAAGAGGAAATCTGTCTTATTGGCTCCTTTTGTGTATTGAACTGCGGCAGCTCTATGTCCTGAGGAATGAATACCAGTCTAGCATTTTAAAATCAACCAACCAATTTGTTTCAGTGCTGGAGTTAAAACTAGCAGCATTTTGACTTGCTGAGACATAATATATGTCTGTAACCTGTGCTTCAAAAATAATTTAAGGGACTAAAATACATTCAAGAAATATCTAACAGTTACAAAAAGGTATCTAGAACATACAATGAACACTTGTTACTGTTGTATGCCATCAAGTCGATTCTGACTCATCGTACCCTATATGACAGAGTGGAAACGCCTTATACTATTTTCTAGGCTGTAATTTTTAGGTGACCAGATCACCAAGTCTTCTCTCCCCCTGAGAAGCTAGTGAGTTCAAACCACAGACCTTTTGGTTAGCAGCTGACCGCTTAACAATTGGACTACTGGGGATTCTTTCAATGAACACAAAACCAAAAAATCAAACCTGTTGCTGTAGAGTTGATTCCAACTCACAGTGAACCTAAAGAACAGAACAGAACTGCCTCATAGCGTTTCCAAGGAGTGTCTGCTGGATTTGAACTGAGTAACTGCTACATAGGTACCATATAAACTATCATCAACATCACTGAATCACCAATACTACATTGTACTATAAGCAGTCAATAAGCTCTTTTCCTCAACATGATGATTTTAAGATTTGGGTTGATAATCTTAGCTACAGAGAATCCATTTTCACCGCCACACAATGTTCTGCTCTTTTAGATACCATAATTTGTTTAAACACTAGTCATTCTTTGGTTACTAATTTATTTCTATTATATCAAATGGCTTCATTTTTATTTTTTTAATTTCAATTTGACAATCTCTGAATTTTAACAGTGAGTTTAGTCCACTTACATTTATTTTCCTTACTACAAGGTTTATTTATGCCATCTCATGAGATTTCTATTCATTTTTTTCTATTATTCTCTGTTATCAATTATTTTTGCCTTGTTTTGATTGATAAGTTATAAAAAATCCATTTATTACCCTAAACTTTAAAAAAAAATTCATTTTCATTTTTCAAGAGCATGGACTTTGATTAAAATTATAAATACCTGAGAAACACTATCAGTTGTTGAAAAGGTAAATAATCATATTTGAGTATTGCTTTATGCAAATATGGATGCTTGTTTGATACAGTGGAAGAGTGTGTCAATCTACGTTTCTTAGAACCACACATATTAGAAATCATCTTCTATGACAATCTTCTTTATTTTGAAAATGAATTTCTTGCTCAAGTGTCACTGCTTTCCTGGTGGTGTTTTACCAAGAATATAGAAAAAAAAAATTTGAGAATCCATAAACATTGTTATGTTTGTCATGAAAATCCAAAAAGGTAGCCTGAAACAAGACAGCCCCCCGCCCCCCGCCTTTTTTTTTTTTTTTAATTTCAAGACATTGCAAAGATTTCACTTCTCGGTCCTTCTCTTGGTCCTTCCTAGATTGTGGTAGCCATGACACAAGGAAATGATACAGAAGTTACTGAATTGTTTCTTCTTGGATTTGGTGGCCAACACAAGTTTCGGTATGTCCTCTTTATTCTATTTCTAGTGATCTATATGACCTCCATAATGGGTAATATTGGAATGATCCTACTCATAAAGACAGATCCCAGGCTTCAAACACCCATGTACTTTTTCCTACAACACTTGGCTTTTGTTGATATCTGTTACACCTCTGCCATTACTCCCAAGATGCTACAAAACTTCATAGTTGAAAATAAGTCAATATCTTTTGTGGGATGTACAATACAATTATTTATTTATGGAACATTTGTAACTGCTGACTGCTACCTCCTGGCTACCATGGCAGTGGACCGGTATGTAGCCATCTGTAACCCACTTCACTATCCCTCAGTCATGTCTCGAAGAGTCTGCATCCAGTTGGTAGCAGGTTCATATGTAGTAGGCTCAATAAATGCCTCCATACACACAGGTTTTACATTTTCACTGTCCTTCTGCAAGTCCAATATCATCAATCACTTTTTCTGTGATGTTCCCCCAATTCTCTCCCTGTCATGCTCCAGTATCAAAATCAACATCTTGCTACTTGCTGTCTTTGTGGGATTTAACTTGATGTTCACTGTGATGGTCGTCATCTTCTCCTACATATATATCCTGGGTGCCATCCTAAAGATGTCTTCTACTGCAGGGAGAAAGAAAGCCTTCTCCACGTGTGCCTCCCACCTGACAGCAGTCACCATTTTCTATGGGACCCTCTCCTACATGTACTTACAGCCTCACTCTAATAATTCAGAGGAAAATATGAAAGTGGTCTCCACATTTTATGTTATTGTAATCCCCATGTTAAACCCCCTGATCTACAGCTTGAGAAATAAGGAGGTAAAAGAAGCTCTAAAACTGATGGGAAAGAAGTTCTGGACTGGACTTAACTTATTAAAATGTATCACAGCAAAGTAACAAGCACAGATGCTTTAAAAATTTTTAATGTTTCTGAAATTACAGGCATTGTCACATCTAAAATTAGTGCTAACTCATACAATACATAACATCTTAGAATGTGGGAAATATAGTAAAAACATCACCTGGGACTAGTTTTTCCTGGAAAATGGTTTGAGAAATATATTTCCCACTACCCATGAAAGATTTTATCAAGATTATTCATAATATTAAGAAGCACGTATAAAGTTTGTAAACTAGTTGCTTGAAGTGTATTTCAAATGTAAAACATTTATTTGCATGTGATCAATGTTAAAAACAAAGTTCATAATTTTCCATTTCTATAAACCAATTCCCTAAATTGTCTACAATAAGATTCTCCATACATTTTTCAAAGTACTGCACAAAATTGAATATAAAATAAAATCATTGCTACGAGAAGTATTGTTCTGAAGCCATGCTTTGTTTTCCTAATTTTCCCATTTTAGTGACATTTTCTAGCATTTGGAAATATTTATTTCTGTTACTAGTTACCTCCTTTATTCTGAATTCACCTCTTTCTTGTCTAAGAAAAGGGAACTCTTGCAAACATTTTATATTTCTCTCTCCAATAGAGATAAAAAAAGAGAATCTTAAATATAGATGGATATAATAACCTAAAAGTTAACCATTCATTTATAAAAAAAGCAAACCAATCATTTTAATTCAGACAAGTAGCTTTAATTGGGCAAGAGAAGAAGATACATTTTTCAAATCCAATATCCCACATAAATTTTAAGAGAAGAGGAAAAGAATAACTTGCAGTCAATGTAGGAATACCTTAATCTCCCCATAAAAGGCTTCCTTTATAAAAGAAATAGCCTTTTATCCCAAGAAAGTTCCAAGTATCTTTGGGGACAAGGACAAAGCAACACTGCTGAAGAGTCAGTAGCAAGTAGACAGAGCATGGTTTGAGAGGTAGAAATAGAAAGTTGGAGATCCAGTGAAGAAGAAGCTTTCTACATCTTGGAAAGTCTAAATGGCCAACATGGGAATGGGAAGCAAAACAGAGAATTACATAGTAGTCTACAATCAATGCTGGGGTGAAGAATATAAGCTCTGTGACAAGTGGACAAACAGCCAAATCTCTGAGGCCTATATGAGGCAGAAACAGCTGGCCCCAAAGAAAAAGATCCTGTTCTCCCAAGGAAAATGGTGAACTGAAATGTAAGACTCATTCACAGCCTAGTATAGCCACCAGGTACCTGAGAAAACCAACTGGAAAGGCAGCTGGAACCAAGGCATGATGAAGACTGAGCAAATACCCATTCAGCACATCCCAAAGTTCCACCATAAGTAGGAAACCCTCCTGAAAACGTAGAACGCACTTAAATCATCCTGTGGTCTTTTCTGGTACATACTATGGATTGTCATTTTTAAATTCCATTCCACCCTTCTAAATGGAGATTAAAAAGCCTAAAACTACATTTGGCTTAGCACCTAGTAGTCTGCATATGAATCAGGTATATTCATGGGAGAATTGGAAAGTAGAAGTGAATTACTGACAAGCAAGGAAAAAGAGACTTGAGTAGTTAGATATGGTTGCTATGGGCAGACTCAGAATTCCAGCATCTAGTCATCAATTTCAGAGTATCACAGGCAGTTGGGGTGGTAGCAGCAAGACCAGGAGTAGCAGCAGCTTCCTGCCCTATGGAACCCAGCTTCCTTGATGCGTTCCTGAAGTGCATTCCTTCATCTCCTCAAAAGATTCTGTATGCATCGAGTCCCCTTTATTAAAGCTCTTTCTGCTTGAAATATCTGGTATGGTTTCTTTCCCTAGATCTAGCTTTGACAGATACACCCACCACACCAAATATCCAGATACTTACTGCACTTGGATGACACCAGAAATATTCCTGAAATTAACAATCAAGAGGGAAAAGGGCAGTAGGATGCCTAGTAGTCTGTATCACTAATGGTAACAGGGTTTACAGGAGCCTGAAGTAGACATGCAAACCTCACTCCAGGCGTCAAAATGTTGTAGATCCATTACATGTAGTACTGAGTCTTCCCCACAGTAGATATTTAGTAGGGATCAAACAAATGAAAACCATAACATGAGCAGTGTCCATGTTATACAAATACCAAACTGGACTGGCTGCATGAAAATCGCCTGAGGTTTTTTTTTTTTTTTTTTTAAGAGTAGATCTCTGACATAAATTCCTATAGTATTCAGTATATGCAATTTGAAGGACTTCTAAAAATTTCCCAAGAGATTCTGATACTGCACTAGTTTCTGGAGTCACTGACTACGCCCTACCAGGCATGAAAGGATTACGTGAGAAGATTCCCTAAGGATTGTTGGGGAGATGCCTAGTTACACCAGAAATGTTGTAACATCCCTTTTTCTAGCTGATGGTTAATGTTCCTCTTTGGTAGGCTCCCTAACCATGGTGTGATTCATCATGCCACCAGGACAGATGATTGTCTCTACCAACACAGAAGCACTGAAGTAAGGAAAATAACTTACCATTCTATTGCCAATAGCCAGCCCATTCCTAGCACATTGTAGCTGCTCAATAAATATTGTTGAATAAATAAATAGATTTATGAAAGAAGAAAGGACAGACCAGAAACCTAGGCAGGACAAGCTCACATGAGTCGGAAGCAGTAAACTACAGCCCAGCACAGCGGTTCCTGAGATGAAAAGTGCAGCAGCAGCCAGAGTTAATTGAGAATAGCCAAGTTTATTGGGTGGAACAACTGCCTGTAACAGCATCACAATAGCATTGTTGGAAATAAACACACAGAATCAAAATTTAAAATAAGTCTCTGTCATTTTACATGAAGATGTGTAGGATGACAGGTAGGCAGATATATTCCTTCAGATCCTTAATACCTTAAAGTTAGCCACTTCTAATATACCAAAAAAAAAAAAAAAAAACCCAGTGCCGTTGAGTTGGTTCCTACTCATAACGACCCTATAGGACAGAGTAGAACTGCCCCACAGAGTTTCCAAGGAGCGCCTGGAGGATTCAAACTGCTGACCCTTTGGTTAGCAGCCACAGCACTTAACTACTACGCCACCAGGGTTTCCATTTTATTAAATAAATATGTGAACACCAGCTTGAGCAAACTATCAGAGATCTCTGTTCACAAGCAAAAGGGCACTTTGCTTTGTTTCTTTTTTGTTATTATTGATATTGTTTTACTTTGTTTTGTTTTTGAGGTCAGGTATGTGTGTGCTAGTGAGAAACAGGTGTACAGAGAGACAAGAAACATGGACAGAGTACCTAATGGCATAAGGTAATTATGACACCAAAGAGGGTATGAGCAAGGGTGGCCTTCAGCTCAGAGGAAAGTTGGGCACTTATGGCAATAGATGCTTGAGTACTCCCTCCATCCCTTCCCTCCAGGAAAGTCACACATTTGATGGATTGTTCTATAACACTGATATGATTTGGTACGTAGTAACTGACTAGTGTGGTTAAGAAAATGTCGTCAGATTACTGCCAAAGGTATTGGTGCTAGGAGGTAAAAGGTAATGACTTCCAACCACCATCGTAAAATAAGTGGATTGGTGGGGAGTAATGTGACAGTGTCTCAGAAACACCCCAGGTGGAACAGATGAGAGTGGAGAGGCACTACTTTCTAAGATTTAACACAGAGAAGGTTGTATTCTTAATTATATCAAAACCGTAATCAAACCACTTGCCATTGAGTTGGTTCTGACTCATAGCGATCCTATAGGACGGAGTAGAATTGCCCAGTAGGGTTTCCAAGAAGCATCTGTTGGATTTGAGCTGCCAACCTTTTGGTTAGCAGCCAAGCTCTTAATCACTGTGCCACCAGGGCCCCATTCCTAATGAGTCTTTTTTACCTCTCACCCCTAGCTTATGGGACACTGTCACCATGTTTTTTCTCAAGGTTTCTTCATCCGCTTTAAGTTGCCTTCCCTGGCAGTACTGATCTCCACCTGGTACAATCCCGAACGTATTTCTAAAACCAAATGTGACGCCAATTATTTCAAGAAAGGTTTCTAGATCCGCTACCAGATGAGCTCTTTCCCTAAATGAAAATCAAATGTTTGATTTCTGTCCCATTTGAACACTATTAGCTCTGACTTTTATAACGGAACATTAGCTTAAATATTTTGAGGACTGAGGATGTAACTTACCATTATAGACTCTCTGTACGTAAATTTTAGCATACACGATGCTCAATTTTTCTTTTCAAATGTATTGATGCTTTTTAATTCTAAGAATGGTGATAACTGATTTCTCTAATGTCTTGTAAAACAAGCTTCGCTCTGATTGAATAACTGCTTTATTCTTTTGAGTTTGTTGAATTTTGGGATGATTTTATTTATTCAAGGCATCTGAACTCATAGATCCAAATGAGTGTAGTCCTTCAAAGCAGACTCCTTGGGCTTTGCACATTTGTTTCATTATTGCTGATAAAATCATTTCAGGAACTACTTCAGTGGGCTAACTCCCTCCTCACCCTTATGAAAAAATCAATCTCTCATTGGCTTTTTTTGTTTATTGAACTACTGCAGCTCTAAAAACCAAGGAAGGGGTATGAGTCTAGCATATCTGGAAAAAGATTTTGTATGAAACACAATCCCTGAATGCAAACAACTTCAGTTAGAACTCAGCCAAGAAAGAAGAATTTGTCTTAGTGCTAGAGTTAAAACTGGCAGTGTTTTGACTTGCTTAAAGATGGTATGTCTGTAAACCATGCTTTAAGGGAAAAATAAGAGATTAAAATACATTTAAGAAATATCTAAATGTTACAAAAAGGCATATAGAATAAACAACAAACATTGCTAACTACCAAATAGTTATGGATGTAAAATATCATCAATATAATTGAAGCCCCAACATTATATTGCACTGTGATTAATCAGTTAGCTCTTTCCCCCCACATGATGATTTTAAAAATTGGGTTGAGAAAAGTAGCTCTAGTGAATTCATTTTCATTTTCACAGAATATTCTATCCTTTTATATGCCAGAATTGGCTTAATCATTAGTCATTCATTTTGTTTCCAATTTTTTCCTATTATGCCGAAAGGCTTCATTTTTATATTTTACTATCCAATACGACAACTTCTGAATTTTAATAGTGAGTTTAGCGCACTTACATTAAAGATGTGGATTTATTTATGCCATCTCATGTGATTTCTCTTCATCTTGCTTTTTTGTATTATTCTCTAGTATCGAATTTTTGGTCTTCATTTGCATTAATCGATTATAAAATTCCTTTTATACTATAATTTGAAGATATTATATTTCATTCTTACATTTCAAGAGCTTGGACTATGAATAAAATTATAAATCCTTTAGAAATATTACTGGTTCTTGAAAGGTACATAATCTTATTCAAATAATTGCTTTAGGCAAATATGGATACCAGTTTGACACAATGGAGAAGTGTGTCTATCTATATTAATTAGAACCCCACATATTAGAAGTTATCTTCTATGAAAGTCTTCTTCACATTGAAAATGAACTCATTGTTCAAATATCACTGCTTAAACCTGGTGGTACTTTACCAAGAACGTAGAAAAAAATATTTGAGAATCAATAAAATAGGACGTGGAACCAGGGATATCATTGCTGATGTCAGATGGATCCTGGCTGAAAGCAGAGAATACCAGAAGGATGTTCACCTGTGTTTTATTGACTATGCAAAGGCATTTGACTGTGTGGATCTTAACAAACTATGGATAACACTGCGAAGAATGGGAATTCCAGAACACTTAATTGTGCTCGTGAGGAACCTTTACACACCTCAAAAAGCAGTTGTTCAGACAGAACAAGGGGATGCTGATTGGTTTAAAGTCAGGAAAGGTGTGTGTCAGGATTGTATTCGTTCACCATAACTATTTAATCTATATGCTGAACAAATAATACGAGAAGCTGGACTATATAAAGCAGAATGGGGCATCAGGATTGGAGGAAGACTTATTAACAACCTGCGTTATGCAGATGACACAACCTTGCTTGCCGAAAGTGAAGAGGACTTGAAGTACTTACTAATGAAGATCAAAGATCACAGCCTTCAGTATGGATCACACCTCAACATAAAGAAAACAAAATCCTCACAACTGGACCAATGAGCAACATCATGATAAAGGGAGAAAAGATAGAAGTTGTCAAGGATTTCATTTTACTTGGATCCACAATCAACAGCCATGGAAGCAGCAGCCAAGAAATCAAAAGGCACATTGCACTGGGCAAATCTGCTGCAAAGGACCTCTTCAACATGTCGAAGAGCAAAGATGTCAACCTGAAGACTAGGGTGCGCCTGACCCAAGCCATGGTCTTTTCAATCACATCATATGCATGGGAAAGCTGGATGATAAATAAGGAAGACTGAAGAAGAGTTGACGCCTTTGAAATGTGGTGTTGGTGAAGAATATTGAATATACCATGGACTGCCAAAAGAATGAATAAATCTGTCTTAGAAGAGGTACAGCCAGAATGCTCCTTAGAGGCAAGGATGGCAAGACTGCATCTTACATACTTTGGACAGGTTGTCAGGAGAGATCAGTCCCTGGAGAAGGACATCATGCTTGGCAGAGTACAGGGTCAGTGGAAAAGAGGAAGACTCTCAATGAGGTGGATTGACACAGTGGCTGCAACAATGAGCTCAAGCATAACAACAATTGTAAGGATGGCTCAGGACCGGGCAGTGCTTTGTTCTGTTGTGCATAGGGTCGCTATAAGTCAAAACCAACTCAATGGCACCTAACAACAACAGCAACAGGAAAAACCAAGTCAAAAAGGTAAATCAAATACAAGAGGTTTTTGTTTTTTTTAATTTCAAGACATCACAAAAATTTCCCTTCTTTTCTTGGTCCTTCCAAGATTTTTGGTAGCCATGACACAGAAGTGACTGAATTGTTTCTTCTTGGATTTGGCAGCCATCACAAGTTTCAGTATCTCCTCTGTATTGTATTTCTAGTGATCCATGTGACCTCCATGGTGGATAATATTGAGTTAATCCTACTCATCAAGACAGATCCCAGACTTCAAACACCCACCTACTTTTTCCTACACTTGGCTTTTTTTGATATCTGTTATAACTCTGCCATTACTCCCAAGATGCTAGAAGATTTCACAGTTCAAAAATTAATATCATTCCTGGGATGTGTAATAAAATTACTGGCTTACATTACATTTGTGACTACTGACTGTTACCTTCCAGCTACTATGGCAGTGAATTGGTGTGTAGCTTTCTATGACCCATTCTGCTATCCCATAGGCAATAGTTTTTGATTTTTATTGCAGAGTAGCACTCCATGGTATAAACGTACCACAGTTTGTTTAATCATTCACCTATTGTGAGAAATTTTTGGCGGCTATGTTTTTTGGCTATTCCAAATTTAAAAAGATGCTACAAAAAAGTATGTATTGCTTTTTGTGCAGGCATTAGTTTTGTGTGAACATAAATTACCCAGGAATGCAATTGCTGGGTTGTATGGTAAGTATATGGAAACCCTGGTTCGGTAATGATTAAGAACTATGGCTGCTAACCAAAAGGTCAGCAGTTCAAATACACCAGGCATTCCTTGGAAATCATATGGGGCAGTTCTACTCTGTCCTTTAGGGTCACTATGAGCATGACAAGTATAGGGTAACTGAAAAAGAGGAAGATACTCAATGAGATGGCTTGACACAGTGTGCAATGATGGGCTCAAACATAGCAAAGATTGTGAGGACAACAGGATTGAGCAGCATTTCTTTCTGTTGTACATGGGGTAGCTATGAGTGGGAACCAACTTGATGGCACTTAACAACTACAAAAATGGTAAGTGTGTGTTTAGTTTTTTAAAGAAACAGTTGAACTCTTTTCCAGAGTGACTGAACCACTTTACGTTCCCACCAGCAATACCTACTCAGTCTGTATGCTGAAAAAATAATCCGAGACGCTGGACTATATGAAGAAGAATGGGGCATCAGGATTGGATGAAAAACTCATTAACCTGTTTTGTAAAGATGACACAACCTTGCTTGCCGAAAGTGAGGAGGATTTGAAGCACTTACTGATGAAGATCAAAGACCACAGCCTTCAGTGTGGATTACACCTCAACATAAAGGAAACAAAAATTCTCACAGTGGGACTAGTAAGCAACATCATGATAAACACAAAAAAGATCAAAGTTGTCAAGGATTTCACTTTACTTGGATCACAATCATCACCCATGGAAGGAGCACTCGATAAATCAACAGGCCTCTTTAAAGTGTTGAAAATCAAAGATGTTACCTTGAACACTAAGGTGCTCCTGGCCCAAACCATGCTGTTTTAGATTACCTCATATGCATGTGAAAGCTGGAGAATGAATAAGGAAGACAGAAGAAAAATTGACATCTTCTGATTGTAGTGTTGGTGAAGAATATTGAATATACCATGGACTGCCAAAAGAATGAACAGATCTCTCTTGGAAGAAGTACAACCAGAATGCTCCTTAGAAGCAAGGATGGCAAGAATTTGTCTCACATATTTTGGACATATTATCAGGAGAGGCCAGTCCCTGGAGAAGGTCATCATGTTTGGTAAACCAGAAGGTCAGCAAACATGAGGAAGACCCTCAACGAGATGGATTGGTACAGTGCCTACAACAATAGACTCAAGCAAAGCAACAATTTTGAGGATAGCATAGGACCAGGCAGTATTTCATTCTGTTGTACATAGGGTCTTTATGAGTCAGAATTGACTCGACAACACCTAACAACAACCAGCAATGTATGAGAGATTCAATTTCTCTATGTCCTCACTGTTATGGTTAAGTTTGTGTATCAACTTGGCTGGGCCACGATCCTCAGTGATTTCATAGTCATATGATGGTGTGATCACTTTAATGATGAAATTTGATATTATGTGATCACCTCCATGATGAGATCTGCTGTGAGTAGCCAATCAGTTGAAAGGGAGTTTCCTTGGTCATGTGGCCTACACTGAACATAGTGAATATTCTGGCAAGGCTTGTGACTTTTGCTTATTCTGGATCCTGCAGCAGGCTCCTGTTCACCTGGTCTCCAGTTCCTGGGACTTGAGCTAGCAGCTTACCTGTGGACTTGCCTGCTGATCTTTAAGATTCATTGATCTTCACAGCCTGTGAACAAGAGTCCTGCTCTCTGACCTGCCAATCTTGGGTTTGTCAGCCCCTGTTACTATGTGCATCAGGAGAAGCCTGATCCACAGACTTAGGACTTTCTAGCATCTACAACCACTTGAGCCAAATCCTTGATATAAATCTCTCTCTCTCTGTATATTTATATGCTTTACTGGTTTTGCTTCTATGGAGAACCCAGCCTATGATACTCACCAACACTTGGTATTGTTGCTGTTTTTTTTTTTTTTTAATAGACATTCTGATAGGTGTGTAGTAATATCTCATTCTGTTCTTAATCTGCATCTTGCTGACGATGCTGAATGCTTTTCATTTGCTTGTTTGCCACCGTATATGCCTCTTTGGTGGTATGTCTGTTCATGTCTTTTGCCCACTTTCTAACTGGATTGATTGATTTTAAGTTTGAGTTTTAAAAGTTCTTTCTATACCCTAGATATGAGTCCTTTGTCAAATATGTGAGTTGCAAACATTTTCTCCCAGTCTGTAGCACAACTTCCCATCCTTTTAATGGGGTCTTTCACAGAGTAAAATGTTTTATTTTGATGATGTTCAATATACTGATTTTTTTTTTTTTAATGGATTGTGCTTTTGGTATCACATCTAAGAACTCTTTACCAAGCCCTAGGTCTCCATGTGGTCATCTAAAAGATACCTCATCTGAGGCAGGGCCAAGATGGTGAAATAGACAAATGCTTCCAGTGAGCCCTCGTGCAACAAAGATACGAAAAAACAAGTGAAATGAGTATATTTATGACAGGCTAGGAGTCCTGAACATCAAAGGCAAGGTTAGAAAATGAACTGAGGGGAACGGGGAGGAAGAGACAGTTCAGAAGCAGAGAGGAGTTGCTGGACCTGAATCACCAGGAGCTCTCAGGCACCATTCATGCGAGCAACTACGGAGGGCTGGTACTAGTGTTAGGCCAGAGTTTCCTCAGAGAGAAGCAACCAGCCACATAGCCAACTCAAAACTCCAGAACCAGAGAAGAACAGCACTCTGGGCAAAAGCTAAGTACTTGCGTATATTTTAATGCACCCCCCGCCCCCAAGATGGCTTCAGTGACAGTTGATTTCCCTGGGACTAACATATTTCCTGTTGGGCAGCTAGAGTCATTCTCCAGGCCCTGGAGAAGGAATAAATTCACAGTTGGGGGAAAGGATAATTTGCAAGCTCAAATAACCAGGGGAGTTCAGGGCACAAGTGGCTCCTGTCCAGGCATAAATGGTCTATGGACCTTGAGTATCTTCCCCATCTGCATGGACCTGTGTGGGCCTGTATCAGGAGAATAGGCCCTTGTTGGCAGATTACAACTATTTCAGCTGGCAGTGGAGAGGTGGGTGTTTGATGTTTGACACCACTTTGCCTATTAAACAGGGTCCTCACCTACCAACACCAGGGGCCTAAGGACTGGTGGTTCAACTCAGGTCACCCAGCCACCCACAACAGGGATCCAAGGATAACTGGTGCCTCCCAGTCCTAACAACCAAAAACATTGGGTGCCCATGGTCTGCCTGCAGAACCCACCCAACTGTACACTCTAGGCAAGAGGGACACACTTTCCTCAGAGACACTGGGGGATGGTTCTCAGCCCTCTGCTTTGTTCATAGCATGACTCCCTGCTGCAATCAGATACTGGTACCTACACCAATCACCCCTGCCCCTCTAAGACTGTAGGACAGAGCCTGTACCACACACTTGATGATCAGCTACCTAGACACCTAAGCTGAATTCATACAAGAAAAGTTAATGGACTCCTAGACTGACATACCTGATAACAGCTCTAGCCATCTGGGGAGAGGAGATCAGAGCTCCAAAGGCAAAAATAATCAAGCTAGCTCACTGAAGCAACTCATTTAGGCATATCAAAGCAAAACAAAGAAAGAAGCTAAAACACAGTAAGCAAACATAAAATAAACTGATACAATAACTTATAGATGTCTTGGAGACAATAGTCAATATCAAGTCACAAAAAGAAACAGATCATGGTCACCTCAACAAGCTCTCAAAACAAAGACTCAAAGGATCTTCTAGATGAAAGTGCATTCTTGGAATTACCGGAGGCAGAATACAAGAGATTAATATACATAACCCTTCAAGGCATCAGGAAGGAAATCAGGCAACACACAGAACAAGCCAAGGAACACACAGATAAAGTAGTTGAAGAAATTAAAAATGTTATTGAGGAACATAGTGAAAAATTTAATAAGGGGAAAACCCATAGACAGACAGCAATCAGGAATTCAGAAGATTAACAATAAAATTACAGAACTGGACAACTAAATAGGAAGTCAGAGGAGCAGAATCGAGCAATTGGAAGGCAGAAGTTGTGAACATGAAGATAAAGCACTTGGCACCAATATATCTGGAGAACTATCAGATAAAAGAATTTTTTTAAAAATGAAGAAACGTTAAGAATCATGTGGGACTCTATCAACAGAAGTAACCTACAAATGATTAGAATACCAGAACAGGGAGAGATATCAGAAAAAACAGAGAGAAGTATTGATTGTTGGCAGAAAACTTCCCTGATATCGTGAAAGATGAGAAGCTATCTATCCAAGATGATCATCGAACTCCACATAAGGCAGATTTTAAAAGAAAGTCACCAAGGCATATTATAATCAAACTTGCCAAAACCAAGATTTAGGAGCAGCTAGGGATAACCGACTCGACAGCACTGGCCTTTTAGGGATAACCGAAATGCCATACAAAGGAGAGCCAATAAGAATAAGCTCGGACTACTTGGCAGAAACCATGCAGGCAAGAAGGCAATGGGATGACACATATAAAGAATTGAAGGAAAAAAAAATGCCAGTGAAGAATCATATATCCAGCAATACTGTCTCTCAAATATGGAGGCGAAATTAGGACATTTCCAGATAAACATAAGTTTACAGAATTCGTAAAAACCAAACCAATACTACAAGAAATACTAAAAGGAGTTCTTTGGTTAGGAAATCAGTACTACGAGGTATCAACCCAAGACTAGAACACTGGGCAGAGCAATCAGATGTCAACCCAGACAGGGTAAGCACAAAAATAAATCAAGATAAAAAAAAGCTCACAACAGGACACACCAATGTTATTATGTAAAAGAAGACAACATTAAAACAATAAAGAGGGACTATTTTTAAGACATGTAGTCATAGATATTTTATATGGAGAGGAAGACAAGGCAATACAAAGAAACAAAATTTAGAAAAATAGGGGTAAATAATACGGTAACCACAAAGGAGACAAACTACTCTACACATCAAAATAAAATACAAGAAAAAAATAAAGACTCAGAGGAAAGAAAACCAACGACGAATATGAGGAAAGGACAATATATAAAGATAATCTACTTAGCACAAAAAATTAAGTGGGAAAAAGAAACTGTCAATACCACAGAAAAAAAGACATCAAAATGATACCACTAAATTCATGTGGTGCCAAAACACCATAATTACACTGAATGTAAATAGACTAAATGCACAAATAAAGAGACAGAGAGTGGCAGAATATATTAAAAAACACTCTCCGTCTATATGCTGCCTACAAGAGACACACCTTAGACTTAGAGACACAAACTAAAACTCAAAGGATAGAAAACATACATCAAGCAAACAACAATCAAAAAAGAGCAGGAGTGGCAATGATAATTTCTGACAAAACAGACTTTACAGTTAAATCCACCACAAAAGATAAAGAAGAACACTACATAATGATTAAAGGGACAATTTACCAGGAACATATAACAATATTAAATATTTATGCACCCAATAACAGGGCTGCAAGATACATAGAACAAACTTTAACAGGATTGAAAAGTGAGATAGACACCTCCACAATTATAGTAAGAGACTTCAACACACCACTTTCGGTGAAGGATAGGACTTCTAGTAAGAAGCTCAATAGTGACACAGAAGATCTAATTGCTACAATCAACCAACTTGAACTCTTAGACTTTTACAGAACACTCCACCCAACAGCTGCAAAGTATATTTTTTTTTTCTAGTTCACAAGGAACACTCTCTAGAATAGACAACATATTAGGTCATAAAACAAACCTTTGCAGAATCCAAAACATTGAAATGTTACAAAGCATCTTCTCAGACTGAAAGGCCATAAAAGTAGAAATCAATAACAGAAAAATCAGGGACAAAAAATCAAATACTTGGAAACTGAACAATACCCTGCTCAAAAAAGACTGGGTTATAGAAGATATTAAGGAGGGAATAAAGAAATTCATAGAATGCAACAAGACTGAAAACGCTTCTTATCAAAACCTCTGGGACCCAGCAAAAGCAGTGCTCAGAGGTCAATTTATATTGATAAACACACACATACATAAAGAAAGAAGGAGCCAAAATCAGAGAACTGTCCCTATGACTTGAACAAATAGAAAGCAAGCAACAAAAGAATCCATCAGGCACCAGAAGAAAACAAATAATAAAAATTAGAGCAGAATTAAATGAATTAGAGAACAGAAAAACAATTTAAGGAATTAACAAAGCCAAAAGCTTATTCTTTGAAAAAATTAATCAAATTGATAAATCATTGGCCAGACTGATTAAAGAAATACCGGAAAGGAAACAGACAACCCACATAAGAAATGAGATGGGCCATACCTCAACAGACCCAACTGAAATTAAAAGACTCACATAAGGTTACTACAAAAAATTGTACTCTAACAAATTTGAAAACCTAGAAGAAGAGATGGATGAATTCCTAGTAACACACTACCTACCTAAACTAACACAGTCAGAAGTAGAACAACTAAACAGACCCATAATAAAAAAAGAGATTGAAAAGGTAATCAAAAAACTCCCAACAAAAAAAAAGCCCTGGCCCAGGTGGTTTCACTGCAGAGTTCTACCAAACTTTCAGAGAAGAGTTAACACCACTACTACTAAATGTATTTCAGAGCATAAAAAAGGACAGAAAACTACCAAACCCATTCTATGAAGCCACCATATCCCTGATACCAAAACCAGGTAAAGACACCACAAAAAAAGAAAATTATAGACCTATATCCCTCATGAACATAGATGAAAAAATCGTAAACAAAATTCTAGCCAAAAGAATTCAACAATATATAAAAAAAATAATCCACCATGACCAAGTGGGATTTATACCAGGTATGCAAGGTTGGTTCAATATTAGAAAAACAATTAATGTAATCCACCATATAAATAAAAGACAAAAAACACATGATCTTATCAACTGATGCAGAAAAGGCATTTGACAAAGTCCAACACCCATTCATGAGAAAAACTCTCAGCAAAATAGGAATTGAAGGAAAATTCCTCAACATAATAAACAGCATTTATACAAAGCCAACAGCCAACATCACCCTAAATGGAGAGAGCCTGAAAGCATTTCCCCTGAGACTGGGAACCAGACAAGGATGCCCTTTATGACCACTCTTATTCAACATTGTGTTGGAGGTCCTAGCCAGAGCAATTAGGCTAGATAAAGAAATAAAGGGCATCCAGATTGGCAAGGAAGAAGTAAAAGTATCTCTGTTTGCAGACGACATGATCTTATACACAGAAAACCCTAAGGAATCCTCAACAAAACTACTGACACTAATAGAAGAGATTAGGACAGTGTCAGGATACAAGATAAACATACAAATATCAGTTGGATTCCTCTACACCAACAAAAAAAAAAATCAAAGAGGAAATCATCCAGTCAATACCATTTACAGTAGCCCCCAAGAAGATAAAATACTTAGGAATAAGTCTTACTAGAGTTACAAAAGACTTATACAAAATGCTTCTGCAAGAAACCAAAAAAGACGTACATAATTGGAAAAACATACCTTGCTCATGGATAGGAAGACTTAACATTGTAAAAATGTTTATTCTACCAAAAGTGATCTATACATTTTATGCAATTCTGATCCAAATTCCAACGACATTTTTGAATGAGATGGAGAAACAAATCACCAACTTCATATGGAAGGGAAAGAGGCCCCAGATAAGTAAAGCATTACTGAAAAAGAAGAACAGGGTGGGAGGCCTCACGCCACCTGATTTTAAAAGAACCTGTTATACCACCACCATAGTCAAAACAGCCTGGTACTGGTACAACAACAGATACATAGACCAGTGGAAAGGAATTGAGAATTCAGACGTAAATCCATACATATATGAGCAGTTGATATTTGACAAAGTCCCCAAATCAGTTAAATGGGGGAAAAGACAATCTTTTTAAACAATGGTGCTGGCATAACTGGATATCCATCTGCAAAAAAATGAAACAAGACCCATACCTCACACCATGCACAAAAACAAAGTCAAAATGGATCAAAGACCTAAATATAAAATCTAAAACAATAAAGATCATGGAAGAAAAAATAGGGACTACATTAGGAGCACTAATACATGGCATAAACAGTATACAAAACATTACTAACAAAGCAGAAGAAAAACTAGATAACTGGGAGCTCCTAAAAATCAAACACCTATGCTCATCCAAAGACTTCACCAAAAGAGTAAAAAAGACTGGGAAAAAGTTTTCAGCTGTGACATTTCCGATCAGCACCTGATCTCTAAAATCTACAAAAAAGCTCAACTGCAAAAAGACCAATAACCCAATTAAAAAATGGGCAAAAGATATGAACAGACACTTCACTAAAGAAGGCAGTCAGGTAGCTAACAGATATATGAGGAAATGCTCATAATCGTTAGCCATTAGAGAAATGCAAATGAAAACTACAAGGAGATTCCATCTCACTCCAACAAGGCTGACATTAATCAAAAAAACACAGAATAATAGATGTTGGAGAGGTTGTGGAGAGACTGGAACACTTATACACTGCTGGTGGGAATGTAAAATGGTACAACCACTTTGGAAATCGATTTGGCGCTTCCTTAAAAAGCTAGAAATAGAACTACCATACTAACCAGTGATCCCACTCCTTGGACTATATCCTAGAGAAATAAGAGCCTTTACATGAACAGATATATGCACACCCATGTTTATTGCAGCACTGTTTACAATAGCAAAAAGATGGAAGCAACCAAGGTGCCCATCAACGGATGAATGGATAAATAAATTATGGTATATTCACACAATGGAATACTAAGTATCAATAAAGAACAGTGATGAATCTGTGAAATATTTCATAACATTGAGGAATCTGGAAGGCATTATGCTGAATGAAGTTAGTCAGTTGCAAAAGGACAAATATTGTAGAAGACCACTATTATAAGAACTCAATAAATAGTTTAAACAGAGAAGAAAATATTCTTTGCTGGTTATGAGAGAGGGGAGGAAGGAAGGGAAGAAAAACGGTATTCACTAATTAGATAGTAGATAAGAACTGCTTTAGGTGAAGGGAAAGACAGTACACAATACAGGTGAGGCCAGCACAACTGGACTAAACCAAAAGCAAAGAAGTTTCCGCAATAAACTGAATGCTTTGAAGGCCAGCGTAGCAGGGGCGGGGGTTTGGGGACCATGGTTTCAGGGGACATCTAAGTCAATTGGCATAATAAAATCTATTAAGAAAACATTCTGCTCCCCACTTTGGAGAGCAGCGTCTGGGGTCTTAAACACTAGCAAGTGGCCATCTAATATGCATCAATTGGTCTCAGCCCACCTGGACCAAAGGAGAATGAAGAACACCATGGACACATGGTAATTACGAGCCCAAGAGACAGAAAGGGCCACATAAATCAGAGACTACATCAGCCTGAGACCCAAAGAACTAGACAGTGCCTGGCTGGAACCAATGACTGCCCTGACAGGGAACACAACAGAGAAACGCTGAGGGAGAAGGAGTGCAGTGGGATGCAGACCCAAATTCTCATAAAAAGACCAGACTTAATGGTCTGACTGAGGGTAGAAGGACCCCAGTGGTCATGGCCCCCAGACCTTCTGTTGGACCAGGACAGGAACCATTCCCAAAGCCAACTCTTCACACAGGGATTGGAGTGGACAATGGGATAGAAAAAGATGCTGGTGAGGAGTGAACTTCTTGGATCAAGTAGACAGTTGAGACTGTGTTGGCATCTCCTATCTGGTGGGGAGATGAGAAGGCAGAGGGGGTTAGAAGCTGGGGAAATGGAGCACATAGCAAGGCGTATATAAATTTTTGTATGAGAAGCTGACTTGATTTGTAAACTTTCACTCAATGCACAATAAAAACCTAAAAGAAATGAAAAAAATAAAAGATACATCATCTGAAATGTTTATAGTTTTACATTTTACGTATAAATCTATAATCCATTTGGAGTTAATATTGAAAAAATTTTGAGGTTTAGGTCTAGGTTCTTTTTTTGTCTATGGATATCCAACTGCTTCAGCACCATTTGTTAAAAACATTATGCTTCCTCTATTTAATTCCTTTTGCACCTTTGTAAGCAATCAGGCAGTTGTATATTTGTAGATGTATTTCTTAGTTCTCTATTGTGTTCCATCTTTATGCCTATCCCACCACCAATAACAGAGTCCTTATTATTTTAGCTATCTAAGGTATCTCAAGGCCAGGTGAGGTAATGTATCCCACTTTATTCTTCTTTTCAGGAGTGTAATAGCTAAAAAATTATAGTTCTGTTCTTTTTATATTAACTTTATGATAATATCATCTGTAACTAAAAGCATTGCCGATATTTTAATACAAATTGTGTTAAACCCGTGTATCAATTTGGAGAGAATTGACATTTTAATATATTGAGACTACCAATCCATGGGGAAAAAAAAAAAAATCAAACCCGTTGTCATTGAGTTGATTCTAAGTCACAGCAACCCTATAGCACAGAGTAGAAATGCCCCATAGGGTTTTCAGGGAGTGGCTGTTGGATTCAAACTGCCAACCTTTTGGTTAGCTGCTGTAGCTTTTAACCACTGTGGCACCACGGCTCCAATCCATGAACAGATCTATTTATTTATTTACATCTTCTTTGCTTTCTTTCATCAGCATTTCATAATTTTCAGTAAATAAGTCCTGTATAGATTTTGTTAGACTTATACCTAAGTATTTTTTTTAGCCTCATACTTTTGTCAGTCTGTGGTAGCTTGCACGTCGCTGTGATGCTGGAAGTTATGCCACTAGTATTTCAAATAACAGCAGGATCATCCATTTTGGACTGGTTTCAGCAAAGCAACCAGCCTAAGGAAGACTAGGAAGAAGGACCTGGCAGTCCACTTCTGAAAAAATTGACCAAGGAAAACCTTATGAATAGCATTGGAACATCGTCTGGTATACTGCCAGAAGATGCCCCCACCAGGTTGGAAGGCACTGAAAATACAACTGGGGAAGAGCTGCTGCCTCAAGGTAGAGTCAACCTTAATGCTGTGGATGGAGTCAAGCTTTCAGGACCTTCATGTGCTAATGTGGCAGGGCTAAAAATGAGAGGAAACATTAATAACTGGAACATGGAATGTATGAAATACGAATCTAGGAAAATTGAAGGTCATCAAAAATGATATAGAAGGCATAAACCTTGATATCCTAGGCATTAGTGAGTTGAAATGGACTGGTGTTGGCCATTATGAATAGGACAATCATACTGTCTACTGTGCTGGGAATGAAAGCTTGAAGAGGAATGGCATTGTACTCATTGTCAAAAAGAACATTTTAAGATCTATCCTGAAGTACAACACTGTCAGTGATAGGATAATATCTGTACACTTACAAGGAAGATCAGTGAACACAACTATTATTCAAATTTACCACTGACTTCTAATGCCAAAGATTAAGAAATTGAAGATTTTTACTAATTTCTCCAGTCTGATATTGATCAAACATATAACCAAGATGAACTGATAATTACTGGTGATTGGAATGCTAAAGTTGGAAGCAAAGAAGAAGGATCGATAGTCGGAAAATACGGCCTTGGTGATAGAAATGATGCAAAAGATCACATGACAGAATATTGCAAAATGAACGACTTCCTCACTGTATCTACCTTTTCTCAACAATGTAAATGGTGACTATATGCATTGAATTTGTCAGATAGAATACACAGTACACAGAAATCAACTTGACTAAATCTGTGGAAAGATATGATGGAGAGGTGCAGTATCATCAGTCAGAACAAGGCAGAGGGCAGACTGCAGAACAGACCATCAACTGTTCACTCAAGTTCGAGTTGAAGCTGAAGAAAATTACAGTAAGTCCAAAGAAGCCAAAGTATGACCTTGAGTATATCCCACCTGAATTTGGAGACCATCTCAAGGGTAGATTTGAACACTAATGACTTAAGACCAGACAAGTTATGGGGTTATATCATGGACATCATACACGAAGAACCAAAAAATGTCATTAAAAAGAGGGAAGAAAGGAAAGACCAAAATGGATGCCAGAAGAGATATTGAAATTTGCTCTTAAACATAGAATAGCTAAAGGGAATGGAAGAAATGATGACATAATAGAGCTGAACAGAAGATTTTAAAGGGCTGCCCAGGAAGACAGAGTAAAGTATTATAAGAAAATGTGCAAAGCCCTAGAGTTAGAAAACCAAAAGGGAAGAACATGCTATAAGAACTGAAGGAAAACTTCAAGCCTCAAGTTGCAATTTTGAAGGATTCTACGGGGAAAATATTGAACGACACATAAAGCATCAAAAGAAGATGGAAGGAATACCAGAGTCACTGTGCCAAAAGAATTGTTCGATGTTCAAACATTTCAGGAGGTAGCCTATGATTAGGAACTGATGATACCGAGGGAAGAAGTCCAAGATGCACTGAAGGCATTGGCAAAAAACAAGACTCCAGGAATTGACAGAATACCAATTGAGGTGTTTCAACAAATGGTTGCAACACTGAAAATGCTCACTCATCTATGCCAAGAAATTTGGAAGACAGCTACCTGGCCAACCTACTGGAAGAGATCCATATTTATGCCTATTCCCAAGAAAGATGATCCAACAGAAAGTGGAAATTATCGAAAAATATCGTTAGTATCACCTGCAAGTGAAATTTTGGTGAAGATCACTCAAAAGTGACTGCATCAGTGTATCAACAGAGATCTGCCAGAAATTGAAGCTGGATTCAGAAGAGGACGTGGAACTAGGGATATCATTGCTGACGTCAGACGGATCATGGCTGAAAGCAGAGACTAGCAGAAAGATATTTACCTGTGTTTAATTGACTATGCAAAGACATTTAACTGTGCGGATCACAACAAATTATGGATAGCATTGCGAAGAATGGGAATTCCAGAACACTTATTTGTGCTCATGAGGAACCTGTACACCTATCAAGAGGCAGTCATCCGAGCAGAACAAGGGGATACTGTGTGTTTTAAAGTCAGGAAAGGCGTGCATCCCAGTTGTATCCTTTCACCATACCTATTCAATCTGTATGCTGAGCAAACAATCTGAGAAGCTGGACTATATGAAGAAGAATGGGGCATCAGGATCGGAGAAAAACTCATTAACAACCTCATCATGCAGATGATACAACCTTGCTTGCTCCAAGTGAAGAGGACTTAAAGCACTTACTGATGAAGATCAAAGACCACAGCCTTCAGTATAGATTATACCTCAACAACAACAACAACAACAAATCCTCAAACTGGACCAATAAGCAACATCATGATAAAGGGAGAAAAGTTTGAAGTTGTCAAGGTTTTAATTTTACTTGGATCCACAATCAACACCCATGGAAGCGGCAGTCAAAAAATCAAAAGACACTTTGCATTGGGCAAGTCTGCTGCAAAAGACCTCTTGAAAGTATTTAATAGCAAAGATGTCACCTTGAAGACTAAGGTGCTCCTGACCCAAGCCATTGTGTTGTCAATCACCTCATTTGCATTAGAAAGCTAAATCATGAATAAGTAAGACAGAAGAAGAATTGACATCTTTGAATTGTGGTGCTGGCAAAGAACATTGAAGATACCATGGACTGCCAAAAAAATGAACTAATCTGTCTTGGAAGAAGTACAACCAAAATGCTCCTTAGAAGCAAAGATGGCGAGACTAGTCTTAGATACTTTGGATATTTTATCAATATGGATCAGTACATGGAGAACTACATCATGCGTGGTATGGTGGAGGGTCAGGGAAAAAGCGGAAGGCTGTCAATGAGATGGATTGACACATTGGCTGCAACAATGGGCTCAAGCATAGCAACAATGGTGAGGATGGTGCAGGACCTGGTGATGTTTCGTGCTATTGTACATAGGGTCTCTATGAGTTGGAACCCAGTTGACAGCACCTAAAAACAACAGGTAAATGGGATGATATTGTACACACTTGTGCTTTCTTTTTTTTTTTTTCAATATTTAAAAAAAATAACTTGGAGATTATTCTGAATCAGTTAACCTAATAAATATTTATCAAGTGCTAATGTGATACCATGGTAATGTAGTGGTTAAGAGCTATGGCTGCTAACCAAAATGTCGGCAGTTCAAAGCTACCAGGCGCTGTTTGGAAACTCTATGGGGCAGTTCTACTCTGTACTATAGGTTCGCTATGAGTCGGAATCGACTTACTGGCAATAAGCTTGGTTTCTTTTTCTTTTTTTTTAATGTAAGAGGAAGGAGCTCTAGTGGTACAATGGTTAAGCACTCTGCAGCTAACTGAAAGTTTAATAATTTGAACCAGTGCAGCGAGTCCAAAGAAGAAACACCTGGCCACCTGCTTCTACAAAGATTAAAAAGAAAAAAAAACCAAACCCAGTGCTGTCCAGTCAATTCAGACTCATAGCAACCCTATACGACAGAGTAGAACTGCTCCATAGAGTTTCCAAGGAGCACCTGGTGGACTCAAACTGCCAAACCCTTTGGTTAGCAGCTGTAGCACTTAACCACTGCTCCACCAGGGTTTCTTCTACAAAGATTACAGCCAAGAATACCCTATGGTGCAATTCTAGTCTGTTAAAAAGGGGTTGTTATGAGTCAGAATCAAATCTAAGGTACTGTGCTAAGTGTATAGAGGGGACTATGCTTGGGCAGGGTTAGAGTACACTGTGATCCAAAACAGATATAGAGATGGCTTTCTTGGGGCTTAGAGTTTAGGGAAGGAGCCCTGGTGGCACAGTGGTTAACTGCTTGGCTGCTAACTGAAAGGTTGGTGGTTCGAATCCACCAGTTTCTCCGTGGGAGAAAGATGTGGCAGTCTGTTTCCGTAAAGATTACAGCCTTGGAAACCCCATGTGGCAGTTCTACTCTGTTCTATAGGGTCACTATGAGTTGGAATCAACTCAAGAGCAATAGGTTTTAGAGTTTAGGGAGTAGACAGACACATTTTCAATCTCTAATACGTATAAATTTTATGGCATCATAAGTGCTACAAAGTAGGGATATTTGGTCATGGATGCATTGAAGGAAGTGAACTTTATAAAAAATATTTAGAACAGCAGAGACTGGCTTGTGGAGGTGCTTATGGAGCACATGGCTGGATACACTAAACACGTGGCATTGCTTTAATTCACCACAAGATGGCGAAAACGCATAGAAGAAAATGATGAAAGCCCCTTCAGCTTTCCACTCCACATTCAGCTCCCTTCAAACTCAGCTCTCTTCCTACGAGATAATCCCCTTTTAACAGAGCTTTTATTACATTTGTCTAAAAAAAAAAAAAATTATACTATAAAAGCTTCCTTGCAATTACAATATTTTACCACTAGTTTGTCTTCCTGAGGTTGTTGCTGTTAGCTGCCATCTAGTTGGCCCCCTAATCATGGCAACTCTGTGCATAAAAGGACATGGAACAGCTATGATCCATATGGTTTTCGTTGGCTGATTTTCAGGAGTCCATTGATTGGCTTTTCTTCCTAGTTTGTCATAGCCTAGAAACTCCACTGAATCTCATTCAGTATCACAGCAACACGCAAGCTTCAACTGACAGATGGATGGTGGTTGTGCCTGAGGCGCGCCGGTGGGCAATGAATCTGGGTGACCAGCATTGAAGGTGACAATTCTATCACTGAACCATCTTGAGGGTACTCATTGCTGTCCAGTCAATTCCAACTCATAGCAACCCTATAAGACAGAGTAGAGCTGCCTCATAGTGTTTTCAAGTCTGTAATAGTCACAGAAGCAAAGTGTCACACCTTTCTACCACGCAGCAACTGGTTAGTTCAAACCACCTACCTTTCCGTTAGTAGGTGAGCACTTAACCACTGTACTACCAAGGGCCCCTTCTCTTTGAGGATAGGGACTACGTTTTTGTTTGGTTTGTTTTTTAACCAGTGGCAATCCTAGTTGTGTGGTGTGTGGAGGATACACACACACACCTGTGTGCACACATACACATACATATATATATATGTTTGATTTTGAATGAATGACCAAAACTCCTTTGTTGGGATAGACTATGTTACAATTCAAGTTCTTGAGAAGTTTCATATTTCCTCTAAACAGTGACTTCAAGATCAGTTTCCTTCTAATTTCTGATGTGCCCAGATCCCATACATTTACACCATAGTTTGGCAGAAGAAGATAGATGATTATAGAATTTTATGGCCAGAAACAGAAATGGTGTTGCTCACTTTTCTCCCTATCCCACTGGCCAGACGTAGTCACAAGGCTTTAGCTTAAGTACAAAGCATTCTGGGAAATGTAGTCTTCCTGAGTGCTCAGAAAGAGTAGATGGTCTTGGTGAGCATCTAGCCTGTTTATGCCACTCAGTAGAGGGTAAGCTCCCTGAGGAAAAGAACATTTTTTTTTTAATTATAAATGAAAGAATAAATCATTGTCACAGAATTTTTGTGTACGTTGTTGCTGTTATTTCACACATGAGTTATAGTCACTCTTACTGAAATTCATGTAAAACCAGTAATCCTTCATTTAGAAAGGTCTTCCCTTTTTTTTTTTTCTCTGACAAAGTTTACAATGATATATCACTATTTGTTGGTCTCTTTTTTTTCTGACAAAGTTTACAATGATATATCAGTATAGTCTTACCTATTCCCTTTCCTTGACAGTGTTTCACACTATTTAAATCTAATTTTCTTCCTCTTTTATTTATTTTCAGAATAATAAAATAAGAAACGGTTTTAATGTTTGGCTGACATCTATTTCCAAGTCTACAAGATCAAAGTTCTTTGCAAATATAAAGGAAATTTCATCTGGTTTCCCTTTTATTACTCCATTTCCTTTGGTAAAATCCATTTCAGGAAGTGTCTCCCTCATTCTGGAAGGCTTTTAGTTTGAGGAATGCAAATAAAAAGATTTTAGCTCAAAGGCTCTGAACCATGAACCCTACTGAGAATCCAATAGAAGCTATGGGCCCTCTTGAATACATATGCATACTGACAAAATTCCCATGCCACATCTTCAGAGGTCGTCTTTGACCTCTTGAAGCCTATCTGTATACTCCCTAATGATCAAAGGACCCAACATTAGTAATCTCTGCTCTAATAAAGGCAGAGAAAGCCATTCAAGTGAAAAAGAAGATGGAGGGCTAAGTGCTAAAGAACATAGAACAAGGCACAATCAAAGGAGAGCTAATTATACTAGCTCTACGGTTAACTCTCTTCATGGCCTTGAGTGAGTCATATCAACTCTCACAATCATACTAGGCAACTGCTTTCCGTTTTAAACTATAAGTAGCACAAGAAGAAAGATTGTGTCTGCTTTGTTCATCTGGGCTATGATTGAATCTAACTCTCCTTTGTGCCTGGAAGCAAAGAGGGGTGTTGGGGTTGGGACTTAGTAGACACTGGCATCCCTTGCAAGTCAACTGCCTTGGACAAAGTCATTGAAATGTTTATTCCTTTTATTTTATTTTTCTCTGGGTAAAACCATTTCGCTGAGACAAAAGAAGAGGGACTGATTTAGCAGCCAAGAAAATTTCGGTGGTAATGGGGATTCAAAGTTATCACAAACTCCTGTATGTATTACTTTCCAAATATCTCAGATTCATCTATTTCCCACCAAATCCATTGCTATTAACTCAATCCAACTGCTATCAGCACTCTCTTAGGCTGCTGTGTTAGTCACCTGACTGAACTGCTCTCTCTATCTTCACACTTTTGTTTATTCACATTATAAAGAGAATTCGTTTTTTTAAACTAAATTTTATTTGGCCAAATTGTGCATCTGATTAAAATGATTCAATGGTGCTCCACTGAATTTAAGCTATCTTCTAAAATCTCTAACATAGACTACACAGTCCCTGTACTGTCTGGCTCTACTCATTCCACCTGCCTAATTTGTTCTGATTAAATATACTCATGGTCTGATATAGAGATAAAATTTACACTTATGATATGACTTCCGGTGAACAATTACGTTTTCTGTCTCTCAATTTCATTGTATGTAAAATGAGTCAGTTTTATTAAGCAGTATTCAACATGTTTCAGGACCCAAATTCTATGGTATTCCCATTACCATTATAAACCAAATAAAACAAAACAAACCCATTGCCATTGAATTGACTCTGACTGAGGCAACCCTAGTTATTTTAAAATTAGTGTGAACTGTAGATAATTCTTGAGCATCTACTGTCTGCAGACTAGTCTGTTAGCTTAGTCCTTTTTGTTTTGTTTTTATCTCAAATGCATAAATGAAACAAATCAGAAGAGTTTTTTTTTTAGTTAATTGGAACATTTACGTTCATGATAATCTCTCCCCATACCTTTCCAGAAAGGCATCTGAGCATTGTAATTGGTCACTTGGTGCTGGAATAGCAGTTGAAGATTCTCTTTGCTTTCAGCAGTATATCCCAAAAGAATGCTCAAGCTTATATTTTCTCTCAGTATTGTTACTATTAGGAAGTAGATGCTTGTAGAAGGAGTAGAAGGCACTTTGTATTCCAAGGTAACGTGGGATATTCGGATTTCAGGTGAAATTGTAATGAAATGACTGTTTATATTCCTGACAATATGCATTGTGTTTCATTAATCTGGGAGAGAAGGACAATATGTCACAATATGGACAAAAACCAAACCCAGTGCTGTCGAGTCGATTCTGACTCATAGAGACCCTATAGGACAGAGTAGAACTACCCCACTGAGTTTCCAAGGAGCGCCTGGTGATTCAAACTGCCGACCCTTTGGTTCGCAGCCATAGCACTTAATCACTAGGCCACCTGGGTTTCCAATATGGACAAAGGATAGAAAGAATTCTTAATGTAATGAAACCATATTATAATTATACTTCATGAAACAAAATAAGGCTTTCTTTCCTATAATAATTGAAGAAAGCTAAGGTGTCCCCAAATGTCCTCTCTTCAGGACTTATTTTCTCTTTTAGGGAAGCAAGGAATTAGAGGTATAGGTGATGTCTACTTGGGAGATGCTTTCATTCTCACAAAGCCTCTGCAGCTGGTGCACACTGTGGTCTCCACTGTTACCATTCAGGGACAGCATTTGTCTTCAGAGTAGGTAAATGTGTAGAAAATTTAAAATGGGTCAGTATTTTCGTAACTTCAAAATGCCTCACTTTCTATTATATGCAGTTCCTGGCATAGAAGCTCCCTGAGAGAGGGAGTGCAATTACATACCCCTTTGGGATAATGGTGTACATTCATCATTAATATATGATTAAAGAAGTGTCTGATTAAGGTACCAAACTAAATACCCAGGTGCATTAATCTTTGAGATGAACTGAAAAATCAATAAGAGGAGCCAAAAGAAAAAGTTCTTCAAATCACTCTGTCCTCAAAAGAAAAAAAAGTTAGATTAAAAACATAAGGTGATACACACCATGTTAGATGCATGATAACTGAGCTCTTAAGACCACAGCATGGAATGGGTTTCCCAGTAATGCCAAAAGGAGTAACACCCAGGTCACCAGGAATGCATCTCACAAACAACAATGTATGTGCATCACTTGGATTTTTTTATTATCTAAAGTGACAAATTATGAGACAGCGGAGGTTATAATATTTTAATTCATGACCTATTCATTAATTCTCTCGCAGAAAGGAATGATTGAAGCCCAAAATCAATGGAAGAGAAAAACTTCACCGAAGTGAAGGAGCTCATAATTTTAGGGTTCACAGTCAGCTCGAGGTTACAGAGAGGGCTCTTTTTCATCTTCCTGGTCATTTATGTCATCAGTCTCTTAGGAAACATCACCCTGATTTCTCTGATCTGTGCTGATTCACGGATCCACACACCCATGTATTTCTTCATTGGGAACCTGTCATTCCTGGATCTCTGGATCTATAACCAGAAGATCCCAGTGACCTGCATCTCTGAGGACAAAAGCATCTCTTTGCTGGCTTGTCTGGCTCAGTTCCTCTTCTCTGCTGGGCTGGGATACAGTGAGTGTTACTTGTCTGCCATGGCTTATGACCGCTATGTGGCCATTTCCAATCCCCTGCTTTATTCCCAAGCTATGTCCCCAAGGTTATGTACCAGTCTTGTTGCAGCTTCATACCTTGGTGGCTTTATTAGCTCAATCATCATCACCAGTGAAACATTTACCCTGAACTTCTGTGGCAACAGTATCATTGATGATTTCTTCTGTGATCTTCCCCCACTTGTGAAGTTGGCATGTGATGTGGACAGTTCCCAGGCTGTGCTATATTTCATACTTGCCACCAACGTCATTACTCCCACTGTAGTCATCCTTGCCTCCTACCTCTTCATCATTGCCTCTGTCTTGAAGATTCGTTCCACCCAAGGCTGCCTCAAGGCCTTCTCCATTTGTGGCTCTCACCTGACAGCAGTCACCTTGTACTATGGCTCCATTCTCTTGATTTACTGCAGGCCAAGCACTAGCTATGCTCTTGAATGGGATAAATTAGTGTCAGTGCTCTGTACTGTGGTGTTTCCAGTGTTGAACCCCTTGATCTATAGCTTAAGGAATAAAGATGTCAAAGATGCCCTGAAGAAAATGTTAGACAGAGCAAAGTTTTCTTAAGTGGAAATATTTCATAAGCAATGGCTATTTCTTAACAGATTATCTCCATTTCGTTGTTATGAGCCTGTACTCTTAGAAATCAAAGTTTTGCAAAAAGAAGCAAACAAAAATAATCGAGTAACGTAGCAACACCACTTTGCTTTTTGACTTTTTTAAGTCATGTACTAATGTATTTCAATGTATTTTTAAGATAAATGAGGCTGGGGCTTTTGGAAAAACTGCTGTCTGCTAGCTTGGGACAGAATACATTAAACTGCTGGGATTCTTAGATGGTTAAAAGAAAAGCTGATTTTTAATTCCACTTGAAAGTTCATAAGTTGCCTGAGTGTAATATTTTAATCTATAAATAGGAATAATACAGCTGGTTATAGAACCATTGTCCAGATTAAATGGATTGAATGTCTTGCTTCAAATCCTGTAGTCCACGGCTGAGAGGAGGAATGTAAATCCACAAGTCCCAGCTCCAAAGGTCCTTATCGTACTTGTTGTGAGAGAGTGAGATAGGAAGTAGCAAGAAAAATGGCTACTGTAAAAAGGCCCTAGAAACAAGTTTGATTCTGATTCTTGATTTACCATGACATAATGATGGTAGGTGTCGAACACTTTTAGTTAGAGTCACTGTGAGCTTTCAGGAAAATAATTTTTTTTCCTCCAACAATCAAAGAATCAAGAGCTAAGTTATAGAAGCTCTATGAAAGAGGCGGAAATGGAGATGGATATACAGAGAGAAAAAAAAGACAGAAATAGAGAGATTCTAAAAAATGTTAAATCTAAAGGAATACTTAGAGTGAAAATCTCCATTGGAGGTAGTGATTTATAACCATTAACCCAAAATCAAACCAAATCCATTGTCTCCAAGTCAATTCTGACTCAAACTGTCCCTATATGACAAAGTAGAACCCCCCCCCCCATTGGGTTCCCAAGGGTGTAACTGTTTAAGGTAGCAGACTGCCCATCTTTATCCTGAGAAGAGGGTGGTGGGTTGGAACTGCTGGCCTTCAGCTTAGCAGTTGGGCACTTTGAACAGTGCATCACCAGGGCTCCTAATAACCATTAAGTTATATAAACATATGTATTCGTTTGCTTGTTCAGTTTTATGTATGGTGAATTTATAATTAAATAATAGAGACTGTTTCCTTGTGATGCACACTTTTCTTAATTGTAGTAGTATTTTTACATATAAGACGTAAGATTTTTACATCATAAAAAGGCCCTATTGTTGGTTTCCAAGAATGGATAGTAATTTGCTGAAGGACAAGACAAGGAAGAGTAGCCTGGACAGAGGGAACAAGGACACAATTATGGACCATGTGATACATTCTAGAAAATCTAATGAGTAAAATTTGGAGAATTTCTATTATCAGACACATTTAGTGTTTATATGCTGTTTCAAATCCAAAAGAAATAAGTTAACTTTTAGTTTTTAGTAGAATATTCCTCATTTCATCCTATTCTAATTAACAGGTCCTCCCTAAACTCCAAGTGAGATCTAACTGAGTCTTTGGGGACTGAGGTAAGTATTTCTGGGCTGCTATGTGGAAGAAGTCCCAAAGGAAGGCTGAGGAAATGCATATATCCCCTCTAACTAAGGAAGGTCAAAGCACCAGAGAGGGGACTGTGTGTCATTTCCAGGAATCAACCTTGCCAACAAAGGGTAAGCACCTGGGGTCAGGGCCAGCTAAGTGGTTTGGCCTCTCTGTGACCTCAGCTGCAATTGGAATGGGGTTGCAGAGTCTGGGCAGGTCTTCAAAGGATCACTGTGTGCCAAACTCCTATGTGCACACACACACACTTATGTTCCCTTCTAAATTGTATTTCAAGATCTATCTGATCCCATCTAGAATTGGCAGTTAGTCTGATAATTACTCGAGGGAGTCATTGGCTGGTGCAAAGATTAACATGCTTGGCTGCTAACCAAAAAGTTGACAGTTTGAGTCTATTCAGAGAGGCCTCAGAAGAAAAGCCTAAGGATCTACTTATAAATAATCAGCCACTCAAAACCATATGGAGCACAGTTTCTACTCTGCACACTTGGGTCACCGTGAGTCAGAATCAACTCCATGGCGTGTGTGTGTGTGGTGTGTGTGTGTGTGTGTGTGTGTGTGTTTAATTAGTTACTAGGCACTGCTCTTTTTCTGGGGAAATAGCAGTAAACAAAACTGACCCTTCTTTCAACCATTGAGGATGTTGAATTCTGGTGACTGAAAAACAGGATAGATACATTTTTAATGAGCAAGAGCTGGAGGACGACAACAGGTATGGCGGAGAATCTGAGTAGCGGAGGAAGGAAGTAGAGTGCAGGGGTAGGGGAGGAATGGAATTTTAAATAGTGTGATTAGGGTGGACCTTAGTATGCAAATGACATTTGAAAGGGACTTGAAGGAGATCAGGGGGTGAGCCATGCAAATCTATGGGGGAATAGTGTTCCAGGCAGAGGAGATAGACAGCTTAAAATCTCTAATGCTGGGCCATGCCTGGCATGCATGTTTGAGAAAGAGTGAGAGAGCCAACAGACTCAGAGCAGAGTAAGCCAGGGGGTGTGAGTGAGGAGATGAGAATGCATGGATAATGAAAGGCCGGCTCATGGAGGACCTTCAGACTATTGTACAGATTAGACTTTAACTGCAAATAAACTGGGAACCATAAAGGGTATTAAGTACAGAAGTGACATCACTTGACTTTATTTTCTTTTTTTAAAGGCTCATGCTGGTTGCTGTACTGAGAATAGGCTGTAGGGGACAAGAGTATAGACCAGTTAGGAGGCTGTGGCAATACTCTTGGGAAAAGATGGTGGTGGTTTGGACCAGGATGGTAGCAGTGGAGGGTGGTGACAAGTGGTCAGATTCAGAATACATTTTGAAGTTTTAAAACGAACAAACAAAAAAAAAAAAACTGTTGCCATGGAGGTGATTCTGACTCACAGTGACCCTATATGACAGAGTAGAACTGCTCTATAGGGTTTCCAAGGAGTGGGTTTCGAACTGCTGACCTTTATGGTTCGCAGTTGTGCTCTTAACCACTGAGTCAGAATCTCCTGGAAGACTGAAGACGAGGTGTGTTGAGAAACTGTTAAATACTGAGGTGCCTATAGATCTAAATGGGGGAGATTTCAGAACTAAAACTAAGCACTCCATTCAGAAATTAAACTGAGGGCTTTACTTCTACACTCCTGATAACCATTAGGCTTCTGTTAAAGTTGTCCTTTGAAAAACAAAGCTCAGTTGTGGCGTTTGTTATGCTAAGAGCTTTCCCTTACATGGCTTTAGAAAAAGCTTCATTGAGTTATTAAAATAAATTAGTCTATAGGTAAACATGTTGTTTTTACTGATCTTAAAGAAGTTCTCCTGGTGGCACCATGGCTAAGAACTCATGCAGCTAATCAAAAGGTTGGCAGCTTGAATCCACCAGCTGCTCCCTGGAACCTCTATGGAGGTAGTTGGTTAACGAATGGCCAGATCCCTGATGGCACAGTGGTTAAGAGCTAGGCTGCTAACCAAAACGACAGCAGTTCTAAATCCACCAGCCACTCCTTGGGAATGTTTAAGGCCCCTCTGAGTCAGAATCAACTCGAGGGCAAGGGGTTTGGTTTTTGGTTTTGAGTAACTAATGGTCACTTCTGTGTCCAAAGATTTAAATTAAGTTGGCCCAGCTGCAATTATATCACTAAGTTCTATATCACTAAGCTTTCATGTTGAAATTGCTTATACTTTTCATTTAAGAAATATTGCCTTAGTTAAAATGTATGAAGTATGAGAGATTTGTGTTAAACTAGAAGCTGACATAAAGAAAGTTTCACAGTTAACTGCCATCCTGGTAAATCTCACCTCCTTTCCTGCCATTACTTTGACGTGAAGTTGTTAGCAGTAGCCACTCTGCTTGTCAAATATCTCTTTGTTTTGCCCTTAAGGCAGAGCGTACCCTTACAGCCCAAACTGAACACATGCTTTCCAGTGGTTCATTCCCTCAATAAATTTAATTTGTTTAAACAACAAATTAGATTGTTGGTCCAGTGACGTCACGAGGACAGAGGTAAGAGAGAAAGAGAGTAGGGTAACTACAAATTTTTGCCTTGGGGAACTGGAATAGTGGATTTCATTAACTGATACGGAGAATGAATGAACTAGTAGACCAAATTTTGGAGATGTAGAGTAGGAAATCAGTTTTAAACATGCAAAGTTTGATATATCCATTATTCAAAGGAGAAGGACATCATGCTTGGTAAAACAGAGGGTCAGAGAAAAAGAGGAAGATCCTCAATGAGATGGATGAACATAGTGGCTGCAACAATGGGCTAAACTGTAACAACAATTGTGAGGATGGCACAGGTCTGGGCAGTGTTCCGTTCTGTTGTATGAAGGGTCGCTATGAGTCAGAACCAACTGGAGGGTACCTAACAACAGCAACAACAACAACAATGAACATTGATTAAATAAACGAATGAATGATATAATCCTTAAACCCAGGAAACCTGAAGTCTGAAATGTTGAAGAGGCTCAGTAACTTGCCCATGTTTACTCAGTTAATAAATACTGGACTCAGGATTTGGACCCCAGCAGAAGGACTCTGGGAATTCATACTTTAAACCCTATCCCCCAAAACAGTTTGCCCATCCTCCTACTAAGAAAATCAAGGAAAATAGCCATTTTATACTTCATGCTAACCACTGGGGAATCACCAAATATAAAAAGAGAAGGCAATAAATGATGAATTCATGACAACTTTTTTATATTCGGTCAGACTCCCTACCAGACTACTTACTGTCTAGGAGACAAAGGATTTCAATCTTTAGAATCACTTGGCGGTTGTGTTCAAGAAGGATCATAGAGAGCCTTCTGAACTGATGGTCTGGAACTCCAGGGTAATGCCTGTGGACTTCTTTCCACTAATGTCCACCAAAGGGTCAAGAAACCAAAGCGTGAATTGGCTTGCACGTTCCTGTGATGCACCACCTCTGTCACTTGTATTTCAAATACTAGCAGTGTCACCCATGGTGCACAGGTTTCAGCAGGGCTTCCAGACTAATACAGACAAGGAAGAAAGGTCTGGCAATCTACTTCTAAAAAATAGCCAATGAAAATCTTATGGGTCATAACAGAATATTGTCTTTCTTGATTTGGACAAATCGTCAGGAGGTATCAATCACTGGTGAATGGAGGCTAGCAAGGTGAGAGAGGCCCTAGGTGAGACGGAATGGCACAGTAGCTACTATGATGGACTCGAACATGCCAGCGATCTTGAGGAATACGCGGGACCAGGCAACATCTCATTTTGATGTACAAGAGGTCCTCATGAGCTACAGTCAACTCATGGCAGCTATCTCTATCTGGAGTTATCCAAGTTAGAAAAGTAAGTCTTTGCTGTTGTTAAGTACAGAGCTTGCTTTGTAATTCCTGACCATGTCAGACCCAGAGAGTCCTTGAGGTATGTGCCAATGATAGCAACAGCAGTAGTGAAAGAGGGGCACCCAGATTTTGGGAAGACTTCTGCCAATGATATTATTTCCTGTCAAATTCCTTTCCAGTTCTACAGGTATGTACACATGTATTCCCACATTTGCTGTTTCAACACCACTGAGGCAGCGATGTCTAGTGCCATTAGCCCAATGTTACAGACAAGGAGATTTGGGTCTAGAGAAAGTGGAAGGTCCAGGATTCAAAACCAGGTTTCCAGAATCCAAGACCAGCGCCAGGCTGGGGCATATGGTCCCTAAGATCGTAGAGGTAAACAAGATGCAGAGTGCCTAAGATCCAGACACATGGGATTAAAAAATAATAATAGCATGGCCTCACATGGGATTCTCAGCTCTATATTCAACTCAGCCCCTGGAGTCTGAGATCCTCATGAGATCAACTCCTATTCCCACAGCCCTCAAGAACTAAATCTTTATTTGTAGTAAGTACAAAAATATCACCTTGGGAGCCATCAACCTGCAGGAGGTATAGAAAGGGATATTCTAACATAAATATTATTTAAAAGAAGTAGCTCTTGTATTTTTTCCCTAAGCAGACACAAGGCCTGTAATGTCTGGGAGAAAAATCCAAGTCTAAATATCAGAGAAATACACCAGGTATTTGATCTTTGCCTCTTTGTAGCATTTTGCTTTCGGAAAATTAGAAGTGGATACAGAGTAGCAGAATCTGCTGCAGGGGTGAGTGGGAAGTACTTCTGGCCTTCAGCACCTAAAACAAAGCGTTGGGTGGTGTCCATGCTCAATAAAAGTCTTTTGAGTGAAATAATTTGCCTTAGTTACCAGCTAATACTCTTGGAAACAGAGAAGTCAGTCTAGACCCAAAGTTTCCTTTAATTAAGAATATCCCTGAAAGGGTTTCACAAAGAAACATCTCCAGATGTTAAATCATTTAAAATATAGAGCATTTACTAAGCATTCAAGAGTATATTCGAATGGGGAGCCACAGGTCCACCAGAGTGAAACCAAATCAGTATAAAATGGAGGAACAATGGACACATTTATGGAGTTAAAATAAAGAACCTAAGTTACGTCGTTTGATTAGAGGTTACAAACATAGATCAACATAAGGTAGTTTTACTGGGGGAGGGGGGCGGGTTGTTAGGAGGGGATTGGTTTGGAGTACATGTGTGTCATGGATTGAATTATGTCCCCACAAAAATCTGTGTATCAACTTGGTTAGGCCATGTATGGTTGTCTTCCATTTTGTGAATGTGATTTAATTGCAAGTGGACTAGGGTGGGACTGTAACACCACCCTTACTGAGACCACCTCCTGTTCCAAGGTAAAGGGAATTTCCCTGGGGTATGGGTTCAAGAGATAAAAGGAAAAGGAAGCAAGCAGAGAGTTGGGAACCTCATACCACCAAGAAAGCAGCACCAGGAGCAGAGTGAGTTCTTCGGGCAGGGATCCCTACACCTGAGAAGCTCCTCAAACAGGGAAAGATTGAGGAAAAGGACCTTCTTCCAGAGCCAACAGAGAGAGATTTCCTCTGGAGACAACACCCTGAATTTAGACCTGTAACCTACCAGACCGTGAGAAAATAAATTTATCTTCATTAAAGCCATACACATGTGGTATTTCTGTTATGGCAGCACTAGATGATGAAGACAGAATTTGGTACAGAGAGTGGGGTGCTTCTCTAACAGATGCCTAAAATATGGAATAGAGTTGTGAAGAGCAACAGAGAACAAATGCAAGAGAGAACTGGCAGCAACAGAGAAGAGGCAACGGCAGCAAACCAGCAGCAGCAAAACCAGGAGACCAGTGCAAGACAGCATTGGAGCCGACACACAGAGCAAAAGAGCTGAGTTCCTGTGTACCGGAGGTTTTCTGGCAGAATGGGGTGCCACTGGGCACTTATCGGTAGAGCTACTGAACTTTGAAACACTTGCACCAGCAGGGCAGATCTGGGCATGAGGCCCAAGGACCTGAGAAGCCAAAAAACCAGGAAGCAAAACCTGAAGAGACAAGGAACACAAGAAGCTGAGCTGCCTCATTCTCAAAAGGTATAGCCGTGACCTCAGGCGCTTCAAAGGGTGGAGCCATGGGCTCTGGTGTTTCTAAGGGTAGAATTGCCACTCAAATAGACTAAGAGAATGATGCGCCTAAATCCAAGGGGACAGAGTTGCTGGCCCAGTGGGCCTGGAAGGCTGAGCTGAAGCCCAGGGCCGATAGGCCTCCACTCAGAATCTGGAGTGTGGCCCATACTTAGAGTCTAGAGGGCAGGGCCATTGTATAAATTATCTCAGAGAACAAAGGGTTTTTTTCAAAGCTTTCAAGGCTAATGTAATGTGTTCTGCTGACTTGCTTGGTGCCTGTTATCCCTTCTTTTCCTACAGTTTCTCCCATTTGTAATGGAAATGTCTAACTTATGCCTTTTGTGCCACTGGACCTTTAGAAGCAAATACCTTGTATTCTAAATTTCGCAGATGAAGAATTTTTAAATTTTAGACTGAGAGTTAAGACTTTTACTATAGTATGATGGGGTGAATATATTTTGCAGGTTGCAAGAATGTGATTTTGGGGAGGCCAAAGGGTGGAATGTCACGGATTGAATTATGTCCCCCCAAAAATCTGTGTATCAACTTGGTTAGGCCATATATGGTTGTCTTCCATTTTGTGATTGTAATTTTATGTTAAAAGGATTGGGGTGGGATTATAACACCACCCTTACTCAGGTCACTTCCCTGATCCAAGGTAAAGGGAGTTTCCTTAGGTTTTGGCCTGTGCCACATTTTATCTCTCAAGAGATAAAAGGAAAGGGAAGCAAGTAGAGAGTTGAGAACATCAGACCACCAAGAAAGCAGCACCAGGAAAACAGCACGTCCTTTGGACACAGGGTCCCGGTGCCTGAGAAGCTCCTCGACCAGAGGAAGATTAAGGATAAGGGCCTTCCTCCAGAGCCAACAGAGAGAGAAAGACTCCCTTGGAGCTGACGTCCTGAATTTGGACTTGTAACCTACCAGACTCTGAGAAAATAAATTTCTCTTTTCTAAAGCCACCCACTTGTGGTGTTTCTATTATGGCAGCATTAGATGACTAAGACAATGTGTGTTCCCCTTAGATTGGCTATAGCATGGTTTTGCAAGGGTATGCTGTGGGAAGGGTGCAGATTACAGGATACTCTTCTCTTAGAACAGCTTGCCCAAATGAAACCTTTCTTGAAAGCAGTTGCCAGGGAGACTCAGATAAGAGTAGTGCCAAGGTCTTTTCCCTGAGACATTGTTTCTGCATCTTTGTCATGGAAGAAAGGCTTCTTATTTATTTACTTATATTGGCAGCAGCTTTGCCTAATGCAATATGTCATTTGATTTCTTTCTCTTTCTTTTTTTAAATTGTGCTTTAGATAAAGGCTTATGGAGCAAATTGGTTTCTCATTAAACAATTAATATACATATTGTTTTGTGACATTGGCTGCCAACCCTGAGACATGTCAACACTATATGCTGCTTGACCTTGGGTTTCCCATTTCCATTCCTCCAGGTTTCCTGTCTCGTCCTGCCTTCTCATCTTTGCCCCTGGGCTGGTGTGCCCATTTGGTCTCATAGTTGAGCTACCTGTATTATTGTTTGTTTTGTGGGTCTGTCTAATCTTTGGCTGAAAGGTGAACCTCAGGAGTGATTTCAGTACGAGTTAAAAAGGTATCTGGGGCCATACTCTCAAGGTTTTTCCAGTCTCTCTCAGGCCAGTAAGTCTTGTCTTTCTTTCTGAGTTTGAATTTTGTTCTACATTTTTCCCCAACTCTGTCTGGGACCCTTTATTGTGATCCCTGTCAGAGCAGTCAGTGATGGACTCAATCTGGTGGAGGCTGTGGTAGTTGTGGTCCATTAGTCCTTTGGACTAACCTTTCCCTTGTGTCTTTGGTTTTCTTCATTCTCCCTTGCTACAGATAGAATGGGACCAGTGGAGTATCTTAGATGGCCGTTCACAAGCTTTTAAGACCCCACTTTGGCCACTCACCAAAGCAGAATGTAGAACATTTTCTTAGAAGAAAGATTTCTTAAGGCCATATGGTAGAAAATGTTTTGGCAGACCTTGGGAAGGAGTTTATCAACATTCCCTAGCTTGACCACAGAGAAAACATCTCCCTAATTATCCGTGGTTGCTGACCAGAAAAAAGGCTCAAAGGTGTATGTTGTTAAAAATCTCAATTTAATTTTGCTGACTATAGCAGGAATCTGGATTAGTACAGCCATTACTTTGGTCAAAGGATTCAAGATTTCTCCTTTGCAAGGGGTATAGAAAAAGTCAATTGTGATTTAATGTAGAAACTGCTGCTAATGAGAGCAACACAGGCTTAACTGTATATAAATGCGAGTCTCTTTTGCCTCTCACCCTTTGTTGTACTCTTGCTCAAGTTGTTTTCTCTGCTTGGAGTTGTTTCCCTGGCAGTGCCCATCTCCAGCTGGTACAAACTCAACCGTATTTCTAAACCCAAATGTGCAGCCACTTATTTCAGGAAAGGTCTATAACCCCTAACCAGACAAGTCCTTTCCCGGAACCAACATCAGATTGCATCTCCCTTTGGACACTATTAACTCTGACTTTTTAGCACAATTGACCTAAATATCTTTAGTACTGTGGATGTAACATAACAGCATGGACTCTAAGTCTCTGCATATAAACTTCAACACACACTATGTTTTTTCAACTGAATTGACATTTTTTGACCCTAAGAGTGGTGATACTTTATTTCTCTAATGTCTTGTAAAACAAGTGTGGCTTTAACTTAATAAAACTGCTTCATTATTTTGAGCTTTGTTGAATTTTGGAACCATTTTCATTGTCCAAAGCACCTGAGCTCATAGATACAGATGAGCGCACTCCTTCAACATGGACTCCTTGGGGTATGCACGTTTGTTTCATTACTGTGATAAAAAACATTTCAGGAACTACTTCAGTGGACTAACTCCCTCTTCAGCCTTAAGAAGAAATCAGTCCTATTGGCTCCTTTTGTTTATTGAACTGCTGCAGCTCTATATCCTGAGGAATGAATACCAGTCTAGCATTTTAAAATCAAACAACCAAATTTGTTTCAGTGCTAGAGTTAAAACTGGCAGCATTTTAACTTGCTGAGACTTAGTAAATCTGTAAACTGTGCTTTAAAAGCAATTTAAGGGACTAAAATACATTCAAGAAATATCTAACAGTTACAAAAAGTGTACAGAATATACAATGAACACCTTATTGTTGTACATCATCAAATCGATTCTCACTCATAGTACCCTATATGACAGAGTAGAAACACCCTGTAGGGTTTCCTAGGGTGTAATTTTTCGGTGACCAGATCAACAAGTCTTTTCTGCTGCTGAATGGGTAGTGAGTTCAAACCACAGACCTTTTGGTTAGCAGCCGAACTCTTAACAATTGGGCCACCAGGGATTCTTTCAACGAACATGAAACCAAAAAAAACAAACCTGTTGCTGTAGACTTGATTCCAACCCATGCCAACCCTAAAGGTCAGAGTAGAACTGCCTTGTACCATTTCCAAAGAGTGCCTGGTAGAATAACTGCCAAATAAGTACAGCATAAACTTTCATCAATATCACTGAAGCCCCAATATTACATTGTACTATAAGTAGTCAATAATATCTTTTCTTCAAGATGATGATTTTAAGATTTGGGTTGATAAATGAAGCTCTAGGGAACTCATTTTCACTGCCACACAATGTTCTACTCGTTTATATACTATAATTTGTTTAAACATTAGTCATTCATATGGTTTCCAATTATTTTTGATTATATCAAATGGCTTCTTTCTTATTTTTTAAAATCCAGTTTGACAATCTCTGAATTTTAATAGCATTTAGTCCACTTATATTTATTTTTTTTTACTACATTTATTTATGCAATCTCATGTGGTTTCTATGTATATTTTGTTTTTTATATTATTCTCTGTTATTGATTATTTTTGCCTTATATTGATTGATTGATTACAAAAATTCATTTATTACCCTAAACTTTAAAAAATATATTTCATTTTTATTTTTCAAGAGCATGGACAGTGATTGAAATTATAATGCCTTAGGTACGTAATCATCTTTGAATATTGCTTTATGCAACTATGGATACTTGTTTGATACAATGGAAAAGTGTGTCAATCTATGTTTCTTAGAACCACAAATATTAGAAATCACCTTCTATGACAATCTTCATTGCTCAAGCACCACTGCTTATGTGGTGGTATTTTACCAAGAATATAGGAAAAAACATGAGAATCAATAAACACTACTGAGAGTGTTTGTCATGAAAATCCAAGTCAAAAAGGTAACCTGAAACACAAGAGCTTTTTTTTTTTCTTTTAAAATATTTCAAGACATCACAAAGATTTCTCTTCTTTTCTTGGTCCTTCTATTCGTCCTTCCTACACTTTTGGTAGCCATGACACAAGGAAATGACACAGAAATGACCGAATTCTTTCTTCTCGGATTTGGTGGCCAACACAAGTTTCGGTATGTTCTCTTTATTGTATTTCTAGTGATCTATATGACCTCTATGACGGGTAATATTGGAATGATCCTACTCATCCAGACAGATTCCAGACTTCAAACACCCATGTACTTTTTTCTACAACATTTGGCTTTTGTTGATATCTGTTACACCTCTGCCATTACTCCCAAGATGCTACAAAACTTCATAGTTGAAAATAAGTCAATATCTTTTGTGGGATGTATAATACAATTATTGATTTATGCAGCATTTGTGACTGCTGACTGTTACCTCCTGGCTACTATGGCAGTGGACCGGTATGTAGCCATCTGTAACCCACTTCACTATCCCATAGTCATGTCTCGAAGAGTCTGCATCCAGTTGGTAGCAGGTTCATATGTAGTAGGCTCAATAAATGCCTCCATACACACAGGTTTTACATTTTCACTGTCCTTCTGCAAGTCCAATATCATCAATCACTTTTTCTGTGATGCTCCCCCAATTCTCTCCCTTTCATGCTCCAGTATCAAAATCAACATCTTGCTACTTGCTGTCTTTGTGGGATTTAACTTGACGTTCACTGTGATGGTCGTCATCTTCTCTTACATATATATCCTGGGTGCCATCCTAAAGATGTCTTCTACTGCAGGGAGAAAGAAAGCCTTCTCCACGTGTGCCTCCCACCTGACAGCAGTCACCATTTTCTATGGGACCCTCTCCTACATGTACTTACAGCCTCACTCTAATAATTCAGAGGAAAATATGAAAGTAGTCTCCACATTTTATAGTGTTGTAATCCCCATGTTGAACCCCCTGATCTACAGCTTGAGAAATAAGGAAGTAAAAGAAGCTCTAAAAGTGGTGGGAAAGAAGTTCTAGACTGGACTCAAGTTATAAAGTGTATCACAACAAAGTATCCAGCATAGATGCTTTAAAAATTTTTAATGTTTCTGAAATTGGAAGTATGGTCACATCTTAAATTAGTGCTACCTCATACAATACATAATATTTTAGAATGTGGGAAACAGTAAGAACATCTGGGACTAATTTTTCCTGGAATATAGTTTGAGGAATATATTTTATAGTAAACATGAAGGAGGAATTTATCAAGATTATTCATAATATTAACAAGCATGTATAAAGTTTGCAAAGTATTTAATTACTGGAAGTGTATTTCAAATATATTCTTAAAGACTAGCAAAACATTTATTTGCATATAATTGATATTAAAAACAAAGTTCATAATTTTTCATTTCTATAAACCAGTTCCCTAAGCTGTCTAAAATAAGACCCTCTATACATTCTTCAACATACAGCACAAAACTGAATATAAAATAAATTCATTGTTATAAGAAATATTATACTGAAACAATACTTTGTTTTCCTAATTTTCTCATTTTAGTGACATTTTCTAGCATTTGGAAATATTTATTTCTGTTACTAGTTACCTCATTTATTCTGAATTAATCTCTTTCTTGCCTAGGAAAAGGGAACTCTTGCAAACATTTTATATTTCTCTCTTCAATAGAGATAGAGAATCTAAAATGTATAAAAAGGCATAGCAATCATTTTGGTTCAGACAAGTAGCTTTAAACTACAGAAACTCCATGGGAAGTTCAAAGGAGGCTAAGAGTCCTTTGAATCAGGAAGAGTAAGCATTGACAGAGAAACTTTGGTACTTAGATTGAGAGTAGATGAGGGAAATCCCTGTTTGAATTCTCAATTGTCCATGCTAGCTAGCTTGAAAAAAGAACAAGTCTAACATCAAAGTAACACTTGCTATTCTAATGAACTGGCCAGAAAATGTGATGTAAAGTAACACACGACAAGAATTGGGCAAGAGAAGAAGACACGTTTTTCAAATCCAATATCCCACATAAATTTTAAGAGAAGAGAAAAAGAATAACTTGAACTCTTTTGCAACAAAGACCCCCAAAAAAGTGAATGATTACATACATGACAATCGATGAACTGTGACCATCAAACACAGAACTAAGGAATTGACATGAGTGACAGGGGAGCAAGAGACCGTACAGGAGCAGCAGCCACTTGTGGAGCTAGTGCAGTGCCTCAGGCCCCATCCCTTAGTGCTGTGCTTTGGCAGGAGTGCAGTGGGGCTGATGGTGGCTTCCTGAGATAAGGCAAGCATGGGATACAGCCCTAACCTCCTGGGCTAATCCCAGCTGGGGACCCAGCCAGTGCACACAGGCTACACACCCCTCTGGAATCTCAGGTAAAACAGCCCTCCCCACACAAGATAACTGATTTTGTCTATTTTACCACACTACTCTCTCCTATCTATCTGATCCCTCCCCTCCCTTCCCCAGCCAGCTTCATTAACATTCAAATTCCCTTGGCCAGAGATAGAAATGCCCTGCTTTTTTCTAACCTATTCTGGTGTGGGAAAAGCAGCAATTAACAATCAGGGGAAAAATCCTTTCCTAGCTTCCCTAATTGGAAGATCAGAATAGAAGCAGCTCCAGTCCAGGCATAAGAGATCCACAGACTTTGGATTTCACCCCTACATGGAATCAGGTGACTATTACAATGCAAAGGCAATTCTGTTAGAGGTGTGACTGCAACTGTTTCAACTGAGTGGTGGAGAGGCAGGTTTTGGAGGTCTGACGCCACTCTATTAAACAGAGCCCTCACCTACCCACAGCAGAGAACTGAGTGCTGAGGCTCCAACCATACCACCTAGCCACCCGTGAAAGGGGTCTGAGGATAGAGATGCCTGCCACTCTTCTGGTAGAAACACTGGGTGCCTAAGGCACAGCTGCAGAGCCTTCCCACCAGAACACTCTAGAGAACAGAGATGCTCCCTCCTCATTGGCACTTGGGGGAAGGCTGTCAGCACCATGCCCTCCTCGGACTGCAACCCCCTACTGCTACCAGAAACCAGTGCATACAACCATCACCACCACTCCCCTAAGATAGTAAGTGAGAGCCTACACCACACACTAGGTGACTGACCATCAGGACACCTGAGCTGATTCTATTCAAGAATAGTGAATGGACTCGTAGGCTCATGTACCTGGTAACAGCTCTAACCATCTGGTAACAGGACATAAGTGCTTCAAAGTCTTCAACAATCAAGTTAGCACACTCTAGTAGCCCATCTGGGTATATTGAAACAAAACAAAACAAGAAGATAAGACTCAGTAAACAAATATTAAATAAATTATTACAATTACATAGGTGGCTCAGAGACAGCAGTTGATATCAAACCACATAAAGAAGCAGGCCATGATTGCTTCTACAAACTCCCAAAACAGAAAATCAAGATCTCTCCCTGATGAAGATATATTCCTGGAACTGCCAGGTGTAGAATACAAAAGACTAATGTACAGAACACATCAAGACATCAGGGACGACACCAGAAATGAAATAAGGAAATGTACAGAAAAAGCCAAGGAGCACACAGATAAAGCAGTTGAAGAAATTAAAAATACTATTCAAGAACATAATGAAAAATTTAATAATAAGTTGCAAGAATCCATAGAGAGACAGCATTCAGAAATTCAAAAGCTTAACAATAAAACTACAGACCTAGACAACTCAATAAGAAGTCGGAGGAGCAGAATTGAAGAATTGGAATTCAGAATTGGGGAGATGGAGGATAAGGCAATCGGCACCAGTATATTTGAAGAAAAATCAGATAAAAGAATTTTAAAAAACGAAGAAACCCTATGAATCATGTGGGACTCTATCAAGAAGAATAACTTCCGTGTGATTGGAATTCCAGAACAGAGAGGGATAACAGAAAACACAGAGGGAATTGTTTAAGATCTGTTGGCAGTAAACCTCACTGATATCATGAAAGATGAATGGATATTTATCCAAGATGTTCATTGAACCCCATACAAGGTATATCCCAAATGAAAATCACCAAGACATATCATCAAACTTGCCAAAACCAAAGATAAAGAAACCAAACCAAACCCATTGCCTTCGAGTCAATTCTGACTCATAGCAACCCTAAAGGACAGGGTAGAACTGCCCCACAGAGTTTCCAAGGAGAAGCTTTTAAAAGCAGCCAGGGATAAACAAAAAGTCACGTACAAAGGAGAATCAATAAGAATAAGTCTGGACTACTCAGCAGAAACAATGCAGGCAAGAAGGCAATAGGATGACATGTAGAGAGCATTAAAGGAGAAAATTTGCCAGCCAAGAATCATATATCCAGCAAAACTCTCTCTCAAATATGAAGGTGAAATTAAACCATTTACAGATAAACACAAGCTTAAAGAATTTCCAAAAACCAAACCAAAGCTGCAAGAATTAAGAAAAGGAAATTCTTTGGTCAGAAAATCAATAATATCAGATATCAACACAAGACAAGGACACAGAACAGAACATCCTGATATCAACTCAGATAGGGAAATCACAAAATAAAATAAGTTTAATTTAAAAAATGCTCAAAACAGGGAATCATTGATGTTATTATGTAAAAGATGACAATAATCAATAAAGAGGGACTAAATACAGGAGGCATAGATCTTACATATGGAGAGGAAATCAAGGTGATATAGGGAGATACAAGTTAGGTTTATACTCAGAAAAATAGGGGTAAATGTTAAGGTACCCACAAAGATGACTAACAATCGCATACTTCAAAATAAGAACCAAGATAAACACAAGGACTCAGCAAAAACAAATTCAATTACAATAAAAAAAAAAAAAAAGGAACACACAATTTACAAAGAAAAACTTCTCAGCTCAAAAAAGTGGAAAAATGAAATTGTCAACAATATACAAAAAAAGGCATCAAAATGACAACACTAAACTCATACCTATCTATAATTATGCTGAATGTAAATGGACTAAATGCACCAATAAAGAGAAAATTTGGAAATCTATTTGGCACTTCCTTAAAAAGCTAGAAACAGAACTACCATAAGATCCAGCAATCCCACTCCTTGGAATATATCCTAGAGAAATAAGAACCTTTACACAAACAGATATATGCACACCCATGTTCAATGCAGCACTGTTTACAGTATCAAAAAGTTGGAAGCAACCAAGGTGCCCATCAACGGATGAAAGGATAAATAAATATGGCATATTCACACAATGGAATACTATCGAAAAAGAACAATGTTGAATCCATGAAACATTTCATAACATGGAGAAATCTGGAAGACATTATGCTGAGTGAAATTAGTTAAATGCAAAAGGACAAATAATATATAAGACCACTATTGTAAGAACTGGAGGAACAGTTTAAACAGAGAAGAAAATATTCTTTAATGGTTAGAGAGCGGGGAGAGAGGGAGGGAAGGAGGGAGGGAGAGGAATATTCACTAAGTAGATAGTAGATAAATATTATTTTAGGTGAAGGGAAAGACAATACACAATACAGGAGAGGTCAACACAAATGGACTAAACCAAAAGCAAAGAAGTTTCCTGAATAAACTGAATGCCTTAGAGGTCAGCGTAGCAGGGGCGGGGGTTTGATGACCATGGTTTCAGGGGACACCTAAGTCAATTGGCATAATAAAATCTACTAACAGAACATTCTGCATCCCAATTTGGAGAGTGGCATCTGGGACCTTAAATGCTAGCAAGCGGCCACCTAAGATGCATCAGTTGGTCTCAACCCACCTGGACTAAGGAAGAATGAAGAACACCAGAGACACAAGGTAATTATGAGCCTAAGAGACAGAAAGAACCACATAAACCAGAAATTACATCAGCCTGAGACCAGAAGAATTAGATGGTGCCTGGCCACAACCTATGACTGCCCTGACAGGGAACTCAAAAGAGAAACCCTGAGGGAGCATGAGAGCAGTGGGATGCAGACCCCAAATTCTCATAAAAAGACTAGACTTAAGGGTCAGGCTGGGACTGGAGGGACCCCAGAGTCCATGGTCCCCAGACCTTCTGTTAGCCCAGGACAGGGACCATTCCCAAAGTTAACTCTTCAGACAGGGATTGGACTGGAAAAGGGGATGGAAAATGATAGAGGTGAAGAATGTGCTTCTTCGATCAAGTGGACACATGAGACTATGTTGGCATCTCCTGTTGGGACAGGGGATGAAAGGGCAGAGGGGGCCAGAAGCTACCCTAATGGACCCGAGGAGAGAGCGTGGAGGGAAGAATGGTGCTGTCTCTTTGGAGGCAGAGCAATTAGGGGTGTATGGCAAGGTGTATGTAAATTTTTGTATGAGACTGACCTGATTTGTAAACTTGCACTTAAAGCACAATAAACATTAATTTAAAAAAAAAGGCATACAGAATAAACAACGAACATTTCTAACAACCAAATAGCTGTAGATGTAAAATATCATCAATATAATTGAACCCAAATATTATATTGTACTATGATTAATCAATTAGCTCTTTTCCTCAACAGAATTTTAAGAATTGGGTTAAGAAAAGTAGCTCTAGTGAACTAATTTTCATTGTCACAGAATGTTCTATTTTTTTATATGTCACAATTGACTTAATCGCTTGTCATTCATTTTGTTCCCAAATTTTTCTATTATACCAAAGGCTTCATTTTTATTTTTTAGAATTTGGCAATCCAATTTGACAATCTCTGAATCTTAATAGTGAGTTTACTCCACTTACATTTATTTTCCTTACTAAAAGATGTGGATTTATTTATGCCAATGTGATTTCTACTCATCTTCCTTCCTTGTATCATTCTCTAATACAGAAAGTTTGACATTCTTTTCTATTGACTGATTATGAAATTCCTTTTATGCCCTAAACTTAAAAATTTTATATTTCATTCTTATTTTTCAAGAGCTTGGACTATGATTAAAATTATAAATACCTGAGAAACACTACCAGTTGTTGAAAGGTACATAATCATATTTAAACATTGCTTTATGCAAATTTGGACATTTGTTTGATACAATGGAAAAGCATGTCTGTCTATATTTCTTAGACCCACACAGATTAGAAATCATCTTTTATGAAAATCTTCTTCATTTTGAAAATGAATTCATTGCTCAAGGATCACTGCTTACCTGGTGGAGTTTTGCCAAGAATGTAGAAAAAAATATTTGAGAACCAATAAACATTGTTGTGAGTGTTTGTCATGAAAATCCAAGTCAAAAAGGTAACCTGAAATACAAGAGCCTTTTTTATTTCAAGACTACAAAGATTTGCCTCCTTTTCTTGGGCCTTCTGAGATTTTTGGTAGCTATAACACAAGGAAAGGACGCAGAAGTGACTGAATCCTTTCTTCTCAGATTTGGCAGCCAACACAAGTTTTGGTATGTCCTCTTTATTGTATTTCTAATGATTTATGTGACCTCCATATTGGGTAATATTGGATTAATCCCACTCATCAAGACAGATCCCAGGCTTCAAATACCCATCTACTTTTTCCTACATTTGGCTTTTTTTGATATCTGTTATAACTCTGCCATTACTCCCAAGATGCTAGAAAATTTCATAGTTGAAAATTAATCAATATCATTCCTGGGGTATGTAATAAAAGTATTGTCTTTATTACATTTATTACTACTGACTGTTACCTTCTGGCTACTTTGGCAGTGGACTGGTATGTAGCCATCTGTGACCCATTCTGCTATCCCATAAAAAAAAGAAAAAAAATTTATAGTTTTTCCTTTTTATTGCAGACTAGTATTCCATGGTATAAGTGTACCATAGTTTGTTTAATCATTCAGCTATTGTAAGACATTTTGGCTGGCTAAGTTTTTTGGCTATTAAAAATAAAAAAAAGTTGCTATGAAAAATTATATATAGATTTTTGTGCAGACATTAGCTTTGTGTAAACATAATTGCTCAGGAGTGCATTTGCTGGGTTGTACAGTAAGTATATGGAAACCCTGGTTGTGTAGTGATTAAGAACTATAGATGCTAACCAAAAGGTCAGCAGTTCAAACCCACCAGGAACTCCTTGGAAACCTTATGGGGCAGTTCTACTCTGTCTGTAGGGTCACTATGAGTACGATAAGGACACTGAAAAAGATGAAGACGCTCAACGAGATGGCTTGACACAGTGACTGCAATTTTGGGCTCAAACATAGCAAAGATTGTGAAGACAACAGGATTGAGCAGCATTTCTTTCTGTTGTACATGGGGTAGCTATGAGTGGGAACTGACTTGATGGCACCTAACAACAGCAGAAATGGTAAGTGTGTGTTTAGTTTTTTAAAGAAACAGTTAAACTCTTTTCCAGAGTGACTGTACCACTTTACATTCCCACGAGCAATACCTATTCAGTCTGTATGCTGAAAAAATAATCTGAGAAGCTGGACTATATAAAGAAGAATGGGACATCGGGATTGGAGGAAAATCCATTAACCTGTGTTATACAGATGACACAACCTTGCTTGCTGAAAGTGAAGAGGATGTGAAGCACTTACTGATGAAAATCAAAGACCACAGCCTTTGGTATGGATTATACCTCAACATAAAGAAAACAAAAATCCTCACAAAGGGACTAATAACCAACATCATGGTAAACAGAGAAAAGATCGAAGTCCTCAAAGATTTCATTTTACTTGGGTCACAATCATCACCCAAGGAAGGGGCACTCGAGAAATCAAAAAGCCTCTTTAAAGTGTTGAAGATTAAAGATGTTACCTTGAACACTAAGTTGTTCCTGGCCCAAGCCGTGGTGTTTTCAATTACATTATATGCATGAGAAAGCTGGGCAATGAATAAGGAAGAAGAATTGACACCTTCTAATTAAAAAAAAAAATTTTTTTTTTTTTTAATTGTAGTGTTGGTGAAGAATATTGAATATACCATGGACTGCCAAAAGAATAAACAGGTCTGTCTTGGAAGAAGTACAGCTGAATGCTCCTTAGAAGCAAGGATGGTGAGAATTTGTCTCACATACTTTGGGCATGTTATCAGAAGGGGCCAGTCCCTGCAGTGGGTCATCATGTTTGTTAAAGCAGAAGGTCAGCAAAAATGAAGGAGACCCTCAAAGAGATGGATTGACACAGGGGCTACAACAATAGACTCAAGCATAACAACAATTGTGAGGGTAGTATAAGACTGGGCAGTGTTTCATTCTGTTGTACATAGGATTGCTATGAGTCAGAATCAACTCGACAACACCTAGCAACAACAACAAGAACAACCAGCAATGTACAAGAGATTCAATTTCTGTACATCCTTATTGTAATGGTTAAGGTTGTGCATCAACTTGGCTGGGCCATGATCCTCAGTGATTTTATAGTCGTATGATGGTGTGATCACTTTCATGATGAGATTTGATATTACGTGATCACCTCCATGATGGGATCTGCTGTGAGTAGCCAATCAGTTGAAAGGGAGTTTCCTCGGGCATGTGGCCTGCATTGAACATAAATGAATATTCTGGCAAGACTTGTGACTTTTGCTCGTTCTGGGTCCTGCAGCTGGCTCCTTTTCATCTGATCTCCAGTTCTTGGGACTTGAGCTAGCAGCTTACCTGTGGACTTGCCTGCTGATCTTTAGGATTCATTGATCTTCACAGCCTATGAACAAGATCCCTGCTCTCTGACCTGCTAATCTTCATTTATCATCCCCCGTGAGTACGTGCATCAGGAGAAGCCTGATCCGCAGACTTAAAACTTTCTAGCATCTACAACCACTTGAGCCATTTCCTTGACATAAATCTCTCTCTCTCTCTCTCTCTCTCTCTCTCTCTCTATATATATATATATATATATATATGCTTTACAAGTTTTGCTTCTCTGGAAAGCCCAGTCTGTGGTACTCACCAACACTTGGTATTGTTGCTTTTATATATATATATATAATATATGTATACATCCATTCTGGATAGGTGTGTAGTAATATCTCATTGTGTCCTTAATCTGTGTTTTGTTGACCATGCTGAATGCTTTTTATGTGCTTCTTTGCCACCATATTTGCCTCTTTGGGGGAATGTCTGTTCATGTCTTTTGCCCATTTTCTAACAGGATTGATTGATTTTAATGTTGGATTTTAAAAGTTCTTTCTATACCCTAGATATGAGTTCTTTGCCAAATATGTGATTTGCAAACATTTTCTCCTAGTCTGTAGCACAACTTCCCATCCTCTTAACAGAGTCTTTCACAGGGTAAAAGTTTTACTTTTGATGATGTTTAATGCACTCATTTTTTTTTTTTCTTTTATGGATTGTGCTCTTGGTATCATGTCTCAGAACTCTTGACCAAGCCCTAGGTCCCAATGTTGTCAACTAAAAGATACATGGTCTGAAATGTTTATAGTTTTAGATTTTTCATATAAATCTATAATCCATTTTGAGTTAATTTTTGAAAAAACTCTGCGGTTTAGTTCGAGGTTCTCTTTTTGCCTATGGATATCCAATTGCTACAGCACCATTTATTAAAACATTACCCTTCCTCTATTAAATTTCTTTGGCTACTTTGGAAACCATCAGTCAGTTGTATATTTATAGATGTATTTCTGAGTTCTCTATTCTGTTCTATCTTTATGCCTACCCTTCTACAAATAACACAGTCCTTATTACTTGAGCTACGTAATAAATCTCAAGATCAGATGTAGTAATGTATCCCACTTTATTCTTCATTTCAGGATTGTATTAGCTGAAAAATTATACTTCTGTTCTTTCTACATTAAATTTATGATAATATCTGCCCCACAAGTTTTCCAAGGAGTGGCTGGTGGATTTAAACTGCTGACCTTTTGGTTAGCAGCTTTAGCTCTTAAACACTGTGGCACCAGGACTCCAATCCATGAGCAGATGTATTTATTTATTTATATCTTCTTAGCTTTCTTCCATCAGCATTTCATAATTTTTAGTATATAAGTCCTCTACAGATTTTGTTAGGTTTATGCATAAGTATTTTTTTTTTCAGTCTCATGCTCTGTCTGTGGTAGCTTGCATGTTGCTGTCATGCTGGAAGTTATGCCACTAGTATTTCAAATACCAGCAGGCCACAGTTGTTGGATTGGTTTCAGCAGATGATCCAGCCTAAGACAGACTAGAGGAAGGACCTAGCAGTCCACTTCTGAAAAAAGTGACCAGTGAAAACCTTATGAATAGCAGTGGAACATTGGTATTGTGCCGGAAGTTGATCCCAACAGGTTGCAAGTCACTGAAAATACAGCTGGGGAAGAGCTGCCACCTCAAAATATAGTTGATATTAATGACATGAATGGAGTCAAGCCTTCAGGACCTTCATTTGCTGATGCAACACAACTCAAAATGAGAAGGAAACAGACACAAACATCCATTAATAACTGGAACATGGAATGTATAAAGTATGAATCTAGGAAAATTGGAAGTTGTCAAAAGTGGAATGGAAGGCATAAACATTGATATCCTAGGCATTAGTGAGCTGAAGTGGACTGGTATTGACCATTATGAATAGGGCAGTCATATTGTCTACTATGGTGGGAATGACAGCTTGAAGAGGAATGACATTGTATTCATCATTGAAAAGAACATTTCAAGATCTATTCTGAAGTACAACTTTGTCAGTGATAGGATAATATCTATACGCTTACAAGAAAGACCAGTTAACAGGACTATTATTGAAATTTACACACCAGCTACTAATGCCAAGGATTAAGAAATTGAAGGTTTTCATTAATTTCTGTAGTCTGACATTGATCAAACATATAACCAAGATGCATTGATAATTACTAGTGATTGGAACATGAAAGCTAGAAACGAAGGATCAGTAGTTGGAAAATATGGCCTCAGTGGTAGAAATGATGCAGGAGTTCACATGATAGAATTTTGCAAAATGAATGACTTCTTCATTGCATATACCTTATTTCAACAACATAAATGGTGACTATACATGTGGAGCTTGTCAGAAAGAACACACAGTACACAGAACTCAAATTGATGAAATCTGTGGGAAGATATGAGGGAGAAGCTCAGTATCATCAGTCAGAACAAGGTAGAGGGCCGACTGCAGAACAAACCATCAATGGCTCAGATGCAAGTTCAAGTTGAAGCTGAAGAAAATTAGAGCAAGTCCAAAGTAGCCAAAGTATGACCTTGAGTATATCCAACCTGAGTTTAGAGGCCATCTCAAGAACAGATTTGACTCATTGAACACTAATGACTTAAGACCAGACAAGTTGTGGTATTACATCATGGATGTCATACATGAAGAAACAAAAATGTCATTAAAAAGAGGGAAGAAAGGAAAGACCAAAATGGATGTCAGAAGAGGCATTGAAACTTGCTCTTGAATATAGAGTAGCTAAAGGGAATGGAAGAAATGATGAAGTAAAAGGACTGAAGAGAAGATTTCAAGGGGGAGCTCTAGAAGACAAAGTATTGTAATGAAATGTACAAAGACCTGGAGTTAGAAAAACAAAAGAGAAGAACACACTCAACATTTCTCAAGCTGAAAGAACAGAAGAAAAAATTTTGAAGGATTCTACAGGGAAAATATTGAACGACACATAAAGCATCAAAAGCAAATGGAAGGAATAAAGAGAGTCACTGTACCAAAAAGAATTGGTTGATGTTCAGCCATTTCAGGAGGTAGCCTATGATCAGGAACAGATGGTACTGAAGGAAGAAATCCAAACTGCACTGAAGTCACTGGTGAAAAACAAGGCTCCAGAAAATGACAGAATACCAATTCAGGTGTTACAATAAATGGTTGCAACACTGGAAGTGCTCACTCATCTATGCCAAGAAATTTGGAAGACAGCTACCTGGCCAACCAACTGAAAGAGATCTATGTTTATTCCTATTCCAAAGAAAGGTGATCCAATAGAATGTGGAAATTATCGAATGATATCATTGATATAACATGCAAATAAAATTTTGCTGAAGATCATTCAAAAGCAGCTGCAGCAGTATATCAACATGGAACTGCCAGAAATTCCAGCAGGATTCAGAAGAGGATGTGGAACTAGGACTATTGTTGCTGATTCCAGATTCATCCTGGCTGAAAGCAGAGAATACCAGAAAGTCATTTACCTGTGTTTTATTGACTATGCAAGGCATTAGATAGTGTGGATCACAACAAATTACAGATAACATTGCAAAGAATGGGAACTCCAGAACACTTAATTGTGTTCATGAGGAACCTGTACACCAATAAAGAGGCAGTCATCTGAACAGAACAAGGGAATACTGTGTGGTTTAAAGTCAGAAAAGGTGTGCATCCTGGTTGTATCCTTTCACCATACCTATTCTATCTGTATGCTGAGCAAATAATCCAAGAAGCTGGACTCTATGAAGAAGAACAGGGCATCAGCATTGGAGGAAGACTCATTGACAACCTGTGTTATGTAGATGATGCAGCCTTGCTTGCTGAAAGTGAAAAGGACTTGAAGCGCTTAGTAATGAAGATCAAAGTCCATCGTCTTCAGTATGGATTACACCTCAACATAAAGAACACAAAAATCACCATACTGGACCAATAAGCAACATCATGATAAACAGGGAAAAGATTAAAATTGTCAAAGATTTCATTTTACTTGGACCCATGGAAGCAGGAGTCAACACCCATGGAAGCAGGAGTCAAGAGATCAAAAGACACATTGCATTTGGCAAATCTGCTGCAAAAGACCTCCTTAAAGTGTTGAAAAGAAAAGATGTCACCTTGAATACTAAGGTGTGCCTGACCCAACCAATGTTGTTTTCAATCACCTCATTTGCATAAGAAATCTAGACACTGAATAAGAAAACCAGAAGAAGAATTGATACCTTTGAATTGTGGCATTGTCGAAGAACACTGAATATACTATGGACTGCCAAAAGAATGAACAAATCTGTCTTGGAAGAAGTACAACCAGAATTCTCCTTAGCAGCAAAGATGGCGAGACGAGTTTCAGGTATTTTGGACATGTTGTCAGAAGTAATCAGTCCCTGAAGAAGGACATCATGTTTGGAAAAGTAGAGGGCCAGTGAAAAAGAGAAAGCTCCTAACAAGACGGATTGTCACAATGGCTGCAACAATGGGCTCAACCATAGCAACAATTGTGAGGATGAAGCAGGACTGGGTGGTGTTTCCTTCTGTTGTATATAGGACCTCTATGAGTTGGAACCTAGCTGATGGCACCTAAAAACAACAACAGGCAAATGGGATAATATTGTACATACTGTTCTATGCCTTCTTTTTTTTTTTTTTTTTTCAGTATTTAAAAAAAAATAACTTTGAGATGATTCTGGATCAGTTAACTGAATAAATATTTATCAAGTGCTAATGTGAAACCCTGGTGATGTGAAACTCTGGTGATGTAGTCCTTAAGAGCTACAGCTGCTAACCAAAAGGTCATCAGTTTGAATCCACCAGATGCTTCTTGGAAATCCTGTGGAGCAGTTCTGCACTGTACTATAGGATCACTATGAGTCAAAATCGACTCCACGCAATGGGTTTGATTTGTTTTTGTTTTTTTAATGTGATAAGAAGCAGCTCTAGTGGTACAATGGTTAAATACTCAGCAGCTAACTAAAAGTTTAATGGTTCCAACCCATGCAGCAACTCCAAAGAAGAAACAGCTGGCCATCTGCTTCTACAAAAGTTACAGCCAAGAAAACCCTATGGGGCGATTCTACACTGTCAAATGGGGTTGCTATGAGTCAGAATCAGATGTAAGCACTGTGCTAGGTGTACACAGGGGGCTATGCTTGGGCAGGGGTAGAGGACACTGTGATCAAAAGCAGGTACACAGCTGGCTTTCTTGGGGCTTATGGTTTAGGGAAGGAGTCCTGGTGGCGCAGTAGTTAAATGCTCGGCTTCTGACTGAAAGGTTGGTGGTTCGAACTCACCAGCCTTTCCATGGGAGAAAGATGTGGCAGTCTGTTGCAGTCTGTTTCCATAAAGATTACAGCCTTGGAAACCCCAAGTGGCAGTTATACTCTGTTCTATAGGGTCACTATGAGTTGGAATCAACTCAAGAGCAATAGGTTTTAGAGTTTAGGGAGAAAACAGACACATTTTCAATCACAAATACATATAAATTTTATGGCAGCATAAGTGCTACAAGGTAGGGATATTTGCTCATGGATGCATTGAAGGACGTGAACTTTATAAAAAATATTTAGAACAGCAGAGCCTGGCTCATGGGAGGTGTTTGTTTATGGAGCACATGGATAGACACACTAATCACATGGCACTGCTTTAATCCATCACAAGGTGGTGAAAGCACATAGAAGAAAATGATGAAAGCCTCTTTAACTTTCCATTCCACATCCAACTCCCTTCAAATTTAGCTCTCTTCAGACGAGATAATTTCCTTTTAACAGAGTTTTTAAATTTACATTTGCCAAAAAAAAAAAAAAATTATAAAAGCTTCCTTGCAATTACAATATTTTACCACTGGGATCTCTTCCTGAGGGTTGTTGCTGTCAGCTGCCATGTAGTTGGCCCCCTAATCGTGGCAACTCTGCATAAAAATACAAAACTCTACTTGAGCAGCTGCAATCCATAGGATTTTCATTGCCTGATTTTTAGGAGCCCATTATTGGCTTTTCTTCCTAGTTTGTCATAGTCTAGAAGCTCCACTGAAACCTATTCAGTATCGAAGAAACATGCAAGCCTCAACTGACAGATGGATGGTGGTTGTGCCTGCGGAGCACCGGTGGGCAATGAATCCGAGTGTTCAGCATGGAAGGCGACAATTCGACCACTCAACCGTCTTGAGGGTACTCATTGCTGTCCAGTCAATTCCGACTCATAGCAACCCTGTAGGACAGAGTAGAACTGCCTCAGAGAGTTTTCAAGGCTGTAATTGTTACAGAAGCAGAGGGCCACACCACTCTGTCATGGAGCAGCTGATTAATTCGAACAACCTACCTTTCAGTTAGCAGGTGAGCACTTAACCACTGTACCACCAAGACTCCTTACTTTGAGGGTAGGGACTACATTTTTGTTTGCTTGTTTTGTTTTTTAACCAATGGCAATCCTAGTTGGGTGGAGGATACACACACACATACCCAAGTGCACACACACATACAATATACATGTGGGATTTTAAATGAATGACCAAAACTCCTTTATTGGGTTAAACTATGTTACAATTCAAGTTCTTGAGAAGTTTCGTCTTTCTTCTGAACAGTGACTTCAAGATCAGTTTCTTTCCAATTTTTGATGCACCCAGATCCAATACATGACCGCCAAGGTTTGGCAGAAGACAGTGGATGATTATGGAATTTTATGGCCAGAAAAGAAATTGTATACTCACTTTTGTGCTATGCCATTGGTCAGATATAGTCACATGGCCTTAGCTTAAATACAAAGCGTGCTGGGAAATGTAGTCTTCCTGAGTGCTCAGAAAGAGAAGATGGGCTTGGTGAGCATCTAGCCTGTTTATGCCACTCAGTAGAAGATAGAGGACTAAGTGCTAAAGAACATAAAACAAGGCACAATCAAAGGAGAGCTAATTATACTAGCTCTACGGTTAACTCTCTTCATGGCCTTGAGTGAGTCATATCAACTCTCACAATCATACTAGGCAACGGCTTTCCATTTGAAACTATAAGTAGCACAAGAACAAAGATTGTGTCTGCTTTGTTCACCTGGGCTATTATTGAATCTAACTCTCCTTTGTGCCTGGAAGCAAAGAGGGGTGTTGGGGTTGGGACTTAGTAGACACTGGCATCCCTTGCAAGTCAACTGCTTTAGACAAAGTCATTGAAAGATTTGTTTCTTTTATTTTTCTCTGGGTAAAACCATTTCCCTGAGACAAAAGAAGAGGGACTGATTTAGCAGCCAAGAAAATTTCAGGGGTATTTGGGGGTTCAAAGTTATTAGCACAAACTCCTGTATATATTTCTTTCCAAATATCTCAGATTCATCTGTTTCTCACCAAATCCATTGTTATTAAACCAATCTGACTGCCATCAGACATCTGACTTAACTACTCTATCTTCACACTTCTGTTCATCACATTATAAAGAGAAGTCTTCTTTTTTTTTAACTAAATTTTACTTGGTCAAATTGTGCATCTGATTAAAACGATTCAATGGCTCTCCACTGAAATTAAGGTATATTCTAAAATATCTAAAATGGACTACACAGTCCCTGTGCTGCCTGGCCCTGCTGAATCCACCTGCCTAATTTGTTTTGATGAATAAATATATTCATGGTCTGATGTGGAGGTAAAATTTACACTTATGATATGACTGCCTGTGAACCATTAATTTTTCTGTCTCTCAATTTCATTATTTGTAAAATGAGTCCTTTTTTTAAGTAGTATTCAGCATGTTTCAGGACTCAAATTCTATGGTATTTTCAATATTGTTATAGTTATGTTAAAATTATTGTGAACTGTAAATGATTCCTGAGCATCTACTGTCTGCAGACTGTTCTGTTAGCTTAGTCCTTTTTGTTTTGTTTTTATCTCAAATGCATAAATGAAACTCTTCAATCAGCAGAGTTTTCGGGTTAATTGGAACAATTACATTCATGAAAATCTCTCCTCATATCCTTCCAGGAAGCCAGTTGAGCATTGTAGTTGGTCACTTGGCACTGGAACAGCCCTTGAGGATTCTCTTTGTTTTCAGCGGTATATCCCAAAGGGATGCTCAAGCTTATGTGTTCTCCATACTAGGAAGAAGATGCTTGTGGAAGGAGTAGAAGGCACTTTGTATTCTGAGGCAATGTGGAAAATTTTGAATTTCAGTTGAAATTCTAATGAAATGACTATTTATATTCCTGACAATAAGCTTTGTGTTTAATTATTCTGGGGGAGAAGGACAATAGGTCACAATATGGACAAAGATTAAAAAAAAAATCTTAATTTATATTGTAATTATATTTCATGAAACAAAGTAAGATTTTCTTTGGTGAAGAAAGCTAAGGTATCCCCAGATGTCCCCCTTCAGGCCTTGTTTCCTCTTGTAGTGAAGCAAGGAATTAGAGATGTAGGGGATGTCTACTTGGGAGATGCTTTCATTCTCACAAAGCCTCTGTAGCTGCGGCAGACTGGGGTCCCTGCTGTCATCATTCAGGAGCAACATTCGTCCTCAGAGTATGTCAATTTGTAGAAAGCTTAAAATGTGTCAGTATTTTCATAACTTCAAAATGCTTTATTTTCTACATTAGGCAGTTCCTGACATAGAAGCTCCTTGAGAGAGGGAGTGCAATTATATGTCTCTTTGGGATAATACAATACATTCATCTTTAATATATGATTTAAGAAGTATCCAATTAAGGTACCAAACTAAATTGTACATGTGCATTAATCCTTGAGAAGAACTGAGAAATCAGTAAGAGGTCAGCTCCTTTCTGTGTGACCGCTCCAGAGGGAGCTACTTCTGAAAGAGGCTTCCTGGTGAAGGAAGATATCTGATGGACGAGAAGCAGATTTTTTGTGAGGAGAAAGCATCTCAGGATCCCTCGAATCCAGTACGGATTGCAGCTAGCTTTAAATCTATGAAAGTAATGGCAAATAAATGTAGCTCAAAAATACTCCCTTGTATCCATATACATAAAAATACTATTAAATATATGCTGTATTTCAATCGTTCTCTATTTAAAAGGAAGCTCTAGAGAAATGATTTCTAAAGTTTGTGTCAAGAATGGTAATGACTGGCTTTTTGATTGAGGGTTTGTATTGTTTTGTTTTGTTTGGTATTGTGGACAGTGCTAAGTATGTATATGGGCTGCAGGAATTATGAGTCAAATTTGTGGTCCACCCAGAACAGTGAATAGGACTTTCTGTGTGATTTTATGTAGGTTTTATCTCTGCTTCCATTTCATAGACTGTTCTTTTTTTTGCTTTTCATAACTTCTTAATAAATGTATTTACCTACATCTTAGGAATCATAGGCTGAGTAGGTATCATAGTAAGCAACCTTGCTGTTGTTGCTGTTAGGTGCCATTGAGTTGGTTCCAGCTCATAGAGACCCTATGTACAGAAGAAGGAAACACTGCTTGCTCCTGCACCATTCTCACAATTGCTGCTATGCTTGAGCCCATTGTTGTGGCCACTGTGTCAATCTATCTCATTGAGGGTCTTCCTCCTTTTTTCTGTCCTTACATTCCACTTTGCAATTATTAATGGATTTTGCAGCTATTGCTTCTCATTTTCAGTTATGCCACATCAGCAGATGAAGGTCCTGAAAGCTTTTCTCCATCCTCATCACTAAAGTTGAATCTACTTTGAGGAGGCAGCTCTTCCCGGGTGATATTTTGAGTGCCTTCCAACCTGAGGGGGCTATATCTTAAGGGGTTGTATCAGACGATGTTCTGCTGTTATTCATAAGGTTTTCACTGGCCAATATTTTCATAAGTAGATGGCCAGGTCCTTCTTCCTAGTCTGTCTTAGTCTGGAAGCTCCACTGAAACCTGGCCACCATGGGTAATCCAGTTGGTATTTGAAATACCTGTGACATAGTTTCCAGCATCACAGCAACACACAGGTCAACACAGTACAACAAATTGACAGATGTGTAGGGAAGCAACCTTAAACCCTTTTTAATTTGTAAAGCTTTGAAAAACGTTTTCATATATGTATATAGTCACACTTATATTTGTTTTATACTTTAATAACTGTAGAGGAAAACAAGAGAGGCTAGAGGAGAATCATCTCTTAAAACATTAATGAGGAGGCAGGGCCAAGATGGCGGACTAGGTGGACGCTACCGCGGATCCCTCTTGCAACAAAGACTCGGAAAAACAAGTGAATCGATCACATACATAACAGTCTACGAACCCTGAACAACAAACACAGATTTAGAAACGGAGAACGAACAAATACGGGAAGGCAGCGATTGTTTTCAGAGCCTGGAGCCAGCGTACCAGTCAGCGGATTTTCTGGAAAAACTAGTTCCCCAGTGATGGCTCGGAGACAGCAGTCCATATCAAATCACATAAAGAAGCAGACCATGTCAGCTTCTACAACCCCCCAAACAAAAGAATCAAAATCTTTCCCAAATGAAGATACAATCCTGGAATTATCAGATACAGAATATAAAAAACTAATTTACAGAATGCTTCAAGACATCACAAACGAAATAAGGCAAACTGCAGAAAAAGCCAAGGAACACACCGATAAAACTGTTGAAGAACTCAAAAACATTGTTCAAGAACATAGTGGAAAAATTAATAAGTTGCAAGAATCCATAGAGAGACAGCATGTAGAAATCCAAAAGATTAACAATAAAATTACAGAATTAGACAACGCAATAGGAAGTCAGAGGAGTAGACTCGAGCAATTAGAATGCAGACTGGGACATCTGGAGGATCAGGGAATCAACACCAACATAGCTGAAAAAAAAAACAGATAAAAGAATTAAAAAAATGAAGAAAACCTAAGAATCATGTGGGACTCTATCAAGAAGGATAACTTGCAGGTGATTGGAGTCCCAGAACAGGGAGGGGGGACAGAAAACACAGAGAAAATAGTTGAAGAACTCCGGACACAAAACTTCCCTGACATCATGAAAGACGAAAGGATATCTACCCAAGATGCTCATTGAACCCCATTTAAGATTGATCCAAAAAGAAAAACACCAAGACATATTATCATCAAACTCGCCAAAACCAAAGATAAACAGAAAATTTTAAAAGCAGCCAGGGAGAAAAGAAAGGTTTCCTTCAAGGGAGAATCAATAAGAATAAGTTCAGACTACTCAGCAGAAACCATGCAGGCAAGAAGGGAATGGGACGACATATACAGAACACTGAAGGAGAAAAACTGCCAGGCAAGGATCATATATCCAGCAAAACTCTCTCTAAAATATGAAGGTGAAATTAAGATATTTACAGATAAACACAAGTTTAGAGAATCTGCAAAAACCAAACCAAAGCTACAAGAAATACTAAAGGATACTGTTTGGTCAGAAAACCAATAATATCAGATACCAGCACAACACAAGGTCACAAAACAGAACATCCTAATATCAACTCAAATAGGGAAATCACAAAAACAAATTAAGATTAATTAAAAAAAAATGCTCATAACAGGGAATCATTGAAGTCAATATGTAAAAGATCACAATAATCAAAAAGAGGGACTAAATACAGGTGGCATAGAACTGCCATATGGAGAGTGATACAAGGCGATATACAACAATACAAGTTAGGTTTTTACTTAGAAAAATAGGGGTAAATATTAAGGTAACCACAAAGAGGTATAACAACTCCATAACTCAAGATAAAAGCCAAGAAAAACGTAACAACTCAGCAAACATAAAGTCAAACACTACGAAAATGAGGATCTCACAATTTACAAAGAAAAACGTCTCAGCACAAAAAAACATGCGGAAAAATGAAATTGTCAACAACACACATAAAAAGGCATCAAAATGACAACACTAAACACTTACTTATCTATAATTACGCTGAATGTTAATGGACTAAATGCACCAATAAAGAGACAGGAGTCTCAGACTGGATAAAGAAACACGATCCGTCTATAAGCTGCCTACAAGAGACACACCTTAGACTTAAAGACACAAACAAACGAAAACTCAAAGAATGGGAAAAAATAAATCAAGCAAACAATAAGCAAAAAAGAAGAGGAGTAGCAATATCAATTTCTGACAAAATAGACTTTAGACTTAAATCCACCACAAAGGATAAAAAAGGACACTACATAATGATAAAAGGGACAATTGATCAGGAAGACATAACCATATTAAATATTTATGCACCCAATGACAGGGCTGCAAGGTACATAAATCAAATTTTAACAGAACTAAAAAGTGAGATAGACACCTCCAAAATTATAGTAGGAGACTTCAACACACCACTTTCGGAGGACAGGACATCCAGTAAGAAGCTCAGTAGAGACACGGAAGACCTACTTACAGCAATCAACCAACTTGTCCTCATTGACTTATACAGAACTCTGCATCCAACTGCTGCAAAGTATACTTTTTTTTCTAGTGCACATGGAACATTTTCTAGAATAGACCACATATTAGGTCATAAAACAAACCTTTGCAAAGTCCAAAACATCAAAATATTACAAAGCATCTTCTCAGACCACAAGGCAATAAAACTAGAAATCAATAACAGAAAAACTAGGGAAAAGAAATCAAATACTTGGAAAATGAAAAATACCCTCCTGAAAAAAGACTGGGTTATAGAAGACATCAAGGAGGGAATAAGGAAATTCATAGAATGCAATGAGAATGAAAATACTTCCTATCAAAACCTCTGGGACACAGCAAAAGCAATGCTCAGAAGCCAATTTATATCGATAAATGCACACATACAAAAAGAAGAAAGAGCCAAAAGCAGAGAACTGTCCCTACAACTTGAACAAATAGAAAGTGAGCAACAAAAGAACCCATCAGGCACTAGAAGAAAAAAAATAATAAAAATTAGAGCTGAACTAAATGAATTAGAGAACAGAAAAACAACTGAAAGAATTAACAAAGCCAAAAGCTGGTTCTTTGAAAAAATTAACAAAATTGATAAACCATTGGCTAGACTGACTAAAGAAATACAGGAAAGGAAACAAATAACCCGAATAAGAAACGAGAAGGACCACATCACAACAGAACCAAATGAAATTAAAAGAATCATTTCAGATTACTACGAAAAATTGTACTCTAACAAATTTGAAAACCTAGAAGAAATGGATGAATTCTTGGAAAAACACTACCTACCTAAACTAACACATTCAGAAGTAGAACAACTAAATAGACCCATAACAAAAAAAGAGATTGAAACGGTAATCAAAAAATTTCCAACAAAAAAAAGCCCTGGCCCGGATGGCTTCACTGCACAGTTCTACCAAACTTTCAGAGAAGAGTTAACACCACTACTACTGAAGGTATTTCAAAGCGTAGAAAATGACGGAATACTACCCAACTCATTCTATGAAGCCACCATCTCCCTGATACCAAAACCAGGTAAAGACATTACAAAAAAAGAAAATTATAGACCTATATCCCTCACGAACATAGATGCAAAAATCCTCAACAAAATTCTAGCCAATAGAATCCAACAACACATCAAAAAAATAATTCACCCTGATCAAGTGGGATTTATACCAGGTATGCAAGGCTGGTTTAATATCAGAAAAACCATTAATGTAATCCATCACATAAATAAAACAAAAGATAGAAACCACATGATCTTATCAATTGATGCAGAAAAGGCATTTGACAAAGTCCAACACCCATTTATGATAAAAACTGTCACCAAAATAGGAATTGAAGGAAAATTCCTCAACATAATAAAGGGCATCTATGCAAAGCCAACAGCCAATATCAGTCTAAATGGAGAGAACCTGAAAGCATTTCCCTTGAGAACAGGAACCAGACAAGGATGCCCTTTACCACCGCTCTTATTCAACATCGTGCTTGAAGTCCTAGCCAGGGCAATTAGGCTAGACAAATAAATAAAGGGTATCCGGATTGGCAAGGAGGAAGTAAAGCTATCACTATTTGCAGATGACATGATCTTATACACAGAAAACCCTAAGGAATACTCCAGAAAATTACTGAAACTAATAGAAGAGTTTGGCAGAGTCTCAGGTTATAAAATAAACATACAAAAATCACTTGGCTTCCTCTACATCAACAAAAAGAACACGAAGAGGAAATCACCAAATCAATACCATTCACAGTAGCCCCTAAGAAGATAAAATACTTAGGAATAAATCTTACCAAGGATGTAAAAGACCTATACAAAGAAAACTACAAAGCTCTACTATAGGAAATTCAAAAGGACATACCTAAGTGGAAAAACATACCTTGCTCATGGATAGGAAGACTTAACATAGTAAAAAAACGCACTTCCGATCCAAATTCCAATGTCATATTTTAAGGGGATAGAGAAACAAATCACCAATTTCATATGGAAGGGAAAGAAGCCCCGGTAAGCAAAACATTACTGAAAAAGAAGAAGAAAGTGGGAGGCCTCACCTTACCTGACTTCAGAACCTATTATAGAGCCACAGTAGTCAAAACAGCCTGGTACTGGTACAACAACAGGCACATAGACCAATGGAACAGAATTGAGAACCCAGATATAAATCCATCCACGTATGAGCAGCTGATATTTGACAAAGGACCAGTGTCAGTTAATTGGGGAAAAGATAGTCTTTTTAACAAATGGTGCTGGCATAACTGGATATCCATTTGTCAAAGAATGAAACAGGACCCATACCTCACACCATGCACAAAAACTAACTCCAAGTGGATCAAAGACCTAAAGACTAAAACGATAAAGATCATGGAAGAAAAAATAGGGACAACCCTAGGAGCCCTAATACAAGGCATAAACAGAATACAAAACATTACCAAAAATGATGAAGAGAAACCCGATAACTGGGAGCTCCTAAAAATCAAACACCTATGCTCATCTCAAGACTTCACCAAAAGAGTAAAAAGACCACCTACAGACTGGGAAAGAATTTTCAGCTATGACATCTCAGACCAGCACCTGATCTCTAAAATCTACATGATTCTGTCAAAACTCAACCACAAAAAGACAAACAACCCAATCAAGAAGTGGGCAAAGGATATGAACACACATTTCACTAAAGAAGATATTCAGGCAGCCAACAGATACATGAGAAAATGCTCTCTATCATTAGCCATTAGAGAAATGCAAATTAAAACTACGATGAGATTCCATCTCACACCAACAAGGCTGGCATTAATCCAAAAAACACAAAATAATAAATGTTGGAAAGGCTGCGGAGAGATTGGAACTCTTATACACTGCTGGTGGGAATGTAAAATGGTACAACCACTTTGGAAATCTATCTGGCGTTATCTTAAAAAGTTAGAAATAGAACTACCATACAACCCAGAAATCCCACTCCTCGGAATATACCCTAGAGATACAAGAGCCTTCACACAAACAGATATATGCACACCCATGTTTATTGCAGCTCTGTTTACAATAGCAAAAAGCTGGAAGCAACCAAGGTGTCCATCAACGGATGAATGGGTAAATAAATTGTGGTATATTCACACAATGGAATACTACGCATCGATAAAGAACAGTGACGAATCTGTGAAACATTTCATAACATGGAGGAACCTGGAAGGCATTTTGCTGAGCGAAATTAGTCAGAGGCAAAAGGACAAATATTGTATAAGACCACTATTATAAGATCTTGAGAAATAGTAAAAACTGAGAAGAACACATACTTTCGTGGTTACAAAGGGGGGAGGGAGGGAGGGAGGGAAAGGGTTTTTTATTGATTAATCAGTAGATAAGAACTGCTTTGGGTGAAGGGAAAGACAACACTCAAAACATGGAAGGTCAGCTCAATTGGACTGGACCAAAAGCAAAGAAGTTTCCGGGATAAAATGAATGCTTCAAAGGTCAGCGGAGCAGGAGCGGGGGTCTGGCGAACATGGTTTGAGGGGACTTCTAAGTCAATTGGCAAAATAATTCTATTATGAAAACATTCTGCATCCCACTTTGAAGTGTGGCATCTGGGGTCTTAAATGCTAACAAGTGGCCATCTAAGATGCATCAATTGGTCTCAACCCACCTGGAGCAAAGGAAAATGAAGAACACCAAGGTCACACGACAACTAAGAGCCTAAGAGACAGAAAGGGCCACATGAACCAGAGACCTACATCATCCTGAGACCAGAAGAACTAGTTGGTGCCCGGCCACAATCGATGACTGCCCTAACAGGGAGCACATCAGAGAACTCCTGAGGGAGTGGGAGATCAGTGGGATAAAAGCAGACCCCAAATTCTCATAAAAAGACCAGACTTAATGGTCTGACTGAGACTAGAGGAATCCCGGCGGCCATGCTCCCCAGACCTTCTGTTGGCACAGGACGGGAACCATCCCCGAAGACAACTCATCAGACATGAAAGGGACTGGTCAGCGGGTGGGAGAGAGATGCTGATGAAGAGTGAGCTAATTATATCAGGTGGTCACTTGAGAGTGTGATGGCAACTCTTGTCTGGAGGGGGGATGGGAGGATAGAGAGAGAGGGAAGCTGGCAAAATTGTCACGGAACGAGAGACTGAAAGGGCTGACTCAATAGGGGGAGAGCAAGTGGGAGTATGGAGTAAGATGTATGTAAACTTATATGTGACAGACTGATTGGATTTGTAAATGTTCACTTGAAGCTTAATAAAAGTTAATAAAAAAAAAAAATTAACTCCCAATTTGGTCTCTGTAAACAAATTCAGCAATTGCTCAGCTTGTATAAAGTGCCACAGTAACAAGGAATAGTTTCTGTGAGAAAAAACTAGAAACTCTGGAAGTCATATCATGGGTACAATTGGAAATCTTTGGAATTTAAAGCAAGTATATCTGAGAAAAAATTTTTTTTTTATATCTGAGAGGGGATTTGAGATGAGGAACTTGCGAAACTTTCGAAAATGTAATTCCCAGTTTACGACATCTTGTGTTAAATGTTTTTTCACATGTGATCTCATTTGAATTCATGAAATTCTACTAAAATAAGAAAGTAAAGTTTCAAAGGGCATGATTTTTAAAAATTGTCAGTGGTCATCTTACATCAAAACAAGTGTCTCCTGATTCTGGGTCCTAAGCTGCTTATAGATATATGCTTTGTTACAAATGACCTCAGCACCGACAATCATGAAATACTTGTCATGTATTCCAATCCTCTTTTTGTTATTATGAACAACTTCTACTTTAATAATGTTGTTGTATTGTTGTTAGATGCCTTCCAGCCAATTCCGAGTCACAGCAACCTTATGTACAACAGAACGAAACACTGCCCTGTCCTGCGCCATCCGCACAATTGTTATTCTTGAACCCACTGTTGCAGCCACTGTTTAAATGCATGTCATTGACTTTAACAAAAATTATGGCATTAAAATGTGTTCTAAAATTTGAAAATTATACCTTTTTACACTCTAGTGACTCAACTAGATGGCAACTAATGACAAAAAACAGCCACTGTAGTAGAAAGAAATTTTCTCTCATCAAATAAATGAAGTTCCAAGAGAATATTCTTTATTTTTCCAGCTCTATTTTAAGTCCATGGGGTGGCATAATGGCCAAAGCAAGATTTTTTATTTCCCCTAGCATAAGATATTTTCAAGTCATGGACCTATTAGCAAAAATTTTAACATCCCCTGCCAACCAAGAATCCTTGCTATTGTGATTTAGCTCTTCCTTGAGCCTTGGTGGTGCAGTGGTTAAGAGCTTGACTGCTCATCAAACGGTCAGCAATTCCAATCCACCAGTCGCTCCTTGGAAACTCTATGGGGCAGTTCTACTCTGTCCTATGGGGTGGCTATGAGTCAGAATCATCTCAATGACAATGGGTTAATTGTTGTAGATTGTAGCAGAGGTCCTCTAGGCTATAACACAGAAGTTGAGATGATCCTTCTCCCATGGTGGGATATACTCCAGTCTCCCGTTTGTACCTCTGTGGGCTTTCAGAGACTATGTTCCATAACTTCCCAAAACCATTCTTCCAGACAGTTTTTAAGAACTCTTTATTCTATAGAAATTGCAACACACATTATGAACATTACCATCCATAACTTAGTATTTTCACTTCTCTCCAGAGTATATTTGGGGATTATAAAGTAGCCATGGCTCAAATTCTATTATCTAAATAAATCTAGTCTTTTGTTCCACAATTTGTATATTATGACAAACTTTCTGTTTGGTTTTGGGGATAAAAAGAGAACAAAATATAGTTATTGCCTTCAAGAATATCACAGTTTAGTAAACTTTCACAGATAGTTCAAATTCTGTTGGAATAATGAGATTAAGCTTCTGTATATAATTCTATGGAGAAAGACAAAGAACTCAAAGACATGAAAAGTTGTCAGAGCATTCTTTCAAATTTTCATTTTTATGTCCTTCACATAGTCCTCAATCACCTAAGTGTGGCCAAAAGAGAAAGTTATTCAAATCACTCTTTCCTCAAAAGAAAGAAAAGTTAGATCAAAAATATAAGGTGATACACACTATTTTAGATGCATAACAACTGAGTTCTTAAAACTATACCATGGAACTGGTTTCCCAGCTGTGTCAAAAGGAATAACACCCAGGTTACCAGGAACACATCTCACAAACAACAATGTATGTGCATCAGTTGGATTTTTTCATTATCTAAAACAGCAAATTATGAGACAAGGGAGCTTCTAATATTTTAATTCATGACCTATTTGTTAATTCTCTCACAGGAAAGAGCAACTGAAACCCAAGATCAATGGAAGAGAAAAACTTCACCAAAGTGAAGGAGCTCATACTTTTAGGGTTCATAGCCAACTTGAGGTTACAGAGAGTGCTCTTTTTCATCTTCCTGGTCAATTATGTCATCAGTGTCTTAGGGAACATCTCCCCGATTTCTCTGATCTGTGGTGACTCACGGATCCACACACACACGTATTTCTTCTTTGGGAATCTATCATTCCTGGATCTCTGGTATTCCTCTGTCTACACCCCAAAGATCCTAGTGACCTGCATCTCTGAGGACAAAAGCATCTCCTTTGCTGGCTGCCTGGCTCAGTTCCTCTTCTCTGCTGGGTTGGGATACAGTGAGTGTTACTTGTCTGCCATGGCTTATGACCGCTACGTGGCCATCTCCAATCCCTTGCTTTATCCCTAAGCTATGTCCCCAAGGTTATGTACCAGTCTTGTTGCAGCTTCATACCTTGGTGGATTTATTAGCTCAACTATCATCACCAGTGAAACATTTACCCTGAACTTCTGCGGCATATCATTGGTAATTTCTTCTGTGATCTTCCCCCACTTGTGAAGTTGGCATGTGATGTGCAGGACAGTTACCAGACTGTGCTATATTTCATACTTGCCACCAACGTCATTACTCCCACCATGCTCATTCTTGCCTCCTACCACTTCATCATTGCTGCCATCTTGAAGATTCTCTCTGCCCAAGGCCACCTCAAGGCCTTCTCCACTTGTGGCTCTCACCTGACAGCAGCCACCTGTACTATGGCTCCATTCTCTTCATTTACTCCAGGCCGAGCACTAGCTATGCCCTGGAATGGGATAAATTGGTGTTAGAGTCCTACACTGTGGTGTTTCTGATGTTGAATCCCTTGACCTATAGCTGAAGAAATAAAGGTGTCAACGATGCTCTGAACAAAATGTTAGAGAGCAAAGTTTTCTTAAGTGGAAATACCTGGTAAGCAACAGCTACTTTTCGACAGTTATCTCCATTTCATTGTTATCAGCCTTTACTCTTAGAAATCAAAATTTAAAAAAAGAACCAAACAGACAGACAAAAAACAATTGAGCAATGTAGAAATACCATTTTGCATTTGTCTTTTTAACTCATGTACTAATGTAATTCAATGTATTTTTAAAATAAATGGCACTGGGGCATTTGGAAAAACTGTCTGCTAGTCTAGAACACAGTCTATTAAACTGCTGAGATTCTGAGATGGTTAAAAGAAAAGCTGATTTTTTATTTCCACTTGAATGTTCATAAATTGCCTGTGTTTAATATTTTGATCTATAAATAGGAATAATATACCTGATTGTCGAACCATTGTCCAGATTAAACGAATTAAATGTCTTCCTTCAAATCCTGTAGTCCATGGGGAGAAAGGAGGAATGTAAATCCACAAGTCCCAACTCCAAAGGTCCTTATCCTGCTTATTGGGAGAGAGTGAGTTAGAAAGTAGTAAGAAAAATACCTACTGTAAAAATGCACTAGAAACAAATTTGCTTGTTTGTTTTCTTTCCTGATTCTGATTCTTGAGTTGCTATGACATAAAGATAACAGGTTTCATTGGCAATAGGCACATGAGGGAACAAACACTTTTGGTTAGAGTCACTGTGAGCTTTCAGCAAAATATTTTGTTTTTCCTCCAACAATTAAAGAATCGAGAGCTAAATTATAGAAGCTGTATGAGAGAGGCAGAATTAGAGCTGGAGATACAGATAGAAAAGGAGGCAGAAAGAGAGAGATTCCAATAAGTATTAAATCTAAAGGAATACTTAGTGTGAAATCTTTATTGAGGTAGTGATTAATAACCATTAAGCCAAAATCAAGCCAAATCCACTGTCTTCAAGTCAATTTTGATTCATAGTCTCCCTATTAGGAAAGGGTAGAACTGCCCCATTGGGTTTCCAAGGGTGTAAACATTTAAGGTAGCAGACTGCCTATCTTTATCCTGTGAATGGACTGATGGGTTCGAACCACTGAACCTTCAGGTTAGCAGCTGGGCACTTTGACCACTGCACCACCACAGCCCCTAATACCCATTAAGGCATATAAATATTTACATCTGTTTTCTCGTTCAGCTTTATTTATGGAGAATTTACAATGAAATAGTAGAGCCTGTTTCCTTGAGATGAACACTTTTCTTAATTGTAGTAGTATTTTTACATATAAGACATGAGGTTTTAACAATGTAAAAAGGCCCTGTAGTTGGTTTCCCAGAATGGGTAGTGGTTTGCTGAAGGACAAGACAAGGAAGAGTAGCTAGGACAGAGGGAACAAGGAACAAAATTATGGACCACGTAACACATTCTAGAAAATGTAATGAGTACAGTTTGGAGAATTTCTATTATCAGACATATTTAGTGTTTATATGCTGGCTTACATCATAAAGAAAAAGCTAACTTTTAATTTTTAGTAGAATATTCCTCATTTCATCCTGTTCTAATTAATGTATCGTCCCTAAACTCCAAGTGAGATCTAATTGAGTCTTTGGGGGCTAAGGTAAGTATTTCTGGGCTGCTATGTGTTTTTTTTATGTGGAAGAAGTCCCAAAGGACAGCTGAGGAAATGCATATATCCCCTCTAACTAAGGCAGGTCAAAGTACCAGAGAGGGGACTGTGTATCATTTCCAGGAATCAACCTCACCAACAAAGGGTAAGCACCTGGGGTCAGGGCCAGCTAAGTGGCTTGGCCTCTCTGTGACCTCAGCTGCAATTGGAATGGGACTGCAGAGTCTGGGCAGGTCTTCAAAGGATCACTGTGTGCCAAACTCCTATGTGCACACACACACGTAAGTTCCCTTCTAAACTGTATTCCATCCAAGATCTATCTGATTCCATCTAGAATTGGAAGTTCAGTCCTGTAGTTACACTGAGGAGTCACTGTCTGGTGCAAAGGTTAACATCCTTGGCTGCTAACCAAAAAATTGACAGTTTGAATCTACTCAGACGGGATGCAGAAGAAAAGCCTAAAGATCTACTTGTAAATAATCAGCCATTGAAAACCCCATGGAGCACAGCTCTACTCTGCACACTTGGGTCACCATGAGTCAGAATCGACTCCATGGCAACTGTGTGTGTGTGTGTGTGTGTGTTTAATTAGTTACTAGGAACTGCTCTTTTTCTGGGGGTATAGCAATAAACAGAACTCACCCTTCTTTCCGCTCTTGAGGATGTTGTATTCTGGTGAATGAGAAACAGACAATATATTTTTAATGAGCAGGAGTTGGAGAAAGACAGTAGGTATGGGGGACAATCTGAGTAGAGAAGGAAGGATGGAGAGTGCAGGGGTGGGGTGGGAATGGAATTTTAAACAGAGTAATTAGGATGGGGCTTAATATGCAAATGACATTTGAAAAGGACATAAAGGAGATCAGGGGGTGAGCCACGCAAATCTATGGGGGAATAGTGTTCCAGGAAGAGAAGACAGACAACCTAAAATGTCTAATGCTGGGCTGTGCCTGGCATGCATGTTTGAAGAAAGGGTAAGAGAGCCAACAGACTCAGAGCAGGGTAACCCAAGAGGTGTGAGTTAGGAGACGAAAGTGCACAGGTTATGAAAGGCCAGCTCATGTAGGACCTTTAGACTATTGTACAGATTTGACTTTAACTTCAAATAAACTGGGAACCTTAAAAGGTATTAAGTACAAGAGTGACATCATTTGAGTTTTTTTTCTTTTTCTAAAGGTCCATAATGGCTGCTGTACTGAGAACAGGCTGTAGGGGACAAGAGTGTAGACCAGTTAGGAGGCTACGGCAATACTCTTGGCAAAAGATGGTGTTGGTTTGGACCAGGATGGTAGCATTGGAGGTGGTGACAAGTGGTCAGATTCAGAATACATTTTGAAGTTTTAAAACAAACAAATGAAAAAAAAAAGTGTTGCCATGGAGTTGATTCTGACTCATAGCGACCCTATAGGACAGAGGAGAGCTGCTCCATAGGGTTTCCACAGAGTGGCTGGTGGTTTCGAACTGCTGACCTTTATGATTAGCAGTCGAGCTCTTAACCACTGTGTCAGAATTTCCTGGAAGACTGAAGATGAGGTGTATGAAAAACTTTTAAATACTGAGGTGCCTGTAGGCCTAATGGGAGAGATTTCAGAACTAAAATTAAGCACTCCATTCAGAAATTAAACTGAGGGCTTTGCTTCTACACTCCTGATAACCATTAGGCTTCTGTTAAAGTTGCCTTTTGAAGAACAAAGTTCAGTCATGGTGTTTGTTATGCTAAGAGTTTTCCCCTGGCTGGCTTTAGAAAAAGCTTCACTGAGTTATTGAAATAAATTAGAGCCTACAGGTAAATATTTTGTTTTAACTGACTTTAAAGAAGTTCCCCTCGTGGCACAGAGGCTAAGAACTCAGGCTGCTAATCAAAAGATTGGCAGTTTGAATCCACCAGCCACTCCCTGGAAACCCTGTAGGGGCAGTTTTGCCCTGTCCTATAGGGTCCTTATGAGTCAGGACTTATTTACACTTTCCTAATTAATGGTCAGCAGTTCAATTCCACCAGGAGCTCCTTGAAAACCCTATTGGGCAGTTCTACTCTGTCCTATAGGGTCACCATGAGTCGGAATCGACTCATTGGCAACAAGTTCTTGTTGGTTAACTAATGGTTGGCTCTCTGATGGCACAGTGGTTCAGAGTTAGGCTGCTAACCAAATGGTCTGCAGTTCAAATCCACCAGGCACTCCTTGGGAACGCTCTGGGGCAGTTCTACTCTGTCATATAGGGTCACTATAAGTCGGAATCAACTCGATGGCAAGCGGTTTGGTTTTTGGTTTCAGGTAACTAGTGATCAGTTGTATATTCAAAGATTTAAATTAAATTGGCCCAGCTATAATTATATCACTAATCTTCCATATCACTAAACTTTCATGTTGAAATTGCTAAACTTTTCATTTAAGAAATATTACCTTAGTTAAAATGTACGAAGTAAGAGAGATTTGTGTTAGACTTGAAACTGATGTAAAGAAAGTTTCCTAGTTAATTGCCACCCTTGTCAGTCTCACCTCCTTTCCTGCCATTGCTTTGATGTGAAGTTGTTATCAGTAGCCACTAGGCTTGTTAAATATCTCTTTGTTTTCCCTTAAGACAGAGCATACCATTACAGCCCAAACTGAATACATGCTTTCCTGCGGTTCATTCCTTAAATAAATTTAATTTGTTTAAATATCAAATTAGAGTGTTGCTCCAGTGACTTCACGAGGACAGAGGTAAGAGGAAAAAAAAAGAGTAAGATAACTTCAAATTTTTGCTTTGATGAACTGGAATAGTAGAATTTTATTAAATGATATGGAGAATGAATGAACTGATAGACCAATTTTTGAAGATTGTTGTCCAGTTAGAGTCCATGCCCTGAAGCAGTCGGGCCAATGATACCTACTCCAAGTCAGAAAGAGTGAGAAAGTTTATTCAGGAGATGTATATATTACTGGGAAGCCAACAGCAACACAGATTGTCTCTATGGAGTCCCAAAAAGCAATTTTACATTAAAGCTTATGTAGAATTTTTACAAGACTTGGAAGTATCTTTGTAGGCTACAGATGGTGTGGACCGAGGAATTATTCATTACAAGATAGTGACAAAAGACTCTTTATCAGACTAAAGAGATACATACCTGACATCTCCTTATCAGGCTAAAGATATACTTGTCAGACACCTGGGCTCTGATTTCCAAATTTTTCATAAGGTGAATGTGTTCCAAAGTCACAGATGGTCAGACAGAACGAAACAAAGTTATTTGCATTGGATCAAACAAAGAACAAAGTCATTAGTATTAGGTTAAAACATAGTCTTTAACGAAGGTATAAGAAGGAAGAGGCAGGCAGAGGGAGGAGAAAAACTTAAAGGTTCATGATGGCCTTAGTTATGTCAAGCTCTCAGTTGCCATTTTGAGAAGGAGAAAACATGCCGGGGAGAATTAGGGTCACAAGAAGCACACTAGGAATTCAGTTTTAAACATGTGAAGTTTGATATATCCATTATTCAAAGGATCTTTTATAATTACAGAATGTTAACACTGGTGAGAAATGTAGACATCTTGTAGTTATGAAAATGTTAATGGAGAGTTATAACAAGGAAATCCATGGATAGATTTATGGGGATTTCTGAGCCCTCTGAAAATTTGTTTTTGGTTTTTTTTTTTGGTGGTGTGGAGGAGTAGAAACACTGTCTTTTTGTCAGAATCTCAAAGAGATCCATGATTTCAAAAAAATTAAGAACCATTTATTATTTGCAGATAAAGAAATTCAGGAAGGGAAGAGTTAGAGAACACTCACAAGCATACAGTTTGGATTTTTAGTGAAAAAAGAATGAGAATCCAAATCTTGAAGTGAAAAGAGGAAGGACATTGTCTTTAGTCCATTCTGTCACTCACTTCAACCAAATGTGATACTGTCCTATGTACCCAAAGACAGATGTGTATAAAAGGGCTCTTAATCTCTTCTATCATACTGTATTGCTGAAGTTATCTATTCTTATCTTTATAATTGATTCTACAAGACAGGCTGAAAAATTGGAACCATAGAAGGATGGCTCTAGAAAACGGATCAACCAAAATTTTTGTATGGGTGAATGCTGTTCCAGAGAGGAGAGGTGACATTCTTCAAATAATGAAGGTGATTAGTATCAGGACTGGGTCCCAATCACAAGATTCCTCAATCCAATGAACTTTCTACTTCTAAGCCTACCACTCTTTTGCCAAATTACATAAGAATAAAACCAAAAGCCTGTTGCCTTCAAGTTGATTTCTACTCATAGCAAACCTAAAGGACAGAGCAGAACTGCCCTATAGGGTTTCCAAGGAGTGGCTGGTGGATTCAACCTGCCAAACTTTTGGTTAGCAGCCAAGCTCTTAATGACTATTCTACCAGGGCTCCTAACATCAAAAAGAGGTGACAAAATATTAAACCTTAAGATTTTAGAAAGACTATTAATGACACCCTGGTGGTACAGTGGTTAAGAGCTCGACTGCTAACGAAAAGGTCAGCAGTTCGAATCTACCAGCCACTCCTTAGAAACGCTACGAGGCAGTTCTGTTCTGTCATTTAGGGTCACTATGAGTCAGAATTGATTCGATGGCAATAGGTTTGGTTTTTGGTATGAGTGATATCACCATTCTGTCTTATGTTGACTTTTTGTAGAAAATTTTCCTTATTTTTCTTCCTCAAGCTGAGCTTTTATTAATGTCAGGTATTATTCCTCTCACTATGAATAAAAATATCCACCATTTGTTAAGTATATTTGATGTGAAATACCTGGCTAAGCACTTAACTTACATTTTCCCTAATCCTCAAATTATCTTATTGCATAGGTATTGTTCTTACCTTTTTCAAAAGTGATGAAACTTAAGTGGAGGGGTTGTTAAGAGACTTTCCCAAGATTACAGAGCTACTAAATAGTGGAATTAAAATTTGATCTCAGGTACCATTTCCATTATGCAATCCTACCTATGCCAGACCTGTCTGCTGTCAGCTAGTCTTGTTCAGAGTTTGTGGTCAGTTGTTAGTTCAGTTAGGTCTGGATGATCTAGAATGGCCCCACTCACATGTCTGGGGGTTGCTGTCAGGGAGCAACCCTTCTCTGATAGATGTCACCCTGGGGTAACAGAGACAAGCCTTCCAGATGTCTCATTATCCAGCAACCTAACCCAGGCTGGTTCACATGGTGGTGGCAGCATTCCAAACTGATTAAGAGAAGCCTCAAAGTCTCTTGATGTTGATGGCTACTGACTGATTACAGTGGCGGTGCTGAAGATTGGGGTGGCTGTGGCAATTTCTTAAAATAAGTCAATGAAGTTCGCTGCATCTATTGACTCTTCCTTTCATCAAAGATTTCTCTGTAGTATGCAATGCTGTTTGATAGCATTTTACCCACCGTAGAACTTCTTTCAAAATTGGAGTCAGTCCTTTCAGAATCTGCTACTACTTTATCAACTAAGTTTATGTAATATTCTAAACCCTTTATTGTCATTTTAACAATATTCGCAACATCTTTACCAGGAGTCCAGTCCATCTCAAAAAAATCACTCTCTTTGCACATCCTTAAGAAGCAGTTCCTCATCCATCAAGGTTTTATTATGAGATTGCAGTAATTCATTCAGCCACATCTTCAGGTTCCACTCATAACTCTCGTTCTCTTGCTATTTCCACCACATCTGCAGTTACTTCTCCACTCAAGTCTTGAACCTCTCAAAGCTGTCCATGAGGGTTGAAATCAACCTCTCCCAAACTCCCATTAGTATTAATATTTTGACTGCCTCCCATGAATCAAAAATGTTATTAATGACACCTAGAATGGTGAATCCTTTCCAGAAGGTTTCAATTTACTTTGCCAAGTTGCATCAGAGGAATCACTGTCTATGATAGCTATAGTCCTAAATAATAAGACTTGAAAGTCAAATTTAATCCTTCATGCATGGGCTGCAGAATGTATGTTGTATTAGTAGGCATGAAAACAACATTAATCTCCTTGTACATCTCCATCAGAGCTCTTAGGTGACCAGGTTCATTGTCAATAAACAGTAATATGGTGAAAGAAATCTTTTTTTCTGAGCTGTAGGTCTCAACAGTGGACTTAAAATATTCAGTAAACCATGCTGTGAATAGATGTGCTGTCACCCAGGCTTTGTTATTCCATTTATAGAGCACGGGCAGAGTAGATTTAGCATAATTTTTTAAGAGCCCTAGGATTTTCAGAATGGTAAATGAGCACTGGCTTCAATTTAAAGTCACCACCCACATTAGCCCCTAACAAGAGAGTCAACCTGTTCTTTGAAGCTTTGAAGCCAGGCATTGATGTCTCCTCTCTAGCTATGAAAGTCCTAGATGGCATCTTTTCCAATATAAGGCTGTTTTGTCTACATTGAAAATCTATTGTTTGTTGCTCCACCTTCATCAATTATTTTAGCTAGATTTTATGGATAACTCGCTGCAGCATCTACATCAGCACTTGCTTAACCTTGCATTTTTATGTTATTGAGATGGTTTCTTTCCTTAAATCTCATGAACCAACCTCTGCTAACTTCAGACTTTTCTTCGGCAGCTTCCTCACATCTCTCAGCCTTCATAAAATTGACGACAGTTAGGACCTTGTCCTGGATTAGGTTTTGGCTTAAGGGAATATTGTGACTGATTTGGTCTTCTATCCAGACCACTAAAACTTTCTCCATGTCAGCAATAGGCTGTTTCACTTTCTTATCATTCGTGTGTTCACTGGTGTAGCACTTTTAATTTCCTTCAAGAACATTTCCTTTGCATTTACAATTTGGCTAAATGGTGCAAGAAGCCTAACTTTTGGCTTATCTAGCCTGTTGACACGCCTTCTTCCCAAAGCTTGATCATTTCTAGCTTTTGATTTAAAGTGGGAGACATGCAACTCTTCCTTCCAGTTGAACACTTAGAATCCATTGCAGATGGTCATTGTAAGATCATTAATTGGCCTAATTTCAATATTGTTGCGTCTCATGGAATAGAGAGGCCCAAGGAGAGGGAGAGACACAGGGAATGGCCAGTCATTGGAACAGTCAGAGCACACACCACATTTATCCATTAAGTTCCCCATCTTACGTGGGTGCTGTTCGCAGTGCCCCAAAACAATTACAGTAATAACATCAACGATCACTGATCACAGATCACCATAACAGATATAATAATAATGAAAAAGTTTGAAATATTGTGAGAATTACTGAAATGTGACTCGGAAACATGAAATGAGCGCTTGCTGTTGGAAAAATGACACCAATAGCCTTGCTTCATGCAGTCAGGGTTGTCACAATCCTTCAATTTGTGAAAAATGCAATGTCTGTGAAGTGGAATAAAGTGTAGCACAATAAAAGCCATATACCTACTGTCTTAGTCATCTAGTGCTGCTATAAGTGAAATACCACAAGTGGATGGCTTTAACAAAGAGATATTTATTCTATCACAGTTCAGTAGGCCAGAAGTCGGAATTCAAGGGATCAGCTCCAGGGGAAGCCTTTCTCTCTCTGTTGGCTCTGGAGGAAGGTTCTTGTCGTCAGTCTTCACTTTTTCTAGGAGTATCTCAGCACAGGAACCTCAGGTCCAAAATAAGTGCTTTGCTCCTGGCTCTGCTCCCTTGGTGGTATGAGGTTCCCCTATCTCTCTGCTCGCTTCTTTCTTTTGTATCTCAAAAGAGATTGGCTTAAGACACTGCCTAACCTTGTAGGTCTCATCAGTATAATTGTCTGTAACCCATCTCATTACATCATTGTGATAGAATTTATAACATATAGGGAAATCACATCAGGAGATAAAATGTAGATAATCATACAATCATATAAGGGAATCATGACCTAGCCAAGTTGACAGATATTTTGGGGTGACACAATTCAATCCTTGACACCTACACTGCCTCATAATGTCAGTGGCTTCCATTTGTGCTGGCTTAAAGGCCAAAATTCTTAATATGGCTTCCAATAAGCTTTGTGATTTTGTGACATCTGTGGCTCATCTGCTAGTACCTTGCTCCACACCATCTTTCTTTACCCTTTCTCAGTTCCTTGAACTCACCAGGTTCTCTCCCTTGCAAGCGCTTGGATACTTACTCTTTCTTCTTATGGAACTGCTCTCTCTCCTTACCACTACGAGGGACTGCTGTCACACTCAACACTGTCAATTTTTTTGATTGTTTGTTTTTGGATCTCTTTTCAATATCTCTTCTGAGAAGACTTTTTGAGCAGTAGACCAGAAGGTTTATTTTATTACTAATTTACCTCTAAAAAGAAAACAACATGGACTATAGTAATTGATTCCATCCAGATTTTTTCATTTTAAGCCACATTACATTGAATTAAAAATGCATTTAATAAGTCCCAGCAGTGGTGTCACTACAGTCGTATGGGAGTTTGAACTGCTCTAGGTGACACTGTCAGAGGGAGTGTCACCAGAAAGACTGTCTATAAAATTTTTGTGCAGTGTTTTAGCAGAAATTTATTATTTTTTATACAAATATCACTGTTGGAAACAGGGATATTTTGTTGTTGGAAACAACAAAAACTATTTCCTTAAGCCCAGTTTACATGTATCAATATACCTACAAGACTAAAATTCTATGCTAATTTACTTTTGAACTTTCTAATGCCCTCAAGTCAGAGCTACCATTATTACCCAATTACTATGACATTTCCAATACGTGGTTTCCCCTACACACACCACAACCACGTGCTGTTTTCTTTGCTGCCAGTGTTTTTATTGTTGCCGATTTTGTTAAATTTTCTGGTGACTTAGCTACAATATTGTGGTAATCAGTATTTGTGGACCTATATCAATAACTTTTTTGAGAACGAAGTAGTAATTAAAGAAAAGAAGGAGTAATATCAGAGAATTATGATTTACAAGTAATATTACTACAAAAAACATTATCAAGGATTATATATGGTCTGGTATGAGAGGAGGTCCATGAGGGGGTTGACACCATGAGTTGTTGCATTGGGTGACACCAACCCTAGTGATGCCACTGAGTCCCAGATATGTTTCCTTGTATAAACAAATGATAATGTTGCAGAGAAAGTTCAGAATAACCTTTGAAATGGTGACTACAGTAAAACTTTTTTATACATTAAACATACATTAATCACATTTCAGCCAAGGCAACATGTATTCAAACTTAAGCAGATTCAGAAATAATATTATATTAAACATATGGATGGCAACACAACACAATAAATCTACCTGTGAAGCTGGTAGTCTGTATGAGATTATTATGGGGAAAGAGATCACGAAAGTGATCTAGTTTTGTTGAAGTCTTGTGTGGATAAAGACAAGCAGCCAGAAAGGATGTTGGGAAGGCAGATTTAATCCAGCCTTTGGAGAACCTCAGGTATAAGGCTAAAGCATCTGTATTTTATGTGCTAATGGGTACCAAAGCCAAACTAAACCTGTTGCTGTTGATTCTGATTCATATTGACCCTATAAAACAGAGTAGAACTGCTCCATAGAGTTTCCAAGGAGTACCTGGTGAATTTGAACTGCTGACCCTTTGGTTAGCAGCCGTAGCACTTAATCACAATGCCACCAGAGTTTTAGAGATCCATTATGTACTAATAGATAGAGAAATGGAATAGTTTTCAGGACCCTAGCTGCTTTTTTCCATAGTGTCTTTAATCAAGTCACGTCCTTTATGAATATCATCGGCTATATTTGAAAAATGAGTACGCCCATGCCTCAATTCTTAATAAGCAAGAACAGTAGAACTTGAGCTAGGGTCTTGGTATGGCATTCCAGTTACAATGCTGACCTGGGCTCAGCCCAAAAGTGAAAGTTTTAAACATTGAAATAAATTGCAGCCCTCTCTTGGATTCAGCTTTCCCTCACTGCAATTAGAGCCATGGATAGCCAGTTGGTTACTGGGATATCAGCCCAAATTCAGTAATGTTTTTATTGTGGTACCTTAATTGATATTCTCATTTACTTCTTACAATAGAAAAATTACTGTTTTTTTTTTTTTTTTTTCCTCATAACTTTAAACAGACTTTCACCTCTGTGGACATGGAAGTGGGAAATCGCACGATCCTGACTGAATTCATCTTGATGTGCTTCTCAACAGACACCCGGTTGCAGCTGATTCTGTTTGGAATATTTCTGTTGCTGTATTTGGTAGCTTTGTCAGGGAACATGATTTTGGTTATCTTAATCCGGATTAACTCCCGTCTTCACACACCTATGTACTTTTTCATAGGCAATCTGTCTTTCCTAGATTTCTGGTACATCTCTGTGTATACCCCCAAAATCCTAGTTAATTGTGTCTCAGAAGATAAGCGTATTTCCTTGGCTGGCTGTGCAGCCCAGATGTTCTTTGCCTGCTTTCTAGCCTACACTGAGTGCTATCTCCTAGCAGCCATGGCGTATGACCGCCAAGTGGCAATTTGTAACCCCTTACTCTATTCAGGTACCATGTCCAGTTCTCTCTGTACTGGGCTAGTTGCTGGCTCCTACATTGGAGGGTTCTTGAATGCCATAGCCCATACTGCCAACACTTTCCGCCTGAGTTTTTGTGGTAAGAATATCATTGACCACTTCTTCTGTGATGCACCACCATTGGTAAAAATGTCCTGTACTGACACAAAGGTCTATGAAAAAGTGCTCCTGGGTGTGGTGGGCTTCACAGTCCTCTCCAGCATTCTTGTCATCTTGATTTCTTATTTCAACATCTTCCTGGCTATCGTGAGAATCCGCTCGGCCACAGGAAGGTGCAAAGCCTTCTCAACCTGTGCTTCCCACCTGATCTCAGTCATGCTCTTCTATGGATCCTTACTCTTCATGTATTCAAGGCCTAGTTCTACCTACTCCCTGGAAAGAGACAAAGTGGCTGCTCTGTTCTATACTGTAGTGAACCCATTGCTCAACCCTCTCATCTACAGTGTGAGGAACAAAGATGTCAAAGAGGCTTTCAGGAAAGCTATACAGACCATACGACCACAAGGATGAAGGTCATCATTTATCTTCTTAATGAATGCTTTTACTGTATTTTCCAAATCATTGACTTTAAGACATGTTTGAAAGAATTGATCTATTTTGATGAAATTCCACAAGTTAGATTTAATGAAATAATAAGTAAACAATTCTTTAATTTTTATTATTATGTTGGTTAAGACATGTTTAGCCAACAACCCAACCCAGCCCAGTCCCGTTGAGTCGGTTCTACGCAGAGTAGATCTGCCCCATAGAGTTTCCCAGGGGCGCCTGGTGGATTTGAACTGCCTACCCCCTTGGTTAGCAGTGGTAGGACTTAACCACTAAGCCACCAGGGCTTCCAAGGAGATGTTTAGATTATAAAAAAGAATGCTTCTAAATTCATAGATAAAGATAGCTCTATAGATTTGTCTATCACCTTAAAAAAGAGTGATTTCTCCCTCATACAGTGAGTATACCACAGAATCATCCCTCGAGCCACACCACCTTATATGCCCCTAAAAGGGGAAAATAACAAACTCAGGTGCAACAAAATGAAACAGAAAAAAAAAATTAAAAACCACTGTTTCTAGACTCATCTTTTGTTTTCTTCTACCAGAAAAATTTAAAGAAAGTTCACAGTTCAATATCTGACACAGAACAGATGTTTAGTAAAAATTATTTCAATACATTCTAGGACACTGCAAGTTAACAATTATTAATTCCATTTTACAAACGAGGACTTTGAAGCTCAGAACTTAGACCTTTGATACTGAAAGATTGTAACTACTACTGGAATGAATACCTTTACAAAATGCATCTAAATTAAAATTTTAGGAAAAATAATTATAGCCACTTTACCTTTTGTGTTACTTGCGGCATATCTGATCTTTCTTTTCACCTGTATTTATTTTCTAATGGATCAATGTCCACATTCTTTTCATCGCAAACTTCTTAACAACCTGTATTCTTCTATCACCATGCAAACCCTGGGAGTACTTGACTGAAAAGATTTGGGATGTATTCCATAAATTTTAACACTCCATATAACATTTTCTTCACGTTTCCCTAGTAACCATCACTTGAGGAAAAAAGAAAAGTCAATTTCAGGGGAGAAAGCCATGTAAAAATTAAAACATTGGGCTCTAGAAGTAATACATACATCTGTTTGTTTTACATTAAACCAAGATTCCTTTTTTTAAAAAACTACATTAATATTAAACAGACTCTTCCTTATTTCACATTAAACCAAGATGTATATTTTTTAAAAACTACATTAATATTAAAAAAACAAAAAAAATTAATATTAAACTGTAGGTATATTATATAGTGGTCCGTGAGTGACACAAACAGTCACATACTCAGCTAGTAACCATAAACATTGGAGGTTAAAACCCACTCGGAGGCACCCCTGCTTCTGAAAGGTCATGTTGTTGTTGGTAGGGGCCATGGAATCACTTCCAAATCACAGTTACACTATGTAGACAAAACAAAGTACTGCTAGGTCCTCTACCATTCTCTCAATCTTTGCTGTGCTTGAGCCCATCTTATACCCACTGTGTCAGTTTTCTTGTTAAGGGTCTTCCTTTTTTCACTGACCCTCCACTTTACAAAGCATTATGTCATCCTACAGGGACTAGTCCCTCCTGATAACATGCCCAAAGTATGTGAGAAAAAGTCTTGCCATCCTCACTTCTAATAGCTCTTAAAAACCCTATTAAGGCGAAGCCAAGATGGCGGAATAGACAGACGCTTCTGGTGAGCCCCCTTTACAATAAAGAGCCAAAAAAACAAGTGAAATGAGTATATTTGTGACAAGCTGGGAGCCCTGAGCTTCAAAGGGAAGCTTAGAAATGAATTGAGGGGGCAAGGGGAGGAAGAGACCATTCAGAAGTGGAGAGGAGTACCGGATCTGAATCACGGGGAGCCCTCAGGAACCATTCCCAAAGAGATGGTGGCAGGCTGGTACTAGTGTTCAGCCGCAGTTTCCTCAGGGAGAAGCAGCCAGTTACACAGCCTATTCACACCTCCGCATCCAGAGAAGAACAGCGCTTTAAGCAAAAGCTAAGTTCTTGTGTATATTTTACCTTGTCCCCCCACCCCCAAGCCAGCTTCAGTGGCTGAATTCCCTGGGTCTCAGGTAGGCACTCTTGAACACCTAGAGCCATTCTCTCGGCCTTAGGGAAGGAAAAAAATTTGCAATTGGGGGAAAAGATAATTTGCTGTCTCCACTACCTGGGGGAGCTCAGGACAGAGGCAGCTCCTGTCCAGGTATAAACCATCCATCGCCTTTGAGCACCTTTCCCTTCTGTATGGACCTGTGTGGGCCTATTTTCGGAGAATAGGCCCTTGTTGGCAGACTCCAACCAGTTCAGCTGTGCGGTGGAGAGGTGGGTGTTTGATGTTTGACAACGATTTGCCTATTAAGCAAGGTCTTCACCTACCCACATCAGGGGCCTAAGGACTGGTAGCTCCACTCAGGTCACCCAGCCCCTCGACAGGGGTCCAAAGATAACTGGTACCACCCAGTCCTTACAACCAAAACCTTTGGGTGCCCATGGTCTGTCTGCAGAACCCACCCACCTGCATGCTTTAGGAAACAGGGATGTGCTTTACTCATAGACACTCGGGGGTCAGTTCTCAGCCAACTGTCTTGTTCAGAGCATGACCCCCTTCTGGAACCAGTTACGCCAACCACCCCTATCCCTCTAAGACTGTAGGACAGAGCCTATACCACACACTTGATTATCAGCTACCTGGACACCTAAGCTGAATTCATACAAGAAAACTGAATGGACTCCTAGACTGATATACTGGATAACGGCTCCAGCCATCTGGGGAAAGGATATCAGGGCTCCAAAGGTGAAAATAATCAAGCTAGCTCACTCAAGCAACCCATAGATGTACCCAAAACAAAACAAAGCAAGAAGCTACAACACAGTAAGGAAGCATAAACTAATACAATAACTTATAGATGGTTTGGAGACAACAGTAAATATCAAGTCACATAAAGAAACAGACCATGATCACCTCAACAGGCTCTCAAAACAAAGAATCCAGGGATCTTCTAGATGAAATTACATTCCTAGAATTACCAGAGCCAGAATACAAAAGTTTAGTTTACAGAATCTTTCAAGCCATCAGAAAGGAAATGAGGCAATACTCAGAACAAGCCAAGGAACACACAGATAAAGCAATTGAAGAAATTAGAAAGATTATTCAGGAACATAATGAAAAGTTTAGTAAGCTGGAAAAATCCATAGACAGACAGCAATCAGAAATTCAGAAGATTAACCATAAAATTACAAAAGTAGACAACTCAGTAGAAAGTCAGAGAAGCAGAATTGAGCAAGTAGAAGCTAGAATTTCTGAACTCAAAGACAAATCACTTGGCACTAATATATTTCAAGAAAAATCAGATAAAAGAATTTAAAAAAATGAAGAAACCTTAAGAATCATGTGGGACTCTATCAAGAGAAATAACCTATGCGCAATTGGAGTACCAGAACAGGGAGGGATAACAGAAAATACAGAGAGAATTGTTGAGGATTTGTTGGCAGGAAACTTCCCTGATATCGTGAAAGATGAAAAGATACCTATCCAAGACGCTCATCAAACTCCACATAAGGCAGATCTTAAAAGAAAGTCGCAAAGGCATATTATAATCAAACTTGCCAAAACCAAAGATAAAAAGAGAATTACAAGAGCAGTGAGGGATAAAAGAAAAGTCACCTACAAAGGAGAGCCAATAAGAACAAGCTCAGACTACTCGGCAAAAAACCATACAGGCAAGAAGGCAATGGGATGACATATTTAAAAAACTGAACGAGAAAAATTGCCTGCCAAGAATCATATATCCATCAAAACTGTCTCTTAAATATGAAGGTGAAATTAAGACATTTCCAGAAAAGCAGAAGTTTAGAGAATTCATAAAAACCAAACCAAAACTAAAAGAAATACTAAAGGGAGATCTTTGATTAAAAAGTCAATAATATCAGGTATCAACCCAAGACTAGAACACTGGGCAGAACAATCAGAAGTCAACCCAGACAGGAAAATCAAAAAAAAAAAAAACAAGAACATTAAAAAAATAAATAAATAAAAAAGGCCAACACGGGGTAACAGCAATGTTATTATAAAAAGAAGACAACATTGAAGTAATAAAGAGGGACTAAAAACTGTAATCATACACCTTCGATACGGAGAGGAAGACACAGTGATACAAAGGAATAAAAGTTAGTTTTAAACTTAGAAAAATATCCTACTCATCAAAACAAAATACAAGGAAAAATAGAGACATAGCAGAAACAAAATCGACAACAACAAATATGAGGAAAGGACAATACATAAAGATAATCTACTAAGCACAGAAAATTAAGTGGGAAAAAGGAACTGTTTACTACACACAAAAAAAGACATCAAAATGATAGCACTAAATTCATACCTATCCATAATTACCCTGAATGTAAGTGGATTAATTCACCAACAAAGAGACAGAGAGTGGCAGAATGGATTTAAAAAACAAGATCTGTCTATATGCTGCCTACAAGAGACACACCTTAGACTTAGAGACATAAACAAACTAAAACTCAAAGGATGGAAAAAAATATGTCAAGCAAACAACAATCAAAAAACAGCAGGAGTGGCAATATTAATTTCTGACAATATAGACTTGAAAGTTAAGTCCACCACAAAGGATAAGGAAGGACACTGTATAACGATTCAAGGGAAAATACATCAAAAAAAATATAACCATATTAAATATTTATGCACCCAATTACTGGGCTGCAAGATACATAAAACAAACTCTATCAGCACTGAAAAGTGAGATAGGCAGCTCTACAATAATAGTAGGAGATTTCAACACATCACTTTTGGTGAAGGACAGGGCATCCAGAAAAAAGCTCAACAAAGACATGGAAGATCTAAATGCCACAATCCACCAATTTGACCTCATAGACATATACAGAACACTCTACCCAACAGCAACCAAGTATACTTTCTTTTCTAGTGCACATGGAACATTCTCTAGAATAGACCACATATTAGGTCATAAAGCAAGCCTTAGCAGAATCCAAAACATTGAAATATTACAAAGCATCTTCTCTGACCATAAGGCCATAAAAATGGAAATCAATAATAGGAAAGTCAGGGAAAAGAAATCAAACACTTGGAAACTGAACAATACCCTGCTGAAAAAGGACTGGATTATAGAAGACATTAAGGATGGAGTAAATAAATTCATACAATCCAATGAGAATGAAAATACTTCCTATCAGAACCTTTGGGACACAGCAAAAGCGGTGCTCAGAGGCCAATTTATATCAATAAATGCACACATACAGAAAGAAGAAAGGACCAAAATCAAAGAATTGTCCCTACAACTTGAACAAATAGAAAGAGAGTAACAAAGGAAACCCACAGGCATCAGAAGAAAACGAATAATAAAAATTAGAGCTGAACTAAATAAAATAGAAAACAGAAAAACAATTGAAAGAATTAACAAGACCAAAAGCTGGTTTTTTGGAAAAAATCAACAAAATTGATAAACCATTATCCAAACTGACAAAAAAAAAAAAAGAGGAGAGGAAGCAAATAACCCGAATAAGAAATGAGATGGGCCATACCACAACAGACCCAACTGAAATTAAAAGAATCATATCAGACTACTATGAAAAACTGTAATCAAATTTGAAAACCTAGAAGAAATGGATGAATTCCTAGAAAAACACTGCCTACCTAAACTAACACAAACAGAGGTAGAACAACTAAATAGACCCATAACAAAAGAAGAGACTGAAAAGGTAATCAAAAAACTCCCAACAAAAAAAAGCCCTGATCCAGATGGCTTCACTGCACAGTTACACCAAACTTTCAGAGAAGAGTTAACACCACTACTACTAAAGGTATTTCAGAGCATAGAAAAGGATGGAATACTACCAAATTCATTCTATGAAGTCACCATATCCCTGATACCAGAACCAAGTAAAGACACCACAAGAAAAGAAAACTATAGACCTATATTCCTCATGAATGTAGATGCAAAAATCTTCAACAAAATTCTACCCAATAGAATTCAACAACATATCAAAAAAATACTTCACCATGACCAAGTGGGGTTCATACCAGGTATGCAGGGATGGTTCTACATTAGAAAAACAGTTAATGTAATCCACCACATAAATAAAACAAAAGACAAGAATCACATGATTTTATCAACTGATGCAGAAAAGGCATTTGACAAAATTGAACACCCATTCATGATAAAAACTCTCAGCAAAATAGGAATAGAAGGAAAATTCCTCAACATAATAAAGGGCATTTATACAAAGCCAACAACCAACATCACCCTAAATGGAGAGAGCCTGAAAGCATTCCCATTGAGATCGGGAACCAGACAAGGATGCCCTTTATCACCACTCTTATTTGACATTGTGTTGGAGCTCCTAGCCAGAGCAATCAGGCTAGATAAAGAAATAAAGGGCATCCAGATTGGCAAGGAAGAAGTAAAAGTATCTGTATTTGCAGATGACATGATCTTATACAGAAAACCCTAAGGAATTCTAAAGAAAACTACTGAAACTTACAGAAGAGTTCAGCAGGTAGCAGCATACAAGATAAACATACAAAAATCAAATGAATTCCTCTATACCAACAAAAAGAACATTGAAGAGGAAATCACCAAATCAATGCCACTTATAGTAGCTCCCAAGAAGATAAAATACTTAGGAATAAATCTTACCAGAGATGTAAAAGACTTATACAAAGAAAACTACAGTACACTTCTGCAAGAAACCAAAAGACTTACATAAGTGGAAAAAATACCTTGCTCATGGACAGGAAGACTTAACATTATAAAAATGTCTATTCTACCAAAAGTGATCTATACATTTAATGCAATTCCAATGCAAATTCCAACGACATTCCTTAATGAGATGGAGAAACAGATCACCAACTTCATATGAAAGGGAAAGAGGACCCAGAAAAATAAGGCATTACTGAAAAAGAAGAACAAAGTGGGAGGCCTTACTTTACCTGATTATAGAACCTATTAAACCTCCACAGTAGTCTAAACAACCTGGTACTGGTACAACAACAGATACATGGACCAATGGAACACAATTGTGAATCCAGACAGAAATCCATTCACATATGAACAGTTGATATTTGACAAAGGTCCCAAAACAGTTAAACGGGGAAAAGACAGTCTTTTTAACAAATGGTGCTGGCATAACTGGATATCCAGCTGCAAAAACATGAAACAAGGCCCATACCTCACACCATGCACAAAAATGAACTCAAAATGGATCAAAGACATAAATATAAAATCTAATATGATAAAGATCATGGAAGAAAAAATAGGGACAACTCTAGGAGCCCTAATATGTGGCATAAACAGTATACAAAACATTATTAAGAATGCAGAAGACAAAGTAGATAACTGGCAGCTCCTAAAAATCAAACACCTATGCTTATCCAAAGACTTCACCAAAAGAGTAAAAAGACTACCTACAGACTGGGAAAACATTTTTAACTATGACATTTCCAATCAGCTCAACTTTGCAAATTGATTTGGACCTTCCTTAAAAAGCTAGAAATAGAACTACCATATGATCCAGTGATCCCACTCCTTGGAGTAAATCCTAGAGAAATAAGAGCCTTTACACGGACAGGTATATGCACACCCATGTTTACTGCAGCACTGTTTACAACAGCAAACAGATGGAAGCAACCAAGGTGCCCATCAACGGTCGAATGGATAAATAAATTATGGTGTATTCACACAATGGAATCCTACGCATCGATAAAGAACAGTGAGGAATCTGTGAAACATTTCATAACATGGAGGAACCTGGAAGCATTATGCTGAGTGAAATTAGTCAGTTGCAAAAGGTCAAATATTGTATAAGACCACTATTATAAGAACTTGAGAAATAGTGTAAACTGAGAAGAAAATATTCTTTTGTGGTTACAAGAAGTGGGAGGGAGGGAGGCTGGGAGAGGGGTATTCACTAATTAGATAGTAGATAGTATCTACTTTAGGTGAAGGGAAAGACAACGCTCAATACAGGGGAGGTCAGCGCAATTGAACTAAACCAAAAGCAAAGAAGTTTCCTGAATAAACTGAATGCTTCAAAGGCCAGCCTAGCAGGGGTAGGGATCTGGGGACCATGGTTTCAGGGAACATCTAAGCCAATTGGCATAATAAAATCTATTAAGAAAACCTTCTGCAACCCACTTTGAAGAGTGGCATCTGGGGTCTTAAACAGTAGCAAGCAGCCATCTAAGATGCATCAATTGGCCTCAACCCACCTGGATCAAAGGAGAATGAAGAACACCAAGGACACAAGGTGATTAGGAGCCCAAGAGACACAAAGGGCAACACGAACCAGAGACTACATCATCCTAAGACCAGAAGACCTACACGGTGTCCAGCTACAACCGATGACTGCCCTGACAGGGAACACAACAGAGAACCCCTGAGGGAGCAGAAGAGCAGTGGGATGCAGACCCCAAATTCTCATAAGACCAGACTTAATGGTTTTACTGAGACTAGAAGGACCCCGGTGGTCACGGCCCCCAGACCTTCTGTTGCTCCAGGACAGGAAGCATTCCCGAATCCATCTCTTCAGACATGGATTGGACTGGACAATGGGTTGGAGAGGGATGCTGGTGAGGAGTGAGCTTCTTGGATCAGGTGGACACTTGAGTCTATGTTGGCATCTCCTGCCTGGAGGTGAGATGAGAGGGTGGAGGGGTTTAGAAGCTGGTGAAATGGACACGAAAAGAAAGAGTGGAGGGAGAGAGCAGGCTGTCTTACTAGGGAGAGAGTAATTGGGAGTGTGTAGCAAGGTGTATAGGGGTTTTTGTGTGAGAAACTGGTTTGATTTGTAAACTTTCACTTAAAGCACAATAAAAATTATTAAAAAAAAAATTGGAAGGAAACTGATGTTGAAGTCACGATTTAGAGGAAAGATGAAATTTCCCAAGAACTTGAATTATAACATAGCCTGTCCCAGTAAAGGAGTTTTGGTCATTCATTTAAAATCAAACATATATATGTGTACGTGTGTGCATGCACGTGTGTATGTGGATCCACCACCCAACTAGAATGGCCATTGATTAGAAAACAAAACAAACAAGCAAGCAAACAAAAAAAAAAATATAGTCCCTACCCTCAAAGTAAGGAGCCCTTTGGGTACAGTGGTTAAGCGCTCACCTGCTAACTGAAAGGTAGATGGTTTGAACTAACCAGCTGCTCCGTGGTAGAATGGCGTGGCACTCTGCTTCTGTAATGATTACAGCCTTGAAAACCCTCTGTGGCAGTTCTACTCTGTCCTATAGGGTTGCTATGAGTCGGAATTGACTGGACAGCAACGGGTACCCTCAAGATGGTTTAGTGGTAGAATTGGCACCTTCCACGTTGGAGACCCAGGTTCATTTCCCATCAGTTCTCCTCAGGCACAACCACCTGTCAGTAGATGCTTGCATGTTGCGGTGAGACCGTATAGGTTTCAGAGGAGCTTCTAGACTAAGACAAACTAGGAAGAAAAGCCAATCAATAAAAAAATAGACTTCTGAAAATCAGCCAATGAAAACCCTATGGATCACAGGTGTTCAAGCAGGGTTTTGTCCTTTTATGCATTGAGCTGTCTTGATTAGGGGGCCAACTACATGGCAGCTGACAACAACAACCCTTAGGAAGAGAACCTAGTGGTAAAATATTGTAATTGCAAGGAAGCTTTTATAGTACGATTTTTTTTTTTTTTTAGACAAATGTAAATTTTAAAACTGTGTGAAAAGGGAATTATCTCTATCTCGTAGGAAGAGAGTTGAATTTGAAAGGAGCTGAACGTGGAGTGGGAAGCTGAAGGGGCTTTCATCATTTTCTTCTATGTGCTTTTGCCAACTTATGGTAGATTAAAGCAATGCCACTTTAGTGTGTGCATCCATGTGCTCCATAAGCAGGCACCTCCCATGAGCCAGGCTCTGCCGTTCTAAATATTTTTTATAAAATTCACTTCAATGCATCCATGACCAAATATCACTACTTTGTAGAACTGCTGCTGCTGTAAAACTTTTATGTGTCTGTCTTCTCCCTAAACTCTAAAACCTCTTGCCCTTGAGTTGTTGATTCAAACCCTATAGGACAGAGTAGAACTGCCACATGGGGTTTCCAAGGCTGTAATCTTTATGGGGACAGATTGCCACATCTTTCTCCCATGGAGAGGTTAGTGGGTTCAAACTACCAACCTTTCAGTGAGCAGCCAAGCATTTAACCACTGTGTCACCAGGGCTCCCTCCCTAAGCACTAAGCCCCAAGAAAGCCAGTTCTGTATCTGTTTTTAATCACAGTGTACTCTATCCCTACCCAAGCATAGCCCCTGGATACACCTAGCACAGCGCTTAGATTTAATTCTGACTTATAGCAACCCCATCTGACATGGTAGAATTGCCCCGTAGGGTGTTTTTTTTGGCTGTAATTTTTGTAGAAGAAGTTGGCCAGGTATTTCTTCTTTGGAGTCGCCGTACTTTCAGTTAACTGCCAAGTGCTTATCCATTGTATCACTAGAGCTCCTTCTTTTCACGTTAAAACAAACAAACAAACAAACCAAACCCATTGTGGTCCAGCCGATTCCAACTCATAGCGACCCTATATTACAGAATAGAACTGCCCCATAGGGTTTCTAAGGAGCTCCTGGTGGATTCAAACTGCTGACCTTTTGGTTAGCAGCTGAAGCTCTAAGCACTAGGTCACCAGGGTTTGACATTAGCGCTTGATAAATATTCAGTTAACTGATTCAGAATCATCTCCAAGTTATTCTTTTTAAATACTAAGAAAAAAAAAAGACCCAGAACAGTGTGTAAAATATCCCATTTGCCTGTTGTTGTTAGGTGCCATCAACTTTGTTCCAACTCATAGCGAATGAAACACCACCTGGTCCTTTGCCACCCTCACAATTGTTGCTCTGCTTGAGCCCATTGTTGCAGCCACTGTGTCAATCCATCTCGTTGAGTGTCTTCCTCTTTTTCACTGACCCTCTACTTTACCAAACATGATGTCCTTCTCCGGGTACTGGCCCCACCTGATAACCTGTCCAAAGTATGAGAGACAAAGTCTCGCCATCCTTGCTTCTAAGGTGCTTTCTATTTGTACTTCTTCCAAGATAGATTTGTTCATTCTTTTGGCAGTCCGTGGTGTATTCAACGTTCTTCATCACCGCTACTATTAGAAGGTGTCAGTTCTTCAGTCTTCTTTATTCATCGTGCAGCTTTCAAATGCAGATGAGGTGACTGAAAACACCATGGCTTGAGTCAGGCACACCTTAGTCTTCAAGGCGACATATTTAATTTGCTGATTTGCCTGATGCAATGTGCCTTTTGATTTCTCAACTGCTCCTTCCATGGATGGTGACTGTGAATCCAAGTAAAATGAAATCCTTGACAACCTCAGCCTTTTCACTGTTTATCTTAATATCACTTATTGGACCAGTTGTAAGAATTTTTGTTTTATGTTGAAGAGTAATCCACACTGAAGCCTGTCGTCTTTGTTCTTCATCAGTAAGTGCTTCAAGTCTTCTTAACTTTCAGCAAGCAAGGTTGTGTCATCTGCATAAAGCAGGTTGTTAACAAGTCTTCCTCCAATCCTGATGCCCTGTTCTTCTTCAAAGAGTCAAGATTCTTGGATTATTTGCTCAGCATACAGATTGAATAGGCATTGCTGGTGGGAATGTAAAATGGCACAGTCACTCTGTAAAAAAGATTGACTGTTTCTTTAAAAAACTAAACCTGCAGTTACCATTGTTGTTATTAGCTGCCTTCAAGTTGGTTCCCACTCATAGCTACCCTATGTATAACAGAAAGAAACGCTGCCCAGTCCTACCTACATTGACCTCACAATCGTTACTATGTTTGAGCCCTTGTTGCAGTCACTGTGTCAAGCCATCTTGTTGACTGTCTTTGTTTTTTTCACGGATGCTATACTCATCATACTCATAACAACCCTATAGGACAGAGTAGAACCTCCCCGAACACCTAGTGGATTCGAACTGCTTACCTTTTGGTTAGCAGCCGTAGTTCTTAAGTACGCCACCAGGGTTTCCATACTTACCATACAACCCTGCAATTGCAGTCCTGTGCAATTATGTTTACATATTATGTGCACTAAAACCTATATATAATTTTTTATAGCAACTTTATTTGTAATAACCAAAAAGTATAAACAATCAAAATGTGCTACATTAGGTGAATGATTAAACAAACTGTGGTACATTTATACCATGGAATACTACTCCACAGTAAAGAGGAAAAATTATTGACTATGGGATAGCAGAATGGGTTACAGATGGCTACATACCAGTCCGCTGCCATAGTAGCCAGGAGGTAACAGTTGGTAGGCACAAATGTAATATAAGCCAATAATTGTATTACACATCCCATGAATGATACTGATTTATTTTCAACTATGAGTCCGTGCAGCGTCTTGGGAGTAATGGCAGAGGTATAACAGATGTTAACAAAAGCCAAATGTTGTAGGAAAAATGTACATGGGTGTTTGAAGCCTGGAATCTGTTTTGATGAGTAGTATCATTCCAATATTACCCACCATGGAGGTCATACAGATCACTAGAAATACAATAAAAGGGTATAAGAAAACTTGTGTTGGCCACCAAATCTGAGAAGAAAGAATTCAGTCATTTCCATGTCATTTCCTTGTGTTATGGCTACCAAAAGTCTTGCAAGGGCCAAGAAAAGGACCAAGAAAAGAGGGGAAATCTTTGTGATGTCTTGAAATTAAAAAAAAAAAAAAAAAAAGGCTCTTGTGTTTCAGGTTATCTTTTTGACTCGGATTTTCACAAAACTCACAACACTGTTTATTGATTCTCCAATATTTTTTCTATATTCTTGGTAGAACACTACCAGGTAAGTGGTGATACTTGAGCAATGAATTCATTTTTGAAATGAAAAAGATTATCATAGAAGGTGATTTCTAGTATGTGTGGTTCTAAGAAATATTGACACACTTTTCCATTGTATCAAACAAGTATCCATATTTGCATAAAGCAATATTCAAATATGATTATGTACATTTCAACAAGCAATAATGTTTCTCAGGCATTAATAATTTTAATCATAGTCCAAGCTCTTGAAAGATAAGAGTGAGATATAATATTTTTCAGTTTAGGGTATAAAAGTAATTTTGTAATCGATCAATCCAAATGAAGGCCATAAATTCGATATCAGAGGATAATAAAAAAAAAACAAGATGAACACAGATCACATTAGATGGCATAAATAAATCCACATCTTGTAGTAAGGAAAATAAATGTAAGTAGACTAAACTCACTACTAAAATTCAGAGATTGTCACATTGGATTGTAAAAAATAAAAATGAAGCCATCTGGTATAACAGGACAAATTGGAAAGAAAATGAGTGACTAATGATTAAATCAATTCTGGCATACAAAAGAAGAGAATATTCTGTGGCAGTGAAAATGAATTTCACTAGAGCTACTTTTCTCAACTCAAATCTTAAAATCATCACATTGAGGTAAAGAGCTAACTGATTACTCACAGCACAGTATAATATTGGGGCTTAATTCTATCGATGAAACACCACAGCTATTTGGTAGTTAGCAATATTCATTATTTATTCTATAAATGCTTTCTGTAACTGTTAGGTATTTCTTAAATGCATTTTAATCCCTTATATTTTCTTTAAAGCACAGTTTATAGACATACTACCTTTCAGCAAGTCAAAACACTGCCAGTTTTAACTTTAGCACTGAGACAAATTCTATTTTCTTGGCTGAGTTCTAATCGAAGTTGTTTGCATTCAGGGATTGTGTTTCATACAAAATCTTTTTCTGGAAATACTAGACTCAAATTCATTCTTTGGTGTTTAGAGCTTCAGTAGTTCAAGAAAGGAAAGGAGGCAATGAGAGACTGATTCCTTCCTAAGGCCGAGGAGGGAGTTAGTCTGCTGACGTAGTTCCTGAAAGGTTTTTTCAATCAGCCATAATGAAACAAATATGCATACCCCAAGGAGTCCACTTTGAAAGTCTACATTCATTTGGATCTATGAATTCAGGTGCCTTGAACAAGTAAAATCATTCCCAAATTCAACAACGCTCAGAATAAAGCAGTTATTTAATCAGAGCCACGCCTGTTTTACAAGGCATTAGATAAATCAGTTACTAGCATTCTTAGAGTTAAAAAGCGTCAATACATTTGAAAATAAAAATTGAGCATTGTGTATGCTGAAATTTATGTGCAGAGACTTAGGGTCTACAATGGTAAGTTAAATCCTCAGTCCTCGAAATATTTAGATCACTTCTCCATAGTAAACATCAGAGAAAAGGGTGTGCAAACAGGGATGCAAATCAAATGTTGTTTGATTTTCATTTAGGGAAAGAGCTCATCTGGTAGGGGATCCAGAAACCTTACCCCAAATAAGTGAGGTCGCATTTGGTTTTAGAAATACATTTGGGATTGTACCAGGTGGAGATGGGCACTGCCAGGGAAGACAACTCCAAGCAGAGGAAGAAACTTGAGCAAAAGCACGGTGACAGTGCCTCATAAGCTAAGGGCGAGAAGCAAAAGAGACGGATATCTGTACACAATTAAGTCAGTGTTGCCTTAATTGGCAGCAGTTTCTACATTCAAGCATTACTGACTTTTCCTGTAGCCCTTTCAGAGATATTCTTAACTAAAGCAAACTTTGGGTCTAGGTGTGGCTTCTCTCTTACCCAAATGTTAGTTGGTAACTAAGACAAGTTATTTACTCTGGAGTTCCAGACCGTCAGTTCAGAGAGCTCTAAGGATCCAGCTAGAATTCAGCTGCCAAGTGGTTGTACAGGATTGAAATCCTTTCCCAGGCAGTAGATGCCCTGGCAGGGAGTTTTTGCTGAACACCAATGGATTGTCATAAATTCTTCTTTTAATACTTCCTCTCCTTATATAATAGTGATGCCCTATGAAGTATTGAATGGCTTTTTTTGTTTGGTTTTGTCTTGTTTCATTTTGTTTGTTTATTTTTTCCTAGGACTGTGGGCAAGTTGAAGTATGGCATTGGGTTTAAAGCATGAACTCTTGGAGTCATTCTGCTTGGGTCCAAATCCTGAGTCCAGTATTTATTAACCAAGTTAAATGGTCAAGGTCTGAACCTCTTTGAGACTTCAGTTTTCAGGTTTCATGGGTTTAAGGATGGTATCTTTCCTTCAATTATTTAGTCAATATTTATTGATGTGTTCAATACATTTGAATTTGTTGCTTGCATATCTGCCAAGTACAGGGCAGTATTCTATTTGCAGTTTGACTGGCCAAATGCTAACTATACTAGAAGAAGAATCCACACGGAACTTGCTAGTGGTGATCAGAATTGCTTACCATGTGCCACACCCATCAGACTGGTGAATTAAATGGAGATATGATTAGGAATGAGGCCCAGGTGACAGAGTTCTTTGGCTTCTAACCAAAAATCAGCAGTTCAAATCCACCAGCTGTTCCTTAGAAACCCTATGGGGCAGTTCTACTCTGTCCTATAGGGTCACTATGAGTCCAAATTGACATGATGGCAAAGGGTTTGGTTTGGGTATGATTAGGAATACACCTTGGCAGTGTTAAATCTTAGAAAGTAGTGCCTCTCCACTCTCATCTATTCCACCTGGGATGTTTCTGAGACACTGTCCTGTTCACTCCCTACCAATCCACCTGTTCTTTTACTACGTAGGTAGGACGTCATTACCTTTTACCTGCTAGCACCAACACCTTTGGCAATAATCTGATGACCTTTTTCTTAACCACAATAGTCAGTTACTACATAACAAATCCTATCAGCATTAGAGAACAATCCATCAGATGTGTGATTTTCCTGGATGGGGATGATGCGGGCAATACTCAAGCTTCCATTGCCATAAATGCCCAATGTTCCTCTGAGTAGAAGGACAGCCTTGTTCATACCCTCTTTGGCGTCATAATTACCTTCTGCCATTAGGTACTCTATCCACGTTTCCTCTGTCTGTGTGGACCTCTTTCTCACTAGCACACACATACCTGGCCTCAAAAACAGAACAAAGTCAAACAATATCAATAATAACGAAAAAGAAAAAAGGCAAAGAGCCCTGTTCTTGTGAACAGAGATCTCCGATAGCTTGCTCAAGCTGGTGTTTATATATTTATTTTATAAAATGCATATTAAAAGCTGCTAACTTTAAGCTATTCAGGATCTGAAAGAATATATCTGCCCACCTTTCATCTTGCCCATCTTCACTGAGTAAAATAACAGAGACTTACTTTAAACTTTGATTCTGTGTGTTTATTTCCAATAATGCTATTGTGATACTGTTACAGGCAGTTGCTCCATCCAATAAGCTTGGCTATTTTCAATAAGCTCTGCCTGCTGCTGAAATATTCATCCCAGGAAGGGCTGTGCTGGGCTGCAGTTTACTGCTTCTGACTCATGTGAGCTTGTCCTGGCTAGGTTTCTGCTCTGTCCTTTCTTCTTTCATAAATCTATTTATTTATTCAACAGTATTTATTGAGCACCTACAATGTGCTAGGAATAGGCTGGATATTGGGAATAGAATGGTAAGTTATTTTCCTCACTACAAAGTATCTGTATCATCTGTAGAGACAACCATCTCTTCTGGTGACAGGATGAATAACACCATGGTGAGAGAGCCTACCAAAGGCGAACATTAGCCATCAGCTAGAAAAAAGGCCGTTACGACATTTCTGACATAACTAGGCATCTCCCCAACAATCCTCAGGGAGCCTTCTCCTTTAATTGTTTCATGCCTGGTATGCTGTAGTCAGTGACTGCACAAACTAACACAGCATCAGAATCTCCTGGGAAGTTTTTAAAAGTTCTTCAAATTGCATACACTGAATACTATAGGAATTTTTGCCAGAGATCTATTCTTAAAAAAAACTACAAACCCAGCTGATTTTCATCTAGCCAGTCCACTTTGCTATTTGTATAACATGAATACTGTTCATGTTATAGTTTTTGTTTGTTTGATCCTTACCACATATCTACTGTGGGTAAGACTCAGTACTACGTGTAAAGGATCTACAAAGTTTTGATGCCTGGAGTAAGCCTTGCATGTCTATTTTAGGCTGCTGTAAAGCCTGTTACCATTAGTGAATGAGACTATTGGGCGTCTTACTGCCATTTTTCCTCTTAATTATTATTTTCTGAAATATTTCTCATGTCAATCAAGAGCAGTAACTATCTGGATATTTGGCATGGTGGGTGTGTTTATCGAAATTGAGTTCTAGGAAAAGAAACCATACCAGACATTTCAATCAGAGAGAACTTTAATAAAGGTGATTTGATGCTTAGAAAGTCTTTTGAGGGGATGGAGGAATGGACTTCAGGAATGCATCAAGGAAGCTGGGATCCATAGGGCAGGAAGCTGCTGCTACTCCTTCTGTTGCTGCTGCCACAATTGCCTCTCAGACTCTGAAACTGATGACTAGACATAGAATTCCAAGTCTGAGCATGCCCACCACATCTAACCACTCATGTCTCTTTTTCCTTGCTTGTCAGTAAAAAGACATTCTTTAATTCAATTTTACTTTCCAATTCTCCCATGAATATACCTGATTTGTATGTGGACTTCTAGGTGGAAAGACATCTGGGAAATGCAGTTTTAAGCTTTCCAATTAGAAGGGTGGAATGGAATTTAAAAGAGACAGTCCATAGTATCTACCAGAAAAGGCCACAGGATGATCTAAGTGCATTCTGCTTTTCAGGAGTGTTTCCGACTTATGGTGGAGCTTTGGGATGGCCTTCACGGGTATTTGCTCAGTCTTCACGCTGCCTGGGCTCCAGCTGCCTTTCCAGTTGGTTTTCTCAGGTACCTGGTTGCTATACTAGGCTGTGAATGAGTCCTACATCTCAGTTCACTATTTTCCTTGGGAAACCAGGATCTTTTTCTTTGGGGGCCAGGGATGAGGAACTCAGGTGCTTCACCAGTCTCTTACTAAAAACAGCATCTAATTCAATTACTGGTCTCCAGTGCCTCCATACTGCTGTGGTATGCTGTGGAGTCATTTTTTGACATGTAACAAAACCGTGAGACAGAGTAGAACAGTCACATAGGTTTTTTTATGCTACTGTCTTTACAAGAGCAATCAAGTCTTTTTCCCACAAAGTCACTGAATGGGTTTGAACCACCAACTTTTGGTTGGCAGCTGAGTGCTTAACTATTGCACCATCTTGCTGCTATACTAGTCCCTCAGCAAATGTTTGCAATTGCAAAAAAAAAAAAAAAAAATGTATAAATGAAGTATTCATTCAGCCAAGCTTGATCTATATTTTCCTTCCTTTCTCTGTCCTCAGTCTAGCCTGGGCTCAAACAGCCTAAAAGTATAGATGATGATTTAGGAAACGTTTTTTTTTTATTTTCAATATAAAAGCACTACTCCTTACATAAGTAGTAATGTCAGTATACCCATTATACTTTGTCTCTTTTGGTTAAATGCTAACAATGACTGATCAGTCTCAGACCGGGACCTAGCACTGCTGTTTCTGCCTCACGTCAGCCTCAGAGACTTGGCTGTTTGTCTATTTACGGCGGAACTCATTTCCTTCACCCCAGCATTGGTTGTAGAATTCTCTATTTTGCTTCCCATTACCATGTTGGTCACTAAGACTTTCCAGTGCGTACAAAGCTTCTTCTTAACTGGATCTCCAACTTTCCCTTTCTACCTCTCAAACCATGTTCTGTCTACTTTGCTAATGACTCTTCAGCAGAGTCCCGGACCTGGTCCACAAATATACTTGGACATTCCCTGGGATAAAATATTCTTTCTTTTATAAAGGAAGTCTTTTCAGGGAGATAAAGGTATTCCTACAATGACTTCAAGTTATTCTTTTTCTCTGTCTTAAAATTTATGTTGGATATTGGATTTGAAAAATGTATCTTCTTCTCTTGCCCAATTCTCTGTGTGCGTTACTTTCCATTGCATTTTCTGGTCAGTTCTCTAGACGAGCTGGTGTAACTTTGACATCAGACTTGTTCTTTTTTCCAGCTAGTGTGGACTCTTAAGAATTCAAATAGGGATTGCCCTCATCTACTGTCAGTCTAAGTACCAAAGTTTTTCTTTCAATGGTTTCTCTCTCTGATTCAAAAGACTCTTGGCCTCCTTTGGACTCCCTATGGAGTTTCCGTAGTTTAAAGCTACTTGTCTGAACTAAAATGATTGGTATGCCTTTTGAATAAATGAATGTTAGTCGTTTCTCAATGTATTAAATCCTGAGAGGCTGTAGGAATCTACAACCCTGGGGATCCAAAAACTGATATAAAAGATTCTGGGAGCAGCGGGTTTGAGCTCTGTTGCAACGATGGTGTTGCTGAGAATTTTAGGTAAATTACCGAATTCAGAAGTGGATGGAAGATTTTGTTTGTGCCTCACAGCCAGTCCAGTCACCATTTGCATACTAAGACATGATAATGGCTAAGGAAAGGCCTTCTTTAAAAATCACAATCATCCAATTGTCATCTCTGAAACTGCTGAAAGCATAAGAAGAGATGTATTATTTCTTGCTGCTAGTGGCATAAAAAGGGGAACTAGCATTACAGTGAAGGACACGGGAGACAAAACTACATTAGCAAACGAGAAACCATTAGGATCTACTTGGCCAATAGCCCTTGTGAATGTTTCAGGAGTAACTGGACCAACAGAGGGAAGGAGCAGAGGGTAGGGGTCTAAGGGTCAAAAGAGAAGCATAAATTTCCTTCACCATGATAGTCCTTTAAATATGGTGTATTTAAGAAGACTTTCAGGCAACAGAGGCTTACTTCTTTCCAATAGATATAGAGAATCTAAACTGTGAAAAAAAAAAAAAACTGTAGATGGTTATAATGAATAATAACAATAACAATAATATTAAGAACAACTGATACTCATTTCAGCATTTCTCAGATGTGATCTACAAAACACCTGCATCAGAAACACTTGCGCTGCTTGAGAGAAAGCAGGTTCCTGGGTTTCACCCATATCTTGGCAAATTGAAATCTCTGGGGTAGAATCCAAGTTGTTCTTATGTGCTCTGAACCACTGTTTGCTTGAGTGTTGACCATCTCTCAGGCACTGTGCTCAGCCCTTATATGCGTTATCTCCTTTAATCTTGACAATAGCCCTGTTGGTGAGTGGTTGCTGTTCAGTTTATTCCCTCTGCAACCCTGTTGTTGTTTTGTATATTGATAACAACCCTAGAGAGAGATAAATTACATCTATACTATAATATGAAAAAAATTAATGCTTACCTAGGTTGGTTAGTGATCTCTCCAAGGTCCCACAGCCTTTATGTCATAGAGATAGAACTTGAATCCATGTTATTTGCTCAAAGGTCAAATGTATTTTCTCATATCCCAGCCATCTCCAGTTTGAGCAGTCAGCTCTGATTTCTGAGACATGCTTCACCTCCATCATGACATATAATGACAATCTGTTGCTAAGCTGAGAAACGCCTTCTTCACAAACCCACTCACTTGGGAAAACAAATGATCTGACATTTGGTCAGGCTGACTGTTTTGTGGCAGATTTCTTTTCTTTTTCCTATATGTGTCGGCAAAGGTCACAAATGCCAGGGATTACTGGTGCCAGGAAATAGATGTGAGTACCACAGAATTCTGCTGGTGGTTATAGGGTAAAAAGATATCATTAGGAGACCACCCAGAAAAGAGATTCTGTTGACTTGCTTCTCTTTAGAATCAGGGTGGTCCACTCATTCATTCATTTATTAATTCCTTCGGCTAATATTCATTATGTATCTGTTATATGCCAGACACTATTCTAGGCACTAGGAATGTAAGGAATAAACAAAACTGACAAAAATCCCTCATCTCATGGAGTTTACACCCTTGTTGTTGTTGGTAGTTGCCGTCAAGAAGATACCAATTCATGATGCCCTGTGTGTTACAGAGTAGAAGTGTTTCATAGGTTTTTCAAGGCTGTTACCTTTTGGGAGCATATTGCCAGGCCTGTCTTCTGAAGTATCTCTGGTTGGGTTTGATGCTAGTGGTGGAGTGCTTTCAGTTTGTTCCACCTAGGCATCTGGGGGTTCCATCAACATTCTAGTAAGCTTCTATCTCCTCTTGACCCCAGAGACACAGTGGATTTATGAAAACGTAGATGGAGCAGCATATTGCTACAGATGATTTGGCCACTCAATGATTTTCTCCAGTTATCTTCTGTTCCTTCCCATAATTCCTAGAAGACTGCTATGAAAAATTACAAAGCTATTTACAAATCTGTGACGTTCTTAACAAAGTAGTCAAATCCCTTAAGAAACATTTTTGAAATATGTGTTCAGATTTTTGATTGTCACAAATATTGAGGCCCCTCCTGGCCATGTAGTATGTAGGAGACAAAGATGAAAGATGTCCTGCACCCATGGGGCAGCCCATTACAAACAGAAATGTCCCACTTCTCATACTCCATCTTGATAGACATTTGTGCGTGTGGAACTCTTTATAATAATGAATCTGAAATCGATTCTACTTTAAAGATAAACACAAGGTATATTTTGCAAAGTTTTAATACATATGATTTTTTCTAGAAATCCAATGACTGAAAATTAAGATCATAATATTTTTTTTGGATTTTACCAAGAATTTTTCACTAGTCCAGAAAAAAAAAGTTACATATCCACAAAGTGTATTTTGCAAGGTTTTAATATGTACCAACTTGCCTAGGAATTCAAAATTGAAGGAAGATTGTTATTTGTTTTGTTTGGGAGTTTATCAGGAATTTTCCACTTGTAAGAAAATTCTTGTTACCAATGTAAATGTCACTTCTGACATTTGAGTCATGGGTATATTCACAAGGATTCTATATATGTGTGTGTCTTTCATTATTTCAGTATTTACATATTTAAATCGACATTGTTTTATATAATTCCTATATTTTATTTATTACAATGTACTACTCTCCATTTACTTAACTTTGTATTAGGCTTCATATATTTCTATACATATATATGTTTACAAGTAGTTTAAATGATCTGTAAATTTCATTTCAGGAGTATAAAGAAGGCATTAAAAATGTTTGTTACTGTAGAATAAGGCTAAATGCTAATCTTTGATTCTATAGAATAATCCTAAATGGTAATGAAGAATAATGCCAAATGCTAATGTTTGGTACTTTAGAGTAATGCTAAATTCCAGGCTTTTAAACACTGAAAGACAACAATGTTACATGTAATTTATTTGACATAACCAGATGGATTCCATCATTTATCTCCTTTCTGTAATTTTGCCCTGATTCTCAATCTAGTCCTCACCCTTGGGATTTGTGATGGTTGCACCAAAGGCCCCTCTAGGGTAGCTGAGGGGAAAACTTTGTATTTGCAGAAGAGGAGAATGTTCTCATTTTGTAAACTGCGGGGACCTTCCTACCTCTCATTGGATCTGAACAACTTGTCCACTCGTTTCCTTCTGGGAAATCAGTGAAGGGAGGGTTTCCCTGGGTGTTGAAATGTAATTAGATCCTCTCCCACCTTTTTTTTTTTTTTAAACCCATCACCCACTCTTACTTTTCTCATAACATTTAACATTATCTACAAATCTTTCTATACTTATTTTTTATTGTTATTTGCCCATTCCTCTAGAACAAAAGCTCCATAAGAATAAGGAACAGCTCCTGCCTAGAACAGCATCTGAGGCTCAAAAAATTTTGTTTTGAAAATAATGAACAGACTCCAGCAGCATTATGGCTGTACTGGTACAAATGCCTTTTACTGAAATGAATGTATTGAGATGGAGAGAACTCCCATCAATTTCTCAAATCAAGATTTCTGCTCAGAACTCCTAGTTCTAATACCTTTAGTCTTGACCACGTCACATATACCTGGTGCATAGATTGTCTTCATTTGATATGAGTTGAGGGAATTATCCTGCATTTGTAGGTGAGGTTCCTTTAGCCATGGACAGGAAGCAAGCACACTATGACTAAGTTCATCCTGGTGGGCTTCACAAAAGACCCTGTGACCCAGTTGGTCCTATTTGTAGTGTTCCTTGGTGTGTACTCTGTGACCCTGGTGAGAAATACCACACTCATAATGTTGATCTGTAATGACTCTGGGCTTCACACGCCCCTGTATTTTTTTTATTGGCCATGTGTCATTCCTGGATCTCTGGTATTCCACTGTCTATACCCTGAAGATCCTAGTGACCTGCATCTCTGAGGACAAAAGCATCTCCTTTGCTGGCTGCATTGCTCAGTTCTTCTTCTCTGCTGGGCTGGCATATAGTGAGTGTTACTTGTTGGCTGCCATGGCTTATGACCGCTATGTGGCCATCTCCAACCCCTTGCTTTATGCTGAAGTCAAGTCAAAAAGACTGTGCATCTCTTTGGTTATATATTCCTATACTGGAGGTTTTGTTAACACAATAGTACTCACCAGTAACACATTCACGTTGGATTTTTGTGGTGACAATGTCATTGATGACTTTTTCTGTGATTTCCCACCATTGGTGAAGTTGGCATGTGATGTAAAAGAGAGCTACAGGAGGTGCTGTACTTCCTCCTGGCCTCTGATGTCATCCCCCGCACCCCACTGTGCTCATACTCGCCTCCTACCTCTTCATCATTGCCGACATCTTGAGGATCCACTCCACCCACGGCCGTCTCAAAGGCTTCTCTACCTGCTCTTTCCACTTGATCTCTGTCACCTTATATTATGGCTCCATTCTCTACAGCTACTCTCGCCCAAGCTCCAGTTATTCCCTTGAGAGGGACAAAATGGTTTCTACCTTTTGTACTGTGGTCTTCCCCATGTTCAATCCCATGATCTACAGTCTGAGGAATAAAGATGTGAAAGAGGCTCTGAAAAAACTCCTCAAGTTAAAACAACTAGAAGCCTAAATTGACATAAACTTCTTAATTCAGTGCTAAGTGATAAGGGATTGCTTCAGGGTAAGTTGGGGAACTGGAAAAAAATTATCTTTTTTATTAAAAGAATTCATTGAAAAAGTTGTATTTCTTTGTTTTAGATCCTTTGTTTTGTTTTAGTAGTGATCAGACTCTAATCTGTACTATAGAATATGTAGCAACAGAAGAAGAAAGTTGCCATCTAGTCAAACTGAAGCAGACTCCTATTGAGCATGTGTTTTGAAGAACTGTGCTTAACGGGTTTTTTTTTTTTAAATAATTTTTATTGTGCTTTAAGTGAAAGTTTACAAAGCAAGTCAGTCTCTCACACAAAAACTTATATACACCTTGCTGCATGTTCCCAATTACTCTCCCCCTACTGAGACAACCCGCTGTCTCCTTCTACTCTGTCTTTTCGTGTCCATTTTGCCAGCGTCTAACCCCTTCTACCCTCTCATCTCCCCTCCAGGCAGGAGATGCCACCATAGTCTCAAATGTCCACCTGATTCAAGAAGCTCACTCCTCACCAGCAACCCTCTCCAACCCATTGTCCAGTCCAATTCCTGTCTGAAAGAGTTCACTTTGGGAATGGTTCCTGTCCTGGTCCGACAGAAGGTCTGGAGGCCATGACCACCGGGGTCCTTCTAGTCTCAGTCAGGCCATTAAGTCTGGTCTTTTTATGAGAATTTGGGGTCTGCATCCCACTGCTTTCCTGCTCCCTCAGGGATTCTCTGTTGTGTTCCCTGTCAGGGCAGTCATTGCTTGTAGCCGGGCACCATCTAGTTCTTCTGGCCTCAGGATGATGTAGTCTCTGGTTCATGTGGCCCTTTCTGTCTCTTGGGCTCGTAATTACCTTGTGACCTTGGTGTTCTTCATTCTCTTTTGATCCAGGTGGGTTGAGGCCAATTGATGCATCTTAGATGGCTGCTTTCTAGCGTTCAAGACCCCAGACGCCACTCTTCAAAGTGGGTTGCAGAAGGTTTTCTTAATAGATTTTATTATGCCAATTGACTTAGATGTCCCCTGAACCCATGGTCCCCAGACCCCTACCCCTGCTACGCTGGCCTTCGAAGCATTCAGTTTATTCAGGAAACTTCTTTGCTTTTGGTTTAGTCCAGTTATGCTGACCTCTCCTGCATTGTGTGCTGTCTTTCCCTTCAGCTAAATTAGTTCTTATCTACTATCTAATTAGTGAATACACATCTCCCACACTCCCTCCCTCCCCCCTCTCATAACCACAAAAGAATGTTTTCTTCTCAGTTTAAACTATTTCTCAAGTTCTTATAATAGTGATCTTATACAATATTTGTCCTTTTGCAGCTGACTAATTTCACTCAGCATAATGCTTCCAGGTTCCTCCATGTTATGAAATGTTTCACAGATTCCTCACTGTTCTTCATCGATGCTTAGTATTCCATTGTGTGAATATACCATAATTTATTCATCCATTCATCCATGGATGGGCATCTTGGTTGCTTCCATCTTTTTGCTATCGTAAACAGTGCTGCAATAAGCATGGGTGTGCATATATCTGCTCGTGTAAAGGCTCTTATTTCTCTAGGATATATTCCAAGGAGTGGAACTGCTGGATGGTATGGTAGTTCTATTTCTAGCTTTTTAAGGAAGCACCAAATCGATTTCCAAAGTGGTTGTACCATTTGACATTCCCACCAGAAGTGTAGAAGTGTTCCAATCTCTCCACAGCCTCTCCAACATTTATTATTTGGGTTTTTTGGATTAATGCCAGCCTTGTTGGAGTGAGATGAAATCTCATTGTAGTTTTGATCTGCATTTCTCTAATGGCTAATGGTCACGAACATTTCCTCATATATCTGTTAGCTACCTGAATGTCTACTTTAGTGAAGTGTCTATTCATGTCTTTTCCCCGTTTTTTAATTGGGTTACTTGTCTTTTTGCAGTTGAGTTTTTGCAGTATCATGTAGATTTTAGAGATCAGGTACTGATCAGAAATGTCATAGCTAAGAACTTTTTCCTAGTCTGTAGGTAGTCTTTTTACTCTTTTGGTGAAGTCTTTGAATGAGCATAGGTGTTTGATTTTTAGGAGCTCCCAATTATCTAGTTTTTCTTCTGCATTCTTAATAATGTTTTGTATACTGTTTATGCCACATATTAGGGCTCCTAGAGTTGTCCCTATTTTTTCTTCCATGATCTTTATTGTTTTAGATTTTATATTTAGGTCTTTGATCCATTTTGAGCTTGTTTTTGAGCATGGAGTGAGGTATGGGTCTTGTTTCATTTTTTTTGCAAATGGATATCCAGTTCTGCCAGCACCATTGATTAAAAAGACTGTCTTTTCCCCATTTAACTGTTTTCGGGCCTTTGTCAAATATCAACTGCTCATATGTGGATGGATTTCTGTCTGGATTCTCAATTCTGTTCCACTGGTCCATGTATCTGTTGCTGTACTAGTACCAGGCTGTTTTCACTACTGTGAAGGTGTAATAGGTTCTAAAATCAGGTAAAGTACGGCCTCCCATTTTGTTCTTCTTTTTCAGTAATGCCTTATTTATCCGGGACCTCTTTCCCTTCCATATGAATTTGGTGATTTGTTTCTCCATCTCATTAAACAATGTCGTTGTGATTTGGATCAGAATTGCATTAAATGTATAGATCACTTTTGGTAGAATAGACAGTTTTACAATGTTAAGTCTTCCTATCCACGAGCAAGGTATGTTTCTCCACTTATGTAAGTCTCTTTTTTTGGTTTTTTTGGTTTCTTGCAGAAGTGTACTGTAGTTTTCTTTGTATAAGTCTTTTACATCTCTGGTAAGATTTATTTCTAAGTATTTTATCTTCTTGGGGGCTACTGTAAATGGCATTGATTTGGTGATTTCCTCTTCGATGTTCTTTTTTTGGGTGTAGAGGAATCAAACTGATTTTCTTATGTTTATCTTGTATCCCGATACTCTACTGAACTATTATCATTTAGTTCTGTGGTTTATCAATTTTGTTGAGTTTTTTAAAAAACCAGCTTTTGGTCTTGCTAATTCTTTCAATTGTTTTTCTGTTTTCTATTTCATTTAGTTCTGTGGGTGCCTGTGGGTTTCTTTTTTTTTTTTTTCCTCATATTTGTTGCTGTTGATTTTGTTTCTGCTGAGTCTCTATTTTTCCCTTGTATTTTATTTTGATGAGTAGGATAGTTTGTCTCCTTTGTGGTTACATTATTATTTACCTCTATTTATATTTTTCTAAATTTAAAACTAACTTCTATTTTTTTCTATCGCCGTATCTTCCTCTCCATATGAAAGGTGTATGATTACATTTCTTAGTCCCTCTTTATTATTTTAATGTTGTCTTCTTTTATATAATAACATCACTGTTACCCTGTTTTGGGCTTTTTTTTTTTAATCTTGCTTTGTTTTTTTTGGATTTCCCTGTCTGGGTTGAATTCTGGTTGCTCTGCCCAGTGTTCTAGTCTTCTGTTGATACCTGATATTATTGATTTTCTAACCAAAGAACTTCTTTTAGTATTTCTTGTAGTTTTGGTTTGGTTTTTATGAATTCCCTCAACTTGTGTTTATCTGGAAATGTTTTAATTTCACCTTCATATTTCAGAGACAGTTTTGATGGATATATGATTCTTGGCAGGCAATTTTTCTCCTTCAATTTTTTCAAATATGCCATCCCATTGCCTCTTTGCTTTCCTGGTTTCTGCAGAGTAGTCCGAGCTTATTCTTATTGGTTCTCCCTTGTAGGTGACTTTTCTTTTATCCCTCGTTGCTCTTATAATTGTCTCTTTATCTTTGATTTTGGCAAGCTTGATTATAGCATGTCTTGGTGACTTCTTTTCAGATCTACCTTATGTGGAGTTCGATGGGCATCTTGGATAGATATCTTCTCATCTTTCACAATATCAGGGAAGTTTTCTGTCAAGAAATCTTCAACAATTTTTTCTGTATTTTCTATTACCCCTCCCTGTTCTGGTACTCCAATCACTCATAGGTTATTTCTCTTCAAAACATCCCACATGATTTTTAAGGTTTCTTCATTTGTTTTCATTCTTTTATCTGATTTTTCTTCAAATATGTTAGTGCCAAGTGATTTATCTTTGAGTTCAGAAATTCTAGCTTCTACTTGCTCAACTCTGCTCCTCTGACTTTCTATTGAGTTATCTAATTCTGTAATTTTATTGTTAATCTTCTGAATTTCTGATTGCTGTCTGTCTATGGATTTTTCCAGCTTATTAAACTTTTCATCATGTTCCTGAATAATCTTTCTAATTTCTTCCATTGCTTTATCTGTGTGTTCCTTGGCTTGTTCTGCATGTTGCCTCGTTTCCTTCCTGATGTCTTGAAGGGTTCTGTATATTAAACTTTTGTATTCTGGCTCTGGTAATTCCAGGAATGTACTTTCATCTAGAAGATCCCTGGATTCTTTATTTGAGAGCCTGTTGAGGTGATCATGGTCTGTTTCTTTAAGTCACTTCATATTGCCTCTTGTCTCTGAGCCATCTATAAGTTATTGTATTAGTTTATGCTTGCTTACTGTGTCGTGGCTGCTTGCTTTGTTTTGTCTTGGTATACCCCTATGGATTGCTTGAGTGAGCTAGCTTGATTATTTTCACCTTTGGAGCTCTGATGTCCTGTTTCCCACTGGCTAGAACTATCAGGTATACTATCAGGTATATCAGTCTAGGAGTCCATTCAGTTTTCCTGTATGAATTCAGCTCAGGTTTCCAGGTACCTGATCATCAAGTGTGTGGTACAGGCTCTGTCCTACAGTCTTAGAGGGGCAGGGGTGATTGGCATATATACCAGTATCTGATTGCAGCAGGGGTCATGCTCTGAACAAGGCAGGGGGCTGAGAACCGACCCCTGAGTGTCTCTGAGGAAAACGCGTCCCTGTTCCCTAAAGCGTGCAGGTGGGTAGGTTCTGCAGAGGGACCATGGACACCCAAAGTTTTTGGTTGTAAGGACTGGGAGGTACCAGTTTTCTTTAGACCCCTGTCGCGGGTGGCTGGGTAACCTGAGTGGAGTTACTAGTCCTTAGGTCCCTGATGTGGGTACGTGAGGACCTTGTTTAATAGGCAAAGCACTGTGAAATGTCAAACACTCACCTTTCCATCGCACAGCTGAAATAGTTGGAGTTTGCCAACAAGGGCCTATTCTCCTGAAATAGGCCGAAATAGGTCCATACATAAGGGAAAGGTGCTCAAGGTCCACGGACAGTTTATGCTTGGGCAGGAGCTGCTTCTGTCCTGGGCTCCCCCAGTTAATGGAGCTAGCAAATTATCTTTTCTCCCCAATTGCAAATTTTTTCCTTCCGCAAGGACAGAAGGATGGCTCTAGGTGCTCAACAGGGCCTATTTCCTGCCCAGTGATTCAGCCACTGAAGCCAGCTTGGGGGTCGGAGAGCGTGGTAAAATATATGCAAGTACTTAGCTTTTGCCAAGAGTGCCGTTCTTCTCAGGTTCCAGAGGTGTGAGTAGGCTGCGTGGCTGGCTGCTTCTCTCTGAGGAAACTGTGGCCAAATGCTAGTACAAGCCCATTGCCGCTGCCACCGCCACTCTGGGAATGGTGACTGAGGGCTCCCCACAATTCAGGTCCAGTAACTCCTCTCCACTTCTAAACGGTCAGTTCCTCCCCCTGCCTCTCAGTTCGTTGTCTAAGCTTGCCTTTGATGCGCAGGGCTCCCAGCTTGTCACAAATATACTCACTTCACTTGTTTTTTGGGGTCTTTGTTGTTAAGAGGGCTTGCCGGAAGCGTCTGTCTATTCTGCCATCTTGGCTCCACCCTCCTTTCCTTCCAATTTTTGATGCACCCAGATCCAATACATTTCCACCATGGTTTGGCAGAAGAGGATGGATGATTCTATGTGGAATGTTATGGCCAGAAACAGAAATGATGTTACTCACTTTTGTCCCTATTCCTTTGGCCAGATGTAGTCACATGGCCTTAGCTTAAGTAGCAAGCATACTGGGAAATGTAGTCTTCCTGAGTGCTCAGAAAGAGTAGATGGGCTTGGTGAGCATCTAGGCTGTTTATGCCACTCAGTAGAGGGTAAACTCCCTGAGGAAAGGCACACTTTTTGTAATTATAAATGAAAGAATAAATCATTGTCCTAGAATTTTAATGTACATTGATTCTGTTATTTCACACATATGAGTTACAATCGCTTTCATTGAAATTCATGTAAAACCAGTAATCCTTCATTTAGGAAGGTCTTCTTTTTTTTTTCCTGACAATGTTTTCAATGAAATATCAGTACAGCCTTACCTACTCCCTTTCCTTGACAATGTTTCACACTATTTAAATCTAGTTTTCTTCCTCTTTTATTAATTTTTAGAATAATAAAACAAGAAATGGTTTTAATGTTTGGCTGACACCTATTTCCAAGTCTACAAGATCAAAGTTCTTTGCAAATATAAAGGAAATTTCATCTGGTTTCCCTTTTATTACTCCAAATCCTTTAGTAAAATCTATTTCAGGAAGTGCCTCCATCATTCTAGACGGCTTTTAGTTGGAGGGATGCAAATAAAAAGCCTGTAGCTCAAAGGCTCTGAACCATGAACCCTACTGAGAATCCAATAGAAGCTATGGGCCCTCCTGAACACATATGAATACTGACAAAATTCACATGCCACATCTTCAGAGGTCATCTTTGACCCCTTTAAAAAAAAAACAAAAAACCCCTTTTAAGCCTATTTTTATATACTCCATAATGGTCAAGGGACCCAACATTAATAATCTCTGCTCTAATAAAGGCAGAGAAAGCCCTTCAGGTAAAAAAGAGGGCGGAGAACTAAGTGCTAAAGAACATAAGACAAACAAGGCATAATCCAAGGAGACCTGATCATACTGGCTCTACCATTAACTCTCTTCATGGTCTTAGGTGAGTCATATCAACTCTCACAATCATACTAGGCAAATGTTTTCCTTAAACTATAAGTAGCCCAAGATCAAAGATTGTGTCTGCTTTGTTCGTCTGGGCTATGACTGAATCTAACTCTCCTTTGTGCCTAGAAGCAAAGAGGTTTTTAGGGTTGGGACTTAGAAGACACTGGCATCCCTTGCAAGTCAACTGCCTTAGACAAAGTCATTGAAAGCTTTGTTTCTTTTATTTTTCTCTGGGTAAAACCATTTCCCTGAGACAAAAGAAGAGGGACTGATTTAGCAGGCAAGAAAATTTCAGGGGTACTCGGGATTCAAAGTTATTAGCACAAACTCTCGTATGTATTTCTTTCCAAATATCTCAGATTCATCTATTTCTCACCAAATCCATTGCTATTAAACCAATCTGACTGCCATCAGCCCTCTCTTAGGCTGTTGTGTTAGTCATCTGACTTAACTACTCTATCTTCATACTCCTGTTCATCACATTATAAAGAAAAGTCTTTTTTTAACTAATTTTTACTTGGCCAAATTGTGCATCTGATTAAAACGATTCAATGGCTCTCCATTGAAATTAAGCTATATTCTAAAATGGACTACACAGTCCCTGTGCTGTCTGGCCCTGCTCAATCCACCTGCCTAATTTGTTTTGATGATTAAATATACTCATGGTCTGATGTAGAGGTAAAATTTACCCTTCTGATATGACTGCCTGTGAACCATTAATTTTTCTGTCTCTCAATTTCATTGCTTGTAAAATGAGTCACTTTTATTAGGTGATATTCAACATGTTTCAGAACTCAAATTCTATGGTATTTTCATTATCATTATATTTTTTTATAGTTATATTAAAATTTATTTTGAACTGTAAATAATTCTTGAGCATCTACTGTCTGCAGACTGTTCTGTTAGATTAGTCCTTTTTATTTTGTTTTGTTTTGTTTTTATCTCAAATGCATAACTGAAACAAGTCATTAGAATTTTTTGGTTTAATTGGAACAATAGCATTCATGATAATCTCCCCCCATATCCCTCCAGAAAGACAACTGAGCATTATAAATGGTCACTTGGCACCAGAATAGCACGTGAAGGTTCTCTTTGCTTTCAGCAGTATATCCCAAAGGGGTGCTCAAGCTTATGTGTTCTCCCAGTATTGTTACACTAGGAAGAAGATGGTTGTGGAAGGAAGAGAAGACACTTTGTACTCTGAGGTAATGTGGGAAATTTTGAAGTTCTAATAAAATAACTGTTTATATTCATGACAATACACTTTGTGTTTCATTAATCTGGGGCAGGACAATATGTCACAATATGGACAAAAGATAATAATTCTTAATGTAATGAAGCCATATTATAATTATACTTCATAAAATAAAATAAAGTTTTCTTTCCTATGATGATTGGTGAAGAAAGCTAAAACACCCAGTCCTAAGGAGTCCCCACATGTCCTCTCTTCAGGCCTTATTTTCTCTTTTAGGGAAGCAAGGAATTCGAGGTGTAGGTGATATCTACTTCGGAGATGCTTTCATTCTCACAAAGCCTCTGCAGCTGCAACACACCGTAGCCTCTGCCGTTTTCAGGGGCAGCATTAGTCCTCAGGGTAGGTCAATGTGTAGAACCTTAAAATGGGTCAATATTTTCATAACTTCAAAATGCCTCATTTGCTATATTAGGCAGTTCCTGGCATAGAAGCTCCTTACAAGAGGAAGTGCAATTATATATCCCTTTGGGATAATAGTGTACATTCATCATTAATACATGGTTTAAGAAGTATCTGATTAAGGCACCAAACCAAATTGCACAAATGCGTTAATTCTTGAGACAAACTGAGAAATCAGTAAGAGGTCAGCTCCTTTCTGCGTGATCACTCCAGAGGCAGCTACTTCTGAAAGAGGCTTCCTGGTGAAGGAAGATGTCTGATAGACAGGGAGGAGATGTTTTGTGAGGAGAAAACTTCTCAGCATCCCTCGAACCCAATAAGGAAAGCAGCTAGCTTTAAATCCACGAAATAATGGCAAATAAATGTAGCTCAAAAACACTATCCCTTGTATCAATATACATAAAAGTACTATTAAATATATCATACACTGTATTTCAATCATTCTCTTTATAAGGAAGCTCTAGAGAAATGATTTCTAAAGTTTGTATCAAGGATAGTAATACGTTGACTGGCTTTTTGATTGAGAGTTTGTATGGTTTTGTTTTCTTTTGTTTGGAATTATGGACAGTGCTAAGTATGTATATGGGCTGCAGGAATTATGAGTCAAATTTGTGGTCCACCAAGAACAGTGAATAGGACTTTCTGTGTGATTTTGTGTAGGTTTTATCTCTGCTTCCATTTCATATACTGTTCTTTTTTTGCTTTCCATAACTTCTTAATAAATGTATTTACCTACATCCTAGGTATCATAGTAAGCCACCTTGCTGTTGTTGTTGTTAGGTGCCATTGAGTTGGTTCCAACTCATAGAGGCCCAATGTACAACAGAAGGAAACACTGCTTGGTCCTGCACCATCCTCACAATCTCTGCTATGCTTGAGCCCATTGTTGTGGCCACTGTGTCAATCTGTCTCGTTGAGGGTCTTCCTCCTTTTTTCTGACCTTATATTCCACTTTGCAATTATTAATGGATGTTTGCAGCTATTGCTTCTTATTTTCAGTTGTGCCACGTCAGCAGGTGAAGGTCCTGAAAGCTTTACTCCATCTTCATCACTAAAGTCGACTCTATGATGAGGAGGCAGCTCTTCACCAGTGATATTTTGAGTGCCTTCCAACCTGAGGGGGCTATATCTTAAGGGGCTGTATCAGACAATATTCCGCTGCTATTCAGATTTCACTGGCTGGTATTTTCATAAGAAGATGGCCAGATCCTTCTTCCTAGTCTGTCTTAGTCTGGAAGTTCCTCTGAAACCTGGCCACCATGGGTAATCCTGTTGGTATTTGAAATACCTGTGACATAGTTTCCAGCATCACAGCAACACACAGGTCAACACAGTACAACAAATTGACAGATGTGTGTGGAAGCAACATTAAACACTTTTTAATTTGAAAAAGCTTTGAAAAACATTTCCATATTTGTATATATTCACACTTATATTTGTTTTATACTTTAATAACTGTAGAGGAAAACAAGAGAGACTAGAGGAGAACCATCTCTTGCAATTTTACCTCCCAACTTGGTCTCTGTAAACAAATTCAGCAATTTCTCAGCTTGTATAAAACTCCACAATAAGAAAGGAATAGTTTCTGCAAGACAAAACTAGAAACTCTGGCCGTCGTATCATGGGTACAGTTGGAAATCTTTGGAATTTAAAGCAAGACTATCTGAGGGAGGATTCGAAATGAGGAACTTGTGAAATTTTAGAAAATGTAATTCCCAGTTTTTACTGTCTAGTGTTAAATGTGCTTTTTCACATGCGATCTCATTTGAATTCATGAAGTCCTACTAAACTAAGAAAGACAGGTGAGAAAGCAGAGTTCCAAAGGGCATGATTTCTTTTAAAAATTGTCAGTGACCATCTAAGATCAAAGCAAATATCTCCTGATTCTGGCCCCTGAGCTGCTTCTAGGTATATGCTTTGTTAAAAATGACCTTAGCACTGACAATCTTGAAATACAAAGGGAACCTAAAAATGTCACTTATTCCAATCCTCTTTTTGTTGTTATGAACAACTTCTAGTTTAACAATGTTGTTGTTATTGCTGTTAGATGCCTTCCAGTCGATTCCAACTCATAGCAACCTTATGTACAACAGAACGAAACTCTGCCCTGTCCTGCACCATCCTCACAATTGTTATGCTTGAGCCCATTGTTGCAGCCACTGTATCAATCCATCTTTTTTAACAGTAATTATGGCATTAAAATGTGTTCTAAAATTTGAAATTTATACCTTTTTACCACTCTAGTGACTCAGTTTGGTGGCAACTAATGACAACAACAACCACTGTAGTGGAAAGAGATTGTCTCTCATCAAATAGATGAAGTTCCAAGAGAATATTCTTTATTTTTCCAGCTCTATTTCAAGTCCATGGCACAGCATAATGGCCAAAGCAAGATTTTTTATTTCCCCTAGCATAAGATATTTTCAAGTCATAGACCTATTAGCAAAAAATTTAACATCTCCTGCCAATCCAAAATCCTTGCTATTGTGATTTAGCTCTTCCATGAGATCTGGTTGTGCAGTGGTTAAGAGCTTGCCTGTTAACCAAACGGTCAGCAATTCTAATCCACCACTCGCTCCTTGGAAACTCTATGGGGCAGTTCTACTCTGTCCTATGGGTTGGCTATGAGTCGGAATTGACTCAATAGCAATGGGTTAATTGTGATAGGTTGTAGCCAAGGTCCTCTAGGCTGTAACCCAGAAGTTGAGACGGTCCCTCCCCCATGGTGGGCAATAGTCCAATCTCCCACTTCTACCTCTAAGGGCTTTCAGAGACCACATTTCATAACTCTCCAAAACCATTCATCCAGCCAGGTTTCAAGAACTCTTCATTCTTTAGAAATTGCAAACCACGTTATGAACTATAATCATCCATAACTTAGTATTGCCACTTCTCTCCAGAATATATTTAGGGATCATAAAAGTAGCCATGGCTCAATTTCTAGTTATCTAAGTAAATTTAGTCTTTTGTCCAACAGTTTCTACTCTATGACAAACTTTGTACTTGATTTGGGTGTAAAAAGAGGAATAAAATATAGTTATTGCCTTTGAGAATATTACAGCTTAGCGAACTTTCAAAGGTATTTCAAAATTCAGTAGAATAATAAGATTAAGCTTCTGTATGTAATTCTATGGAAAAAGACAAAGAACTCAAAGCCATGAAATGCTATCAGAGCATTCTTTCAAATTTTTATGTCCTTCACATGGTCCTCAACCACCTAAGTGTGGCCAAAAGAGAAAGTTATTCAAATCACTCTCTCCTCAAAAGGAAGAAAAGTTGGATTAAAAGTATAAGGTGATACACACTATGTTAGTGCATCATAACTGAGTTCTTAAGACCATAGCATGGAACTGGTTTCCCAGCTATGTAAAAGGGAGTAACACCCAGGTCACCAGGAACACATCTTACAAACAACAATGTATGTGCATCACTTGGATTTTTTATTATCTGAAGTGGCAAAGTATGAGACAAGGGAAGTTCTAATATTTTAATTCATGACCTATTTATTAATTCTCTCACAGAAAAGAAAGATTGAAGCCCAAAATCAGTGGAAGAGAAAAACTTCACCAAAGTGAAAGAGTTCATACTTTTAGGGTTCACAGTCGACTTGAGGTTACAGAGAGGGCTCTTTTTCATCTTCCTCATCATTTATGTCATCAGTCTCTTAGGAAACATCACCCTGATTTCTCTGATCTGTGCTGATTCACGGATCCACACACCCATGTATTTCTTCATTGGGAACCTCTCATTCCTGGATCTCTGGTATTCCACTGTCTACACCCCGAAGATCCTAGTGACCTGCACCTCTGAGGACAAAAGCATCTCCTTTGCTGGCTACCTGCATCAGTTCCTCTTCTCTGGTCGGCTGGGATATAATGAGTGTTACCTATTAGGTGCCATGGCTTACGACCAGTATGTGGCCATCTCCAATCCCCTGCTTTATTCCCAAGCTATGTCCCCAACGTTATGTACCAGTCTTGTTGCAGCTTCATACCTTGGTGGCTTTATTAACTCAACCATCATCACCAGTGAAACATTTACCCTGAACTTCTGTGGCAAAAATATCATTGATGATTTCTTCTGTGATCTTCCCGCACTTGTGAAGTTGGCATGTGATGTGAAGGGCAGTTACCAGGCTGTGCTATATTTCACACTTGCCACCAATGTCATTACTCCCACCATACTCATTCTTGCCTCCTACCTCTTCATCATCACTGCCATCTTGAAGATTCACTCCACCCAAGGCCGCCTCAAGGCCTTCTCCAATTGCGGCTGTCACCTGACAGCAATCACCTTGTATTATGGCTCCATTCTTTTCATTTACTCCAGGCCAAGCACTAGCTATGCCCTTGAACGGGATAAATTGGTGTCAGAGCTCAGTAGTGTGGTGTTTCCAATGTTGAATCCCTTGATTTATAGCTTAAGGAATAAAGATGTCAAAGATGCCCTGAGGAAAATGTTAAGCAAAGCAAAGTTTTCTTAAGTGAAAATATTTTGTAAGCAATGGCTATTTGTTAACAGATTATCTCCATTTCATTGTTATCAGTCTGCACTCTTAGAAATAAAAAAAAAGCAAACAGACAAGCAAAAGATAATTGAGTAGTGTAGAAACAGCATTTTGCATTTGTTTTTTAAGTCATGTACTCATGTATTTCAATGTATTTTTAAAATAAATGGGGCTGGGACATTTGGAAACACTGCTGTCTGATAGCTTAGACCAGAGTCTATTAAACTGCTGGGATTCTGAGATGGTTGAAAGAAAACCTGATTTTTAATTCCGCTTGAAAGTCCATAAATTGCCTTGTGTAATATTTTAATCTATAAACAGGAATAATACAGCTGGTTATGGAACCATTGTTCAGACTAAATGGATTGAATGTCTTGCTTCAAATCCTGTAGTCCATGGGTGAGAAAGGAGGAATGTAAATCCAGAAGTCCCAACTCCAAAGGTCCTTATCCTGCTTATTGGGAGAGAGTGAGTTAGGGAGTAGTAAGAAAAATGCCTACTGTAAAAAGGCCCTAGAAAGAAGTTTGATTCATTCATAAAGATGACAGGTCTCATTGGCAACAGCCACAGGAAGGAACAAACACTTTTTAGTTAGAGTCACTGTGAGCTTTCAGGAAAAGAATTTTTTTCCCCCAACAATTAAAAAGTCAAGAGCTAAGTTATAGAAGCTATGTGAGAGAGGCGGAAATAGAGATGGATATACAGATAGGAAAGGAGACAGAAATAGAGAGATTCCAAAAATGTTAAATCTAAAGGAATACTTAGAGTGACAGTCTTTATTAGAGGTAGTGATTTATAACCATTAACCCAAAATCAAACCAAATATGTTGTCTTCAAGTCAATTCTGACTTTTAGTGTCCATATACGACAGAGTAGAACTGCCACATTCAGTTCCCAAGGGTATAAATATTTAAGGTAGTAAACTGCCCATCTTTATCCTGATAAGAGGATGCTGGGTTGGAATTGCTGATCTTCAGATTAGCAGCCAGGTGCTTTGACTAATGCATCACCAGGGTTCCTAATAACCATTAAGGTATATAAATATTTGTATTTGTTTGCCCAGTTTTATGTATGGTGAATTTATAGTTAAATAATAGAGACTGTTTCCTTGTGATGCACACTTTTTTTAATTGTAGTAGTATTTTTACGTATAAGACATAAGATTTTTACAACATAAAAAGGCCCTATTGTTGGTTTCCAAGAATGGATAGTAGTTTGCTGAAGGCAAGATAGGGAGGAGTAGCCTGGACAGAGGGAAAAAGGAATGAAATTATGCACCACATGATACATTCTAGAAAACCCAACGAGTACAGTTTGAAGAATTTCTGTTATTAGACACATTTAGTGTTTATATGCTGGTTTACATCAAAAAGAAAAAAGTTAACTTTTGAGTTTTAGTAAATACTCCTGATTTTATCATATTTTAATTAATGCACCATCCCTAAACTCCAAGTGAGATCTGATTGAGTCTTTGGGGGCTGAGGTAAGTATTTCTGTTTTTTTTAATGTGGAAGAAGTCCCAAAGGACAGCTGAGGAAATGCATATATCACCTCTAACTAAGGCAAGTCAAAGCACCAGAGAGGGGACTGTGTCATTTCCGGGAATCAACCTTGCCAACAAAGGGTAAGCACCTGGGGTCAGGGGAAGCTAAGTGGTTTGGCCTTTCTGGAGCCTCAGCTGCAATTGGTATGGGGCTGCCGAGTCTGGGCCAGTCTTCAAAGGATCACTGTGTGACCAACACCTATGTGCACACACACACATAAATTCCATTCTAAATTGTATTCCAACCAAGATCTATCTGATCTCAACTAGAATTGGTGGTTCAGTCCAATAGTTACACTAGGGAGTCACTGTCTGGTGCAAAGGTTAACATGCTTGGCTGCAAACCAAAAAGTTGGCAGTTTGAATCTATTCAGAGAGACCTAGGAAGAAAAGCCTAAAGATCTACTTGTAAATGATCAGCCATTGAAAACCCCATGGAGCACAGTTCTACTCTGCACACTTGGGTCACCATGAGTCAGAATCGACTCCATGGCAACTGTGTGTGTTTAATTAGCTACTAAGAACTGCTCTTTTTCTGGGGATATAGCAGTAAACAAAACTGACCCTTCTTTCCGCCCTTGAGGATGTTATATTCTGGTGAGTGAGAAACAGACAATACATTTTTAAGGAGCAGGAATTGGAAAAACAGTAGGTATGGGGGACATTCTGAGTAGAGAAGGAAGGATGGAGAGTGCAGGGGTGGGGTGGGAATGGAATTTTAAATAGAGTGATTAGAATGGACCATAGTATACAAATGACATTTGAAAGGGACTTAAAGGAGATGAGTGAGCCATGCAAATCTTCGGGGGAATAGCATTCCAGGCAGAGAAGACAGACAGCTTAAAATCTCTAATGCTGGGTCTTGCCTGGAATGCATGTTTGAGAAAGAGTGAGAGAGCCCACAGACTCAGAGCAGAGTAAGCCAGAGGGTATTTAGGAGATGAGAATGCATGGATAATGAAAGGCCAGCTCACGAGGACCTTTAGGCTATTGTATAGATTTGACTTTAACTTCCAATAAAATGGAAACTTAAAGGGTATTAAGTACAGGAGTGACATCACTTGACTTTTTTTTTTCTTTTTTTAAAGCTTCATGCTCCTTGCTGTATTGAAAATAAGCTGTAGGGGACAAGAGTGTAGATCAGTTAGGAGGCTGTTGCGATACTCTTGGCAAAAGACAGTGGTGGTTTGGACCAGGATGGGGTAGCAGTGGAGGTGGTGACAAGTGGTCAGATTGAGAAGACATTTTGAAAGGTTAAAACAAACAGAAAAACTATTGCGATGGAGTCAATTCTGACACACAGTGACCCTATATGACAGAGTAGAACTGCTCTATAGGGCTTCCAAGGAGTGCCTGGTGGTTTCGAACTGCTGACCTTTATGGTTAGCAGTAAATCTCTTAACCACTGCACCAGAATTTCCTGGAAGACTGAAGGAGAGATGTATGAGAAACTCTTAAATACAGAGGTATCTGTAGATCTAATGAGGGAGATTCCAGAACTAAAATTAAGCACTCCATTCAGAAATTAAACAGAGGGCCTTACTTCTATGCTCCTGATAACCACTAGTCTTCTGTTAAAGTTGTCTTTTGAAAAACAAAGCTCAGTCATGGATTTTGTTATGCTAAGAGTGTCCCCTTAGCTGGCTTTAGAAAAAGCTTCACTGAGTTATTAAAATAAAGCTTATAGATAAGCATGTTGTTTTAACTGATCTTAAAGAAGTTCCCCTGGTGGCACAGTGGCTAAGATCTTGGGCTGCTAATAAAATGTTGGCAGTTTGAATCCACCAGCTGCTTCCTGGAAACTCTATGGAGGCTACAGGGTCATTATGAATCATAGTTTATTTACACTTTCCTAACTAATAGTCAGCAGTTCAAATCCACCAGGCACTCCTTGGAATCTCTATGGGGCAGTTCTACTCTGTTCTATAGGGTTGCTATGAGTCAGAATCAACATGATGGCAACAAGTTGTTGTTGGTTAACTAATCATCGTATCCCTGATGGCACAGTGGTTAAGAGCTAGGCTGCTTACCAAAAGATCAGCAGTTCAAATCCACCAGCCACTCCTTGGAAAAGCTGAGGGTCCAATGGGTTGGAATCAACAAGATGGCAAGGGGTTTGGTTTTTGGTTTCGAGTAACTAATGGTCAGTTCTGTATCCAAAGATTTAAATTAAGATGGCCCAGTTGCAATTATATCACTAACTTTTTTATCACTAAGCATCCATGTTGAAATTGCATATACTTTTCATTTGTGAAATACTGTTGTAGTAAAAATGTATCAAGTATGAGAGATTTGTGTTAAACTAGAAACTGATGAAAAGAAAGTTTCACAGTTAATTGCCACCCTTATAAACCTCACCTCCTTTCCTACCATTACTTTGCTGTGAAGTTGTTAGCGGTACCCACTCTGCTTGTTAAATATCTGTTTTGCCCTTAAGGCAGAGCATACCCTTACAGCCCAAACTGAACACATGCTTTCCAGTGGTCCATTCCTTCAATAAACTTAATTTGTTTAAATAACAAATTAGATTGTTGGTGCAGTGACTTCGCGAGGACAGAAGTAAAAGAGAAAGAGAGTAGGATAACTGCAAATTTTTGCCTTGAGGACCTGGAAAGTGGAATTTTATTAACTGATATGGAGAATGAATGAACTGGTAGATCCAATTTTGGAGATGTAGCCTAGGAAATCAGTTTTAAACATGCAAAGTTTGATATGTCCATTATTCAAAGGACCTTTTACATTATAGAATATAAACACTGGAGAGAAATCACAACTAGACATCTTCTAGTTGTGAAAATTTTAATTGAGAGTTATAACAGGGAAATCCATGGATAGATTTATAGGGATTTCTGAACCCTCTAAAATTTTGAGTGAGGATACATATGTCCTTTGTTGTTGTTGTTTTTGGTGGCGTGGAAGAGTAGAAACATTGTCTTTTTGTCAGAATCTCAAGGAGATCCATGATTTCAAAAAATCAAGAGCCATTTGTTATTTGCCGATAAAGAAATTCAGGAAAAGAAGAGTTAGAGAACACGCACAAGAATACAATTTGGATTTGTAGTGAAACAAGAATGAGAATGCAAACCTTGAAGTGAAAAGAGGGATGATGTTGTCTTTAGTCCATTCTGTCTCTCGCTTCAACCGAATCTGATACTGTCCTATGTGCCCAAAGACAGATGTGTATAAAAGCTCTCTTAATCTCTTCTATCATACTGTGTTGCTGCAGCTGAGGTTATCTATTCTTATCTTTATGGTGGATTCTACAAGAGAGGCTAACAAATTGGAATCATAGAAGGATGGTTCTGGAAAAAGGATCAACCACATTTTCCGTTTGGATGAATGCTCTTCCAAAGAGGAGAGGTGGCATTCTTCAAATAATGAAGGTGATTAGTGTCGGGACTGGGTGCCAATCACAAGACTCCTCAATCCAATGAACTTTCTACTTCTAAGCCTACCAATCTATTGTCAAATAACCTAAGAATAAAACCAAAAGCCTGTTGCCTTCAAGTTGATTTCTACTCATAGTGAACCTAAAGGACAGGGTGGAACTGTCCTGTAGGGTTTCCTAGTTGTGGCTGGTGGATTCGATCTTCCGAACTTTTGGTTAGCAGCCCAGCTCTTGACCACTATGCCGCAAAGGCTCCTAACATAAAAATAGGTGACAAAATATTAAAGCTTAAGATTTTAGAAAGGCTATGTGATACAGTGGTTAAGAGCTCGGCTGCTAACGAAAAGGTCAGCAGTGCGAATCCACCAGCCACTCCTTAGAAACTCTGCAAGGCAGTTCTGCTCTGTTCTATAGGGTCCCTGTGAGTCAGAATAGATTCGATAGCAATAGGTTTGGCTTTTGGTATGAATGGTATCACCATCCTGTCTTACGTTGACTCTTTGTGGAAAATTTTCCTTATTTTTCTTCCTCAAGTGAGCTTTTATTAATGTCAGCTATTATTCCTCTCACTCCAAATAAAAACATTTGTCATTTGTTAAGTATATTTGATGTCGAACACTGAGCTATGCATTTTAGTTACATTTTCGCTAACCCTCAGTTTATCTTGTTACATAGGTATTGTTCTTACCTTTTTTAGATGTGAAAAAACTTAAGTAGAGGGGTTGTTAAGAGACTTTCCCAAGATTACAGATCTACTAAGTGGTGAAATTAAGATTTGAACTTAGGTACCATTTCCATTATGCAATCCTACCTATGCCAGACCTGTCCACTCTCAGCTAGTCTTGTTTAAGTGTCTGTGGTCAGTGTTAGTTCAATTGGGGCTGGATGATTTAGAATGGTCCCACTCACATGTCTGGGGGTTGCTGTCAGGGAGCAACCCTTCTCTGATAGATGCCACCCTGGGGTGACAGAGACAAGCCTTCCACATGTCTCATTATCCAGCAACCTAACCCAGGCTGGTTCACATGGTGGTGGCAGAATTCCAAACTGATTAACAGAAGCATCAAAGTCTCTTGATGTTGATGGCTGCTGACTGATTACAGTGGCGGTGCTGAAGGTTGGGGTGGCTGTGGCAATTTCTTAAAAAAAGGCAATGAAGTTTGCTGCATCTATTGACTCTTCCTTTCATCAAAGATTTCTCTGTAATATGCAATGCTGTTTGATAGCATTTTACCCACAGTAGAACTTCTTTCAAAACTGGAGTCAGTCTCTCAAAATCTGTCACTGCTTTATCAACTAAGTTCATGTAATATTCTAAACCCTTTACTGTCGTTTCAACAATATTCACAACATCTTCACCAAGTGCAGTCCGTCTCAAAAAATCACTTTCTTTGCTCATCCATAAGAAGCAGTTCCTCATCCATTACAGTTTTATTATGAGATTGCAGTAATTCATTCAGTCACATCTTTGGGTTCCACATGTAACTTTAATTCTCTTGCTATTTCCACCACATCTGCAGTTACTTCCTCTACTCAAGTCTTCAACCTCTCAAAGCCACCTATGAGGGTTGGAGCCAACTTCTTCCCAAACTCCTGCTAATGTCGATATTTTGACCTCCTCCCACAAATGTTCTTAATGACATCTAGAATAGTGAATCCTTTCCAGAAGGATTTCAATTTACTTTGCTGAGCTTAATCAGAGGAATCACTATCTGTGATAGCTATAGCCTTAAAAAATGTATTTCTTAATAATAAGACTTGAAAGTCAAAACAGCTCCTTGATGCATGGGCTACAGAATGTACATAGTATCAGTAGGCAAGAAAACAACATTAATTTCCTTGTACATTTCCAGCAGAGTTCTTGGGTGACCAAGTTAATTGTTAATGAGCAGTAAAATTTTGAAAGGAATCATTATTTCTGAATAGTAGGTCTCAACAGTGGGCTTAAAACATTCAATAAACCATGTTGTAAATAGACGTGCTGTCACCTAGGCTTTGTCATTCCATTTATAGAGCACAGGCAGAGTAAGTTTAGCATAATTCTTAAGGGCCCTAGGATTTTCAGATTGGTAAATGAGCACTGGCTTCAATTTAAAGTCACCAGCTGCATTAGCCCCTAACAAGAGAGTCAAGCTCTCCTTTGAAGGTTTGAAGCCAGGTATTGACGTCTTCTCTCTAGCTGTGAAAGTCCTAGATGGCATCTTTTCCAATATAAGGCTGACATTGAAAATCTGTTGTTTGTTGTTCCACCTTCATCAATTATTTTAGCTAGACTTTATGGCTAACTTGCTGCAGTATCTACATCAGCACTTTCTTCACCTTGTACTTTTAAGTTATACAGACAGCTTCTTTTCCTTAAACCTCATGAACCAACCTCTGCTAACTTCAGACTTTTCTTCTGCAGCTTCCTCGCCTCTCTCAGCCTTCATAGAATTGAAGGCAGTTAACACCTTGTTCTGGATTAGGTTTTGGCTTAAGGGAATATTGTGACTGATTTGAACTTCTATCCAGACCACTAAAACTTTCTCCATGTCAGCAATAATCTGTTTCATTTTCTTATCATTCGTGTGTTCACTGGTGTAGCACTTTTAATTTCCTTCAAGAACATTTCCTTTGCATTCACAATTTCATTTAATGGCACAAGATGCCTAGCGTTCAGCTTATCTAGGCTTTTGACATGCTTTTCTCACAAAGCTTGATCATTTCTAGCTCTTGATTTAAAGTGAGAGACAAGCAACTAACTCTTCCTTTCACTTGAACATTTAGAAGCCATTGTAGGATTATTAATTGGCCTAATTTCAATATTGTTGTGTCTCATGGAATAGGGAGGCCAAGGGAGCGGGAGAGACACGAGAAATAGATTCCATCCAGAGTTTGCCATTTTAAGTCAAATTATATTGTATTAAAAATGTATTTAATAAGTCCCAGCAGTGGCATCACTACAGTGGTATGGGGGGTTTGAATCGTTTTCGGGTGACATTGTCAAAGGGGGTGTCACCAGAATACTGTCTATAAAATTTTTGTGCAGTGTTTTAGCAGAAATTTATTATTTTTTATACAAATATCCCTGTAATTATAACAACAAAAACATTTTTCATAAGCCCAGATTACATGTATCAATATACCTACAAGGCTAAAATTCTGTGTTAATTGACTTTTTGAACCTTCTAATCGCCTCGAGTCAGAGCTGCCATTATCCAATTACAATGACATTTCCAATCATGTGGTTTCCTCTACACACATCACAAGCACACACTGTTCTCTGTGCTCCCAGTGTTTTTATTGTCCCTGATTTTGTTCAATTTTCTGGTGTTTTAGCTACAATATTGTGGTAATCAGTATTTGTGAACCTAATAACTGTTCTGAGGATGGAGTAGTAACTAAAGGAAAAGAAGGCTTAATATAAGGGAAGTAGAATTTACAAGTAACACAAGTATAAAAAACATTATCAAGGATTATGTATCGCCTGGTATGGGAGAAGGTCCACGCGAGGGGTGACACCGTGAGCTGTCACACTGGGTGACACCAACCCTAGCGACACCACTGAGTTCCAGATATGTTTGCCTGTATACACGAGTGATAACATAGCGGAGAAAGTTCAGAATAACCTTTAAAATGGTGACTAAAGCACAACTTTTTTATACTTTAAACAAACATATATCAATCACATTCCAGCCAAGACACATGTATTCAAGCTTAAGCAGATTCAGGAATAATATTATAGTGTACATATGGATAGCAGCACAACACAATAAATCTACCTATGAAACTCCTAGTCTGTATGAGATTATTATGGGGAAATAGGTTATGGGAGTGATCTAGTTCTGTTGAAGCCTTGAGTGGATAAAGACAAGCAGCAAGCGAGAAGGTTGGGAAGGCAGCTTAAATCCAGCCCTCAGGTATAGGGCTAAAGCATCTGTACTTTATGTGCTAATGGGTACCCAAACCAAACCAAACCTGTTGCTGTTGAGTTGATTCTGATTTATATCAACCCTATAAAACAGAGTAAGACTGCCCCATAGAATTTCCAAGGACCAACTGGTGAATTTGAACTGCTGACTCTTTGGTTAGCAGCCGTAGCAGTTAACCACTATGTCACCAGAGGTTTAGAGATCCATTATGTACTAATAGTCAGAGAAATGGAATAGTTTTCAGGACCCCAAACTCCTTTTTTCCACAGTGTCATTAATCAAGTCATGTCTTTTAGGAATATCATCAGCTATATTTAAAAAATAGGTACACCCTTGCCTCACTTCTTAACAAGCAAGAACAATAGGCCTTGAGCTAGAGTACTTGGGTTGGCATCCCAGTTACAATGCTGACTTGGGCTTAGCCCAAAAGTGAATGTTTTAAACTCTGAAATAAATTGCAGCCCTCTCTTGGATTCAGCTTTCTCTCACTGCCATTAGAGCCAGTGGAAAGCCAGTTGGCTACTGGGATATCAGCCCAAATTCAGTAATGTTTTTAATGTGATGCCTTAATTGATATGCTCATTTACTTCTTCTAATAGAAAAAAATACTGTTTTTTTTTTTTTTTTGTCTCATAGTCTTAATCAGACTTTCATCTCTGTGGACATGGAAGTGGGAAATCACACGATCCTGACAGAATTCATCTTGATGGGCTTCTCAACAGACACCCGGTTGCAGCTGGTTCTATTTGGAATATTTCTGATGCTGTATTTGATAACTTTGTCAGGGAACATGACTTTGGTTATATTAATCCGGATTAGCTCCCGTCTTCACACACCTATGTACTTTTTCATAGGCAAACTGTCTTTCCTAGATTTCTGGTACATCTCTGTGTATACCCCCAAAATCCTGGCTAATTGTGTCTCAGATGATAAGCGTATTTCCTTGGCTGGCTGTGGGGCCCAGTTGTTCTTTTCCTGCTTTGTAGCCTACACTGAGTGCTATCTCCTAGCAGCCATGGCGTATGACCGCCAAGTGGCAATTTGTAACCCCTTACTCTATTCAGGTACCATGTCCAGTTCTCTCTGTACTGGGTTAGTTGCTGGCTCCTACATTGGAGGGTTCTTGAATGCCATAGCCCACACTGCCAACACTTTCCGCCTGAGTTTCTGTGGTAAGAATATCATTGACCATTTCTTCTGTGACGTACCACCGTTAGTAAAAATGTCCTGTACTGACACGAAGGTCTATGAAAAAGTGCTTCTGGGCCTGGTGGGCTTCACAGTCCTCTCCAACATTCTTGCCATCTTGATTTCTTATTTCAGCATCTCCCTGGCTATTCTGAGAATCCGCTCGGCCACAGGAAGGCGCAAAGCCTTCTCAACCTGTGCTTCCCACCTGATCTCAGTCATGCTCTTCTATGGATCCATGCTCTTCATGTATTCAAGGCCTAGTTCCACCTACTCCCTGGAAAGAGACAAAGTGGCTGCCCTGTTCTACACTGTGGTGAATCCATTGCTCAACCCTCTCATCTACAGTGTGAGGAACAGAGATGTCAAAGAGGCTTTCAGGAAAGCTATACAGACCATATGACCACAAGGATGAAGGTCATTATTTATGTTCTTAACGAATGCTCTTACTGTATTTTCCAAATCATTGACTTATAGGCATGTTTGAAAATATTGATGTATTTCAATGAAATTCCACAAGTTAGATTTAATGAAGTATTAAGTAAACAATGCTTTAATTTTTATTATTATGCTGTTGTTTAGGAGGATTATAAAAAAGAATGATTCTAAATTCATGGAGAAAGATAGCTCTACAGATTTTCATGTCACCTTAAAAAGACTGATTTCTCCCTCATACAGTGAGTACACCACAGTATTGTCCCTCGAGCCACAACACCCTTTATGCCTCCATTAGGGGAAAATAACAGACTAAGGTAGAACAAAATGTAACAGACAAATAAAAAAAAATTAGAATCACTGTATTCTAGACTTGACATTTGTTTTCTTCTACCAGAAAACTTTAAATTTAAAAAAGTTTACAGCTCAATATCTGGCACAGAACAGATGTTTAGTGAATATTTTATTCAATACCCTCTAGGACACTGCAAGTTAACAATTATTAGTTCCATTTTACAAATGAGGACTTTGCAGTCCTTTGGTACTGAAAGACTGTAACTACTACTGGAATGAACACCTTTACAAAATGCATCTAAATTAAAATTTTAGATAAATAATTTTAGCCTCTTCACCCTTTGTGTTACTTCTGGAATTTCTGGTCTTTCTTTTCACCTGTATTTATTTTCTAATAGATCAATGTCCACACTTTTTTCATCACAAACTTCTTAACAATCTGTATTCATCTATTACCAAGGAAACCCTGGAGTACTTGACAGGAAGGATTTGGGATGTATTCCACAAATTTTAACATTCCCTATAACATTTTCTTCACATTTCCATAGTAACCGTTACATAAGGATAAAAGGTAAGTCAAATCAATTTCAGAGTAGATTGCCATGTAAAAATTAAATGTTTGGAATCTCAGAAGTAATCCATACATCTGTTTGTTTTACGTTAAACCAAGATTCCTTTAAAAAAAAAAAACTATATTAATATTAACATGCCTCTTGTTTCACATTAAACGAAGATGTGTATTTTTTTTTAAACTACATTAATATTAAACTGGAGCTATATCATGTAGTGGTTCCTGGGTGGCACAAATGGTCATGTCCTCGGCCAGTGACCATAAAGATTCCAGATTAAAACCAACTCTGAGGCGCCTCTGCTTCTGAAAGGTCATGTTGTTGTTAGGTGCCATGGAATCCCTTCCAAATTACAGTTCCCCTATGTAAACAAATCAAAGTACTGCTGGGTCCTGCACCATCCTCACAATCTTTGCTATGCTCTAGCCCATCTTATATCCACTGTGTCAGTTATCTTATTGAGAGTCTCCCTCTTTCTCACTGACCCTCCATTTTGCTAAGTGTTATGTCATTCTCCAGGGACTAGTCCTTCCTGATAACATGCCCAAAGTGTGTGAGACAAAGTCTCGCCATCCCTGCTCCTAGTAGCTATTGAAAACCCTACGGACCACAGTTCTTCAAAACACGTTGTCAACATGAGTCTTTCAATTTGACTCAATGGCAACTTTCTTTTTCTGCTGCTGTATATTCTATAGTACAGCTTAGAGTCTGATCACTACTAAAACAAAGATTCTAAAAGAAAGAAATACAACTTTTTCAATGAATTCTTTTAATAAAAAAGTTTTTTTTTTTTTTTTTTTCAATCCCAGTTCCCCAACGTGCCCTGAAGCAATCCATTCTCACTTGGCACTGAATTAAGAAATTTATGTCAATTTAGACTTCTGGTTGTTTTAAGTTGAGGAGTTTTAAAGATGTGAAAGCCTCTTTCACATCTTTAAATTGCAGACGGTAGATCCTGGGATTGAGCATGGGGAAGACCACAGTATAAAAGGTAGAAACCATTTTATCCCTCTCAGGGGAATAACTGGAGCTTGGGAGATAGTAGATGTGCAGAATGGAGCCCATAGTACAAGGTGACAGAGAGCAAGTGGGAAAAGCAGGTAGAGAAGGCTTTGAGGTGGCCCTGGGTGGAGCGGATACTCAAGATGGCACCAGTGATGAAGAGGTAGGAAGCTAGTATGAGCACAGTGGTGATAATGACATTGGAGCCCAAGAGGAAGTACAGTACCTCCTGGTAGCTCTCTTTTACATCACATGCCAACTTCACCAATGGTGGGAAATCACAGAAAAAGTCATCAATGACATTGTCACAACAAAAATCCACTGTGAATGTGTTCCTGGTGAGTATTAATGTGTTGACAAAATCTCCAATATAGGAATATATAACCAAATAGATACACAGTCTTTTTGACATGACTTCAGCATAAAGCAAGGGGTTGGAGATTGCCATATAGCTGTAATAAGCTATGGCGGCCAGGAAGTAACACTAACTGTATGTCAGCCTAGCAGAGAAGAAGAACTGAGTAATGCAGCCAGCAAAGGAGATGCTTTTGTCCTCAGAGATGCGGGTCACTAAGATCTTCAGGGTATAGACAGAGAAATAACAGAGATCCAGGAATGACAGGCTGCTAATGAAAAAATCCATGGGTGTGTGAAACTAGGAATCATTAGAGGTCAACATTATAAGGGTGGTATTTCCCACCAGGGTCACAGAGTAAACGCCAAGGAACACCACAAATAGGATCATCTGCATCACAGGGTCTGTTGTGAAGCCCACAGGAATGAACTCAGTCACAATGTAATTGCCCCTCTCCGTGGCTTAAGGAATTTCACCTACAAATGCAGTTTAATTCCCTCAACTCTTGTAAAATAAAGGCATTCTATGCACCAGGTATATGTGATGTGGTCAAGACTAATGGTATTAGAACTAGGAGTTCTAAGCAGGAATGTTTTCTTGAGAAAGTGATGGGAGTTCTCTGAGTCTCAATACATTCATTTCGGTAAAAGGCATTTGTACCAGTACAGCCACAATGCTGCTGGAATCTGTTCATTATTTTCAAAATAAAATTTTTTGAGCCTCAGGTGCTGTTCTAGGTAAGTGCTGTTCCTTATTCTTATGGAGCTTTTGTTCTAAAGGAATAGACAAATAATAAAAAAATAAGTATAGAAAGATTTGTAGATAATGTCAAATGTTATGAAAAAAGTAAAAGTGGGTGATGGGTTTAAAAAAAAAATGTAGGAGAATGTCTAATTGAATTTAAACATCCAGGGAAACCCTCCCTTCCCTGATTTCCCAGAAGGAATGGACAAGTTGTTCAGATCCCATGAGAGGTAGAAAGGTCCCCGCAGTTTACAGAAAGAGGACCTTCTCCTCTTCTGCAAATACAAAGTTTCCCCCTCAGCTACCCTAGAGGGGCCTTTGGTGCAACCATCACAAATCCCAAGGGTGAGGGCTAGATTGAGAACCAGGGCAAAATTTCAGAGTGGAGTAAATGACAGAATCCATCTAGTTATGTCAAGTAAATCAGATGTCACATCATTGTGAGTCTTTCCGTGTTGAACAGCCTGGAATTCAGCATTATTTTAAAGTATCAAACATTAGTATTTGGCATTATTCCACATTAGCATTTAGCATTATTCTATAGAATCAAAGATTAGCCTTTAGTATTATTCTACAGAATCAAAAATTAGCATTTAGCCTTATTCTACAGTAACAAATATTTTTAATGCCTCCTTTATACTCCTGAAATGAAATTTACAGATCATTTAAACTACTTATAAACATATATATGTATGGAAATATACTAAACCTAATACAAAGTTAAGTAAAAGGAGAGTAGTGCATTGTAATAATTACAACGTAGGAATTGTATAAAACAATATCAACCTAAATATGTAAGTGCTGAAATACTTCATAAAACAGACACACACATATATAGAATCCTTATGAGTATACCCAGAATTCAAATATCAAAAGTGACATTTACGTGGTAACAAGATTTTTCTTACAAGTACAACAATTCTTGATAAAGTCCCAAACAAAACAAATAACAATCGTCCCTCAATTTTGAATTCCCAGGCAAGTTGGTATATATTAAAACCTTCTAAAATATACTTTGTGGATATGTAACTTTTTTTTTTCTGGAATAGTGAATAATTTTTGGTAGAATTCCAAGCAAAAATATCATGATCTTAATTTGCAGTCATTGCATTTCTACAGAAATTCATATGTATTAAAACTTTGCAAAATATACATTGTGTTTATCTTTAAAGTAGAATCGAATTCAGATTCATTATTATAAAGAGCTTCACGTGCACAAATGTCTATCAGTACTGTGTATAAGAAGTGGAGCTTTTTTGCCTGTATGGGGCTGCTTCATGGGTTCAGAACATCTTTCATCTTTGACTCCTAGATACTAAATGGCCAGGAGGGGCCTCAATCTTTGTGACAATCAAGAATCTGAACACATATTTCAAAAATATTCCTCAAGGGGCTGGCATAACTGGATATCCATTTGCAAAAAAATGAAACAGGACCCATACCTCACACCATGCACAAAAACTAACTCCAAGTGGATCAAAGACCTAAACATAAAGACTAAAACGATAAAGATCATGGAAGAAAAAATTGGGACAACCCTAGGAGCCCTAATACAAGGTATAAACAGAATACAAAACATTACCAAAAATGATGAAGAGAAACCCGATAACTGGGAGCTCCTAAAAATCAAACACCTATGCTCATCTAAAGACTTCACCAAAAGAGTAAAAAGACCACCTACAGATTGGGAAAGAATTTTCAGCTATGACATCTCCGACCAGCGCCTGATCTCTAAAATCTACATGATTCTGTCAAAACTCAACCACAAAAAGACAAACAACCCAATCAAGAAGTGGGCAAAGGATATGAACACACATTTCTCTAAAGAAGATATTCAGGCAGCCAACAGATACATGAGAAAATGCTCTCGATCATTAGCCATTAGAGAAATGCAAATTAAAACTACGATGAGATTCCATCTCACACCAGCAAGGCTGGCATTAATCCAAAAAACACAAAATAATAAATGTTGGAGAGGCTGCAGAGAGATTGGAACTCTCATACACTGCTGGTGGGAATGTAAAATGGTACAACCACTTTGGAAATCTATCTGGCGTTATCTTAAACAGTTAGAAATAGAACTACCATACAACCCAGAAATCCCACTCCTAGGAATATACCCTAGAGATACAAGAGCCTTCATACAAACAGATATATGCACACCCATGTTTATTGCAGCTCTGTTTACAATAGCAAAAAGTTGGAAGCAACCAAGGTGTCCATCAACGGATGAATGGGTAAATAAATTGTGGTATATTCACACAATGGAATACTACGCATCGATAAAGAACAGTGACGAATCTCTGAAACATTTCATAACATGGAGGAACCTGGAAGGCATTATGCTGAGCGAAATTAGTCAGAGGCAAAAGGACAAATATTGTATAAGACCACTATTATAAGATCTTGAGAAATAGTAAACCTGAGAAGAACACATACTTTTGTGGTTACGAGGGGGGGAGGGAGGGAGGGTGGGAGAGGGTTTTTTATTGATCAATCAGTAGATAAGAACTGCTTTAGGTGAAGGGAAAGACAACACTCAATACATGGAAGGTCAGCTCAATTGGACTGGACCAAAAGCAAAGAAGTTTCCGGGATAAAATGAATGCTTCAAAGGTCAGCGGAGCAAGCGCGGGGGTCTGGGGAGCATGGTTTGCGGGGACTTCTAAGTCAATTGGCAAAATAATTCTATTATGAAATCATTCTGCATCCCACTTTGAAATGTGGCGTCTGGGTCTTAAATGCTAACAAGCAGCCATCTAAGATGCAGCAATTGGTCTCAACCCACCTGGAGCATAGGAAAATGAAGAACACCAAGCCCACATGACAACTAAGAGCCCAAGAGACAGAAAGGGCCACATGAACCAGAGACCTACATCATCCTGAGACCAGAAGAACTAGTTGGTGCCCGGCCACAATCGATGACTGCCCTGACAGGGAGCTCAGCAGAGGACCCCTGAGGGAGCAGGAGAGCAGTGGGATGCAGACCCCAAATTCTCATAAGAAGACCAAACTTAATGGTCTGACTGAGACTGGAGGAATCCCGGCGGTCATGCTCTCCAGACCTTCTGTTGACACAGGACAGGAACCATCCCTGAAGACAACTCATCAGACATGAAAGGGACTGGTCAGCGGGTGGGAGAGAGACAAAAAAAAAAATGAAAGAAGAGAAAAAAAAAAAACACAAAATAATAAATGTTGGAGAGGCTGCAGAGAGATTGGAACTCTCATACACTGCTGGTGGGAATGTAAAATGGTACAACCACTTTGGAAATCTATCTGGCGTTATCTTAAACAGTTAGAAATAGAACTACCATACAACCCAGAAATCCCACTCCTAGGAATATACCCTAGAGATACAAGAGCCTTCATACAAACAGATATATGCACACCCATGTTTATTGCAGCTCTGTTTACAATAGCAAAAAGTTGGAAGCAACCAAGGTGTCCATCAACGGATGAATGGGTAAATAAATTGTGGTATATTCACACAATGGAATACTACGCATCGATAAAGAACAGTGACGAATCTCTGAAACATTTCATAACATGGAGGAACCTGGAAGGCATTATGCTGAGCGAAATTAGTCAGAGGCAAAAGGACAAATATTGTATAAGACCACTATTATAAGATCTTGAGAAATAGTAAACCTGAGAAGAACACATACTTTTGTGGTTACGAGGGGGGGAGGGAGGGAGGGTGGGAGAGGGTTTTTTATTGATCAATCAGTAGATAAGAACTGCTTTAGGTGAAGGGAAAGACAACACTCAATACATGGAAGGTCAGCTCAATTGGACTGGACCAAAAGCAAAGAAGTTTCCGGGATAAAATGAATGCTTCAAAGGTCAGCGGAGCAAGCGCGGGGGTCTGGGGAGCATGGTTTGCGGGGACTTCTAAGTCAATTGGCAAAATAATTCTATTATGAAATCATTCTGCATCCCACTTTGAAATGTGGCGTCTGGGGTCTTAAATGCTAACAAGCAGCCATCTAAGATGCAGCAATTGGTCTCAACCCACCTGGAGCAAAGGAAAATGAAGAACACCAAGCCCACATGACAACTAAGAGCCCAAGAGACAGAAAGGGCCACATGAACCAGAGACCTACATCATCCTGAGACCAGAAGAACTAGTTGGTGCCCGGCCACAATCGATGACTGCCCTGACAGGGAGCTCAGCAGAGGACCCCTGAGGGAGCAGGAGATCAGTGGGATGCAGACCCCAAATTCTCATAACAAGACCAAACTTAATGGTCTGACTGAGACTGGAGGAATCCCGGCGGCCATGCTCCCCAGACCTTCAGTTGACACAGGACAGGAACCATCCCCGAAGACAACTCATCAGAAATGAAAGGGACTGGTCAGCGGGTGGGAGAGAGATGCTGATGAAGAGTGAGCTAATTATATCAGGTGGACACTTGAGATTGTGTTGGCAACTCTTGCCTGGAGGGGGGATGGGAGGATAGAGAGAGAGGGAAGCCGGCAAAATGGTCAAGAAAGGAGAGACTGAAAGGGCTGACTCAAGACGGGGAGAGTAAGTGGGAGTAGGGAGTGAGATGTATGTAAACTTATATGTGACAGACTGATTGGATTTGTAAACGTTCACTTGAAGCTTAATAAAAGTTATTATAAAAAAAAAAAAAAAAATATTCCTCAAGGGATTTTACTACGTTGTTAAGAACTTCACAGATTTGCAAATTGCTTTGTAATTCTTCATAGCAGTCTTCTAGGAATTATGTGAAGGAACAGAAGATAACTGGAGAAAATCACTGAGTGGCCAAATCATCTGTAGAGATATAGTGCTCCATCCACCTTTTCATAAATCCACGGTGTCACTGGGGTCAAGAGGAGATAGAAGCTCACTAGAATGTTAATGGAACCCCCAGGTGCCTAGGTGGCACAGGCTGTAAGCACTCCACTACTAGCCAAAAGGTTGGTGTATCAAACCCACCCAGAGACACTTCAGAAGACAGGCCTGGCAACATGTTTCCAAAAGGTAGCAGCCTGGACAACCCTATTCAGCAGTTCTACTCTGCAACACATAGGGCATCATGATTTGGAATCATCTCCAGGGCAACCACCAACAACAACAAAAATGTAAACTCCACAAGAGGAGGGATTTTGTCTGTTTTATTTATTACCATATTCCTAGTGCCTAGAATAGTGTCAGGCATATAACAAATACATAATGAATATTAGCCGAAGGAATTAATAAATGAATGAATGAGTGGACCACCCTGATTCTGAAGAGAAGCAAGTCAGCTGAATCTCTTTTCTGGGTGGTCTCCTAATGATATCTTTCTACCCTATAACCACCAGCAGAACTGTATGGTACTCACATCTATTTCCTGGCACCAGTAATCCCTGGCATTTGTGTCCTTTGCTGACGCATATAGGAAAAAGAAAAGAAATCTGCCACAAAACAGTCATCCTAACCAAATGTCAGATCATTTGTTTTCCCAAGTGAGTGGGTTCGTGAAGAAGGCGTTTCTCAGCTTAGCAGCAGATTGTCATTATATGTCATGATGGAGGTGAAGCATGTCTCAGAAATCAGAGCTGACTGCTCAAACTGGAGATGGCTGGGGTATCAGAAAATACATTTGACCTTTAAGCAAATAACATGGATTTAGGCTCTGTCTCCATGACATAAAGGTTGTGGGACCTTGGAGAATTCACTAATCTACCTAGGTAAGCCTCAATATTTTTCATATTATGATGCAGATATAATTTCTCTCTCCCTGGAGTTTTTATCAACACACAAAACAACAACAGGGTTGTTGAAGGAATCAACTGAACAGCAACCACTCACCAACAGGGCTGTTGACAAGATTAAAAGAGATAACCCACGTGAGGTCTGAGCACAGTGCCTGACAGGCGGTAAACACTTAAGCAAACAGTGGACTCCACCCACGAGATTTAAATTTGCTAGGACATGGGTGAAACCCAGGAACCTGCTTTCTCTCAAGCAGCCCAAGTGTTTCTGATGCAGGTTTTTTTGTAGATCACATCTGAGAAATGCAGAAATGAATATCAGTTATGTTATTAATATTTATTGCTGTTATTATTACTTATTATTTCAGCAGCCCTGCATACATTGCAGTATTGTGAATAATCGAGGAACTAACCAATGCAAAGATTTGCACAGCGTTATACATTTGACAAGATGAGCAATAAAGAGATCTCCATGTGAACTCTGTTGTCAATTATTTCAGTCTCTCTAAATGTCAGTTGTTAAAGTGGTCAGTATGCTGCCAACTGAAAGGTGGGAGCTTTAAGTCTACCCGAGGTAACTCAGAAGAAAGGCCTAGTGATCTACATCTGAAAAATCAGGTATTGAAAATCCTGTGGAGTATAGTTCTACTCTGATATACATGGGGTCACCAAGAGTTGGAGTCAATTCAAGGGAAACTGGTAAAAATTTTAGAAAACACTTTTGATTTCCCCAAGCCTCATTTTCCTTATCTATTAATGGGAATGATAATAATTTTCTCATATGATTTTAGGAAATCTTAAAGGAGGCGTTGTATATAGAGTGTTTAGTATGGGTTTGACTGTAAAAAAGACCTATCATGTCATACGTAAGTAATGATGTTATACAGTTTCAAAGCAGTGGTATTGCTTTTTTATGTAAAATATTGCAGGAGTAAAGTTTGTATCCAATGAATTTCCTACATATTCTGATATATATTCTCTCTTCTCATCTTGCATCTTCTATACTCTCTCACAACCACAATTTACCCCACAGTCATCTCAGCGCCTTCCGTCATTTTGTCATACTGTGGTGGCTTGGGTGTTGCCATGATGCTAGAAACTATGCCACTGGTAAATCAAATACCAGCAGGGTCATCTGTAGTGGACCAGTTCCAGTAGAGCTTTCAGACTAAGACAGACTAGAAAAAAGGCCTGGTGATCTATTTCTGAAAATTAATCAATGAAAACTTTATGAATTACAACAGGACATGATGTTTGGTAAAGTAGAAGGCCAGTGAGGGCCAGGGAGACCCTCAGTGAAATGGGTTGGTACAATAGCTGCACTGATACACTCAAACATGTTGATGATTGTGAGGATGATGCAGGACTGGACAATGTTTTATTCTATTATGCATGATGTCATAATAAGTCATACTTGATTCCAAGGCAACTAATGACATCAATGACCTAACCATCCTTCATGGACCCCAGTGTGGTGCTCTGTCCTTTGCTTCCCTCATCCTTCCACTCTTGTTTTATGCTCTCAGCTCCATTCCTTTAGAGCTGGTAATTCTCTTCTAGTGTGTTTCAGACCCTTTTGAGATTCTTAGGAAAGCCATATAATTACATTCACAAGGTAAAAAAATAAAACACAACAAAACAAAAACCCTCATAACTCAAGCAGACACACAAAAACAAAATAGAGCCCGTATTTTCTTGATGTTTTCCTTTAAACCCACCTGTGTCCACCAGCTGTGAGTCTGGCTCAAAGAGCTGAGTAACGTAAATTTTATCAGAACCAGATTCTACCTACCTGACAGTGTGTGTTAACCAAGTAACATGTTTATTCTACTAATCAGTTTATATTCATATTATAAGCTAAAACAGAATTTTCTACCCACCCAAAATTATTACAATACAATTTTTTTTTTTTTTCCCCTTTTAGGAGTAAGCCTCTGTTGCCTGGAGTCTTCTTAAATATGCCATATTTAAGGAATATCGAGGTGAAAGAAATTTAAACTTCTCTTCTGACCTTTAGACCCCTGCCCCCTCCTGTACTCTGCTGCTCCAGTTACTCCTGAGACATTCATGAGGGCTATTGGCCAACTGGATCCTAATGGTTTCTTATTTGCTAATTTAGTTTTTGTCTCCATTGTCCTTTGCTGTAACGCTAGTTCCCATTTTTATGCCACTAACAGCAAGAAATGATACATTTCTTCTTGTGCCAGTTTCAGAGATGACATTTGGATGACTGCGATTTTTAAACAGGGACTTTCCTCAGCCATTATCGTGTCTTAGTATGCAAGTGGTGATTGGACTGGTTGTGAGAAACAAATAAAATCTTCCATCCACTTCTAACATCTGAATTAGGCAACTTACCTAAAATTCTCAGCAACACCACCAGGCCAACAGAACTCAAACCTTCTGCTCCCAGAATTTTATATCAGTTTCTGAATCCCCAGGGCTGTAGATTCCTACAGCCTCTCAGGATTTAGTAAATTGAGAAATGATTAACAAGGCAATTAAACAAAATTTTATGTTGACAAACTGGGTGTTATTTGATAAGATGGAGAGAGTTATTATTATTGTGCTTTAGTTGGAAGTTTATGGAGCAAATTAGTTTCTTAATCAACAATTTACACAAAAGTTGTTTTGTGAGATTGGTTGCAATCTCCTTGATGTGTCAACACTCTCCTCCAACGCTGGTTCCTCATTTCCATTCATCCCATTTTTTTGTCTCTACCTTTCTTCTCGTCTTTGCTTTTGGGCAGGCGTTGCCCATTTAGGCTCCTTTACATGATTGAGCTAAGAACATTCCTCACTTGGGTTTTTGTTTGTTTTATACACCTGTGTAACCTTTTGCTGAAGGCAGAACTTCCAAAGTGACTTCAGTTCTGAAATAAAAGGTGTCTAAGTACCGTTAGTCTCGAGGTTCCTTCAGTCCCTGTCTGAACAGTAAGTCTGGTCTTTTTTCGTGAATTTGAAATTTGTTCTACGTTTTTCTCCTACTCTGTTTGGGACCCTATTTTGTGATTCCTGTCAGAGCAGTCCGTGGTGGTAGCCAGAAACCATCTAGTTGTTCTGATCTCAGGCTGATGGAGGCTATGGTACTTGTGGTTCGTTAGTCCTTTGGGCTAATATTTTCCTTATATCTTCTGTTTTCTTCATTCTCCTTTACTCCAAATGGGATATGACCAGTAGATGTATCTTAGAGGGCCACCCTCAGGCTTTTAAGACCCCAGATGCTACTCACCAAAGTCAGATGTACATTTTCTTTATGAACTATGTTATGCCATTCACCTAGATGTCACCCAAGATCGTGATCCCCAGCCCAGTAACTTGGTCCTTCAGGGTGTTTGAATGTGTCTGTGAAATTTCTATGACTTTGCCTTGGTCACTTAGTGATGATGTCCCTATAATGTGTACTGTCTTTCCCTTCACCAAAATTACCACTTACCTACTACCTAGATAACCATCAAAGATTGTTTCTTTCTGTGTGTAAACCTTTTCTTGAGTTTTTATAAGAGTAGTCTCATATAGTATTTGTCCTTTTGTGATTGACTTATTTCACAAAGCATAAGGCCCTCCAGATTCATCTATCTTGTGAGATATTTCATGGATTCATCATTGTTCTTCACCATCGCATAGTATTCCATCATGTATATGTACCATAGTCTGCTTACCCGTTCATCTATAGATGGGCACTTAGGGTGTTTCCATCTTTTTGCTATTGTGGATAATGCTACAATGAGCATGGGTGAGCACATGTCTATTCGTTCAAAGACTCTTGTTTCTCTAGGATATATTCCTAGGTCTGGGATTGCTGAATCATATGGTATTTCTATTTCTAGCTTTTTAAGGAAGGGTATATCATTTTCCATAGGGATTATACCATTTTGCATTTCACCAGCAGTGCATGAGTTCCGATCTCCTCACAACTTCTCTAACCTTTGTTATTTTTTATTTTTTTGATTAGTTAGTGCCAGTAATGGTATTTCATCATAGTTTTCATTTGTAGTTCTCTGATGGCAAGATTCGAGAGAAATACAAATGGCTAAATTCCCTCCACGTGTCTGTCAGTTTGTCGTACTGTGGGGGCTTGTGTGTTGCTGTGATGCTAGAAGCTATGCCACTGGTATTCAGATACCAGCAGGCTCACCCATGGAGGACAGGTTTCAGCTGAGTTTCCAGACTAAGACAGAGTAGGAAGAAGGATCCAGCAGTCTACTTCTGAAAAGCATTAGCCAGTGAAAACCTTATGAATAGCAGCAGAATGTTGTCTGATATGGTGCTGGAAGATGAGCCCCCCAGGTTGGAAGGCACTCAAAAGACAACTGGAAAAGAGCTACCTCCTCAAAGTAGAGTCAACCTTAATGACCTGAATGGAGTAAAGCTTTTGGGACCTTCATTTGCTGCTGTGGCATGACTCAAAATGAGAAGAAACAGCTGCAAACATCCCTTAATAATCAGAACCTGGAATGTATGAAGTATGAATCTAGGAAAATCGTAAATTGTCAAAAATGAAATGGAACGCATAAACATCGATATCCTAGGCATTAGTGAGCTGAAATGGACTGGTATTGGCCATTTTGAATTGGACAATCATGTAGTCTACTATGCTGGGAATGACAACTTGAAGAGGAATGGTGTTGCGTTCGTTGTCAAAAAGAATGTTTCAAGATCTATCCTGAAGTACAAAGCTGTCAGTGATAGGATAATATCCATACAGCTACAAGGAAGACCAGTTAATATGACTGTTATTCAAATTTACGCACCAACCACTACGGCCAAAGATGAAGAAATAGAAGATTTTTATCAGCTGCTGCAGTCTGAAATTGATCCAACATGCAATGAAGATGCATTGATAACAGGCAATTGGAATGCGAAAGTTGGAAACAAAGAAGAAGGATCAGTAGTTGGAAAATACGGCCTTGGTGATAGAAACAATGCCAGAGATCGAATGAAAGAATTCTGCAAGACCAATGACTTCTCCATTGCAAATACCTTCTTTCACTGACATAAACGGTGACTATACATGGACCTCGTCAGATGGAACACACAGAAATCAAATTGACTACATCTGTGGAAAGAGACGATGGAAAGGCTCAATATCATCAGTCAGAACAAGGCCAGGGGCCAACTGTGGAACAGACCATCAATTGCTCATATGCAAGTTCAAGCTGAAACTGAAGAAAATCAGAGCAAGTCCACGAGAGCCAAAATATGACCTTGAGTATAAAAAAAAAAGTATATCCCACCTGAATTTAGAGACCGTCTCAAGAATAGATTTCACGCATTGAACACTAGTGACCAAAGACCAGACGAGTTGTGGAATGACATCAAGGACATCATCCATGAAGAAAGCAAGAGGTCACTAAAAAGATAGGAAAGAAAGAAAAGACCAAGATGGATGTCAGAGGAGACTCTGAAACTTGCTCTTGAGCATCGAGCAGCTAAACCAAAAGGAAGAATTGATGAAGTAAAAGAACTGAACTGAAGATTTCAAAGGACCCATCGAGAAGACAAAGTAAAGTATTATAATGACATGTGCAAAGCGCTGGAGATGGAAAACCAAAATGCAAGAATACGCTCAGCATTTCTCAAGCTGAAAGAACTGAAGAAAAAATCCAAGCCTCGAGTTGCAATAGTGAAGGATTCCGTGGGGAAAATATTAAACAATGCAGGAAGCATCAAAAGAAGATGGAAGAAATACACAGAGTCATTATACCAAAAAGAATTAGTCGATATTCAACCATTTCAAGAGGTGGCATATGATCAGGAACCAATGGTACTGAAGGAAGAAGTCCAACCTGCTCTGAAGGCATTGGTGAAAAACAAGGCTCCAGGAATTGATGGAATATCAATTGAGATGTTTCAACAAACAGGTGCAACGCTGGAGGTGCTCACTCGTCTATGCCAAGAAATATGGAAGACAACTTCCTGGCCAACTGACTGGAAGAGACCCATATTTATGCCTATTCCCAAGAAAGGTGATCCAACCAAATCTGGAAATTATAGAACAATATCATTAATATCACAAGCAAGCAAAATTTTGCTGAAGATGATTCAAAAGCGGCTGCAGCAGTATATCGACAGGAAACTGCCAGAAATTCAGGCCAGTTTCAGAAGAGGACGTGAAACCAAGGATATCATTGCTGGTGTCAGAGGGATCCTGGCTAAAAGCAGAGAATACCAGAGGGATGTTTACCTGTGTTTTATTGACTATGCAAAGGCATTTGACTGTGTGGATCATAATAAACCATTGATAACACTGCAAAGAATGGGAATTCCAGAACACTTAATTGTGCTCATGAGGAACCTTTACATAGATCAAGAGGCAGTTGTTTGGACAGAACAAGGGGATATGGATTGGTTTAATGTCAGGAAAGGTGTGCGTCAGGGTTGTATTCTTTCACCATACCTATTTAATCTGTATGCTGAACAAATAATACGAGAAGTTGGACTATATGAAGAAGAACAGGGCATCAGGATTGGAGGAAGACTCATTAACAACCTGCTTTATGCAGATGACACAACCTTGCTTGCTGAAAGTGAAGAGGACTTGAAGCACTTACTAATGAACAGCAAAGACCACAGCCTTCAGTATGGATTACACCTCAACATAAAGAAAACAAAAATCCTCACAACTGGACCAAAGAGCAACATCATGACAAATGGAGAAAAGATTGAAGTTGTCAAGGGTTTCATTTTACTTGGATCCACAATCAACAGCCGTGGAAGCAGCAGTCAAGAAATCAAAAGACGCATTGCATCGGGCAAATCTGCTGCAAAGGACCTCTTCAAAGTGTCAAAGAGCAAAGGTGCACCTGAAGACTAAGGGGCACCTGACCCAAGCTGTAGTATTTTCAATCTCATCATACGCATGTGAAAGCTGGACAATGAATAAGGAAGACTGAAGAAGAGTTGACGCCTTTGAATTGTGGTGTTGGCAAAGAATATTGAATATACCATGGACTGTGAAAAGAACAAACAAATCTGTCTTGGAAGAAGTGTGGCCAGAATGCTCCTTAGAGGCAAGGATGGCGAGACTGCGTCTTACACACTTTAGACATGTTGTCAGGAGGGATCAGTCTCTGGAGAAGAACGTCATGCTTGGCAGAGCTCAGAGTCAACAGAAAAGAGAAAGACCCTCAACAAGGTGGATTGACACAGTGGCTACAACAATGAGCTCAAGCATAACAATGATTGTAAGGATGGCACAGGACTGGGCAGTGTTTGGTTCCGTTGTGCATAGGGTCGCTGTGAGTCGGAACTGACTCGACAGCACCTAACAACAACAACATGTTTCTTTGGTGGAATGTCTGTTCATGGTTTTTGCCCATTTTCTAATTGGGTTGATGGATTTTAATGTTGAGTTTTAAAAGTTCTTTGAATACCCTAGATACGAGTCCTTTGTCAAATATGTGGTTTACATTTTCTTCCAGTCTGTAGCATACCTTTCCATCTTCTTCATAGTGTCTTTCACAGAGCAAAAGGTTTTAATCTTGATGATGTTCAATATACTGATTTTTTTTTCTTCGATGGATTGTGCCTTTGGTATCATGTCTAAGATCTCTTTACCAAGCCCCAGGTCCCAATGTTCTCATCTAAAAGGTATATTATCTGAAATGTTTATAGTTTTACATTTTATATATAAATCTATAACTCATTTTGAGATAATTTTGGAAAAGCTCTGAGGTTTAGGTCGAGGTTCTTTTACTTTGCCTATGGATATCCAGTTGCTTCAGCACCATTTGTTAAAAATGTTATCCTTCCTTTATTGAATTGCTTTTGCCTCTTTGTAAACAATCAGTCAGTTGTATATTTGTTGATGTTTTTCTGAGTTCTCTACTCTGTTCCATCTTTATGCCTGTCCCTCCAAACAGTAACATAATCCTTATTACTTTAAAAAAAAAAAATTTTTTTCTTTTTTTTAGCTACATATTAATGTCAAGACTAAGTGGAGTAATGTGCCCCACTTTATTCTTATTTTCAGGACTGTGTTAGCTAAAAAATTATAGTTCTTTCTATATTAAATTTATGATGATGTTATAAATAACTAACCATATTGCAGATATTTTGATACAAATCAATGTGGGGAAAATTGACATTTTACTATATTGAACCTACCAATCCATGAACCAAAAAGAAAAAAAATCAAACCCATTGCCATTGAGTTGATTCTGACTCATAGCAACCCTATAGGATGGGGTAGAACTGACCTATAGGGTTTCCAGGGAGTGTCTGGTGGATTCAAACTGCCGACCTTTCAGTTAGCAGCCTTAGCTGTTAACCACTGTGGCACCAGGGCTCCAATCCATGAACAGACATATTTACTTATTTATATCGTCTTTGCTTTCTTTCATCAGCATTTCATAATCTTTAGTAAATAAGTGCTGTACAGATTTTGTTAGATTTATACCTAAGTATTTTTTTTTAGCCTCATACTTCTGTCAGTCTGTGGTAGCTTGCATATTGCTGCAATGCTGGAAGTTATGCCGCTAGTATTTCAAACACCAGTGGGTCACCCATGTTGGACCGGTTTCAGCAGAGCATCCAGCCTAACACAGACTGGGAAAAAGGACCTGGTGGTCCTCTTCTGAAAAAAATGACCAGGGAAAACCTTATGAATAGCAGTGGAATATTGTCTGTTATAGTGCCGGAAGAATGATCCCCTCAGATTGGAAGGCACGGAAAATACAACTGGGTAAGAGCTGCTCCTCAAAGTAGAGTCAACCTTAATAACACGGATGGAGTCCAGCTTTTAGGACCTTCATTTGATGATGTGGCAGGACCCAAAATGAGAAGAAACAGCTGCAAACACCCATTAATAACTGGAACATGGAATGTACAAAATACCAATCTAGGAAAATTGGAAATCTTCAAAAATGAAATGGAAAGCATAAACATTGATATCCTAGGCACGAGTGAGCTGAAATGGACTGGTACTGGCCACTATGAACAGGACAATCGTATTATCTATTATGCTGGGAATGACAGCTTGAATGGCACTGTATTCATTCTCAAAAAGAACATTTCAAGATCTATGCTGAAGTGCAACACTGTCAGTGATAGGATAATATCTATATGCTTACAAGGAAGACCAGTTAGCACGACTATTATTCAAATTTATGCACCAACTACTAATGCCGAGGATTAAGAAATTGAAGATTTTTACTGACTTCTGCAGCCTGACATTGATAAAACATATAACCAAATTACATTGATAATTACTGGTGATTGGAATACAAAAGTTGGAAACAAAGAAGGATTGGTAGTTGGAAAATACACCCTGGGTGATAGAAATGATGGAGATCACATGATAGAATTTTGCAAAATAAGTGACATCTTCATTGCATAAACCTGTTTTCAACAACATAAATGGTTATTATACATGCTGAGCTTGTCAGACAGAATACACAGTACACAGAAGTCAAGTTGACTAAATCTGTGGAAGATATGATGGCGAAGCGCAATATCATCAGTCAGAACACAGCCAAGGGCCAAATGCAGAACAGACCATCAATTGCTCATATGCAAGTTCAAGTTGAAGCTGAGGAAAATTAGAGCCAGAGTACAACCTTGAGTATATCCCACCTGAATATAGAGACCATCTAAGAATAGATTTGATGCAGTGAACACTAATGACATAAGACCAGACAAGTTGGGGGATTAGATCATGGACATCATACATGAAAAAACAAAAATGTCATTAAAAAGAGGGAAGAATAGAAGGACCAAAATGGATGTCAGAAGAGGCATTGAAACTTGTTCATGAACACAGAGTAGCTAAAGAGAATGAGAGAAATGATGAAGTAAAAGTGCTGAAAAGAAAATTCTAAAGGGTGGCTCTAGAAGACAAAGTAAATTATTACAATGAAATGTGCAAAGACCCGGAGTTAGAAAAACCAAAAGGGAAGAACACACTCAGCATTTCTCAAGCTGAGAGAACTGAAGAAAAAAATGAAACCTCACTGTACAAAAAGACATTCAACCATTTCAGGAGGTAGCCTATGATCAGGAACCAATGGTACTGAAGGAAGAAGTCCAAGCTGCACTGAAGGCATTGGCAAAAAACAAGCCTCCAGAAATTGACAAAATACCAATTAAGGTGTTTGAACAAACGGTTGCAACACTGGAAGTGCTCACTTGTTTGTGCCAAGAAATTTGGAACACAGCTACCTGGCGAACCAACTGGAAGAGATCCATATTTATTCCTATTCCCAAGAAAGGTGATTCAACAGGATCTGGAAATTATCAAACAATATCATTAATATTACAAGCAAGTAAAATTTTGCTGAAGGTCATTCAAAAGTGACTGAAGCAGCGTATCAACCAGAAACTGCCAGAAATTCAAGCAGGATTCAGAAGGGGACTTGGAACCGGGGATATCATTGCTCATGTCAGATGGATCCTGGCTGAGAGCAGAGAATACCAGAAAGATATTTACCTCTGTTTTATTAACTGTGCAAAGGCATTCGACAGCATGGATCTTAACAAATTATGGATAACATTACATAAAACGGGAACTCCAGAACACTTAATTGTGCTCATAAGGAACCTGTACACCTATCAAGAGGCAGTCATGCAAGCAGAACAATAGGCTATTGTGTGGTTTAAAGTCAAGAAATGTGTGCATCCCAGTAGTATCCTTTCACCACCCCTATTCAGTCTGTATGCTGAGCAAATAATCTGAGAAGCTGGACTATATGAAGAAGAACAGGGCATCAGGATTGGAGGAAGGCTCATTAACAATCTGCGTTATGCAGATGACACAAGCTTGTTTGCTGAAAGTGTAGAGGACTTGAAGCACTTACTGATGAAGATCAAAGACCACAGCCGTCATCATGGATTACACCTCAACATAAAGAAAACAAAAATTCTCCAACCGGACCAATAAGCAACATGATGATAACCGAGAAAAGATTAAAGCTGCTAAGTATTTCATTTTACTTGGACCCACAATCAACAACCATGGAAACAGGAGTCAAGAAATCAAAAGACACACTGAATTGGGCAAATTTGCTGCAAAAGCCTTCTTCAAAGTGTTGAAAAGCAAAGATGTCACCTTGAAGACTAAGGTGGTCCTGACCCAAGCCATGGTGTTTTCAATTGCCTCATTTGCATGAGAAAGCTGAACAATGACTAAGGAATACAGAAGAATTGACACCTTTGAATTGTGATGTTGACAAAGAATATCGACTATAGCATGGACTGTCAAAAGAATGAACAAATGTCTCTCGGAAGAAATACAACTAGAATGTTCCCTAGAAGCAAAAATGGAGAGACTAGTCTCACATACTTTGGACATGTTATCAGGAGGAATCAGCCCATGGAGAAGGACATTATGCTTTGTATGGTGGAGAGTCAGCAAAGAAAGAGGAAGACCCTCAATGAGATGGATTGACACAGTGGCTACAACAATGTGGTCAAGCATGGCAACAATGGGGCAGGACTGGGTGGTGCTTCATTTGATTGTACATACGGTCTCTGAGCTGGAACCCCACTGAGGGCACCTAACAACAACAAGCAAATGGGATGACATTGTACACACTGTTCTGTGCCTTCTTTTTTTTTTTTTTTAGTATTTAAAAAAAATAACTTGGAAATGATTCTGAATCATTTAACTCAATAAATATTTATCAAGTGCTAATGTGAAACCCTGGCGAGTAGTGGTTAATAACTATGGCGGCTAACCCAAGGTCAACAGTTCTAATCCACCAGGTGCTCCTTGGAAACCCTATGGGGCAGTTCTACTCTGTTCTATAGGGTTGCCATGACTAGGAGGAATCGACTCCACAGCAACGAGTTTGTTTTCTTTTTTTTTTTTTAATGTGAGAGGAAGGAGCTCTAGTGATACAATGGTTAAGCACGCAGCAGCAAACTGAAAGTTTAATGATTCAAACCTGTGCAATGACTCCAAAGAAGACACACCTGGCCATCTGCTTCTACAAAGATTATGGCCAAGAAAACCCTATGGGGCAATTCTACTCTGTCAATGGGCTTGCTATGAGACAGAATCAAATCTACAGCACTGTGCTAGGTGTATACAGGGGGCTGTGCTTGGGCAGGGGTAGAGTACACTGTGATCAAGAACAGATATAGAGCTGGCTTTCTTGGGGCTTAGAGTTTAGGGAAGGACCCCTGGTTGCACAGTGGTTAAATACTCGGCTGCTAACTGAAAGGTTTGTGATCCGAATCCACCAGCCTCTACATGGGAGAAAGATGTGGCAGTCTGTTGCAGTCTGTTTTTGTAAAGATTACAGCCTTGTAAGTCCCTGTGGCAGTTCTACTCTGTTTTGTAGGGTCACTATGAGTTAGAATCAACTCAAGAAAAATAGGTTTTAGAGTTTAGGGAGTAGGTAGACACATTTTCAATCACAAATACATATAAATTTTATAGCAGCAGAAGTTCTACAAAGTAGGGACATTTGGTCACGGATGCTTTGAAGGAAGTGAATTTTATAAAAATATGTAGAACAGCAGAGCCTGGCTCATGGAGGTGCTTGCTTATGGAGCACATGGCTGGATACACTAAACATGTGGCATTACTTTAATCTACCACAAGATGGTGAAAACTCATAGAAGAAAATATGAAAGCACCTTCAGCTTTCCACTCCACATTCATCTCCCTTCAAATTAAGCTCTCCTCCTATGAGATAGGAAACCCTGGTGGTGTAATGGTTAAGTGCTACAGCTGCTAACCTGAAGGTCAGCAGTTCAAATCCTCCAGGTGCTCCTTGGAAACTATGGGGCAGTTCTACCCTGGCCTATAGGGTTGCTATGAGTCAGAATCAGCTTGATGGCAAAGATTTTTTTCCTATGAGATAATTCTCTTTTAACGGAGTTTTTAAATTTACATTTGTCTAAATATACAAAAAAAAAAAAAATACTATAAAAGCTTCCTTGTAATTACAATATTTTGCCCCTAGGTTCTCTTCCTGAGGGTTGTTGCTGTCAGCTGCCATGTAGTTGGCCCCCTAATCATGGTAACTTCACGGATAAAGGGACAAAACCCTGCTTGAATACCTGTGACCCATAGTGTTTTCATTGGCTGATTTTCAGAAGTCCATTGGTTGGCTTTTCTTCCCAGTTTGTCTTGGCCTAGAAGCTCCGCTAAAACCTATTCAGTATTATAGGAACATGTATTATAGGAACATGCAAACCTCTACTGACCGATGGTGGTTGTGCCTGAGGATCACTGGTGGGGAGTGAATCTGAGTCTCCAGCAGGGAAGGTGACAATTCTACCACTGAACCATCTTGAGGGTACCCACTGCTGTCCAGTCAATTCCAACTCACAGCAACTCTACAGGACAGAGAAGAACTGCCTCATAGGGTTTTCAAGGCTGAAATCGTTACAGAAACAGAGTGCCACACCGTTCCACCATAGAGCAGCTGGTTAGTTCAAACCACCTACCTTTCAGTTAGTGGGTGAGTGTTTAACCACTGTGTCACCAGGGCTCCTTACTTTGAAGGTAGGGACTACAGTTTTTGTTTGTTTTGTTTTTTAACCAATGGCAATCCTGGTTGGGTAGAGGATACACACACACACACACACACATTCATGTACATACATACACATGTATATGTTTGATTTTTAACGAGTGATCAAAACTCCTTCATTAGGATGGACTATGTTACAATTCAAGTTCTTGAGAAGTTTCATCTTTCCTCCAAACAGTGACTTCAAGATCAGTTTCCTTCCAATTTTTGATGCACCCAGATCCAATACATTTCCACCATGGTTTGGCAGAAGAAGATAGATGATACTGCATGGAATTTTATGGCCAGAAACAGAAATGATGTTACTAACTTTTGTCCCTATTCCATTGGCCAGATGTAGTCACATGGCCTTAGCTTAAATACAAAGCATCCTGGGAAATGTAGTCTTCCTGAGTGCTCAGAAAGAGAAGATGGACTTGGTGAGCATCTAGCCTGTGTATGCCACTCAGTAGAGGGTAAGCTCCCTGAGGAAAGGAACATTTTTTTTAATTATAAATGAAAGAATAAATCATTGTCCCAGAACTTTTGCATACATTGATGTTGTTATTTCACACACATGAGTTACAGTCACTCTTACTGAAATTCATGTAAAACAGTAATCCTTCATTTAGGAAGATCTTCTCTTTTTTTTTTTCTACAATGTTTACAATGAAATATCAGTATAGTCTTACCTATTCCCTTTCCTTAACAATGTTTCACACTATTTAAATCTAGTTTTCTTCCTCTTTTATTTATTTTCAGAATAATAAAATGAAAAATCGTTTTAATGTTTGCCTGACAACTATTTCCAAGTCCATAAGATCAAATTTCTCTGGAAATCTAAGGGAAATTTCATCTGGTTTCCCTCTTATTACTCCAATTCCTTTGGTAAAATCCACTTCGGAAAGTGTCTTCATCATTCTGGAAGGCTTTTAGCTTGAGGAATGCAAATAAAAAGCCTGTAGCTCAAAAGCTCTGAACCATGAACCCTACTGAGAACCTAGTAGAAGTTAGGGGCCCTCTTGAACACATGTGAATACTGACAAAATTCCCATGCCACATCTTCAGAGGTCATCTTTGACCTCTTGAAGCCTATCTATATACTCCGTAATGATCGAGGGACCCAATATTAATAATCTTTGCTCTAATAACGGCAGAGAAAGCCATTCAGGTGAAAAAGAGGATGGAGAACTAAGTGCTAAAGAACATAAGACAAACAAGGCATAATCCAAGGAGACCTGATCATACTGGCTCTACCATTAACTCTCTTCATGGTCCTGGCTGAGTCATATCAACTCTCACAATCATACTCGGTAATTGCTTTCCTTAAACTATAAGTAGCACAATAACAAAGATTGTGTCTGCTTTGTTCTTCTGGGCTATGATTGACTCTAACCCTCCTCTGTGCCTGGAAGCAAAGAAGGGTGTTGGAGTTGGGGCTTAGAAGACACTGGCATCTCTTGAAAATCAACTGCCTTAGACAAAGTCATTGAAAGGTTTGTTCCTTTTATTTTTCTTTGGGTAAAACCATTTCCCTGAGAAAGAGGAGGAAGGGCTGATTTGTTAGGCAAGAAAATTTCAGGGGTATTTGGGGATTCAAAGTTATTATCACAAACTCCTGTGTGCATTACTTTCCCAATATCTCAGATTCATCTATTTTTCATGAAACCTACTGCTATTAACCCGTTAGTGGGTTTTTAGCCCAGTCCAAGTGCCATCAGCACTCTCTTAGGCTGCAGTGATAGTCATCGGACTGAACTGCTCTGTCTTCACACTTCTGTTTATCACATTATAAAGAGAAGTCTTTTTTTTTTTTTTTTACTAAATTTTATTTGACCACATTGTGCATCTGATAAAAACGATTCAATGGCTGTCCATTGAATTTAAGGTATTCTAAAATCTTTAACATGGTCTACACAGTCCCTGTGCTGTCTGGCCCTGCTCATTCTACCTGCCTTATTTTTCCTGATGAATAAAAAATGTACTCATGGTCTAATGTAGAGATAAAATTTACACTAATGATATGACTGTCAGTGAACCATTAAAGTTTTTTGTCTCTCGATTTCATTGTTTGTAAATTGAGTCAGTTTTATTAAGTGGTATTGAACATGCTTCAGGACCCAAATTCTATGGTATTTTCATTATCATGATACCTATATTAAAATTATCGTGAACTGTAAATAATTCTTGAGCATCTACTGTCTGCTGACTATTCTCTTAGCTTAGTCCTTTTTATTTTGTTTTGTTTTTATCTCAAATGCATAAATGAAACAAGTCATTAGAGTTTTTCCAGGTAATTGGAACAATTACATTCATGATAATCTCTCCCCATATCCTTCCAGAAAGACAACTGAGCATTGTAATTGGTCACTTGGCACTGGAATAGCAGTTGAAGATTCTCTTTGCTTTCAGCAGTATATCCCAAAGGGATGCTCAAGCTTATATGTTCTCCCAGTATTGTTACGACTAGGAAGAAGATGCTTGTGGAAGGAGGAGAAGGTACTTTGTATTCTAAGGTAATGTGGGAAATTTGAATTTCAGGTGAAATTCTAATGAAATGACTGTTTATATTCACGATGATAGGCATTATGTTTAATTAATCTGGGGGAGAAGGACAATATGTCACAATATGGACAAAAGATTTTAAAAAACTCTTAATGTAATGAAAAACCATAGTATAATTTTACTTGATGAAACAAAATAAAGATTTCTTTCCTATGATGATTGATGAAGAAGGCTAAGGTGTCCCCAAATGTCCTCTCTTCAGGCCTTATTTCCTCTTGCAGTGAAGCAAGGAATTAGAGGTGTAGGGGATGTCTACTTGGGAGATGCTTTCATTCTCACAAAGCCTCTGTAGCTGCGGCAGACTGTGGTCCCTGCTGTCATCATTCAGGAGCAGCATTCGTCCTCAGAGTAGGTCAGTGCGTAGAAAACTTAAAATGGGTCAATATTTTCATAACTCCAAAATGCCTCATTTTCTGTATTAGGCAGTTCCTGGCATAGAAGCTCCTTGAGAGAGGGATTGCAATCACGTACCCCTTTGGGATAAGACTGTACATTCAATTTAACATACGGTTTCGGAAGTATCCGAGTAGGGTACCAAACTAAATTGCACATGGACATTAACGCTTGAGGGGCAATGAGAGATCAGTAAGAGGTCAGCTCCTTTCCGTGTGGTCACTCCAGAGGCAGCTATATCTGAAAGAGACTTCCTGGTGAAGGAAGATGTCTGATAGACGGGAAGGAGATGTTTTGTGAAGAGAAAGCTTCTTAGCATCCCTCGAATCCAATAAGAAATACGGCTAGCTTTAAGTCCGTGAAGTCATGGCAAAGAAATGTAGCTTAAAAACACCATCCCTCGTATCTACATAATTAAGAATGCTATCATATACCTCATGTACTATATTTCCTTCATTGTCTTTATAAGGAAGTTCTGGAGAAATGATTTTTGAAGTTAGTATCAAGAATGGTAATATGTTGCCTGGCCTTTAATCAAGGATTCTTTTTTTCCCATTTTTTTTCTTTTTTAATGGACACTGCTAATTATATATACAGGTTGAAAATTTTTAAGTCAAATCTGTGGTCCACCCAGAGCGGTGAGTAGGGCTTTGTGTGTGTGATTTAGGAAGCAGAGATTAAAAAAAAAAAAAAATTTTTTTTTTTTTTTTTTAATCTCTGCTTCCTTTTCATGTAGTGCTTTTTGTTTGTTTTTGTTTTTCACAACTTCTTAATATATGGTACTTACCTGTACTCTAGGAAGCCCTGGTGGCATAGTGGTTAAGTGCTATGGCTGCTAACCAAAGGGCCGGCAGTTCAAATCCACCAGGCGCCCCTTGGAAACTCTATGGGGCAGTTCTACTCTGTCCTATAGAGTCGCTATGAGTCAGAATCAACTCGATGGCACTGGGTTTTTTTTTTTTTTTTTTAACCCGTACCCTATGTCTCATACTAAGCCACCTTGTTGTTGTTAGGTGCTGTTGAGTCTGCTCCAACTCAAAGGGGCTCTGTGTACAATAGAATGAAACACTGCCCAGTCCTGCGCCATCCTCACAATCATAGCTACCTTTGTGGCCTCTGTATCAATCCAGCTCATTGAGGGTCTTCCTCTTTTTTGCTAACCCTGCATTCCAAGTTCTGATTATTAATGGATGTTTGCAGCTGTTGCTTCTCATTTTGAGATGTACCACAGCGGCAGATGAAGGTCCTGAATGCTTTACTCCAACCACGCCACTAAGGCTGAGCCTACTTTCAGGAGGCAGCTCTTCCCTGGTAATATTTTGAGTCCCTTCCAACCTAAGGGGTCCATCTTCCAGCACTATATCAGTGTTCCCCTGCTACTCATAAAGTTTTCACTGGCCAACTTTTTCAGAAGTAGATGACCAGGTCCTAATTCCTAGTCTATCTTAGTCTGGAAACACCGCTAAAACCTGTCCACCATTGGTGACCCTGCTGGTATTTGAAATACCGGTGGCATAGTTTCCAGCATCATAGCAACACATAAGGCACCACACTACAATAAACTGGCAGACAAGTGGGGAAGCCATTCTTAAACCTTTTTTAATTTGTAAAAGCTTTGATATATGCATTCAGATACGTATATATTCACACATATTTATTTTATACTTTAATAACTGTGGAAGAAAAATAGAAAGGCTAGAGGAGAATTGTCTCTTGCAATTTTAATTCCCAATCTGGTTTTGTAAACAAACTCAGCAATTGCTCAGCTTGTGTAAAAGAGCCACAATAAGGAAGGAATAGCTTCTGCAAGAGAAAACTAGAACCTCTAGGAGTCATATCACGGGTGCAGTTGGAAATCTTTGAGATTTAAAGCAAGTATATCTAAGGAAGGATTTGAGATGAGGAAATTATGAAATTTCAGAGAATGCAATTCTCAGTTTTAACATCTAGTATTTAAAATGCTTTCTCACATGTGATGTCATTTGAATTCAAAAAGTCCCACTGAACTATGAAAGTAGAGCTCTGTAGGGGATGATTTTATTTCAAATTGTCAGCAGCCAACTAAATGAGAACAAACGTCTCCTGATTCTGGATCTTAAGCTGCTTCTAGAGATATGCTTTGTTAAAAATGACCTTAGCACCCACAATTCTGAAATACAAAGAGAACTTAAATGTCACATATCCCATCTCTCTTTAGGTTGTTAAAAAAAACTTCTAGTTTAACAATAATTGTGATATCAAAATGTGTTTTAAAAATTGAAAATTATAGATGTATACCACTCTAGTTACTTGACAGGATGGCAACTAATAACAACAACAACCACTCTAGTGGGAAGAATTTGTCTGTTATCAAGTAGATGGAGTTCTGAGAGAACATTCTTTATTTTTCTAGCTTAATTTTAAATCCATGTCCTGGCATAATGGCCAAAGTAAGATTTTTTTTTCCCTAGCTTGAGAAATTTTGAAGTCATGGACCTATTAGCAAAAATTTTAAATGCCCTGCCAATTGGGAATCCTGGCTATTGCCATTCATTTCTCCCTTGATTGTAATAGGTTGTAGTAGAGGTCATCTGGGCTGTAACACGAAAGCTGAGATGGCCCTTCCCCCATTGTGGGCAATAGTCCAATCTCCTACTTCTACCTCATTTAGCCAGTTTTTAAAAACTCTTAATTCTAGAGAAATGCCATCAGTATTATGAACATAATTATCTATCAACTAGTGTCTTCACTTCACTTCAGAGTGTATAAAAGTAGCCATGGCTCAAATTCCAGTTATCTAAGTAAATCTAGTCTTTTGTTCAACAATTATGCAATTTCTATTCTATGACAAACTTTGGGCTCGGTTTTGGGGATTAAAAGATGAAAAAAAGTTACAACCTTCAAGAATATTATGATTTAGTGCACCACCAAAGATATTGCAAAATTCAGTTAGAATAATAAGATTAAGCTTGCCGATATAATTCTATGGAAAAAGACAAAGGACTCAAAGACATGAAAGAGTTACCGGAGCATTCTTTCAGACTTTCATTTTTATGTCCTTCACATGGTCCTCAGTCGCCCAAAGTATGATCAGAAGAGAAAGTTATTTAAGTTACTCCCTCCCCAAAAGGAAGAAAAGTTAGGTTAAAAATACGAGGCAATAAAAACTATGTTTCTTGCATAATGACTGAGCTCTTAAGACCGTAGTATAGAACTAATTTCCCAGCTATACAAAAGAGTAACACCTGGGTCAGCAGAACCATATCTCACAAAGAACAATGTATGTGCATCAGTTGGGATTTTTCATTATCTAAAACTGCAAATTATGAGAACATGGGAGTGTTGATATTTTAATTCATGACCTATTTATTAATCCTTTCACAGAAAGCGAACATTGAAGCCCAAAAGCAATGGAAGAGAAAAATTTCACCAAAGTGAAGGAGTTCATACTTTTAGGGTTCACAGCAAACTCAAGGTTACAGAGAGGGCTCTTTTTTATCTTCCTCATCATTTATGTCTTCAGTCTCTTAGGGAACATCACCCTGATTTCTCTGATCTGCAGTGATTCACGAATCCACACACCCATGTATTTCTTCATTGGGAACCTGTCATTCCTGGATCTCTGGTATTCTTCTGTGTATCTCCCCAAGATCCTGGTGACCTGCATCTCTGAGGACAAAAGCATCTCCTTTGCTGGCTGTGTAGCTCAGTTCTTCTTCTCCGCCGGACTGACATATAGTGAGTGTTACCTCTTAGCTGCCATGGCTTATGACCGCTATGTGGCCATCTCCAATCCTCTGCTTTATTCCCAAGCTATGTCCCCAAGGTTATGTACCAGTCTTGTTGCAGCTTCTTACCTTGGTGGCTTTATTAATGCAATCATCATCACCAGCAAAACATTTACCCTGAGCTTTTGTGGCAACAATGTCATTGATGATTTCTTCTGTGATCTTCCCCCACTTGTGAAGTTGGCGTGTGACGAGAAAGACAGTTACCAGACTGTGCTATACTTTATACTTGCCTCCAATGTCATTACTCCCACTGTACTCATTCTTGCCTCCTACCTCTTCATCATTGCTGCCATCTTGAAGATCCGCTCTACCCAAGGTCGCCTCAAAGCCTTCTCCACTTGTGGCTCTCACCTGACAGCAGTCACTTTGTACTATGGCTCCATTCTCTTCATTTACTCCCGGCCAAGCACTAGCTATGCCCTGGAACGGGACAAAGTAGTGTCAGTGTTCTATACTGTGGTGTTTCCAATGTTGAACCCTTTGATCTATAGTTTAAGAAACAAAGATGTCAAAGATGTGCTGAAGAAAATGTTAGACAGATCAAAGTTTTGTTAAGTGAAAATACTTTGTAAGCAAGGGTTATTTTCATCAGATTATCTCCATAACACTGTTATCAGCCTGTGCTCTCACAAATAAAAATTAAAAGAAGAAAAAATAAAACAAAAAATAATTGAGTAATGCAGAAACAGTGTTTTGCATTTGTCTTTTTAGTTATGTACTAACGTATTTCAATGTATTTTTAAAATAAATGGGGCTGGGACGTTTGGAAAACCTGCTGTCTGCTAGCTTAGACCAGAGTCTATTAAGCTGCTGGGTTTCTAAGATGGTTAAAAGAAAAGCTTATTTTTTATTTACACGTGAAAGTTCATAAATTGCCTTGTATAATATTTTAATCTATAAATAGGAATAAGACAGCTGGTTATGGAACCATTGTCTGGCTTTGATGGATGAAATGTCTTGCTTCAAATCCTGTAGTCCATGAGTGAGGAAGGAGGAATTTAAGCCCAGAAGTCTCACCTTCAAAGGTCCTTATTCTACTCGTTGGGAGAGAGCGGTTAGGAAGCAGTAAGAAAAATACCTACTGTAAAAAGGCCCTAGAAACAAGTTTTTTTGGGGTTTTTTTTTTTTTTTTTCACTTCTGATTCTGATTCTTGACTTGCCATGATCTAAAGATAACAGGTTGCGTTAGCAAGAGGCACTTGAGAGAACAAACATCTTTAGTTAGTGTCATTGTGAGCACCCAGCAAAATAATTTTTTCTCCTTCAACAATTAAAGATTCAAGAGCAAAAGCATAGAAGGTGTATAAGAGAGGCAGAAGTAGAGATGGAGATACAGACAGAAAAGGAGGCAGAAATAGAGGGTGAGAGAGAGAGATTCCAAAAAGTGTTAAATCTAAAGGAATACTTAGAAATTCTTTATTGGGGTAGTGTGACTAAAAAAAAATTATTCAAAACCAAACCAAACCCATTGCCTTCATGTTGATTCCGACTCAGAGTGTCCCTATAGGACAGAGTAAAACTGTCCCATAGGGTTTCCAAGGCTGTAATCTTTAAAGAAGCAGACTGCCAGGTCTTTCTCCTGAGAAGAACCTGGTGGGTTGGAACTGCCGGCCTTCCAGTTAGCAGTCAATCATTTTAACCACTGCACCACCAGGGCTCCTAATAACCATTAAGGTTATATAAATATCTGTATTTGTTTTCTCTTTCAGTTGATGAATAATGAATTTATAATTAAATTAAAAAAAAAAAAAAAAACCCACTGCTGTCTAGTAGATTCCGGCTCATAGCGACTCTATAGGACAGAGTAGAACTGCCCTGTAGAGTTTCCAAGGAGCGCCTGGTGGATTCAAACTGCTGACCTTTTGGTTAGCAGCCATAGCACTTAACCACTACGCCACCAGGGTTTCATTATAATTAAATGATAGAGAATATTTCCTTGTGATGCACGCATTTCTTAATTGTAGTAGTATTTTAACATATAAGACATGCAATTGTAACAACATAAAAAGGCCCTATTATTGGTTTCCAAGAATGAATAGTAGTTTGCTGACAGACAAGACAGGGAAGGGTAGCCTGGACATAGGGAAAAAGGAACAAAATTATGGACAACATGACACATGTCTACAAAATCTAACAAGTACAGTTTGGAGAATTTCTATTATCAGACGCACTTAGTGTTTATATTCTGGCTTAGATCATAAAGAAAAAAGTTAACTTTTCATTTTTAGTAAAATACTCATTTCATCATATCCTAATTAATATATCATCTCTGTTTAAATGAGATCTAATTGAGCCCTTTCCACCTGCACTTCCCACTTGATCTCGGTCATCCTTTTCTATGGATCCTTGTTCTTCAAGTATTTTGCAAGAACAATGACTTCTTCATTGCAAATACCTTTTCTCAACAACATAAACTGTGACTAAACATGTGGACATAGCCAGATGAAATATACAAGAATCGAATTGACTACGTCTGTGTAAAGAGATGATGAGAAGTTCAGTATCATCAGTCAGAACAAGGTCAGGGACCAACCGCTGAACAGATCATCAATTGCTCATACGCAAGTTCAAGTTGAAGCTGATAAGAATTAGAGAAAAATTACAGAAGTCCACGAGAGCCAAAACATGTCATTGAGTAAGTGTATCCCTTCTGACTTTAGAGACCATTTCAAGAAGAGATTTCATGCATTGAAGACTAACGACCAAAGATCAGGTGAGTTGTGGAATGACAACAAGGACATCACATGTGAAGAAACCAGGAGGTCATTAAAAGAAAGTAAAGAAAGAAAAGACCAAAGTAGATGTCAGAAGAGACTCTGAAATTTGTTCTTGAACTTAGAGTAGCTAAAGCTAATGGAAGAAATGATGAAGTAAAAGAGCTGAACAGAAGATTTCAAAGGGTGGCTCGAGAAGACAGTAAAGTATTACAATGAAAATGTGCAAAGACCTAGAGTTAGAAAACCAAAAAGGAAGAACACACTCATCATTTCTCAAGCTAAAAGAACTGAAGAAAAAATTCAAGCCTTGAGTTGTAATATTGAAGGGTTCTACAGAGACAGTATTGAACAACACAGGAAGCATCAAAAGAAGATGGAAAGATACAAAGAGTCACTGTGTCAAAAAGAATTGGTCAACATTCAGTCATTTCAGGAAGTAGCATATGATCAAGAATCAATGGTATTGAAGGAAGAAGTCCAAGCTGCACTGAACACATGGGTGCAAAACAAGCCTCCAGGAATAGACAGAATATCAATTGAGGTATTTCAACAAACGGATGTAGCTTTGAAGGTGCTCACTTATCTATGCCAAGAAAGTTGGAAGACAACTAGCTGGCCAACTAACTGAAAGAGACCCATATTTGTGCCTGTTCCTAAGAAAGGTGATCCAACAGAATGTAGAAATTATCAAACAATATAATTCATATCACACACAAGTAAAATTGTGCTGAAGATCATTCAAAAGTGGTTGCAGCAGAGCGTCATCAGGGAACTGCCAGAAATTCAAGTGGGATTCAGAAAAGGACATGGAACCAGGGATATCATTGCTAATGTCACATGGATCTTGGCTGAAAGCAGAGAATGCCAGGAAGTTGTTTACTTGTGTTTTATTGAGTATGCAAAGGCATTTGACTTTGTGGATCATAACAAATTATGGATAACATTGCAAAGGATGGGAATTCCAGAACACCTAATGGTGCCCATGAGGAACCTGTACACAGACTAAGGGCAGTCATTCCCACAGAACAAGAGGATACAGTGTGGTTTAAAGTCAGGCAAGGTGTGCATCAGGGCTATATCTTTTCATCGTAGTTATTCAATCTGTATGCTGAGCAAATAATTTGAGAAGCTGGACTATATGACAAACAGGGCATCAGGATTGGAGGAAGATTCATTAGCAACCTGCTTTATGCAGATGACACAACCTTGCTTGAAGCACTTACTAATGAAGATCAAAGACTACAGCCTTCGGTATGGGATGTACCTCAACATAAAGAAAAGAAAAATCGTCAAAATATACCAGTAAGCAAATCATGATAAATGGAAAAAAGATTGAAGTTGTCAAGGATTTCATTTACTTGAATCCATAATCAACGCCCATGAGGGTAGCAGTCAAGGAATCAAACAATGTATTGCATTGGGCAAATCTGCTGCAAAAGATCTCTTTGGAAAGCAAAAATATCACTTTGAGGAATTAAAAAAAAAAAACCCTCTGCTGTTGAGTCAATTCCACTCATAGAGACCCTATAGGATGGAGTAGAACTGCCCCATAGAGTTTCCAAGGAGCACCTTGTGGATTTGAACTGCCAACCTCTGGTTAGAAGCCGTAGCTCTTAACCAGTACACCACCAGGGCTTCTGACTCAAGCCTTGGTATTTTCAGTTGCTTTATATGTATGCAAAAGCTAGACAATGAATAAGGAAGATTGAGGAAGACTTGATATCTTTGAATTATGGCATTGGTGAAGAATATTGACTATACCACGGACTGCCAAAAGAACAAGCAAATCTGTGTTAGAAGAAGTACAGCCAGGATACTCCTTAGAAGAAGCAAGGATGGTGAGACTTCATCTCACATACTTTGAACATGTTATCAGGAGGGGCCAGTCCCTGGAGAAGGACATCATGCTTGAGAAAGTACAGCCTCAACGAAAAAGAGGGAGACCCTCAACAAGATGGATTGACACAGTGGCTGCAACAATGGGCTCAAGCACAGCAAGCGTTATGAGAAAGGTGTAGGACGGGGCAATGTTCTGTTCTGTCTTACATGGGGTTGCTAGAAGTCGGAAGGGATTCGATGGCACCTAATCACAATAACAAGGCACACAGCTTTGCTGACCATGGGTTATTTATAATCAAGGAAAAATGGCCTAGAATTTGAACTCTTTTCTTGGAAGGTTAATGTTTTGGATTAGTGTCCATATCCAAGTAGTTGCCCAGGAACTGGAGATCTCTGGCCCAGTTAATGCTTCAGTTACAATCTTTATGACTACTCTTCTCATATCTCATAGCCATTCATAGCAACCTACAAATTGAAATTGACTTGACAGCAATGTGTTTGCATTTTTGGTACCCTTCTCACAATATCGGCCCTCCAAGACCCTCCATTTTGGGCTCTCAGGCCAGGAAGTGCATGAACTGATAAATACGCCTGGACATTGCTTGCAGCTTGGAGTCCTCACCAGGAGGTAACTACAGTCTGACTCTCCCAGTTACTGTCACAGCATGGTTGTGAACCCTTGCTCATGCACACAAGAGCTCCACAACTGTCAGGTGCTACAACAAAATAGATCCCCTTGAGTAAAACCCTTTCTGGATCATAAAGGAGCCACACTTGAAAAATCACTTAAATCCCAAACTTAAAGCTACTGTTCCAGGTAATAATCATGTATTTGAAAAAGTTGGCATCTCTGCATGCTGCTTATTTCCTCCTGGTTACAATGATCTCAGAGCTCTTCTCTGTTGTTATCAAATGCAGATCAAGCCAACTGCAACAAAGCCTTGTCATGCTCTGCCCTGAGCAGTTGGCCTTCAAAGGAAAAAGCACAAGCATTTTTTTCTTGGACCATGTGTGAGAACCTACTATGGAAACCTAGGAATTTATGAAGCACAGCTTAAGGAACATGCATTTAATCAACCAAAATGTTACAGAAATATTTTCCAATTGTGAATTGTCACCCTCCCCCCGAAAAAAGAGGCATTTTGTCATTATAACCAGAAAAAGGGTTTATCTTTATAATCTTTGGAAGAAAGACCCGACCATCTACTTCCAAAAACTCAACCATTGAAAACGCTGTGGAGCACAGGTCTACTCTGATGCATGTGAGTTCGCTGTGAGTGGGAAGTCGACCTGACAGCCACTGGCTTAGGTGGTTTTGTTTTCGTTTTTAGTTATAATCCTTAAGTTATTGTTAAAATTATTTTAAAAATTCCAAATTTCTCATAAAACTTTAGAATCACAAATGATACAACTAAGAAGCCTGCCAACTCCAATCTGGGCGGGACTGGCCTAGACCAGTTGTTCTCAATGTAGCTGCTATTAGAATCACCTGAGGGCTTTGTACAAAGACTGGAGCCTGAGCCATTCTAAGGTAACCAATCAGGCTCTCCAGGTTGGCCCCAGATAGTGGCATCACTAGGGTTGATGCTTCCCAGAACAGTAACTCATGGTGTCATCCTCCCCGCAAGCCAGGGGTGAAGACCCTAGGTGGGTGGAGCACCCTAGCCCCGCACCCTTCAGCTTCGGGCAAGTCCTCCCCTCTCCCACTGGCCAAGGTATAGACCCTCCCCAATGGTGAGTACTGCAGCCCACCCACCCATACCCTCACTGGCAGGTGATGGGGTGGATGGTGACGAGTTACCACACTGGGTGGCAGGTGACACCAAACCTAGCAACACCACTGCCTTATCAACTCCTCCCCCAGTAGCTGTTGTACCACACACTGCTGCCGCCATGGACCCTGGGGTCATTTTGGTGTCACCTGGAGTTCATAACCACCCCCCCACTTACACACCCCCCTCTATTGACACCACTGGTCTCAGGTAATTCTAATGTTCGGCCACTGTTGCAAGCTCCAGACCTAGAACCTAACTCGGCCTCCTAATGGGCTTTCCACCTTCATTCTCTGCCCTCTAGCCCAACCTGCAACCAGCACCTGCATTTAGATAATGGGCAAGACATAGACATTAAAAGCCTCTTGGGAAAGATCCTACGCTCAGATTTTTGTGTAGGAAAGATTTCAGTCTGGTCTCCCTTCCTCCTTAAGGCCTCACAAACCACCTTTCCAATGTCATATCCCACCTCCCCCTTTACCCACACTGATGTTCAATCCTGAGTGGCTACCCACTCTCCCCTTCTCTGAATCTTCCTAACACTAACAATGTTATGTTTTAAGTTGTTGTTGTTGTTAGGTGCCGTCGAGTCGGTTCGGACTCACAGTGACCCTATGCACAACAGAACAAAACACTGCCTGGTCCTGTGCCCTTCTTAAAATTGTTGTTGTTCTTGAGCCCATGGTTGCAGCCACTGTGTCATTCCATCTCGTCGAGGGTCTTCCTCTTTTCCGCTGACCCTGTACTTTGCCAAGCATGGTGTCTTTCTCCAGGGAGTGATTTCCTCCTGACAATGTGTCCAAAGTATGTAAGACACAGTCTTGCCATCCTTGCTTCTAAGGAGCATTCTAGTTGTACTTCTTCCAAGACAGATTTTTTCATTCTTTTGGCACGTTTTAAGTGGTACTAGTCAAAATGCTACCTAGTTTTCAGGATGGCTTCAAAATAACCTCCTGCAATAAAGCCTTCCTTCTGAGATGTGCTGCCCAAAGTGATTTCCCTGTCAAACTTTCAAAAACATGTTGTCATAAGGGAACTTATCAGTGCTACCTTGTATTATGATGGCTTCTTGTAGAGCTTACTATCCCGTACAAGACTGTGATCATTGAGGATGGAGACTATCGCTTAAGTCAATTCAACAGATACTAACGGTGTCCAGGGAGGTACTGACATGGCTGCACCGGACATGACGTACACTGATGCCATGAACTTTAGAGAATCTATCGAAAGCTCTGGTCCTTTCCTCTGAAATAACGTGCATGTACACAGACACAAAACGTACATATGGTTTCAAGGACTTTGCAGCCCTCCAAAAGTCATTTTTAGGCTTTTAAACATCCTTCCCAAGCCTTCTATCTTAATAATACTTTAAATATTAAAAGAAACGTTACCGATATGTGTATTGTAATTGATGAGCTAACGCTGCCATCTAGTGGCCAGGTTTAATACCACCTTAAGAAGGAACCATTACTGTGTTGTTTTCATTGAGACTGTGATAACAGTACATGACTAAAGAGTGAAAGAAGAAAAAAATACATGTTTCACTAAGAATGTGAAATTGGGCTTGTCATAGGTACTGCAAGAATATACTACAAAAGAAACTCTGGCCCTCATATTCTAAAATAGACTAAATATTTAAAACTCAGTTCTTAAGCGCCCAGGATATGAAGTCATTTTGAGGGAAACTAACAAAGAAATTGTAGAAAGACTAATATTAACCTTCCCAAATTCCTCTCACAATGACACCTGAGGAAAATAAAAGCTTGATTTGCTCAATCGGGTTTTAAAAAGTTCAATTGAATCATTACTCTGGGCCAATCACAGCGCCAGGCTCTGCTGATTTAAAAAAAAAAAAAAGACATTTTTCCAAGACGTATAAGGTAGAATATATCTATTTCTGAGCTACTAAAATAGTGTATGCTTTAATCAGGAGCAGATGATGTCCTATGCCTTTCTAATGAGCATATGGAATTTTTATTAACCTAAGTAATGATAATAGTACCATCAGTCACCACCTTCTGAGGGCTTACCTGTATTATCTGATTTAATTTCCATAATAATATAATGTTATCCTGACTTCCTAGATCAGTACAGTGAAGATAAGAGATATAAATAAATTACTCACAGTCTGGCTGGCTGGCACTAAAGCCAGGGCCCTTCATCACTCTACCATACCCTATAAAACATGCATAAGTGGGGTTCCTAATTACGAATCACCCCTGCATTACAGAAAATCCTCTTTGTTCAAGGTGTAGTACCCATTTAACCATGTGGGACTCCATTTGCTGGTTTTGTATGAACTGTCTTGCACCTGTAGAGTACTTCTACTTTATCACTAAGTTTTGGTGTCAGAGTTAATGAATTGAGAAGATTCTCATCATTTTTTGCACTCTGAAATTGGTCAGTCAGTTCGAAAACAGCACAAGGTTTTGGTCATTTTATTATGATTTTTGTCAGAGGCCCAGGGCTGCCTGAATCCTATGTTTTGGACCATCAGCCTGATCACTTCTTAACACAGGGCCTTCTGGAAAAAGGTGGATGAAAACACACGGCTTACCTGAAGGGGCAGTGTGTCTGCTTTCTTCTCCTGAGCCAAAATCTCAATGTAGGGATCTTGTCATCGTCTGTCCAATCTTACATTATGGGAAACTGAGAGGTGATGGGTGAGCATGGGCAAACTAAAAAAGAAGAGGGAATGCAAAAGATTGCTAGGCTGTAAGGGGGCAGTGGTTTGGTTTACCTATCCCAGAACATGAAGAAAACTTGGTCATATGAAAATACTCATTGCTGTCGAGTAGATTCCGACTCACAGCGACCCTATAGGACAGAGTAGAACTGCTCCAATAAGATTTTCAAGGAGCGGCTGGTGGACTTGAATTGCTGACCTTTTGTTTAGGTGCCGTAGCTCTTAACCATGGCACCACCAGGGCTCCCACAAAGGAGACTGGAAAAGACAGACTTTAATCTCCAATTTATATTAAAGAAGAAGAAATAGAAGATAGGACACTTATGCTGTAGAGGTAAATGGAACTTACTGGCTTCTTTTCTTTTCAGCCATTCTTCTCCTCACATGAGCTCAGTTACCATGATGGTGTTAGTACAATAACTGAAATCATAAATTTTGGAGTCTGGCAGCCTGAATTAGAACATAACCACATTAGATACTAGCTACATGATACTTCTTCCTCCCTAAGACATACCCCACCCTATTACCTCTTTTCTCTTTTTGTCATCATATTGATCCCTGTCTGATTTGCCTTTTTTTACTTGCCTCTCTCCTGTCAGTGGAAGGTTAGCTTCACAGACGAAGAGACCTTGCCTGTCTTAAACTGCTATATTCCAAAATCTGAAATGTCGTGCCATCAAGTCAGTTCTGATTCATAGTGACCCTATGTACAACACAACGAAACACTGCCCAGTCTACTGCCATTCTCACAAGCATTGTTATGTTTGAGCCCATTGTTGGAGCCACTGTGTCAATCCATCTCATGGAGAGTCTTCCTCTTTTTCACTGACCCTCTGCTTTACCAAGAGTGATATCCTTCTCCAGGGACTGGTCCATCCTGATAATATGTCCAAAGTACGTGATTAAGTCTTGCTATTCTTGCTTCAAGGAATACTCTGGCTGTATTTCTTCTTAGACAGAACTGTTCATTTGTCTGGCACTCCATGACATCTTCAATATTCTTCACCAAAGTCATAATCCAGAGGCATCAATTCTTCTTTGGTTTTCCTTATTCAATGACCAGCTTTCCCATGCATATGAGGCGATTGAGAGTATAATGAGTTGGGTCAGGCACACCTTATTCCTAAAAGTGACATCTTTGCTTTTCAACACTTGAAAAAGGTCTTTTGCAGCAGATTTTCCCAGTGGGATATGTCCTTTGATTTCTTGACTGCTGCTTCCATGGGCATTGACTGTGGAGCCATGAAAATGAAATCCTTTACCACTTCAATCTTTTCTCGATTTATCATGATATTGCTTATTGCTCCAGTTGTAAGACTGTTTGTTTTCTTTACCTTGAGGTGTAATCCGTACTGAAGACTGTAGTCTTGATCTTCATTAGTAAGTGCTTCAAGTTCTCTTCACTTTCAGCAAGCAAGGTTGTGTCACTTGCATATCAAAGATTGTTAATGAATCTGTCTCCAATCTTGATGCCACATTCTTCTTCGTACAGTCCAGCTTCTCAGGTTATTTGCTCAGCATACAGATTAAATAAGTGTGGTGAAAAGATACAACCCTGATGCACACCTTTCCTGATTTTAAAACACACAGCATCCCCTTGTTCTGTTCGAATAACTGCCTCTTGGTCTATGCAGAGGTTCTGCATGGACACAATTTAGAATTCTGGAATCCCCATTTTTCATAATGTTATCCATTATTTGTTATGATCCACACAGTTGAATGCCTTTGCATAGTCAATAAAACACAGTATTATTATCTGGTATTCTCTGCTTTCAGCCAAGATACATCTGCCATCAGCAATGATATCCCTGGTTCCACAATCTCTTCCGAATCCGGCTTGAATCTCTGACAGTGTACTGCTGCAACTGCTTTTGAATGACATTCAGCAAAATTTCACTTGAGTGTGTTAGTAATGATATTGTTCGAAAAGTTCCCCATTCTGTTGGATCACCTTTCTTTGCCATGGATACAAATACGGATCTCTTCCAGTTGGTTGGCCCAGTAGCTCCATTCCAAATTTCTCTGCATAGATGAGTGAGCACCTCCAGTGCTGCATCCATTCGTTGAGCCTTTGTTGTTGTTGTTAGGTGCTGTCGAGTCGATTCTAACTCATAATGATCCTATGTACAACATAACGAAACACTGCCAGGTCCTCTGCCACCTTCACAATTGTTGCTATGCTTGAGCCCATTGTTTTTCTCCAATTCCTTCAGTGCAGCTCAGACTTCTTCCTCCAGCACCATCGATTCTGATGATATGCTGCCTCCTGAAATGGTTGAATGTTGACTAATTCTTTTTGGTATAGTGACTCTGTGTATTCCTTCCATCTTCTTTTGATACGTCCTGCACTGTTCAAACTTTGTCCATAGAATCCTTCAAAATTGCAACTCAAGGCTTGAATTTTTTTCTTCAGTTGTTTCAGCTTGAGAAATGCAGAGAGCATTCTGCCCTTTTGGTTTTCTAACTCCAGGTCTTTGCACATTTCATTATAATACTTTACTTTGTCTTCCTGAGCCACCCTTTGAAATCTTCTTCTCAGGTCTTTTACTTCATCATTTCTTCCGTTGGGCACATTCAAGAATAAGTTTCAGGGTCTCTTCTGACACCCGTTTTGGTCTTTTCTTTCTTTCCTGTCTTTTTAATGACATTTTGCTTTCTTCATATATCAATTCATCAATTAGGAGTTGGTTCATACACATTTGTTGAATTAATAATAAATTATTTTAGTCATTAAAAATACTGTTGACCCCCGGACACACTTTTAACTCAGCACTTGAGTCACTCCCAAGGTTCACCCTTTAGCCAAAGATTAGACAGGCCTATAAAAAGTAGTTCAACCTTGTATATGAGACTAAATGGGCACACCAGCCCAGGGGCAAAGATGAAAAGGCAGAAATGTGGGCAAAGCTGGACAAATGGAAATGGGGAACCCAAGATCAAGAAAAGGAGATTATTGGCACATCATGGGGTTGGCAACCAATGTCACAAAACAATATGCATATTAATTGTTTAATGAGAAACTAATTTTCTCTGGAAACTTTCCCCTAAAGCACAAGAAAAAAATTAATAAAAATACTGTTGAGGAGAATATTTAATAGCAAATAATTTTATTAGAAAATTTTTAGGCTTCATGATTTAGTTAAAAATAGGCTAAAATAGTATTTTTATGTTTAATCTTATAAAAACAATATATATATATATTATAGGAATAGAAATATATATAAACAGAAAAATAGTGAAAGAGTATCAGCAAAAGATTTGCTGTCGTTAGGTGCCGTCGAGTCAGTTCCGACTCACAGCAACCCCATGCACAACAGAAAGAAACTGTGCCCGGTCCTGTGCCATCCTTATAATTGTTATGCTTGAGCCCATTGTTGCAGCCACTGTGTCAATTCACCTCATTGAGCGTCTTCCTCTTTTTCACTGACCCTCTACTTTACCAAGCATGATGTGCGTCTCCAGCGACTGATCCCTCCTGACAACATGTCCAAAGTATGTAAGACACAGTCTCTCCATCCTTGCTTCTAAGGAGCATTCTGTTTGTACTTCTTCCAAGACAGATTTATTCATTCTTTTGGCAGTACTTGGTGTATTCAATATTCTTTGCCAACACCACAATTCAAAGGAGTCAATTCTTTTTTGGTCTTTCTTGTTTATTGTCCAGTTTTCAGGTGCATATGATGCGATTGAAAATACCATGGCTTGTATCAGGTGCACCTTAGTCTTCAAGGTGATATCTTCACTTTTCAAACCTTGAAAGAGGTCCTTTGCAGCAGATTTGCCCAATGCAATGTGTCTTTTGATTTCTTGACTGCCGCTTCCATGGGTGTTGATTGTGGATCCAAGTAAAATGAAATCCTTTACAACTTCGATCTTTTCTCCCTTTATCAAGATGTTGCTTATTGGTCCAGTTGTGAGGATTTTTGTTTTCTTTACATTGAGGTATAATCCATACTGAAGGCTGTGGTCTTTGCTGTTCATTAGTAAGTGCTTCAAGTCCTCTTCACTTTCAGCAAGCAAGGTTGTGTCATCTGCATAATGCAGGTCGTTAATGAGTCTTCCTCCAATCCTGATCTTCTTCATATAGTCCAGCTTCTCTGATTATTTACTCAGCATACAGATTGAACAGGTATGGTGAAAGGATACAACCCTGCTGCACACTTTTCCTGACTTTAATCCGTTCAGTATCCCCTTATTCTGTCAGAACAACTGCCTCTTTATCTATGTACAGGTTCCTCATGAGCACAATTAATTGTTCTGGAATTCCCATTCTAGCAAAAGATTTAGCATAGATTATCTATACAAATAAAATTATATTACGATTTAATATAATTTTTATATGTTAAATTTTTGTAAGATCCCATTGTTTTGTAAAATGGACTCTGCATTTACATATTTCTGAATTCTATTTTAAAAAAAGAAAAACCCATTGTCATTAAGTCGATTCCGACCCATAGCGACCCTATAGGACAAAGTAGAACTGCCTCATAGAATTTCTGAGGAGCGCCTGGTGGATTCGAACTGCAGACCTTTTGGTTAGCAGCCATAGCTCTTAACCACTATACCACCAGGGTTTCCTATGCCACCAGGAATTCTATATACACTATATAAATATACACCTATAGAAAGATATTAGAAATAAATATACCAAAACAGTCACAGTTTTATGTGTGAGTAGTGGGATTCCATGTGATTTTCACCTTTTTGATGTTTTAAATTTTTTACAATAAGTTTAAGCCAAAAAAAGTAGTGATTTTATTGCTTTTCCCAGTCTACAACAAGAAAAATCATTTAAGGTGGTATTACCTATTCTTGTTAGTCCAAAAATCCTTCTGATTATACAATAATTGAAATAAGTTGGAACATTTTTTCAATTCAATTTTTTTTTCTTTGCCACATTATTTTAAAAACAAGAAAAAATGTTTGAAAAAAGCCATAGTCAGAGATGGTGATGAGAAGAGGTCTGTGGTGATTTATGGAATCTCTAAGAGGACACCAATGCTCTCATCACAGTCACTGGAATCTTTTGCTAGGTTACAAACAGGTCTGCTCCCCATCAGCATCAGATGATTTTCCTCAACCTCATTATATTTGGCATTGGAGTTGCTCATGCAAAATTCAAGAATATTGAAGTTAGCCACCCATCACCTTGAATTCATTTCCGTCTAACAATGTCCAATTGCCCACTCCTTGAATAAGCTGCCCATATCAAGAATCTGGTCAAAAGTAGAGAGTCTACATAGGTAATCCCAGTGTGCTTCAGAGAAGTTTTAAAACATCTGAAGACCTGATAGCACCTGACCCATTTCAAAGACTGGGTTCTGCATCAAAAAATGTCTTAGATGCTCAGGGGCTTATAGTCTGCTGTGTCCCCTTTCATGACCAGCAACTCTTTCGTAAATTGTTTATGAAACTTTCTCCTTTGAGTGACACATAAAATGTGACATAGCCTGTTCTGGTGGTATCTCCAGACCTTATGAGGTGAACAGAATATAAGAAGTGTGAGTCGCTTCATTTCTCTCACCACTGCAGCTCCCTGGCCACAAGGATCAAGTATTATGGGAGTAGGATGCTTGACTGTGATTTGGTTCAACAATTGCTGTTGAGAGAGTGGCCACAGGGTGACCATGAATTCCCTGACCTTACTGTAATATAACTACTTCCTGGATTGTCTCAGAGGTGGCCAGTGTCACCTCCCTTAACCCAGAGGGAGCCTGGGGCTTACAAAGACTCCTAAAGGTCATGCTTGAACCAAAGCTACCTGGATCCTAAAAACCAGGGTGAGAACATAACTGGCTGCTGGTTAGCAAACATTCAGATGAAGGAAATTTTCTTTACATATTTTTCCTAGTCAAAATCATAGAGAAAAGAGATCAGACATGTGAGCATACCCTGCAGCGTTAAACTTACAAATTAGAAATTTTACTGCAAAAAAAACGTATTAGGGGTATTAAAAAAAAAAAAAGTGGGAATGTTTCAAGAACCTTCCTTGGTTGTGGGAATCAGATAACAAACCCGACTTGAGTTCCTGAGCATGAGTTTTAATTTTTATTTTTCCAGGAAAAAGAAGGAACAGGAAAGGTGGGCAAAATGGCAGAAATTGAGCAGCCATTCCTTTACGCATTCATCCAGAATCATTGCTAAGGGGCCTAGAATCATAGGGACACTTAGAATAATTGCAATACTCAAAGTAGGTCCTACTCCTCCCGGGGTGGAAGGAAATGATCGTGACACTGACATTCTAGCAATGCTGCCTAAAAAAAATTCACTTGTCCAAGAGCCATACCATGCAATTCATTTGGGCAGGGGGCTTGAGCTAAATCTACACCCTATGTTTTCCTTGTTTATCACCACTACGCCATGTCTCTTCCAGCTTTTTTTTTTTTTTCCTCTGTCCACCTGTGTAAATTTCTATAATCTAGAGAGAAATTTTATATTTTTAGATTATGTTCAACTATCATGGCTAAAAGTGCCTGAAGGCTTTGGCTTATACCAAAGAGACACTTTTCAAAAATCATTTTAATTTCCTTGAAAATAATTGTAATTCTCTTGAACTCTTCAAAATGTTTTCAGAGGGGCAGAAAGGTATTAATTTTTTTTTAAGTTTATCCCATTGTATTCCATTTTTATTTGGAAATAACCAAAAAAAGACAAACATGAAAATGAGGTACAAATTTTCTGTATTTTAATTTTCCTCTGACAGCCATTGCCCCTGTATTTGTAGAATTTTTCTGGTGTTTCTAAGTCACTTTTTTTGCATTTTATTTTTAAGCTGATGGTAAGCTCTTCCTACTTAATTATTCTAAAATAACTAGGAAGAACTAAATACCAAATATTAAAGTAATAATTGGAACAACTTAAGGGTCAAATACGTAGAGAGACATCTGGAAACTATTACCAGGATTTGTCATGGGGTAGAAGAGCAAGATTATACGGATTTTATTTTTATTGTTCGTCTGCTACTGCTTGTCTGTATTTTCTTTCTTTTTTTCCTGTGATGATTATGACTTATTTTATTTCTAGAAGACAAACATAAAGAAAATAAGCATTGAAAGAAATTAAAAACTACATGACATGGGGAATTCCGCTTGCTTGAAAAGTCAGTGTAAGCTAAGTAAGCCTTGTCTGCTTGATGTTTTCAGTTCTGCATATAGGGGTGGGAATATATATGCTGTTCTGATGAATCTCATCTGCTTTGGACATTTAAATTGCTTTAATTAGTGTGATAGTATGGTTGTTCTGACATTTTTACATTTTATCGTATTCGCAGTAAAGAAGGTGTTTGGGGAAAGTAGAATTTTTCTGACTCTGTGGGTCACCAGGAATTTTTTTTTATCATCTATAGTGTCATTGGTGGCGTAGTGGTTAAGTGTTACAGCCACTAATCAAAAGGTCAGCAGTTCAAATCCACCAGGCACTCCTTGGAAACTCTATGGGGCAGCTCTACTCTGTTCTATAGGGTCGTTATGAGTTGTAATCGACTCAATGGCAATGAGTTTGCTTTGGTTTTGGTATAGGGACATTGGAAGAAGCCTTCATGGTGTAACAGTTAAGCACTCAGCTGCTAACCAGAAGGTTGTCAGTTCTAACTCACCCAGCTACCCCATGAGAGAAAGACCTGGAGTTCTACTTCTGTAAAGATTATAGTCTAGAAAACCCTACAGGGCAGTTGTACTTGAAACTGACTTGATGGCACCCGACAACAACAACATTGGGACATTGGAGTCTGGGTGATGCAAATGGTTAGCACACTTGACTGCTGACTAAAAGGTTTCAGATTCAAGTCCACCCAGAGACATCTCGGATGAAAAGCCTGGTGATGTACTTCCAAAAATCAGCCGTTAAAAACCATCTAAAGCACAGTTCTACTCTGACACACATGGGGTCCCCACAAGTCAGAGCCAACTAAATGGTAACCAATATAGGAACATTATGAAATGCAATCTTAACCAAAAAAAAAAAAAAGTAGGTGGTAAAATAAAAGTTATGTGGAAGGATGGAAGAATGCTATCCCAAAATATTACAAATGATTTAGCAACTTGTGATCATGACCAGGGCATCTAACCGTCATCTGGATGCTTTTTCTTTTATCTATTTTCTATTCTAGATGGGACTTTAAGTTGTGATGCAAAGCTTCCACCTTGTGATCATCCTGTGAATGGCATCTTTCACTTCTTTATTTCTTAAGCTGTAGATGAGGGGATTCAGCATGGGAATCACCGTTGTGTAGAACACCGACACCATTTTATTGAGGTCCAGAGAAAAAATTGCCCCTGGCCGCACATAGATAAAGAAGAGAGTGCCGTATAAGACAGAAACAGCTGTTAGGTGGGAAGAGCAGGTGGAAAAGGCTTTGTGCCTCCCATCAGTAGAGCGGATCCTCAGGATGGCAAGAAGGATGTAAAAATAGGAGATTATAATGGTCAGGCTACTGATGACTAGCACAGCTCCAGCCACAATGAAGACTAACAACTTGTTGATCCATATATCAGCACAAACAAGAGAAAGAAGAGGAGACATGTCACAGAAGAAATGATTGATAATGTTGGAGTGACAAAAGGGTAATTGAAAAGTAGCTATTGTGTGAGTCATGGTGTTTAGGAATCCAATGGTGTAGGGTCCAGCCACCAACTGTATGCAGAGTCTCTGGGACATGGCAATGGAATACAATAATGGTTTGCAGATGGCCACATAGCGGTCATAAGCCATGGATGCCAAGAGAAGGCACTCAATGGCCACAAAAAAACCAAAGAACCACTGCTGCAAGGCACATCCCAGGAAAGAGATGACTTTCCTTTCCTCGAAGAAGTCAGTGAGCATCTTGGGGCCGATGACTGAGGAAAAACAGATGTCCACAAAGGACAGGTGGCTGAGGAAAAAGTACATGGGTGTGTGAAGACGGAAATCTACCTGAATAAGGAGAATCATGCCCAAGTTTCCTGTCATAGTAACAAGGTAAAAAAACAAAAAGAGCAAGAAAAGGAAGACCTGCAGCCGAGGGTGGTACTTTAAGCCTATGAAAATGAACTCTGTGATCCTCGTAGAGTTTCCATCAGCCATTGGTTGGCTTTTGTCTCTATAGTGAAAAAAACAAAGAACTGATAACTCATGCAATTTAAATTTCTTAAAATAATAACATAATACAAAGGAAAAAATTAAAGGTTGAATTTACTTACGAACATTGATGTAAAAGAAGTCTCAATAAAATGTTAGCAAATCAAATACATCACCGTCCTAGAAACATGACTTAACTGTTTTTAAGAGAAAATTAGAGTTTAACTAAGAAACAATTCATCATTAGAACACCTAGAAAATTATTCACTACATTTATAGATTAAAGGGAAAATAATTTGAAATAAAAGTTTGAAAATAATTTGATAAAATGCAGCCATCGAAAATATCTTTTCACCCCCAGATGCTCTGTTAACCCAGAGCTAAAACCACTCCCAAAGCTCATTCTTCAGACAAAGATTAGACTGAAATATGAAACATAAACTAATACTCTTGAAGAGTGTGCTTCTTAGCTTAGTCAGATACAGGAGACCAAATGGGCGGCTCCTGCTCAGAGACGGGATGAGAGGGTGGGAGGGGACAGGAGCTGGTTGAATGGACACAAGAAACCGGGGTGAAAAGGGGGAGTGTGCTGTCACATTATAGGGACTGCAACTAATGTCGAATAATAATATGTGTATAAATTTTTGTGTAAGAAATTAACTTGAGCTGTAAAGCTTCACCTAAAGCACAATAAAAAAAAAAAACTTTTCAAATTAGAAGTAAAAAAGAACAATTTAACTTAATAAAGAGAATCTTCCAGAAGTTTTGAGAATGTGCAATGGTAAAACATTAGAAACAGTGACATTATAACCCGAAACTATCTAAAGATGCCCATTACTTATACTGTTTAACATTATTCTGGAAATCACTGTCAAAACACTAAAACATGAAACACAAGAATTGTAGAAGGGGGGGGGAATGATTACTATTTGCAGTCAAAATCATCATCCACATAGAAAACACAAAAGAATCAACTTATAGGATAAATTGTTAGAAAAAAAAAATAAGTTCAACAACGTAGTAGGATAGAAGATGTATTTTAAAAAATCAACAATAATGACATAAATTATAAAAGAAAAATTTTATGTATTATTATCATAGCCATCAAATTGATAAAATAACCAGGAATAAGCCTTACAAGGAATCTTTCAGTATTTTTATGAAGAAAAATATAAATTATGAAATCTTACTTAATCAAAGGATGGAATTTCCAAATAAGCAAAAAAGAAATCTATTTTATGGTTCAAAAGACTTAATTGTCAAGATCAATTTTCTTCTGAGAAATGAAATTAACTCAGACTTGGAAATTAAAAACCTGCTTGACCATTCTTCAGACTGGAATAACAGATTAAGCCAACTGTGAGGTTAACAGGAAATATTTCTCCAACAGACATGCTGCAACTGTGAAGTGTCCTCACAACCTTTTTGTTGAGTGACTTCTGCTCTCTTACTTACTGAGAAACCTTATTTTCTAAAATCAAAAAACAAAACAAAGCAAAAAAACCTGTTACCATTGAGTCTATTCTGACCCATAGCAACCCTATAGGACAGAGTAGAGCTGCCCCACAGAGTTTCCAAGGACCACCTGGTGGATTTGAACTGCCGACCTTTTGGTTAGCAGTCATAGCACTTAACCACTATACCACAAGGGTTTGCTCTAAAATCATAGTATTCCACATCTGTCTTAACTTTGTAGCTTCCAAAGAAACAGGGCCGTTCATCTGCTTTGTGGTTTGGACCTAATGTTGACCCCTTTACGTATGGTCCAGGTTTGATATAAAAATAAGCCTATCACAATTTTGCTTCATTTTTAAATTTCAGCTAAAGACCACCCTTCTCAAACTTTTAAAATAATTCCATGTGTCCTTTGTTTGGTGGAACACTCAGGGTTCATCTGGTGTGAAGTCTCCTTCACGGTAATGGATCAATGACCCTGATTTGGTCATTCTACAATCCTCCTCTGGGGTGTCTTTTGCTGATTGGGCTAGGACATTCACTAAATTATTTTGTAAATTTAATGTAAATCTAACCAAAACCTCAAAATAATTTTTTTGAACACTTCATTGTGTTTTAGGTGAAAGTTTACACAGCAAATTAGTTTTCCATTCAGCAATTCAAACACAAATTGTGCCATGACATTGATTGCTATCCCCACAATGTGTCAGCACTCTCCGCCTTTTCCATTCTGCTGCCTTCCCTGTTTCCATCCCCCCAGTTTCCCTGCCTTTCTTGCCTTCTAATCTTTGCTTTGGGGCAAATGTTGCTCTTTTGGTCTCATATAAAGGAGCACATTCCTCACTAGTGTCTTGTTTATTTTATAGGTCAATCTATTGTTTGGCTGAAAGTGACCTCCGGGAGTAGCTTCAGCTCCAGATTAAAAAGTTGTTTTAGGGCAATAGTCTTGGGTTCCTACAGTCACTCTCTGTCCAGTAAATCTGGTATTTTTTATTAATATGAGTTTTGTTATACATTTTTCCCATTATAACCGGGACCTTCTACTGTATCCCTGGTCATAGCAGTCAGTAGTGGTAGCCTCGCACCGTCTAGTTCTTCTGGTCTCAAGCTAGAGGAGGCTGTGGTTCATGTGGGCCATTAGTTCCTGTGGACTGCTTTTTTCCTTGAGTCTTTGGTTTCCTTCACTCTGTTTCTCTCCAGATGGGAGGAGACCGATAGTTGTTCAAAATAATTTTTTTTCTTTTTTTAATTTTTATTGTGCTTTAAGTGAAAGTTTATAGATCAAGTCAGCCTCTCATACAAAAATTTATATACACCTTGCTGTATAATCCTAGTTGCTCTCCCCTTATAGAGACAGCACACTCCTTCTCTCCACTCAGTATATTCAGGTCCATTCAGCCAGCTTCTGACCCCCTCTGACCTCTCATCTCCCCTTTAGGCAGGAGCTGCCCACATAGTCTCATGTGTCTACCTGATCCAAGAAGCTCATTCCTTATCAGTATCAATTTCTATCCCATAGTCCAGCCCAATCCCTGTCTGAAGAGATGGCTTTGGGAATGGTTCCTGCCTTGGGCTAATGGAAGGTCTGGGGACCGTGACCTCCTGGGTCCTTCTAGTCTCAGTCAGACCATTAAGTCTGGTTATTTTACGAGAATTTGAGATCTGCATCCCACCGCTCTCCTGTTCCCTCAGGGGTTCTCTGTTGTGTTCTCTGTCAGGGTAATCATCAATTGTATCCAGGCACCATCAAGTTCTTCTGGTCTCAGACTGATGTAGTCTCTGGTTTCAAAATAATTTTTAATTAAGCAATCTGATTTTTAAATTTATATGGAAGAAAAAATGATCAAAAATAGCCAAGACAATTTTGAAAAAGAAAAAGAGAGAAGATGTGCTACACCAGATATGAACACATATTATAAAAAAAAAAAAAAAAAGCTGTAGCAATTAAAACAATAAAGTGAAGGTACTAGAATAGACAAATAAATGAACAGAAAATTCATAAGCAGGCCTATCTATGCACATATGTCAATTTATTATGATAAATGTTTTATCTCAAGTCAGGAGAATAAAGATTAATCATAAAAAGCTGTTGGAATATATGGATGACCATTTGAAAAAAATAAAAAATATTAAAATTCTACCCCATGCTACTCAAACTAACAAATTCTAACTATAAATATATGAGAAGAAAATAGTACAGAATATTTTTATGATTTTGTTGTAGGGATAGTCTTTTTAAACAGAACATAAAAATTACATGAAGTAGATTTTGATAAATTGACTATATTATAATTTTAAATGACTATATGACAACCAACATAAGTCAAGTTAAAACAAACAGACTGGGAAAAAATATTGCAACATATATTACAAAGGGTTAAAATCAAAGCAACAAAGATCTAACACAAGTCATCAATTCAGAACAGCAGAAAATTCATTGGAAAAATTGGTAAAGGATATATAATGACATGCCACAAGAGAGGAGACTAAAAGATCCAATAGGCATGAAGAGAAAATGCTTAATTTCTTTAATAATCAGGCAACTCAAAGTAAAACAACCATGGGATACTATCCATAATCATCAAATTGAAAAAAAAGAAAGGTGAAAATATAAAATACTGATGAACCAGTTGCCATCAAGTTGATTCTGACACATCACAACCCTACATGTTTCAGAGTAGAGTGACTCCATAGGGTTTTCAATGGCTGTGACTTTTTGGAAGCAGGTTGCCAGGCCTTTCTTCCAAGGTACTTCTGGGTGGCTTTGTACTGCCAAGCTTTCAGTTAGTGGACCAGTGTTTAACGATTTGCGCCACCCAGGGACTCCAAAAATACTGATGAGGGGATAGGAAAAGGAATAATCACTCATACCATGATGGGGGGGTAGTGGTCCTCTGGGTGGCAATTTTTCAGGAACTATTGTTTTTTTTTTTTTTTCAACTATGCATGTCTGATGACTCAGCAATTCCACTACTCACTATGTACCTGGGGAAAACACAAAAAGAAATAAACAATGATGCCCATTTCAACATTGTTTAAAATGATGAAAAACTGGAATCTATCTAAATATTCTCCAAAAGAGGAAGGACAAAATAAATGTTGGTATATTCTATGGAATACTGGACAGAAGTTTAAAAATGAGGTAGTACTACAGGTATAGTCATAGTTATTTCCCAAGGAAGGATAAGCAACTTGCAGATTGCTGTGTACAGTGTGAATTTATTTTAACTCAATATTGTTTTAATTATAGTTTCATATAATGTGTGTAAATAAAACCATATCTGGATGGATAGACACAAAGTGAACTGTCATTACCTAGTAGAGCAGAGAGGCAAGGAACTGGCTTTTGAGTTGATAATCAAAGGGAACTCTGTTTACTTGCAATTTTAAATTTATGTTATAAAGAGTAAGTACACAGCTATAACCATTTTAATTAAAAAAATCTAAAACAAGTATTTAAGATATTTCACCAATTAGAAAAAGAAAGAAGACAACTACAATCAATTTGTGATAGGAATAAGAAGAGGCAAGAAATGTGTGAAGTTTAGGAGGTACAAAGTGAAAAATAAACAAGCGCAAACTATCCCCTCAAAGCTCTGTAATTCTAAAAAGTCTAGAAAGCTCCAGCCCCAACCTCTCTCTTTATAAGAAAATGGAAGCTCCAAGATGTCTGACCCAAGACCACAGAAATAGTGGTAAGAACACAACAACTTTCCACCATGTAGTGCTGACAACTGGACATGACTGGCTTCAAGACCCAATATAGTTGAGGCTACCATAAGAATGAGGGAAGGAACAGTATCTGTAGAATATTCAAGATTTACCAGACTCTGGACCTGGTGTTTTACAAATGTCAGCTCATTTCATTTCCATGCAACCCTGAGTAAGAAACATTTTGTCATTCCCATTTTACAGAGGAGGCAAATGAGTCCTTTAGTGTGAAGGTAGTGCCTAAAGTCCTGAGCTAGTATTTCCGAAGAGTGCTCTGTGATTATAACACCACCCTGTCTGAATCCAGAATCTCTATTCTCTCAACAATTACACTGTCCCAGGAAAAACCTTTAGGTCTCTCAATGCCCCAGCCCAACCCTGCATCCTCTTTCTGGGATAAAGAATCCAGCAATGTCCAGACGCACCTAAAATGGGCTATTGACTACAAAGAAAATGATGATGTCCCAGAGAAATCGTGTATAGGGTTCAAGTCTGCTCAAGGAGCGGAGTTCCCAAATGTCTTCAAATAGTGCTCCCATTTATAGTTCCCTCATCATCCTCCACACTTGTGCTTCGATTATGATGCTCATAACTCAATCAATCGTCTACACTGATGGCACTACACCTGGAGTGAGCAGCCCAGCCTCTTTTCTGTTCAGGGCACAGTCACTCTACCAATATAGTCTAAGAAACAATGAGGTCCTTTGGGTTTGAATAGGGATTTAAATTGACCGTAACCTATTTCTACATCTTGCAAGACTTTATGTCCTGCTCTATTTGGTGCAGCATTCTAAATAGTTATGATCTGACAATGGCTATTTCTATGTGTACCAAATAAACACGTTTTAAATATCACTCATTTGCATGTTTCCATACAACCACTTAATTTGTTTTGAGCTTGAAACAGGTTAAAATTTACCTAACCATATATTCCTGTGAGTTTCTTTTCTTCTTCAGAGATGACAAAAAGGACTAAAGCTAAGATGGAGTATAAATTTTAGTGTTTTCCAGCATGCAAGCCCCCAACCCCACCTGTGCCTCTGCACAGAGAAGAGATCAGGCCCTAGGAGTTACTCGGTTTTATTCTTAATCTCCCCAAGGAACTGGAAAAATCCCACTCTGAAACAAATTAAGCATCTTCTTCACTTGGATAAAAGTTTACAGAAGAAGTTGCACCATTTTTTTGTACTGGAATAAAGTATGTCCCCAAAGTATGCCACGCCTTGGGGATTTTATTATTGAAAGGAAAAGAAATTAAACTCTTAAAAAATCCATTGGGATCAACTTATTTATGTTTTTGACTAGGTAAATCTCCCTCCCCCCTTATTTTCCTAACCTCCTTCCTAGACAAAGAAATATCCCCTTAAACTTGTGTGCAATGATGTAACAACGGCTGAGTTTTCCCCACAAGAAGTACCACAGAATTTCTGCAACTGCCACCAGGATGCCTTTGATCCCCTATCTCCCAAATGCTTTGCTTCTTTGAACTCTGAAACCAGAAGAAATGAAGGTAAACAGCAGCATTTACCAAGTAATGCTGAGGAAAAAAATCAAACTAAGCAGAGTGATCTTACTGTCATTCATAATCTTGGCATCCACGTATGTCCATCAATTCATTCATGGTTTTTCAATACCACATCCTTTTAAGATAGAATGTCAGCAGGAAGATGTCCTCTTGACTTAGCCATCCACACAAACACATATACTGTAAAATGCCAAAATGGGACTGAATATTCATCAATCCTCATCTCCTCTCCTTCTGTTTCAGTGGAAGAAACATAAACACACATACACACACGCACACACACACATGCATGCATGCAAACATTTTTCCTTGTTTTTTAGTCTTAAGGGTTTTTTTTTTCCAAATCTAATATCCTGCTCTTTCTCAGGTGACTAAATATTATTTCATAACTCTGTGTGACTTGTTTTCTCTTTCTTCGTTCTTTAATGAGGATAGATCAACACACAAGAGTATTTATCTAGTGAGATTCTATAGAGGCAGGATGAAGCCTTTGCGTTACAACTTCACAACCTGAACTTCTGACCCCCAGAGAGACACATCAGTACTTCTCAAAATTTAATATGACTATATACTACCTCCACTGCCCATCTATCAGTTTGTTGAACTGTGGTGGTTTGTGTGTTGCTGTGATGCTGGAAGCTATGCCATGAGTATTCAAATACCAGCAGTGTCACCCGTGGTGGGCAGACTTCAGTGAAGCTTCCAGACTGAGACAGACTAGGAAGAAAAGCCTGGTGATCTACTTCCGAAAATTAGCCAATGAAAACCCTTTGGATCACAGCAGAATACCATCTGACGTAATGCTGGAAGATGAGCCCCCTAGGTTAGAAGGCACTCGAAACACACAGTGGCAGCAACAGTGGACTCGAGAATACCAATGATCATGAAGATGGTGCAGGACTGGACAATGTTTCATCCTGTTGTGTATGGGTTCACCTTGAGTCACAGCCAACTAGATAGCAACTAAGAATAACAACATCTACTACCTGGGGTCTTGTTAAAAATGCAGATTCTGATTGAGTTGATATAGGATAATTCTCCATTTCTAACAAGCTCCCAGATGATGTCAGTAATGTTGGTAAGAGCCCACACTTTGAGTAGCAAAGATACACGAGATACTAAAAATAAGGAGTCCCAGAATACAGTGCTCTTGCTAACTCTACTTCGAAGTCTATACTTTATTGATGAAGGCTCTCCTATACAGAATAACATGTGGACAATTCCAACCTACTCATATAATACTCTAGAATGTATTCTCATTGCCTTAAAAACCAGTGCCTGAACAGCACATAGATAAATGCTATTTTCTGATTGATTCTGATCCTGAATCCCCAGATACATGAGCTGTGGGTGAAATATTTCCCTACCTTGTTTAGAACAGTTGGGTGGGTTGTTGTATTTTATGAAAGAAATCTTGGGGTTAGACACTCAAACTTAAAATTACTTTGCAGTGGTATTGTGATAGTTCATCTTCTCTTTAAGACTGATAGGAAAACTACTGAATCAAAATGTATGAAGGAGTTCCATTATAACTGTAAGGTATTTCCACATAAGACTGAGAGAAGTTTTACCAAGAAACGCAAGCCTGGTGCTGCATTTTTAAGCTTTTATTGACAACTCTTACACAGAAAAGTACGCAAAACCTAAGTGCACAGCTCAATGAAGTATTACAAAGCAAATACACGTATGTAACCACCACCCAAGTCAGGAAATAGAATATCACTACCATCCATATCGGAGCCCTGGTGAAGCAGTAGTTAAGAGCTATGGCTGCTAAACGAAAGGTCAGCAGTTTAAATCCACCAGCCACTCCTTGGAAACCCTGTGGGGCAGTTCTATGCTGTCCTATGGTATTGCTATGAGTCAAAATCAACGTAACAGGTTTCTCTGTTATTTACCATCCGTATTATGTTTGTGAAGTTCATCCGTTATTGAATAAATCTCCAGATCTTTTATTTTTAATGCTAATAGTATTCCATTAGATAAATATTCAACAGATGATTTGTACATCCTTTTGAGCTTGGTCATTCGAGTCGTTCCCAGCTTTTAACTTAGGAATTTTTCTCCAATGTACATTCTTCTCCATGTCTTTTGGTATACGTGAGTATGTAATTATATTTTTTATTCCTCTTGGAAATATACCTGGGAGTAGAATTGCTTAGCTACAGTGTTCGTGTACGTTCAAATCTGCCGATAACTCAAGTTTTCCAAAGTGGTAGCACCACACTCCCATATGTAGTGGGTGACAGGCTGTGAAGTCTGGGGGCAAAGCAGTGAACATACAACATCCTTGGTCTTATGAATCTCACCTCCTATAGGGGAGACACAGACAATGAGTAAACAACTAAATAGAAAATATTTGGGTATTGTTAAATATCTCAAAAAATAATGAATAAAAAAAGGAAGGTGGTAATTGGACCAGAGAATTGTTTTAGGTACCAAGGTCCAGGAAGGTTTCTTTGATGATATGACATTTGAGTAGACTTAGATCAAGTGAGGAGTGAACCACGGATACTGCTCCAAGTTGAGGAAACAGCAAGTGTAAAGGCCATATAAGACCCTAAGCCTGACTTCCTCCCACAAGGGGAAGCCTCCGGTGGTATACACACCATTGTAGGGAAGTGTGCTTCGGATGGTGATAAAAAAGGAATCCAGCTGCACTTTTTAAGGCTACCAGGACCCTCACCTTTAGTTCAGTTTTGTTTTGCTTTTATCTTGTTTTCATGGCCCATGGGGGCTTGGAGTGACTTAGAAACAGACCACAATTAGTCTGGCAGGAAGTCACTTGGAAGACTTTATTAACATATGCAGCAAAGAGTGACCTGGCAAAAAGGCAACAAGTATTTTAATCTATTCTCAGAATTTATTATTTTTATTAGCACTCATACTCATACAGCTCATAGTAAATTTCTTCCCCTAACAAAGCACTGCATAATCTACTCCTACTTTCAGTCCTCTCCATTCCCAGAAACGCCTACATCACACAATAGGATGAAGAAACATATACTGTGGATCAGGGTAAATTAGCTGCAGCCTTTGTCCTCTGTTCTGGGAAATTCAGAGGCCCCTGTTCCTGTTTTGTGCAGGGCTTTTTCTCCTTTTATAATCCAAATAATGATATCCAGAATCTGTGGAAAATCATATCATAAAATAGAATGTCTTCATTTTTTCCCAACCCCTCAATTCCTACCCTCTTTAAAGAAGCCTTTCTTTACCGTCTTTTCTAACATATGCCATTTAAAATTCCATCTTGGCTCCTTGACTTTTTTTGTCCAATTACCATGGATATGTATTTTTTTTATTTATTTGCTTGTCTTCTTAATCCACTTTATGGATTGAATTTTGTCCCCCAAAAATGTGTGTTAATTGGCCAGCCCATGATTCTCAGTATTGTGTGATTGTCCACCATTTTGTCATCTGATGTGAAAAGCCTATATGTTGTAATTCCTACCTCTGTGATGTCGAGGCAGGATTAGAGACAATTATGTTAATGAGGCAGGACACAATCTACAAGATTAGGTTGTGTCTTGAGTCAATCTCTTTTGAGATATAAAAGAGAGAAGCAAGCAAAGAGACACAGGGACCTCATACCACCAAGGAGCAAGAGCCAGGAGAAAGCGTGTCCTTTGGACCCAGGGTCTCTGTGCTGAGAAACTCCTAAACCAGGGAAGACTGATGACAAGGACCTTTCACCAGAGCCAATAGAGAGAGAAAGGCTTCCCCTAGAGCTGGTGCCCTGAATTCGGACTTCTAGCCTCCTAGACAGTGATAGAATAAATTTCTCTTTATTAAAGCCATCCACTTGTGGTATTTCTATTATATCAGCACTAGATAACTAAGACTCTCCACTAGACTGTAACCTCATGAGTACTTTCCTTCCCAATATGCATAACACAGAATAAAGTATCTGCCACATAGTAAAAAACATAGTAGGCACACTTAAAATTTTGTTAAGTAACAATTGCAGCAGTCTTTGCCTCCCTGTCCCCCTTAATAGAATGGCATCTTACTGCACCTCACCCCAACACATTACCCAACACAGAGAGCCCCACTGGTAGAAAGCATGTTGAAGAAACATGCAGACAAAAAAAAAAATTAAATGGCACACGAGATTATTTGTATCCTTTCATAGGCATTGGACTAAAATATCTTTTAATAAAGTTCTTCCAAGATCACACAGAGTGTGGATCTGCTTGAGTCTCATACCTATATAAATCACATGTGCAATTCCCTCATCTCCTGGATTCATTGCTATGTTCTGGCAAAGGAACATGGAGGGCAATTAAAGAATATCTGGAGAAAAAAATGTGGGACTAAATTACAAGGTCATGGGCAATCAACTGAGTCTTCATGGCTGTTTGGTTCATCACCTATAAAATTGGAATTAACACCCTACATACAACACAAAAGTCAGTAAATAGTAATAACTACCATTTTATTAAAGAACTGCATGCATTCTTAACTTTTACAGTGGCAAAATCCCGAGATGTTTCCATCCTGTTATGCATTGAATTGTGTTCCCCCAAAACATTTATCAGCTTGGCTAGGCCATGCTTTCTGGTATTGTGTGCTTGTCCACTATTTTGTGATCTGATGTGATTATCCTATGTGTTATAAATCCTAACCTCTATGATGTTAATGAGGCAGGATTAGAGGCAGGTAGGTTAATGAGGCAGGATTCAATCTAAAGGATTATGTTGTATCTTGCATTAATCTCTTTTGAGGAGTAAAAGAGAATTGAGCAGAGATGAGAGGGACCTCATACCCCCAAGAAAGAAGCGCCAGGAGCCGAGTGTGTCCTTTGGGCCTGGGGTTCCTGCACTGAGAACCTCTTAGACCAGGAGAAGATTTATGACAAGCACCTTCCCCAAGAACTGACAGAGAGCAAAAGGCTTCCCCAGAGCTAGCATCCTGAATTCAGACTTCCAGCCTCCTAAATTGTGAGAGAATAAATTTCTCTTTGTTAAAGCCACCCATTTGTGGTATTTCTATAGCAACACTAGATAACTGAGACACAGCCCCAAAGGGAATAGTGGATATAAAAGCCCTTTGTACAATGTCTACTCCAAACATAAAGATAATATTTAGAAAGTGCTACATACTGTTAGAAAAATAGACTTTATAACAGTTTATATTTAAACAAGTTGAGGTCAAGCTTGCAAACAATTAAGCGAACTCAACAGCCTGGATGGCAAAACTGAGGTACTACTAAGTTCAGTGGCTGTGATTCTTCCATTATATTCAGGATGTAACAAAGAACTTCTCATTTTCTAGTCACAAAAGCTTGAGAATATTTTCTAAATTTGGGTTTTTTTTTTTTCTAATCCATTCATCTCAGTTTAAAGTTCTAAATCTTATTCCTACTGAATGAGGAATTAGGAAACAGAATGAGAAAATTATTACCTAAAGATGTCACATGACTTGTCAATAAACAACAACAACAGGGAAAAAAAAAAAAACGTTGTTGAGTCAATTCTGAATCATAGTGACCCCATGCATGTAGGAGTAGAACTGCATTCCATAGAGTTTTCGATGACTGATTTTTCGTTAGTAGATTCCCCAGCTCTTTCTTCTGAGGCATTTTTGGGTGGACTTGAAATTCCAACCTTTTGGTTAGCAGCCAAGTGTGTTAACCATCTGTACCACCCAGAGTTTTTGATTTGTCAATAACACAGAGGAATAAAGAGTGAATCTCCACTTAAATGTAGGTTTCCCAACATCGAGCCTGGTGTTGTTTCCTCTATAATACATTACCTTTCAATTTATGGCACAAAGTATATTCTAGTTTACCTACGTATCGGAAACTTCTTCCTTTCAAATGTCCTTCTGAATGAATCTTTTACCTCCTTGTTTCTCAGGCTGTAGATAAGTGGGTTCAACATGGGGGTCACTACTGTGTAGAACAATGACACCACCTTACTGACGTCCAGGGAGAAACTAGAACTGGGACATACATAGATAAAGAAGAGTGTCCCATAGAGGATGGAGACAACCATCAGATGTGATGAGCAGGTAGAGAAGGCTTTGTGCCTTCCATCAGCAGAGCCAATCTTCAGGATGGCAGTGATGATGTAAATATAGGAGACAAAGATGATCACACCACTGAGTACTCCTAGGGCTCCAGCCAAGATGAAAAGTAAATTTTTATTGACCTGGGTGTCTGCACATGCCAGGGAGAGAACAGGAAGAAGGTCACAGAAGAAGTGATTGATGGTATTTGAACCACAGTACGGTAGGCAAAAGGTAAAAGCTGTGTGAGTCATGGTGCTTATAAGACCCACAGCATAAGGTCCTACCACTAGCTGTACACAGACCCTTTGGGACATAATGAGTGTGTACAACAAGGGCTTACTGATGGCGGTATATCGGTCATATGCCATGGAAGCCAAGAGGAAACATTCGGTCACTACAAACTGACCAGAAAACCATATTTGAGCAGCACAACCAAAGAAAGAAATTATTTTTTTCTCCACAAAGATATCAGTCAGCATCTTGGGACCAATGGCAGAAGAGGAGCAGACATCCACAAAGGACAAGTGGCTGAGGAAAAAGTACATGGGAGTGTGGAGTCTGGAATCCATCCAAATGAGGGTGATCATCCCCAAGTTTCCCAGAAGAGTGACAAGATAAACAAAAAGAAATACGAGGAAGAGAAGAACCTGGAGGTGGAAGTGATTTGTTAAGCCTGTGAAAAAAAATTCAACCACCAAAGTTTGATTTCTGTAATCCATTTTTCTGATCTAATCTGTTATGAGAAAAAGAAAGAATTTTTTCTTTGCAGTAAATTCATAATTAAAGGCTTCTTAATTTTGCCTATGAAGTTAGCTTTCATTTTTTGTTACATAGATAGCATAGGCTGACAGCCAAGAGACTTGGGTTCTAGTCCTATTTGTCCTGCTAACGATCTGAGTGACACCAGCTGAGAGACTTGGGTTCTAATCCTGGTTGTCCTGCTAACTATTTGGGTGACACTGATCAAGTCACTGAACCTCAGCTCTTCAGATTCCTTCTTGTTTGAAAGAGGATTTTTGTAGAGAATCACAGAATTTTAGAGCTAGATGTGAACTATGAAGATTATCTAAGGCAAATCCTCAAACTTTTCCAGATTACCTTTCTAAAAATGCCTGCCTTTGTACCAAGGATATTTTAAAAAACATTTTAGAGAAAAAAGTATGATGTGAACTTAATGTATTTGGCTGATACTCACCTTCACTCCATGTTGAAAATGAGCAGGTGTTAAGAACATACCTTTCTTCCCAGTTCCCTTGGATTCTATAACAAATTTTAGTTGAATTGTCTGAAAGATAACTTCTGATAGACAGGCTGAGACAAGAGAAGTTGGCTTTGGAGTTGGGATCAAAGTTCTCAACAGTAACTCCTCTCTGATGCCGTCTCCAATCTGCCTGCGTACCATCATATCATGGGTGCATATACCTACTAACCCAGCCACTGTCCATCAAATTTTGAAGTCCATCAGAGAAGGAACCAGTTCTTAAATACTGAGTAAGTGCTGTGACCCAGTTAGCATATCAGGTGCTTAAGCGAGAAAGATAAATTCTTTTTTATATATTTTTTATTGTACTTTAGATGTTTATAGAACAGTTAGTACACATATTGTTTTACGACATTGGTTAACAACCCCACAACATGTCAACACTCTCCCTTCTCGACCTGGGGCCCCCTATTACCAGCTTTCCTGTACCCTCCTGCCTTCTAGTCCTTGCCCCTGGGCTGGTGTGCCCCTTTAGTCTCATTTTGTTTCCTAAGCCTGTCTAATCTTTGGCTGAAGATTAGGAGTGACTCCATTACTGAGATAAAAGGATGTCCAGGGGCCATACTCTCAGGGTTTCTCTTACTGGTCTCTTGTCAGACCAGTAAGTCTGGTCTCTTTTGTGAATTAGAATTTTGCTCTACATTTTTCTCCAGCTCTGTCCAGGACCCTCTGTTGTGATCCCTGTCAGAGCAGTCAGTGGTGGTAGCTGGGTACCATCTAGTTGTATTGGACTCAGTCTGGTGGAGGCAGAAAAATTAATGTTTTGAGAAAGAAAGGGGCACTCCGGGGCATTTATCTCAGAAAAATGAAAACAGGTCTACAAAATAAATTGTACTAAATTTTTAATAGCAGCTTTTTTTTTTTTTTGTAATAGCCCAAAACTGTAAACAATCAAAATGTTCTACAACAGGTGAATGATTAACAAACTGTGGTACACTCGTACCATGAAATACTACTTAGCAATAAAGAGAGACAAAATATTGGTACTCACAACTTGGATGGATCTCAAGGGTATAAGGCTGAGTGAAAAGAAAAAAAAAGGTTGCATACGCTATGATTCCACTTATATCACATTCTTGAAATGGTAAATTTATAGCTCTGGAGGGTAGATTAGTGAATGCCAGGGATTAGGGCTGGTGGGAAAAAAGGTGGTGGGTGTGAGTCTAAAGGGGTAGCACAAGAGCAGACCTTTGTGGTGACAGAAGAGTTCTGTATCCTGATAGTGGTACAAGAATCCACACATGTGATAGAATGACATAGAACTATACACACGCAGTATACCAATAGCAATATCCTGGTTCGATGTTGCACTGTGGTTACATAGGATGTAACTTCTAGAGAAAACGGGGTGAATGACATATGTACTCTCTGTAAAACTTCCTGTGAATCTATAATTATTTTAAAGTAAAAAAAGTTTAGGGGGACAAAAAAAAAGAATGAAATAGAAGGGAGGAGAAGGGAACTGAGGACAATGACAAAAAGGGGTAACTGAGGACAAGAAGCATGTATTTTAGTCTTGGAAATAATCATAAGGATTCCAGCAGCTCAGTCACACAAAAATATTCACAGGATGTGGCAGAAAAGAAGCTTTCACAGAAGCCTAACAACTTGCCTGGTAAGAAAGCTTGAAAAGGGCTTTGGTTAACCAGGGAAATAAACTAAATGAATTAAATCAAATGAAAAGCTGTTGACCTCTTGTGATCGGCAGGGCAACGGGACTTGGAAAATAAAAGACTTGGAGGCACTTAATTTAAGATTAGTCAGAAAAAACGTTAAAGGATTTTTAATATCTAGGAGTTGGAATCAACTTGACGGCAACAGGTTTGGTTTTTTTGTTTGTTTAACCTAGAAACATTTCAGGTAATTAATTTTTTTCTTACTTATTACTCAAGGAAGATACAAAGTATTTAAAATGTCAGAATAAATTTCAGATTATGGAAGAGTCTTATAACATCAAAAGTAGAATATAAGCATCTGTGATCTCAACTAATTGTAAACAAAGATCATGAAGTAGATACACCATTGATAATTGTGGTGTTTTTAAAACGTATTCAACTTGAAATCCTGCATGAAAGTAATAGATGCTGATCATGGAAAAGCCTATTAAGCTGTATTTTTCGGAACCTTACCCAATTCCAAGTTAATAATAGAGAAAAACCATGCTACTATGTATGCATGTGACTTTGAGCATGAGTAGGATGACAACTTACGTCAGTTGATTCGGAAATCCGTTTTGTACTTATAATGCTCAATCTAGGAAACTGAAGAAACCAGAACTCGGGGAAACAAAGACCTCTTTAATTCTAACATTTTACAAGCCCGTAAATCTTCGAAGACATTTCAGTATCTCTATGCCAAACACAAAATTCTACCAAAATATATATTCAGGTGAGGTAATTGAGACCAAGAGAGCACAGACTAGACATTATGATTTGTACCAAATTATTCTCCAGGGTAAGCTTACAGATTAGGTTTGCCCAACTTCTAAACCCATTTTTGCAACCCTGGCCTCCTGAAAGCAATTCAGGAAATCATTTAACACACGTCTGAAGAAACAGGCCCCTAGACTCTTTGCCTGCCTGCATCAAAGTAAATTTTTAAAGTAACAGTTCCTGATATGAAAACAAATTACCCTATAAGTGGTGACTTGTCATTCCTCTCAGCTTCTTCAAGTGTCTAGGCAGATAAACAATATGGAGATGTCATCTTAAAAGCTGTTCCTTCCAGCCACGCTTTAAAAAAAGAGTTCGCTGGCTCTCAATTCTGCATAACACAAGAAGTTTTCCAGTAAATTGGAGCAAACTCCCTTAAGGAACCAGAGGCTCAAGAGATTAAGCCTAAAGGGATGGTATTAAAGTTACGTTTTGAGAAAATAATTTGGGGGCTTGGAATCATGGGCAAATGCACAAAATAAACCTTTCTTACCCTTTGGGGCTGCCTCTCCCTTAGAGATTCTAGTACGGAGCCTTCCATAGCTGCATGCTGAGCACCAGCACATGGCCCTAGGCAGATGGAAGAATTCTAAAATAGGTCCCTTCCTCAGAGAGATTACAGTCAGAAGGGGAGTCAGAAGACACACGGGAGGAGTTACAAGGAGGGTGGGATCGCTGTAACCAGTAGGGTTTGGACATGATTTCATGACAGTGATGAATCTCAAAGGGAGGCTAAGAAATCAATAAATATAAATAAAGTGGAGAGAGGATTACTAGGCAGCAATGGACAGCTACAAATTTGGACGGCATCTTTGAGAGACAAAGAGTTGGACATATTGGCTGTGTGAAAATTTCCAACTATAAAGGTTGTAAAAATACATTTGAGCCAAGACTTCATAAATATTTTAGCAGTAGGCAAAGGAGTTTGAACTTCTTTCTGCACTCTCTGAGAACTCTCACAAGGTATTTCAAAATCCACCACCAGTTGCTGTCGTACAGATCTGACTCGTGACGACCCCTTGTGTGTCAGAATAGAACTGTGCTCCATAGGGTTTCCAGTAGCTGATTTTTCAGAAGTAGATCACCAGGCCTTTCTTCTGAGGTGGACTCAAACTTCCAACTTTTCGGTTAGCAGACAAGTGCTTAGCAAACAAACACATTAATGTTTGCACCCAATAGAGATGATATTTATTCACATGAAATTTGCTGCAGGATTCTAATCTTGTTACTAGTGATGCTTACTTACAGTGCCAAGCACTCTCAAAGTGCTTTTAGAGTAAAACCTCATTCAAACATCAAAACAACCCAATGTAGTGAATTAATAGAAAGACTGGAATCCCTTACCTCCCCTCCTCTCAGTCCACTTTCTGTTCTTGGAACAAGCAAATCATGATCCTACCTCAGAATTTTTTCTGTCTCTTCTTTCTGCTTGCAACACTTTTCCCTTCAGATATCTGCACACGTTACTTCTGCACTTCATTCAGGTCTCTATTAAAATGTCCCCTTATCAGAGAGTTTTTTTCTAATCATCCTTTGAAAAGAGTACAGCTGACCCCACCTAAACCGTCATTCACTTCTCTTTTCCCAGTTTTATTTTTTCTTCAAAGCAATGACCATTATCTAACATTAAATTGTTATTGTATCTCCCCATCCCTCAAGAATGAGTATAGAGTTTTGGGGGTTTCTCCATACTATATGCATAGCTTCCAGAATAATGCCTTGAAGAATAGATGCTCAATATATATTTTTAATTAAATAAATGAATGAACAAAGAATTCGAAGAGGGTGGCTGTAGGGAACAAGTTGGGAGATTAATCTAACTTCTTTTAGGAGTTGGGTAATGAAACCATTCTGTGAGAATGAAAGGAATTAAGGATATGTCTTTCACAGAGAGTCCTAGGTAGACTGAACTTGGATGAGTAGGATTTTTATGGGAAGGAGAGAAGTTGAGTCAAGGTTGAATTCTAAGTGCTAGATTTGAGAGGCTGGAACAATGCTCATTCTATGATATCTTTCTAGACCTCAATTGTCTACTTGGTTTTTCACTTTTGCCTACTACTTCTACTGCTACTACTTCTGTCGCTTATTTCTACCAAGGCCGTGCCTGACCCAGGAGACTGGAACGAGATCTCACACCATGCAGATCATTAGACTTTAGAGATCTATGTCTATTTATTTGTCTTTAAAACCAGTTGCCACCCAGACGACTCTGACCCATGGCAATACCATGTACATCAGAGCAGAGCTGTGATCCACAGGATTTTCAGTGGCTGGTTTTCAGAAGTAAACACCAGGCCCTTCTTCTTAGGTGCGTCTGGGTGGACCCAAACCTCTTAACTTTTTTACTAGCAGTAAGTATGCTAACTGCACCACATAGGGACTGCCTAGAGACTACATTCTTGTTATTAGCTGCCTTTGAGTTGGCCCCCAACACATGGCGACAGATTTTATTGGTTGATTTCTCAGATGCACAATTCCAGGTCTTTTTTTACTAGTCTGTCTTAGTCTGAAGCCTGTTCAATATCCCAGTGAAAACTTTAAATAGAATAAATTAGGAGGGCATATTGGTGAAAAGGAGAGGGGCCCTGGCGGTGCTGTGGTTAAGTGCTTGGCTACTAACTGAAAGGTTACCAGTTCAAACCACTAGCCGCTCCTTGGGAGAAAGATGGAAATCCTATGGGACCATTCTACTCTTTCCTATTGAGTCACTATGAGTCAGAATCAACTTGACAGGTAATTTTTTTTTTTTTTGGTTATTAGTGAAAGGAGAGGGACTCATGGGCTTGTGTGATGTATCAGGTACTTGAGACATGTGCATGAAACAGTAGCTATGAGGATAATGGGATTTAATGGCTATTGCTAAGCCATTGATCCTCTACATGAAAGGGAGAGTAACAAATAAGTAAAAGCTAGGTGTAAAGGCCAGGAGAACTCTTTGATTACATAGAATGAAGCTTTCATCTCCTTCAGGTGTGAGAAGAGACCAACAACCCCGCTCAGGATTTAATAATCACAGTGCCTGAACTTCAATGGCAGTTAAATGGCTAAATAAGGCAGGTCTCTTATACCAAGGTCAGTATGCAGGGTTCCAACTCTGGGGATGAGCACATTACAGTGGATACCTCTAAGGATTTTGACTCCTCAGACTCCTCTGAACCTTCTGAGCCTTTAGACGAGGCTCACCCCTCCTTATTAAGAACTATCATTTTTCCATGATGTAAAAAAATGTAGAAGTCTCTCTCCCCAAGGCAACATGTGCCCCTCTCAGAAACCCACTTCCCCTGGCCACTACGTCTGTATCTGGAATAAAGTCCTAGCATAATGCTGATGGCAGAGGGCTCGACTTTCTAAGTGAGGAAATAAACTATACCCTCAAAGGAAGTGCAAAAACTAGCTAGCATGTACTAGCAGTATGTGTAGCACAAGATTATGAGGGTGCTTGATTAAGGGAACCAAAACATAAAATTGAATAGAAAAGAGTTTTTGACTTGGAAGCACTCTCCCAAGATACTTTAATGACCACGCAAGGACCCCAGGAAAAAGTGGTGGTACATGTGTAACAGGAAAGATGGTGGAGAAAGAATTAAAAGGCTCAAGGACATGGATGTTCTGACTATACTGTCTATGGCTAAAAGACCTACCAGATGATTATGTTCCAAGGGAAGGCTCAGAAGAAACACAGTTAGTCAACACCATAAGGAATATGATGGTCAGAGAGACACCAGTATCACTAATACATTTAGCGGTACCTCTCTTCTCTAGACCATGACTGGCAGTAGGAGACAGTGTTATAGCCCAGCTGGCTGGTAACAAGGGGGATAACAGGATCTTCAGACAATAGAAGGTGGTTGGTAGCATTTCACTATCAGATTCCAGGGGATTGTAATTATGGTAATGATCTGCAAGGTTGGAGTGGCAGTCAAGGGTGCCTGAACCACGGAGAGTAATAGAGATATTTAATAGTATATAGCGCACCAAGGGACAGGTAAAATAGATGGGCAGCTAACAGCTATCCACCTGTCACCAGAAGAGAAAATCAAGGATGGATACAGGGAGGCTAAGGGTGGTCATTCCAGTAAAAAGTCATGATTCCTTACCCCGTTTCTGAACTTAGTTCAGACTCATATCCATTGATTAAGAAGATAACTGGGTTCCCTATAAAAAGGACCCTGAAACACCCTGGCAAATTTAAGAAGTATTAATACTTTCAGTCTTTCCAAATTTTCAAAGGTAACTGTACACAGAAAAAGGAGAATACACAGACATTTCAAGGACTACTGAGCACAGAGGCTGCATTGGCATTCATATCTAGAAATGCCAGGCATAATATAACAAATATGGAATTGATATACTTTGCAGTTGACAGAACCCCCAACACTGAGTCCTTGGGTATGGGATAAGAGCTATCATAGTTGGAAAAACCAAGTGAAAGCATCTGCCACCAGCCAAATAGAAAATACAAAAATAATATCAGGGAAATGGCAGAGATTAGTGTCACCCTTAAGGATGTAAAGGATGCAGGAATGACAGTCCCCATCATAACTCCATTTAATTTACCAAGCTGACCCTCAGGAACTGGATAGATTCTGAAAAGGCTGTAAAATACAAGTGAGCTCAAACAAGTAGTACCCCCACACTCAGGTGCTAGGCCAAATGCTATGCTTTTGCAGTAAGACATTATTGTGGTTTCAGGTACAAGTTATAGCTATTGATTGAGTGAATGTGTTCTCCTCTATTCCAATGAGAAAAGAGTACCAGAAACAGTTCACATTCAAATGGAATGGACAATATGCATTAACAGCTTTGCTCTGGGGCTATGTGAAGTCTCATGCACTCTTCATCATACAGTCCTAAAAGATCTGTACATTTAAACTATTCTATAAAACTGCACATCGATCCATTATATCAATAACATTAAGTTGACTGGGTCAGGTGAGCACAGATGGCTAGCATGATGGAGGTCTTGATAAGACACAGGCACTCCAGAGAGTAGGAGATAAATTCTGTAAAGATTTAGCATCCTGCTACATCTGAAAAAAAGTTGAGAAAAACCATTGCCATTGAGTCAATTCCGACTCATAGCAACCCTACGGGACAGAGTAGAACTGCCCCACAGGGTTTCCAAGGAGCACCTGGTGGATTCACAGGGTTTTCATTGGCTAATGCTTTTCAGAAGTAGACTGCCGGGTCCTTCTTCCTAGTCTATCTTAGTCTGGAAGCTCAGCTGAAACCTGTCCTCCATGGATGACCCTGCTGGTATCTGAAAACCGGTGGCATAGCTTCCGGCATCACAGCAACACAAAAGCCCCCACAGTACGACAAACTGACAGACACGTGGGGGTCACTGAAAAGACAGGAAAGAAAGAAAAGACCAAGATGGATGTCAGAGGAGACTCTGAAACTTGCCCTTCAGCGTCAAGCAGCTAAAAAAAAAGGAAGAATTGATGAAGTAAAAGAACTGAACCGAAGATTTCAAAGGGCCCATCAAGAAGTAAAGTATTATAATGACGTGCAAAGAGCTGGAGATGGAAAACCAAAAGGGAAGAACACGCTTAGTGTTTCTCAAGCTGAAAGAACTGAAGAAAAATTCAAGCCTCGAGTTGCAACAGTAAAGGATTCCATGGGGAAAATATTAAACAATGCAGGAAGCATCAAAAGAAGATGGAAGGAATACACAGAGTCATTATACCAAAAGAATTAGTCGATGTTCAACCATTTCAAGAGGTGGCATATGATCGGGAACCCATGGTACTGAAGAAAGAAGTCCAAGCTGCTCTGAAGGCATTGGCAAAAAACAAGGCTCCAGGAATTGATGGAATAGCAATTGAGATGTTTCAACTAACAGATGCAGCACTGGAGGTGCTCACTTGTCTATGCCAAGAAATATGGAAGACAGCTTCCTGGCCAACTGACTGGAAGAGATCCATATTTATGCCTATTCCCAAGAAAGGTGATCCAACCAAATGTGGAAATTATAGAACAATATCATTAATATCACAAGCAAGCAAAATTTTGCTGAAGATCATTCAAAAATGGCTACAGCAGTATATCAACACGGAACTGCCAGAAATTCAGGCCACTTTCAGAAGTGGACGTGGAACCAGGGATATCATTGCTGATGTCAGATGGATCCTGGCTGAAAGCAGAGAATACCAGAAGGATGTTTACCTGCGTTTTATTGACTACGCAAAGGCATTCGACTGTGTGGATCATAACAAACTATGGATAACACTGCAAAGGATAGGAATTCCAGAACACTTAATTGTGCTCATGAGGAACCTTTGCATAGATCAAGAGGCAGTTGTTTGGACAGAACAAGGGGATACTGATTGGTTTAAAGTCAGGAAAGGTGTGCGTAAGGGTTGTATTCTTTCACCAAACTTATTTAATCTGTTTGCTGAACAAATAATACGAGAAGCTGGACTATATGAAGAAGAATGGGGCATCAGGATTGGAGGAAGACTTATTAACAACCTGTGTTATGCAGATGACACAACCTTGCTTGCTGAAAATGAAGAGAACTTGAAACACTTACTAATGAAGATCAAAGACCACAACCTTCAGTATGGATTACGCCTCAACATAAAGAAAACAAAAATCCTCACAACTGGACCAATGAGCAACATCGTGATAAAGGGAGAAAAGATTGAAGTTGTCAAGGATTTCATTTTACTTGGATCCACAATCAATAGCCATGGAAGCGGCAGTCAAGAAATCAAAAGACAGATTGCATTGGGCAAATCTGCTGCAAAGGACCTTCTGAAAATGTTGAAGAGCAAAGATGTCACCCTGAAGACTAAGGTGCGCCTGACCCAAGCCATGGTATTTTTAATCACGTCATATGCATGTGAAAGCTGGACAATGAATAAGGAAGACCAAAGAAGAGTTGACGCCTTTGAATTGTGGTGTGGGCGAACAATATTGAATATACCATGGACTGCCAAAAGAATGAACAAATCTGTCTTGGAAGAAGTGTGGCCAGAATGCTCCTTAGAGGCAAGGATGGCGAGATTGCGTCTTACATACTTTGGACATGTTGTCAGGAGGGATCAGTCCCTGGAGAAGGACATCATGCTTGGCAGAGTACAGGGTCAGCGGAAAAGAGGAAGACCCTCAATGAGGTGGATTGACACAGTGGCTGCAACAATGAGCTCAAGCAATACAACGATTGTAAGGATGACTCAGGACCGGGCAGTGTTTGATTCTGTTGTGCATAGGGTCACTATGAGTCAGAACTGACTTGACAGCACCTAACAACAACGACAACCTGGTGGATTAAAACTGCCAACCTTTTGGTTAGCAGCCATAGCACTTAACCACTATGCCACCAGGGTTTCTGAAAAAAAAATAATAATAATTAGGTCTCCAATAATCAGCCATAGGCTGTGACATCTCCTCCAAAGTAGAAGACAAATTATTGTATCTTGTGATTCCTTCCATGGATAGGAAAGCAAAACAACTGATGGGCCTCTTTGGGTTCTGGAAACAATATATTCCTCACCTAGGAATACTGCTCCAGCATAGGTGATGAGAAAGGATGTCAGCTGTGAGTGACACCAGAGTAGGAAAGGGCTCTGCACGCACAGGCTGGGTGCAAGTAGCCCACTACTTGATTGATATGATCTGGAAGACCCTGCGGTGTTGGAGGTATCAGTGGTGGACAAAATACTGTGTAAATTTAGTGGCAAGTTCCAGTAGAAGAATTCCAATGCAGGCCTCAAGGTGCTGGAGCAATGCCATTTCATCTATAGCAGAGAATTATACACCATTTAATAAACAACCCCTGGTGTGCCACTGAGCTCTGATAGAAGCAGAATGCTTTATCGTGGGATACCATGACTTTCCATCGTGAGCTAAATCCTATTGGCTGACCTACCAATAATGCATTATATGATGAAAATGATATATTGGGGATAAAAAATGAGCTATTATTGCATCAATATCCCCGCCTCGTCTCACAAATATGGCTGTCTGAGTTAATATTACATAATTAGCTTAAAAGCATAAATGACTAATTTAAATAAGTACATGTTCTGGGCAACATGATACCAGTAAAGCCCACAGAATACCAACAAGGACAGTGTTTAACTTAAAGTCTAGTTTCCAAATAAAGTTGAGTAGTCTGTACCTTAAGCTTTGATTTTGCCAAATCAGACAACAAATAAAACTGAAATCATATAATGAAAATACTTTAATCTTGAATCTTTGGTAAGGTATAATGTCCTAAAAATATAATACTGGAGCTAACAAACACGCACACACAGTTTATTCCACCTGAATTTTCCATCTTCCTTGGTAAAAATTTCATTCCAAGCTTTGAGCTCTATCAGTTTTTATCAACACTTTTGTTATCAGTACAAAGTAATAAATTGAAAGGCCCTCCAGGTAATATTCTAAATTCATATATTATAAAGGAACAACAAACCCATAGAATGAAAAACTGAGAAACGTGGGAATATAGATGCTAAGAGCTTCTCTGTTTTGGTCAATATTTGAAGAGATGGCATTCACAGGATTCTGAACATATTTTGTAAAACCATAGTCCTCATTTTACAAATGAAGACATTGAGATCTAAAAATGGTATAAGATTTACCTACTTTTAATCCTCTTGTTATTGACAGTCAAGGTTTAGACTGGCATCTCCTCTTCCAAGTAAAGTTCTCTTTTCCATACACACTTGAGCTTCTCCAACTATAGAGTAGCAAAAGCTGTCCTCTAAATTACCTACCTAGCAGAAAATTCTTCCTAAAGAACGTTCTCCTAAATGCATCCTTTATGTCTGTGTTCTTCAAGCTGTAGATGCTATAGTTCAACATGAGAATCAGTGTGGTACAGAATGCAGAAACCACTTTATTAGCATCCTGAGATGAACTTGAATCGGGCTATATATAAAGAAAAAAGGTGCCATACAAGACGGCCACAGTAGACAAGTGTGAAGAGCAGATGGAGAAAGCTTTTCTCCTCCCATCTGCCAACTGGATCTTCAACATGGCTTTGAAGATATAGATATAGGAGACCAGGATGAGTATTCCTATTAATGCAGCCATGATGAACAGAACCAATTTATTGTTCTGGACATCAGCACATGCCAGGGAGAAAACAGGTAGAATGTCACAGAAGTGATTGATCACATTTGGACTGCAATGTGATCAAAGTGAAAAGTAAAAGTCTCATGGCATAAAGCCTGACCATCATCTGTACGCAGGTCCTCTGGGACATGATGACTGCGTACAACAAAGTATTACAGATGGCAATATACTGATCGTATGTCATGGCTGCCAAGAGAAAACATTCAGTTACTATAAACTGACCAAAAAAACACATCTCCCAGCACAACTCACAAAGGAGATGATTTTCTCTGCATAAAAGTGTCACACAAAGTCTTTGGAGCAACAGAGGAAGAGGAGCAGATATTCACAAAGGATAAGTGGCTGAGAAAAAAGTATACAGAGGTCTGGAGTCAGGAATCCACCCAGAGGAGGGTGATAATCCCCAAATTTCCCCCAAGTGTGACAAGGTAAACAAAGAGAAATATCAAAAGAGAACGATCTTCTGTGGAAGACGATCCTGTTTAACCCATGAAAAGAAATTCAGTCACTGCTGTTTGATTCTTAGCTTCCATTGTTGACCGATAATCCATTATAAGAGCAAGAAAAGCCTTTTAAAAAAATCAATAATTAACAGAGCTGTAAATCTTTTTAAACCACTAGTTGCAACCAAAATTTATTTTCTTAAGATACTATAAATATTTACTTTTATAGTCCAATTTTTTTTATTGTGGTATACGTGTTTTTAAAAAACATTTGTCATTCTTCACATGTGCAATTTAGTAACATTAATTGTATTCTTCCTGTTGTGCAACCATCTGGTATAATAGTTCAATTTTTTTTCATTTTATGCCAAATATTTCAAACATGTAAAATGTTATACAGATGTAAATAGCAAACATCCATGTATTCGCTACTCCAAAAAAAAAAAAAAACCAACTCATGGCAACCCCGTGAGTTTCAGAGCAGAACTACACTCCATGGGGCTTTCAATGGCTGTGATCTTTCAGAAGTAGATTGCCAGGACTTTCTTCCAATGTGCCTCTGTGAGGACTCAAACTGCCAACCTTTCAGTTAGTAACTGAGCCTGTTAACCATTAGCAGCATCCAGAGACCCAACATTCTAATACAAACCTTTAAACTGCCACTGTTCATTGAATGCAACATACAGAGAGGGAAACTGACTTTAAAAAATACATATATTAAAATCTGGAATTCATGCATTTGTTCATTTATCTCTTTTTTCACAAATTATTTTGATCACCCTACACACTGTGGCTAAATCCATGCAAAAGGCTAAGTCCTTGTGAAGCAGACCTTACTTTTCATTCAGAAACCAAACTGTGAATGAATATGTGAATTATTAATCAATACACTTGTATTATTAATAAGTATGTGCTGCCAGAAGGACGAACAAATCTGTCTTGGAAGAAGTATAGCCAGAATGCTCATTAGAAGCAAGGATGTCTCAAATACTTTGGACATGTTATCAGGAGGGACCAGTCCCTGGAGAAGGATATCAAGCTTGGTGGAGTAGAGGATCAGCAAAAAAAGAGGTAGACCCTCAACAAGATGGATTGACACAGTGGCTGCAACAATGGGCTTAACCATAACAAGGATAATGAGGATGGCACAGGACTGGGCAGTGTTTCGTTCTGTTGTACATGGGGTCTCTATGAGTCAGAACAGACTTGATGGCACCTAACAACAACAACACCACATTTGTGTATTAGTTTCTTAAGGCTGCTATAACAAATTACTACAAACTTGATAGCTTAAAACAACAGATATTTACTCTCTCATAATTTTGGAATCCAGAAGTCTGAAATGATGGTATAGATAGGATCATTTTCCCTCCAAGGGCTCCAGGAGAGAATTTTCTCTTGCCTCTTCCAACTTCTCATGGCTGCTGGCAGTCCTTGACTTGTGGCAGCATACCTCCGATTTCGGTCTACCTCTGTCTTCACATGGCCTTCTCTGGTTTCTGTGTCCTCTCCCCTTTTTTATGACACTAGTCATTTTAGTCATTGGATTTAGGGCCCACCCTGATTCAGTATAATCTCATTTTAATTTAATTACATCTGCAAGGACTGTATTTCCAAATAAGGTAGGTCACAATCTGAAGTTCCAGATGGACATGAATTTTGGCAGGACACTATTGAATCCACTACAGTGTAAATGTATAGCACCTCAGGGAGCAAGAAGTGCTATGCAGAAAAGAAAAAAATCTCAGGTCAATTGCCACCATATGTGAGAACATCACAGAAGAGAAACAACACAGGGCTTAGAACCAGGCAAACCTAGGATTAAACTCTGGCTCTTAGTCTTTCTAAGAATATAGCTTTGAGTTATGAACTGTATGTTAAAGAGAAAATAAGAATATTTATCTCACAAAGCTCATTTAAAGAATGAATTAAATAAAATATGCAAAAAAAAATTGTTGCATCAAGTCAATTTTGATATTTAGCTCAGAGAGCCCATTTAAAGCATGAATTAAGTAAAATATGCCAAAAAAAAAAAACAAACTGTTGTGTCAAGTCAAAATCGACTTGTAGCAACCCTATAGGACACAGTAGAACTGCCCCCATAGGGTTTCCAAGCTGTGGCTGGTGGATTCAAACTGCAGACCTTTTGATTAGCAGCCAAATTCTTAACCACTGCACCACCAGGGCTACAAAATATGCAAAGTACCTGAAAAATAGTAATTTAATTGCTCAGTAAAAGCTTATTCCTGGTCCTTTTCTTCTCTCCTCCGGTATTTTCCTGACTCCTAGGCCAGTATTTGTGGCTCCATCATAATAATTCCATAGTGCTATAACATCCCTTTGATGCAAAATTTAGCAAATATATTATTGCTCAAAATACAGTGGACAAGTTAATGAAAGCAAATCTGCTTTACTAGTATTTGTATTCCCAGTGTTTATCATGGTGCCTGGAAGCTGAAAGGTATTAGATGCTTGTATAAATGAATAAGAGGGAAAGAATATTATCGTTAGACTTTCAACCACATTTTTTCCAACCATACACTATCCCTGGGGAGTACTATTGTACAACTATGAAAACAACATATACATCAGCCTGTTCCTTAACAAAGAAACACGGAGAGGGCAAGCAAACCAACAAATACACAAACGAAAATGAAGTAAATGATGTAATCTCAGGTGATACTGTCATTTTATTTAGATATGGAGTCTTTAGGTTGGAGATAATATGAAGAAACATATAATCTTGTCTTCAAATACCTAAAGAGCTATTATGGACAAAGAGCTACTAGGGACAATGGAGGTGTTATTCTTTTTCTCTAAGTACCCCGAAAAGGTAGCTAGAGCTCTGGAGATTGAAGTTATAATAATGGCAAATTTAGGCTTTCTCTGTTTTAGGCTCAAGAGGGTAAGAAAATATTCAACAATTAGAAAATTGCAACAATGAGTAACTGCCTTGGGAGTTACAAAGATGCACATCACTTAAGGGGAGACATGCAGACAACGACTGGACAATCATTTGTCAGGAATATTGAAGAATAAATGAAGTTAAGGGATTGAAAAATTTATTGGTGGAACATTTATATCTTTGAGTTTCTCTCATCTTATTAATTACGTTGTTCTAATTCAGAGTAATGAAATTACTTTCATTACTTTCTCATATTTCATATGAATACAATTCAAGACATTATAATGAAAAGTAGACTAACAATATTTATAAATATCTGATCAATATTGCTGACTCACAATAAGACCAACAGAAAACCAGGATGTAGGACACTATGGAACAGTCATCTGAATACTAAAGCCTGGTTACTTAACATATGGTCCATGGACCAGCATTACCAGCATCATCTGGGAGCTTATTAGAAATGAAGAATCTAAAGTCTCACTCCAGGTCACCTAAACCAAAATCTGCATTTTAACAGGACTACACATCAAATTTTGAGAATCACCGGTACAGAGCCACTTTTCTCTACATGTGAACCTCCCAGTGAATTATCTGTATAAACAGAGACAATATAATGTCATTTGCCTATGACATTATGTTTAAGTTTGTTATATTGGCATAACTGTAGTTGGCAACTTTTTGTAGTTGCCAACTATAGTTATGCCAATATAACAATTCATCTTATATAAACATAATTTTTGTAGTTGCCAAATACAGTTAAAACAACCTAAATGCCCATTAATGGATGAAGGGGTAAACAAAATGTGATACCTACATACAGTGGAATACTACTCAGCGAGTAGGAGAAATGAAGTCTTGATGCATGCTGCAATATGGATGGAGCTGGAAGACATGATGCTGAGTGAAATCAGTCAATCACAAGAGGATAAATATTGTATGACTTCACTTATATAGAAAGACCAGAAAAGGAAAATGTATAGAGAACAAAGTTCATTAATGATTACCAGGGGCTGGAAGGAGGAAGATGAGTGGGGTTAATGGTCACGGAAAAATCATATTGGTTGAGGGTAAAGTTGCACAGCTAATTATTGTAATACTGTCAATAAATTGTACACCTGTACAAAGTTGAACCGGCCAAAGTTGTGTATGACATATATATTTACAACAATGACCAAAAAAAAAAGAATAGCTGCTGAGGCTGCTTACGTATAACCAAAAACCTCTGAATTTGATTCCTTGGTTTGGAGGTTTAGAGTCATGATTTCATGGAACATCCCAGTTAATTGGCCTAATAACGTGTTTAGTGCTTCTATTCTGCCTCCTAGTTCATTATGTAATGCCTGGTGTCTCAAAAGCTTGAAAGTGGCCATCCAAGTCACAGTAATTGGTCTCTATTTGCCTGGAACAATAAAGGGAGAAGGAAAGTCAGGAATAGGAAGAGGAGGTGGAACGTGTGGCTAATTGCCTCCGTGAACAATTGCCTCCTTTTCCATGAGACCAGAAGAACTGGATAGTGCCTGGCTACCATTCTTGAACATTTTGATCAAAGATTCTATCGGAGAATTTTAATCAAAAGAGGGAAAATGCAGAATAGAATTTCAAATTTTCACAGACCCCAGACTTTATGGAGACATGGTGACTGGATGAATCCCTGAAACTATTGCCCTGAGATAATTTTTAAACCTTAAACCAAAAAAATGTCCTCTGAAGTCTTCTTAAAACCAAACAATATTTTAGCTTAGTAAAAAATGTCTGCCCTGAGCATTATGCTTTTTTAAGGACTACCTACATGGGATCAAATTGACAACGGCAACTCCAAAGATTGAATAGGAACCTTGGGGGAGAGGCATTGAGTTTATATTAATGAAGGAGGAAAAACTCAGAAAAGGACAGTGAGAATTCTTGACTGAATTGTACATGTAGAAACAGTTTAATCAGTGTATGTTTTGCTGTGTATATTCTCAAAAACAAGAACAAAAAAAATTTTTTTTTTAATTTGCAATGATGGAAAAAAAAATAATGATAGAAGTGGGAGAAGAAGCAGTATGGAACTTATTGCAAGCCTCAGTGGGAAAATAATAGTGTAGGCTCTGCGATTCAGGAGCAAGATCATGGCGATTTATAGCAGAAAATTTTAAAGCTTTTGAGGAAGAGCACCTGGTCCATTTCTGGGCCCTGGCTATGAGAAACTCTTGGACATGGACACTATGTGACCATGCATCCAGGCCTGCCCATAATAGGCCCGGTTCTGTCAAATCCTACAATAAACAGAGTCAGACAGGCCCAGCAGCAATCTCTCATTGAGTGGAAATAGTGTATCTGGATTGAACCCAAGTAGCACAAAAGGACATGAATAAGCTACGTCTCAAACATGTGTGAACAAAACCTCTTCCAGCATACCTCCAGTGCCATTCCCATTGAAGTAATCAATGTTAACAGATCGGTATATATTCTCTCATAACTCTCCCCATGTTCAGTTCACATGTGCATGTATACACATGACATTTTATTTACGGTGTAGGCTTTCACCTTTTTTAATGTGATCAGTGCTGCACATTGATTTTCAACTTGATTTTTTTTCACCAAACAATGGCTATATACAATAGTTCTGTCTAGATCAGTCCATAATATCTAATTGATTCTTGTCATTAGCTGCACATCTTTTCACAGAAAGAATGTACTTGCCTCTCGTGATGGGATTCAAATTTATTTCCTTTATATTTGTCACTACACAAAATGCTGCAATATATATAATAACATGCACTGGTATTGATGGTTCTGTAGTATAGACTTCTTATGAGAGATTTTGCAGTCACAAGCTATGTGAATTTATCATTTTAAATAGAAACTATCAAATTACTTTGTGGAAATGGATCAAGTCATACACTCAGCAGCAAATAATAACAATGCCCATAACCAAATAGGAACTTCCCAGCAGAAAACGCTGTCAATGTTTCCTCTGATGGATGAAAAGGCCCTGCATTGGTATTTTGAACGACAGTTAATATTGAGCATTTTTCATACATTTTTGCATTAAAATGTGGTAGACCTTCAATGAGATGGATTGACACGGTGGCTGCGACAATGCACTCAATCAAACATACCAATAATTTTGAGGGTGGTGTAGAACCATGGAAAGTTTTGTTATGTTATACATAGAGTCGATCAGACTTGAAGACAATTAACAGCAATCATTCCCATTTTAGAGAATTGTGTTTTTTTTTTTTTTTTTGCCCATTTATATATTGTTTTTACTTTATGATTGTGAATTTGTGGCTATTCTTTGAACAATAGGAATATGATCCCATTGTTTGGCACATGTATTACAAATATTTTCTCTTGTTTTATGACTTGTATTTTAATATTGTTTGTGGTACTTTGATATTTTCTTTATAACTTCTAGCTTTCATGTCTGCTTTAAAAAGTATTCGCCCAAGATTATACAAATATTCACTTATGTTTTCTTCTAGCATATTTTGACATTTATAGTCTTAATCCATCTCAATATTATTTTGTTCATTTTTTAAATTATCTGGTAATTGGCAGGACCAGGATTTACATGCAGTCTCCAGTCCCCGGTCCATGATCTTTTTACTACACATTCTGCATCAACACCTATGGTACAATTCAAATTGAATTCCATTTTACCTATGCAATAGAATGTTTTTTTTTTTTCTTTCAAACTTCCTCCTGAATGCATCTTTTACCTGTTCATTTCTCAGGCTGTAAATGATGGGGTTCAACATGGGGATTGCCAAGGTATAAAATAGGGAAATCACTTTATTGATATCTAGGGAGGAACTTGAGTTAGGCAGAACATAATTAAAGAAAAGGGTCCCATATAGGATAAAGACAGCTGCCAGATGAGATGAACACTTGGAGAAGGCTTTCCACCTCCCATCAGCAGACTGGATCTTCAAGACGGCTACCAGGATACAAACATAGGAGGCCATGATGATCAGACCACTCAGAACTACTATAGCTCCAGCCAAGACAAAAAGCACCAACTTGTTGATCCAGGTGTCTGCACATGCCAGGGAGAGCAGTGGTGAAATATCACAGAAAAAGTGATTGATGATCTTTGGACCACAGAAGGGTAAGCAAAAAGTCAATGTTGTATGGGTCACGGTGCTCATAAAAGCAATAGCATAAGGCCCTACCACTAGCTGCACACAGATGTGCTGGGACATAATAAGTGTGTACAACAAGGGCTTACAGATGGCCACATACCTATCATATGCCACGGAAGCCAAGAGGAAACACTCAGTTGCCACAAAGAGACCTGAGAACCACATCTGTGCAGCACAACCCAGGAAGGAGATGCCTTTTTTCTCCACAAAGATGTCACACAGCATCTTTGGGGCAATGGAAGAAGAGGAACAAATATCAACAAAGGACAAGTGGCTAAGAAAAAAGTACATTGGAGTGCAGAGTCTAGAATCAGTCAGTATCAATGTGATCATTCCCAGGTTACCCCACAGTGTCATGAGATAAACAAAGAGAAGCAGAATGAAGAGAATAATCTGCTGTTGGAGATGATCTGTGAGGCCCAAGAAAAGAAATTCAGTCACTACTGTCTGATTCTTATCCTCCATTAGTTGTAATCTATTATTAAAAAAAAAAAAAAAGATTTTTTTTATTATAATAAATAGTCATTAACAGTTACAAATAGTCTTTTAAGCTAACGACAGGTTGTTTTAAACAGGTCTATAAGAGACAAGGAAACCCTGGTGGCGTAGTGGTTAAGTGCTACAGCTGCTAACCAAAAGGTTGGCAGTTAAATCTGCCAGGCACTCCTTGGAAACTCTACAGGGCAGTTCTACTCTGTCCTACAGGGTCACAGGAGGTTTATAAGAGACAAACATCAGAATATTATTGAATTGGAAGGCAATATTCCTGGATACTAGATCTGGGAAGTTGTGCTAAGAGCCTTATAAAACTGGGCAATTCACACTTGATCTCTTTGTATTTAATACCCTGTCCTATCAAACGAGAAGTCCAACTATATGAACTAAAACTCCCTCAAGATCTGAAGTTGTTTTTGACATGAGAATCATTCTCCATGTTTCATCTTAATGTACGATGGGATAATGAAACCCACTTAGGAATACACTAGGAGTCTCTTGGGTGGCACAAATGGTTAAGCACTAGACGACTAGCCGAGATGTTGACAGTTCAAACCCACCCAAAGGCACCTTGGAAGATAGGTCTGGTGATCTGCTTCTGAAGGTAACATCTTTGAAAACCCTATGGAGCTGCTGCACTCTGCACACTTGGGGTTGCCTTGGGTTGGACTCAATGGCAATTAACAACAACGAAGGGGATACACTTCCATGAATAGTGTTAAAACTGATGAGATGTTCAGATTCTAACACTAAATATCTGGAAAGACTAAGTAGAGCAGTTTCTGTCTGTATAGAATGATCAGTACCATCCTAATGATATTAAGGCACCATTCATGTATGTGTTTCTTAATGTCTTCCCCCTTATAAAGGAATGTGGAACAGATAATATAGACAATTGATTGAGAGGTTAGTCATTCTGAAGGTTCAAAGAAAAAAATGACACTTGTTCATGTTTATAGAGAGGCCCTGAAAATGTGAAATCACAAGGGGCACTGAGAACCAAGAATATAAGATGACAGATTGGGAACAAAAGGGAAGAGGGTAGACATTTCTGCTAACCACCTAATTCCCACACAGGAATATGATGTCATGGACAGACTGAGAGGCCCTGCCTTGAAATCGAGTGGTTTGCCATGTTGACCAGTAATTTGCCATGACGATTATATAGGCAATTAACTGTCTGCTACCGATGTTGCTGACTTCTACTCTATTTATTGTCTACCTGTAATTTCTATGAGTTCATGAAGGATATTCATTCAGAAGAGTAATAGAAGTATTTTATTTTACCTGATTTCCCATGCTTTATGTAAACTTCCTTTAAGTCCTTTATCTTGAAATCTATCCGGCAATATCAATTTAGTAATAATATATATAAAATGTCAAATGCATAATATTTTATGCAAGCAAAACTTTCAAGAAAATACTGTTTTTCTGACTCATTAGTAAAAAAAGAACAGACCAAGTTTTTTAAATTACCAAAGGGCAATCACATTGTAAGATAATTTACATGGAAAAAATCTGAATTTTTATAATATTAATAATCAGTTCAACTAATTTCAACTATAAGTCAAATCGAATCTATGTATCACTTTTGAATAATGTAATAATTAATATGTGGAACTAGAAATATGATACTTTCAAATAATACATTCTTATATTCTCGGAATTATTATTTTATCATCACTATTTTTTTATTTGCTTAATTATATGTACAGTATATATCTAGCAGTCACATAGACAATTCTAGGATAATATTAGGATCATTATTCATTGCAGAAATGTTTTTGTTTGCACCTATCCAAATATACGAAGATAGGTGTGTGGGAGTAGGAGGTAGCACAGACCACTTCTAGTTTTAGCCCAACCACTATTTATTTACATAAGTCATATAAATCATTTTGTGTCTTCTACAAAATGTGAAGGATAATCTCTATACCTCTTCATATCTAACATTCTGTGGCCTTAGAATTCTTCATGGGCATTGCAGTATGTCTATTATAAAAAATCAACAGGAAATTCAGTTCAGGAAAAAAAATCACATGAGCCAGTTCTTTAGTATCATAAAGATGTGAGCAAAGTGCCAAAGTCTGCTCTCTTTAGAAACCCTGGAACTAGGAGATGATGTTCCCAAAGTTCAAACTCATTCTGATATTTTGCACCATATTTCAAAAATTTCATGTTGTCCAAAATGCAGTGTACTCACCTTTTCAAGGGTATTCTTTAAGTATCTCTATTAACTGCTTCAAAGAGAATGATCATTTTATAGAAGTAATAATGGAAGATTCAACTTCCTTCATGATAGTACCCTTCCCCAAGAGCATAAGTTTCTAGGCACTTGGTGAAAATGACAAATCCCCTTCTTGATCAACCCGAGAGTAAAGAGGCACTCCTTGACTTGCCCATTGACTCATGTACTGAGAATAAGGGACATTTTCTTGGGAATTTTCAATAATTTAGACCCAGATCCCTGAAGAACTAAAAGCTCAAGAGCCAACACCTGAAGGGACAAAATTAAAGCGATCTCAGTGGCATTTAGGCAAAGTTTTATTCCCCAACTTATTTTTTCTCAAAGAGAGTATTCTTGAGAATACCATGTTCTTTTCCTTTAGGATCCTTCTTGCAAAAAGAGAGCCCTCTTTTCCATCAGTGAACCATGATGCGTTGAAAGGCCAGCACCATCTGGGATGAAGTGGTGTGCTGCCTGGATTCTAGGGCCTCACACTCACTGAGTGTAAATCTCAATTCCACAATTTACTGGCCGGGTCACTTTGGGCAAGACTTTAAACTTCTATGTGTCTCATTCCCTTCATCTTTAAAATAAGAAAAAACAACAATTTCTAGTTCCCAAAGGTGTTCGAAGGATTATATGAAATAATATATTTAAAGCACTTAAAAGAATGTCCACCACAGAATAAGTGCTCATTAACATTATTTATTAATATTAGGAATCTAAAGCATAGTTGAAGCCCTGGTGGCACAGTGGTTAAGAGCTTGGCTGCTTACCAAAAGGCCAGCAGTTCGAATCCACCGGCCTCTCCTTGGAAACCCTATGGGGCAGTTCTCCTCTGTCCTACAGGGTCACTATGTCTCAGAATCGACTCAGCAGCAACAGGAAACAGGAACAGCATCGTTGGGGAGACAATATGTAGCATTTGCTTATCTCAGAGTAATAAAAAATAAATAAAATTCACTCGACATCCAAAGAAGAACAGATCACTGTGACATGGAGTAGATGATGAAATTTTCAGGGAAGGAGTTAGTGTCCAGAAGACAAGTAAAATTTAGTTAAGCTGAGGTTAAGGGGAAAAGCATTCCAGACAGTAGCAATGAGATGAACAGAAGCAGGGAAGGAGGGACAGAAGGAGGGAAGTTATTTTCATGTAAGGGTCACTTAAGAAAGAAGAAAGTGTAGAACTTGTTGAGATAGACTAAACTCTCAGTCACCACCTTCTCTGAGAATCTTTTTGTTGATCCCAACAGAAGATGTGGTTTCTTATTCTATCAACTCCCATAACATTTCATTGGTAACTCCTGTGAAGTATCTGATTGTCCTCAATGGTTTGCACTTGCCTACTAACCAAAAGGTTGGTGGTTCAAACCCACCCAGCAGTGCCACAGAAGACAGACCTGATGATCTGCTTCCATAAAGATAACAGCCCAGAAAATCCTACTGCACTTAGCACTACTCTGCACACATGGGGTTGCCATTTCTTGGGATCAACTCTACAGCAGCAGGTTTTGTTTTGTTTATTAAGCATCCTATTTTTTTTTTTTTTATTGCAGAAGGTTGTCACTAATTGGTGTTATATAAGTATTTGTTGAGCTAAGTCCAAAATATCAATTAAAATATATACCTTGGATTAAAGATGGCAGGGTAAAAGTATATCTTCCTAGTATTCTTCTTAAAACCAACTAAAAACAAAAAATAAAATAAAACATATTTTTCATAAAAAATTATATTTCATTAAATGATTAAGTGATGAACATAAAAAATAATGAGAAAAATTGTTCTAACAGATAAAACTATAGAAAAATGCTTCTTTGGTACATGAAAAAAATAGAAACATGCACTTTGTGACATATAAAGATTCAAGAAAAAGATAAAGTTACATCAGGTGATGGGAAGTAAGCTGGCTGAGATCAGAAAAGAAATTGATGTGAGAAATGTAATTGATATCACTAAGCCGTATACCTGAAAAATGTTGAAGTGGCAAATGTTGTCATATACATTTTTACAACACAACAACAATGACCAAAAATAAATAAATAGAGTAGCTACTGATGTTGCTTGCATACAACCAAACATCTCATGGGACATGTTTTCTTGGTTCAGAAGTTAGCGTCATGATTTCATGGGACATCCCAGTTAACTGGCCTAATACTGTTTTTTAGAGTTTCTGTTCTGCCCCCTAGTTTGTTGCATAGTGCCTGGGATCTTAAAAATTTGACAATGGCTATCCAAAGGACAACAATTTGTTTTTATTTACCTGGAGCAACAGGGGAAGAGGGAGAGTCAGGAATCGAATGAGGACATGGAATGTGTGTCTAATTGCCTCCATGAACAGCTGCCTCCTTTGTCATAAGACTAGAAGATCTGGATGGGCCCCACTACCATTACTGAGTGTTTAATCAAAGATTCTATAGAAGAACCCTGTTCAAACAAAGGAAAAATACAGAACAGAAATTTCAAATTCTCATGGAATCCAGACTTTCTGAAACCATTGAAGCTGGATGAACCCCCTGAAACTTATTGCCCTGAAATAATCTTTAAGCTTTAAACATTAAACCAAAATTGTTCCCTGAAGTCTTCTTTAAACCAAACAATAGTGTAGCTTAGTTGGTAAAGAATGGTTCCTTTCTCCGGGGTCCTAAAAGGTAGCAAGTGGCCATCTAAGATGCATCAATTTGTCTCAACCCACCTGGAGCAAAGGAGAATGACGAACACCAAAGACACAAGGAAAATGTGAGCCCAAGATACAGAAAGGGCCACATAAACCAGAGACTCCATCAGCCTGAGACCAAAAGAACTAGATGGTGCCCAGCTATCATCAATGGCTGCCCCGACAAGGAACACAACAGAGAATCCCTGATGGAGCAGGAGAAAAGTCAAATGCAGAACTCAAATTCTAATAAAAAGATCGGACTTAATGGTCTGATTGAGACTGGAGGGACCCCAGAGGACATGGCTCCTGGACTCTCTATTAGCCCAAAACTAAAATCATTCCTGAAGCCAACTCTTCAGACAAAGATTAGACTGGACTATAAGACATAAAACGACACTGGTGAGGAGTGTGCTTCTTAGCTCAAGTAGACACATGAAACTATGTGGGCAGCTCCTGTTTGGAGGTGAGATGAGAAGGCAGAGGGGGACAGGAGCTGGTTGAATGGGCACAGGAAATACAGGGTGGAGAGAAGAAGTGTGCTGTCATATTACAGGGAGAGCAACTAGGGTCATGTAACAATATGTAAGTTTTTGTGTGAGAGACCAACTTAAACTGTAAACTTTCACACATTTCACAATAAAAAAAAAGAATGTCTGCCTTGAGATTGTGCTCTTTCTAAGAATTATCTATATGTGATCAAATTTAACAACAACAGCTTGAAAGATTAGATGAAATGCTTAGGGGACAGCAATTTTATGTTTATGACAGAGGAATAATTTGGAAAAGAATAGCAAGAACTGTTATACAATATGAAGACTATAATCAATGCCACTGAATTGTTTATGTAGAAACTGTTGAATTGGTATATGTTTTGCTGCGTATATTTTCACCAAAAAAAGTAAAATATATTATTTTTAAAAAAGAAGAAATGACAGTAGCATTAAAAAAAAAAATCAAGTTCAAGTTAATACCACCAGTTGATATAAAGTCAACTCTGACTCATGGTGACCCCACATGTATGTCAGTAGAACTGTGCTCCATTAGGTTTACAATGATGAATTTTTTCAAAAATAGATCACTAGGCCTTTCTTCCAAGGTGCATCTGGGTGGACCCAAACCTCCAACCTTTCAGTTAGCTGAAGAGAGCATTAACTGTTTTCCCCACCTAGGGCCTCTCATTTAATCACACGAGTCTTTAAAAACGTGGATAATCTTTCCTACTTGTGGTCTGAGGGAGATGTAACTACAGAAAAATGGCCAGAGAGACGTAATTTTGCTGCCTTTGAAGATGGAGGAAGGAATCACAAGTCAACAAATATGGGAAGGTTGAAGAAACTGCAAAAGGCAAGGAAATTGGTTTTCCCCTAGAGCCTCCAAAACCAAACACAGTCCTGCCAACACTGTGATTTTAGACCAGTGAAACACATGTTAGATTTCTGACCTACAGAACTGTAAAATAATACATCCATATTGTTTTAAGCCAGATTCGGAAGAGGAGGTAGAACGAGGGATATTATTGCTGATATTAGATGGATCTTGGTTGAAAACAGAGAATACCAGAAAGATTTTTCCCTGCGTTTTATTGGCTATGCAAAGGCATTCGACTGTGTGAATCATAACAAATTATGGATAACATTGAGAAGAATGGTAATTCCAGAACACTTCATTGTGCTCCTGCGGAAGCTGTACATATGCCAAGAGGCAGTCCTTCCCAAACAGGAAAAGGGGATACTACACATTTTGAATCAGGAAAGGTGTGCATCAAAGATGTATCCTTTAACCACACTTAATCAATCTGTATGCTGAGTAGATAATCTGAGAAGCCGGACTATACGAAAAAGAACAGGGCAACAGGATTGCAGGAAGACTCATTAACAACCTGCAATACGCAGATGATACAACATTGCTTGCTGAAAGCAAAGAGGACTTGAAGCACTTACCGATGAAGGTCAATGACTACATCCTTCAGTATGCATTACACCTCAACATAAAGAAAAAAAAAAATCCTCACAACTGGACCGATAACCAACATCGTGATAAATGGAGAATTGAAGTTGTCAAGGATTTCATTTAATTTGGACCCACAATCAGTGCCTATGGAAACAGTGGTCAAGAAATCAAAGGGCATATTTCATTGGGCAAATTTGCTGCAAAAGATCTCTGAAGTGTTAAAAGCCAAGATTTCATTTTGAGGAATAAAGTGCACCTGATCCACTTTTTTTTTTTTTTTTTGACCCAACCCATATTTTCAATCACTTCATATGCATACAAAAGCTGGACATTGAATAAGGAAGACCAAAGAAAAATTGAGGCCTTTGAATTACAGTGTTGGTGAAGAAAAGCAAACAAATCTGTCTTGGAAAACGTACAGCCAGAATGCTCCTTAGAAACAAAGATGGCAAGACTTCTCTCACATACTTTGGACACGTCATCAAAAGGGACCAGTCCCTGGAGAAGGACATCAAGCTTTGTAAAGTAGAGGGTCAGTGAAAAAGAGGAAGACTCTCAGTGAGATGGATTGACACATTGTCTGCAAAATGGACTCAAACATTAACAACGATTTTGAGAATGGCCCAGGACAAGACAGTGTTTTGTTGTCATAAACAGGGTCACTATAAGAAGGAATCAACTTGACAGCACCCAACAACACAACAACAGTGCAAGAAAAGGCTCTATGGTAAGTTCCAGTTACAGTGCAAGCAGCCCTGACATTTGGATCACATGATCCAGCAGACACTATGGGGTGGCAGGTGGTAGTAGTGGGAGCATATGCAGTATGGAATCTATTGCAAGCCTCAATGGGATAATAATAGTCCGGGCTCAGGGATTCAGAAACAAGTTCACGCCGTTTGCAGCAGAGAAATTTATGGCTTTTGAGAAACAGTGCCTGGTCTGTTTCTGGGCCCTGGCAAGTGAAGGAGCTCTTGGACATGGACAACATGTGACCATGCATCCAAGCCTGCCCATAATGAACCTGGTTTTTTCAAATTTTCTAATAAATAGAGACAGACAGGCCCAGTGGCAATCTCTTATAGAATGAAAGTAGTATATCTGGACTGAACCCAGGTAGAACAAGAGGGCATGAATAAACTACAACTCAAATGTGCGTGACTAAAACCTCTCCCTACCTACTTCCGATGCCACTCCCATTGAAGTAGTCAGTGTTAACAGGTTAGTGTATATGCTTTCGTAGTTCTCTCCATGTTCATAGTCACATGAAAATTTATTCATAGTACAGGGTTATGCCTTTTTTAACGTGATCAGTGATGCACATTGGTCTTCAGTTAGATTTTTTTAACCAAACAATGACTATATACGACAGTTCTCTCCAGATCCATCCATGAATATCCAAATCATTCTTTTCATTAGCTGCACATCATTTCACAGAAAGAGTATACTTTTCTTCTAGTGAAGGATATTCTATGTAGTGATGGAAAATCCATCCAGTGGTGGGTTTCCTTTACTTTTCTTTGTCACTACACATAATGCTACCGTATATGTAATCTTCTGCATTGGTATTTATATTTCTGCAGTATAAACTTTAAATCAAGGGATTTCTCACTCAGATGCTATGTTAATTTAGCATTTTAAATGGAAACTGCCAAATTCTTTGTAGAAATGGAGCAATTCATACACTAGAAGCAAAGAATAAGAGTATCCATAGTCAAATAGGAGCCTCCCAACAGTAGCCACGATCAATGATTCATCTGATGTTTGAAAAGGCACTGCATTTTGGCCTTTTGACCAATAATGATATTGAGCATTTTTCTACACATTTTTTTGCAACTTGCATTCCCATTTTTGTGAGCTGCCTATTTATTTGTTTACCCATTTATGTTTTTGTATCTTTGTGAATTTGTGACTGTTCTTTCAGTACTAGGGATATTAGTCCATGGTTTGACATATGTGTTGCAAATATTCTCCCTCATTTTATTGCTTGTTTTTTAATGTTGTTTGTGGTACTTTCATCTTTCCTTTATAGCTTTTAGTGTACACGTCTGGTTTAAAAAGAATTCACCCGAGGTTACACAAATATTCACCTATGTTTTCCTCTAGTATATTTTTACACTAATATTCTCAATCTATCTCTATATTTTGTGGCCCTCATCATGCCACAGAGAACAAGATTGAAACAAGAATATTTAAGAACTTCTCATTTTTCAAATACTCTGTCAATTAGAAAATCCAGGATTTATTAGATTTATTATACATAACCTCTAGTCCCCAGTTCAGTGTTCTTTTTACTACACATTCTAAATCAATGTCTATGAAACAACACAAACAAAAATGCTATTTTACCCACCTATTCGAAAGTTTTTTTCTTTCAAGTTTTCTCCGGAATGCATCTTTCACCTCCTTGTTTCTCAGGCTGTAGACGAGGGGGTTCAACATGGGGATTACCACAGTATAAAATAAGGAAATCACTTTATTGATATTGAGGGAGGAAATTGAGCTAGGCCGAACATAAATAAAGAAAAGTGTCCCATATAGGATAAAGACAGCTGCCAGATGAGAAGAACACGTGGAGAAGGCTTTCCACCTCCCATCAGCAGACTGGATCTTCAAGATGGCCACCACGATACAAACATAGGAGATCATGATGATCAGACCACTGAGTACTCCTATAGATCCAGCCAAGATGAAAAGCACCAACTTATTGATCCAGGTATCTGCACATGCCAGGGAGAGCAGTGGTGAAATATCACAGAAAAAGTGATTAATGATATTTGGACCACAGAAGGGTAAGCAAAAAGTCAGTGCTGTATGGGTCATGGTGCTTACAACAGCCACAGCGTAAGGCCCTACCACTAGCTGCACGCAGACCCGCTGGGACATAATGAGTGTGTATAACAAGGGCTTACAGATGGCCACATACCTATCATATGCCATGGAAGCCAAGAGGAAACACTCAGTTGCTACAAAGAGACCAAAGAACCACATTTGTGTAGCACAACCCAGGAAAGAGATGCCTTTTCTCTCCACAAAGATGTTACACAGCATTTTCGGAGCAATGGAAGAAGAGGAACAAATATCAACAAAGGACAAGTGGCTAAGAAAAAAGTACATAGGAGTGTGGAGTCTGGAATCGGTCCATATCAGTGTGATCATTCCCATGTTACCCCATAGTGTGACCAAGTAAATAAAGAGAAACATGATGAAGAGAACAATCTGCTGACGGAGATGATCTGTGAAGCCCAAGAAAAGGAATTCCAGCACTATTGTCTGATTCTTATCTTCCATTAGTTGGTTGCAAGCTGTTATAACAAATAAAAGGAATTTTTATTGTAAAATAACAGTCATTAAGAGTTACAAACAGTTACACTAAGCCAATGACAGGTTGTTTTAAACAGGTCCAAAAAAGACACACATTAAAATATTATTGAACTGGGACACAATATTCCTGGATATTAGAGATGGGTAGTTGTGCCAAAATCCTGTGTAAAGCTGAGCAATTCACACTTGATCTCTTTGAATTCTATACACCATCCCATCAAAAGTAAAGTCCAACTATATGATCTAAAACTCCCTCAAGTTCTAAAATTGTATTTGAAATGGGAATTATTCTCCACGTTTCATCTCAATGTATGGTAGGATAATAAAACCCACTTAGAAATACACTTACAGCATAAGTGAAAAAACTGATGAGATATTCAGACTCTAACACTAGTCACCCGGGAAAGACTAAGCACAGCAGTTCCTGTCCTATGAAATGAAGTGTCTCATTCTGTTATTAAGACACAATTCACATATGTGTTTATCATTCTATTCTCCATTATAAAGAGATGTAAAGAAAGATAACTTATATAATTATCAAAGAGATTATTCGTTCTGAAGAAGATTTGTAGAAAAGATTAACAGTTGTTCATGTTTATAAAGAGCTGCCCTGAAAACGTGAAGTCAAAGGGGCACCAAGAGCCAAGGATATGAGGTGACAGATTGGGAACAAAAGGGAGGAGGGTGGAAGTTTCTTTTAACCACATATTTCTAATAAAAGAATATAATGCTTTAGAAGGAATTGAGAGACCCTACCTTTGAAATCAAGTGGTCTGACAAATACAAGACAGCAACTTGCCTTGGAAATTGCATTGAAAACTATGTGTCTGCTGTGGGTTTGACTGACTTCAACTCTACTTATTTTCTACATGTAATTTATGAAAGATATCTTAATTCAGCAGAGTAATAATTTAGCCTGATTTCCCATATTTTCTATAAAATTCTTTAAAGGCTCTTATCCTGAAATCTACCAGAAAATATCAATTTTAGTAATAATATATGTAAAATGTCAAATGCATAATATTTTATGCAGGCAAAACATTCAAGAAAAAATTTCTCTGACTCATTAGTCAAACAAAGATCAAATCAAGCTCTTCAAAATCACTAAAAGATAATAATATAGGATAATTTATATGAAAAAATCTAGTTTTACATAATATTTATAATCAGTTCAATTAATTTCCTCAGTAAATGAAATCAAAATAATATACCACTCTTGAATGATATAATTAATCTGCGAAAATTAAGTATAATATTTTCAAATAGTTAATAGTGACTATATTTCTTTGAATTATTAGTGTTATTATTTTATCATTATCATTATTATATGCTTAATGATAATATAGAGTGTATTTTCAGCAGTCACATAGGCAATTCTACGATTATTTTAGGAGCATAATTCATTGTAGAAATGTTTTTGTTTATGCCTGTCCAAACATACAAAGAAAGGTCTGTGGAGCTAGGAGGCAGCATAGACTGTTTCTAGTTTTAGTCCAACCAAACTAAACTATGGTGTTGGCAGAAGAACAAACAAATAGGTCTTGGAAGAAATAAAGGCAGAATGCTCCTTAGAAGTGAGGATGGCAAGACTTCGTCTCATGTACTTGGGACATGTTATCATAAGAAACCAGTCCCTGGAGAAAGACATCATGCTTTGTAAAGTACATGTCGGTGAAAAAGAAGAAGACCTTCAGTGAAATAGATTGACACAGTGGGTGCAACAATGGGCTCAAACATAGCTATAATTGTGAAGATGGCACAGGACAGGGTAGTGTTTTACTCTGTTGTACATAGTGTCGCTATGAATCAGAACCGACTCAATGGCATCTAACAACAACAGCTCTTTATTTATATGAACATGGGAATTATTTTGTGTCTTCTACAAAATAATTCCCATATTTATATGAACATGGGAATTATTTTGTGTCTTCTACAAAAACCCCTTACAATTCCTCGTGTATGTTGCAGTACCTCCATAGGATCAAAAATCTGCAGAAAATTCAGTTCAGAGAAAGTTGCATAAGCCGGTTGTTTAGTATCATAAAGATACGAGCAAAATGCCAAATTCTGCTCTTTTTAGAGACCCTCGGGTGGGGAGGTTGTATTCTCACAGATCAAACACACTCTGATATTTCTCTATCATATTTCGAAAACTTCACATTATCCAAAATGCTATCTACTTACCTTTGTAAAGATATTCTTTAAGTTTTTAACTGCTTCAGAGAGAATGATCATTTTCTAGAAGCAAGGATGGAATATTCAACTTCCTTCACAGTGGTAACCTTCCCCAAAAGACATGGCTTTCTAGGCACTTGATGAAGAAGACAAATCCTCATCTTGATCAGCCTGGGAGTAGAGAAACACACTCTGACATGCACATTGACTCACATACTGAAAAGAATATAAGGAACATTTTCTTGGCGATTTTTACTAATTTAGAGTCAGGTCCCTAAAGAACTAAAAGCTCAAGAGCCTACACCTGAAGCAACAAAATGAAAGCGATCTCAGGGGCATTTGAGCCAAGTCTTACTCCCCAACTATGTCTTTTCTCAAAAAAAAGGATTCCTGAGAAAACCATGTTCTTTTCCTTTGGGATCCTTCTCGCAAAGCGAGAGCCCTCTTTTCCATCACTGGAGAGTGACACATTGAGCAGCCAGCACCAACTGGGATGAAGTGATGTCCTGCCTGGATTCTGGAACCACACACTGCCTGAGTGTAAATCTCAATTCCACAGCTTACAGGCCAGGTCACTTTGGGCAAGATTTTAAAACTTTCTGTACCTCATTGCCTTCATCTTTAAAACAAGGAACCATTTTCTAGCTCCCAAAGATGCTGGAAGGCTTATATAAAATAATATATTTTGGAAGAAGGGCCATGGCACAGAGCCAAGTTGCATAATGTAGCTCAATTGGCATAATGTAGTTTATAAAAAAAAAAATACTCTACATCTTACTTTGGTGAGTAGCGTCTGGGTCTTAAAAGCTTGTGAGTAGCCATCTAAGATACTCCACTGGTCTCACTCCATCCGGAACAAGGGAGAATTAAGAAAACCAAAGACAGAAAGAAAAGATTAGTCCAAAGGACTAATGGACCACAAATAGATGGTGCTCGGCTACCACCACTGACTACTCTGACAAGGTTTGCAATGGAGGATCCCAGACAGAGCTGCAGAAAAACATAGAACAAAATTCTAACTCATAAAAAAAAAAAAAAAAAATACAGACTTACTGGCCTGACAGAGACTGGAGAAACCCGGTGAGTATGGCCCCCGACACTTTCTTTTAGCTCAGTACTGAAGTCACTCCTGAGGTTCACCCTTCAGCCAAAGATTAAAGAGGCCCATAAAATAAAACGATACTAAATGGGCACACTAGCCCAGGGGCAAGGACGAGAAGGCAGGAGGGGACAGGAAAGCTGGCAAGGGGGAGCCCACAGGTGAGAAGGGGAGAGTGGGGTTGGCAATCAATGTATCAATGTCACAAAACAATAAGCATATTGTTTAATAAGAAACTAGTTTGCTCTGTAAACCTTCATCTAAGGTACAATTTTTAAAAATTTTTTAAAACATTATACCTTGGAAACCCTCTGGGGCAGTTCTACTCCCTATGAGTCAGAATCACCTTGATGGCCTCGGGGTAAGAATCCTGTGTATTAAGATCTGGTTCCTTGCTAAAGACAAGGTCAAAGGTATGACAGTGGAGGAGCCCAGACTTCACCATGGAGGGCCAAAAAAAAAAAAAAAACAAATCTGTTGCCATCGAGTCGATTAGGCTGCAATTTGGGCAGAAGAGAAGGGATGAAACAAACTTTCTTCTCATGCCAAACAAGCTGTTCAAAGTCATACAGGAATTCAAAAAGATGGCAGAAAATATTGCTGACCTCCCAGGACCCTGAGGAAGCATTAGTAGCCTCAGCTTTTATTTCTGTATAGAAAACGGAAGTAGTATATATGCAAGTAGAGACAGAAGAAAGACAGTTGGAGTGGAAAGAATAGGTGGGCCTTAGGCGACTTACAGGATGCTCTGTGAAGCTTATGTACCAAGCTGAACAAAGTTGGGCACTGTAGTTACTCAGAGTATTGTTACCCTAAGCAGATCCTACTTGGTTCGTCTTCTGGTCAACAAAGACACACGGAGGTGAGGAGGGAGGAAGAGTTTGTTGCAAGCCTGCAGGCAAGGAGCAAGGAGGTGTACACCTCAAATCAAGCTTCCCAAACAAACGGAGGCAGAACCTTTTACACAGTCCTTCACAAGAAAGTACATAAAAACATCAACGATTATATAGGTTATCATGGCACGCAGACGCAGTAAGACAAATTGCATTTTCTCCCCCCTAGTATTTACAGAAAATGGCCAATAAGCGCCGCCCTGGGAGGAGGTCTTCCACTTTTGAGGCTACTAAACTGGATTTGACTGGTTTAAGGCATGAACTGAGCCACTTGAGGACAATGGACGGGAGGGGGCAGGTTGTTTGTTTAACATACATTTGCCAGTGGCACCCTTAAAAGCTTTATGGCATATTAGTGCCTGTTGTACCTGGGTAGATGAACTAAGAGTAAAAAAAAGAGTGGGCCACTGTAAATAATTTAGGAGGTCAGGGATTAATCAATCTAAGACTTAGCTTCCTGCCCTATAAAATGGGAATAATAGTAATACATGCTTTGTAGAATTACAACAATGATTAGATAACTCATGCAAAAATCTTAGCATATTGTCAAGTAGTCAGTGGACAGTAAATGTTATTATAATTAAGAAAAGGAGTAAAATAACCAGAGCTAGAAAAAAATTTATAAAAATGTTTAGCATAGTGGTTAGAAGTATGCGCTGTTCAGTTACACCTTCCTGAGTTTAAATCCTACATCTGCCATTTATCAAATAGGTCATTTTCTCACTCTTTGCCTCAGTTTTCTCAATTGCAAATGGATATAGTTGTTTCCCTTAAATAACATAATACATATATTCAATTTAAAAAAAAAAAAAAGCCCATTGCCATCATGTTGATTCCGACTCATAGCAACCCTACAGGACACAGTAGAACTGCTCCATGGGATTTCCAAGGAGTGCCTGGTGGATTGGAACTGCCGACCTTTTGTTTAGCAGGGGTAACGCTAAACCACTACGCCACCAGGGTATTGGAAACAATAATTGTTAGGTTATCATGATCAATTTTTTGACTATTTTGCAAACGTGAGAAAACCACCACCTAAAGCAGCTGTGACTTTCCCAAAATCACAGGGCAAGTAAGTGCCATTGTTGTAACTAAAACTCAGGTCTCCTGATTCCCAGCCCACTGCAAAAAAGTTACAAAGCCTGCGAAGAGGGCCCTATCAAGAGTCCAATGACCAGGCTAGACCCAGACCCAGCGCCGTCGAGTCGATTCCGTGTCATAGCGACCCTATAGGACAGAGTAGAACTGCCCCATAGAGTTTCCAGGGAGCACCCGGCGGATTCAAACTGACGATCTTTTAGTTAGCAGCCATAGAACTTAACCACTAAAAAAACCGGAAGTCCAACGAAGCACTCTTCAAAAGTCTGTGCAATGACACGAAAATACCAATAGGTGGCAGCACGTCCACATACAAAGAGGTCAGCCATATTGGTTTCTGGTCGTTTCAAATTCTTTTCTGTCCCCGCTCAGACTTATAACAGAAAACCTGAAATTTAACCATCAATATTCTGGCAACACCACAGTATCTGCTTCTCCTGTGTAAGTTTCAGACATCCTTAATTATGAGCTCTGTTTCCAACTCACAATCCCTCACAGCAGTTTGCTTCTGAAGTCCTTACGGTTAATTGATTTGCTGAAATGAAAGTAATCCTTAAAGAACTGGTGGGGCATCATTACACCTAAAGTTTTTCATAATAAATCATTTTAGTGTCCAGTAGAAAATTTTATCCTTTTTTGTAGGCAGTTCATGGATGTTTTCCGATCACCACGCTCACAAAAATTCTTTGAAGTGAAAGTAAATTAAGATTGCCCATTTTGAGAGTAAAACTAGAATGGAATGAAAAATAGCTGAGAACAAAAACATACAAAGTCACTTTTGAAAGACCTACCTTTTAACAGTGAATGGAAACAAGATTAAATTATTATTAGCTTACCTAAAAATGGAAAATGGAGCAGTGGTGGTTCAGCGGTAGAGTTCTCACCTTTTTTGTGGGAGACCTGGTTTGATTCCTGCCCAGTGCACCTCGTGCACAACCACCACTCATCTGCCAGTGGTGGTTTGCACACTGCTATGACATTGACCAGTTTTCAGTGGAGCTTCTGAACTAGAACGGACAAGGAAGAAAGTTTTGGTAACCTACTTCCAAAAATCAGCCAGTGAAAACCCTATGGAGCAAAACAATCCGACCACAACTGATCATGGGGATGGCACGGACTGGGCAGCATTTCCTCCCATTTTGCATGGGGTTGACATGAATCAGAGGCCAGCTCCGCGGCAGCTAACGACAACAACAAAGATAGAACAGATCCGTCAGAGGGTAAGTTTGCCGCTAATGGAGCCATTAAAAAAAGGAAAAAAAAAAAAAAGAAAACATAAAAGCAGAGGCTAAAGTTAGCAATTCCTGTCCAAATGTTACATGGAGTGAGAAACTCTACAATGTCACTGTTACGGCAACTGAGCCAGATGCCACAAAATATTCAGATAATTGACACAAATCTCTCACCCATTTCCAGGCTCACTAAGCAGCCTTCAAACTTCAAACCTTCCCAGAATGAATGAGGCCCATGTGTGTTTACCTCTCTGTGGAAACTACATACCTACCTAACGATAAAGTCATAAACCGATACTCTGCTTTTATATATCGTTCTCTTGTAAGCTGTTAGGGGCTTTTAGGTATCATTCCTTCATGATATTGTTTGGCTCAAATCAGCAGCCATAAATCCAATTACCCCTGAGATCAAGATTCTGTACCTGAAAACCTAGAAAAACTAGATCTTGGGCTGGAATTCTCCAAGGTAAATATATTTAGGAGATCTTTGGCAATCACTCAGCTTCCAATGATGACACCTCAAGTCCAGTGGAGTTATCTTTCAAGTATCAACTTATCTGCTTTGCCCAATACTCAGCTTGCTTACATATATACTTATTTTTGTCCTCTGTAGAGATTAAAAATAATAATAAATGGTCACCTGCCTACTTCGTGGACTAATAATGGATACTAACTTGCTAGGTAGCCTCTTTCCCAGACATATGGTCAATCAGATGACTGGATGATACCAGAGAGAATATCAAGGCCAGGTGATGAAGTAGATACCAAGAGGAGGCAAATTTGCAGTCAAGTCAATTTCCGACTTAACAGCAACCCCAAAGGACAGAGTGGAACTGCCCCTTAGGGTTTCCAAGGAGTGGCTGGTGGATTCAAACTGCTGACCTTTTGTTTAGCAGCCAAGCTCTTAACCACTGTGCAACCAGGGCTCCTAATATTATTTTAGACCAAATAAATGTATAATCATTGGTAGAAATGTACTTCAGGACAAAGTCATAAACCTGCTATGATCATAGAATTGTTTCAAGTTCACAAGGGACTCATGAATCTCCCATGTTGCAGTCTTCCATCCATCTGCAAAGACAGTGAAAGATGAATGATCTCACTAATTTCAAAAAGCACTTGACTTTCTTGGCAAGTGTATTTGAGTGATTGATTTATTCCTGGTTATATAAAGTATGTATTTGAAGGACACTCCAGAGATTATCCAATCCAACGTCTTATTTTAAAATAAGAAAATAAATGTCTCAGATCATCAGCATGACTCAGGGTCATGCAATCTTTTGGTGGCAGAATTCCAGGCTGTTCACAGGGGACCCTCATGTCATGCTAGAAATTATCTCCATTAAACTAATATCAAAGTTATATTGCAGGTAGAATTAACCCCAGCTTATTCTGGATGAATATTCACTGACCTCTCCAGGTTTCAATGCCAATTCATGGTCAAAATCTGCATGCATGGTTTCAAGTTTCTATAAAAGCCCCTATTGTCCCCACTTACAAATATACACAAAGACCTGATCCACTTGATTCACACAGAGGCTGGCAAAGTTGACATGCCATGGTTAAAATAGCGTTACTAGCATGGCATGGAAGTGAACAAGAAAGTATTGTCTAAAATCTGATAGACAGATTTCAGTCTATCAGGTGAGAGGGATTTAATAGAATATGATGTGCCATAACTCGTTGTTTGTTGTTAGATGCCGTCAAGTCAGTTCTGACTCATAGCGACCCTATGTACAGCACAATGAAACACTGCCCAGTCTTGTGCCATCCTCACAATTGTTACTATGTTTGAGCCCATTGTTGCAGCCACTGTGTGAATCCATCTCATTGAAGGTCTTCCTCTTTTTCACTGACCCTCTACTTTCCCAAGCATGATCTCCTTCTCCAGGGACCGGTCCCTTCTGATAACATGTTCAAAGTACATGAGATGAAGTCGGCCCATCCTCACTTCCAAGGAGCACTCTGGCTGTATTTCTTCCAAAACGGACTTGTTTATTCTTTTGGCAGTCCATGGTGTATTCAATATTCTTCACCAACACCATAATTCAAAGGCATCAATTCTTCTTCTGTCTTCCTTAGTGATTGTCCTGCTTTCACGTGCATATGAGGCAGCTGAAAACATCATGGCTTAAGTCACACACACCTTAGTTCTCAGAGTGACATCTTTGCTTTCTGACACTTTAAAGAGGTCTTTTGCACCAGATTTTCCCAATGTAGGGATGCTGGTGGCACAGTGGTTAAGCGTTTGGCTGCTAAACAAAAGTTTGGCAGTTTGAGTTCACCAGCTGCTCCTTGGAACCCCTATGGGGGCAATCCTACTCTGTCTTATAGGGTCACTCTGAATTGGAATCGACTTGACAGCAATCGGTCTTGGGTTTTTTTGGTTTTTTTGTTTTTTGTTTTTTTTTTGTTTTAGCCCAATGCAATGCATCTTTTGATGTCTTGACTGCTGCATCTTTGGGCATTGATTGTGAATCCAAGTAAAATGAAATCCTTGACAGCATAAATCTTTTCCCTGTTTATCATGATGTTGCTTATTGGTCCAGTTGTGAGGATTTTTGTTTTCTTTATGTTGAGGTGTAATCCATACTGAAGGCTATGGTCTTTGACCTTCATCAGTAAGTAGTTCAAGTCCTCTTCACTCTCAGCAAGCAAGGTTGTGTCATCTGCATATCACAAGTGGTTAATGAGTCTTCCTCCAATCCTGATGCCCTGTTCTTCTTCATACAGCCCAGTTTCTTGGAGTATTTGCTCAGCATACAGATTGAATGAGTGTGGTGAAAGGATACAACCTTGATGCACACCTTTCCTGATTTTAGACCATGCAGTATCCCCTTGTGCTGTTCAAATGACTACCCCTTGGTCTATGTTCAGGTTCTTCAAGAGCACAATTAAGTGTCCTGGAATTCCCATTCTTCACAAGGTTGTCCATAATTTGTTATGATCCACACAGTTGAATGCCTTTGCACAGTCAATAAAACATACATAAACATCTTTTGAATTCTTTGCTTTCAGCCAAGGTCCATCTAACATCCACAATGATATGCATCATAGCAGTTTTGTATAAACTTGCAGCTGTTACTGCAGAGGATTAGGGACTCATTTTACTTGATGGGGTTGGGGTAGGGAAGCATTAGGAAGAATACTTGGAGCAATCCATAGAAGGTTTTGATAGAAGAATGTTGGAAGAAATATGAGAGCATTAGATACCTAAGGAGAATGAGGAGGGAGAAGAATGAAAGGAAGAGAGGAGTAAAGAATCAGGAATCTGGGTTACTCAAAGCAGACATTTTCTATTGCCATCTGGCCTAGTTCAGCTAGACCCAAGGCTTGCTTGAGACATGAGCTAAAAATATGTAGACCTTTACTGTATCGTAATTCAGAATGAATACAAAACGAACATAATGAGGCGATTACACATTGTTGAATAATTGTAATGACTCATGAGACTCCACAGAGTATACTCTTAATAAAGTTAAAAGACACAGTATAGCAGGAAAGGGAAAGCACAGGCAAACATCAGAGAGAGCCAAGACTTTCAGACACAGCTCCAGGTCCTTTCTCCATTATATAGAATGTGTTTAATCTTTGAAACAGGATCTACCATGATACCTGCAAAATACCTTGAGCTCAGCAGAGCCACAGTCGTGTCCAAGGAAGTGGTCTTTTAAACTCCTCTGAGCACATAGGCAGCACAGGTATGTTACCAGGCCCAATAGCAGAAACCAAGAGCAATTTATAGAAACCAAGTGCAAACCATCAATCCATTTTTTTATGAACAATGTTAATAAACTGATATATATTGCCCACCTGATCTGTCTCAGACACTAGTACAGGATTTTTGGTCATTAATTAGCTGACTTCATTGTGGTTTGACCAAGGGTCACAGCTTGGCTGCAGGCAACTCTGGAAATAAGTAGAATGTTGCAACAGAACATCTTACTTCAGTCCAGTATTTATGCATATAATCTGCACTTCTTCAAACCAGTAGGAGATAACTAAGGATTAAGAGGTTAAAAGTAAAACAATGATAAGAAAAACACCTCCTGTAGGCTCCATTCCACCTCTTATCCCGTCTTCCTTTCATTCAGGAATTTTCCTTTCAGCCTTTATCAGTGCTCAGAAAGATACCTGAAGTTCTCTTGGCCATTGGCTACAATGAAGAATTGTATTTGCTCCTTCTCCTGGGACGAGACTTAGTTGTAACAATCACTGACGCATGCAACTTATGGCTAACCACGCTTATCGCTGTTGCTGGAACAACTGGGTCATCTCTACAGCCTCAATAACCTTGCTGCTCTCAGGCACAAAAGGGAGAATCACTGCTGTCCCCCATCCAAACCAAAAACCAAACCTGTTGCCGTCAAATAGATTCTGACTCATAGCAACCCTGTAAGACAGAATAGAACTGCCACATAGGGTTTCCAAGGAGCAACTGGTGGATTTCAACTGCCAACCCTTTGGTTAACAACTGAGCTCTTAACCACAGTGCCACCAGGGCTCCGCCTACCGCAGATGAAACCTTGGGATCTCAGGCATTGAGGCTGGATACCCTGAGTCTTGTCTGCTAATTTGGTGTTGGCCATGTATCTATCACTGGTACAAACTGCTTTCTACCTAAGTTGTAGGAGTTCACATGGTGGACTATACCAGTGGTAGGCTCTTTGTGTCAAGGTTAGAATGTATAGGAGATAGTACAAAGATGCCCAGGTTCAGGGACATCTCTGTCTATGATGGTTTACAAGGCCCTCTCCAAAGGGCTGTTAATGACTTGAATCCATTAAAATTGCTTCTGAAAGGCTGCATCACATCCTAGAAATAGTGTTTTTCATGATGGACTGTAACTGGGATTCAGATGAAAAATTTGCAATACATGCAAAAGGGTTCTGCCTTCAGGTCCTGACTTAAAAAAACCACTGTAGTGTGCCATTCTACAACCACCAATAGAATAATGCTTAGAAGCTCATGAGCAAGAGATGTGAGATTTTAATTGATCAACAAAAAGTTGTTGATATTGTTGTCAGGAGCCATCGAGTTGGTTCCGACTCATAGCTACCCTATGCACAACACAACAAAACACTGCCTGGTCCTGTGCCATCCTTACAATCATTGTTATGCTTGAGCCCCTTGTTGCAGCTACTGTGTCAATCCACCTCATTGAGGGTCTTCCTCTTTTCACTGATCCTGTACTTTGCCAAGCATGATGTGCTTCTCCAGGGACTGAACCCTCCTGACAACGTGTGCAAAGTATGTAAGACCCAGCCTTGCCATCCTTGATTCTAAGGAACATTTTTGTTGTACTTCTTCCAACACAGATTTGTTCATTCTTTTGGCAGTCCATGGTATATTCAATATTCTTTGCCAACACCACAATTCAAAGGCGTCAGTTCCTCTTCGGCCTTCATTATTCATTGTCCAGCTTTCACATGCATTTGATGTGATTGAAAATACCATGGCTTGTGTCAAGCACACCTTAGTCTTCAGGGTGACATCTTTGCTTTTCAACACTTTAAAGAGGTCCTTTGCAGCAGATTTACTCAATGCAAGGTGTCATTTGATTTCTTGACTGCTGCTTCCATGGCTGTTGATTGTGGATCCAAGGAAAATGAAATCCTTGACAACTTCAATCTTTTCTCCATTTATCATGATGTTGCTCATTGGTCCAGTTGTGAGGATTTTTGTTTCCTTTATGTTGAGGTGCAATACATACTGAAGGCTGTGGTCTTTGATCTTCATTAGTAAGTGCTTCAAGTCCTTTTCACTTTCAGCAAGGAAGGCTGTATCATCTCTATAACACAGATTGTTGATGAGTCTTCTTCCAATCCTGATGCCCCATTTTTCTTCATATAGTCTAGCCTCTTGGGATATTTGCTCAGCATACAGACTGAATAGGTATGATGAAAGGATACTACCCTGACATACACCTTTCCTGACTTTAAACCAATCAGTATCCCCTTGTTCTGTCCGAAAAACTGCACCTTGATCCATGTAAAGGTTCTTCATGAGCACAATTAAGTGTACTGGAATTCCCATTCTTCGCAATATTATCCATCATTTGCCATGATCCACACAGTTGAATGCCTTTGCATAGTCAATAAAACACAGGTAAACATCCTTCTGGTATTCTCTGCTTTCAGCCAGGATCCATCTGACATAAGCAATGATATCCCTGGTTCCACGTGCCCTTCTGAAACCAGCCTGGATTTCTAGCAGTTCCCTGGTGATATACTGCTGCAGCCGTTTTTGAATGATCTTCAGCAAAATTTTGCTTGCATGTGGTATTAATGATATTGTTCTATAATTTCCACATTCGCTTGGATCACCTTTCTTGAGAATAGGCATAAATATGGATCTCTTCCAATCAGTTGTCCAGGAAGCTGTCTTCCATATTTCTTGGCATAGATGAGTGAGCACCTCCAGCGCTGCATCTGTTTGTTGAAACATCTCAATTGATATTCCATCAATTCCTGGAGCCTTGTTTTTCGCAAATGCCTTCAGAGCAGCTTGGATTTCTTCCTTCAGCACCATAGGTTCTTGATCGTATGCTACCTCTTGAAATGGTTGAACATTGACTAATTCTTTTTGGTATAATGACTCTGTGTATTCCTTCCATCTTCTTTTGATGCTTCCTGTGTCATTTAATATTTTCCCCATGGAATCCTTCACTATTGCAACTCAAGGCTTGAATTTCTTCTTTGGTCCTTTCAGCTTGAGAAATGCTGAGCATGTTCTTCCCTTTTGATTTTCCATCTCCAGCTCTTTGCACATGTCATTGTAATACTTTACTTTGTCTTCTCGAGCTGCCCTTTGAAATCTTCTGTTCAGTTCTTTTACTTCATCATTTCTTCCTTTTGCTTTAGCTACTCGGAGTTCCTGAGCAAGTTTCAGAGTCTCCTCTGACATCCATCTTGGTCTTTTCTTTCTTTCCTGTCTTTTCAATAACCTCACAAGCTGCAGAGTCCTATGAATCCCAAGATTGGCAGGCAATATGGCAGGCTGCTGGCCTAAGTTCCAAGAACCATAGGTCAGGTGATGATGAGCCAGATGCAGGATCCAGAGGGAGCAAAAGCCAGTGAGCACTGCCAGAACATCCACATATATGGGATGCAGGCCACACCCCTGAGGAAACTCCCCTTACAACTGATGGACAAATGACATCATGGAGGTGATTACATTATATCACAAAATGTAGGATAAGTGTATCATTACATAATTGCAAAATACATTATTACATAACTGTCAAACTACATCATTATATAACTGCCAACCCACTAAGAATCATGGCCCAGTCAAGTTGACAGAAAACCTTAACCATCACACTGCCCAACGAAAGTCTACCATTGGATAAAGTTTGGTGGGTGTCATGGATTGAACTGTGTGCCCCAAAAATATCTGTCAACTTGGCTAGTCCATGATTCCCAGCATTGTGTCATTGTCCACCATTTTGTCATATGATGTGATTTTCCTATGTGTTGTAAATCCTATCTCTATGATGTTGAGGAGATGGGAATAGTGGCAGTTATTTTAAGGAGGCAGAAATCAATCTACAAGATTGGATTTTGTCTTGAGCCAATCTCTTTTGAGATATAAAAGAGAGAAGCAAGCAGAGATACAGGGGAACCTCATACCACCAAGAAAGCAATGCCAGGAGTAGGGCATGTCCTCTGGACTGGAGCTTCCTGTGCTGAGAAGCTGCTAGTCCAGGGGAAGGTTGATGTCAAGGAACTTCCTCCAGGGCTGACAGAGAGAGAAAGCTTTCCCCTGGAGCTGACACCTGAGTTTGGACTTGTAGCCTTACTGGACTGTGAGAGAATAAACTTCTGTTTTTTGACATCATCCACTCGTGGTATTTCTGTTATAACAGCACTAGATGACTAAGATGGTGGAAGAATTTTAAGAACTAAATAAGAATTTAATAGAAGAAAGAACATCAACAGACACCTTTGGCTTTTAAGTTATTTTTGTTTTAATTTTTTATCCTAAATTGAAAAGCTGAGGCGGCTCGTTGTGGAGATTATGGACCAGGTAAATGTTCAATACAGACAAAATCATATTAGATGAAATGTTTTGACACAAAGATAGCCAAGGAGAAATGAGCTTCTGGGTTTAGAGCAGGTAAAGGCTGACTCACTCTTCTTCTTTGAAACCATGTAGCAGGTTTCATTATTAAGCTGAACTTGTTCCACTATTAAGAAAACACCCACAGTATTAAGGGGTAAAAATGAGAGCTTCTACTGTGACTTTAGGAGCCCCTAGGTGGCAGAAATGGTTAAGCGCTTACTACTAGCTGAAAAGTGAATGGCTTGAACACACCCAGAGGCACCTCAAAAGACAGGCCTGGCGATCTGCGTCCCAAAGTTCACAGACTTGAAAGCCCCATGGGACACAGCTCTACTCTGCAACACATGGGTTGTCATGAATCTGAATCAAGTGAATAGCAACCAAGAACAACTGGAATGTTGGCAATCCAAAAAAAGAACAGGAAAGAAATAAAAAGAAGAAAAAGCTTGGATAATATCATATGGAATACATTTTAGTAGTGCTGTTTATTTTAAAAATCTTTATATATTACTTTAGTCATATATTTATAGTTATTAAAGTCATTGCTATGTCGTTAGGTGCTGTCGAGTCAGTTACAACTCATAGCGGCCCCTATGGACAACAGAACGCAGCACCGCCTGACCCTGTGCCATCCTCACAATCATTGTTATGTTTGAGCCATTGTTGCAGCCACGGTGTCAATCCATCTCTTTGAGGGTCTTCCTCTTTTTCAATGACCCTCTACTTTACCAAGCATGATGTTCTTCTCCAGGGAGTAATCCCGATAACATGTCCAAAGTATGTGAGACATGTAGTCTTACCATTGTTTCTTCTAAGGAGCATTCTGGTTGTACTTCTTCCAAGACAGATTTGTTCGTTCCTTTGGCAGTCCATGGTATATTCAATATTCTTCACCAACACCACAATTCAAAGGCATCAGTTGTTCAGTCTTCCTTATCCTCATCCAGGTATGGTATGCATATGAGGCAATTGAAAACACCATGGCTTGGGTCAGGCGCAGCTTAGTCTTCAAGGTGACGTCTTTGCTTTCTGCATTAAAGTCTAAAGGAACAAAAATCCAATTGAAAATTGGAGGAAAAACATACGGAACTCATAGAAAATGAAATATAATTGCAATCTTAAGGAAAAGGTACTCATTCTTGCCGTAAAATGAAAAATGCAGATTAAAACTCCACTGAAATAACCTTTCTCACCTATTCAACTGGCAAAAATTAAGAAGTTTAACAATACAGCAGAGGCTGGAAAGGCTGGAAAGAAACAAGAACCCTCTTACATGGCTGGTAAGGGTGCAAAAGCCGTCAGCCTATAAGAAGTACAATTTTGTGATATCTATCAAAATCATGGAGTCCCCGTATGATGTAAATGGTTAACGCTCTAGGCTGCTAATCCAAAGGTTGAAGGTTTAGGTCCACCCAGGAGTGCCTCAGAAGAAAGGCTTTGTAATCTACTTTCAAAAAATCATCCCTTGAAAACCCTATGGAGCACAGTTCTACTCTGACACACATGGGGTTTCCATGAGTCTAATCGACTCGGTGGCAACTGGTTTGGGTTTATCAAATTCACAAGTGCATTTACTCTTGACCCTAATGTCCTCCTGCAACTGCTTATCTAAAAGATATCTCTGAGATGATACCAAATGACTTTTATCAAAGTTATTTCCTGCAACACTGTTTGCAATAGAAAATATTGGAAACTATCCGAATGTCCATCAGCAGCAGAATAATGGACAACATTGCAGTAAAAAAAAATAAATGAAAAAGCTCTCTATGCATTGATCAGGAAAGATGCACAGGATATAATAAAAAAAATTCAAGCAAAATGAACAAATATGAGCATAATGTGTTACCTTCCAAGTGTTCAAACAAAAATAATACTGAGCCAATAATAGAAATTGATTGAAGTTTATTTAATATATGATTTGCAAGTCAGGGCAACATTTCCCACTAGGAAGACAACAATGTTCCAAAGAAGAAAAGTGATTCACAGATTTTTATAATCCACCTTATTGCTAATAATTATACATTTTCATGGCAACAGGGCCAGAGCAGAGTTTATAAAACAACATGCATACATGCAGGATCCCTATAGCATTTTATTAAAGAACTATTAGATAATTACTGATTTACCTTAAAATGTAGATTCTAGTCTGACCTAATTGCACACAGATAATTTTTTTTTTTAAAGAACACAATGACCAAGGCAAACCTCCTTTACTAATTAAGGTAAAATATTGCTTGACTTAAAGATGACTTTCAGGAAACCAGTATTCTAGAGAATTAAGGTTCAAAGATTATCTCAGGGTGATAGTTTGGGTGGGACATTGGGTGAAATCCAGAGTTCTGGATTCCATGAGAATTAAAAACTCCACTCTTCGTGTGGGAGAATGAGACAGGATTGGGGAATAACATATATGTGCATGCTTATATTTACATTAAAAATATATTGGAAGAAAATAATATTCAAGAAAGTAACTGACATTATTAACAGCAGTATGGGGCAACAGGTGATAAGGGTAGGGTGGAAAAGACAGGAAGAGAAGTGGGAATAATTTTTTCTCAAAGTGTATAATATTGATTTTTGATCTAAAAAAATAAATAGATAAGTAAAAAGAGTCATTTAATTTTTTTTTTGAAGTTTAAAAGGGAACATATAGAATACAATGCAGGAAACCTTTTTTTTTTTTTTTTTAATCCCCAGATATCTGAGTCCCCTGGCCTGTCTGCCCTCCTTAAGATGTTTCCTTAGGATGCTATGGGACAAAGAACTAGACTTGACTTTTTGCATCTGGTTTCTGAAAATAGCCTGAGCAATCAAGATGCCTTTGTTTTCCAAAACATTCAGACAGGTAAGGGCTACACAGGCCCCACATTTGGTCTTAAGGAAAGGATGGAGGCCTGGTTCAATCATGCATATTCACCGATTGAATTGATCATACTTATGCATTAAGGGAAGAACCCTGGTGGTACAGTGGTTAATTAAGCTCTTAGCTGCTAATTGAAAGATTGGTGGTTCGAACACACCAACAACTCTGTGGGAGAAAGATGTGGCAGTCTGTTTTCATAAAGATTACAGCCTTGGAAACCCTATGGAGTAGTTCTACTCTGTCCTAGGTTCTGTATGAGTTGGACTCAACATGATAACAATGGGTTGGTTTGGGGTTTGGATACATTAAAGCCCCATTTGTACATATTCATTGAAGTCCCAATGACTAAGGGACCCTGGACCTTAGAGCTCTCTCTTTGAGGCCTCCTGGATCGGTGAGAACATTCATGAACAGAAGAAGGCAGCACGTCCCTGGGGACAATAAAGTCACGATGCCTGGAACCCTCCCAGATCTTACCTGATTCAGTTGTATTCTTTCTGGTTATAATAAATGGGTAACTGTAAGTACAAGTAATAGCCTCTGTGAACTTTGTGGTCCATTATAGAGAATTAACAAACTCACAAAGGAAATGAGGCTCTGACTTAGTTCAGGGAGGCTAATTCAGAGGAGGCCTGCACAGTCAGTCACAAGGACACAGTCCTAACTCGAGCAAGCTTTGGGTGGCTGGTGGACAGAGGAAGGGGATATGGGCCATTAAAGGATGGAGTCCTTCTAGCTTGTGAATTAGCCCCAGGGGGGATAGAGGAAGAGAAAGAGAGGCTGACTTATCTGAAGTTCAGAGAGTTGTACAGATTCCTGAGCCTACAACTGATCTCCAATGACCTGTCAGGTGGCCAAAAATGTTTCGACCTAAGTCTGAGTGGTTAGGGTGAGAAGAAGTATCATGGAAGAAGTGGCTGGAAAAGAGGATCTCAGAGATGTGGGAAGATAAAGCCTGGATCCATTTCCAGGTGGGAATGGGATTCACACTGACAAAGTGGGGTTTGCCCACCTCATACCTTTAGTAGTACAGTTTGGGACTGCAGCATTGCAGATGCTAATCAAACCCTCCCACAAGCAGAACTCCTGGCTTCCCCCACTAAATTCCCCAACTAGCCAGAACTTTCATCACTTCTCCCCACCAGCTTGGATCTTCCAAGTAAGCTTCTTTTGAAAGAGATGTGATATGGCGGGGTGGAGGGCCTAATAGTAGGAACAGTCTGAGGCCCAGATTGCCTCAAACACTTAGTGATACTGACCATGTCTCCAGACTGAATGGGTGGATACCCCAGAACCTTTCCAGACTTTCTGTACCTCTTCTTGTAACCCGTATTATCACCAGGCAGGCCTGGCACATAACACTTCCCAGCCTAAAGCCCATCTCTCACCCAGAGTAGGCGTACTGGCACCACGGGGCTTGTCAGACCCACCCTCAGGCTTTCTGTTTCCTCTTGCTGATAACAAAGACCTTAGACCTGTTTTAAACCTCCCATTTTAGCTGGAAGGAAAAGAGCTGCTTAAAAACAAAATCACTGATGGGAAAAAACAATAAATAAGACCAAGATCGATTTATTTTCTTTTCCCTCTTTCCTTCTTGCTCCCTTTTCTTACTACCTTCACTTTTAAAAGTGTTTTGTTATCATAATAAAATATTGTATAAAAAATAAATATAATAGACCAGATAAGAACATTTTATGTACATAAATAAATAATATTCAATTATTAAAATTTAATTTTATATTAAACCACTGTCTTTTAGCCCCCTTCCCCCAATCCTATTTCCTTGTATTCTTTACTTCCTTTATCCTCAAGACTGAGTCATTATTGTCCTCCAAGGAAGAGAGGGAGATTCCAACCTAAAACAAGAAGGTCATTGTTCAGCTCTGAAGCTCAAAATTGACTCTCTTGACTCCTAGCAGAACAAAGGTCTTCAGAAAGATTTTCCAACAGTAAAGATCTTTCTGTAATTTATCAAGAAAAAGAATTGACATTGACTTGATTTCAACTCATGGCAACCCTGTGGGTGTCAGAGTGGAACTGTGCTCCATATGGTTTTCTGAAGCAGGTCACCAGGCCTTTCTTCCGAGGTGCCATTGGGTGAGTTTGAACCACCAGCCTTGGTTAGTAGCACCTAACTGTCTGCACCACCCAGGGACTCCTTTTTATAAGATAAGAGAAAGAAAAAAAAAAAAAAAAAGCTAATGACTTCATAGAATTTTACCCATTGCCCTGGTGGTGCAGTGGTTAAGAGCTCAGCTGCTAACCGAAAGATAAGCGGATTGAACTCACCAGCTGCTCTGTGGGAGAAAGATGTGTCAGTCTGTTTCAGTAAAGATTAAACCCGTTGCCACTGAGTCGATTCCAACTCATAGACAGAGTAGAGCTGCCCCATAGGGTTTCCAAGGAGCAGCTCATGGATTCAGGCTGCTGACCTTTTGGTTAGCAGCCTGAGCTCTTAACTGGTGTACCTCCAGGGCTCCTCCATAAAGACTACAGCCTTGGAAACCCTATGGGACAGCTCTACTCTGTCCTATAGCGTCTCTACAAGTCAGAATTGACTCAACAGCGACGAGTCCTAGGTAGGGAAGATTAAGGCAGCCCCATAGAAGGAATTTCAAGCTCGTCCCTTTAAGCTAGTGATTATGAGAAAAGAGGACAGTGATTTGTATGTCTTGATCTTGACTCTCCAGGGCCTAAACCCTGAGTTCAGAGGGCCGAGGGAGACATTTGTGACTTTGAAACAAATACACCTTATAGCTTCCATCACACCAAACCAGGGCCCCTAAGGCCTGGATGGGGTGGGGGGAGGAGTATGAATCAGGAAATTAGCTGAAAGTCAGGCTGATAAGTTTGCTAGTCACTGCAATGGGGGTGAAGTTGCCCTGAAGTTGAGGACTGGAAGGGGGAGCCACCTTATGTTAGGGTACAAAAGAGAAGTTATGCCCAGACCTTAGGTTTTCCACAGCACAGCAAGACCAAGGTGGGGTCTTGAAGCAAGGCAGACAACAGTGACCTGTGCTAAGAACAGACCAGGAAATTACCAGCTAAAGAAGCCAGTAGGGTGAGACACAACTAGGGTGACAATAAAGTTGCCATGTTGTTGTTTTTGTTCTTAGGTGCCATCAAGTCGGTTCCGACTCATAGTGACCCTATAGGACAGAGTAGAACTGCCCTATAGGGTTCCCAAGAGTGACTGGTAGATTTGAACTGCCGACGTTTTTGGTTAGCAGCTGTAGCTCACTGTAACTCTTAACTACTGCACCACCAGGGATCCAAAAGTTGCCTTAGAAAACAGAAAAGCCAGAGGGCAATACAAAGACCCACACATGGATCTAATAGACTCCTTCCATTCCACTTGCCATTAACACTCCTTCAAGTCCCTTCCCCATCTCTTCAGATGGCAGCTTGGAGAAGAGCGAGAGAAGAGAAAACATCTGAAACACAGAGTTTTTTGAGATTAACAGCCTAATTGCAATAAACAGATTGGACTAAATGTAGTGGCCCCAGCTACTCAGCAGCATATGGGTTCATGATGAAGATGAAATTAATTATAGAAAAAAAAAGGGTGTTAAGTACAGCTTATTTGTACATCTGAGTGTAGTATGAGTGTGTTTCCTCTCTGCTACATTTGTAATTTGCAGTCCAACCCCAATGGCAATGTACATAAAATATATACATGCACGTGCATGTATATATGTACTTATACAATTTTAAATTAATAGATTTCTCAGGGCCAATCTGTTGCATCTTCTGTTTGGGGCTGCTTTTCTAGGATAGCTTCTCCAACCCTGAGGCATGGCTACTATCCCAGCCATCATTCATTCACTTATTCATTCATTGATTCATCTTTCTTTCAATCATTGTAATAAAAGAAAGCATTTTATGCATGGTGGAAAGAGTCAACTTAGAGATAGAAAAGCTGGTTCTAATACTTAGAGCCACTGACCGCCACCTGCTCTGTGACTTTCAACAATTCCTTAACCTCTCTGACTCTGTTTCCTTATCTCTAAAAAGGGATTGCATAACCAGCCTCAAACCACTGGCATTTGTAATAAATAAGACAGCAAACATGAAAGCTCTTGGTACATTTCAAAGTGCTCCATAAATTTAAAGCATAGTTCTTCTGGACACTAACAAATCCTATCAATTGATCTCCCATTTATGCTCTAGATGGTACAGATTTGAACTAGAGACACTCCCTTCCTCCAGTTTTTTTAATACCAACCCAGCAACGCCTCAGATTCACCTGGTTTACCCTGCAGACCACGTTCCAGCTTATCAGGAATCTGTTTATTTCATGCTGGGAAAGAAGATTTAGACTGAAGGAAATCATAAGATTTCGTTCAGCTCCAGCCTCTTTTCCTGAAATGAGTCTTTTGATTATCTACAATTCCCTGATCCATAAAAGTGGCACCTGCCAGGAGGTTATTTCCTCATACACCAGGTAGGCAAAAAATATAATAGGCACAGGTACACACTCAGGGGATGGAAATTAATCTCTCAGAGAGTGTGCCTCTCCAAACTCCCATCTTGAACATTTCTGCTATGCTCTAAAGTGCAAGATGACTCCTTAATGATTCCCTTTTATAATGTGTGTAATATAGTAGTTAAATCCCAAAGCTTGTTTACCTCATTAATCTCGGTCTACAGCTATCTTATGAGGAACTGAACTAATCAACCAAATAACAAACACGTAAAAAATTGTTCTTCAGGAGTCTGGAATTAGCCAGATAAGCTACAGAAAGTGGTTTGAAAAATAATTTCTCCCTCCACCTCATTTTGCTAAAATAAGCTTGTGTGTGTGTATGTGTGAGTGTGTGCGTGAGTATGTGTATAAAAGGAGTCCCTGGGTGGTGCAAATGATCAAGCACTAGGCTACTAACCTAACTAAAGGTTGGTGGTTCCAAAATGCCATAACCATGAAAACCCTATAGAGTGCAGTTATACTCTGAAACACATGGGGTCACCATGAGTCAGAATCAATTCAATGACAACTGGTACAGACATGTCTATATACCAGTGCATACATACATGTATACATGTATGTCCATGTATAGTGCATTATACAATTTTAAATTAATATGACATTCCCACCCAGACGTTATATTAATTTTAAATGAAGCGTTAAGACATGCCCCACAGGGCATGGACATGGAGGGAGGGACTCCAAAGGCAGTAATACGTGAATTAGAAAGAACTAAGGGAAGTTAACTTATACCTCTGCACACATGTCATTTTGAAGTATCTAAGTCCCTTATGGGATTCTAAATATTTATGTATAAAACCAGAAAAAAAAAAAACTAATCGCAGAAAATATGTGTATATATATATTATGTATACATATGCACATAATATATAAAAATATATATCCTAAACCACCCAAGTGCCATCGAGTCGATTCCGACTCATAGCGACCCTATATGACAGAGTAGAACTGCCTATATATATACAGATATAGATGAATAAAGTAGAGAAAGAGAGGGAGGGAGTGAGAGAGGGAGAGAGAGAGAAAGCACTATTTCTAAGATCTCTGGGAGGCGCAAACAATTTGTGTTTGACTACAAACCTAAAGACTGGCAGCTCAAACCCACACAGTAGCACAACAAAAGAAAAGCCTTGCGATTTATTTCCATAAACATTACAACCAGGAAAACCCTCTGGAGCAGTTCTACTCTGTAACCCGTGGGGTTACCATGAGTTGGAATAGGATTGATGGCAATGGGTTTGGTTTTATATCTCTATCTCTCTCTATATAAGGAGACCTGTGGTGCAATGGTTAAGTGGCTCAGCTTCGAAACAAAAGGTTTATGGTTCAAATGCATCCAACAACTTCTGCTTCTATAAAGATTACAGCCAAGAAAACTGTACAGAGCAGTTCTACTCTGTCACATGGAGTCACTATGGGTCAGAATAGACATGACGACACCCACAAACAACATATATATATTTCTTTTTTTACCCTCCCCCCACTTCTGCCTCTATCCCCAAGGTGAAATTAGCTTCGAAGATGTTGTTGTTGTTAGGTGCCATCAAGTTGGTTTCAACTTATAGTGAGCCTATTTACAACATAACAGAACACTGCCTGGTCCTGGGCCATTCTCAAAATAGTTGCTATGGTTGAGCCCATTGTTGCAGCCACTGTGTCAATCCATCTTGTTGAGGGTCTTCCTGTTTTTCACTGACCCTCTAATTTACCAAGCAAGATGTCTTTCCCCTCCTGATAACATGTGCAAAGTATATGAGACGACATCTTGCCATCCTTGCTTTTAAGGAACATTCTGGCTATACTTCTTCCAAGACGGATTTGTTCATTATTCTGGCAGTCCACAGTATATTCAATATCCTTCACCAACATCATAATTCAAAGGCATCAACTCTTTTTAGGTCTTCCTTTTTTTTATTCATGGTCCAACTTTTTTGTGTCTATGAGGCGATTGAAAATACCATGGCTTGGGTCCAGCCCACTTTAGTCCTCAAGGTGACATCTTTGCTTTTTAGCATTTTGAAGAGGTCTTTTGCAGCAGAATTGCCCAATGCATTATAAATATGTTCCTTGGTTTCTTGACTACTGCTTACGTGAGCATCCATTGATTGTGGCTCCAAGCAAAATGAAGCCTTTAACAATGTCACTATTTTCTCCATTTATCATGATGTTGCTTATTGATCCAGTTGTGAGGATTTTTGTTTTCTTTATGTTAAAGTGTAATCCATACTGAAGGCTACAGTCTTTGATCTTCATCAGTAAGTGCTTCAACTCCTCTTCATTTTCAGGAAGCAAGGTTGTGTCATGTGCATATTGCAGGTTATTAATGAGTCTTCCTCCAACCCTGATGCCGTAATCAACTTCATATACTTCAGCTTTTTGGATCGTTTGCTCGCATACAGACTGAATAAGTACAGTGAAAGGATACAATGCTGAAACACACCTTTCCTGATTTTAAGCCATGCAGTATCTGCTTGTACAGGCTCCTCGTGAGCACAACCAAGAGTTCTGGAATTCCCATTCTTTGCAATGCTATTCATAATTTGTTATGATCCACACAGTCGGATGCCTTTGCATAGTCAATAAAACATAGGTAAACATCTTTCTAGTATTCTCTGCTTTCAACCAACATCCATCTGATATCAGCAGTGATATCCCAGGTTTCATGTCTTCTTCTGAACCCAGCTTGAATTTCTGGCAGTTCCCTGTCTATGTACTGCTACAATCATTTTTTAATTACCTTTAGCTTAAGTTTACTTGTGTATATTAATGATATTGTTAGATAATTTCTGCATTCCATTGGATCACCTTTTTTTGGAATGGGCACAAATATGAATCTCTTCCAGTCAGTTGGTCAAATAGCCATCTTCCAAATTTCTTGGCATAGATGAGTAAGCACTTCCAAAGTTGCATCTGTTTGTTGAAACATCTCAGTTGGTATTTGGTGAGTTCCTGGAGCCTTGTTTCTCACCAATGCCTTCAGTCCAGCTTGGTCTTCTTCTTTCAATAGCATCAGTTCTTGATCATATGCTACCTCCTGAAATGGTTGAATGTCCACCAACTCTTTTTGGTACACTGACTCTATGTATTCCTTTCATCTTCTTTTTGATGCTTGTTGCTTCGTTCAATTGTTTGCACATAAAATCCTTCAATATTGCAACTCAAAGCTTGAATTTTTTCTTCAGTTCTTTTAGATTGAGAAAGTCAAGGGTGTCCTTCCCTTTTGGTTTCCTAACTCCAGGTCTTTGGACATTTCATTATAATTCCTTATTTTGTCTTTTGGAGACACCCTTTGAATTCTTCTACTCAAGGTATTTTACTTCGTCATTTCTTCCATTCACTTTAGCTACTGTAGATTCAAGAGCAAGATTCAGAATCTCTTCAGACATTCATTTTGGTCTTTTTTTTTTTTTTCTTCTGCCTTTTTAATGGCCTTTTGCTTTCTTCATGCATGATGTCCTTGACTCCTCTGGTCTTCAGTCATTAGTGTTTGATACATCAAATCTATTCTTGAGATGGTCTCTAAATTCAGGTGGTCATATTTTGGCTCTCATGAACTTGTTTGGGTTTTCTTCAATTTCATCTTGAAATTGCACATGAACAATTGATGATCTGTTCCACAATCGGCCCCTGGCATTGTTCTGACTGATGATATTGTGAGTCTTCATCTTCTCTTTCCACAGATGTAGTTGATTTGATTCCTGTGAATTCCATCCAGCAAGGTCCAAGTGTATTATAGCTACTTACGTTGTTGAAAAAAGGTATTTTCAGAGAAGAAATTGTTGATCTTGCAAAATTCTATCATGCAATCTCTGACATCATTTCTATCACCAAGGCAGGCCATAGTTTCCAACTACTGATTCTTCTTTGTTTCCAGCTTTTACTTTCCAATCTTCAGTAATTATCAATGCATCTCGATGGCACATTTGATCCATTTCAGGCTGCAGAAATTCGTAAAAATCTTCAGTTTCTTCATCTTTGCCCTTAGTGGTTGGTGTATAAATTTGAATAATAGTCATATTAACTGGTCTTCCTTGTAGGCCTATGGACATTATCCCCTCAATGACAGCGTTGTATTTCAGGATAGATCTTTAAGTGCTCTTTTTGACGATGAGTGAGACGCCATTCATCTTCAGTTTGTCATTCCCGGCATAGTAGACCATATGATTGTCTGATTCGAAATGGCCAATACCAGTCCATTTCAGCTTACCAGTGCCTGGGATATCCACCTTCAAGCATTCCATTACATTTTTTGACAACTCCCAATTTTCCTTAATTCATGCTTTGTATATTCCACGTCCCAATTATTAATGGATGTTTGCAGCTGTTTCTTCTCATTTTGAGTTGTGCCACATTAACACAACTCATTAAGGTCAACTCTAAGGAGACAGCTCTTCCCCTGTTGTATTTTTTGTGCCTTCCAACCTGAGAGGATCATCAGCCAGCACTATATAAGACAATGTTCTACTGCTATCCATAAGGTTTTCACTGACCAGTTCTTTCAGAAGTAGATCCCCAGGCCCTTCTTCCCAGTCTGTCTTAGTCTTGAAACTCTGCTGAAGCCTGTCCACCACGGGTTGCCTTGCTGGTATTTGAACTACCTGTGGCATAGCTTCCAGCATCACAGCGACACACAAGCCACCAAAGTATGAAAAAATGCCAGATTTTTCTTGAAGAGGAAAAAAAGAAAAACACTGAGTTCCTCTCTAGAGACTCTGCAGAGTGAGGAGATAGTTGGGCACATTCCCTCTGATAAGATACGCGAACTAATTAAGAGCAATTATCTGATGCCAAGGTACAAGCAGCTGCAAAGCTGCTCTCTCTCTGAGCCTATCTCTTAGAGAGGGCATGGTACTAGTGTTTCTTACTATTCTGGTATGAAGTCTGGCTGAGGTTGTGAAGAGGCTCTGAGAAATCCAGAAATCTAGTTTAATATGAAAGGTCAGTTCTGGAGGCCAGGGAGTAGTCTTTCTAACTTTTAGAAATCAAGGAGTCCTGGTGGCACAGTGGTTAAGTGATAAGATGCTAGTGGAAAAGTTGGTGGTTTGAACCCACCAGCTGCTTACCAAGAAAGAGATACAGCAATCTGCAGGAGAAAGATGTAATAGTCTGCTTCCATAAAGATTGTAGCCTTGATAATCCTGTGAGGCAGTTCTTCTCTGTCCTATAGGGTCCCTATGAGTTAGACTTGACTTAACGGCAGTGGGTTTGGTTTGTTGTTGTTGTTTGTTTTTGTCTTGTCTTTGTTTTTTTCTCTTCTACCCATCTTGTATTGGGCACCAACATTCATTCATTCAAAAAATATCTTAGATATGAGGCACCATTCTAGATTTTTGAGATTTAGCAGTGACAGAAGCCATCAATGCCTTCCTCAGGCGGTGTTTAGATAATAATAGATGAGACATGACAAATAAATATATTTTTTTAAGTATAGATAGAATTTTAGCTAATGACAAGAAAATAAAATAGAGAAATAGGTCAGAGACTAATGAGTGGACAGGGACTATATTGTGTAGAATGGCCAAAGAGGGTTTTTCTTAAAGGAGAAAGACATCAGAGCTGAGTATGGAATGATCAAACATAGGAGTTCTTCAAAAACCCAAGGTTATTGCATTCCACAAAGAAAGCACAGAGTGTAAATGACCTGAGCCAAAAAAGAGCTTGATTTGTGTGAACAACAGCAAGAAGGCTTTAAATTGATGCTGTTTTTCCCATTTTATAGATGAGAAGGTTGAGACTCATGAAAGTTTAAAACTTTTCCAAGTTACTTTAAAAATATGTGCTACTACTGAGAATTCTTTTAAGTTTTTTTTTACTTCTTGGAAAAAACTGTGAATCAAAACAGTTTGAAAAGGCATCCATTGGAAGGTCTTCCCCAGCACCCCCTTGTCCCTGTCCACACCATTCCATGCTTCATCCCCACTCCCTAGAGTTAACAAAAAGTGGTTTTATTTAGTTTCTTGGGTACCATTCAAGTGTTTACACAAATAAGATTCTCTATCCCTACTCCCTCTTCCTTACCCAATCATCATACACTGCAAAAAACAGTTGTGCATTTTCTTTGTCTCAATTAAAGATATGTCCTGGAAACCTTTCCATGACAGTATCTAGAAAATGTCTCATTTTTGCCATATTATAGGACAATTATTTATTTAATCAATTCCCTATTAATAATAGACAAGAAGCTCTGGTAGCACAGTGGTTAAGCGCTAGGCTGATAATCAAAACATTGGCAGCACAAACACACTAGCCATTCCTCAGAGGAAAGATGTGGCAGTCTGCTTCTGTAAAGATTTACAATCTTGGAAACCCTATGGGGCAGTTCTACTCTGTCCTATAGGGTCAGTATGTGTTGGAACCAGCTTAACAAAAATTGGTTTTGGGGCTATTAATCAACACCTAGGTTGTTTCTAGGAATCCTAGGGTGGAGCAAACAGTTCGGAGCTAGACAACTAGCTGAAATGTTGAAGCTTTGAACCCACCGAGAAGCGCCTCAGAAGACAGGTCACAACCTTGAAAACCCTATGGAACAATTCTACTCTGCACAAATGGTGTCATCATGAGTCAGAATCAACTCAATGGCAACTAACAACAGCCGGTTGTTTCTCATCTTTGCCAATTCAAACAATGCTTCAGTGGATAACCTTGTGTATATGCTATTTTGCATAGGTGAAATCAGTGTGTCAGAGTAGTTGATAGATGTTGCCGTGGTATCCTCCATTGTGGTGGTAGATTTTTACTCCCACAGTACATTACAGAGTATTTTCCCAAAGGCTCATCAGAGGAGTATGTTGTAAGCTTTTGGATTTCTGCCCATCTAATAGGCAAGAAATAGTATATCTGTATTTTTTTTTTTAGTTGCATTTCCCATGTCTTGGCAGTTACCAGTCTTAATTTCTGCCATCTCTTTTTATGCTAAAGAAATTCACCCTCTGTCTGGAATATAAATTGTAGGTTTTTTCTCCATTTGTCATGTGTCTTTTGGTTTTACTTATAGTGAGTTTTTGTTTGTGTTTCGTGGGGTTGTTGTTGTTGTTGTTTATTTATTTTTGCCATGCAGAAAGTTTTATTTTGTTATTTATTATGTTTTTGTTTTTTAATATTTTCAAATTTATCAGTCCTCATTTTATGGCATCTGGATTTTTGTCTCATAGTTACAAAGGCTCTGTCCAATTGAAGGTTATAAAAAAAACTCATTCATGCATTCTCCCAGTAATATTTTGCTTTTCTTCTTTACGTTAATATCATTCCACAATTTGGAGTTTATCCTTGTAAATTAGGGTAATAAGGTATGGATCTAACTTCCAAAAGCTGGGCTAAGAAAGCAGATCAGCTGAAGCTCTGCAGCTATACTCTTAAGACAGGCACTAGCCTCAAAAATAGATCTACACAAACTCTACAATATGCATCTAACCTATTCGAAATGATTTAGTTCGTACTACACACATCTGCGTCAGAACCAACTTGATGGCAACGGGTTTGGTTTTGGTTGTTAAGTATCATAGGTTTCCCCAGGGTTTTGGGAAGGTTGTTTGGGACACTCTGTTCTTCTCAAGCCTATTATAAGGGCTAGGATCCCAAATTACTGAGGTGTGTAAGAGATTAGTAAAGAGAGCATGGAGCAATTGCTCCTGTGAAACACAGGTATTTAGATGGTGTTCTTGATGACACTTCACTTCCCATCAGAAGACCTGGGCTTCAGTCCTACCTTGGACCCTTCCTGACTGTGCGAATTGGACAAGCTCCTTCATTCTCTTGGGCCTTACTTACATTAATTATAGGAGGAGGAATTTGGATGCTTCCTTCTTTGATGTTCTTAGTCTTCTTAACTTACTTATGGTAATAGTAAAATAATAATCACTTGCTACATACCAGGCACTCTTCTAAGTGCTTTTCATGTATTAACATATTTAATCCTCATAGCAAGCCTGTGAGATAAATAGTATTATTCTTCACATTTTATGAATAAGAAAAGTGAGATACAGAGAGAGCAATTGCCCAAGGTATGCTCTAGTAAATGGCAAAATTCAGAATGCTCTTAATCACTGCCTCTCTCAACTATCTTTAATATAAAATTGGAAGCTTGCTGTTGTTAGCTGCCATTGAGTCAGCCCCCAACTCGTGGAAACCCCATGCTCATGGAGATTGGACCTTTGTGAATCGTAGGGTTTTTGTGGGCTGATTTTTAGAAGTAGAGCACCTGGACTTTCTTCCCGGTCCTCTTAGTCTGGAAGCTCTACTTAAACCTGTTGAACATCATAGTGCAAGCCTCTACTGAGAGATGGTGGTAGCTGTGCTTGAGGTGCATTTTCCAGCAACCATATCTAGGTTTCCCATATGGAAGGTGAGAATTTTACCCCTGAACCACCAATACCCACAAAATTAACAGTAGCTTTTTAAAAAATAAACCAAAACAATGTTTCTCTAAAAATATACATGTGACCTTGTCTGACCTCTGGTCTCAATCCCCTCCCTATCTCCTGTCCCCACTCCCCATACCCCAACCTCTGTTTCTTATTTCTAGGCATTCCAAAAACACTGTTCTTGGTCTACAGTATCATTAGATTCACCTCTAGCATGTCTCCTACTTCTACTATTTTTAAGGCACTTTAACAAACCCAAGGAACACAAAGGCATTAGGGAACTCAATGTGTAACTTCCATCTGGAGACTCATGCATAACTATGATGAGTTTAAAGGAACATCTGAGATGATCTAATAATCCACAAGGAGCACCGGAGATCATCTAATAATCCACAATGCTTGTTGGGTTTCTAACAATGACCTGTGGAATCCCAGAGACTGGAAGCAGGGGAGTTTATACAGAGGCTAAGCAAGATTCATGTTCCTGACCACAATATTTCCCATTTATGTGTTTCATATCTTGGGTTCCTTATAAGGATTTGTTTCAACCAAGGACCCTACAGCTGTAAAAATGTGAAAATCCATTCAGCCCCAACCCATCATGTTATATGGGAGGACACCAAAGCCCAGGAAGGGAAAATGGCTTGCCCAAAGCCATAGTCAGATAGTGGCAGAGCCAGTACAAGAATTCCATCCTCCTGACACCCACTCCAGGACTCTTTTGAGTATTCCATGTTATGCCCACCCCAAATCTCCATAAGTGTACTTTCATATATATGACTTTATTTTTGTAAGCAAGGTAGCTGGAAGATAATTTCTATCAATTTATATTCTTTATTTATCTTATGAGACAAGAAGACAGAGATCTGTAGAACTTGCTCAGGATAATAAAGTCTCCATTAGCAGGGAAGTTGGGAAGGGAAAGTGTACATTTTTAACTAAATTTGCACTTATTGGAGCTTCCACTAGGAAGATAACTTCTCAACAAAAGAGTTAAGGGAGAAATACAGTGATGATTGTGCTTGGAATGAAGAAGCTGGGAGAAGATGTCAGCCATCTCTCCTCTCTCTTCCCACCACCCTCATCCTCTTTGATCCTCATTGCCTCTCACCCTAAACCATTGCATAAACTTCCTGATTGTTTTCTCTGCCTCTAATCATTCCCTTCCAGAATGCCCTCCACAGCTTTTCCAAAACTATCATCTTTCAAGTAAAGTTCTTATCAAAACACCCTCCTCCACACAGTCTAAGACTCTCTTATCAAATTAAAAAAAAAAAAAAACCATTGCAGTCGTGTCAGTTCCAACTCATGGCCACTCTATGTGTGACAGAATAGTCCATAGAGTTTTCAATGGCTTATTTTGGCGGGGGGAAGTATATCTCCAGGCCTTTCTTCTGAGGTGCCCTGGGTGGACTTAAACCTCCAACTTTCGGTTAGCAGCCAAGTGCATTAACTATTTACACCACCTAGGGAATCCTCCTACCAAACAAAATAGTAGAAATCACAGAATTGCCAAGAATGTCAAGATCCAATCACCTAAACTTGACATTCATAACCTTTCACAATCCAACACTAACACTGTAATTTCCATTTTATCTCTGAATTCCTGCATTCATTCATGCTATACTCCAGAAAACTTTGAGTTTTTCCTCATTCCTACTCCATGCTCTGTATTTTCCAGAGGTAGATCTTTGCTCATCTTGTTACCTGTGCCCACATGTTCTCCTCTGACTATTACCAGTGGAAAGCCTTTCTGTCCTTCATGATCTAATTCAACGGCACCTTCTTTATGAAGCCTTCCCTGATCATGACATGCAAACGAGAATTATTCCAATTTGCACTTCCCATAGTGGATTGTTTATACTGCTTTCATGGTGGCTTCAAGATACTCCCTTTTGTCATCATTTGTGAAGTTGTTTTATCTCCTTTAGACTGTGAGCTCTCTGAGGGCAGAAATAACCTATTGATCTTAGTACACCCTAAAGGGCCTAATACAATGCTTGGGACACAGCAAGTGTTCAATAGATATTTGATAAAAGGACTGGGCTGAGAGATCCTCAATATTCAACTCTTCCAGTTTAGAACAAGCCCATAGTGAAGAGGTCAAGAATTGAAACCTTTCCTCTATGAGTCTTCCACAGGCTCTATTCAAACAGAGGAAAGATAGAAGGCCAAAAGGACGCATCTTGACAACGAATTAAAAAAAAAAAAAAAAAAACACTCTCATCAAGTCGATTCTGACTCATAGTGATCCTATAGGACAGAATAGAACTGCCCATAGGGTTTCCAAGGAGCACCTGGTAGATTCGAACTGCTGACTTTTTGGTTAGCAGCTGTAGTTCTTAAACACTACAGCACCAGTATTTCTCACAATGAATAGACAGACAATAAAATTACACATAGCTGTAAGACATTGCAGAAAAGCAGAAAGAACTTCAGCTATAAAGTTAGCTGGAACCACATCAAAATCCCCGCCCAGCTACTTTCCTGCTGTGTGACTTTAAGCAGAGTCTTGTCCATTCTGAGTCTCTCAGCTGTAAAATGGAGCTAAGACTATTTGCCCCAAGGCTCAGCTGTGATTACGCTTGAAAAATTATAATTAATGTTTCTGGAACATAATAGGTATGCACCAATAAGTAGAGCAACAACTGCAAGAATCAGGCAATCAACCACAGAGTTGAATGCGTACTCCTCAACATCAGCCCCTGCAGAGGCTTGAAACTGCCTGTCACACCAAGCACCTCTGAGAAAATGAAGTTTTGGCTATTTACCTTGTCATTTGAAGGGTTCACTAGGCCTTCTAAAAGCACCTTTCCTCTCCAAGAGAATTTTTTTTAACAGGCTTTGCAATTACCATCAGATTTAAAGATGATGCAAATGACATAAGAGTAAACATCACTTAAAAAAAAATGTGCACCTGGAATGAAAGACTTAGGACACTTCTAATTAGGGAAGAAGAAAATGATCAGGGATGATACTGAATGAAAGTGGGTACAGGTCTGGTATTGCTAAGATGAGAAGGGAGCTCAGGGGAGGGGATATTTTAACCAAAATTTGGACCCATCCAGGTATCTCACTCCATCCCGGAGAATATATGACAAGTAGAACGTGAGCATGTCCAGGTATTTAAAGCCATTGATTCATTCATTCACGCCATAAACAAGTACTGAGCACCTAGCTTGTGCCAGGTTTGAGAAATGCAGAAGGAAAGAAAACATGGTCCCTGCACTCAAACCCTTCATCGTCTAGTGGAGAAAAAGACAACAAAAATGCAAATGAGGTGCGACAAGAGTATAATCACACCCTGTCCAAGCTACAATGAGAGCCCAAAAGGAGGTTTCATTCCTATCAAGGGTGTTCATGAAAAAATAAAGGTGGTGCTTAGACTGAATTTTGATGAATGAGCAGGGCTGCCTTGTTGTGGTAAGTTGACCTCGAGTCAGCTCCAACTCATGGCAACCTTACATAGAACAGAACAAAACATTGCCCCGTCCCGCGACATCTTCGTGATTATTGGTATGTTTGAGTCCATTGTTGCAGCTATTGTGTCACTCCATCTCATTGAGGGTTTCCCTGGTTGTCACTGACCCTCTATACTACCAAACATGATGAGCTTTTCTAGCCATTGGTCTTTCCTAATGACAAGTCCAAAGTAAGCCAACCAAAGCCTTGCCATACTCACTTCTAAGGAGCATCTCTCCCAGCAGATAAATCCACACGAGCAAAGGCACAGTAACTTTTTTGTGACTCTATACATAGCCTAGTTCCTGGAAAATGGTAGGAGTTCAGGATATGCACAATGGTAGCAGATGGTAAACCACTGGTGGGCAGAAACCACACGCCACCCCCCTCTTCCGTCTGTATCTCCCAAGAGCACCTAGTGGGATGTTTGACATATAATGTGTTATCACATGACTGTTTATTATTAAACCCCAAGCTATTTGTAAGCTTAATCTCCATATCTGGCAAGGCAGAATCAGAAGTACATTTTGTCCATGGTCAGGAGGGGAAGGCTTATTGACCAAAGATTATCTGGTAGCAGTCAGGCCACCTGGCACCATTCTGAAGATCTTGCCAGAGCAGGGAAATTGGACTTAACTTCTTTCATCTTAGAGTTGAAGGAACCTCAGATATTATCTTCTGTAATGTTTCTTAACTTGGCTTCCTCAAGTACCTATGAAAAATTTGTTTTTCAAATTGTAAAAATCATGGATATCAGATGACCAATTTACTACAAAGTTCTGTTATGAAATTTTGATATTCAAGCTTTTTTGGTTTTTTTTGTCTGTGTGTTCGTGTGGTTTTGAATATCTTGACACCAAATGGTTACCTAAAGTGCCAGCTTTTGTCTTCCAATTCAGTACTCTTTGGGGCCCAAGTCCTCCAGTTTGAGAACAACTTTATCTGATGCAACCCCTCAAATGTTAGATGAGGATACAGAGGACCAGCGAAGGGAGATGGCCTAGTAATGGTACCCAGCTGGTTAGTAAAGGGTACTGTTGTTATTGTTGTTGCTAGGTGGCTTCCAGTCAGTTCCAACTCGTAGCGACCCTATGTACAACAGAATGAAACACTGCCAGGTCCTGCACTATCCTCACAATCACTGTTATGCTTGAGTTCATTGTTGCAGCCACAATGTCAACCCATCTTGTCAAGGATATACCTCTTTTTTGATGACTCTCTACTTTACCAAGAATGATGTCCTCCAGAGACTGATGCCTCCTGATAACATGTCTAAAGTATGTGAGACATAATCTTGCCCTCCTTGTTTCTAAGGAAAATTCTGCTAGTACTTCTTCCAAGACAGATTTGTTCATTCTTTTGGCAGTCCATGGTATATTCAATATTCTTTGCCAACACGATAATTCAAAGGCTTTAATTCTTCTTCAGTCTTCCTTATTCATTGTCCAGCTTTCACATGCATATGAGGCAACTGAAACACTACAGCTTGGGTCAGACACACCTTAATTTTCAAGGTGATGTCTTTGCTTTTTAACACTTTAAAGAGGTCTTTTGCAGCAGATTTGCCCAATTCAGTGAGTCTTTTGATTTCTTGACTGCTGTTTCCATGGCTGTTATTATGAATCCAAGTAAAATGAAACCCTTGACAACTTCAATCTTTTCTCTCATGATGTTGCTTATTGGTCCAGTTGTGAGGATTTTTTATTTCTTTATGTTGAGATATAACCCATACTGAAGGGTGTGGTTTTTGATCTAAATCAGTAAGTGCTTCAAGTCATCTTCACTTTCGCAAGCAAGGTTGTGTCATTTGCATATCGCAGGTTGTTAATGAGTCTTGCTCTAATCCTGATGCCAATTCTTCTTCACATAGTCCAGCTCCTTGGATTATTTGCTCAGCATAGAGATTGAATAAGTATGGTGAAAGGATTCAACCCTGATGCACACATTTCCTGACTTTAAACAATCAAAATATCCCCTTGTTCTGTTCTGTTCTTGACTGCCTCTTGATCCATGTGCATGTTCCTCATGAGCACAATTAAGTATCCGGGAATTCCTATTCTTCAAAATGCTATCCATAATTTTCTATCATCCACACAGTTGAATGCCTTTGCATAATCAATAAAACACAAGTAAATATCTTTCTGGTATTCTCTGCTTTCAGCCAGGATCCATCTGGCTTCAGCAATGATGTCCCTGATTCCACATCCTCTTCTGAATGTGGCTTGAATTTCTGGCAGCTCCCTGTCAATACATGGCTGCAGCCGCTTTTGAATGATCTTCAGCAAAATTTTACTTGAGTGTGATATTAATGATATTGTTTGATAATTTCTGCATTCCACTGGATCACTTCATTTCATTTCAGTTCACTAATGCCCAGGATATCGAAGTTTATGCCTTCCATCTTATTTTTGATAATTTTGACAATTTCCAATTTTCCTAGATTCATACTTCATACTTTCCATGTTCCAATTGTTAATGACAGTTTTGCAGCTGTTTTTTCTCATTTTCAGTTGTGCCACATCAGCAAATGAAGGTCCCAAAAGCTGGACTCCAGCCATGTCATTAATGTTCACTCTACTTTGAGGAAGCAGCTCTTCCCCAGTAGTCTTTTGAGTGACTTCCAACCTGAAGGGCTCATCTTCCTGCACTATATCACCCAATGTTCCATTGCTATTCATAAGATTTTCACTGGCTTGTTCTTTTCAGAAATAGACTGGTCCTTCTCCCTAGTCTGTCTTAGTCTGGAAGCTCAGCTGAAACCTGTCTGCCTTAGGTGACCCTGCTGGTATTTGAATACCAGTGGCGTAGCTTCCAGCATCACAGCAACACCGAAGCCCCCACAGTAGGAAAAACTAACAGACAAGTGGGGAACTACAACACCAGATGTCTGAATCTATGCTTTTTGTATCGCAGTTCAGCCACTGCCTCTTAAATAGGCAACCACCAGTCCCATGGCTTTCAAGATCCCTAAATGCAGCTCTGAGTTTACAACTCAGCTCACAACTTCACAAAGGTAATATTTTCCTTTACAACCAGATTTTCAGCTTCTGGCTTATCCTGTGCTCCACTCCTCTGAGAAAGAGTAAGAAAAAGTCACCATAAATGACTCCCATATAGTGTAAGAAGAATAGCTTCTTACTAAACACACACCCTTAACCTCCTTGGCACAGTGGTTAAAAGCTTGACGGCTAACCAGAATGTCAGCAGTTCAAATTCACTAGCTGCTCTTGGAAACCCCATGGGGCAGTTCTACTATGTCTTATAGGATGGCTATGAGTCAGAATCAGCTCGACAGCAACGGTTTTTGACCTCCTTATATTATGGAATTTGACTTCACGAAGCCAGGAGGGATTTCCTCTTACAATGTAAGGAGATGGTATCATGAAACCTCTGACCTTGAAAGCATTGTTTTTTTTTTGTTTGTTTTTTGTTTTATTTTGTTTTTTGTTTTGTTTTTAATTGAAGAGAGATAGTTAATGGCTTCTTAGGAAATTTTAGAAGCACAGCAAGCAATTAATGTGTGCTGTACTTTACATATATATGACATTTAATAAGTAGTTGCTGAATGAGTGACAAATTGACGTTACCAAAGAAGCCAAAAAAACCAGTTGCCACTGAGTCAGCACCGACTCATGGCAACCTTATGTACAACAGAACAAAACATTGCCTAGTCCTGCAACATCTTTGTAATAATTGGTATGTTTGAGAGCATTGTTGCAGTTATTGTGTCACCCCATCTCATTGAGGGTTTCCCTGGTTGTTGCTGACCCTCTACATTACCAAATCTGATGTGCTTTTCTAGCCACTGGTCTTTCCAAATGACATGTCCAAAGTAAGCCAACCAAAGTCTTGCCATACTTGCTTCTAAGGAGCAGCTCTCCTGACAAATAATTTCACACAAGCAAAGGCACAGAAACTTTTTTGTGACTACATATAATCTAGTTCCTGGAAAAAGGTAGAAGTTCAGAATATGTAAAACGGTAGCAGATGGTAAACTATTAATGGGCAGAGACCACACAATCTTCCTTTCTTCTGTATCTTCTGAGAGCATCTAGTAGGATGCTTGGAACTTAATGTATTATCACGTGACTGTTTATTATTAAACCCAAAGCTATTTGGAGGCTTGATCTCCATATCTGGTGAGGGAGAATCAGAAGTAGAGTTTGTTCTTGGTCAGGAGGGGAAGGCTAATTGACCAAAGATTATCTGATAGCAGTCAGACCAGTTTGCACCATTCTGAAGAACTTGCTACAGCAAGGAAATTGGACTTGACTTCTTTCATCTTAGAGTTGAAGGAACTTCAGATATTACCACAGTACTGTTTTTTAACTTGACATTCTCAAGCACCTATGAACAATTGTTATTCAAATTGTAAAAATCGTGGATATCAGGATGACTAGTTTATTATAAAGTTCTACCATGAAATTTTGATAGTCAAGTTTTTTGTTTGTGGTTTTGAATATCTTGACACCAAATAATCATCCAGAGTGCCAGCTTTTGACTTCTAATTCAGTATTCTTTGGACCCCCCCAAACCCTCATGTTTGAGAATAACTTTTATCTGATACAATTCCCTCAAGTGGTAAACAAGGTACAGAGACCCAGAGAAGGGAAATTATATTGTAATTGTTTCCAGTTGGTCAGTAAAGGACTACAACCCCCAGAAGTCTGGGTCAATTTTTTCTGTATCACAGTTCAGTCACTACCTCCTTAAATAGGCAACCACCATTCCCATGGCTTTCAAAATTGCTGAATGCTTCCAATGGAAGCAGCAGTCAAGAAATCAAATGACACACTGCATTGGACAAATCTCCTGCAAAAGACCTCTTTAAAGTGTTCAAAAGCAAAGATATCTCCTTGAAGACTAAGGTGGGCCTAACCCAAGCCATGGTGTTTCAATCGCCTCATATGCGTGCAAAAGCTATACAATGAATAAGGAAGACTGAAGAAGAATTGAAGCCCTTGAATTGTGATGCTGGAGAATATATGGACTGCCAAAAGAATGAACAAATCTGTCTTGGGAGAAGCAATGCCAGAGTGTTCCTTAGAAGCAAGGATGGTAAGACTATGTCTCACATAATTTGGGCATGTTATCAGGAAGGATCAGTCCACGGTGAAGGACATCAAGCTTGGTAAAGTAGAGGGTCAGCAAAAAAGAAGAAGGCCCTCAATGAGATGAATTGACACAGTGGATGCAACAATGGGCTCTAGCATAAAAACGATCATGAGAATGGGGCAGGACTGGGCAGTGTTTCCTTCTGTTGCACACAGGGTGTCTATGAATCTGAACCAACTCGACTGTACCTAACAACAACAACAAATGCAGCTCCGAGTTTCCAACTCACCTCACAGTCCACAAAGGTGCTATCTTCCTTTAAGACCAGAGTTTCAACTTTTGGTTTATCCTGGACTAAGTCCGTGTCCCCACTTCTCTGAGAAAGAGTAAGAAAAAGTCAGAATAAATGACTTCCATATAGAGTGAGAAGAACAGCTTCTTACTAAACACATGCCCTTGACCTCCTTGGCACAGTGGTTAAGAGCTTGACTGCTAACCAAAAGGTTGGCAATGTGAATTCACCAACCACTCCTTGGAAACGCTTTGAGGGAGTTCTATTACGTCCTATAGCGTGGCTATGAGTCAGAATCAACTCAACAGCAATGGGTCTTTTGACCTCCTTATATTATGGAATTTGACTTTGCACAGTCAGGAGGGATTCCCACTTACTTTGTGAGGAGATGGTATCATGAAACCTCTGACCCTAAAAGTATTGCTTTTTCTTTTTTTAAAATTGAAGAGAGGTAGTTCCTGGCTTCTTATTAGGAAATTTTAAAGCACAACAGGCAATTAATGTGTGCTGTGCTTTACATATATTTCATACCTAATAAGTAGTTGCTGAATGAAAGGCAAATTGATGTTACCTAAAGCACCCATATCATACCACAGATTACTTAGAACTAAGTAACCTAGAACTAAGAGATGAGTGATTGAAAGGGTGTGGAGATTCATGGAAGTCTAACAACCTGGCTGTTGAGCAGTATCACCTGGGAGCTTTGAAAAAAATGCGGACTCAGGAACCCTACCCCAGACTAATTGAATCCAAATTTCCACTGACTAGGATCCAGAACTCGACGTTTACAAAAGTTTTCCAGGTGACATTGATGGTTACCCAGTCCATCCAAATGACCTGCCATATTTTCAGAGCCAAAGATTCTTATTTAAAATGATGGAATCAGCTATGAAAGTCAATTATAATCCCACCTGAGATTTAAAATCTTCAAGGATCAATGCCATTGGGAACAACTGCTCCTTTCCTTCATCCAGCAGTTTCTCGGCTTAGAACTCTATATATTCATCCATTTAATAAATAATTATTACATGTCTGCCATGCTAGACCTTGTGATATAAAAATGAACCCAACGTAAATGACCAATTTCTCATGGAGCCTGTAGACTTCAGTGTAATACTACAAGAGTTGTATCCAGAAGTGTTCTGGAATTTACAAACTTGACTTTTTTCCCTGGCATATTCTTATTTTTCATGCCCCCTTCCCCCACACAGTGGTCTGGATGTGCCAGGTGTCAGCCCTCCCAAGGGCACCAGTGGGCAGCCGCTGAGCGCACACTCACTCGCAGGATGAGAAGAGGAAATTCTAGTGTAACCATGCACCCCAGGGAACCCTGTCCCACACAACAGTGGCCCCAGGTCAGGACACATCTGCTTGCGAAGAGTTGAATATTCTGAGCATGTGGTACCAATTCCACTTTGTTTGATAAAAGACTCTGACTAGGTGCCCTGGTCATTCAGCCTACTCCCTATCATGGCAGACTGTAAACCAGACTCCCACCAATAATGATCCAAAGAATGAGCCAATTCTGAAAAATGTGCACCACCCCATAAAAGAAATACTGACCGGTAATTTCCAATTTTAGAATTGTTTGCTACATATTCTTGGGACTTTGGCTCAATGGATGGGATCAAAGCCTCTTAAGTTTTGATAGGAATTACAGAATCCCTTCTATTATTTTCTCTCCTTTCCCCATCTCTTCAGCTAGTTACATTTAGATCCAAAAAATCTATCCCAGAGTTATATTCCTTGCTGATTCTTTCTACATTTTCTCTTGACTTGACCAGGGACTCTAGCCTTCCCAGGTGTGCTTCTTCTAATAGTGCTCTTCCTGCCTAAACTCTGGCAGTCGCTGTGCAAGAGGTTGGGAATGCAGATATGAATGACATGGTCTCTGCCTTTGAGTAGGGAACCCTCATGTGGTAGCAAATCTAGATGATTAAAGAGATACACACACTGCAGTGGGAACCAGCACAGAGTTGGCACATAATTAACAATAAATATTTGTTCAACTGATATAAGTTTATTCACTGCATTGAGGCATATGAAACTGCTGATATTTGATTGGTTTGAAATACAGAAATGACAATTATATAAGGTTCAACCTCATACAGGCTTTCACAGGATTTTAAAAAACCAAACCTGTTGGTATCAAGTTGATTCTGACTCATAGCAGATGTATAGGACAGAATGGAACTTTCCCATAGGTTTTCCAAGGCTGTAGTCTTTAAGGAAGCAGACTGCCACATCTTTCTCCCTCGGAGCAGCTGGATTTGAACTGAACTGAAGACCCTTCAATTAGCGGCCGAGCACTTAACCACTACAATGCCAGGGTTCCTCATTCATAGGATTAAGCATTCGGTAACGTAGAAGTTGAAACTGACTCAACAGCAATGGGCTGTTTTGTTTTGTTAATGTGGGATTAGGAGTCCCCAGCTGGTGCAAACGTGTAAACGCTCAACTACTAACTGAATAGGTTGGTAGTTCAAACTCATCCGGAGGCACCTTGGAAGAAAGGCGTGGTGATCTACTTCTGAGAAGATCACAGTCATTGAAAACCCTATGGAGCATAGTTCTGTGACACACAAGCGGTTGGAATTGACTTGATGGCAGCTGGCTGTGTTTGTTTTTGTTTTTGTGTTTTGGCAATGTGTTTGTTTTTGTTTTTGTGTTTTGGCAATGTGGGAGTACAGTCAAATGGTGACAAATATTGTATAAGTGAAATATGTATGTAACCCTTTGAGGCTGTTTTTTCTACTTAGCATAGTATCTTTGAGAGCCATTCAAAGTGTATGTATCAATAGTTTACTCCTTCTTGTGAATGAGTGTTGTTTTTGTCTTTAGGTGCCATCCAGCGGACTCCAACTCATGGCAACCTTATGTATCACACAACAAAATGTTGCCCAGTCCTGTGCCATCCTCATGATGGTTGATATGTTTGAGTCTATTGTTTTGGCTATTGTGTCAATCCATCTCATTGAAGTTTTCCTTTGTTTTTGTTGACTGTTTACTTTACCAGTCATGCTAGTGATTGCTATTTCCTGATGACCAAAGTAAGCAAAACAAAGTTTTGCCATCCTTGCTTCTAAGAAGCATTCTGTTTGTGTTTCTTCTAAGACTGATTCGTTCGTTCTTCTGGCAGACTGCAGTATATTCGTTATTCTTCACCAACATCACAGTTCAAATGTGTTCATTTCTCTGTCTTCCTTTTTCACTATCTAACTTTCACATGCATATGAGGTGATCGAAAAGACTATGGATTGGGTCAAGCACACCTCAGTTATCATCAATGATGAGTACCATCCCATTATATGGATGTGTTAAGGAGTCCTGGTGGCACAGCAGTTAAGAACTCGACTGTTAACCAAATGTTGGCAGTTGGAATCCACCAGCTGCTCCTTGGAAACTCTATAGGGCAGTTCTACTCAGCCCTGTAGGGTTGCTGTGAGTCGGAATCGACTTGAAGGCAGTGGGTTTGGTTTGGCTTGGTTTTAGTTGGACGTATTACAGTTCATTTAACTATTTACTTGTTGAAGGATACCTAGGTTGTTCCCAGGTTTTTACTACTATAAATAAAATTGTTATGAACATTTGTGTACAAGTTTTTGTGTGAACATACATTTTTATTTCTCTAGGATAAATACTCAGCACTGCATTTGCTGGGTCACATGGTGAGTATATGTTTACTTAAGAAATTGCCAAACTGTTTTCTAGAGGGTCTGTACCATTTTACATTCCCATCAGCAATGTATGAGAGAACCAGTTATAAGATGAATATTTTAAAATGGAAAATGCTACATTTTAATAACTCAAATGAAACTGCTTTAATAACAAAAATGACAGCACAGCTAAGGCATCTGAGTGCAATTATATTGATGGAATACACTGTTCCCTGGGAAAGGAAGGTTCCAAAGAGCACAGGAGGTAGCAGTTATTAAAGAAAATAAAAATGTTTCATCTTTGTACCTCCACAAATTAAGACTTCTCAACCAAACGTAGTATTTAATTAAATGTAGTTTATTTGGAAGGCAAATTTCTCTTCCCAGCTTTTATTTCTCAAGGACATAAATAACTGTCACCTAGAGCTTCTGGCCAGCATGTGATATTTCATGCCATCCCCATGAGGTGAATTAATTCCAGCCAAGTGCAAAAAGCCTGACTTCTTAGTGAGTTTAGTTGACTTTATACAGAAAAACTAGAACATTTAAATAAAACAGGGAACTGGATCAAACAATGAACAATATGGCTATATTGGGTAAGTTGCTTAACCTCTCCAATTTGTTATAAATTTCAGCAAACAATGGTACCTACTTCATACTTTTTTTTTAATTGAATTTGATAATGTATGTAAAGTACTTAGCACAATGTCTGAGACAGTGAATACTTGATAAATGTGGGTTATTTTTAGAAAATGGTAAGTAAGAGAGTGGAATCAAAGATGACTGAGGCTTTGCTTCTGGGTGACGGATAATGCATTAATGTGGAAAGAGATACTGGAAAAAGGGGCTATTTGGAAATCAAGCTCAGTTGTTTAGTTTTGAGGCACATTGAGTATAATCTGTCCGTAGATATCTAGTAATAATGGGGAAATAAATATTTAGGACTGTACTATCCAATATGGTAGTCACTATTGTGGCTATTTACATTTAAATTAAATTAATTGAAATCCAATAAAATTTAAAATTTCACATCCTCAATAGCTACACGTGGCTAGTTGCTACCATAGTGGATACCACAAATAAAGAATATTTCCATTATCAGAGAAAGTTGTATTAGACTTCCTTGATAGATCCTCAGATTTCTTACCAGATTTTTAAAATAATTGGTTTTATTTTTTAATCTCATAGGTTTGATTTTATACATTTTAAAACAGTTTTCCAAAAAGGGTTCCATAGGATTCACCAGACTGGTACATAGGATTTAAATCTGTAGTGAAAGGTCAGATTATGATCTTTTAAAACGATAATGACTGTGAGACTTCCTTTTGGTGAGGTCACAAGAGTCGGTACTGTTAAACAATGAGAGAATGTATAGTGTGAACCTGGCAGAACCTTAGGAAATGCTGCCGTGGAGTGATGGAACAGAGAGGTTAGGATGAAGAATTGGAAAAGGCAAATAATCAAGAGAGTTCAGTATCCAAAAGCCAAAAGAGAAGAGAGTAGACTTGTCAACAGGGTCAGATCTACATGGAGATCAAAGAGGGTAAATACTGAACAGGGGCTAATGGGTTGGGCAGCCAAGCCAACCTCAGAAGTTTCTGTGGATGGTGGGAGGAGAAAAGGGTGACCAGTTTACATGAAAGCAGATGAGTGGTTAGGAAATGGTAGCAGTACCTAAAGACTCTTCTTTCAGAAATTGGCAAGAGGAGAGAAAAGAAAGTAGCTTGCAGGTATAGAATGAAACTTTTTTTTAAAAGGATTTCAGATTATGGGTAGACAAAGGAAAAGGGGCTCACAGTCAGGGAAATGCCAAGAATGTTCTCTTGGAGGTTGATCAGGGAGCTAGAAAATTGGCTGTTTTATAGCCAGTATTTCTCTACTGCCTTCATCCCTGTGTGAAAGAAGCCCCTGACCTCAAGGCCATCCCTGGAAGGTAGATTCAGCTAGAGCACAAAAGAGAAGGCAGTGATACTTTCTGTAATGACTGTCTCAGTGTTATAGCTCTGCAGACCAGATCATTCATTTAGAAATCTCCATGTCCAAAAAGTCTGTTCTGGGACCACCTCATTTCCAAAACTAAGGGGTTCACCAATCTAAAAACGATTTTGGTCAGTCTCTTTCTGTGATCCCATAACATCCTATATTGGCTTCTGTCTCTCATTGAACCAAGATACCTGAGGATTTTTGTTGTGTCTTATCCTTATAGATACTCCCAACACCCAGAATGAAGAATAAGCTTAGTAAATATTTGTTGACTGTATGAACAAATGAATATCAATCATATCTACACATTTCTCCCTTTAGACTTTTAAAAAGACTCCCTGAAAAAACATATGCCATCATTACTAAAGGGAATTTCCTTCCCCAGTTTGAAATTATTAAGGCCAAGAAGAGGTAGAATAAGGACTCTTACAGCCGGTTAAAATGATGGGCAATCATGCCACTCAAGCACAGTAGCCCTGTATATTTAACACTGCTTTTTTTTTTTTTTTTTCATACTGATTACCCATCATGAAGTTGGCAGAACTATTTGTATTCATACAGACCAGTGGTCAAATCCCATACAGTCTCCTGCAAAATACATGGCCCGATGTACGTTGCTTAACCTCTCAGATTTCTGTTTTCTTATCTTTAAGATGGAAACAAAAATATCCACCTATTGTGAAGAAGAAATAAAATAACACATGTGAAGAGCATATCCCATAGTTGTTGCTGTTGCGTGACATCAGATCTATTCCAACTCATAGCGACCCTGCAGGACACAGTATAACTACCCTATAGGGTTTCCTAGGCAGCCATCTTTACTGGAGCAGATCACCATGTCTTTTTTCACCCCCAAAGACTGGCTATTGGGTTCAAACCACCAACCTTTTGGTTAGCAGCCAAATACTTAACAACTGGGCCATGCTGAAACTATGGCAAGAGTCCAGTTTAGTTTAAAATCTACCTGATTAGTCACTCAATGCATTTGTCCTTTTGAAGACCGGGAAATTTTCAGAGAGCAGAGAACATTATGGTCTCCTAGTTTTGGGGTTTTTTTTGTTTCTGTAATTTTTTTTTATTATTGTGATGAAAATAACACTTGCTACTAGCAAAATTAAGGTTAAAAATGGAAAGTAAAATGTGTTTCCCACAGACAGGCAAGGTCCACTCACAGTTTCTTGTATACTCTTCTAAGGTGATTATGTATTTCTTGATTAATCAACATGATTAACATACTACTTGTAGTCCCGACTTATGAGGGGGTTCCATTTCATCAGTTCTGATGAAGTTGTATATCTCTTTGTTTTTGTTTTTAGTTTTTGTTATTATTGCCTTTTATTATCAGTATCTTTATAAATCTGGTCTTTATTTGTCTTTGGGGGCTGTAAACATTACGTATAAACTTACAGATATATTTTAATACACACAAACATTAAAAAAATACACAAATAGTAAAAATTTACTCCCATGATGAAGAAGAGTTGAACAGTGTGGGCATTTTGTCGGTTGTAATAATAACTCCACTTGTGAAAGGTCCTGGGACGTCTGGATTATCCCTGAGAACGGAGGTAGCGTTTCTAGTCAGAAAATTAGGGGAGTTTTCTCTATGCTCTTTTTCTTTTTTCTTCATATATTTTTTGATGACATCTCACTGCTTCCCGAATCTGCCTGTTGACTGTAGCAAAGTGATCAACATTTTGGTCCATGGTTTCAAACAACCAAAACCCTTGATTTAGTTTAGAAAAAAACTCCAGCTAATCCTTTCACTGTAAAAATTTTGATAACTTCTCTCCTCCTTCTTTCTCATTACTGCCTTCTTTTTCAGCATTTCTTTCCTCTTCAAAATCCACTAAGTCCTGATTTGTCAGTCCCCCTTTTTCATGACCACATTGGTGAGATCAAGTTCTAAGTTCAACATTCTTACCGTATGGACAATTTTCCACCAATCTCTTCCATCATATTATCCTGATGAAATGTTTGGAGAATGTTCACATAACTCAGCAATTTTTTCCATACCCCCTGCAGGCATTTCCCAGTAACTTCCTCCCAGGAAGATGCAGTGTTCCAATAGACTGATAGTCGTAAGTGTGGTTCATTGTAACTCAAAAACATAATAAGTTGAAGGCTACCTGCATGGGCAATATAGCTCAGGAGATATCTTTCTACATACTGAACTGATAAATCTTCTTTGTTTATTTCTTTAATATCTGCTCTGGTTCAGGCTATTTACACAATGTCAACAGAAATGAATCCCCAAGCATCCCACAAGCACATACGTCATGGATTAAGTTGTGTCCCCCAAAAATATGTGTATGCATTTGGCTAGGTCATGATTCCCAGTGTTGTGTGATTGTCCACCATTTTGTCATCTGATGTGATTTCCCTGTGCGTTGTAATTTCTATCACTACGATTCTTTTTTTTTTTTTTGAGATGGATTAAAAAAAAAAATTAGTGACACTTATCTTGATGAGATCTATGAGAGTTTGGATAGTGTCTTAAGCCAATCTCTTCTGAGGTATAAAATAGAGTAGCAAGCAGAGAGACATGGGGACCTCATACCAACAAAAAAGCAGCACCAGGAGCAGAGTGCATCCTTTGGACCTAGGGTCCTGGCCTGAGAAGCTCCTCGACCAAGGGAACACTGATGACAAGGACCTTCCTCCAGACACAACAGAGAGAGAAAGTCTTCCCCTGGAGCGAACGCCCTGAATTTGGGCTTGTGGCCTACCAGACTGTGAAAGAATAAATATGTCTTTGTTAAAGCAGTCCACCTGTGGTATTTCTTTTATAGCAGCACTAGATAACCAGGAAGACATACTAGAAGCTCAGCACCATTCCAGACCCTGGGAGGGGTATAGTCATCAGTGAATCTACTAGTAAGATGGTGTCTTAATTGCCTAGTGCTGCCATAACAGAAATACAACAGTGGGTAGTTTTAAAGGACAGAAATTTATTTTCTCATTGTTTAAGAGGGTGGTGTTGTCGTTAGGTGCTGTCAAGTCGGTTCTGGCTCATAGCAAGCCTGTAGGACAGAGTACAACTACCCCATAGGGTTTCCAAGGAGTGGCTGGTGCATTTGAACTGCTGAGCTCTTAACCACTATACCACCAGGGCTCCATTTAAGAGAGTAGAAGTCCAAATTTAAGACACTGGCTGTAGGGGAAGGCTCTCTCTCTGTTGGCTCTGGGGGGAAAATCCTTGTTTTAGCTTCTCTAGCTCCCGCATTCCTCAGTTCATTGGTGATCTAAGTGTGGTATCTATATTTCCCCTTTTGTCCTTGCTTCTTCTATGCTTAATCTGTTCCTTTATATCTCAAAAGCAACTGTTTTGAAACACACCCTGCACTGACATGACCTCCTTAACATAATGAAGAAATCCGTATTTCCAAATGGGATTACATCCACAGGTTCAGGGGTTAAAATTTACAAGGCATATTATTGGGGTGACACAATTCAATCCAATTCATAACAGATGGTATATTCTGGAAATTATTCTTGTAGGAGATATGTGGTAATATGAATCAAGAATCTTAGAAAGTTTCATGTTCACTCCTTTTCACTTTGTAATTATTAAACTTTTAATGAGATGGATGACAGCATAAATTCTCAAGGACAATTTGATAAATGTATCAAAAACTTTAAAAACAGCCATACCCAATATTTCTCATTCAAGACCTTTCTTCTACAGAAATAATGCAGATAAATACTTATCTAGAAGGATTTATATTACGGCATCATTAATAATGGATATAGTTTGGAATCACCTAACCAATAATAGGGATATCACTAAATAAAGAATGGTACATTCTTAGTATGAAAAACCATGTAGCTATTTAAATTTGTGCTTCTCGAAGAATATTTTCCAAAGAGGACATGTTAAGAAAAGATGTTAAGTGGATAAAGGCAGGATTGGAAAGAGCATATATAATTTAATTTGTTCACTTTAAAAACCATATATATTTGTGTGTTTATATATGCATACATGTATGAGAATAAATATATATATATGTACGTGTGTATAGACAGATATGGGTGACATAGATATTGTTGTTGTTAGGTGCCATTGAGTGGGTTCTGACTCATAGCAACCATGTATACAACAGAATGAAACACTACTTGGTCCGGTGCCATCCTCACAATCGTTGCTATGTTTAAGCCCATTGTTGTAGCCACTGTGTGAATCTATCTCATTGAGGGTCTTCTTCTTTTTCACTGACCCTCTACTTTACCGAGAATGAAAGTACATGAGATGAAGCCCCACCATGGTGGCTGCTAAGGAGCATTCTGGCTGTACTTCTTCCAAGACAGACCTGTTTGTGCTTCTGGCAGTCCGTGGTATATTCGATATTCTTTGCTAACACCATAATTTCAAAGGCATCAATTCTTCTTTGGCCTTCCTTATTCATGGTCCAGCCTTTGCACACATATGAGGCAACTGAAAGCACCATGGCTTGGGTCAGGCGCACATCAATCCTCGAAGTGACATCTTTGCTCTTTAACACTTTAGATACAGATAGAAATACCTAAAAGCAAATGACTACCTCTCGGTGATAGAATTAAAGGTAACTTTTTTATATTTGCTATAGTCAGAAGGATATACGAAGATGAGTAAGAGGTCCCTACCCTCAAAAAGAGTTAACAGCCCAGTGCAGGAGACACAATTTACACATAAAGTGATAGAAAAATAAAACAGAATATAAGAACCTGTACATCTGCTATCCCTTTTTCTGGTTTTCTGATTAAAAAAAAAAAAAAAAAAAAAACCTCGTTGCCCCATGTGGTTTCCAAGGAGTGCCTGGTAGATTCAAACTGCAGACCTTTTGGTTAGCAGCCTTAGCTCTTAACCACTACACCACCAGGATAATAAAAAAAAATAACATAAAAGTTACCGTTGAGTAAATTCCGACTCATAGTGGCCCTATAGGACAGAGTAGAACTGCCCCATACGGTTTTCAAAGAGCACCTGGTCCATTCGAACTGCCAACCTTTTGGTTAGCAGCACTGCACCACAGGGTTTCCAGGATAATAGTACCACATATTTTCCTTTGAGTAACTACTTCTCCAGGATCAATGTAGTTGCAATACCAGGGAGCTTATCTCATTAGGTGGACTTGTGACTTCTTGAGCTTAGTTCATGAGTAGGGTCCTTAATTCAGGCTAGCTAACAGATCATTTCTCTTCCTTTGGCCACAAAATGAGTCAATTTGGATTACTTTTTTGTTTTGTTTTGTTTTTTGTACTATTGGTAAAGAGAAGCTCTTTCAATCGGCTTGAATCTCAAACTTGCATCATTCACCGAGGAAGAGATATACTTGAGAATGAAGTCAAGACAGAGAAGAACATGGAGTTCAGTGCTGAGAAAGACAATGACCAAGTCTTGAAAAAATATGTTTGCTCTCTAGCTAGTTACAGTCATACATGAAGACGTGTAGTTTTGGGCTTATTAATTTTTTGAGCCAATAAATTCTCTTTTCACTTAATTATGCGAACTAATAAATTCCATTTTTTCTGGAATCAGATTGATTTGGGTTTGTCTTTCAACTTATGGAGTCGTTACTGATATGTCTAACATCTTCCAAAGTTATGGTGCAAGTTACTGAATCAGCGGAGAAAGAGGTCACTTTGCAGCCTGGATGACTGGGCAAACCTTCTCAGAGAAGAAGCAATTTGACATGGGAAAGATAGATACTTTATTCTTCTCTTAAAAGTTCACAGAAATAAAGAGAAAGAAAGAGAAGGAAGAGAAGAGGAAGAAGAAAGAACAGATGGAAATGGGGGAGAAAAGAAGAGAATAAGGAGAGAAGAGAAAGGAGGGAAGAAGGGAGAAAGACCAAGATATCAATCGTGGCCCTGGAGCATTGTCTGTTTCAATAAATCACCATGTTACAATAATATCTGCCTACAAGCTTCACCCCATACGTCTGCACTGAGTTTGTAGGGAGGATGTGTTGTTGCTGGTGTTAGGCGCCATTGAGTCACTTCCGACTCACAGTGACCCTATGTACAATAGGACAAAACACTGTCCAGTCCTGTGCCATCCTCATGATCGTTGTTATGCTTAAGCACATTGTTGCCGCCACTGTGTCAATCCATCTCTTTAAAAGTCTTCCTCAACATGTGTGTGAAGACCTCTAAATGTGACCTTTGAATCCTGAAAACCAAATGACAACACACAGGACTCATCAAACCAGAGGTCATGAGCCAAGGGTCACATGAAATCACGGAGTAAATCTACTTCATCTCCCAAAATCAAGGTGAATCTATGGGTATGACTGATCAGGAAGCAAAATTGTGCAAAGTTTTTAAGTCAAACTTAACTAACCAGCTACTTGAAGCTACTCGAAGCCTGACCTCAGGCATCATTTATTTTTCTTAAATATCAGAGTTTTTTAGTGTGTGTGGTAAATATCTAAGAAAATATTTGACACTTTGATCATTTCGATAATCTTCACATATACAGCTCAGTGACATTACATTCATCATGTTGTTCAACCATCACCCTTAACCATTCCTGGATTTTTCCATCACCCTTATCAGAACCTGTCCCTTTAAGCATTGAGTACTGAGATTCTTTTTTTTTTTTTTTTTTTAACTTTAGATGAAGGTTTACAGAACAAACTAGTTCTCATCAAACAGTTAGTACACACTTTGTTGTACGATATTGGCTAACAACCCCATGACGTCTCAACACTCTCCCTTCTTAACCCTGGGTTGCCTATTACCAGCTTTCTTGTTCCCTCCTGCCTTCCAGTCCCTGTCCCAGGGCTGGTATTCCCCTTTAGGCGTGTTTTGTTCCATGGGCCTGTTCATTCTTTGGCTGAAGGTTGAACCTCAGGAGTGGCCTCATTACTAAGCTGAGAGGGTGTCTGAGGGCCGTCCTCAAAGTGTTTCTCCAGTCTCTGTCAGGCCAGCAAGTCTGGTCTTCCTTTCAGAATTTTGTTCTACATTTTTCTGCATCTCTGTCCAGGACCTTCTATTGTGATCCCTGTCAGAGCAGTCAGTGGTGGTAGCCAGGCCCATCTAGTTGTACTGGTGAGTCCTGAGATTCTTAAGAGAAAAATTTTGAGAGGCCACCTTCATCACCAGCATGTTTAAGCTAACCACTGGCACCATATTTAGTCCAAGGAGTGGCTGGTGGGTTCAAACTGCCGACCTATTGGTTAGCAGCCATATGTCTTAACAACTGCACCTGCAGGGCTCCATCTTGGAGGAAAAGCCTGGCAATCTCCTTCCAACAAATCACCATTGAAAACCCTATGGAGTGCAGTTCTACTCTGACTACATGGGATTACCATGAGTTGAAACTAACTCAGTGGCAACTGGTTTTGGTTCATCATTTTATCTGTAAAGTCTGACATAGAATAGGCCCTCACTAAATATTTGTTAAATAAGTGAATAAATACGTGAACAAATGACAAGGGAGATCGGACCTAGTTTCGGCATTGTTGTTGACCTTTAGCTGGTCTCTCAGGCAGCTTGTTGGCAAACAGAAAAAGTGAAGAGACTTTATTAAGCATTTTGTCACACATCTGTCATATTTACTTACCTCATTTCACTTAATTTTCACCTCAGTGATAAGTGTTATCAGCACCATTTCTCAAACAAGGAGAACCAGACTCAGGGAAACAAAACCAGCCAACAGAGTTCTAGATAGCTGGCCCTTTGTTTTGGGGGTGAACAGAAGGTAAAATCAAAATAGCCCCGCTTCCCACAGTCATATACCTTTTATCTCCTCTCCTGAGCCTTAATAACAATGGCCATTTTAATGGCAACGTTAAAAAGAAAAAATTAAATGAAAGTGAAGCCTAAGGAGCTCAGAGAGTAATTAATACATGGTAACTAATACACAAGTAATTACATTCCAGGACAGTAAGAAGACATGTGTAATAACAATAACAGCCATCACTTGAATTGAGTATCTCCAGGCATTAGGCACTAGACTAGGTTCTTTGCATAATATAAATTAATCCCCTCTACTTTTTTTTTTTTTTACAGATGTATGAGTGTAATTTTTGTTTACTCTGTCTTATAGAATAAGGAAAATGAGGCACAGTGATAATAAGAATTTTGTGCAAGACTACTCTGCTTAGGTATTTCTAGCCCCAAAGCCTATTCTATTCCCAGTATTGTAAACTGCCTCACTGCCTCCAAAGTAAAAGACAAGCACAAACATTTCAAAGGAATGGTTTGCTATCTCTGTGGTCTACTGGATATCCAAGCAGACACAAAAAGGAAACTAACAATTATGGAGTCCCTGATGTGTACCTGGTGGCGCAGTGGTTACAAGCTTGGCTGCAAACCAAAAAAAAAGGTCAGCAGTTCTAATTCAACAGCCAGTCCTTGGAAACCCTTTGGGGCAGTTCTGCTCCGCCCTATAGGGTTGCTATGAGTCAGAATCAAAATGAGGGCAACAGGTTTTTGGTTCGGCTAGGCACCAAGCATATCCAAATGTAACATCATTGATGGGACATGAAGGTCTTTAGTTATACCTCCTCAACACACATACACACACACATTTTCTACCAATGTATCTGTATCATGTGATATGGTGATAACATTATCTCCTCCCCGTGACCAGTCCCTTACCTGAATTTATACCCCTCAGGCCCCTCTTATGCTGAAATTCTGGCTCTATCCTGAATTTGTATGTTGGATCTACAAATACTGAATGTATGTAGGTTGGATTTATGAAACTCTCACAAAAAATTATGGAAACTACTAAGGGTTTATAAAAATGTTAATTTGGAAAGGGACTGGACAGTGGGTAGGAGAGAGATGCTGATGAAGAGTGAGCTACTTATATCAGGTGGACACTTGAGACTGTGTTGGCATCTCCTGTCTGGACGGGGGATGGGAGGATAGAGAGAGTTGGAAGCTGGCAAAATTGTCACGAAAGGAGAGACTGGAAGGGCCGACTCATTAGGGGGAGAGCAAGTGGGAGTACGGAGTAAGGTGTATATAAACTTATATGTGACAGTTTGACTTGATTTGTAAATGTTCACTTGAAGCTCAATAAAAGTTAATAAAAAAAATGTTAATTTGTGTAATCCTGAGAATTGCACTTATTTTCATTTCATAGATGGAAAAAAAAAAAAAGGAAAGTAATTTGCCTAATATCCTACAGCTGATAAATGGCAGAGGTGAAGTGTGATCCCAAATTCATCTAACTCCAATATCCATGCTTTTTTTTTCCTCTTTGTTTAATTTGCTTCTTAAAAAAGAAATTCTTGTTTTTTCTGACTTACAAAAGTAACACATACTAACTTATAGAATATTTGGGAAATACCGCAAAAAATAAAGAAAATAACACTATAATTCAAAAAGGACTAATGCTAATATTTTGGTATAGTTCCTTCTAATTATGGGTCATGTAGTGAATACAATTTGTACCTGCTATTTTGCAAGCATGAGTCCATGCCATTAAAAGTTCTATGAAAACATGTTTTAATACCTATATAATATTCAAAGTACATAATCAATGCAGCCTTCTGCCTTAGTTTTGGACAGTTAGGTTGTTTCTGATTTTTAATTATTAAAGCAATACTGGCCTAAATCCTTTTGTAGATAAACCTTGGACTGAACCATTGAACATTTAGTTAGGTTAGATTTTCAAATATGAGATTGCACTGTTTTCTGTTATTTCTGGAAGCCTCTTTGTGAAAAATTAAGACACTTCCTGCCCTACACCACCCCAGAATCTTTTCTTCTGCCTTGTTTCTAAACCACTGAGCACAATTGTTATTCTACATGTCTAGATCCTAGGTGTAGGAAGTAGAGGGGAAAGAATTTGGAATTGGAATACAAAGATCTGAATTCATGTACCAGCCTACTTCTCACTTGCCAGCTAATGCTGGCAAAGTTACCCGAGGTCTTCAAGCCTGTTTTCTCACATGGAAATATGGGGCACTAACAGCACCTCCCTCAAAAGACTGATGCAAGGATTAAATGAGATAAAGCTTATGACGAAGTATTGGCTGTGTCCTAGCAAGTCAGCTGCTATTATCATTAAGCATGCTTGCAGATTTAAATGGCTTTCAGAGGGAACCGAGAAGAGAGAAAACTGGTTTCCCTTGATTTGATTTTTCGGTCAAATGAAACCCAAAACTTTCTTTAAAAAAAAAAAAAAAAACTGCGAAAGCCCTAGGGAGAAATTTAAAAAAAAGAAAAAAAACCCATTGCTGTCGAGTCAATTCCAACTCATAGCAACCCTATACCCAACCCACTGCCATCGAGACGACTATAGCAGCTATCAAAAAGAACATTTCCCAAGTCTACCAACCATTCATGTCATCCTGGAGATTTTGAAAGCTTTTGCTCATATATCAAATTAACAAATCTAAGTGTCTACATTCACAGGCACGTCAGAGAGCCTGTGAACCCAACCCAGCAAGATGCAGAGCACTTGAATCATCTAAACCAGGCTTAGCCCCTCCCCCCAGGAGGCAGACAGCACCATCTGACCAGATTTGATTGGTCCCAGCACTTTAGGAAGGGGCATTTAAGGAAGAAAGAGGATGCTGCTAAGAGGCTAGCCAGCAAGGACAGGAGAAGTGAAAAGAGAACAGTGGTTTCACCTCCCAGGACAAAAGACCATTCATGGGGCAGAAAAGATTCCAGAGAGACGGAGAAGTGAGAAGCTGGGAAGGTGCTTACTATCAGGTTTGTGAAAGGGACAACTAGAATAACAAGGAGAAGTTATGTATCCTTTCCAATGAAGTGAAAGGGTAGGTAACAGGTCATTTTATGATCCAATTAGAGGAGAGGACTAGAGATTTCAGGAGTCAACCCAGGAATCCCAGGGGTTCAGTGAGGATGGAGTTTAAAGAAAAGCCTGACAGCAATGCGACCCTTGTAGGAAAGAGTCAGCCATACCTAGGTGAGAAGCATCAGGCAGATGGAAAGCCAGTAGCAAATGGAAAAGCTGAAGTCTACGTAAAGCAGGAGACAAACGGGAAGCACGCAGTGCCTGGGAAAAGCCTCAAAATGTACAGCTGGCAGGAGATCCAGAAGCACAATCAGCAAACTGACCAGTGGCTAGTGATCAACCGCAAAGTTTACGACGTCACCAGCTGGGCCCACAGGCACCCAGGTGGGCAGCAGGTCCTCAATCACCATGCTGGGGAAGATGCCACGGTAAGGATCTTGAAAGCCCTGCTCTCTCTTCCAGCTGCGGGGTGGCTGAGGGCTTGGCTGTCTTCCTAAAAGTGTTCAGGAACCTGTTCAGGCTCCACAATCGTTCATCTTCTCCCAAACCAATTTTTTCAAGATTCCTGTCCAGCAAGAATTCAGAAGCAAATTAATACTCAAAGCCTAGTTATTATCACCAGGTTTGAGATGAGCTTCAGATGTTAATAGTGGATCCTATATATATACATATATATATATATATATACTTTTTGTTTTGGTTTGGTTTGGTTCTTGTTTTCCTTTTTATTTTTTGTTTATTTGTTTGTTTTTGTTTACGTATGGTCTCTAGTCAGGGGAAAAAAATGTCTACACTGAAGTAGGAATTTCTCAGACTCCTATATTGGAGTGTCTAAAAGAAAGAAAGTGATTTATCCAGTGGGCATCAAAATGTTGTTATTAATAATGATGAAAATATTCAATTATCGAAGATTTTAGAGTTTGAAAAGCCCTTTTGCAACCTATAACTCATTCAGTCTTCACAGTGTGATATAGGTAATAGGAAACAAAACAAAAAACCCATTGCTGTCGAGTCGACTTTGACTCATGGTGACCCCATGTGTGTCAGAGAAGAACTGTGCCTTCAGAGAGGTTTCAACGGCTAATTTTTCAGAAATAAGTCACCAAGACTTTCTTCAGAGGTGCTGCTGGGTGAACTCAAACCTCCAATGTCTTGGTTAGCAGCTAAGCGCGTTAACCGTTTGCACCTACAACCTCCTTTTTAGGAAGAAGACATTGAAATCAGAAAGGTTCAGTGACTACCAAGAACATGCAGCAGTATTTCAACTTTTCTTCACTGCTTCTCCTTGATTACCCACTCCCCACAAAACAGCTAAGAGGAGGGACCTGTAACACTTACTAGGTCCCTAGAGTACCGAAGACACATTCGAATGCATTGCCTCATTTAAACCCTCACCATGAGGCAGGCAGATATTATACTCATAGGTGAGAAAACTGATGTTCAAAGAAGTAGATAATTTGTCACACAGCCAACAAGTGATAAAGCCAAATTTTGGATTCAGTTTGGCTTGACCATAAACCAAAGCCAAAAAGCCAAACCTATTGCTGTGGAGTCAATTTTGAACTCCTAGCGACCCTCTAGGACAGAGTAAGACGGCTCCATAAGGTTTCTGAGGCTGGTGATACAGTGGTTAAAGCGGTCAGCTGCTAACCGGAGGCTTGAACCCATCAGCTGCTCCTCGGGAGAAAGGTGTGGTATTGATAGCCTTGGAAACCCTACAGGGTAGCTGGGTCAGAGTAGGTTCGGCAGCAGGGGGTTTTTAATCGTTACAGAAGCGGACTGCCACATCTTTCTCCCAAGCAGCAGCTGTTAGGTTTGAACCACTGATCTTTCTGTTAGCAGCTGAGTGCTTAACCACTGCACCACCAGGGCTCCTGGCTTGACCATAAAAACCAAAAAAACCCGTTGTTGTCCAGTCAATTCCGACCCATAACAACCCTACAGGACAGAGTAGAACTTCCCCACAGGGTTTTGAAGGAGTGGCTGGTGATTTGAACTGCTGACCTCTTGGTTAGCAGCCCTTTAACCACTGTCCCACCAGGGCTCCAGCTTGACCATAATGCCCTGTATATCTGAATCTTAAAAAAAAATAGCCTGTCCATTTAATACTAGATCGAGAGATCTCCCAAACACTTAAGTGCACTTAAGAATCCCTTTAAAATATTCCACAAAGAAGTTCTTTATATCTCAATTGGGAAATTTAATCTCTTCATTGTACAGATAAATGAATGGACGGTTGTTGTTCTTAGGTGCTGTTGAGTCAGTTCCAATTCATAGTGACCCTATGTAGAACAGAACAAAACATTACCCAGTCTTGTGCCATCCTCACAATCATTGCTAGGTTTGAGCCCACTGCTGCAGCCACTGTGTCAATCCATCTCATTGAGGGTCTTCCTCTTTCTCAATGACCCTCTACTTTTCCAAGCACGATGTCCTTCTCCAGGGACTGGTCCCTTCTGATAACATATCCAAAGTATATGAGATGAAGTCTTGCCAACCTCACTTCCAAAGAACATTCTAGCTGTACTTCTTCCAAGACAGATTTGTTGGTTCTTCTGGCAATCCATGGTATGTTCAATATTCTTTGCCAACAGCACAATTCAAAGGCATCAATTCTTTGATCTTCCTTATTCATCATCCAGCTTTCGCATGCATATGAAGTGATTGAAAACACCATGGTTTGGATCAGGGCCACCTTAGTTCTCAAAGTGACATCTTTGCTTTTTAACACTTTAAAGAGGTCTTTTGCAGCAGATTTGCCTAATGCGATGCAGTGTTTGATTTTTTGACCGTTGCTTTCGTGGGCATTCATTGTGGATCCAAATAAAATGAAATCCTTGACAACTTCAATATTTTCTCCATTTATGATGATGCTACTTATTGCTCCAGTTGTGAGGATTTTTGTTTTCTTTATGTTGAGTGTAATCCATGGCTGGTTAGAGGGGTTATATAACTATTCAAAGGTAAAAAATGAATATATGAGAAAACTGAAATTTGAACCACAACTTTTTTTTTACTTTGTTGCTTCTATTGTTTTCATAGTTTAAGATATAATTTCTCTAACTGCTTTCAAAGTCTGAAATTGAAAAGATCATTTCACTAAGCACCAGTCTGTAGATGGTAACAATGCTAATAACGATTGGATTCACAAGCACTCTGGCAAGTTTATAAAATAGATAAGATTTTGTCTTGTCATGCTACCTAAATCTTTTTTCCCCAATTTCTCATCCCCCTTCTCTAACGAGATTCTTCTTCTTCTACCATCTGCCTGTTGGATTCTACTGTCAGATGAATGCCTTTCTGAACACAATCTATTATATCCCTACCACTTCCGAAAAATCTAGTATTATTTTTTTAAACAAAGCTCAGCACCTCTCTGGGCAAATGTACCTGAGCTTATACCAAGAGAAAGGGGTATTGTGTAGGTCAAGAAGCAGCACACTGTTTATAGAGAAAATGTTCTACGTTCTACTTTGGTGAGTAGCGTCTGGGTCTTAAAAGCCTGTAAGCAGCCATCTAAGATACTTCACTGGTCTCACCCTTTCAGGAGCAAGGGGGAATGAAAAAAAGATACAAGGAAAAGATTAGCCGAAAGGACTAATGGACCACATCTACCACGGCCTCCACCAGACTGAGTCTAATACAACTAGACGGTGCCCGGTTACCACCACTGACCGCTCTGACAGGGATCACAATAAAGGGTCCCAGACAGATCTGGAGAAAAAGTAGAACAAAATTCTAACTTACAAAAAAAGACCAGACTTACTGGCCTGACAGAGACTGGAGAAACCTCGAGAGCATGGCTACCCAACACCGTTTTAGCTCAGTAATGAAGTCACTCCCGAGAGTCACCCCTCAGCCAAAGATTAGACAGACCCAAGAAATAAAAGGAGACTATAGTGGCACAACAGCCCAGGGGCGAGGACTAGAAGGCAGGAGGGGACAGGAAAGCTGGTAATAGGGAACCCAAGGCCAAGAAGGGAGAGTGTTGACATGTCACAGGGTTGTTAACCATGTCATAAAACAATAGGTGTACTAACTGTTTAATGAGAAACTAGTTTGTTCTGTAAGCCTTCATCGGAGGTACAATTTAAAAAAAAAAAAAGAAGAAGAAGAAGATGCACACTGTGTAGAAATCCAGAGAGCTAAGGGTGGAACAAGCAGGGTGGAGAACATTTGTGCAAGAATAACAAGAGAAAGAGCAACTACAATAGAATGAAAAAATACTGCACGTCCCTCTTGAGGCCACCCCTGATCCTAAACATGGAGAAAATATGGACTATGTTTTTATAACACAAGTCACAAAATTAGTTCAGAGGATGTGTTTGGAAAAGGCAAGGGCCTTCAACCATCTGGAAAATACCTGATAGCCTCATTCAGCATGAGGCAACCCAACTGATAAATCTGTGATTTGCTGATGATTTTTATCTCCCACAAAGTATTTACAAATTCATGATTTTGCATTCAGCTGTAGCCAGCAAGGAGGAATTGATTAATAAAACAGACACAATCAGAACCTCGGGGGAAACTAGCCTTGCCACCTTAAGATTCAAGTGTGTCAAGGAAGGAAACCCTGAGTATGTTCAGCAATGTACCTTAGACTTTGGGAAAGCAAATCCCACAATGTTCAGAGAAAAGATTCTCCAAGGGAAGGTGGCTCAGGAAGAATGGGAGGGTACAGTAGAATTCTGACAACGAGTACTCTGTGGCTACTCCGAGTACCAGGAGCATGAACTTCGGAATCAGTTAAGTAAACCTGGGAAAGTTACTGAAATGTTCTGAGACTCAGCTTCATCACCTGCAAATGGGAATGGCACTACCCATTTTACTGGTGGGAGCTCAATGGAACCAATGCTTGTAAAGTGTTTAGCACCATGCCAGACACATGATAAAAGTACATTAAATTGTAACTATTATAATTCATATCACTGGCATTCATATCTTCAGAGATGTGACTATTACTTTCCTTTCACCACTAGCTTAGAAATCCTAATTATATTTGTTGGCATTGGATTGGGAACAGAGAGGTACATGGTAGAGAAACGCCACGTGTTCTAGTGCAGAAGGCTAGGTCATTAAATCAGACAGCCTGAGATCAAATGCTTGCTCCACAGTTTAAGAGCTTGTGCCCTGAGAGACAAGGGAGCCAGGCTTGGACCCATGACTGCACCTGTCCGGTGAGAGCACCTTTTTCTTATTTACACAAAAGCCCTTCTCCAGGCCTCAGTCCTCTTCCCAAATGTAGATATTGATACTGTGCAGTCTGTCCCTTAGGATCATTCATTCATTCATTCACGTATTCATTCTAAAACCTTTGTTGAGGGTCCAGCCTAATGATTAAGAGCACATGTTCAGGGATGAGACAGTTCTGGTTTGAGTCTGAGTTCCACCATTTACTAGGAATGTCTTGAAGAAATTGATTAATCAGTCAGAGCCTCAGCTCCCTTACCTACGAAATGGGTAATAACGGATAACACCTTCATCTCAGGTGTTGTGAAAGTCAGCAAAGGCATATATAAGGTGCTCCTTACGGTACTTGGCACAGATTAGATAATCAATGGCAGCTCTTGCATTTTAATTATTACTTAGTTCTTCTGAAAGGGGTTGTAATTTTCTCCAAAGAATTTCACTAAGAAAAATGAATCCATAAGACAAAATCAGTGATGCATAAAGTCCTACTACTGCACACCTTAGCATATGAGGTGTGTGGTTATTTTGAAACTATATGATTTAAAACTATGACACAGTGCTAATAACTAGAGTCTAGGCCCAGAGCCTCTCACCTGGAAGAAGCAATATTAAAAATTTTATTATATAGATTCAATATATTCATATGATGAGCTACTTTGAAATCGTTAAGATGAAGATTACAAGACATTTTGATGGCAGAAAAACGCATATGACTAGTTGGCTACAAGTTTTGTATAAAGCAACGGTATGGTCCAAGCAACACAAAAGAAGTAAGTTCAGTCTTTTGATGGGTACAGAGGCAGCCTGTCCAGAACAAAGAAGACAGTAGGCTTATTATTCTGTGTGCTGGTCAGCCAACTCCTTATCTATGGATACCACACTCAAGGATAGACACTAAGAAATTGAAATTTTTTCCTATGAGGGTCAAAGACAACATGGCAGAGAAAAGTTGCCAAAAACTTACAGAAAATAAAACAATGCCAGTTTTGACTATCTGGAGTACTATTATGTGAAAGGGCGTAAACTTAGATGCAACTCCAAAAGAGAGTAACCTAAGTGACCTGGGATGAGAAGAGCCTACAGAGGCAAGCCTGGAGCAGATGCAAGAGAGGATGTGGTAGGCGGGGCCAAGATGGCGGACTAGGTAGACGCTACCCCGGATCCCTCTTGCAACAAAGACTCGGAAAAACAAGTGAATCGATCACATACATAACAATCTACAACCCTGAACAACAAACAGATGGAAAACAAACAAATACAGGGAAGCAGCAACTGTTTTTGGAGCCTGGAGCCAGCGTCCCAGTCAGGTAACCTTGGTGCCGGGCATCTGGGCCCAGGGGAGCTGAACTCATAAATCTTGTGACGGTGCAAACAAGGGGCGCAGCCCTACCCCCCTGAACTGAACCCCAGAGGGAGCCCAGCCGGTCTGTGGAGGCAGCGCGGCGACGCGGGCGGGACGAGAAATCCCTGGGAGGCAGTGACTGATTTTGGAGCTGGGAGTAAAGCGTCCCAGCAAGGGAACCTTGACACTAGGATTTGGACTGGCAACGGAGGATATGACCACGGCTTCAGTGGGCCAGACCCCCGGGGGCAATCTACACACAGCCAACACACATAGGCGACACGCCCCTTGGGAATCTCAGATATAATAGTCATTCCAAGCAAGACAAGCAACGCTGGCTATATTCCGAGGTGCTACTTTCCTATCTCTGATCCCTCCCCCACCCTCCCCAGTCAGCTTCATTAACATTGGAATTTCCTGAGCCAGAGGGAGAACAGCTCCGGCTCCACGGCGGCTTTGCTTTCCCCCCTATTTTTTTTTTTTTTTTGGTCTTTTCCTAACCCACTCTTCCAGCCTGAGAGAAGAAACCACAAAAAACCCAGGGACCAAAAATCCATCCCTAATTGGACTAAAAACACAGAACGAGCTACAGCCAAGCATGTATGATCCAAATCTCGGACTTTCATCCTTACAGGGAACAAGGTGGCAGTTATAATCGAAAGACAGTTCTGATAGGGATCTGACTGCATTTTTTTTTAGCAGAATTTCTGGAAAAACAAGTTTCCCAGTGATGGCTCGGAGACAGCAGTCGATATCAAACCACATAAAGAAGCAGACCATGACAGCTTCTACAACCCCCCAAACAAAAGAATCAAAATCTTTCCCAAATGAAGATACAATCCTGGAATTATCAGATACAGAATATGAAAAACTAATTTACAGAATGCTTCAAGACATCGGAAACAAAATAAGGCAAACTGCAGAAAAAGCCAAGGGACACACTGATAAAACAGTTAAAGAACTCAAAAAGATTATTCAAGAACATAGTGGAAAAATTAATAAGTTGCAAGAATCCATAGAGAGACAGCATGTAGAAATCCAAAAGATTAACAATAAAATTACAGAATTAGACAACGCAATAGGAAGTCAGAGGAGCAGACTCGAGCGATTAGAAGGCAGACTGGGAAATCTGGAGGACCAGGGAATTAACACCAACATAGTTGAAAAAAAAAAAAAAACAGATAAAAGAATTTAAAAAAATGAAGAAACCCCAAGAATCATGTGGGACTCTATCAAGAAGGATAACTTGCATGTGACTGGAGTCCCAGAACAGGGAGGGGGGACAGAAAACACAGAGAAAATAGTTGAAGATCTCCTGACAGAAAACTTCCCTGACATCATGAAAGACGAAAGGATATCTATCCAAGATGCTCATCGAACCCCATTTAAGATTGATCCAAAAAGAAAAACACCAAGACATATTATCATCAAACTTGCCAAAACCAAAGATAAAGAGAAAATTTTAAAAGCAGCCAGGGAGAAAAGAAAGGTTTCCTTCAAGGGAGAATCAATAAGAATAAGTTCAGACTACTCAGCAGAAACCATGCAGGCAAGAAGGGAATGGGATGACATATACAGAGCACTGAAGGAGAAAAACTGCCAGCCAAGGATCATATATCCAGCAAAACTCTCTCTGAAATATGAAGGTGAAATTAAGATATTTACAGATAAACACAAGTTTAGAGAATTTGCAAAAACAAAACCAAAGCTACAAGAAATACTAAAGGATATTGTTTGGTCAGAAAACCAATAATATCAGATACCAGCACAACACGAGATCACAAAACAGAACATCCTGATATCAACTCAAATAGGGAAATCACAAAAACAAATTAAGATTAATTTAAAAAAAAATGCTCACAACAGGGAATCACTGAAGTCAAAATGTAAAAGATCTCAATAATCAAAAAGAGGGACTAAATACAGGTGGCATAGAACTGCCATATGGAGAGTGATACAAGGCGATATAGAACATTACAAGATAGGTTTTTACTTAGAAAAATAGGGGTAAATAATAAGGTAACCACAAAGAGGTATAACAACTCCATAACTCAAGATAAAAGCCAAGAAAAACGTAACGACTCAACTAACATAAAGTCAAACACTAGAAAATGAGGATCTCACAATTTACTAAGAAAAACATCTCAGCACAAAAAAGTATGTGGAAAAATGAAATTGTCAACAACACACATAAAAAGGCATCAAAATGACAACACTAAACACTTACTTATCTATAATTACGCTGAATGTAAATGGACTAAATGCACCAATAAAGACACAGAGAGTCTCAGACTGGATAAAGAAACACGATCCGTCTATATGCTACCTACAAGAGACACACCTTAGACTTAGAGACACAAACAAACTAAAACTCAAAGGATGGAAAAAAATATATCAAGCAAAAAAGAAGAGGAGTAGCAATATTAATTTCTGACAAAATAGACTTTAGACTTAAATCCACCATAAAGGATAAAGAAGGACACTACATAATGACAAAAGGGACAATTGATCAGGAAGACATAACCATATTAAATATTTATGCACCCAATGACAGGGCTGCAAGATACATAAATCAAATTTTAACAGAACTGAAAGGTAAGATAGACACCTCCACAATTATAGTAGGAGACTTCAACACACCACTTTCAGAAAAGGACAGGACATCCAGTAAGAAGCTCAATAGAGACACGGAAGACCTAATTACAACAATCAACCAACTTGACCTCATTGACTTATACAGAACTCTGCACCCAACTACTGCAGAGTATACTTTTTTTCTAGCACACATGGAACATTCTCTAGAATAGACCACATATTAGGTCATAAAACAAACCTTTGCAGAATCCAAAACATCGAAATATTACAAAGCATCTTCTCAGACCACAAGGCAATAAAAGTAGAAATCAATAACAGAAAAACTAGGGAAAAGAAATCAAATACTTGGAAACTGAACAATACCCTCCTGAAAAAAGACTGGGTTATAGAAGACATCAAGGAGGGAGTAAGGAAATTCATAGATTGCAATGAGAATGAAAATACTTCCTATCAAAACCTCTGGGACACAGCAAAAGCAGTGCTCAGAGGCCAATTTATATCGATAAATACTCACATACAAAAAGAAGAAAAAGCCAAAATCAGAGAACTGTCCCTACAACTTGAACAAATAGAAAGTGAGCAACAAAAGAATCCATCAGGCACCAGAAGAAAACAAATAATAAAAATTAGAGCTGAACTAAATGAATTAGAGAACAGAAAAACAATTGAAAGAATTAACAAAGCCAAAAGCTGGTTCTTTGAAAAAATTAACAAAATTGATAAACCATTGGCTAGACTGACTAAAGAAATACAGGAAAGGAAACAAATAACCTGAATAAGAAACGAGAAGGCCCACATCACAACAGACCCAACTGAAATTAAAAGAATCATATCAGATTATTACGAAAAATTGTGCTCTAACAAATTTGCAAACCTAGAAGAAATGGATGAATTCCTGGAAAAACACTACCTACCTAAACTAACACATTCAGAAGTAGAGCAACTAAATAGACCCATAACAAAAAAAGAGATTGAAACGGTAATCAAAAAACTCCCAAAAACAAAAAGCCCTGGCCCGGACGGCTTCACTGCAGAGTTCTACCAAACTTTCAGAGAAGAGTTAACACCACTACTACTAAAGGTATTTCAAAGCATAGAAAAGGACGGAATACTACCCACCTCATTCTATGAAGCCACCATCTCCCTGATACCAAAACCAGGTAAAGACATTACAAAAAAAGAAAATTACAGACCTATTTATATCCCTCATGAATATAGATGCAAAAATCCTCAACAAAATTCTAGCCAATAGAATTCAACAACATATCAAAAAAATAATTCACCACGATCAAGTGGGATTTATACCAGGTATGCAAGGCTGGTTTAATATCAGAAAAACCATTAAATGTAATCCACCATATAAATAAAACAAAAGACAAAAACCACGTGATCTTATCAATTGATGCAGAAAAGGCATTTGACAAAGTCCAACACCCATTTATGATAAAAACTCTCACCAAAGTAGGAATTGAAGGAAAATTCCTCAACATAATAAAGGGCATCTATGCAAAGCCAACAGCCAACATCATTCTAAATGGAGAGAATCTGAAAGCATTTCCCTTGAGAACGGGAACCAGACAAGGATGCCCTTTATCACCGCTCTTATTCAACATCATGCTAGAAGTCCTAGCCAGGGCAATTGGGCTAGACAAAGAAATAAAGGGCATCCAGATTGGCAAGGAGGAAGTAAAATTATCTCTATTTGCAGATGATGTGATCTTATACACAGAAAACCCTAAGGAATCCTCCAGAAAACTACTGAAACTGATAGAAGAGTTTGGCAGAGTCTCAGGTTATAAGATAAACATACAAAAATCACTTGGATTCCTCTACATCAACAAAAAGAACATCGAAGAGGAAATAACCAAATCAATACCATTCACAGTAGCCCCCAAGAAGATAAAATACTTAGGAATAAATCTTACCAAGGATGTAAAAGACCTATACAAAGAAAACTACAAAGCTCTACTACAAGAAATTAAAAAGGACAAACTTAAGTGGAAAAACATACCTTGTTCATGGATAGAAAGACTTAACATAGTAAAAATGTCTATTCTACCAAAAGCCATCTATACATACAATGCACTTCCGATCCAAATTCCAATGTCGTTTTTTAAGGTGATAGAGAAACAAATCACCAACTTCATATGGAAGGGAAAGAAGCCTCGGATAAGCAAAGCATTACTGAAAAAGAAGAAGAAAGTAGGAGGCCTCACTCTACCTGATTTCAGAACCTATTACACAGCCACAGTAGTCAAAACAGCCTGGTATTGGTACAACAACAGGCACATAGACCAGTGGAACAGAATTGAGAACTCAGATATAAATTCAACCACGTATGAGCAGCTGATATTTGACAAAGGACCAGTGTCAGTTAATTGGGGAAAAGATAGTCTTTTTAACAAATGGTGCTGGCATAATTGGATATCCATTTGCAAAAAAATGAAACAGGACCCATACCTCACACCAAGCACAAAAACTAACTCCAAGTGGATCAAAGACCTAAACATAGAGACTAAAATGATAAAGATCATGGAAGAAAAAATTGGGACAACATTAGGAGCCCTAATACAAGGCATAAACAGAATACAAAACATTACCAAAAATGACGAAGAGAAACCAGATAACTGGGAGCTCCTAAAAATCAAACACCTATGCTCATCTAAAGACTTCACCAAAAGAGTAAAAAGACCACCTACAGACTGGGAAAGGATTTTCAGCTATGACATCTCCAACCAGCGCCTGATCTCTAAAATCTACATGATTCTGTCAAAACTCAACCACAAAAAGACAAACAACCCAATCAAGAAGTGGGCAAAGGATATGAACACACATTTCACTAAAGAAGATATTCAGGCAGCCAACAGATACATGAGAAAATGCTCCCGATCATTAGCCATTAGAGAAATGCAAATTAAAACTACGAGGAAATTCCATCTCACTCCAACAAGGCTGGCATTAATCCAAAAAACACTAAATAATAAATGTTGGAGAGGCTGCGGAGAAATTGGAACTCTTATACACTGCTGGTGGGAATCTAAAATGGTACAACCACTTTGGGAATCTATCTGGCGTTATCTTAAACAGTTAGAAATAGAACTACCATACAACCCAGAAATCCCACTCCTCCGAATATACCCTAGAGAAACAAGAGCCTTCACACAAACAGATATATGCACACCCATGTTTATTGCAGCTCTGTTTACAATAGCAAAAAGCTGGAAGCAACCAAGGTGTCCATCAACAGATGAATGGGTAAATAAATTGTGGTATATTCACACAATGGAATACTACGCATCGATAAAGAACAGTGACGAATCTGTGAAACATTTCATAACATGGAGGAACCTGGAAGGCATTATGCTGAGCGAAATCAGTCAGAGGCAAAAGGACAAATATTGTATAAGACCACTATTATAAGATCTTGAGAAATAGTATAAACTGAGAAGAACACATACTTTTGTGGTTACGAGGCGGGGAGGGAGGGTGGGAGAGGGTTTTTTACTGATTAATTAGTAGATAAGAACTGCTTTAGGTGAAAGGAAGGACAACACTCAATACATGGAAGGTCAGCCCAATTGGACTGGACCAAAAGCAAAGAAGTTTCCAGGATAAAATGAATGCTTCAAAGGTCAGCGGAGCAAGGGTGGGGGTTTGGGAACCATGCTCTAAGGGGACATCTAAGTCAACTGGCAAAGTAATTCTGTTATGAAAACATTCTGCATCCCACTTTGAAATGTGGCATCTGGGGTCTTAAATGCTAACTAGCGGCCGTCTAAGATGCATCAATTGGTCTCAACCCACCTGGATCAAAGGAGAATGAAGAACACCAAGGTCACACAACAACTAAGAGCCCAAGAGACAGAAAGGGCCACATGAACCAGAGACCTACATCATCCTGAGACCAGAAGAACTAGTTGGTGCCCGGCCACAATCGATGACTGCCCTGACAGGGAGCACAACAGAGAACCCCTGAGGGAGCAGGAAATCAGTGGGATGCAGACCCCAAATTCTCATAAAAAGACCAGACTTAATGGTCTGACTGAGACTAGAGGAATCCCGGCAGTCATGGTCCCCAAACCTTCTGTTGGCCCAGGACAGGAACCATTCCCAAAGACAACTCATCAGACATGAAAGGGACTGGACAGTGGGTAGGAGAGAGATGCTGAAGAAGAGTGAGCTAATTATATCAGGTGGACACTTGAGACTGTGTTGGCATCTCCTGTCTGGAGGGGGGATGGGAGGATAGAGAGAGTTGGAAGCTGGCAAAATTGTCAGGAAAGGAGAGACTGGAAGGGCCGACTCATTAGGGGGAGAGCAAGTGGGAGTATGGAGTAAGGTGTATATAAACTTATATGTGACAGGCTGACTTGATTTGTAAACGTTCACTTGAAGCTCAATAAAAGTTAATATAAAAAAAAAAAGAGAGAGAGAGGATGTGTACAGAGGCGATTAATGTCCTGCTTAGCCATAATGGGAAACCCTGGTGGCATAGTGCTTAAGTGCTACGGGTGCTAACCAAAGCGTCGGCAGTTCGAATCTGCCAGGCACTCCTTGGAAACTCTATGGGGCAGTTCTACTCTGTCCTATAGGGTTGCTATGAGTCGGAATCGACTCAAGGGCACTGGGTTTGGTTTTTTGTTTTTTCGCCATAATGAGCATAGTAGCTTAGCCACTTCCTGTACTTAGCACAACATTGGCAAATGGTATGGGCTCAATTAGTGTCAGTCATGATCATGGTGTGAAAAGAAAAAAGAAAAGGAGAAGGTGGAGGAGAAGATGGAGGGAAAGAGGAAGTGGAAAGGCAGAGGAAAAGAAAGTGGAGGGGAAGAAACGGCTTTGAGTGCTGAGCTAAAGAGTTTGCATTTTACCCTCAATGTCTGTCTTCATCTTCATCCACTATACACGATGACACTTCTCTAGTACAGCATCCCTCTCCATTTCCATCATCATCAACAATAACAAAAATAAATCAACCAAGATTCCTAAGCTGTGGATGAAAGGAAAGCAATAATTTTATCATTCCTGGATCATCAAAATTTCATAAAAAGTCTCACATTTGAGCTATGCTTAAGGTTTGAAAATAAATGGAGGAATAGAAAGAGAAAGAAGTTGAAGTGCTAACAGAGGAAAATAGGCCACTGCTTTTCTGAAAGGTCAGTCTGCCTTTTGAGGGAGGGATGAACTTGAGAAGAGCCAGTCGAAAAGAAGGAAGACCAGGAAAGAGTCGATTACACAGTCCAGGAAACCAGACGTGAACAAGACATTGACAACAGGAACGCAGAAGAGGAGATGGGTGTGAAGGATACCTAAGAGACAGAATGTATCAGGTTTGATGGGTATATATATGAGTAAGCAGGATGAAGAAGTCTAAACAGACTTGTGGATAGCTGGCTTAGGCAACAATGTATGTGGCGATTCCATTACAGGGTAGGGAAGCCAGAGGAGCAGCAGGTTTGGAAGGGAGAATGAAGAAAGTGAGAGAGTTCAGGTTGAAGCTCATCTGAAAGCAACATACGAAAATATCAGAGATTTCTAATAGTGAAATGTCTCAAACAATGTCTCGTCATGCCCCCTGGACTGGTGTTCTCAAACAATGAAATGAGTTGTAGTGGAAAAATAACTTTCTGCGCTATCCCTGTGGATGAAGGGGAATCTAGGTGACTTCTCCATTCCAAAGCAGCTCTTTTCCAGGAGAGGGGCAAAAGCTGTACTCTGCCCTCAAATTGGCTTATTCACAACTCACTTTCTACCTGAAATATGAGGAGAATGTTCTTCTGGTCATTGCCTTGGAGCTGATGAGATCTGAGAAAGGAGCAGAAGAGGAATTACCGAAAGACATTGGAGTCAGGGTCATTGGACACTGGAGAAATAGTGAAATTTGTTACAAAGTGGCAAAGAACTTGTCTGAATTATGTTTGAATGTTTTGTGGAAAGCAGAACTTGTAAGTGATAAACTTGGATATTTGACTGAGGTGATTTCTACAGAAGATCTTGAAAGGCCAGTCTCATTTCTCCTTGTTTCTTATAATAAAGTATGAGAGGGAAGATATATACTGAGGAGTGAACTATTAAGGGAAAAGGAGACAGAATTTGAAGATTTGGAATATTCTATTGTAAAAATTAAGACAGCTTGCTCTGGAGAGGATGATGTCAAGGGTGTGTCTAGGCAAACATTTGCTAAAGAGATTAGGCGTGTGACCTATGGATCCAATCAATCATCTCAGCAGAAATGTTCCAAGTTTAAAAACTGTCTGCCTCCTGGAATTTTATAGGCATAAAATGGGCCAGGAAAGCAAGGCCACTGCCAAAGCCAAGGTAGCAGAGCCAACTTCCAGGGCCAAGGGACTGCCACCCAGAATTCAGAGGGTGGGACTAACGCCCAGATTCCAAAGGCAAGGCCGTTGCATAGATGGACCTGAAGATCAGAGGATTATTTTCAAGCCTTGAGATCTGATGAAAATTTCTCTGCTGGATTTTGGTCTTGCTTGGTATCCATGACCCCCTCTTTCCTTCAAATTTCTCCCTTTTGGGATGGGAATGTCTACCCAATGCCTGTCCCACCATTGTATTCTGGAAACAGATAATTTGGATTCTATGTTTCATGGATCCAAGGCAGAGGAATTTTTCCCAGGAAGAAGTACACCCAGAGTCTCATCCATACTTGATTTAGATGACTCAGATGTGATTTGTGACTTAAAGTGAATGCTGGAATGAGTTAAGAGTCTTGGGGATACTGGGATGGGTGAATGTATTTTGCACAATTTGGGGGAGCCATTGGAAAAAGTGTTACAGATTGAATTAGGTATTATGTATACAATGAAAAATAGCAATAGGTATTAGATATACACTGATAAATAGTAAATGGCCCCAGTCTTCAAAAAACTCATGGAGCACTGTAGAAGGGGTGAGTACACAGATTTATTACAACATAATTTGAAAACCTCTATAAACAAGGTGTTATGGGAACCCAGGGAAGATCATAAGTAACTTTCCTGAGTGAGTTAGGGAAGGCCACACACAGAGAAAATAGTTAACCTGGGTCTTGAAGGATGAATAGAAGCTTTTACTTAAACAAGATGGAGGAAGATAGCGAAGGGAAAGGGACCAGTCTGTGCAAACTTCAGAATCACAGAGGAGCATGGAGTGTTTTTTGTATGGGGAGAGGTGCAGTGGAAAAGATGGTACATGAGGGGTACTAACAGAAGGTAACCCTGGAAAGGTTAGTTGAAGCCAGATGTGAAGTGTATCTTGTGACTAAAAGCTAACTGGTGGGAAGAGACCATTATTCTCTACCCAGCACATACCTCCTAATTTTATCAGCATCCGAAAATGCCTGGCATCAGTCTTTTCTTGAAAGGTCTTTCAGAAAGAGAATTATATATGTTAAGGCTGCAGTGGACCTTATGGCTTCCTGGCTTTGGGATCACATAACCCTGAGTTCAAGTCCTGGCTCTACCATTTACTAACCATGTCATTTTGATCAAGGGGTTTCTCCCATCAGACTTTATCTGTACAGCAGTGTTGATAGAACCACGCAAAACGAAGGTGATGATTATGAGTTGGCACTTAGAGTAGCTTGTGCATAGGGTACACTCAATAAATGCTGGCACAGCCCCCTTCTCCTCTTCATTCGATCCCCTCTCCTTTCTTTAGCAGGACCATACTTGCCCAAGAATGTTGATAACAGAATACCTTTTTACAGGCCTTTCAAGATGAGGATCTCACAACTTAGTATCCAGACTCTATTAGGAAAGACTTTAAAATAATCAGAATATTCTAGGACTGTTCGAACTCCTTTTCTGTACTGCCCATGAATGCAATGAAAAGAGTTCCACATAGTGACCCAGTATTTACTACTCTGGAAAACTTTATAGCTCTTCAGTACCAGTTGTCACAGTCTTGACCTATAAATCTTGCTGAAGATCAGAAGAAACAGTGACCTCAGAAGAATGTTGTTGTCAGCACACTGTTCCAGCACACTGGGATGACTTCCTAGAGTAAGATGATATCTCAATAGCTTACGTTTCCTCTACACCCTTATCTTGACCCATCAGCTTGTTTTCCATGGTAACCTGCTCCTAAACAACAGGTATAACATGATTTTTCAGTGTGGATTACCCTGAGATATTTTATCACATTATTAAACACTAAATCACTTTCTTCCTGTTTAGGGAACTAAGCTTTAGAATCATAGAATGCAACAACTAAAAAACACCTTTGATATCATCTAATCCAGTATTTCCCAAGAGAATCAGAGGAAGTATGCAACAGAATGAACAATAGAGACTGGGCTAGTTCTAATGGGTGCAAAACACTTTCTTTCTGCATAATTGAACCCAGAGACTCTTAAGTGATGTGAGGCTAAAGAGGTGGTATCACACCCCTGCAGTTAACCTTAACAAATAAGCTTATTTATTATATAAGGCTCATATGTAGTTCTTGAGCATATCTAAAGTTGCTTTAGGATTTGAAGGAGAATTCATTATATTAACTTAAAAGGGTCCAGAGCTCATTCCATAATAGGCACTGAGGAATATAGGTAGAATTGCCGTATGCAGGAGGAGGTAGGTAGTGAGTTCAAGTATATATATTAGAAAGATGGTGTTGTAGTCATTGTTATTAGCTCCCACTGAGTCAGCTCCCAACTCAAGCCAACCCCATGCACAACAAGATTAGACTGTTGCAACCCATAGGGTTTTTATTGGCTAATTTTTTAGAAGTGGATGACCAGATCTTTCTTCCTGGCCTGTCTTAATCTGAAAGCTCTGCTGAAACCTGTTCAGCTTCATAGCAACATGCAAGCCTCCACTGGCAGTTGCGTGATGGCTGTACATGCGGTTGATTGACTGGGAATCAAACCCAAGTCTCCTGCATGGAAGGCGAGAATTCTACCCCTGAACTTCCGTCTACCCTCTCTGTAAGAAAGAGAGCTAATATTTGCTGAGAATTTACCATATGCCAATTGGTATTCTAATTAATTTATTTATTCCTCATAATAACTTTATTAATTTAGTAGTTATTATTATCACCTCCAAGGAGCCCTGGAGGCACAGTGGTTAAGGTGTTCAGCTGTGGAAGAAAGATGTGGCAGTCTGCTTCTGTAAAGATTACAGCCTTGGAAACCCTATGGGACGGTTTTACTCTGTCTTGTAGGGTGGCTATGAGTTGGAAATGACTTGACTTGCCCACAATTATCAAATCTATTGCCATCGAGTCAATTCCAACCCATAGCGAACCTACAGGAAAGAGTAGAACTGCCCCATAGGGTTTCCAAGGCTGTAAATCTTTATGGAAGCAGACCCCCACTTCTTTCTCCCATGGAACAGCTGGTGGTTTCAAACTGCTGACCTTTCGGTTAGCAGCCAAGCACTTAACCACTGTACCATCAGGGCTCCATGCCCACAATTACACAGCTAGTAAGTGGTGAAGCCAGCATTTCTGTGCAGGAAATTTGCCTCCAGAGTCACTTTCTTAACCAGTTCTATACAGCACCATCTTTCTAGAAAGATGTGTACATCTTCTATATATTCAAGTTACAACCTTGTTCATATTTCTTCATTCTTAATCACCCAGCCCTGAAAACCATATTACCAAATAGTCCAGCATTTCTCTCTTAAAGAATTTTCTGCCCAAAATTGTTTAAGTCCCTAGGAGGGAGGAGAGTAGCTCTTATTTGCAAATATAAGCAGGATATAGAAACCAACACTGCTTCTTACAGCCACTTAGAGGTACTATTGACTATGAATCTCAGATGGAAAAATAATCAGTCAAATTTATTCTGTACACAGGCCACCATAATACTTTTTTAGGGGGAGTGCTGTAACTCCTTTAGCACCAAATGTAGCCGAGAGTCTTCTACTTACACAACCCCAGAGCTCAAAGGCCATGCTCCACATTCTTTCATGCCTTTGTCTTAAGCCCACCATCATGAACTTTGACTTGTCCTTCTCTATAAATAATTTAATTCAAGGGCCTCATTCCCCAGGCCTTAGCCAAGAACCAAGAGGGAGGGTTTGCTGAGAGATAGGATTTGTGTAGTCAATCTTGGGTGCTGCAATTTCCACACCAAGACTGATTTTGGAGTTAAAAGATTCATCATGGCCCATAAACTCAAGCCAACTATTTTTTCTGGTGCTCTATAAAAGAAACAACAATCTATTCTAATGCTAAAGGATGATCTGGCTGTGTTGACTTGCCTAGTGAAGCAGTGTATAGAGTAGGTGGGTCTCCAGTATGAGACACTCAGAGAGGATTTCCATGGAGGATTTTGATCAATCAACTTGAAACATCAACCTGGAGTCGAAAGGCAAATCCTATAATGGAGTCTGGACTGGTTCCCAGGATGTGGCACGGGGCGAGATTAGGAAGGGGACTGATCTGTGAATATGCAAATATCTCTTCTAAGCCTCTACTGATTTCTCTGATTTACAGGATGCCTTCCGGGCCATGCACTTGGACCTCGATGTTGTGCGGTTGTACCTTAAGCCACTGCTCATCGGAGAACTTGCCCCAGGAGAGCCTAGCCAGGAGAGAAACAAAAATGTAAGTGAGCCCTCAGGACCCAAGAGCATGTAGAAGGATCGGGACAAGGCACATTTCAAGATCAGTGTAATTCTTTTCTGTAAGAAACTAACTACCATCTGTAGGTGGGACTGCAGTAGAACAAATAAATTGATTCCAATTGTTCAAAACAGTTTCCTTCTTCCTAGATCCTCAAAATTCTTAAAACTCTGTGAAACAAAGGAATGAAATTTTGGGCCCTGCACCAAAATATCTCTAAGCATCTACTTTGTGCCAGCCAACTTATACATGTAATTTGTTTTCATTGACTGCTTGTAATTATTTGTTTAACATTTACTTTCTCTGCTGAACTTCTATAGAAGCAGAGAACATATCGATCCTGCTCACCCCTGTGTCCTCAGAAGCTGCCTGCACAGGACCAGACATGTAGTAAAAACTCCATAAATAGCTGTTGAATGAAATATGTGAATATATCCTGACTACAGACCTTTTTTTTTTTTCGTTTGGAGAATTCATAATTCAGGGAGAATAAGTTATTTCCCAAAAGTCCAACAGATGGTAGGCCAAAGAGCTGGGCCTCCAACTCACTGTGTCTGACCCCAAAGCCCTTAGATATTCCCGTTCTTTTTTTCCTCTAATATTCAACTCCATGAATATTTGACTGTCTTCTAAAGTGCAGGGTCTCTCTAAGACTGGAAGTTCCCTTGATGGTTTTACATGAAGCTTTAAGGAATTTACTTAAGATCGAAGAATTCATTTTTTTAGAATAGCTTACATTTGTATGATCCTGAATTCTTTTCATATAAGTTGTACCAAGTGCTGAGCCATGTACCATTGTAAGGCAGATGGAGTAAGGATTTTATTCCCTCTTCATGAAATGAGGAAACAGATGCATAAAGGAAGTATGACTAACCTGAGGACACAGAACTAATGATGTATGGAGCTGAAATTAACACTTAGACTCACTGGCATTTCACTCGACAGTGTTAGGCAGCCTAACTTTGTGCTTAGGAGAGTGGATTCTGGGTTTGAACAACCTGGATTCACACACAGCCCTGCCACTCTCAAGCTGTATGGGTTTAGGCCAGTTACAAAATCTCTCTGTGGCTCAGTTCCTCTCTCTCTCTGTAACAGAGCAATAGGTAATAGTATCCAATCCCTAAGAGTCCCTGGGAAGATGCCTGAAAGAGGCATTTAAAGTGCTTAGAACAGCGTCTGGCACACAGTGAGTGTTCAATAAATTTGAGATATTATCATCATCTTGAACTCAACGGAGCACTAGCAATTTACAGGCTTCCAGATGTGTCCCCAGAAACTCCAGCGGCATAGTGGTTAAGTGTTACAGCTGCTAACCAAGACGTCGGCAGTTCGAATCCACCAGGCACTCCTTGGAAACTTTATGGGGCAGTTCTACTCTGTCCCATAGGGTCACTATGAGTCAGAATAGACTTGACGGCAGTCAGTTTTTGGTTTTTTAGATGTGTCCCCACCATTCGAGGGAAGGAGACACTAGCTCAGAAAGGAAGATGCTACAAAGCTTACTTGCTTTTCCTAAAAAATGTCCGGTAAGGAAAAAAAAATCCAACTGATGCCTGAGGGATGTAAGATGATGATCAACTAAAAGAGCCTCTGGGGGTAAAGGTCTGACATAAATCATGTGTGCACGTGCACATCTTTGAGAAATGAGTCTATCCAATCCTTCCCAGGCAGTGGATGCTTTAGGAGTTCCATCACTGAACACTGAAATAAAATTTTTGGCTTCTTAAGATTATTGCAATAGATGTTTTTTCAATTTTTTTCTCCTTTCTTAAATCTCTACAACCCTGCCTTCTTTCCCGTTCTTTGGTCACCTTTTCAACTGTCCTAGTTTCATACCTATTTTAGTCATTAAGCCAAGTCATTTCTTCCCAGCCCTTGTACAAGCCCCCAGTACAATGTGGCAATCTTGTAAACCAATGCGAGTATTATACGTGAACTCGTATGGGCACAAACACACAGTGCATGTATATAGGACCACACCCACCAGCAGACACACTCTAACACCACTAGAGAACCTGTTTTGTTTCTGGGACTTCATTGAACAACTCCCAGTAAATTCATCCTTAGAGCTGACTTGTTAGCTGCCATCAAGTGGACTCCGGCTCATGGCAACCTTATGCACAACAGAACAAAACATTGCCCCGTCCTGCATCTTCCTCACAATCGCCATCACGTTCAAGCCCATCGTTGCGACTATTGCACCAATCCATTTCACCAAGGGTCTCTCTTTCCCTCTTTGGCCACTATTTCACCAAACATGATGTCCTCTTCTAGCTATTGATCCCTTCTGATGACACGTCCAAAGCAAGTGAGTCAGACAGTGTTCTGTTGTGATCTGTAAGGTTTTCTTTGGCTAATTTTCAGAAATAGGTCACCAGGCCTTTCTTCCTAGTCTTCCTTAGTCTGGAAGCTCCACTGAAACCTTTCCACCGTAGGTGACCCTACTGGTATTTGAAATACTGGTGGCACCTGAGCAACATGCAAAGTACAACACCAAAGTATGACACTCTAGCAGCCAAAGTCAGACAAACCAGCAGAAGGATGGTGGAGAGCTAACTTAAGTAAACCACATTATTCTATGTTCATCATCTTCTATGTAAGAGCCTTCTGCATACACTGAACAGCTGATGATTTGGAAAGCATTTTGAAAGCTGTGCCAGTAATATGGTAACACAGATCCATGGTGACAGCCAAGTTCCTCAAAGCATAGCCAGAGTTCAATCAACACCTGAAATAGTACTGATGGTTTAAAAGGTAACTGTTAGGCTTATATATCCTCTTCCTTCTCCCACAAAAAACAGAAAAAATACTGATCTTAACTGAGTTCCATATAGTATATAAATCACTACTCATCTCTCTTTTCTTCAGAAAGAAAAAAAAAATCATAATATTTGCTCAAAAGTTTTGGTGGTTCAACATTTGTGGTTTTTAATTCTGGCTAATGGAGCCAATCCTTTTGGGAAGAGAGACCCCAAATATAGTGATCTTTCCCCAGATAAGATTTCTATGAAATGTATCCTTCTATAACTCTAAAATAATAAGACCAACCTTCTACTTTGTGAAAGTGACTAAAACATTTGTTTATCTAAAACACTTAGCATAGTGTCTAGCATGTAGTAAGAACCCATAAATGGTGGCAGTTTTATCATCAGTATGTTCACTTGTGTTCTCTTTTTCCCTGAAGAAATTTATTCTTTTCTTCAATATTTATTTCACAGTCCCAGTTGGTGGAAGATTTCCGAGAAATGCGACGTTTATTAGAGGCTAAGAACATGTTCAAGGCCAACTTGGGGTTCTACTTCCTTCATCTGGCCCAGATCTTGATTTTGGAAGCCTTGGCTTGGCTATTAGTGTGGAATTTTGGCAGTTGCTGGACTGTTACAATACTCATTTCCTTTCTGCTCACAATTTCTCAGGTATGCAAGTATACTAAGCCCAGGCAGTGGCCTCAGGGGACAGTTCAGAAATCTTTGTCATCTCTTTAGACTGGTGTCAGCTACTGCCTGACACTTCTTGGCAGACTACTTTCCAATGCCTGGAACTTACCAGCAAGTTACCAAACCTCACTAAGCCCTATATCCCTCGTCTATAAAACTGGGATAATAATTTTCCTCATGGAATTATTCTCAAGAAAACTAACAAACTAATATGTAAAATGCCTAGCAAACAGTGGCTATAATATGATACACGTTCAATCAATGATAGCTGTACCAGTCCAATTGCTGTCCAGTTGACTCCAACTCATGGTAACCACATGACTGTCAGAGTAGAACTGTGCTCCATATTGGTTTCCAGTGGCCGATTTTTCTAAAGTAGATCTCAGGCCTTTCTTCTGAGGCATCTCTGGGTGGACTTGAGCCTCCAAACTTTCAGTTAGCAGCCGAGTACATTAACCATTTGCATCCCCCAGGGACTCTGATAATTGCTACAATTAGCCCTAATATTTGCACACAAGTCCTTTACCAGAAATTTGTCCTTGGCCATACAACACTCATCCTCATCTTTCGTTCATTAACAAACCAACATCAATCAAGGCATCAATGCATCAGACCATGAATTCTTCAAGGGCAGAGGCTACATCTTACTATATGAGAATAAGAACACGTGGGTTCCACCGTGAATGACAACACAACTGACAATGGTAGGAAACTTGATAAATCTTGTTTAAATGAAACATGAATCTCTATCCTAGGTGACCCCGTGCTCTCGATACAAAGCAAAATGTGCATGATCCCGCCCTCATGACACATCTTATTCAGTGGGGAATATGGTCATTCAAACAGCCAAACACATTACATGACAGAATGGCACCAACATCAAGAAAAGAAACAAGCCATTAGCTGTTGGAGCACAGAGAGGCACTTGATTCTGGCTAGAAAAACTGAGGAAAGTTCTGTAGAGAATTAGCAGCAATGAGAGTCCAAAGATTAGAAAAAAAAAAAAAAATTTGCCGTCATCATAGCAACTCCGTAGGACGGAGTAGAGCTGCCCCATAGGGTTTCCAAGGCTATAATCTTTTCAGAAGCAGACTGCCACGTCTTTCTCTTGCAGTGTGGCTGGTGGGTTCAAACCACCAACCTTTCATTTAGCAACCAACCTCTTCAACCACTGTACCACCAGGTCTCTGTAATGTGTGTCCACAGTCCGGTAAAATAATATATATACTTTTTTTTTTTTTTCTTCTTGAAAAGCCAACTGACTTTTTTCCTTCAAGAGTGACTTTCGTAAACAAGAACTGAACATCTGTTTGGTGCTTAACATGAGCGGGCACTTTACATTTATTTAACTTGCCCAACAGCCCCATGAGCCAGTTACTATTTTGCCCATTTATCAGATGAGAATCTGAGGTTCAAAGCCACTGGTAACTTGCTAAGAGTCACAAAGTTCAGAAGTGGTGAAGAATGGTTTCGAACCCAAACCTGCCTGGCTCTAAAGTCTTGCTGCTCCATGATGGAAGAGTTTATCAGTGGCAAGGAGAGGTTTCTAGCCTGAGAGAATCACCTACGCAAAGGCACAGAGGTAGGGAAGAACATTCCATTTGTGGGAAGTAGAAAGTAAACTCGACTCGAGGTCCAAGATAGTCCACTGTTCTCGGCAAGCAGGCTCCTGAATGTACTGATAGATTCATTCATTGATATCTTCTTGGCTTCTCTAACAACAACTGTGTCTCTTCCTAGGCTCAGAGTTCATTTTTGCAGCATGACGTAGGACATCTTTGCGTGTTTAAGAAGTCCAAGTGGAACCACCTGATGCACAAATTTGTAATGTGCCATCTCAAGGTACACGCTGCTCAGGGAGTAGAATGGGAATTCTTGAATGTCATTCCCTATGGCAGTGTTTCCAAGGTTTTTTGACTATGCATCATGTCAATAAAAAATGTTTATGCAAACCCCATAAATAAATGTTAATATACTACAATGTAGATAATATACAAACCCTTTGCCGTCGAGTAGATTCTGACTCATAGCCACCCTATAGGACAAAGCAGAATTACCCCATAGGGCTTCCAAGGAGCAGCTGGTGGATTCAAACTGTCAACTTTTGGCTAGCAGCCGTAGCTCTTAATTACTGCCCCACCAGGATATATATACTAATAGGAGTCCCTGGGTAGCACAAATGGTTAAGAATTTGACTACTAGCCGTAACGTTGGTGGTTTGAACCCACTCAGAGGTGCCTCGGAAGACAGGCTGACAACCCGCTTCCAAAAGGTCACAGCCTTGAAAATCCGATGGAGCAGTTCTACTCTGTAACACATAGGGTTGCCATGAGTCGGAATAGACTCAACGGCAACTGGTTTGGGGAATTTTTTTTTTGTTCCTTTTATAATTGAGACTGATGTTCAAAGGGGTGAACTACTTAAACCAATGCCCTATAAACTGGTAAATGGAAGAATTCATAGTACAGTGTTAAATACTGTAGGCTCCAGAGTAGTGCTTCTCAATTCCGGCTGTCATTTTGGAGTCACCTGGAGAGATTTCAAAAACCACTGAGGCCTGGGCACTACCTCTGGAGCTTCTGACCTAATTCATTGGCAGTGGCGTCTAGACAGCAGCATCTTTTTCAAAGTTCCCCAGGTGATTCTAACCTTCAAACCGGATTAAGAATCACCCTTCTAATGACAGACATGACTTCTGCAGGACCTCAGCCACTAACTGGCTGGGTCACTTTAAACAAGTTTCTTAATGTCAGTGAAACATAGTTTCTTTAACTGTAAAATGAAGATAGGTGATGGCTTCAACCTCATAGGGCTGTTGTTAGGATCATATGCAATATCCATACATGGTATATAACACAGCGCCTGAAAAACCAACCAAACCTGTTGCCATCAAGTTGATTCCAACTCATAGCACCCCAACCCAAAAAAACCCAGTGCCGTCGAGGCGATTCCGACTCACAGCGACCCTATAGGACAGAGTAGAACTGCCCCATAGAGTTTCCAAGGAGCGCCTGGCGGATTTGAACTGCCGACCCTTTGGTTAGCAGCCGTAGCACTTAACCACTACGCCACCAGGATTTCCATAGCAACCCTAGTACATAGGAAATGCTCAATAAATTTTGGCCGTTATTAATATTAGGAGCAATCTTTCCGTGTATCAAAATGAGGAGCCAGAATCATTAAGAAAAGTGTTCAATCGTAGTGGTATTATGAAGATAAGGAACTTGACCATAAGTCCAGAGCCTTGTTGAGTTGGAAAATTCTTGCAATCACCTAGTCTTATCTACCCTTTTTCCAGTTGAACAAACTGAAGTTTAAGTAGATTAAATAAGAAAGTTAGATCTGGAATGATGCTAGAAATACGTCTATATCCCAAAATGGTCTGAATGAATAGTATACTGTCATTTTATATGACAAGTTTCATTTATCCAGAAAATTCCTGTAGAGAAACTAGTCCCCCTCGATTCCACCAGTGTTATATAGGTGAGGTCTTTCTGGATTCACTCAGAAATTTACGACAGAATAAAAGCAGAGACAGCTTCTTATATCCTTGTGAGGTTCACTTAATGAGCCCTTCCACCTTCCCTCCCTTGTTGTGAGGAGTCAGAGAGAGGAAAGATGATCCTTATCTGCCCTGAGGGTAATTGGCAGTGGGTTTGGTTTCGGTATGTGGAATACTTAGATCAGCCGCACACTCGTTGGTGCTTTTAAAAATCACTGCTTTCTCACTGGTCCCAATCTGTACACTGCTCTCTCTCTACAGATTGTGTCTTCAGGAACAATTTTGCAGGAGTTGAAATGAATATAACCTCAGCGACTCATGAATTGAGTGAGGAAATGGGAAATGGCTCTAAAAAAAAAAAATCAAGAGTGTTCTGCCTTTCTGCAGGCAAAACCAGTGAATCACGGGCAAAAATGAATACAGTGTTCAGCTCTGCGCAGGAGGGAAATTTACCTATGGAGACGAAAGGTGGGCGGGAAGGAAGTGGCAAAGAAAATGATAATATCAACACCAGCATCCTCGCCTTACCCTTGCATCCCAATTTTAAATTTTAAAACTTGATTTCTTGTCAGTTAACTCTGCCCCCAGAAAAGGCACCGATATTGAGATTAGTCAGAGTTTTCATTCGTGAGCTGTGCAAACATATATCGGTGTTCTAGTCTTTGCAGTGTTTGCACAATAACAGGGCCTTCTGAAAATAAGCCACAAAAAGTCTGTGTACATTTTGGACTTTTGTGCAATACTAAAAACAAAATACATCCCCCTGTAGAATATTTTTTTTTTAACACCCACCCCAGTATGCACATTTTGAAGACTGTAGGAATCGAATGTTCTTACAGGGATAATGGGATAAAAAGAAATGAAAATTGGACTATCCTAAAAAATCTGGCTTACACTGTTTCTGTGATCACATCTCAAAATATTTTGGGAAGGAGGAGTGTCAAGCTTGTTATTTCTTATAATACCCGCAGCAACCTCATCCATTTGACAAATGAGATAGCTGTCCAAGGTCACACACCTAGTGGATGGTCAAGCAGGGATTTAAACTCAGGTTGGTTTCAGTACAAAACCTAGGTTCTTTACAACTCATTGCCTTCCAGTAGATTCCAACTCAGGGCGAAACCATGTGTTACAGAGTAGAACTGTACTCCACAGGGTGTTCTTGGCTGTAATCTTTACGGAAGCAGATTGTCAGCTTTCTTCTGCAGCACCACAGGGTGGGTTTGAACCACCAGCCTCTAGGTTAGAAGTCAAGCACGAACCACTTGTGCCACATAGGGACCCTGGGTTCTTTATAAAATAGTGCACCAAAATTCCAGCTTGGAAATAGGAAATGACTCAGGGTGATTCCCGTATAGCACTAGGGGCAGCGGAAGCTGTTCTCATGCAGTTGATAATCCTCACTTCCCCTGGGTGCTCTCTCCTCCGTCTCTGGGAATAATGGCTTCCAGACAGAGGCTGCCAGGGTGGAACGAGCTGCTTTAGATCACATCCATAATTACCCTGGTGGCTGACAACTGCTCCAAGCTCCAGGGCCTTGAGCTGTTAAGATCTACTCCTGACCTATGATGAATCAAAACCTGTCTGCCACATTACCACTGGTGGTTGTTAGCTAAAAGGGTAGAGCCAGCTGGTGGAAGAGGCCAAAATTGTTAGCTCTCAGAGGATTTAATTGACAAAGGAAATAATGGCTTATCACACTGTGTTCTAAAAGCTTGTTTAATTGTCTAATGCTCCCCATTCAGTTGTATGTTCCGTAAGTGTGAGAACCCCATTTCATCGTGTTTATCTTTATGTTCCCAACACCCATCTCAGTAGTTGACACATGGCACATACTTCAGAGTAAATAGTGGATGGATGAATGAATGTGCAAATGTAGACATGAGGGAGTGAGTGAGTGACCTGCAATTTAATCGGAGAAGTGCAGAATGCAACGGGGTCCTAGAAGGGAGAAGAGAAATTGATGACTATGGTTTGGGATAGGTTGAGTTTAAGATATGAAACATCCAAAAAGAAATGTTTGGAACCGATTGCCTATACAGGCATGGGATTTAGGAGATAGATCCAGGTTGGAGAGAGAGAGATTCCACTGTAAGAGTTTTAGGGAGAGTATTAGACATGAGGTTAAGTGCTATGGCTGCTAACCAAAAGGTCAGCAGTTCGAATCTAGCAGGTGCTCCTGGAAAACTCTATGGGGCAGTTCTACTCTGTCCTGTAGGGTTGCTATGAGTCAGAATCAACTCAAAGGCAACATGTTGGGTTTTTGGATTTTTATCAGCAGTGAGAAGAGAGTATCGCTCCTCTTGGGGGAAGGGGCAGGTTGCTAAGAGGGGACCCAGCAGTGAAGCCCATGGAAAGGCAGTGCAAACACTTAGATATATCCAAATATCCCCATCACCCACTCCCACAGATATATAGTGTCTAGGCAGCATGGTCCAACAGGAATATAACACAAGCCACATTAAAATGGCATATGTCATTTTAAACTTTTTAATAGCCATGTAAGTTTGAATGGTAACTTTATTTCCCAATATATCTAATATCCTATCATGTCAGCATGTCATCAATAAACAAATAATTGATGAGCTATTTTACATTCCATTTTTTTCCTGTACCGTCTTCAAGATTTGTATTATTTTACACTTTTTTTACATGTTAGTTCCACTGGCCACATTTCAACCGCTCAGTAGTCATGTGTGGATAATGGATACTGTGTTTGACAGTGGAGGTTTGGGACACATATAGACTCGTTATTGATGCCAAATATGCAATGAAAAAATAATGCTACTTCTTGTTATTCCATAAATGATTAATAGGGGAAGGGAGGAGAAGTTGAATAGATCCTAGGTGCCAACGTTTTACATACACCATCCCGTGTCTCCTCAAACAACCCAGGTAGGTAGTAAATGTCACAATGCTGTATTTTCTGGAGAGGAAATTGAGTCCCAAAGATGATGGGTAATTTGCCCAAACCCTGGAGTCAGTATTTGTACAGTCAGTATAGGAAACCAAGTTGATACGCTTCCAAATCCTTTGCTCTATTTAAACAAGCAGACTTTCACTGAGAGAGGGAGAGAGTCACAAGTACCTAATCAGAGATGGTTCAAGCCTGGCACCAGCTTGAAGACTTTTATTCTCATTTATTTTTATTTGAGAGCACTGCAGCCTGAACATGCAGTGATTTGAGGCAAGCTCCCTCCTGAGATCATTTCAGATCCATGATTCTTTGAAATATTCATTGCAGTAGGAGACCTGGGGCCACGTCTTTCCCCAGAACTCATTAAAGTCTCTGAACTAATGTTTCTTTATTTGTAAAATAGGAATAATAATCTCCATCCCACCTAACTTCCGAGGGTTTTGTTTTATTTTTTAATGAAGATTAAAAAGAAGAAGGATGAAAAAACATTTCGTTTCAATGGGTTTTTATGATTTTCATCATCAGGAGTAGTTTTAGCCTGAAGTTGTGTTTCTGGGTCAGGTAATTATTTCTTCGTAGGCTATGAAATCCTCTGTTCAAGGAAGCGTTCTAACTCAGCAATAAGGGCATGTTTCAGAAGCTCAGATGTCTTATTTTGACTTTGGGTATGCAAGCAGAAAATTCTGACAGTGAAAGATAGTACATAAAAGAAGTCTTTAAGCTAATGAACCCTCTCTTCTCAGGGCTTTTCAACAAACTGGTGGAATTACCAACACTCCCAACATCACGTAAAACCGAACATCTACCCCAAAGACCCAGATATTAACATGGGCCCACTTTTTGTGGTTGGAGATTTACAACCTGTCAAGGTATGTTTAGAATCCTGGGCACCAGAGAAAGGCAAAATAGTTCCTGAAAAGGCCCACAGCCAGTCTTAAATAGAAAGGCCTCCAGCCAGTCTTAGAAAATTCCAGCTTCAAGTACATCTGAGAGCATCTCTTCTACTTTTAAATCCAGGATATAGATTCAAAACAACTGGATCTGGGGTTGTAAGAAGAGAAGGAGACTTGAGTGCAGTATTCAGTGACCTCAAAGGTCATCCAGTCCAACTTCCCACAGGAGGAAATGTGACAACCTATATTGGTCTGCTTGAGTGACATGTGGGTCCCTGCCCAGTGCCTGCTCACTACCTATGAGGCAGCACAAGCTAATGTTAGATAGCAAAACTAGATGACTGGAGTTAATAATGACTCTCCAAAGTTTAACAAAGACATGAAGAGATGTTCATCCAGGAAAGACAGGTCAGTACATTCAATAAGCACTGTATCATAAACATCTAAATATCTGGTACATCACAGCATGAGATCCATTGGATGTAATAAATAAGAGAGGTCATGACTGTATCTTTTTTCACATGACCACTCAATAAACCAGAAGTTGGATGCATGACTGGAAATGGAGCTTGAGCTTCAAGCAAAATTCTAAACAGCAGAGTTGAAAAAGAGCTCGAAAATCTCAGCGGGAATGTCCTGTCCCTTTCAGTCACCATTCCATCTCACGTAAGAAGAAAAAGATTCAAAATGCCTTCCATGGGCATAAAAAAGAAAAGATTATAATCCCCATGATTCAACAGACTAAATAGTTTATGTAAGAATTGCCCACATTTAATTAAAGATACCACAATATTTCCTCCCATCCTGGCTCTGGTTATCTAGTGTCTCAAGTTTAATAGCCAGTGAACACCAATCTGATGGTTCTTAGATGATCCATAGAGATTTCACAGGCACACATACACTCAAAGATGTCCTTGAGTGTGATGACCATAAGTGTTTCTGTTATTTCAGTTTTATTCTTTCTCCATTCAGTATGGCAAGAAGAAAATGAAATACATCAACTATGAAAAGCAGCACCTCTACTTCTACATGAGTGAGTCTCCTTGGAGCCACATTCCATACATTCTATGTCTTTGAGGCAATCGCTTGCCAGGCCAGAAGATGCGATTGGAATCCTGTCATAGAGAAACCAGCCCATGTCTTATTGAGAAAAGCAACATGACTTATTTCAGATCGACTGCAGTAAGAATTTGAACAGGAAAGTAGAGAGCACATAGGCATTTTTAACAGACATCGCATCACTCTGGGTCCCAGGCAGGGAAGGAGATGCTCCAAAAGGGACAGAAGGCAAGATGCCAATCAAGAGGTTCTGCATCCTGGTCTCCTGTCCTGGAAGACTAAAGAAATGCTTATCAAGAGGAAAGGAAGTAGTGGAATGGGTGGGGAGGGACGAGGGATAGGAAAAGAATGCCAGAGCATTTATAATGCAATGCCAGAAAAGGTGGGAGGCCCAGGAATAAAAGGCACTTTTTATAGATTTCAGGAATCCTGATGGCACAGTGGTTAAGAGATTGGCTGCTAACCAAAAGGTTGGCAGTTTGAATCCACCAGCCACTCCTTGGAAATTCTATGGGGCAGTTCTACTCTGTTCTACAGGGTTTCTATGAGTCAGAAGTCAATGGCAATGGGTTTGGTTTTTTATTTTTATAGATACTCCATGTGGAAGAAATTTGACTGTTCCTCTGGCCTACATAGAGCTGTAGAAGATATTTTGGTAGACAGATACATATATACATATATATACATTTTAGTGGATAGATATATAACAACCCATTGCCATGGAGTCAGTTTCGAATCATTGTGACCCTATAGGACAAAGTTCAACTGCCCCATAGGGTTTCCAAGGAGTGGCTGGTCAAACTGTTGACCTTTTGGTTAGCAGCCACCAGTCACACTCTGAACCACTGCGCCATCAGGGCTCCTGGACAAATGCATATAATAGATCTGAATGTAGGCCCAGGATTAAAAGAAAAACAGGATATCTGAGTAGTTCTTATAAAAATAAAAGGACATCGTAAGAGAACAAGTGTTTCTCTTAACCAAGATCATGAGAGCTAACAAGGAAAGATTTCAAGGAAACCCAAAACCTACACATCTAAAACATACCTTCACATATGGGAAATAAACTAAAATCAGGGAAAGACCCAAACATTCCCTGTAAATTAGTGGTTCCCAACCAAGGGAACCTTGTTCCCCAGGGAACACTCGACAATTTCTAGAAACATTTTTGGTTATCATAATGAAATGGGAAGGGCGGTACTGGTATCCAGTGGGTATAAGCCAGAGATGTTGCTAAACATCCTGTAATACACAGGATAGCAGCAGCAGCAAAGAATTATCCAGCCTAAAATATCAGTAGTGCTGAGGTTGAGAAACCTGCTGTAGTTGATCTGGTTAGCTCAAGTGTTGGCCATCAGTGGCCACCTGTAACATGCCTTTATGTGTGTGTGTGTGTGCTTTAAGTGAAAGTTTACAAATCAAGTCAGTCTCTCATACGAAAATTTATATACACCTTGCTATATACATTTTTTTTATATACATACACCTAATTGCTCTCCCCCTAATAAAACAGCCCACTGTTTCCCTCCACTCTCTCTTTTCGAGTCCATTCCAACAGCTTCTAGCCCCCTCTGGCCTCTCATCTCCCCTCCAGATAGGAGATGCTAACATAGTCTCAAGTGTCTACTTGATCCAAGAAGCTCATTCTTCACCAGCATCATTTTCTGTCCCATCGTCCAGTCTAATCCTTGTCTGAAGTGTTGGCTTTGGGGATGGTTCCTGTGTAAGCCCATTTTTTGAGACGTGGTGGCTGACTACCTAATGCTGCCTTCCCACTCCTGGAGTCTCGCAACCCTTATCCTGCACCAATCATCTTCCCCTTTTCTTGCATGTCTAAAAAGAAGGGTAAAGACATTGGTGGCCCATTTAGAAAGGCAGCTGATCCCCATCCTGCCTCCATCTATCTGTGTTTGCCCAAGAAAAAGCAGGTAGAGTTTCTTTTCTGATCTTTCCTGAGAAATATGTCTTTACTTCCCCTGTCCGTAGTGCAGCAATATGGCCATTTAGCTCATAAAAGATGAATGAACGATGTGGGTTTGCTGCAAAATCCCCACCTCAAAGACCACGCTGCCACCAAGCACTGTTTTATTGTGTCCTTTGCCTTCAAATACCAGCTTTGCATCCCAAGAACAATCGAGTCATGCTCAAATCCAAAGGGTTTCCACAAGGTTCCTTTTTGCTCTAGGCAGCCTCACTGGTCCTGAGAAAGAAACAGGGAACTGACTTTCTGTCCAGGAAATGATGTGACGTCTTTATTTCTGCCACCCTGACATATTGTAACAGGACCCAGTCCCCAGGAATGTGGGGACTGAAGGATCTCATGGCCCTTGAAAGGACTTAAAAACTCGTAGCAGAAACTTTTTCCAGACTCTCCATCAAGAATGATTTGAATTTTTAAAACTTGCTTAGTCCCCTCAAGGGCGTGTAAACCTCTGAGCTTCCTGGGCTTCTTTGAGCCTAAATAAATTTCTGGCTTAACCACAGAGAATCAGAAGACTGAATGGTTCTGGGGTCTTCATTTTGTATTCTTCCTCAAGGGTAACATTTCAGGATGGCATGTTAAGATCTAGACTCTTGCTGACATTCTCCTCATAGAGTCACCGTCTCTTTCTATTCTTTCTCAGTTCTGCTCCCCCTGCTCATGCCTGTATATTTCAACCTGCAGTCCATGCAAGCAGTGTATCTTCAAAGATATTGGGTGGTAAGTAACTTGGCTCATTCTCTGAAACCAAAGCCAGGTAGGAGAGGAGAAATGAAAATGCCTGGTCCCTTCCAGACATAGCTTCCTTGATGATCAGGCCATAATATTTGGCCAGTACATGAAGAGACCCCATCCCATTGAAGGAAAATGAAACCGTATTCACGTCATCTAACTTTCAAGTGTTTCTCTCCATAGGACATGGCCTGGATCAGCAGCTTTTACATCCGCTATTTCATCACATTTGGCCCTTTCTATGGAATCTTTGGAACCGTGTTGCTCATATATTTTGTCAAGTAAGAAAACAAGAATCTTCTCTTATCCCCATAACCCAAGTGGTCCTCTTCTTACCTTCCCCATCAGAGCTGTTTGCAATTGGCACATATTATGACACTATGCCAAATTTCCTGGGACAGAGATACTCCCAAGAAGTATGAAAAAAAGTTGAAATAATTATAACTTCTTTTTTTTCCCAAATGCCTCCATCCCTCTACTCCACTTAATTTTTTTTTTCTTAATCTCTATTAATCAAGGACAATACTGTGATTAGAATGGACCTCATAAAGCTGCTTTTGAATGTCTCTACAGTAGAGTGGCTGAATTGAGCTACATCCCAAATGACAGGAGAGAGACCTGATTGGTGCTAAATCTTCTGACTCTCACCCCAGGGCTCTTTCCACACTGCCATGCTGTTCCTAAATCACAGAATTATCCAAGCTGATAAGAATTTGGAGATGGCCAAGGGCAGTGCTTTTCAGACTTTAATGTACTTGCGAGTCTTTCGGAGGTCTTACTAAACTGTTGGTTCTAATGAAATAAGTCAGGGGTGGGGCATGAGATTCTGTACTTCACAGGTGATGTTAAAGCTGCTGGTCTGGGGTCACACCCTGACTATCAAGAATTTAGGACTCGGTTTTAAAGTGATTTGCTAAAATTTTCATTATGCCTTTCAAACCAGTGGGGTGTACCAAAAACAAGAGGGAAACTGGACCATATGACTTTAGAACCTACAGCACTAGGCGAAGATTAAGGAGAAGTGTCTCTTGAAAGACATTCAGTAAACGTAAACATCCTACCCCATCTTAGGCCCTTTGGCCATCAGATCTGAAGGTTGCAACAAAGAAAGACAGCTTAGAAGATTCATGCCAAACTTAGGTACAAGTTTCTTGGAAAAAGAATTTGCCCAATCTCCATTTTTTTTCACTTGTTTGATTCCTAATTGCAGCATTCCAGCTGATCCCCAAGTCCTTTAAAATTGTAATCCATTTGGGCAACATAATCCCTGCCAAAGATCATGAAAGGACAGGAATTTTTTTTTAAGGTCTTTTATGAGTAGAAATTTTCTTAAAATCAAAATGACTTCAGACTGTCATTTGACTGAAGAATCTTCTTCAGCTTTCCAATTTACTCCTCCCTCATTCCGTTGCATTATTTTTCTAAATCCCAAAATGATAATAAAGGCAGTGGTAACAACATGCATCAGGCACTTTGCTAAAGGCTTACAAGAATTATTTTATTTGATGTAATCCTCACATGACCCTGTAATGCAGACAGTATCATCTTCAATCTTCTTCTAAAGGAACTGAACCTCAGAAAGATTAAATCACTTGCCCAAGGTTGTAGAGCAAGCAAGGGCTAGTGCCGGTGCCATGCCAGAACTTGAACCCAGATCTATCTGATGACAAAGCCCAGGCTGCCAACCACTTTGCATATACCTGGTATCTTTTTATCCTTGAGCCAGCACTGCAGTGAGTTTAGGAGGCACCATTCCTATATTAGGTGGCTGTGACTGCATGCCTAGCATGCCATCTCCAGTATAAGGGGCTCCACAACTAACCTCCGAGAGAAAAAACAAACGACCACCATTTTGCTGGAAAATTCGAGTCCATTTCATGATCTCTAATGCTCAACCAGCTCTGCCAGGGGTTATGCAAGCCCAGTAATAGACCTGAAACACTGCAAAGAGACATCACTTCCTACTTTTATTCTCTGAAAGGTTGCTTGAAAGTCCCTGGATTGCATATGTTACCCAGATGAGCCACATACCAATGAAAATGAGCCTAGAAGAGAACTGGGACTGGTTCAGCACTCAGGTAATGACGGAGTTCCTGGGGGTGATTCTTCAAACCATGCTGAGTCTGGTTACTTCAAATAATAATAACTCAACTCACTGAATTCTTGCCAGGGTCCAGCACTGCCAAGTGCTTTGCATATAACTACATGAGCTAGGCGCTAAGATATGCCCACTTTAGGATGATAAAATTGAGGCATGATGAGGCTGAGTAACCAACACAAAGTCACACAGCTAGTAAGTAGTAGAGGCAGGCAGCCTTTAAATCTAGATAGTTTGATACCAGAGCCTTTGCTCTAAACCAGGGGTCGGCAAACTACAGCCCAAGGCCAAATCCAGCCCGTTGCCTGTTTTTGTAAATAAAGTTTTATTGGAACACAGCCATGCTTGTTTATTTATGTGTTATCTATTGTTGCTTCTATGCTACAAGGGCAGATTTGAGTAGCTGCAACAGTGACCTAAAATATTTATCTGACACTTTTTAAAGAAAACATTTGCTGACTCCTGTTCTAAACCCCCATGTGACACAACCTTTGAAGTGAATCTGAGGCTCCTAGAATTACAGAATGAATTTTACAGCTGGAAGGACGCTGGAGATCATTCATTTCATTGTATAATAGAAAGAGGCCCAAAGAGGGGACATGGCATGCACTCCAAATATGCTGTTAATGCTTAACAGAATTGCGATCTTCACAGAACGCCCCCACCAACTAAGCTAATGCCACCCCCACCCCCCCCCGCCCCACTGGCTATGTATGATTAACAGGGGACTCAGTCATCACTCTGCATCCTTCTCGAAGCTCATACTCAAACTCAGGGGACCTTCTAGAGGGCACAGAGTAGCAGTTCCCAAACCGTTTGGTCAGGGGATCACTTGACACTCTTAAAATTTATTGAGAATCTCAGACTTTTCGTTTCTGTTGGCTATAAAAAAAAAAAAAAAAAACCAAACCTAGTGCCATCGAGTCAATTCCGAGTCATAATGGCTATAGGCATGAACATTTACTTGAAATTAAAACTGATCGATTTAAAAATATTTATTAATTCACTTTAAAATAATACAAATAAAACCAATACACATTAACACCAGAGTGATGACATCATCACATGCTTAATAGCCTCTGGAAAACTCCACTGTAAAAGCATAAGAGAATGAGAATGAAAAGGGCAAATAATATCTTAAAATATTATGAAAATAGCTTTGACTTTGCAGACTCCCTGAAAGTGCACTGGGGAACCCCAATATTCTATGAACCACACTTTGAGAAACATTGCACAGAGCAACCAGAAAAATAGCATTCAAAATGGCAACAACTTCAGATTTCACGCTAGAATTAAGCCTTGGAAGGAATTCAATACAATTACATCAGTGACAATTTTTAATCTTTTTTGTGTGATGAACCCCCTTGGCAATCTGAAGAAGCCTACATGAACTCCTTCTTAGGATAAATTTTTTAATTCATAAAATGTAATACGTAAGATTACAAAAGAAATCACTTACATTAAAATACACTTCTACCCACAGAGCCCTTTCTTAGATCCTTGAATGCCTTCCTCCTCATTTAGAAGTCCGCTCTATGAGGATGGTATTCTAACCACTATGATCCCATTTACACTCACCAAACACGCAGTCCTCACTTATAGCACCTTAGTCCTCCATATCTAAGGGTTAATAATGACTTAGTCCTTTCACACTCTACATACGTTTTCATATCCATTGCTTTGTATAGACATCTTAGTAAAATGTCTTACTGACCTTTTAAATTGTAAGCTCCTCTGAGACCTAGGACTGTGTATCTTTTATATATTTCATAGTGTCTTATACAAAATAGGACTCAATAAGCATTTGTCGAATGACTAAATAAAAAAAAAATTTCTTTGCCAGACACTTGGGCTCATTTGTATCTGATGTACGAATTTTTCTTTGTAGGTCTTGACCACCTGTAATGTTGAACAGTCTTTTTTCAATGACTGGTTCACTGGACACCTGAACTTCCAAATCGAGCACCAGTGAGTGAAATAGAAATAGTCTATGATATGAGGCAAGGACAGTCACTTATAACAGCTCCCCATAAAGGCCAGAGCAAAACCGTAGGCTCAGAATCTGAGAGGGAACAACAGGATTCTCCAAAGGCTACCCCCCTTCTGGAGTCCTGGTGGCATAGTGGTTAAGAGCTCAGCTGCTAACCAAAAGGTCTGCAGTTCAAATCCACCAACTGTTCCTTGGAAATTCTAGGGTGCAGTTCTACCCTGTCCTATAGGTTCACTATGAATTGCAACCAACTTGATGACACATAACAACAACCATCTTTCTATAAGGTTCAGTGGTAAGGGAAGGAAGAAAGAAAGGAAGGAGGTATGACTATGATGAGTAAATGGAGTGGAATTGTGGAAAAGTACCAGTGACTCAGCTGTAAGATTCCTATAAGCTTAGAAATTGGTGATTGTTTCCTTTGCATTCGGTTTGTTGGCATAATCCAGGAAAAATCATACGACTAAGATAACCAAGTTGTGTGGAAACTTAATTATTTAATTACAATTTAATTTAAATATCTCTCTCTTCAGAACCAAGGTTACAAAATAATCAACAAGAAAATCCAGTCTCAGCTGCCATTTCAAAATGGTATCTGGAAGTACTTTACCAATGAGTTAGTTAGGTAGAAGTGTGCTAAAGAAGGAGAAAATGATAATACTTTGAAAGTCAATCTGTCCAGAATATTCCAGGGAGAACCTTTCTGGATTTTCTTTGCCTAAGCCATTTCTGGAATACAGGTAGTCCCCGAATTACAAAGGGGTTCAGTTCTGGCAACTCCACCATAAGTCGGTTCTGACATAAGTTGAATACCTCTTTATTTGTTATTTAAGTTTATAGCCTGCTACTTGGCAGTGTTTTGAAAAGTAAATCATAATATTGAACATCTGCTAGTGAACACCTGAGAATGACAACATCGGAAAATTATAAGAGCAACATTGTATGTAGCACATATTACTAATGATAAGATGCATAAAAAAATTTAAAAAGTGGTCATAAAGGCTGTTCATTGTAACTCGAATACATCATAAGTCAGGAAGTGCTTGTATTCAGAGAAAGAAAGAGATCTTATAATTATTCATGGGGTTTTCTCATCCTCTCTTTCAAATTGTCCTTAAAAACCTCAGCAAAACAAGAAAGGATTACCAAAGAGGAAGTTAACCCGAGGAGGTCACCTAACTGATAAGCAGAAAACCTTGAATAAGAGCCCACATCTCCTTACTTCTTATTCCTTATTCTTGGGACTTGTTCCCATATATAATATATAATGACTAGAACTTATTGGATACTCATCTATTCACGGGGTAGGAGTCGAATGGAGAGAGAGAGGGGTATCTCCTGTTCTTCTAGGTAACTCAAAATGGTAGGCAATACCTTTATTTGACCTAGCCAAAAATAAACATATTTAATGCAGCTAATATTTATTCTCTTAGCACTTCCCAAACACTTGCCACCCACATGATTCACAGAGGTGTTAGGTGATAAGAGTATTTTGGCAAGAGTTTTTGAACTTCCCAGAAAAGAGGCATTGTGCAAAGTCACAGTTGGGTCTGCATTATCAATATAATTTTATTTGGTATTAAAGGAAAGAAAACTCTTTTGCATTTATCTTTTGGTCAAAGTTTTATATCTCCTCATATCTGTTTCCCTAGTCTGTTTCCCACAATGCCACGCCATAATTACCACAAGGTGGCGCCACTGGTGAGGTCACTCTGTGCCAAGCATGGATTGCAGTATGTGAAAAAGCCTTTACTGCAGGCATTTGGAGATATCGTCAGGTAATAACATATTCTCTCTCAGCTCACAGCTCTCATTTCCCTTCAGTGATGGTCCCCAGACTATTCATTAGTTTTTTAATTATTCACCCAGTGACCATTTAAGAGGCAGGCACCTGTATACCCAGCACGGACAGAAGACTCAATGGGGAACAGTATCAACAACGATGATAACAATAAACCAAAAACCAAACCAAACCCAGTGCCTTCAAGTCGGTTCTGACTCATAGCGACCCTACAGGACAGAGTAGAACTACCCCATAGAGTTTCCAAGGAGCACCTGGCGGATTTGAACTGCCGACCTCTTGGTTAGCAGCCGTAGCACTTAACCACTACACCAGCAGGGTTCCCATGATAATAATATTGACTGTTTATCTACCACCTTGTAGATACTTCTTACTGAAAATACCTTATTGCCCTGCTAAATTGTAAGCTGCTTGCAACCAGGGTTGTGTAGTATCTGTCATTGAGTCCCTGACCACACTTTATACAGGCTTTAGAACTTAAATGGTGGGAGGAAGTCTCATATCATCTGGCCCAGGGCTGCAAACTTAAATGCTATAGGGTATGATGGGACATAAATGTATCAATTTAACTGGAATGACTGACCAAGAACGGTGGGGGCCGCAGGAACTGAAATCCATGCTCATTCTTAAGGCATTCATATCCAATTTCCTAAAGAAAGTCATGTTGGTCAAATTAACAGTCAGTGGCCTGGGTTCAAAGGTCCCTGGGTGGCACAAATGGTTTGTGCTTATCTATGGACCTAAAAGTTAGCAGTTCAAACTCACCCGGTGGTGCCAAGGAAGAAGGGCCTGGTGATCTGCTTTCATAAACATTACAACTAAAGGAATCCCGGAGTAGCACAAAAGCTTAAGTGCTTGAACACTAGGTTGGTGGTTTGAATGCACCCAGAGGTGCCTCAAAAGACAGCCCTAGCGATCTGCTTCCAAGAGGTCATAACTCTGAAAACCCTATGGAACACAGTTCTACTCTGTACACATGAGGTCGCCATGAATTAGAATCAACTCAACAGCAACAACAACAAAAACAAGTAGGGCATCTTGCACCTGGTTGGCACTCAATAAATGTCTATCAAACAGATGAATGAGAGAAAGATTACAGTCAAGAAAACCCTATGAAGCAGTTCTACTCTGTAACTCATGGGGTCTTCATGAGTCAGAGCTGACTCAATGGCTTTGCGTTTTTTTGTGTTTGTTTTATTTTTGGGGGGGGAGGGTGCAGGCCTGGGTTCAATGTTTTCTCTTGCTTTTAAGCTTGGGGGCAGGGGGTACAGAATCTTGAATGAAGCCAACAAGGCCAGGCCTGATCTGATTTGATCCCTCCAGTGCCCCAGCTTCAGACTCACCATCTCTTCCCTCCTCCCTCTCTGCCCTCCAGACATCTGGCCTTCCTTCAGTTGTTATAAAACTCCCTGCCCCTTGCCGTCTTTTGCTTGAAATGTTCTTCCAAATTGCCATCTCCCCCCACATCACCTTGTCAATTCCTGTTCACTCTTCAAGGCTCGTCTCAAATGACTTTCCCTCATGTCAGTCTTCCCTGACACCCAAAATGAAATCTGTTACATGCTCCTGGTTCTCTTCATTCATGACCTTTATCACAATAATGCTTAAATAAAAAAATATGTTGGGTAATAAATTATTTAATATGTGTCTCTCAAGCTAGACCAAGAACTCCATGTGGACCGGGCTCAAGTCTGTCCTGTTCGTTGTTATATTGCCAGAGCCTAGAAAAATATCTTTCATATTATAAAATAGGATGGGTAGGTGGCTATAGGATGGGTCGATATACAGGTACATGCATTACTTTATAGACTCAAAGAAGTTTGTTTAATAGTAAAGACTAAAGTGATGGTTTGGATGGAGGACAGGAAAGGATGAAAAGAAAACACAATCTCCTACATAAGGAAAAGGTAAACTCATCTACTAAAAACAGTTGAGTGTATTTGACTCTCTCCACTAAGAGACAGAGAAAGACATCTATCAAATGTAACTGAAAATGACAACATTGCCCTGAACCAAGTAGAGGAACAAAGGTCTCATGAAGAAGCTACTTTTACATCAGCCTCACATCCTGATGATTCTGTTTACTGCTCCCACAGGACCCTGAAGAAATCCGGAGCTCTCTGGGCGAAGGTCTATTACGAGACATGATGCAGAACGTCAGCCTTGGCATAGGATTGCATCTAAAAGGGGTGTTGGTGAATGTGCAAGAGCTCTTCCCTGCTTGCTGCCCTTGCATTGACACATGTGAGTGGACTAGGAGCATGAAATCCAGAAGACATGATAACTCCTTCCTTGCAGGTCTTCTCTGTAAAGAAGAAGCAGAGGAAACACAAAATGACTTTGATCAAAGTAGCAAAGGGAAAGTGGGGGTGAGAGATTTTGTTTTTTCAATATGATCTTGACTTAATCCTACAAAGAAAGCTAATTGTACTGATTAAAAGGAAATAGGAAGAAGCGGACCAAAGGAGAGACACCTGACGGGGTACTTTAGGAAACGGTGCAATCGCTCTTAGAAGACAATCATGGTATATAAGAAGCAGCTGTAGAAATACAAATTTTTGCTAATTTCTTTTTAAAAACACAATTTTTCTCTATAAAAATGAACATTAAAATCTCTTTAAATATCTCAATACACATTCACATTTTTGTTATTATACCTGCATATGTCTGATTAGTGTGTGTATATATTTTTTTTTCCAAGAGGAGAAATTACAATTTCTATAAATCTCTTAAAGGAACTTCCTACATTCAGTCTCAATAGCAATTGATCAAGCAGGTTAAGGTTTACATATAAAGGATGTCCTGTGTTCCACTAAGAAATAGACTGTTCTGAGTATAAGATTTTGTTGTTCGCTTCCTACCCATCCAAGTAGAACTACCATACCTCATTGGGTGACCTGATGAAAGAAAGGGTTCTGTTTTCTGTAATGTCCCAAGCTCTGTCGAGGCATTATTCTAGCTTGGCACTAGATTAAACATATCTTAAGATGAGAGATGAAAGGAACAAGTGGGAGAATTCTCCCCTTTCATGCAGGAATCCCAGGTTCCTCACGTATAGCCACCACCCATCTGTTGGTGGAGGCTTGCATGTTGCTATGATGCTGAACAGGTTTCAGTGGAGCTTCAAGACTAGAACAAACTAGAAAGAAAGGCCTAGTGATCTACTTCCAAACATCAGCCAATGAAAACCCTATGGATCACATCGTCTGATCAGCAACTGGTTACGGGGATGGTGCAGGACAAGACATCGTTTTATTCCGTTGCGCATGGGGTCTCCGTGAGCTGGGTCCAACTCAACAGCAATAACAAGCAGGATGAGGGAGTATTTTCCCCAATGCCAATGCTAGAAGGACTAGTGGATATACTAAGTGCCACGCTTATCTCCAGTATGTGTGCCCTTTCTCAGCTATTCATAGAAGACACAGTCAAAGCTGGCCGTAGCTGCAGTGAGTAAAAACACAACGAAACATGCCCCAACCCCTAGCCTCAAGCAATTCACCACTGTTGATTTATCCCGGTTAATTCTTTAATTCCAAAATCTCAAAAAGGCACGTTTGTTTGTTTGTGTGTTAATGAAATCCCCTGTGAAAGATACTATATGGAATCACTCACACTTCTGGGGAACTAAATCAAACCCAGACAAAACCCACTGCTGTGAATTCTGACTCATAGCGACCCAATAGGACATAGTAGAACTGCCCGCATAAGATTTCCAAGGCTGTAAATCTTTACAGAAGCAGACAGTCACATCCTTCTCCCATGGAGCAGCTAGTGGGATCAAACCACTGACCTTTCAGTTGGCAGCCAAGCGCTTAACCACTGTACCTCCAGGGCTCCTTCCTGAGGAACTAGTCATATCAAAGCTAAGTAAACAAGAATTGATTGCCTGGGAGGAAGGGGCATTGAAATGGTAGTAATATCAAATAGGGAAGCATTGGGCGGAGATTAAAACAATGGAAGTTCTGTTGACTTGATGATGGTTTGTATGATCACTGGATGGATGTGGCAAAAGCCCATGGATGTGACAAAAGCTGGTGAATCTGTAGATGGTTTCTCTCACCTAAAATGGGGGTTGTGAGTGGGAGTGGGGTACAAGGGTTGGTTCTCTGTGACTCATCTGATCCAACTTCCAGACTTTAGACCCAAAGAGATACTCGAGTACGATTTATTGTTCTGGTCACTAGAAAAACAACCAGGACTCTCCCTGGACAAGCTTACTACCTCAAAGGCAGTCCTACCTCAGCATTGAAGCTAGGCTACTTTGTAGCTCCCCACATGTAGCTGGTTACTGGGCAACTTTGAACAAATATGGAAAATTTAGGCAACTCACATGGGGAAACATGCAAAATCAGTTCATAGAGTTCTACGTAAGAACTAAAGTTTATTCCATCAGCAAACATTCAGTGATGGATGGCTTCATGGGTTGCTGTTCAATAAACCATCTTTTTCCTGAATTCACTGTCTCATCTGATTTTTCTTTCTCACTCTGTGGTGATGAGTATTTGTACTTGGTGAGGCATGAGGCTGGGTATTTATAATGCTTGTTCAGTAGATTTCCCAGAGGAGGGGAACCGAGGCCTCCCTTGTACAACTGAACTGCTTTTCACAACTCCCCAGACTGCGAGCGCCTTGTTAAAATGTAGACGATCTATCCTGCAGGTCATTTCATTTTTGCCGTTCATGCTACAGGGCTCTGCTCTATGATGTCCCTGGGTAGAGAGAACTATTAAGCCTTCAGCTGCTAACCAGAAGGTTGGCAGTTTGAGTTCATCTAGATGTCCCTCAGGAAAAAGGCCTAGCAATCTACTTCTGAAAAATTAGCCATTGAAAACCCTGTGGAGCTCAGTGCTGCTCTGAAGCACAAGGGTCATTATAAGTGAGAATCCACTCCATTGCAGCTAGTAGGAGAAGGAGGACGAGCCCAGCTCCAGTATTTTTAAACTAAATGACTCCTGAAAGCTATATTACAGCCCTACACCAAATCTTCAGCAGCTCCCCATGGCTCTTGGAATAAAGACCAAATTCTAACATGCTGACAGGCTTTGCCTGACTGTCCCTTTCCTGTGCCCTGTTCCCCTGTACCACTCCTGCTCCCCCTGTATCACCTCTGCTCCTCCAGGTACCAACCCTGCTCTCCCTGTACCATCCTCCTCCCCCATTCCACCCCTGCTCCCCCCACCACCCTGCTCCCCACTGTAACACACCCCTTGTCGCCTGTACCACCCCTGCTCCCCTTACCACCCCTGCTCCCCTGTGCCACCCCTGCTCCCCCATACCACCCCTGCTCCTTCCTGTAACATGCCTGCACCCCATGTAGCACCCCTGCTCCCCATGTACCACCCCTGCCTCTGCTCCCTCAGCTTCAGCTTCCCTGACTTCTTTCAAGTCACCACACTCCCTTCTGCCACAGGGTCTCTGCTCCTGATCCCAGTGTCTAAACAACTCTGTCACCCTCCCTGCCCCGGCTCCTTCTCACCTTTTAGCTGTCACTCGCCTCCTATCTCAGCACCAGTATCAGGTCCCCAAGGAAGCTTCACCGGGCTCCCCAGACTGAGTCAAAACCACCCCCCGAGTATAATTACGAGTACAATTTTGCATTCGTTTGTGCGATTTCTTAATCTATTGTTTGTCTTCTCTCTAGCCTGCAATAACTATACCTGATAATAAGGTAACATACTTGTCATGGGTTGAATCATGTCCCCCCAAAACTGTGTGTATCAATTAGACTGGGCCACGATTCCCGGTATTGTGTGATTTTCCGATATGTTGTAAATCCTGCCTCTAGGATGTTAATGAGGGAGGAGGGGCGGCAGTTGTGTTAGTGAGGCAAGACTCAACCTACAAGACTGGATTGTGTGTAGAGGCAATCGCTTGATACATAAAAGAAAGAAACCAGCAGAAAGACAAGGGGACCTCATACCACCAAGAAACCTGTGCTGGGAGTAGAGTGTGTCTTTGGACCTGGGGTCCCTGTGCAGAAAAGCTCCTAGTCTGGGGAAAAATTGATGAGAAGGCCAACAGAGAGAGAAAGCCTTCCCCTGGAGCCTACTCCCTGGATTTTGACTTTTAGCCTTACTTTACTGAGAAAATAAACTTCTGTTAAAGCCATCCACTTGTGGTATTTCTGTTATAGCAGCACTAGATGACTAAGACAATACCTGATATGTTAGAAACACTCAATAAAGATTATTAAGTGATGAATAGTAGGGAGGAAGGGAGGAAGAAAGAGGGAAAAGAAAGAAAGAGAGGGTAAAGGGAGGAGGGAAGGAGAAGACAGAAGAGGAAAGGAGAGAAAGAAAAGAAAGAAACTTATGCTAATTCTAAGGGCTGCAACTAAAAAAGAAGCCCAGGTTGCACAATGGTTTGCCATCAGCTGCTAACCCAAAGATTCATGGTTCAAACTCACCCAGCAGTGCGGTGGAAGTAAGGCCTGGTGATCTGCTTCTGTAAAGATTACAGCCAAGAAAACCCTGTGGAGTGGTTCTACTCTGTAACACACAGCGTCACCATGAGTTGGGGGCTGACTCAATGGCATTTAATAGCAACAACTAAAGAGTCTCCTTGGTCTCTCCCATGGAAATCCACCCTTACATTTAACAACTCACAAGGAAGTTTCTCCTGATCCTTATTTTTCACTACCGCAGCTTAAGTTTATACTCCATAGCTAGCAAACCATTTAAAGTCTTCTTATCGCAAGAGTTTTCTGACTACAAAAATATGGTGTAATATCTAATTAGATAGAAAGACAAATGCATCGAATATATGGGAAGTAACTGCATTCTAACTCTAGGTTTTTATTTTATTTTTGTACTGTAGGTGAAGGTTTACAGAACAAACTAGTTTCTCATTAAACAGTATACATATTGTTTTATGACGTTGGTTAACAACCCCAAAACATGTCAACACTCTCCCTTCTCAACCTTGGGTTCCCTATTACCAGCTTTCCTGTTCCCTCCCACCTTCTAGTCCTTGCACCTGAGCTGGTGTGCCTCTTTAGCCTCATTTTGTTTTAGGCCCTGTCCAATCTTTGGCTGAAGAGTGAACCTCAGGAGTAAATTCACTACTGAGCTGAAAGGGTGTCCAGGGGTCATACTCTCAGGGTTTCTCCAGTCTCTGTCAGCAAGTCTGATCTTTTTTTTTTTTTTTTGAGTTAGAATTTTGTTCTACATTTTTCTCCAGCTCTGTCCAGGATGCTGTACTGTGATCCCTGTCAGAGCAGTCAGTGGTGGTAGCTGGGCACCCTCTAGATGTACTGGACTCAGTCTTGTGGAGGCCATAGTAGATGGGGTCCATTAGTTGTTCGAACTAATCTTTCCCTTGTATCTTTAGTTTTCTTCATTCTTTCTTGCTCCCAAAGGGGTGAGACCATTGAAGTATCCTAGATGGCAGCTCACAGGCTTTTAAGACCCCAGATGCTACTCACCAAAGTAGAATTTGAACATTTTCTTTATAAACTATGTTATGCCAATTGAGCTAGAAGTTCCTCAAGACCATGGTCCCCACAGCCCTCAGCCCAGCAATTCAGACCCTCAGGGAGTTTGGATATGTCTATGGTCTAACTCTAGATTTTTAAAAGGTATTACCAATTATTTATGAACATCTATCAAGCAATGAGGAGTACTGGGGTAAAAATGATTAAGTGCTTGGCTGCTAATCCTAAAGTCAGAGGTCTGAACCCATCACCCACTCCTCGGGAGAAAAGATGTGGCAGTCTGCTAGTCTGCTTCTGTAAAGATTACAGCCTTGAAAACATTATGGGGCAGTTCTACTCTGTCCTATAGAGTCGCTACAAGTCAGAACCCATTCAATGCCAACGGATTTGGTTTTAATTTTGGTTTTCGTTTTGGACCAAGCAATATATACTATGCTATTTTGTGGCCTTCATCCCATTTAATCCCCACAACAGCCTCATGGAGAGGTGCTGTAATTAACCTCATCTTAGAGATGGAAAAACTGAGTCTTAAGGTGGCCCAGCAACTCGCCTGATGCCAAAGCTAGGAAAGTGGTGGAGTAGAGTTTCAGATTTAGGGCTTTCTGCCAGGAAGTCCAAAGTAAAGGGGGATTAAGAAGACAGGGGTGAGGCGGAACCAAGATGGCAGAATAGACAGATGCTTCCAGCGAGACCTCTTTACAACAAAGACCTGAAAAAACAAGTGAAACGAGTATATTTATGAGAAGCTAGGAGCTCTGAGCATCAAAGGCAAGCTTAGAAAATGAACAGAGGGGCAGGAGGAGGAAGAGACCATTCAGAAGCAGAGAGGAGTTACCAGACCTGAATCGTGAGGAACCATCAGGCACCATTACTGGAGCAGCGGCAGCGGACTGGTACTAGCATAGAGCCGCAGTTACCTCAGGGAGAAGTAGCCAGCCACAGAGCCTACTAAAACCTCCAGAACCAGAGAAGAATGGTGCTCTTGGCAAAAGCTAAGTACTTGTGTAAATTTTACTGTGCCACCCCACCCCAAGCCAGCTTCAGTGGCTGAATTCCCTGTAGCTGAGATAGGCTCTGCTGAGGACCTAGAGCCATCCTCCCACCTTTGGAGAAGGAAAAAAAATTGCAATTTGAGGAAAAGATAATTTGCCAGCTCCACTAACCAGGGGAGCTCAGGACAGAAGCTGCTTCTGCACAGGCATAAACGGTCCAAGGACTTTGAGCACCCTTCCCTTCTGCAGGGATATGTGTATGCCTATTTCAGGAGACGAGGCCCTTGTTGGCAGACTCCGAGTGTTTCAGCTGTGCAGTGGAGAGGTGGGTGTTTGATGTTTGACGCTGCTTTGCCTATTAAACAGTGTCCTCACGTACCCACATCAGGGGCCTGAGCACTGGTAGCTCCACTCAGGTCACCCAGCCACCCATGGCAGAGGTCCAAGGATAACTGGTACGTCCCAGTCCTTACAACCAAAAACTTTGGGTGCCCAAGGTCCACCTGCAGAACCCACCGACTTTCATGCTCTAGGGAACAGGGACACACTTTCCTCAGAAACACTCGGGGGTTGATTCTCAGCCCCCTGCCTTCTTCAGAGTGTGACTCCCTGCTGTAATCAGATACTTGTACATACACCAATCACCCCTGCCCTCTAAGACTGTAGGACAGAGCCTGTACCACACACTTGATAATCGGCTACCTGGAAACATGAGCTGAATTCATACAAGAAAAGTGAATGGACTCCTGGATTGATATACCTGATAACAGCTCTAGCCATCTTGGGACAAGACATCAGGGCTCCAAAGGCAAAAATAATCAAGCTAGCTCACTCAAGCAACCCATCTGGTTATATCAAAACAAAACAAAGCAAGAAACTACGACACAGTAAACAAGCATAAGCTAATATGATAACTTATAGATGGCTCAGAGACAACTGTGAATATCAAGTCACATAAAGAAACAGACCATGATCACCTCAACAGTTTCTCAAAACAAAGAACCCAGGGATCTTCTAGATGAAAGTGCATTCCTGGAATTACCAGTTGCAGAGTAAAAAGAATACAAAAGATTAATGTACAGAATGTTTCAAGGCATCAGGAAGGAAAGGAGGCAACATGCAGAACAAGCTAAGGAACACACAGGTAAAGCAACTGAAGAAATTAGAAAGATTATTCAGGAACACAATGAAAAAAATAATAAGCTGGAAAAATCCATAGACAGACAGCAATCAGAAATTCAGAAGATTAAAAATAAAATTATAGAAGTAGACAACTCAATAGAAAGTCAGAGGAGCAGAATTGAACAAGTGGAAGCCAGAATTTCTGAACTCAAAGATAAATAACTTGGCACTAATATATTTGAAGAAAAATCAGATAAAAGAATTTTTAAAAAATGAAGAAACCTTAAGAATCATGTGGGACTCTATCAAGAGAAATAACCTACAAGTGATTAGAGTACCAGAACAGGGAGGGATAACAGAAAATACAGAGAAAGTTGTTGAAGATTTGTTGGCAGAAAACTTCCCTGATAGCATGAAAGATGAGAAGATATCTATCCAAGATGCTCATCGAACTCCACATAAGGTAGGTGTTAAAAGAAAGTCACCAAGACATATTATAATCATACTTGCCAAAACCAAAGATAATGAGAGAATTTTAAGAGCGGCTAGGGATAAATGAAAAGTCACCTACAAAGGGGAGTCAGTAAGAATAAGCTCAAACTACTCGGCAGAACCCATGCAGGCAAGAAGGCAATGGGATGACTTATTTTTAAAAAATTGAAGAAAAAAAATTGGCAGCCAAGAATCGTACATTCAGCAAAACTGTCTCTTTAATATGAAGGTGAAATTAGGGCATTTCCAGACAAACAGAATTTTAGGGAATTTGTAGAAACCAAACCAAAACTACAAGAAATACTAAAGGGAATTCTTGGGTTAGAAAATCAATAATATCAGATATCAACCCAAAACTAGAACACTGGGCAGAGCAATCAGAAGTCAACCCAGACAGGGAAATCAAAAAAAAAAAGCAAGATTTAAAAAAAAAAAAGCTCAAAACAGGGTAACAGCGATGTTAGAGTATGAAAGAAGACAACATTAAAACAATAAAATGGGACTAAGAAATATAATCATAGATCTTTCATACGGAGAGGAAGCTACAGCAATACAAAGAAATAAAAGTTAGGTTTAAATTTACAAAAATAGGGGTAAATAATAAGGTAAACACAAAGGAGACAAACTATCTTACTCATCAAAATAAAATATGAGAAAAAATAGAGACTCAGCAGAAACAAAATCAACAACGAATGTGAAGAAAGGACAATATATAAAGATAATCTACTCAGCACATAAAATTAAGTGGGAAAAAGAAACTGTCAACAGCACACAAAAAAAGACATCAAAATGATAGCACTAAATTCATACCTATCCATAATTATGCTAAATGTAAATGGACAAAATGCACCGATAAAAAGACAGAAAGTGGCAGAATGGATTAAAAAACAAGATCTGTCTATATGCTGCCTATAAGAGACACACCTTAGACTTAGAGACAAAAACACACTAAAACTCAAAGGATGGAAAAAATATATCAAGCAAACAACAATCAAAAAAAGAGCAGGAGTGGCAATATTAATTTCTGAAAAAATAGACTTTAAAGTTAAATCCACCGCAAAGGACAAGAAAGAACACTATATAATGATTAAACGGACAATATACCAAGAAGATATAACCATGTTAAATATTTATGCACCCAATGACAGGGCTGCAAGATACATAAATCAAATTTTAACAGAATTGAAAAGTGAGATAGATACCTCCACAATTATGGTAGGAGACTTCAACACACCAATTTGGAGAAGGACAGGACATCCAGTAAGAAGCTCAATAGAGACACGGAAGATCTAATTACAACAATCAACCAACTTGACCTCATTGACTTATACAGAACTCTCCACCCAACTGCTGCAAAATATACTTTTTTTTCTAGCGCACATGGAACATTCTCTAGAATAGACCACATATTAGGTCATAAAACAAACCTTTGCAGAGTCCAAAACATCGAAATATTACAAAGCATCTTCTCAGACCACAAGGCCATAAAACTAGAGATCAATAACAGAAAAACTATGGAAAAGAAATCAAATACTTGGAAAATGAACAATACCCTCCTGAAAAAAGACTGGGTTATAGAAGACATCAAGGAGGGAATAAGGAAATTCATAGAAAGCAACGAGAATGAAAATACTTCCTATCAAAACCTCTGGGACACAGCAAAAGCAGTGCTCAGAGGCCAATTTATATCGATAAATGCACACATACAAAAAGAAGAAAGAGCCAAAATCAGAGAACTGTCCCTACAACTTGAACAAATAGAAAGTGAGCAACAAAAGAATCCATCAGGCACCAGAAGAAAACAAATAATAAAAATTAGAGCTGAACTAAATGAATTAGAGAATAGAAAAACAATTGAAAGAATTCACAAAGCCAAAAGTCGGTTCTTTGAAAAAATTAACAAAATTGATAAACCATTGGCTAGACTGACTAAAGAAATACAGGAAAGGAAACAAATAACCCGAATAAGAAACGAGAAGGACCACATCACAACAGAACCAAATGAAATTAAAAGAATCATTTCAGATTATTATGAAAAATTGTACTCTAACAAATTTGCAAACCTAGAAGAAATGGATGAATTCCTGGAAAAACACTACCTACCTAAACTAACACATTCAGAAGTAGAACAACTAAATAGACCCATAACAGAAATAGAGATTGAAATGATAATCAAAAAACTGCCAACAAAAAAAAGCCCTGGCCCGGACTGCTTCACTGCAGAGTTCTGCCAAACTTTCAGAGAAGAGTTAACACCACTACTTCTGAAGGTATTCCAAAGCATAGAAAATGATGGAATACTACCCAACTCATTCTATGAAGCCACCATCTCCCTGATACCAAAACCAGGTAAAGACATTACAAAAAAAGAAAATTTTAGACCTATATCCCTCATGAACATAGATGCAAAAATGCTCTACAAAATTCTAGCCAATAGAATCCAACAACACATCAAAAAAATAATTCACCATGATCAAGTGGGATTTATACCAGGTATGCAAGGCTGGTTTAATATCAGAAAAACCATTAATATAATCCATCACATAAATAAAACAAAAGACAAAAACCACATGATCTTATCAATTGATGCAGAAAAGGCATTTGACAAAGTTCAACACCCATTTATAATAAAAACTCTTATCAAAATAGGAATTGAAGGAAAATTCCTCAACATAATAAAGGGCATCTTAGCCAATATCATTCTAAATGGAGAGAACCTGAAAGCATTTCCCTTGAGAACGGGAACCAGACAAGGATGCCCTTTATCACCGCTCTTATTCAACATCGTGCTGGAAGTCCTAGCCAGGGCAATTAGGCTAGACAAAGAAATAAAAGTTATCCGGATTGGCAAGGAAGAAGTAAAGTTATCACTATTTGCAGATGACATGATCTTATACACAGAAAACCCTAAGGAATCCTCCAGAAAACTACTGAAACTAATAGAAGAGTTTGGCAGAGTCTCAGGTTATAAAATAAACATACAAAAATCACTTGGATTCCTCTACATCAACAAAAAGAACACCGAAGAGGAAATCACCAAATCAATACCATTCACAGTAGCCCCCAAGAAGATAAGATACTTAGGAATAAATCTTACCAAGGATGTAAAAGACCTATACAAAGAAAACTACAAAGCTCTGCTACAAGAAATTCAAAAGGACATACTTAAGTGGAAAAACATACCTTGCTCATGGATAGGAAGACTTAACATAGTAAAAATGTCTATTCTACCAAAAGCCATCTATACATTTAATGCACTTCCGATCCAAATTCCAGTGTCATATTTTAAGGGGATAGAGAAACAAATCACCAATTTCATATGGAAGGGAAAGAAGCCCCGGATAAGCAAAGCACTACTGAAAAAGAAGAAGAAAGTGGGAGGCCTCACTTTACCTGATTTCAGAATCTATTATACAGCCACAGTAGTCAAAACAGCCTGGTATTGGTACAACAACAGGCACATAGACCAATGGAACAGAATTGAGAACCCAGGCATAGATCCAT